>NC_060266.1:11960633-13384449 GCF_021901455.1 Neodiprion lecontei | reverse complement strand
CAAAACCTGGTCGTGATAACGGTCAAATGATAGAGGAGGACCGGAAACGATTATAGGAGGAAAAGAAGGAAATAGACAAACAGCGTGCAGAGCTAGAGAGAGTTTTGCGGGACGAACAGGATTATGATGATTTGACAGCAGAAATAAAAAGATTACGGATTGAAAATGACGAACAAACACGTTTAGTTGATCGAACTCGAGCTCAGCAAACAACTCAACAACAAGGTGACGTGGAGGGTAGAGTCGTTAGTTGGTTGATAAATCGTTTACAATCTTTCAATATTGACATTAAGATACCTAAATTTTCTGGTGAAGATAATACAAATCGGCGTGACTTTTGGAATGACTTGGAAAAGTATTTTGCAGTAAAAAATGTGCTCGAAGAACAAGAAATATGGGTTGTACATTGTACTTTAGAGGGTGGAGCGAAGGTTTGAATTGATGGTCGAAGAGGTAGAATTGATAATCATAATGATTTTAAAGTAGCATTTATTCACGAGTTTTATTCAATTGCAATTCAAATTGGAGAGAAAAAGTGATGGTCGAGGCGTAGATTTAAACAAATTGATGGTATTTTGCAAAATTGTTATTTGAAACAAGTGAAAGAGGCACAATATTTTAACCCGAAAATGTCTGAATATAAAATTAATTAAAGTATTATACAACAAATGCCATGTCGTGTTGAAGAATCAATGATAGCAACAGATTTTTCAGAAACAGACTCAGTTGAAACTGTTTCATCTCAATTACATGTGATACAAGAAGAAAGAGACAATGATCGAAGAAAAAGAAACTTTGCTAATTGTTCACGACAACTCGTGAATAACGACTAACTCCGGCCCTGGCTCACGCGAGTAGCATAGCAAGGCCGGTTCTACTCACAAATTCCCGTTACCGACACTTACCGACATTCTCCCCAGACTAAAACCCTTTTCCGCGATGACGTCACAGTCTGCCGTACCGACTTGAGGTCAAACACGTGCCACCTTACCGACAGTTATACCGGTCAACATTGAAAATCGCACTGCCATACCGATAATTCTCATTGGTCAAAGGTCAAAATCTTGCTGTTCTACCAACCAAAGGTCAAAGTCTATATGAAGTGCTCGCCTGCCAACGGTAGGGGGCGCAGCGGGAGGCGTAAACTGTTTTACCGACCTGGATGTCGGTTACCCGTCCCGCATTCTTTTCCCACGATAGAACTGTTGATGTGTAACATCAACCAGTTCGAATTTTTTTACCACGGTAGGACTGCTGATGTGTAACGTCAACCACCCCACATTTTTTTCCCACGGTAGGACTGCTGATGTGTAACATCAACGACCCCACATTACTTTCACACGTTATCAACCACGCGACATTCCAGAATAATGGTTCTGAGAATTGTCTTTTATCCACTAGGATATCGCCGATGGCGACATTCCATAATTAATGGTTATAAGAATTGTTTTTCATCCACTCGAATATCACTGATTTGTAACATCAACCACCTCACATTCCTTTCCCACGTTATCAACCACGCGACATTCCAAAATCAATGGTTCTGAGAATTGGTTTTCACTTGCTCGGATGCCGGTTTCATATCAACCACGTGAGATTCTTTACCCAACCAAATTTCAAATTATGTGGTGGGTAAACGTTACATAAGTCAAAAGTGAAAATTTCATCACCAGTCTGAGGCTGTTCCTCTTGCAAATGAGAAGTGCTCTGGAACAACAACGTGAATTGAAGAAATGACTAGAACTGCTCATCGAGAATATTGGAGCAGTAAAACATCTGCTGAAAATCAGATCTGACCTCAATCAACTCACAAGAGATTTTGAGCACATACAACTCGACAGTAACGATCATGGACTTTTCAAAATTGAACGAAGTCGCTCACCTGGAGACACTTCTGTTCTTGAAAAAGCTTTCGGATCTCGAAGTATACTTCGAATACCGAGTCAGCACCGTTCGTCGGGTTGCACCGAAATTTGGTGATGAAATTGTTCTGGGTTTGGAGGACCCTCTTACGATATTTCTACCAAACCGACTGACCAAGGCCCTCCAAGAAGATGAAGATTTGTTGCCGAAGGTGACGACAGCAAGTACGGAGATACGGTTCATCTACGCTATCTTGGCGGACCGTACGGTCAACTTGAATTCGTATACGTATAATCTGAGTATCGCATTCAAATATTCAGTGTCTTGTGAAAATTTTAGGTTCAGTAAACCAAACAAAAAAAAATCGAAATTATGAATATTTTTTTATTTGTTGTCAAACCATCCTGTATACCTTTAATCCTACGTACGTTTTATACCTTGTGATTGTAACTAGAATTAAGTCTTGAAATCTATGAGAATGTTACTTCGAACACCACTAAGCAACGATGGAGGGTTTCGAGCTGCGATTGCGTCGTGTAACTGTGATGTGAACTTCACGATGAATTTTGAACAGGTTCAATCCAGAACAGAGTGCAAGGTCGACCGATAGCTGCGGTAGTATACATTCAAAGTCAAGGATCTGCAGTGTTGGGTTACTATCGCTCTGGGAATGCAAAACATAACTCGGTTTGAGTACGGCTCGGTCAAGGATGGAGAGCAAGATTGAATCTTACATAAGCTTGGTATTGAAAAAAATTCTGTCTTAAGAGCTAAGGTGAAGGTGAAGGTGTAGAATTATTTCATGAATATTCTTTGAAAAACAGTTTTATTGAGTACAATTCGCAGGGTACAGTTAACAATTACTTCACAAGGATAGTACAATAATTTGATTCGACAGTATCATAACCAGGATGATATATTCGCCAGGAATGCGGGACCGTTCTTGTGGACGCTTCTGCGCAATAACACAAATCGTACACCCTCGCCATCCGAACAATATGATGATTTTGTAGCCAATTTTGAAGTATCAAAACGTTTTGTGCTGCACATATTGCGTTGGGTATTGTATGCACGTCACATCTGAAAGACACAGCTGAAGTTTTTTGCAGGGTTCGAAGCGACGGACAGTCAAAGTCCAGCATATCGATGATTTGAACTTTAGGGACAATTTTGAGTAACCAATCTCGTTTTCTTTTTCTCTTACGTACACAATTTCAGCTTTGCACAGCCCGTCTTCGATGGTCCACTCAACTTCCTCAAACGGTATGGTTCCACAGCTCCAAGGTGAACCGTGAAAATCTCGTTCTAACTAGGAATTTTGGCTTTTGTATTTGACGTCTAGAAAATCCCATTCGTAAGGTGACTTGAAGGAAAACATTGATGGAGATGCTTTTGAGTAGATTGAAATTATAGCCAATTCTTTCAAAGTCACGGTATTGTTGAAAGGTCTACGAAAACCTTCTGTGTCAACGATGAGCTCCATCTTTGAACTGTGCGAGACGGTGGAAGCGGATCAGCTTTTATACCAGCTTTTTTACCCCACCACTAAGCGGGTTGTATTCGACAATACGATCGTGAAAAATCAAGCATTACGCCGATGTTTCAGCGGGAAAGTTGGCTTTAGCTTCGAATTCAAGACGGATGTCGACAGGTCTGTACTTCAAAGCTTCGTTTTGTTTAGAACAGTCGATAACAAATGAGGGAACGTCTCGAAGGAATCCACTCTTTGTCCACGACGGCTCGGGGCTCTTGTCGTACAGGGTAGCTTGGAAGTTTGCGTACATCTCGTACAGGGGCGCGTATAGACAACGACCCATGTTGAGGTTCAGGTTACCGTACGGATGAGATTGAAAGTTTAAAAATAGCTTGATGTCCGTGATATTGCAATGATCGAAATGACTTGCGTTCTCGACGGTCTTGTTCTTTCTACTTGTTTGGAAACCCAAAATAACGTAACGAGTTTCTTCAAGCTGAGTGGAAGTTTTCACAGTCCAAACGTGTTTCGATGTTGTGGGAAGTAGGAAATATTCGTGCAATACCCAACTGCAGAAGCTCATCGAAATAAGTGGATCTTTCTGAATGAAATTTAGTAGGTCAACTTTTTTCTGATGCGCAAGTTTCAAATACGGTATTAGCCATTCGACTGCATTGATTATGATTTTGAATTCCTCCTCTTGAGTCTGCAGGATTGCGTTGACGTCAGTTGTTGATCTCGTCGAAATTGACTCAGGTTT
Source organism: Neodiprion lecontei (assembly GCF_021901455.1). Classification (NCBI taxonomy): domain Eukaryota; kingdom Metazoa; phylum Arthropoda; class Insecta; order Hymenoptera; family Diprionidae; genus Neodiprion; species Neodiprion lecontei. Next base: position 13,380,352 of record NC_060266.1, on the reverse strand, counting down.
AGCGTTGACAACGATCTTGTGGTAATTTTCAGCGAAACCCATTATCATGCTGAGCAGTATCAAGAGGTCAAAATTACCCTCGGCATCGGTGAATTGTTTCTTCTTTTCCACATCAAGCCATTCAGCGTTGTCCATCAGCCGAGACTGACGAAGGTGCAGGGAAGCGTGACCCTTTATAAGACTTGTCAAGCCAACGTTCTTGCTTCTATCAATCTCAACTGCATTAATTCCATTGCGAATTTCTTCGAATAAATAACAGATCGCGTTGTTTACGAGCTGTGTGTTTACGGTAGCTGTACAATCAGTCTAGGGAGTCGTCCATGGATATGCATCACACTTTTGCTAGGTAATATGCATAAATCATGATGCTGAAGGGTGATTCGAATTTCATCGCTGTTGTTGAAAGCTGACGAGGCGTAAGGTTTGTGAGTGTGAATCTCGTAATGCTCAACGGATTCGTCAAAGACGACTGGTGTTTGAATGTTGAGGATTTCTTCCTCCATGGTACGTAGCAAATGATAAAACAGCAGAATCGGATTTTCAGTTAAATTCCTCTTCCAAAAAGTGTCAGTTTCAGACCAAGAACTATCAGGAACTCCACATTTCGAGTTGTTGGCGGTCCGAAAATCGATGATTGACTCGATCGGGGCATGTCGACTCACTGATATACCTATTCTTTGACAGTCTTTTATATACAATTTCCATCATTCATTGCAATTTGATATCTAGTCTCACAGGGATAACTTCTCGACGAAAATTGACCAGGCCTCCGCCTTGATCTACTAACCACAGATGAACGTGATCCATGGTCCTGACGGTGATCGAAAAGTAGATGACGTGCGACGGTACTTACATGATTTTATATCCTGGCGGGACATTCGGGACAAACTCGTGAGTAGTGTGTACTTTGTGTCAATTGACGTAGGCGTCCGTTGTAATACCGCACTCGACTCGCAACGCGTTGACCTTGAGTATAGTTACAGACACGTCTGATTCGTGAGTTTTATCAACCTCCAATACACGTGGTGTGAATCCCAAAAGTTAAGCAATGGAATTATTTGGCTCAATGTTAATCGTGTGGTTGCATGTGATTTCGCTGCGTAATATACTATTGTTGTGTTTGATGACGAACCTGATATTTGTATTTCTTAGCACGTTTTGACAATACTTCTCTATGTCCTTGATCTTGTAGCTGCCGGTAGGTATGGTGATCACTCCATCAGTTACGTAAATTTTATTGTGATCATCATTAACGTTCGGAATCAAATTGAAGGTTACCAATTCTACCAAGCCAAGAGCATCACTTTTATCACTAGCAAGTCCAACCGGTGGGAAATATTGTGCCTCGAGAATCGAATAGGTTACCGAAATCGTGAACGTTAACGAATCATACATGACTGCGAGTGGTAGACTGACTTTGATGAATTACGCACCATGTTTATACAACTCACCACTCAGAAATTTCGGAGAAAAGTATCCGCATTCAAATGTATTAAATTCCCGGTACCTTTCATGATTGTATTTAACACTACCAACGCCAAAGTATTTTATGAGGCCTGAGGGTGGTTAAATGTTGCCGAAACTGTCAAAGTGATCGGTGTTATTGTCGCGTTTCTTGTATGCAACCCAGTGTGTTCCCCGACCGTCTTTGTCGTCAAGGTTGGTTATAGCTGCCCCTTTCTATCGTGGACCGTTTTTGGGCATTTCGTTTCGCATGAAAACACCGCGGAAATGTGAAACCTTCAAGATTCTTGCATATTTCCAAAAGTCCCAATCAGTCAATCAGAAGACTTCCGCAAGCTATGATTACTCGACAAGGTGTTGAAACGGAATGCGTTCTCTGGAACGATCCAAACGAGTTAGTGGAGCGTCTTTGTTCACCCCTGGCATCTTAGGCAGCGGGAAATCCGAGTCATAATAACAGAATAATCTCCATTGTCAAAAAGCTACGCGAAGCAGGAGTCAATTATTGAGCAGCTTCCATCGTTTTCGCTTTCATTACCGAGATGAGCATCGACGTGTTTGGACGGCATCTGGATAAAAACACGGCCGCCAACACTCGCGGTCCTCTGGGTGTCGGATTGCAAATAACAGCAGACGGACATTACGACATATTGAACAAAAAACTGTGCAATGTTGCAGATCCTGCAGAGCCGATCAATGCTATAACTTCATGAATCTTGAGACAAAAACAACGTGCTGCAAAAACAACTCGACAACCTCGATCAAACGATCAAAGCTTTAGAGCTCACCACGGAGAAGGCTTTGGATACCTTTTGCACAGACTTCAAAACAGACAGAGATCTGTCGATTTGAATCGCTCAAATCATTTTCAAATTGGACACCCGATTAAGAGGGTTGGAATATGGACAAGGAAAAGCAAGCACTGGTGACGAGACTGCATAAGCCTGCACGCCGGAATTACCCGCGTTGACGTGTAGACGTGCGCGGCATCGACGAGACCTGGCAGGCGGATCTTGTTTATATGACGTCATACACTTGACAAAACAAAGGCTACAAGTACATGCTCACAGTCGTTGATATTTGTTGAAAGTATGCGTGGGCTGTACCGATAAAAAGCAAGTCTGGAAATGATGTCACGAAGGCAATGGAATCTGTGCTTGTCCAAGGACGGGTACCGAAAAATTCATTTGTCGACAAAGGAACGAAATTTCACAACTCGAAATTTGAATCGCTTATGACACGTTACGGAATCAAATTTCACTCCACGTACAGTAATTTGAAGGCTTTGATCTGTGACCGTTTCGACAGCACGCTGAAAGGTAAAATGTGGACACGGTTCTGCATGCAAAGAAGCTACAAGTGGCTTAACATCTCATCTGATTTGATTTTGGCTTACAACAACGCCAAACACCGAACCATAAGAATGGAACCATCAAAAGTCACCGTTGAGAACAAAAGGCTGTTATTACGTCAGGCGTACGGGGGGCTTCGAGCGATACCTACCATATCGGCGAAGTTCAAATTCGGCGACAAAGTTCGGATCAGCAAATTCAAAAGTGTCTTCGAGAAAGGTTACACTTTCAATTGGACGACTGAAATATTCACAACAAGTCAAGTGGAAAATACTCATCCTGTGATGTACAAGCTCAACGAGTACCGAGATTAACCCATCGCTGGTGGTTTCTACGAACAAGAGCTCCTCAAGGTTGAACATCCGGACATCTATCTCGTAAAGAAGGTGCTCAAGAAGCGTGAAAGAAAACTATGTGTTAAATAGTTAGGTTTTGACAATACACACAACAGCTGGATGAACAAATCGGACATGTAACATTGAAAAAATGAGTTTCTGTAAAAACATATGTGCCTTTTTATTTTATAACCGATAATAATATTTTATACATCATGGTACAGTTACAAATTAAATCCTACATAGATGACGATACGGTAATCACAAAGCTGAGGTGCAGGCTTGTAGCCCCTGGGAAGCGTGTCCGTTGTGTTTTGAAACACGATCCGCTTGTCGTCATTCCAGCTCAGTGCCACTTTCTGCTGTTCTACGGTGTATACCTCGTGCTTTCGACTTAATATTGAATGCTGATTTGTACACAAATTTTCACGGTTCAAAACACATTCAAAATAATCGTTGAAAGTTATTTTCCTCGAAGCTGATCCTTTGACACCTTCGGCGCGTTCATTGTCTTTCTTATTTCCCAAGACTCGGAATGCGAAAAATTTTGATCCCAAACCTACAAATTTCAGCATTATTTCCCCATTATTCTCGTCTTTCATGAAGCCGAGAACTTTTTTGTTCGCTAGAGGTATTCCATAAGCGGTGTCAAGCGGATAATCAGACCTCTTGAATTTATGCAAGTCCTCCTTCATATGTTCGTATGTGTCGGGGACGGTGAAGTGGTATATTGAACTGTCAGTACCGGTATACATTAATTTTGCTCGGTTGCCTAATTATCGTTCAATATAATTATAATGGAAATCCTAGATATATGCTTTAGCCAGATCCATGATAAAGAAAGCTGCATACAATGGTTTATTCAACTCGACTTTCGTCTCACTCATTTAGACGATAATTATATCTTTGTCGAAAACGGTGCAGCTGTGAAAATTGAGTTTGGCTGTAGTAGCTCTAGCACCGTATCTTCCATCCCATTTCGTGATCAGCGTGACATCTCCATACTTCCTAACATTTCCCATTGTTCTGCCAAAAACTGCGTTGTTCATCAGTTTGCGAAAATTTTTTTCGAATTTGTTGTTAGATTTTTTCCGCACTCGATATTCAAATCAATTTTTTTTTTTTGAGCCACGGAGTTTGTCTGAGTTTGAGAACTCTGTGAATTTCAACCAACTTCAGACCTAATTGTAAGCATTGTTTCAAAACGCTACAGTGAACAACGGAGTTTTTCTTGGAAAGTAGCGTGGGCGTCAATTTCGGCTGTTTGTTATTCAAAATCGGAGGTACATAGTGCTCCGGACACAGTGGTAAATCCTCATGAATTTCATGCAGTTTCTCAGGACATTCCAAATCTACCTCCAGTATGTAACCAAACTCCGCATCGTTCGAGATGGTGAGAACGTCGCATTGTCCGAAGTCTGATACCCATCCGAAGGAACTGTATGGCAGAGCAAAGCTCATAGCAGCACCGTACAAATTATCAACGTCAAAGTACATGAGATAAGATTCTTCGACCTCAGGATCGAATGCCTCCCCAATGTACGTGTTGTTAGCCCTTGCGTATCTGTTCGAGCACTATGACACATCACCACGAATACTTTTTTCGATAAACATAACCATATCTATGTCGGTGAGAAGCTCGAGCTCGATATCAGTAAACTTTGACATCGCATCAAACGACAGACCGGGCGCGATGTGATAATGTAACGAGTCCAGGTTGTACGTTGTCCAGCAGCTCCGTCGAAAATTTTTAAAAATCGTCAGCTAGTAAGAACACGTCCGTCTGTAAATACAAGTCCGAATACTCTACCAAAGTTTGAACGTTAGAAGTTTGCCAAACTTCACATGCATGTGCATAGTCGTCGTCCGGTATATCACGATCATTTAATTTTAAGTAAAATTGTTGTTTGGATAGTAGACGTCTGTCCTCGAGCTTCTCCCAACTGTCCATGTATTTGTACGGGAACACTCTTTTTCTGGTCATTAACTGAAATTTACCTGAGCTACCATAAAATTTTCGTGTGATTGATTTCTGATCATCACTGAGATACGTAGCTCATTCCTCAAGACTACTGGGCATGAAACGGTACGAATCTATGAATCTAAACTTCATATCTGTCCCCTTGACATATTTTGTAAAAGAAATGTACTTTTCATTGTTCACGGGTAAAAGCTGTATTGTGCCCTTGAACTATGTAGTCGGTGCTTTGATCAGATAATGCAATTCGTAACACGACAGATTGTGGAATATCTCTAGGATAGTGTGCGAATCTTGGTACTTTATATTACAGCTGCGGTGAGCAGCACCACGGTACTTTCCCGTAAAATGGCAGTGATCACGCTGTGACACGTCTGTCAATGTAATCGGTTTTCCACAAACATGACACACTGTTGTTGAATGAAATTCGTTGATTCGATTCAAATTTAGTGCTTTCATGGGGACAACAGTTTTGAAATAAGCTTCTCACGAATGTGCCAATTTCTCTCACTCATTCACAGCCCATTATTGCAAGTCACTCTACGATCAATTCTGAATTCAGAAATTGAATCGTCAAACGCAAAACGTAGATAGTAAGCTATACTATACGGAAGATGCTTCTGATAAATTGTTCATTCACCCATCTTTTTGAGCGTAGATTTCAGTAAACATTTCAGATCTGCGTAGATGCTGAACGAAACGGTTTCTTTGTGCTTGAAATAATTAAATTTCAATATTTTTGTCATGCGAGAATTATGCATCGAATATATATATTCATACGTTTATTCAAAATATAGAGAATTACGTCATAATTGATAATAACAATCGTGAGTGCAGGCGTTAACGCTGTATTGAATTTATGTGTAAGCAAAATTAGGCGTGCGTTACGCCGGGAAACAGTATTGAGACTGGCTACTCGGCCTCTCGCCGGGCTCAGCGACAGTGCATATAAAGTGCATATAATCGCGTAATTTGAGCACTGCTGCCGATAAGGAAGCCAAGCGCGCAAGCGGGCAATGCTGCACGATGAATTTCATACTCATTTCAATGATCCCCGGCATGTTCCTACGAGAGGATATAGAACTGTTACGTTTTTTGACAGATGTTCCAGCATTATCATAACCCCTGACGAAGACAATGGCGCGTCTCTGCGGCATCTGATTTCTCGTAGAACTCTTTCGTTACGTTTAGCCTGTTCTTCAATCTTGCGTTTTAATTTCCTTCGTTCTACTACTTCTAAAGCAGAGGGATTTCTTTGGCAACAATATCCGGTGAGCGCTAATATATAGGTGGGTATATTAAATTTCCACAGCAAGAGTAAAATAGACAAGACGGATATCGTTCCAGAAATGGCATCTATTGATGGGATCCCTATACCTTTGAAGTTAGCCCATATATTGTTGACCCGAAGGGTCGCTTTGTTATTCGCGAGGACACTCTCAAGGTCTAAAATGGCATGTCATTGATCCTTGAGGGCATCCAAGATAATCACGTGATGTAATACAATTTCCCGGCTTGTTACAAATTTGTTTAGCGGGGAAATGGTATCTGCGTCTATTTCTGTTAATTGAAAAGTCATACATTCTACGATTAATTTGACTCGCATTGTCAAAGTTTGAAGTTCACAGCTCTGATTCGTGGTTATCAGGGATGGCTTGATGATTTAAATAATGAAAGTCTGCATCGAAGAGCAAGTTAGGGTTACCTCAATTGGCTTCGAAGGTAACATTATTTGTGGTCCCTGCGTTCTTATATAAGCAATATCTGTGACGAGAAAATGACTTGGGGTGCATTCTCGTGGTATGGGATCGGTTATTTTCTCACAAAGTTGTATAGTATCGTTGCGATGTCCCACATCGCGGTAATCAGCAATAAAATGATAGGTTATGTGTTTCAGTGGAGGAAATGTGACTTCTCTTATAAAACTCTTACGTACTAATTTCAAAGCATATGTTGGGTTAAGCGTTACATAAGTGTGATTAATTCTTACGGGTACCGGGGTATTCTGAATTATTACCCAAGGTTCTTTTTCTAAGTAAGGGACTGTGAGTATATAGATAAGTTTGCCTTCATCTGTGGTTATAGTTAAATCACTTATTTCAATAAACTTCTTGTAATTCTCCTCCTTAATAGGTATTCGTGTCTTCTTGCCATTGGCGTCAAAAGCTTGAAGAGCTGTCATAAGCTCCTTTGGAGTAAAAAGGGTATTATCTATGATACTGTTACAAAGGGTGAAATCACCCGTTTTGCCCCCTCTTTAATGATCTAGTAGTCAGCATAGATAAAAGACGTTTATAAACTTCTTATGTCTTTAAAAAGAATAAGGTTGCTGCGCCAACCAACATTATTGTAAAAACAGTCTTGTTTCAGACTTTAAACGAGAAACACATATTACGCATTAAAAGCATTTTCACGATATTTTATTCACGCTCTTGATTTCTTTGACTTGATAAGTAAACTCGCGGATCCATATTTTATTAACGTAACGTCCAAAACGTTACATTTGGTGTTAGAAGCGGGATCATGAGTTTCTTTTTAATTAAGTCGATTCAGTGCGGGTAATAAACAATGAGCAACGGTCGTTTGACACGCTCTCGTCGTCGGGAAAGTGGCGGAGAAGAACATTCCATCACCGGAAATCCGCGGGTTCCCGAGACAATTTGTGCACCTTCAGTGGTCTCTTCACCTGTCTCTACGATGGTCTCAGTCTCACAAATCGACCTACTAAAGATTATGAGCCAACATCAAGAAGCGGCAAGACAACAACAAGAAGCTGCTGCTCGACAACAGCAACAACTAATCCAGCTGCTTCAAGAGCAACAGGAACAACGGAGGCGAGAAGGGGAAGCTCGAGAGCGTTCAGAAACTAATCTGCAGGATCTTCTTTGGACGACTGTGGCGGCCCTTCAATCCGTTCATCAAATGAGTGGCACTGGAGGACCGGCTGTTACACCGCAGGGTTCTAGAGTCGCTACTCCTGTTCCCTCTCCTGTTCCCTCACCTGTTCCTGTTCTCGTTGTTCAAGAGATCCGACATCCAGGACGAATCCAGGATGTTCGAGATTCAAGGTCTGTGCCATTTATTAGGGGAGTAGTTGAATCCCCAGTTTGTAGAAACAGAGTAAATAATGAGGTTGATTTTTCCGAGCCTCTGTCTCAGGTTCAGCCTCAATACTCTCATTTGAGTCAATTGAATAATTCAAGACTTCCTGGGGTTACTTCTCAGATTTATGAGAAACCCTTTTGTCCTTTGAAACTGCCAATTTTTGATGGAAAGATTCCATGGGCAGAGTATGAACGTCAATTTAACACTATTTCAAAGCATAATCAGTGGGACTCCGCCATGAGGGCCCACAGCCTTGCCTCTTGTCTTCGGACGCCGGCTCTGAATGTTTTAACGGCATTGTCTGAAGGAGAAATTTCTGATTATGAGAAACTTAGCTCTGCACTAAAGTTGAGATACGGAAATGACCACTTGACGAAACTGTACACGGCTCAATTACAGACAAGGACGAGACGAAGACCTCGCGTCTCTTAGCCAGGATATAGAACGGCTTTCACGTGTAGCATTGCCAGATCACGAGCCGTCTCGTAATTTATTAGCGACTCAAGCCTTTTCAAATGCAATTAGTGATCCAGAAATTGAAATGGCCGTTGGAACATCGGGCCTCACTTCTCTGAGGGAGGCAACGGTCAAAGCCCTTGAGGTGGAGGCAATGAGGAAACAATATTTTGGGCTGAGCAAGCTTCGTCGGATTGAGGTGTCCGAAAGCACCTCAGAAAGACGAAGTTTTGAACTCTCGGAGGAATCAAAACCTCAAAATTATAGAAATAAAAATAACAATAGTAATTTTAAACCAAGAAATCGAGGTTCTTTTCAAAACCAGCAAAACAAGCGTGTAAATAAGAACGCGGTCATGACGAGTCAAACCGGCTTAACCTGTATATTTTGTAAAAAAATAGGTCACGACGCCAATCATTGTTTTCTAATTAAAAAAATTAGTAGAGAACCGATGCAAGGCTCGAATTCAAACTCTTATAACTGGCGTAAGAAAAATATAGAAATAAGGGAAGCAAATCCTCAATCGAGTTCTTCAACAGAAACTCACCCAAAAAACTAATTTCAGATGATTTGTCAGGGCGAAAATCATCGCAGATTGTTAGAAGTGAAAGCCCTCTTAGAGACCAGTTTTTAATTAGAAGTCTACGACAGTCTGGTCTTTACGCGCGTGGTACTGTTAATGGCGTCGATTGTCTATGGGTAATAGACACGGGCGCGGAAGTAACCGTAGTTCGATCGGATCTCTTTAAATCCGATGACCAGATTGTTCCCTCTTTTTCTCTGCGAACAGCCACTGGAGAGACGACCCCGGTTTTGAGACAGGCTACTGTCCAAATTAACCTATTTGGATGTATCGACTCTCCACATAAGGTTTTTATAGCAGATATAGAGGATGAAGGTATTTTGGGAATAGACTTTCTTACAGCTCATAACCGTATTATCTCGACTAAGAGAAATTCACTAGCTTCAAACAATCGCGAAATAACTCTTTATAGAAATAGAACTTTCGGAGGATGATTTGCAACAACATTTTCCTTTACATTCACAGAGCCTTGTTGAGAAATCTTCGATTTCGTTAAATTTAGCTCAGGAAGAATCGTTTAAATCTCTTTTGCTAGAATTTATAGATTCTTTCGCCAAAGATAGTGGTGATAAGGGCCGATGTACTTCTGTCAAGCACAAGATCGACGTCGGAGAGAGTTCACCAATAAAACAAGCTCCTCGAAGACTTGCTCTCAACGCTCGAGAAGGGGTGAAGAAGCTTGTGGAAGACATGCTAAAGAACGATGTTATTGAACCATCGTCTAGTCCCTGGGCCTCACCAATCGTCCTTGTTAACAAAAAGCACGGATCCAAACGATTTTGTATCGATTACAGGAAGCTGAACGATATAACGAAGAAAGATTCTTACCCTCTACCCAGAATTGACGAGACACTCGACCTGATAGCTGGTGCAACTTGGTTCAGCACCATAGATCTTCAGAGTGGATACTGGCAGGTCGAAATGGATCCTCTAGATAAAGAAAAAACAGCTTTTGTTACGGGTTTAGGAGGATTATGGCAGTTCAAGGTTATGCCGTTTGGTTTGAGTAATGCCCCGGCTACCTTTGAACGAATGATGGAGGCTGTTCTCCATGGGCTCACGGGCAAAATATGCCTCGTTTATTTAGACGATATAATCGTTTTTGGCAAGAACTTTGAAGTAGAAGTTCAAAATCTCAGACAAGTTTTCGCTAGGCTGAAGCAAGCAGGTCTGAAAATGAGCCCGAAAAAATGCCATCTGTTCCAGAAAGAAGTAGGCTTCCTTGGACATATTGTTTCAGCACAAGGTATGAAGACCGACCCATCCAAAATAGAGAAGGTTTCTTCTTGGCCGACACCTAAGAATAAAGAACAAATTCAAAGCTTTTCAGGCCTTTGTACGTACTACAGAAGATTTGTAAAACGTTTCGCTAGTATAGCTAAACCTCTCCATCACTTGACCGGAATCAAGATTCCTTTTGACTGGACCCCGGAATGCGAAGAGGCTTTCAAGAAATTAAAAGAAAATCTTATTTCTTCGCCGATTTTAGCTTATCCACAGGTCGAAATTCCTTTTATTTTATATACGAATGCATCTCTTTCAGGAATAGGCGGGGTTCTGTCACAAATTCAGGGAGGTCAAGAGAGAGTGATAAGCTATTTCAGCAGAGTTTTGAGTAAAACCGAGAGGAATTATTGTGTCACTCGTAGAGAGCTTTTAGCTGTTGTTAAGACCGTAGTACATTTTCACCATTATTTGTACGGCAGGAGATTTTTGATACGTACAGATCATGCTTCTCTCAGGTGGCTACTTTCGTTCAAATCTCCTGAAGGTCAGGTAACTAGATGGTTAGAAAGGCTCGGTCAGTACGATTTTGATATTCGTCATCGAGCAGGAATTCATCATGGAAACGCCGATGCTCTCTTTCAAAGACCCTGCGAGGAAATGCCAGAGTGTAAACAGTGTGCACGATTAGAACAAAATCGTGACCCCTCTCTTATAATACGGAAGATTTCTTTCGAAAATAACCAGGAGGAATGGAGAAAATCGCAATAAGAAGACGACACTTTGAATCAAGTGAAGTCTTGGAAAGAAGCAGAAACTCGCCCAGACTAGCAGGATATATCTTTAGCCGAGCCAGATTTGAAAATTTATTGGGCTCAATGGGACTCTATTCTTTTAATTGATGGAATTTCATACCGAAAATGGGAATCTGCAGACTTGAAAGAAATCAGGTGGCCACTTTTGGTTCCCAGGTCACGAGTTCCAGAGATTCTTGCTCTTCATCATGATTCTCCTGCAGGCGGACACTTCGCGTCAAATAAAACTCTGGGCAGAATTCGCAACTTCTACTTTTGGCCCCGTTGCCGGATGGACGTTGAAGAATGGTGTCGAAGATGTCGAATCTGCACAGCAAAGAAAGGACCTCGAGCGAAGGGACAAAGCTCTCTTCAAATTTACAACGTGGGAGCTCCATTTGAAAGGATAGCAATGGATATTCTTGGACCTCTCCCGATAACCCATTCTGGAAATAAATATGCTTTGGTTATTGCTGATTATTTTACTAAGTGGCCAGAAGTGGTTCCTCTCGCTGATCAAGAAGCCTCTACTGTAGCACAGGCATTCGTTAAAGAATTTATTTGTAGACACGGAGTTCCTCTAGAACTTCATACTGATCAAGGCCGAAATTTTGAGTCAACCTCAAAGAAAGAGGTTACTCAGATTTTAGGCGTTAGAAAAACTCGTACAACTCCTTTGCATCCGCAATCTGACGGCATGATAGAGCGTCTGAATCAGACTTTGCTACAATATTTGTCGTCCTTTGTAGAGCAGAATCAGAGAGACTGGGACTCCTGGATCCCTTTCTTCCTCTTATCTTACAGATCTGCGATTCATGAGACGACGAAGCAGAAGCCAGTCCTCATGCTTACTGGAAGAAATCTTCAACTTCCGTCAGATTTAGAGAAAGGCCCTGTTCCTGTGCAAAGACAACATCAAACAGATTATGCCTTTTTATTACAACAACGCTTAGAAGAAATTCATCACTTTGCTAGGAATAGAATTTCTATGGCTTCAGATGAATTGAAAACTCGTTATGATATTCGAGCCAGAGGTTTGAAATTTAATCCTGGAGATTCTGTTTGGCTCTTTCAACCTCGAAGACAGAAAGGACGATGTCCAAAGCTACAAAGAAATTGGGAAGGCCCTTACTTAGTGGTTAACCGGATAAATGATGTTGTTTATAGAATCCGAAGATCTCCTCATTCGCGTCAGAAAGTGGTTCACTTGGATCGTCTTGCTCCTCTTGAAGAGGATCAACCTGGAACAGTCTCTCCAAGACCAGGAACATCCTTCGAGGTTAGATCTTCAAACGAGCACCCTTGACGACTGTGATCGATTTGGCCTTCTTTACAGTCGGTCATCGATTGGAAGAAGAATTTACCTTTCGGAATTCATTTGAGTAAAACTCGACCGCTTACGATTATTATTGAAGGAAATATCGGATGCGGAAAAACAACTTTCACCAAGAGGTTTTTAGCAGATCGCCAGGTCTGTACACTTTTAGAACCTCTTGAGGAATATCGAGATGTAGCTGGAATTAATCTTCTAGATTTGATGTATCAAGACCCAGATCGTTATTGCTATTATTTTCAGCATTTCGCTCAAATGGTTATGTTAGATAGACATCTGCAGATGACTTCATTACCTGTAAAGGTGATGGAAAGATCGATATACAGTAGCAATTGTTTTGTAGAAGCTCGTCGAAGGTTAGGTAATTTTCGCGACTTCGAATCTCATTTATTGACGAAAAATTTTGATCTTCTCATTCGCTCGTCTGAGCTCAGAGTAGATTTGATTGTTTATTTGCGAGTTTCCCCAGAAACTTCTTTTGCTCGAGTTAGTTCCCGTTCTCGTGAGGAAGAATCGAGTATTTCTTCAGAGCTACTCAGAACTACTCATGAGGTTCATGAAGATTGGCTAGTGAAACAAATCTTTTCTTCTTTGTCGGCTCCTGTTTTGGTTATCAATGCAGAATCCACAGCCGACCAAGTTTATTCTAGTTTCTGTCTTGCAATGACACACGGACAAAGTTAAACCTTTGAATTTAATACTGAAAGAATTTTATTCTTAAAAAAAAAAAAAATTTTGGTTAACAAAAAACTATATTAACTAAAACTTAATTTTTGAAATTAAATTACATTAAAGGGAAATAACGAGCAATATTTAAAATTTTCTTCAATTCTTCTTTTACATCGTCACATCCCTCGCATCCTTCTGCCTTTTTCACTATGTCGTAAAGACTTTGTTTGCACAAGCGACATAGCGCTTTTTTTTTAAGAAGGTTGAATGAAGGGAGACTTCGTGTTGAAGAAATTCGGGTTTAGAGCTAAAGAAATGATTGAAACAAAAATTATTTTCTTATAATTTATTTGTGTTACTCGATATGATGTACTCACTGTGAGTCAAAGCAGCTTTGACATAGGTAGCCGCTTTTCCCTTTTTCAGAAACTGCGTTTAGTTGACCGCAGGACGTTTCTCTCCACAGAGAGTTAAAATAATTTAAAGTTTCCATTTCGCTGAGTTCTCCTGCGTTCTCGTGAAGGAATCCCTTGGCCAACATTGCCGCATTTATGTAGGTGTGCTCTTTTGTATCCATTTTTAGAGTCGGAAAAGAACTGTCTTCAATGACTACTTTTCTTATAATGATTTGTTATTTCTGAGTTGCTAATCAATTTGAAATTTGTTTTCTTCGATTGTTTCTTTCTAGAAACTTCTTCTTTTGAATCAAGTTTTGTGTCAGATAGGCTTTGGTTTATTAATGTGAAAAGAGCCACGATTATTTTTCGAGGTCAATGAGTGATTGCTTGATTTTCACATTTTATTAACCTTAAGTGTCAGTTTTTGTGAGTACTTTTTCAGGTTACTTGACACAGCCTTTTCCCATCCAATCTTTCCCCGATTTCTGAGGATGACTGGTGGCTTTATTTTGAAGAAATACACGGAAATGATTCAGATAAGATCGTTTCTTTTCTTTTGAATACATATTCAATTTATTTTATTCGTGCATTTTCCCAAATTCACTTAGTGAATTTGATTAGTTATACCATCACTCACATTTGTCCTTCCAAAACTCTAGGGTGTGCTGTTTCTAAAGAAGACTGAGATCAGTCACCCATCTATTTCCCTGTTTCCTGTGTGAATTTTCAAAAAGGAATCTGCCTTTATCCTGTTTGGTCCCGGAATTTGCGGTTCCTGCCTCGATGATTCCACCCGAACCTGTTTCGTTCGGACAATCCTTCATGAAGATACATAACACTTAATAACACTTACCTTTGTAAAAACAAGGCACATAAATTTTTGGAATTATTTAACGCTCAACTATCTACTCAAGGTTTTCTGTGGTTTACCTTGAGACTGTGGGCAAATGCCAGATAGTAAGAAGGGGAGTTCTTAAATTTTTAGAGCCACAGCTCCAACTCACCTTTGAGCACTGACTACTGGACTACTTTTATAATTGTTTTATCTTTCCCGAGTCGGGACGACTCTTTTCCTCGGGGGGGAGTAGTGTTACAAAGGGTGAAATCACCCGTTTTGCCCCCTCTTTAATGATCTAGTAGTCAGCATAGATAAAAGACGTTTATAAACCTCTTATGTCTTTAAAAAGAATAAGGTTGCTGCGCCAACCAACATTATTGTAAAAACAGTCTTGTTTCAGACTTTCAACGAGAAACACATATTACGCATTGAAAGCATTTTCACGATATTTCATTCACGCTCTTGATTTCTTTGACTTGATAAGTAAACTCGCGGATCCATATTTTATTAACGTAACGTCCAAAACGTTACAATACCATGCCTTCCTAATTGGATTGCAGTCATTACCAAATCGATTGGTCGTTGCCGTTCCTTATTTCGAATAAACTTAGAGTTATAGCTTCCATGTATTCCTGATGAGTAAGCGTTTCGTTACCTTTTATTTTTAATGATTCCGATTGTCCCCATACAGTTTAAAAAGAGTATTCAAGTTTGAGCTGATTTGTATTCAAGATGTTAATTTGGACTTGATTGATGTGCAAGGACTTTGTTACAACAAGATTTAGAGTGTCCATTACATTTATTAGTGAGGCTAGATTCCCATTAATCATTTGCAAATAATCCGCGTCAGCCGTTCCATAGATTGATTTTTGGATTGTTCCCAAAAAGTTCAACCATTCTCTTTTCGATCTGAGGTTCGACGAGAGATAAGATTTCCTTAGGGGAAACATTTCATTTGCCAGACCCGTCAGAAGGATATGTTTTCCAAATACTACCTCAACTTCGCGTGAGGCTTCGTAAGTAACATCGCTCGACGCGCGCGCTTTCGGAGTACTTGTTTTGGTTCCGTGGGATTGAGATTCACTTAATTAACAGGGGCGGCGCGTCATTCAAAGAATAAGCGCACCCAAGTCTGAAATGACTTCCAAAATAGTCTTGTCTGACGAGGCACGGGCAAATTCTAAATCTATAGCGTCCAGGGCGGACTGGGCGAGGGATCGCTGACCAGGATTCCAGTGATCCAGATAGGTATCCCGTATCGTCTGGAGGCCTCCGAGTTTGTCGTGAATGTCGAGTAATGGTTTGGTGAACCCACTTGCGTCAATGGATTGGAATATCTTCCATCTTTCCTGGTACATGTTTACTTTGCCCACTTCCTCCTGGAGTAAAGTCCCATTGATAACTGAGACATCGAAGTAGGCTAGGGACAGACTGCTACACCTATAACAAAAGAAACTAAGACTCTATTCCGTGGAGATCCAATCGTTACCCTGAACCCGTTTGAGTTCAATTCTAGGGATTGGATCGTTTTCCCTTAGTCCGGTGTCGTATTCGTAGTACGGTTTGGTATTATTCAGATGGGTCTTTCAATAAGACGCTGTGGAATCATCCGCGGTTTTCTTGTAAGTGATATTTCCTTTTTGTTCGTTGATCTCGACGACGACGAATGGTCCATTCCAAATCCTTTCCAAGGCGTTCTGTCGCGTATGATTCTTGATCATTACTTTATCTCCCACTTGATATAAAGGAGTTTGTCGTCGTGTTCCTTGGTCCACTTGTTTTTGGTTTTTCTCTCTGAATTTGATAAGCCTGACCATGGCTTTTTCGAACCGTTCCTCCCATTTTCGTATTCACAGCATTTTCTTATGAATCACGGTTTCCAATCGGTTTTTGCGGAAACCGTCATGATTGTTAGCTTCATGACAAAACATGAGGTTGTGAGGCGTTTCACCCGTTGATTGATGAACGGAAGTGTTGTAGGCACGTGCCATTTCTGTTAAAACCTTGTCCCAAGTGTGTACTCTCTCTTTGCAGGCAGTTCGAATATAGTCTTTTAAGACACTATGCATCCGTTCTATAGAGCCGTTCGACTGCGGGTGATATGCAGTCGTGGTGATATGTTTGATATTATAGCGTTCGAAAAAGGAATCGGTCAGCTCGTTACAGAATTTCTTTCCCATGTCCGTCGAAATTACTTTGGGGTACCCGAAGTTACCTATCCAGTACTCTGACTGAGCTTTGATAACCTCTGTCGCGGTTTTGTTCGTAAGTGGGGCACATTTAATAAATTTAGGTATTGAATCCTGCATCGTGAGCATATATCGGTGTTTATTCTAAGATTCGACCAGAGGTCCGACGATATCTATTGAAATTTGATCATTAGGTTTTTCAGCGAAGGTTTCGAAAAAAATAGCTGGTGATTTCATTTGTATCCTTTCGTTTTCATACATCTGACACGTGGGGCATGCCGGGATTAAGGTATTGATATCATTCTCCATACGTGACCATACGGCCGTTTCTTTCACTCGGTCGATCGTTTTTGCTAAGCCGAAGTGTCCATTGATGTCGTCGTGAGTGCTGGCCATGATTTCTCTCTGTTGCTGTTTGTTAGGCACGTCCTTTCCTGTCAAGCAAAATGATATGTCTGCACCTGAATCCTGACGTATCCTCTTAAGATCTCCGATAATCGAATTGGTTTCTTCTTCGGTGATTTTCCTAGGGTCAATCCAGAAGTATATCTTTTCATACCTTTTCGGGTGAATGTAATTTTTGAGTTTCTCATGTCTATCAGTCTGATTTTTTGGTATAATCAGGGTGTTGTCGGAGGCATCATTATCTTCAAAGGTGATCTTTACCCATCTGCCGTCCTCCCCTTTTCGATTACAGTTGGGAACGAGTTTGATGTGAGATTTCGCTCTGCCTGTTGTAAGTAACAATCTCTCGATGTCAATGTGGCATGCGGCAATATGGTGGACCCACTAGGGATTCCTATCAATGGGTATGACTTCGTGAAGTCCCTTTTCCAATTCGGTGAGTTTTTCAAAAATTTCTTCCTTTGTGCAAAAGACTCCAGACAACTCATCCGCTACTACATTTCTTTTTCCCGAAACATGTTCTATCAGGAATGATTATTCCTCCAACCTCAATCTCCAACGCAACAGGCGTTGACTGGGGTCTACGCAATTTTTCAGCTATACGAGTGCACGATGATCGGTGCGGATGATGAAGGGTTTATCCGGTGTATTAAGCAAATACACTCTTAGTCTCTTGACGGACGACACAACAGCAAGCATCTCCTTCTCTGTCGTGCTGTGATTCTTTTCCGCATCATTCAAGGTTCGAGATAAGAAGTATATGGGGTGGCCGTCTTAAGATAGTACGGCTTTGATTCCATCGTTTGACGCGTCGGTGGTTACGACGTATTGTTTAGATGGGTCTGATCTCACAAGTATCGGTGGCGTGACCAATTTTTTTTCAGGGTCTTGAAGGCTTCTTGGCAGGCTGCTGACCAATCCCATGGGGTGTCCTTTCTTGTTAACCTTGCTAATGGTTTCGCTAACATCGAATAGTTTTGTATAAACTTTGGGTAATATTCCGTCAAACCAAGGAAGGATCGAATTGTCTTAACGTTGACTGGAACGGGTAATTGTTGAATCGCTCTGGTCTTCTCCTGATCTGGTTTGCTTCCTTCGTCAGTGATGACATATCCGAGGTATCTCACTTCAGTTTTCATGAAGGTGCACTTCTCTGGTTGGAGTTTCAGGTTATATTGTCTCAAACGCTGAAATACGGTTCTTACATTTCGATGGTGTTCTTTCTCCGTTTCGCCAAAATTATTATGTCATCAATATAGACGCAACAGATCTACTGATTCAATTCTCTCAGTGCGTCGTTCATCATGCGTTGGAAGGTCGCAGGAGCGTTTTGTAATCCGATAGGCATTCGTTGGTATTCAAAATGCCCGTCGGGGGTACAGAAGGCAGTATATTTCTTATAGTCAGCAGCCATGTAGATCTGGTGGAAGCCTGCGGCCATGTCGACAGTAGTAAAGAACTTGGCCCTTTCCATGTGGTCGAGTAAATCCTCGATTATCGGTATCGGATAAGAATCGTGAACGGTAAGTTCAATAATCTTCCTGAAATCGATCACAATTCTATACTTGGGTTTTCCGTCGGGGCCTGGTTTTTTGGGTACACGCCAAACTGGCGAGTTGTATGGTGTCTCGGATTCCGTTATTATTCCTTGTTTCAACATTTTCTCTACTCTCTCTTTGACAACCTGCTGGTGCAGCCGTGGAGCACGGAAACTTTTCATATTTACAATGCGTTGAGGATCTGACAAATCGATAGGATGATCAGTCATTGAAGTTCCATTGACAATGTCTTCCTCCTGTAAGGCAAAGATGTTGCTGAAATCCTGAAGAATACTACAAATTTATGTCTGGTACTCTTCGTGTAGGTGTTTCAAGTCAACGGTATGTTGGAGTGCCTGCTTTTTTTCATCACGTGGCTGTAGCCATACACCCGAGGTTGACATACTTTTCACTCGGTGGACTTGGACGTTCTCCAGTCCGAGCTCGATATCTTCGTCTTCAGCGGTGGTGATGATTCCATAAGCAGTACCATGATTGTTCGTGTGTACAATCTGCACCGGCATATTTTCCATAGACATTCCGTCTTCATAGACCATGCGTAACATGAGATCGAGATTCTTTTCGTCGGTATCGATGGTGATTTTGTTCACCGAATGTAATTTAAATCGAATTTTTCGGTCGCTGCTAGGGTGGTGTGTCTTATTCTTTAGTCTGAGCGTCGAGGCGTTCAACTGGAAATCTCGTCTCCTCATGAACGGGTTTCCCATGATTCCATCTTCTTCGTCAGGTAGATAATCGTCTGGTATTATGACAAATTCGTCCTTTAGTCTCATATCAGTGAGTACAGCAATTTCATTCGCGGAATTTAGTGCTTTGCCTGTCTTGAAGGAATTTTTGCGTTGGATAATTGCACAAATTTGTTCATCCGATGGATAAATAACCTTTCGTTTTATGAGGTTTATCGATGCACCTGTATCGATCATGAGGGCAACTCCTTGCTTTGTTTCTCCAAATTTTATTACAGCACACTGTGGTAGCCCCTGTGAAACTGAACATACGTGGGTTCCTGTTGGCACTTGTCCTCTAGTTGGTCCTTGTTTAGAGAGATGGCAAAAAGATATGGATCATCGACGTGGGATCCGCGAATTAGTGATGAGAACGAGTGTGAATGAAACGAAAGTGATGTTGAGATGGGGAGAGATAATGAATGCCGATAAACTAGATTTTTGTTGATTTTGATGAGGCGATACAAACCGTATCGCAAGAGAACGTTACAGAGAGTGAAGATTCTACAGAGCGAAAGAACACATAGATTATACACATACATGATTTCGAGATAGTAGACAATACATGAGATACAGCTGATGGGTTTTGAGTCGCGACACGGGCAAGCGGCGAGATTTGACGCATAGACGGCAAGTAAACATTGCACGCGAGTGTGCGTAAATGTACGAGGACGATTTTGAGTGTCGCGAGAAACACATTTAACTATTCGATACCTTGCCGAAACATACCGCCCGCTTCGCTATCGGTAACGATCGCGAAATTAGATTATGCCGCCCGCCGTGCGTTATTCATTCTTAGAGTCAATAATTGTCTTAAGAGGACACTGAAAGCACACACAATTTCACGATAGGACGTTTTAACACAGAGGATTTCGTTTTAACGGTCACAACGCGAACGAGACCGTCGGTTCCCGGATGCACTTCGATCACTCTCGCGAGGGGCCACACAGATGGAGGTAGATTTTCGTTTTTTACGGGAACGATGGATCCGATTTTGATGTTCCCGTGATGAGTCTGCCATTTCGAGAGGTTTTGGAAGGACTAAAGATACTCCGTACTCCACCGTTTCCAAAAATGCTCCAGCATTTGATGCGAGTGTTGCCAATACGATAGCCGTTGAGCTGGCACCTCGATGAGTGTCGGCTCAGGAATTGTGTTCAATGCTGAGCCGACGAGAAAGTGTCCTGGAGTCAAGGCACTTGAATCCCGTGGATCGTCCGAGATAGCGCAAAGAGGTCGAGAATTAAGCGTGGCTTCTACTTGCGTGAGGAACGTCGCGAATTGCTCGAACGTTTGAGTAGCTTCTCCGATGACTCGTTTGAGGTGAAATTTGACTGATTTCACTCCGGCTTCCCATTTTCCACCGAAATGAGGCGCGGAAGGGGGATTGAACCGCCACTGGGTTCCGTGTGATGCGAGGATGTTTGCGATTTCTGAGAACTCCTTTGACGATGCAGCGAGAAGACGGCGAAGTTCTGAGTCTGCGCCGACGAGATTCGTTCCACAATCGCTTGCGATTGAGGCACAAATTCCTCGTCGAGATGTGAAGCGTTTGTACGCCGCGATGAATGCCTCCGTCGTGTAGTCCGAAACTAGCTCGAGATGCACAGCCGAGGTCGTGAAGCAGATGAAGATAACGATATATCCCTTGCATGATTTCGCTCCTCTTCCGCGAGAGGCTCGAATCGAGAATGGACCAGCGTAGTCAACGCCAGAGTGAAGAAACGGCCTTGATTGCGTGACTCGAGACTGAGGGAGTTGGCCCATCTGTTGGCTGCTGAGGGTGGCGCGATGACGCGCACAAGGAACGCAACGATGTATGAACATGCGGATCGGTACTCTTCCTCCCAGGATCCAGTACCGCTGTCGGATTGTAGCGAGAGTGAGTTGCGGACCTCCGTGGAGCGTCAACCGATGATGATGATCGATGATCAATGTGGAGTACGATGTTTCGCGAGGCAAGATGAACGGGTGCTTTTCGTCATACGAAAGCAATGAGTGATTCAGTCGACCACCGACTCTGAGGAATCCGTTCGAATCGATGAACGGCGTGAGTCGCGATAGTGGATGACTTCGAGTGAGACTTGAGCTGGTCTCGATTTGGCGAATTTCTTCTGCAAAGTACGCCTGCTGGGTCACCTTGGTCCAAAACAGTTGGGCGTCGCTCAATTCGAGAGTAGAGATCGGTCCGACAGTGATAGACGTGTTAACACGATTCGATGCCGTCTTTGCGAGGAACCGATTTGCTGCGCGTTTACACAATGATGTGACTTTGAGGAGAGTCGATAGTTTTGAGTAGCGATCGACGAGATCCCAGATTTGTAGCGGCTTAGCTGTTGCGATGTGCGTCGACAGCCCTTTTCTTTCCTCGAGATAAACGTTTTCTTCCGGTCGCGGAGATGAGGATGGCCAATTGACAGAAGGCTTCGAGAGCCAGGATGGTCCAAAGGTCCAAAGTTCTGATTTTTGGAGTTGCTCCGAAGATGCACCACGAGACGCAAGATCAGCGGGGTTTTCAAGACCCGAGATGTGATACCAACGAGCTCGCGCGAACTCTTGGATTTCCGTTACGCGATTACAAACGAATTCCTTCCACCGCGATGGGTGGCTTTTGATCCACGCGAGCGCGACTGTGGAATCCGTCCACAGATAAACCGGGGTGTTTTCGAAATTAAGAGTCTTTTCCACATGACGCATCAACCGGACGAGAAGATTCGCAGCACAGAGTTCGAGACGAGGAATTGTCACCTTCTTTAGCGGCGCTACTTTAGTTTTCGCGCACACTAGTGAAACGCGCACTTCGTGAGTGTTGATATACGTTCGCGCGTAGATCACTGCGCCTAATGCACTTTGAGAGGCGTCCGCGAAACCGTGGATCTCTATCCCGAGAGATGCTGAACTTGACCCGATCCATCGTGGGATGGTGATAGCTGAGATGCCTTGAAGATCTTGTAGAAACTCGATCCATCGCGAGGACAATGAAGCTGAGAGCGGCTCGTCCCAGTCGAAACCGAGTGCCCACAATTCCTGCATAAAGATTTTGGCTCTGATCGTGATCGGCGAGAGCCATCCGAGAGGATCAAAGAGCTGCGCGGTTTGTGAAAGAACTTTTCGTTTCGTGAAATTGTCCCGAGTTTGATAAATTTGCGGAGAGAACGCGAACGCGTCGATGTCTGGTCTCCACGCAAGACCGAGAGCCCGACAGAATGGACTTTGATCGAGATTCAGATGCATCGCGATCTCTTGATGGCTTCGAGAAATGTCAACGAGAGTTTCTGAGTGGCTTGAAGTCCACTTTTGAAGTTCAAAGCCGCCCGCCTTGAGCAATTGATTGAGTTCGTTGATTTTCTCGCGACCTTGATCAACGTCCTCTGCTCCTGAGAGGATGTCGTCGACGTACGTGTTCTCGAGAATGACGTGGCTCGCAAAGGGATACTGCTTACCTTCGTCCTGAACGAGTTGATGAAGAACACGGATCGCGAGATACGGAGCGCTTGCAAGACCATACGTTACCGTAGTCAGTTGATATTTTTCAATCGGTAGCTCTGGTTCTTCCCTCCAGAGGATTCGCTGAAAATCTTGGTCATCATTGTGGACCAAAATTTGTCGGTACATCTTGACGATGTCTGATGAGAACGCGACTGGATATTGTCGCCATCGTAAGAGAACGTCCGCGAGGTCGGTTTGCACTTTTGGACCGACGAGGAGATTGTCATTATGAGAGAGTCCGAGGTTGGTTCTTTGAGACCCGTTGAACACGACACGCAACTTTGTTGTTGAACTGCTGTCGCGAACTACACCGTGATGGGGAAGATAAAACACGCGGGAATTGTCTTCAGGTGTATTGATAGCGCGACGCATGTGCCCGAGTTCACGATATTCACGAAGGAAGCTCGAGTAAGCCTCCTTGAGTTTCGCGTCGCTACCGAACCGTTTCTCCAAACGAAGGAGCATTTGATGCGCGGGATTCCGCGAGTTGCCGAGCTCTACCGAATTGTCCTTGAGCGGCAGCCGAACTACGTAATGACCGGACGTAGTTCGAGAAACCGTTTCGCGAAAGTGTTGCTCACAACGCTCTTCTTCGGAAGTTAGTGCCAAAGGTTTCGACACTTCTTCCTGCTTCCAAAACTGCTGCACGAGATCGAGCAGTTCGTGATCGAGGGAGCATTGGAAGCCATGGACTGCGCCGGACGAGGGGCTTGCTGCTTCCGCTGAAACGCAGCCGGAGAGGACCCAACCGAACTGAGTTTCTTGCGCGATTGGTGTTCCTGGTGCTCCTCTCCGAACTCCTTGACCAATGATGTTGCTGTAGATGTCAGTTCCGAAAATTACGTCGATTTGTCTGGGATGTGCAAAGCTTGGATCCGCGAGGTTGAGTCCTCGTAGATGAGGCCAGTCTTCGACGAAAAGTCGAAATGAGGGTAGGTACGATGTGAGTCGTGGAAGCACGAGTGCCTCCACCTGACACGAGAACGAGGTGTGAGCACGAGATTGGAGTTGCAATGTCGCGATGCCGCGAGTCACTGCCGATTGATGAGCTCCGACGCCAATGATCGGTATCGTTGCTTCATGCCGACGTAGTCGCAATTGTTGCGCTAGCGACTCCGTGACGAATGAACTTTCGGATCCTTGATCGAGTAGAGCGCGAGCGATGATTCTTTCTCCAGTCTCCGGATTTGAGGCGATCAATTGCACTGTGGCGAGAAGAACTGGAGAGCGCTTGATCATTGTAGGCTGAGCTGAGTGGTTGCTCACCTGAGAGGCGCTATTCGAGATCGGTGCGTTCTGCACTGCAGGTTGCGCTACTGTAGCCTGAACTTGAGATGTGCCGCTGTTAGCAGCTGTCGAGATTGAGGAAGAGTTTCGATGCAGCAAGGAATGATGTCGACCGTTGCACACGCGACACGTTTTGTTGGATCGACAGTCCTTCTGCTGATGTGGACCGAGACAATTGAAGCAAAGCTTTTTCGCAGAAACCACTTTCCCTCTTTGATCCAGAGATTTGTCGCGAAAGGTCGAACAGAACGCGATGTAGTGGTTGCCTTTGCAACAAGCACACGACTGTTCCTTTGATTGCGCTGTATGTGACCTTGTCGTCTGAAGATTTGACCTTCCTTGCGATGAGTGTGGTTTCGACGTCGCGATTTGATTATGAGCATGAGCTTGCTCCACGGCTTCGAGGGTGTGGATGCGACCGATGAGAAACGCCTTGAGCTCCGCAAACGTGGGGGGCTCGAGTTTCTCGCTAACACTTTTCTCCCATTCTTTGAGAGATGCTGGGTCGAGCTTGCGAATCGTCATGTGCACGATGATGTGATCCCCTAATTTCTCGGGACTATCGAGAAGTTCGAGCGCGCCAAGAGCTTCGCAAGTGTTGCTGTGCAAGCTCTTCAGTTCTGATGACGACTTTTTCGTGACACGAGGAATCGCGAAAAGTGTCGCGAGATGAGAATCCGTCAAAAGTCTCTTGTTGTCGTACCGTGAGACGAGAGTTTCCCAGGCTCGAGGGAGGTTTTCTGCGGTGAGAGAAATGTTTTTGATAAGTTGTAACGGTTCATCGGTCACACTGGTTTTGAGGTAGTGCAGCTTTTCCACTTCCGAAAGTTGCGAATTTTCGCGAACCATCGACGAGAAGAGGTCGTGAAACGGCTTCCATTCTGAGTAGCTGCCCGCGAAAGTGGGCATTTCGATACGCGGTAACCGTTTTATGATCCTCCTGCTGGTGCGTCTTGAGGAGCTGCAGCGGCTTGCACGGTTGCTGCAGGCGCAGGCTTTAGCGATTCGAGAAGATCAAGCATCACTCCTTCGCCACTCAAGAAGTGCTCTTCACACAGCCCGTAATAATCTTTCGCGAAGTACGAAAGCTTTTTTATCGCGTCGAGTTTATCACCTTTTGCTGCGAACTTGATCTCGCTGATCTCTTCGTGATTCTCTTGGAACTTATTCCAACTTGAATTTAAAGCATTAAGCCGCGACTTCACCTGCCCGTAAGTGATTTTTGCCTCGCCGAGCTTGCGCAGGTTGTCGACGGCACGAGAGATGCGCCAAATGTAGTCGTTTTGACGTTCGATATGTTCTTCGATCGACATGTTGATGTACGAGAGGATTTAAACTCACGCGACGAACTGAGTTTTCACGAACGAGACACAAACACACTGATAGTAGCGCGACGCGATTCACACTTCGAGAGATCGGTGTTGTTGACGCTCAGATCTTAGTCACGGTCACTACAGAGGACACCGCACGTTTGAATTTAACGGACGCGACTGATTTTTGTTGATGGTTTTCACCGATAACGAGATTGTTCACTTCGATAACGTGAACTTTCGCAACTTGATGCACACGCGATAGTTCCGTTTTACTCACTAGCTAATTCGTTTTCCCGTAAGTCGCAACGATTCGAAAGATTCGACTCGATTTGCGAATGATCCGATTCGATTCGCGACTGATCTGGCTCGAAGGACCAAAAAATGTTTAGAGAGATGGCAAAAAGATATGGATCATCGACGTGGGATCCGCGAATTAGTGATGAGAACGAGTGTGAATGAAACGAAAGTGTTGTTGAGATGGAGAGAGATAATGAATGTCGATAAACTAGATTTTTATTGGTTTTGATGAGGCGATACAAACCGTATCGCAAGAGAACATTACAGAGAGTGAGGATTTCACAGAGCGAGAGAACACATAGATTATACACATACATGATTTCGAGATAGTAGACAATACATGAGATACAGCTGATGGGTTTTGAGTCGCGACACGGGCAAGCGGCGAGATTTGACGCAGAGACCGCAAGTAAACATTGCACGCGAGTGTGCGTAAATGTACGAGGACGATTTTGAGTGTCGCGAGACACACATTTAACTATTCGATACCTTGCCGAAACAGTCCTCCTGTCCATCTATTTCCTCTTTCTCTGACTGGAGTTCCTCTGACGTGCAATTGACTTGGTCGTTGGGCGGTTTGCCTTTGAGGCTGGCGTTTTGAGAAATTGCGTCTCGCTTGTTGCCGTTAGTATTGGAGCGTTGGTCGTTCCGTGGTCGACGCGGAGCGTAACCGTTCCGGCTGCACTGTTCTTTGGTTCAGCAGTTATGACATACTGCTTGTTGTTCATGGGCGGTCCGATGTGTGTTACAGGTGTGGCATTCACATTTCTGGAGTTCTTTATCTTTATCTTGTTCCGCTTCGTCTTTGTGATAAACAGACACTGGTGATCGACGAGCTGACATTGGCGAGTTCGTCGAGGTGCTCTGTTGTACGTGGAATCTTCTCGTATTTGATGCGCTGCCTGGCCCGTAAATTTGGGACTTGTTCCACAACGTGGGTTTCGATGCCGTGTCGTTGCCGTTCATCAGCATTTGTTGTTGGTACATTCGGAAATTCAATTCCTCGCCTTTGACTTCTTTCACGGCCTTCTGGGCTTCTGGTAATTTTAAGTACGGACGGTTTCTGACTTGATGGAATATTCTCGGATTGAGTCCGTACAGATAGTACTGGCACACTCTATTTTCGAGGTCTTGAAGATTAGGATCGATGTTCGCTCGTAGTTGTTGATTCGAGAAGGCAGCTACGAGATCTTGGTAGATCTGATTGAATTTCAGATTTTAGGCGTCCACAGTTTCCCCCTTTTGGCCTATTCTGCCAAGCTTCATTTCCCATGTAGTGGCACTTTTCTCGACAATGATGGCTGATCTTATGACTTTGAGTAAAGTTGGGATTGTACAAAGTCTCCTCTGATTGATGGTCTTCTAAAGAGCTCCTCCCGTCTTCAAGCTGATTACCATGCTCAAAAACGGGAAACGTTCGGTTAACATAACTACCATATCTGCGGCTTTGACTTGCATGATCCAAGCGTGTACATCTTCGCCTGCTTCATCTTTCAGTCTGCAATCAATCATCTTGATGGCTTGAAACGCTGGTAGGAAATCTTGAATCGCGTAGGGCTCGTCCGCTGGAAGAGTTGGTTCTCCGGGGTGTCTTCCGGCCGCATCGGGGCGTAGGCTGACATCGTTCAAGTAAGCTTTCGTTCGTGCATACGGGCCTGGGTCTCTAGTATTCCGAGGGGAAAACACGTCTCGGGGTGGCGCAGTTGCCGGTAGTTGAATTCTCGTTTGGTTTCTTCAAGCGAGTTCCTCAATGTTCCTCAATATCTCCTGCTGTTGGCATAAAGCTTCTGGATCATTCAACAACTGGGTCATACTGAACGTCACAGTGTCCGGGCGACGATGTGGTAAGGCAGCAGACATTTCCAAGGCTCTTCGAAGTTCGTCCTCTTCTTGCTGTTCTGGATGACGACGCGGGACGTTGCCACGGATATTGCTACCAGTACCTTGTGGGATTTCGTAATCCATCGGACCAATAGGCCACTGTGGACTAGGCCTTGGTGTAAGGCGTACGTTCGGCATTCATGATAATTGTCGGCTTTCCTCGAGAACGCGCCGCAGTATCGAATCCGTATTCGACAAGATGTCATGGTTTACATTGGCTCGCGCGGTGGAGAATCAGTCGTTTTCTAATAAGTGATTGTGGTGAGGAATCGTCATAGGCATCGTATTTATACCGTGATGGTCCGAGTCTGAATTTGCTGGGGAGCCCACCTCATTGATGCACGGTGTCGGTGGCAGCAATCGGTTTTGAGCGAGCCCGTATAATGCCGAGTAACGTAGTCGGTTCGTTACGGTTGAAGGAGCTATCCGAGAAGGACCTTCCACCTCCGATTCTACGAGACGCGCGACATCTACTTGAATTCGCGGTATCGCTCCGGTATGGTTTCCGGGCAGTCTCACAATATAAGAAACATCCGGATCATCGTTAGTTGTTAAGCGATAATAGTTATTGATTGCTTCTCGATTGGCATTACTGTTCGTGGGAGCTTCATCTAGACGATTTTCTTCGGTTAATTGGTTATTTGGTTATTGCATTTCCTGAAACATTTGGTTTGTGACGCCTTCAAGCGTGTCTTCGGGATGCGGAACTGTCTCAAAGTTTCGACTTATTTTTACATTATTGCGACGAATGAAGCCGTGTTCACGGCGTTCTTGATTTCTCTATTGAATAAAACGGGTAACCTTTTGTATAGGCAAATCTTCACGGCGAGCAAGTTGACGCGCAGTGAACCTCTCTTCGTTCAATTGCTCTAGACCAAGATGGTATCTGCCCATTGCAGTTGAATCATTACGTTCGGTGGCTTCTTGTAGCTTATTCACAAGCTGAGTCATTTGGTTTGTCAAATCCAAAATCTTTTTTCAAACCGGGATTCAGAAGTGACGGACTGTCCGTCTCCTGCAGTCTCAACAATAGTAGGAGGTACTGCCGATCTCCGGTCATTGTTTTCGTTCACATCCATTGTGAATTTATTTTCTTAAATTTACCTTGAGTCAAGCATTGACTTCATTTTTTTGAATGATTTAAGTTTGACCATCAAATTCTTAGTTTCGATCACGATTTTTCTTTGATACGTTTATAGTGACTCGAGTAAGTAACAAAATGCTTGTACTTACGCTAGGAGTAGCCAAATTGAGGTGTGAAACATTACTCTCGAAGATCGTGGTAGCTGTCGGTACGAGGCTTCGATGTCCTGGAGGCTCCGACACGCACCGGGGACCAGAATATAAGAGCGGTTCGAGTCTGAGTGTCCTCATTCTCACTTCACTTTACTTAGATTGTTTAAACGCGAAGTTTATTGTATCTAAGGAGTGCACAATTTTATACTTGCTTCCTTTCTAATAAATACACAAGTTTACTATGGGAATTGTCCAGTGTAGAATCAGGCGGTCTACACTCAGTCCCTGTTCATCAAGCGGTCTACACGCAGTCCTTGATTGTCTACACAAGGCGGCCTTTCACTCTTTCCCTTGCTAGGTACAATTCGTAATAATTACGTATAAACGCGTAGCGGAAGGTTCGCGCGTAAATTTATTGGGCTTATGCACGCACTTCCAAAGTTCGTAACTATGATCCGGCAGTTTGATACGCGCGCCGCGTTCGTTGGTTTAAACTGGATCCTGGCAGGATCGCCAAATTTGTCATGCGAATATTACGCAACGATTATATATATATTCATACGTTTATTCAAAACAGAGAATTGCGTTATAATTGATAACAACAATGATGAGTGCGGGCGTTAACGTTATATTAAATTCATGTATGAGCAAAATTAGGCGTGCGTTACACTGGGAAGCAGTATTGAGACTGGCTACCCGGCTTCTCGTTGGGCTCAGCGACAGTGCATATAAAGTGCATATAGTCGCGTAATTTGAGCACTGCTGCCGATAAGGAAGCCAAGCGCGCTGGGCGGGCTATGCTGCACGATGAATTTCGCACTTACTTGAATGATCCCCGGCATGTTCGTACGAGAGGATATAGAACTGTTGCATTTAATGACAAATGTTCTAGCTCTATCACATCTTTCTCTACTCTGTAGGTAGGATAACTTTGTTTTTGTTCGAATTCGTGCAATCTGCATTATGCTTGAACAAACACTTTTCAAATTTGAAGTGTGATAGACACCACCGCACAACCACCTCTGATGTGGGAGTTTGGAAATTTGGGAACTTGTTAATCCCGACAAAATTCGAATCCATGCAAAATGATGTGTTATATTCTTTCTAATATTTTCTATATCATCATCATCATCATCGTCGTTTTAAGTTTCTATTACTAAAAGATGGATGACTGGTTTATCAGAATTGTTTCGGCTCAAATAAATGGGTTCAATTTCACTGCGCTTTTGTTCTTCCGTACTTTCCATACCATAGACGTTAATTGAAAGTTGGTCAAGTTTTTTAAATTTTGTAATCTTGTCCAAAGACATTGGAAAATGCAAACCTTAGTATTGTAGCACTGAGCTGAAATGTGAGTACGAGCTGGTCGCGTTGGAATTGTTGTTGTCGGTTGGGAACAGAGCTGCGGTGACCGACCAAAGAAAGCAGTAAGAGTCGTTGTTTCTGATGTTTACTATAGCCTTCTTATCACTGATCGGCTTAGGTCACGGGGTGTATGTGAACACACGGCCTCGTAGTGGCACGTACTTGTTGATATTCACAGTTAAATTGATCATTCCATTTAGCGACCAACCTGAATCCTTTTCCTGGAAATCTTCCACCTATTTCAAAAAACGCTCCGTTGCGTTTTCGATGAACTATTCGTCAATATCCATCGTCTGGAAGATGATTTCGTTTCTCGTTATAAAAAATTTTCATCTCTTTCACGGTGCGTTCATCTTTTTTAACTTCAAATTTACAAGCCAGGATAACATTGGCTTTCAAGCTCCTGTCTTTCTTCAAAGCGTTTTTAGTCTTGTCACAGCTGGTACCTTTGCGTCTTCTCGAAATCTCTTCACATCTTTATGCTTCAAATTGACGATGGATCCAGTTCGAATTCTCCCCTTGAAAGTTGATTTCAAATTGTCCCAGTGAACTCGATCGCTGCTTCTTACTTTCCGCGTACCTCCACCCGTTTTCTAAAGACGTTTGAATTTTTCCGCGAGCGCTTTCAAGAGTCCGATCGTTGTGATAATTCTGATCTTTTCTCCAATCGATGAAGCCTTTCGCAACATTTTGTTGAGAAGAAAATATTTTGACTACCGAATTCTATCCATTCCTGAATTTCTGCTGTTGATAATGATTTGTCCGAGATTCCGTACGCCGATTCCATAATATCGATCAATCTCAAACACTTCGCGGATTCCATCTTGAGCTTTTTTCTTACGTACACTTGACAAGTTAAGATTCAATTATGGTTTGCAGTGATGAGCGTCCTTTTAATAGGGCAGCTGTACGTATATTTGTGTATGTGCGCGGACCTTTTAGTATTCTTAGAGTGATAGTAACCCAACACCGCAGATTCATGGCTCTGAATGTACCGCAGCTATCGGTCGACCTTGCACTCTGGTCTTGACTGAACCCGTTCAAAATTCATCGTCAAGTTCACATGACAGTTACAAGCCAGAAAGATTGTGACGTGGTTGATATCAAATCGGCATCCGAGTACCTAAAGAACGATTCTCAGAACCAATAATTTTAGAATGTCGCGTGGTTGATAACGTGGAAAAGGAATGTGGGGTGGTTGACGTTACACATCAGCAGTCCTATCGTAGGAACAAAATACGGGACTGGTTACCGATATCCAGGTCGGTAAGAAAGTTCACGCCCCCCGCTGTGCCCTCTACCGTTGGCAGGGGAGCAGTACATAGAGACTTTGACCTTTTGTCGGTGAAACAGCACTATTTTGACCTTCGATCAATAAGAATTGTCGGTAAGGTAGTGCGATTTTCAACGTTGACTGATACAACTGTCCGTAAGGTTGCACGTTTTTGACCTGAAGTCGGTACGGCAGACTGTGAGGTCATCGCGGAAAAGGGTTTGAGTCTGGGGAGAATGTCAGTAAGTTTTGGTAACAGAAATCTGTGAGTGGAACCGGCCTTGCTATGCTACTCACGCGCGGGCCCGCCAACTCATGCGTCCGCCCTTAAGCTCAATTTCCAGTCGCGCGCCGCCGCGAGCGTCAACCACTACGTTACACGCGCCGCTAACGCCACCCACGCAGCCAAGCACGCGTCACACAATCGGCTCACCGAATTTCCCACCATCAAGTTTGAGCTGCGATTGAGATATGAAAGCAACGAAATCGACCATCAGCACCACGCAGCAACATCAGTACGCTCTAATTCTTAAGAAGTAAGAAGTTTTCCAATACCGCATGACTGGCACCTCCACTCTGGCTTCAGCCAGCCTAGTCCGAGGGACCTGCTCCCACAACTCACCAGCTCCCTGGGTCCTGCATCCTTTGGAATTCTCACCACGACCTCTCACAAGGCCACCGAGTGTTTCACCATCACTGTGAGACGTCAGGTGGGCACGACTCACCTTACCGAGATACAGCCGCGACAGTCTACCATTGCTGTCCGGATTAAAGGCATCACCAGCCACATACACCACTGTGGCCACTCAGACAACTACGCAGTCAGACAGTGAGTGGGAGTCTCCGCAGCCCATGAGTCGACCAGAGAATCGTCACCCTCCAACACCGCCTAATTTGCCTGGGAGGAGTCACCCCCCTCCACCTATCGCCACACCTCTCAGTCGTTGCACATCTTCGCTGCAGCCTCCACCACAATACAAGAAAACTACGACAAAACCTTCTGTTAAATGGAAACCCAATCATTAACATGTTATCTCTATGTATATAGTTATCAAATGAATAATCACGCATACAAGTAATTCAAGATACTACAAGTCTCATCTTTGAATTCAGCAGCGATCATCTCCTTTCATGCAGCTCGGTCAAAAAGCTAGCGACATCTAGCACACTAATAATAGAGATAACGATTCAAATACTGGAACAGGAGGAGTGAACAAACAAAATCATTCGTATCAGCAAGGTTTTAGCACCCGACCACAAACATCAAATAGTTATCAACATCCTAATAGTTATCAAAATAATATAAGTTATTTTCCTTATTTTAATTTGCCTAACACAAGCATTCCACCACCTTCGTATAATTATAATAACAATAGTCATAGATATCCACAAACTGATTCAAATAACTGAAATTCACAAACATCGAATAGTAGTTCTCGACAATCAATTAATACACAAGATAGTCCTTCAAACTGAAGATCGATGCGATGAGCACAGGTCTGACACCGCGTCGTAACTCGTTTGATTTCATTGAAGACCTAGCTTGTAATTCGAATCTTGACACAAACGCGAAGACCTCAGATTCAAAAATAGTAACTCCTATATGTCCACACCTTACCGTAACCCTTATGGGAAATTATTTTCAAGCACTACTTGACACTGAAAGTCAGGTTGCAGCAATTTCGGAGGAATTATTGGATAATTTAGAAGCCAAAAACAGATTATATGTCATGCCAGTCAGTAATGTGATAGTCATTCCAGCTATAGGTGCAAAAGCAATTGCAGTCAAAACACAGGTTCGTTCAGAAATAGTCATAGATGAACAGAAATTGGATTACTCTTGTTTAGTTAAACTTCATTTGGCAAATCAAATTATACTGAGTAACGATTGTTTGTTATGTAATAATGCGATTATTGATAATGAAAATCGTACCATCGACGTTAACCACATGAAAGTTTGTAAGTCAAAAGTGTCGTTTGAATGGGAAAATTTCAATAAGTGAGTATCTTCAACCAATAATAAAGTGATGGTGATAGATATAATTACAACAAAATTTCATGATTCATTCTTGAACATGGAGACTGTTAAAATTTTGGAAGTTACTAGTGATTTCAACAATTTAGAAAGCGATAATAGCGAAGGAAGATACTTATAAAAAGCAAATAATGTGCCTTGTGAGAATATAATGTACAAAATTGTTCCAGATGATCAAGGTATGTTGAATGTTAAAAATGTTGAATGTGATGTTGATGATATAATTAATTTGACTGTAGAAAAAAATACCGAATTGATAATATATGAATGAGTAGATATAGGAACATGAACTGAAACTGATGTTTCAGAAGTAGTATAGAGACGAGGGTTCTAACTCACAGAATGGCGGCGGACCGGCAGAGTGGACCCGATTACTACCTTACCGACAGTCGGTATATCACCAGCGCGATGGTGATCCTTACCCTCGATATTTTTAACGGCTGTTCAGACAGATGGCGCCACCAGTATTTTTGCCTGATTCAACCGACATACAGTTTGACAATGAATTTTTTGCTTGGTCGGATGAGCAGCCATTTTGATTTATGCTTAGATTAGCGGCCATTTTGATTTTTGGTAAGTCGGATGTGCAGCCATTTTGATTTTTTTCATCGTCGGATGGGCCGACTATTCAGATGTTTTATTGTTAGATAGCAGACATTTTACCAACGGAATTATTATCTCTGATCTTACCGACAGTTGGTGTTACTGGATGCTGCCGCAGGTTTGTCGCATTATCGATCAATCGATATTCCATCGATCGACTCTGTTTGATATTTCCAGTGCTCGCAGAAAGATGCTAACTTTTTTATTCATCATGTGGTTGAGTAAATGTTTCAGAAAATAACGGTTGGATGCTTTGAATATCTGTTTATTTTAATTAATTTTTTACTGTCAGTTCCCGCCATATCCGTTGGAGTATGTCCCCAGAGGTCTATGTAGACCTGTGCGGGGCGAGGGAAGAGATGGATGACTGACCATCATCATGCGTCTGCAGCTGTTTTAAGATGTTCAATAAAAACACCCGCATTGGCACAATGGGGACAAGGGAGGAAACTGCGGAAAACCTTGCCCAAGTGTAGCCGAACCGGGTTCAATCCTCAACCCACCAATTCAGCGCTTAAACGGTGTGACTCATCTTACAATTTTTGCGAACCGCCGCTCAGGTCCTCCTTGACAAGCTGAGGATTTAAACGCAGGTCCTTCCGTTCCGTAGTCTCGCACGCTACGCACTGTGCTACTACGATCAGTAATAGATTGTGAAAAAATTTTTCTCATGTAATGCAGGTCGAGACCTGTGAAATAGGGGGTTTTTATTGGGCGGAGGTGGTAGTGGGGGATTTAATTATTGTGATGATTTTCTATCGCCATTTTGAATTCGTCGCTTCGAATTTCGAATTTTCGTGGTCAGATCCATGATCAGCGACCTCGGAAACAGCTTCCACTCACTTTCAGTGAAAATCGATAGATTTTTCGTTATTGACGTCGGCCACGTTGGATCCGGAATTCCGGACTTTTCAAATTTTGCCTTCAGATTTGGAAAGAGCAACGTCAGAAACCCCTAGAAATCAAGTTTTCCTGCAATCTGTACATTAGGCCCGAATACGCAATATATTAGGAATTGTCAAAAATAGCATTTCGGGCGGGTAGTTCACCCTCTTAAAATTGATTTCAGCCGATATAAAAAAATACGTGTCTTCTTTTTCAGCGTACTTAACATTCCTACCAAGTTTTATTGAAATCGGAAGCAGACACTTCGCGGGTGTTCTTTGTAAGCCCTGAACGACTAGCCGAAAACGCCTGCATTTGTATGATATCTTGACGGAGTAATATCCCGAATTGACCAAGCATACAGACAAGAGACAGGGTCTCACATCACTTCCTGACGTCAATCAGAGCTTCTTTTATCTCAGAAAAATTATTACTTTGACAGATTTGTTACAGATTTTTAGGCACCATCCGTACCGGGGAATGACAAGGAGATGCAAAATATTCAGAGATCTTGCTCGAGGAGTTCATCAACCTGTGATTCGAATTCATCTTTCTGAATCGTAGGAAAACAGTACTGTTCGGTTGAAATGGATGTATTGCCTGTCATGGAGATAGTGTGATAAGTCGAATTGGCGTGGCCTAATTTATTACTTGGGAGATGGAAAAGATGGTTGAATTTCCCTACGAGGTTGAATATAGATTGTTTTTCGGTGTCACAATGATCGTCATGCAAGCTCATTGCCAACACATCTAATCTTTCTGACCTTTTGTCAGTCAAGAGCACACTTACGGCAATAGGACCAGGTATACACTTCTCAGGTACGGAAGGATAGAATTGCTATTGCACCAGGTCAGCGAACTGGACGGGGCAAGCGGTGGGGGGAGGGGGAATTATCAATCGGATAAGGTGTACGGTCAATAGTAGTAATAATTAATGAATTATTACGACGAGGCTTTGGATGCCAAAGGGGGGGGGCTCGGTAAGCATCTATGTAGCAATTATGTGGTGGAGTAGATGTAATGTTGGGCATGATTGTACCCAGCGGTTCGTTAAAGTCACAACGTGCAACACTCTTATATCGATAGTTCTTACACTCTACATTGAACATTATTTTGTCAGGCAAGCTCATATTTACGAAGCACTAAGCAGCATGTATTATATATAATTTTTACAAACAAAGAAGCCCTTATTTTCGGAACTAGAGATACTGCCCTTGTCTCAACGTGAATGTAGCCAATAAAGGAATCAGAATCGATTCGCAACGTTCCCGTTGGAACATAACACTGCGACCGAGACACATCTTTCAAATTTTTTTGGTGGACGACTCGTATTTGTATCATCGCTCACCGACTTCCAGCGATTGAATGTATCATGCACTATATTTCTTCATGCAGCAGGGGCGTTTAAGAGAATCTTTTGCAGATTTGCGGCCGGAATGCGTATGCTTTAACATTTTCGTTGCGGTCTGATATACTGCACGTCTATCTATACTGAAACACTGAATGCGAGTAACTAAATGATGCTGACAAACGACGCTTTTGCTTCATTGGGTGGAGTTGCTGCAAAAATTTATCTGTGGTAATATCCAGTACAACTAATTCATGTTTTAAGAATTAACCTATAAGAATACTTGGTAAAATCAATTCATATCCCAAAAATGTATCTGTGGGAACACCTGGTAGGGTAAATTCATATTACGCGTAAGTAAAATACAGTAAAGGTTACAGCGGACCGCGGGGCGACAAAGCCTTGACGCAACAGAACGTCGCGACGTGTTCCACTAAATTCGTCATAACCCCATCAATTTGTGGAATATTTATGAAACCTTTGTCGCAAATGAAAGATATGACCCTAGGCAATAGGAAAATAAAGTAAGCAGGAAATTGTTTTCTTTGTGTTTTTCTTCATTTCGTAGTTATGCATATCCCTCGATCAAACCTAAGTGGAATCTTTATACAACATCAAATACAAAATTTCCCTTTTCTAACTAACGCACTCAGGTAGATCACATATATATTCGGTGAACCGAGCAAGTAGTGGACGATATTATAATATACCCTGTAACGGGTGCGGTTTATCTTGGGCCAGAGTCTATGTGATAAACCCGTTATTAGTGTGTTCTTTGTCAAATTTAACAGATTTATAAGAAATCCCCTCTTATAGATAAAAGCTGCATCAGCTTATCAAACCCAAAAACCCTTGATAGTTGAACTGTGCAGACTTAGGTATTACCAAAGCCGCCTTGGAATGTCAACAAGCACCTCTGCCTGCTGCTCCCTTTGGAAAGACAAGGGCTTCTTCGGCCGTTGCTTTCAGTTAGAGACAAGTGACAGAGGCGTATGTCACCTATTCTACGGGTAACTACAATATTAGAATGGAGTATTATATATAGAGTATTATACTCCCTTCTAATTGCGAACTCGGAGTAAACAGAGTCGCCTGTCTATATTATGTAGTGGGTTATCAACCCAAAACACCCGGTGATTGAACTGCACGGACTTAGGTATCACCAAAGCCGCCTTGAATTTGTGAACAAGCACCTCTGTCCGTTGCTGCCTTCAGTAAGACAAGGGCTTGTAGGCCGTTGCTTCAACTGGAGACAAGTGAAAGAAGCGTATGTCACCTAGTCGGAGATACGGATTTCCCAGTACTCCCTTCTAATCGTGAACTCGGAGTAAACAGAGTCGCCTGCTTATATTTTGTTATGGGTTATTGACCCAAAACACCGTCAACCTTTCAGACCAGAGAATTCTTTGGCTGGCTGTTGGTTTTATTTCCCTCCCCTTTCCAAGGTAAAGTTATATGTTCTAGTAACGTGTTGACAACGAGACAGACGAGAACGTGTTCAACTGTAACATATGTTTAATAGCGATTAATCCAAGTACAAAGGTCCTTGCCGGTAGACAAAACATAAGGTTTTACAAAATATAACCGTAGAGAACAAAATTTGAAATAAAATTATAGAAGTAATAAATCTATCAGAATTCGTCGGTTCTGCCCCTAAACTTTCCTACAGCTCAAACGTTAAATACGCGGCTCTACTCAATATTTCTTCAAGAGGTCCTGGGCTATCGTGGACTGTAATTTCTGTCCTCTTCACTAAATTTCGGACTAAGCTCTATGCTTGAATTTCCTCTCTAAATCTCGTGAACCTAAATTCGATAACGCTATCTAGATGAAAAACGCCTCGTTACAATATGACGCAGCTCAGCGCTATACCGGACAACTGGACTAATAACTTTGACTATCCTTCTACTCGGTGACGCAGTTGGCACTTTGCCGGACAACTGGTGACCGCTCTTCGTGGTCCTCCAGTTTTATACTCTCCCAGAGCTGTTGTTGGATGATCCTGTCGACGTCATTTCCCTATTCGTGTGTTCTGTCGTGGGTCGTCGTCCTGGTATGCGTTGGTCAGCGTCAGTCGACTTTGTTTACTATTTTGGATGCTAGCAGGTCACGGTCGCTATCGATGGTCGTCTCGATCAGCTGTCTGTGTCAGTTGTTGACATATTTTGTATATATCACGGGCACTGTTGGTGTTGATGCGACTTTGAACAACTCTCCGTTACAACCCATGTCTGGGATGCATGCTCGAGATACCGAAATCTGTAAATCAGTTTCGATAGAGTGAAATCCACCCAGAACTAACCCACATAGCACAAGTACATCCTTAGGATATCTCGTGGACATCAGACTGGGATATTCTGCATATCCAGGGATCATCCCACGATATCCCACAATATCCCGTGGATGTCCTAGGGATATAAAAATGTCCGATCCCACAATATCTTCAGGATGTCCACGGTGGATAACTCACGACCTCCTGACAATATCTATAGGACGTCATAGGGATATCCTTTTAATGACCTTCCCGGAGCATCTGGGATTGGTTTGATTTGATATTTTCGGTAATAATTGTTACATCCTTTTTTCACTGGTATCTTTCTGGTGTAAAAAAGCCATGTAAAAAAGCAATGAAATTAAGCTCTGGTAGAAATTATGTTTCGACCCAGAAGCGGTCTCTTGTTAATATATAGGGACGAGGATAGCTAAAATTATTATTCATTGGTTTCAGCAAAAATAACAGAATACGATCATGTAATAAATTTATTATTTTTCGCATGTATCACTGTTATTCTTGCTGAAACCAATAGATAACAATTTCAGCTTTCAGAGCACCCTTCAGGGCCGAGACGTAACTACATGTACTGAAGTATAATTTCGATTATTGTGGCAGTTTCACACAAAACGAATATCAGCACATTTTCGGTATCACATATAACAATGTCTTCACGGAAAAATTTGATCAGACTTTCCAATTTTGGGCCTTCGTCAAGTCAATTTTTGACGTCATGGGTTTTTCGACACATGCAATGTTTCAAATATTATAGCATTTTGCGGTAAACGCGTGAATACTTATTTTGAATTGGTTGAGAAGCCAGGCTTCTTATTCGAATTGTTTTCGCAAACAATGATAATTTTTCAGGGTGAGTATTTTATGTGAAATGAAAGACAAGTTAATTATATAAATGTAATTACATTTACTATTTATTCAAACAGCCTAATAAGAGTTCTGTACTGAAGCATTTATTGCACATATGAATCACTAATTGCTACTGTCATTAAAATTAATTGGCAATTGGTTTAAGAGCAAACAAACTTCACGTGGTAGGTGCATAAATATACATATATTCAGTCAAGTTGCATAAATTTGACAAATGTGATTCCATATAGATCCTTTTTGTAACAAGATGAAGTACAGCAAATGACTTCATTAAACTATTTTGATCATAATCTTTTTTTATGACACGATATTTGGAATTTGAAACATTTTATAAAAATGTCAATTCATTTTTTTTATAAAACTCCAGCTATAAATAGTTGTCATTACGGTAAAAATATGAAATCGATGACGCCATGAACCTCCTTAAAAGAAGACTCTGCTGAAACTTGGTTGAAAATGGCAAAAAAATTAATTTCATTACCAAAAAGTATCGAATCTCGAAATCGATCCCTAAAAATATAGTCGTGGACATTATGTATAATGGATATGTACTTTTTAGAGATAAAATTAATTTTTAGCCGTTGATAATCAAGTTTAAGAAGGGTCTTCTTTTAACATCAACCAAAGATGTTCTCATTTGTCAGATCATCGCCCGCTGGAAAGTAATTCAAAATAAATTACCAATAGTCATATAAGAGACGTAAGCAAACTATGAGCGACATTCAATGTATTCTCGGTCTAACCTATTGATACTACATTCCAGTTGATAGACATCATTGCACAGGTTCTTGCATTGTACCTTCCATGCCTTTCATTTCAATACCAGTAAAATTAATTTTCAAATTAATTCATTAATTTGTAATGCTTCACATCAAATCTGACTTTTTACATCGACTTTTACAATGCAATATTGCTACACCCGATAGGATTTAAGTGGAATGAAACAATAGAAATACTACATAGGACATCGGAATATATAAAAACGTACGATAATAAATAAAAAGCTACGAATGATACGGTTAACAATATCATTGTAGAACGATCATTAATCTAATAATCAAAGCACGGTGGAATGTAGTGCACAGAGCATTTCCAACCTACTTTCAACGATAAATAGTGAAACAAAATTGAATACTAGTAACACAATGAGAATGCAGCCAATACCTAATAACTATACCAAAAAAATACTAACACATTACCAAAATAAAAACATACTATCTTGTTTAATCAACACAGAAATATGGGAAATAGTACGGAATCGTCCATAAGGAACTTCAATAATATACTTACGATTAGTTTGGCTACATCATGTAGTACGTAGAGTCAGTCATTATCTCATAGTATTATTTGAAACATAAAACTTGCTTTGCTTGCAATGTATTGCAATAAATAATATAGTATTTAAACCGCTGTTTAAAGCGCTGTCGAACTTAAAGGATAATAATACTTAAAAGGCATTAGCTTTATTTCCATCCAACCAGCAGACGGATAGAAATGTGCCACTTAATTTTATAATCACAGTCGCAGAAGCATCAGATATTTTCATCATGTAATGCCAATTTAGGCAGTCATTTGGTATGTGCGTGTATTTCTGAAAAAAATATAGTGATGCATTATCGTTATAATTGTATTATGCTATACATGAAGTCGCTAAAAAAAAAAAAATGTTGCCGCCTATTTAATTTTTTCAACAGATAGATTCTATTTAATTCTTAGTACCGATTGGTTCAAAATTTTTGAAATATGAAAGATTTGAAAGATTTTTTCTCATTTAGAAGTACTGTGTAATGATGTAGCTGTACAATACATTTATAATGTGATAAGATTATAAGGGTGAACAATGTATACATTGAGCGTAGAACGATACATAGTCAAAAGCGCTGCTTGGTAGAGCCAATATGTGTATAGGACTTAGGACTAGATTGATTCTTTAAAATGGGTTTATCCAAATCAATGGCTTCTACTAAGAAACAATTATCTCATGCATTAGGATAAAAGAACACGTATCATCTGCGTAAAAGGATAAGAAATACGTGGTATCTTATCGGTAGGTCCGAAGTACGTGTTTCTTATTAGCACACATTGCAATAATGTCCTAGTTACTGAAAGTACCAAATCCAATGTTTTAAAATAAAAGACGAATAACCTACGTTAACGTTCCCCTTCTGAACAACCGAACTTTTGTATAAACGGGTCCGTTGTTGATTCTCAAGCTGGTAAGAGAAGCTAAGACAACACAAGGACTCTGATTAATATCTGAATCATTCCCTACTAAAACATCTCACTATAGGCAAGTTTTGAGAAAATAATAATTTTGTAGTAAGAACAAGAAAACGTACTAGTTGGAATAATCAGTCCCTTCAGCTACTCCAGGAACGTTAAGTTCTACTTCGGCATCTGGTTCTCTGGCGGAGTTTTCTTCTGCATCTGTGTGCAAAGATAGGGGCCTGAAAGTGTATACATTATGAGATTTACAATTCAATTTGGAACAGATATTTCTGAGAACATTCTGCTCGACATAATGCAATTATTTGTTTGTTTCATATTGATAGGAACAAACATGACTAAATAAATCTAATATTCACGGTTTCTCTCGTGACAATCGTTCCTTCGCGTGCCGTAACCAATCTTTAATGACTTTCGCAATCATATCTTCTGTGACCAAATTTGTGGTCGATGCTTTCCCGACAACATCTACAATAACGTTAGAATGTAAATAAGTTATGGACATTTTACCAACGTGCATGATAAATGTTACAATTAATTTAATATGGTATGAATCAGTTTACCTAGAATAACACGACACAAATGAAGTGTTGAAAAAATTCTTTTTCCTTTTGACCCGACCCAGCTAAATTTCTCAGCTACATAATTGCTGAAAAGCCGTTCCATCAATCTAGTGGTAGTGTTTTTGTAATCACTTCCACCGATTTTTAGTAATG
The DNA here is from genome assembly GCF_021901455.1 of Neodiprion lecontei. Classification (NCBI taxonomy): domain Eukaryota; kingdom Metazoa; phylum Arthropoda; class Insecta; order Hymenoptera; family Diprionidae; genus Neodiprion; species Neodiprion lecontei. The sequence goes on along the minus strand of NC_060266.1, from coordinate 13,337,834 downwards.
CTGTCATCTGGAAAATGTTCAATACAATTGATCAAATTAAAATGAATAATACCAAATTTTCCACTAAATCAAAACTCACAATTCACAATATTTTTGAATTAACGTTTTCAGTCACAAGTCATTTGTCTTTACTGTTATAGGGATCTGGTATAACTGATTTTTCAATAACAAATGAGAAAAATGAGTAGACTCGAGAAGAATGTGAGTGTAAACGTAATGTTACTAAAAAGGAAACAGAAGAGCTGAGAAGTCAACAAAGAGAAAGTGATCAGAAAGCAATAACCTGCAAGTTGTCATTTCAGAAAAAGGTATTTGAACGGTTATTTTGGTATCTCGAAATTCTTTGAACTGCAAAAGATTATTTAGCAGCTTTAAATGTACATAATCATATCCTTTGGAATTGATTGTGAAAGGTTTATTTCAAAATGATTGAACTACTCCATCGCTTGTGCATGAAACTTGATTCCACTTTAGAAAATTCTGTGCTCAATAGTGTAAATACTAACGAAGTGTCCTCTACAGAAATGCTCAAACGAACCTCCTCAGCTAATAGTTTACATCGGAGGTGCCTTTGTGCTTCACCTGTTATACTTCGGGACATGTATGAAACAGATATAGTAAGGGGAGACCTCACTTAATGTCAATATTAATCTTTTTTACAATATTCTTGCGTAAATATTTCATCTTTGACTACTTGTGTGGAACTTTTGAAGTCAATATGTGTGTAAATTTCAGATCATCTGGTTAAGGCAATGCTATGCTTGATTAAATTACTATTACTGCAGGTTATTGGGTTACTCTTGAATAGAGCAATAAAATAGAATTTTTATTTACCATCTAACACCTTGGTTGTTACAGAATGGTGCTTGCTGTATGAATTCATGAAAATCTGCCAAAAAAATTGCTTTTTTTTACCATGTTACCAACAAAACAAGCAATTTCTTTCAAATTTCAATTGCTTTCTATAGCAAACGCCATTACAATAGTTGTAAATTGTTGAATGCCAGAAGGAAAATCTATTTTGGTATATTTGGAATAAAAAACTATATACTCACCAATTTTTGTTTCATCGCATTGTTCGTTAATTCTTTTTCTACTCTTTGCAACATTTTTACATGGCAAATTGGGAAAAGATTCATGACTTCAAGTTCGGGGTTATCAGCTTCTTGATTCGCATCCGGAATATTATCAGTACATTTTATACCATCTAGCTTCTTACTCATCACCTCCACAACATCAATAACATTATTGATTTTGGCTTTCAGCATAGTGAAAGAGCGTATGACAAAGTGTTGATAAGTTCTGAAATCTGGAAAAAAAAGTTGATGTCTCAAGATATGGAATTACTTAACGTATTTCATTTTTTACCTTCATTGTCAAGAGATATAGTAGGTTCATTCATATTTGTCTTCCGCATACAGCTTTCCAAATCTGGATCAACATTTTTGGGTTGTATTACTTTCTTGGCTGGCATTTCCCTATGTGCGTGTGTAACTTGTGGATTACTGTTATGTTGTTTAGGATTGATTGACGCTGTATTGTTAGTATGTGGAAGAGTTGCCGTTGCAAGTGTGTTTGTAGCAAGTGAACATTCTGATTCAGCATCGTCTTCTGAGTGCTCTTGGATATTAAGATATTTGCCAGTCTGCTTGGGGCAATGGATTTCCGCATCCTCGAAATCTGAGTTGTTATTGTTCAATGGCTCGTGACATCCCATTTTTCTTGAAGTAACAGCTGATGCTTTGCTGTTTTTTATCGGTTTTTGCGGTGGAATGAATGGTTCACTCACATAGGGCTTAGGAAGAGGAGGAATTTTGGATCGACTGTTATTTTCCATACCCGACTCCTCATCATCGCTATCAGAATATACTAAGCGAGCATGTGTTCTTCGTCTCAATTTTAGACATGTATCATCAACATCCGAATTGAGATCGGAAAATATTTCCGCATCTTTTAAAATTTTTGTTTCTTTCTCATAGTTATCTAAAATTTTGTAAATATATTTGAGGTAAAAAAATTCATCATTGGCAATTACTGAATTACATTACAATTCTTTTTCAAAATACACGACTTAAATACAGCTTGTTCATTCAGTTAAGGAAGATGGCTACGTGAGAGAAAGTGACGTCATATCAGAAATGGATCCAAAGCTCAAAATATTAATGTCTAGAATAGCAGTCTAGTAACGAAAGCGGCCAAACAAATGTTTATAATATGATATTGAGGATTTCAGATTACTCATAATTTCTCGTAACCTTATTGGTTAATGTCCACCTAAACCGAACGGACAAACTATAATGTTTTATCTGTACCCAACTCGTTCAAAAAGAAAACGATGGTAGACTGAATACTAATTCTGGTCATCGTAGTACATAGTTGAGCCTATACCACGGGTGTAAAGAAAAATTAACTTACAAGTTTTGGCCAGTATACGTTTTACTTTGAACAACTTCCACGAATCTTTAATCGGTTCCAATACTTGCACAGCCTTGTAATATCGATTCATCGTTGTAAAATTAGGCCAGTAAGCTTCCATGGTCTCTTCAATTAGCCAATTACTCGCTATCAATTGAATTCCATCCTCAAACTCTACAATGACATAATTTTTGGATTGCGCCATGACTTTGCTTAAATTACACTGTAAAGAAATACTCTAGGTAATCAACATTTTCAAATAATAGTTACAGTTTTTCAACAAGATAATTTCAGCACTGTAAGCAAATCCTGATCATGATTTTTGTAACAAATATAGAACCACCTACACAACTATACTAATATGGGTGTATTGAAACGTGCATACGTCTTCAATGCTGAATATACACATTCAATAAAGCTTTTCGATTTTAAATTCTGCAAGTGGTTTGCTACTTTGCCAATAACTGGAAATAAAAAATGATACTTCGTTCTGCTAGCAATGCTTGAGTCTGAAATGGGAGTTCTCACAAGTTCTCAAATTTATCTACGCGAATACTATACAAACCAGTGAACAAAGAACTTTAATAAGAGAAACAGGCAACACAACAATCTGTAGAACATTATAAAATCTCGAAACCTCTGAAATGACTATGAATTGAGAAAAAATAATAATTTTTTTCATAAAAAGTAATAAAACTGGGTTAAAACATGACTTTTTAGCTTCAAGAAGTGTCTCTACGTTTTACCCGAAAGAATGCATACTTTTTGAGGTATATGAATTTGAAAATTGCTTGGAGTTATTTTGATCTCGTGTGCACTTTATGTAATTCTACGAAGGTGTGCCCTCGAGGGGTCAAAAAGACACAGAATAATGCGGAACACAATTCGCAACACCTCGTATCAAGTTTTTTTCGTATAGGTACTTCAATTCTTCGAAACAAAACTACTATTCACACGGTTCGACACTCTATTCGAGTTACGCAAAAATTTCCCGTGACTTGGCACTCACGCGTGCGCGAAGTAGAAACCACGCTATCGGTGTTACTTACTCTTAATGAGCCAAACTATGGCTATGACCGTAATACCTCGTAAATTTTCACGTGAGATTTAGCGTGATTCTACCTCGGCTACCTGCCCGTTTATGTTAGCCAAATATGGTTACGGAATCGTCTTAATAGCCCGAAATATGAGACATCTAGATGTTTTGCACTGATGCGTCGCCATATTTCATTTTCGTTAATGTGATTTTTCTGTGTATATCAAGAATATCGCACAAATCGTGTAGCTTACAAGAAGAAAAATAGGAGTTAGAATGTTATTGCACTTACCCTGCATAGGTAGAAACAGCCCACGTGTCTTCTCGTTCACAAAACAGTTTGAATCGCTCGTCAACACCGTGACTGTTACAACGTGCTGAGCACGTGCCGAGTTTCGTTAGCTCTTGCACCAGTTACAGGTTAATACCGGCCGGCTAACTGCCACGCATGATTTTTGCGCATATGAGGGGGGGCCGTGTTGCGCTCACGATGACGCGCTAGGGCCGTATGCGATGATAATGTGTACAAGGTCCCTCAGCGCAGGTATCTACCTAACGTGGGTACATCCATTTTATATTCCATTTTATTTTATTATTCATTATTAACATATTGATTGATGATTTCCTTCTTCTAATTCTTCTTCTTTTTCTTCTTTTGATTATCATTATCATTATCATTATCATTATTATCAATATTTTTTGTTCTCAAATTAATTAAGTTCTACATGTAGCATCGGAAAAACCGCGAAGTTGTTGGATCCATATGGCAATCTCACGTACTTTTGGCGAACATCTTCTAAAGGCCATGTTTTCAACTCTGACAGTTTTCCAACTGACCATATGTCAAGTGATGAAGAGTCGCATGGTTCAGTGTAAAAATTGTTTTTTTCCTCATACTCATTTCCTGTTAAAACAAGTATTCCTTTACGTGAGTCATACACAATATTTTTCACCAAAATTATTTCCCCATTCACTAAACCGCAACAGTTGTCCGCCAAGCTGTCCACTTTTAATTTAAAGTCTGAATAGTTAACAATCTTATATTGTGGATTCTCACAGCCGTCTGGCAATGGCCCATCGTAATGAGAAGACTGTGTGAGTACTTCGAATTTACAACTTCGTTTTTTTGATGTGGTACTTTCTGAGCTGTTTTCTATTTCAACATAGCGCCTAAAAATTTGTTGCAACGGTTTATCACTTTTCCTTAGTAGTCTCTTTAAAGTTTGCATATAATTCTCAAACTTGAAGGCACTGAAGCTATCCAAAATACCCAAATTCTTAACATCTTGTACAATGTGGATGAGGCCGTGAATATTGTGACTTGCGCTGTGCCTTCCATAAAGTATCATAAATGATGTAACGAAATGTTTGAGTAGGTCGTGAGCATAGTTGAAAAGTGAAGTTGTATTGGTGCTGCACAAAATTCTTATTGCAACGTGAAGTGTCAAAAAATTCATGTAAATGATCATATGGCAATACAGTGAAACCCCACTTATACGTATTTCAAGGGGTACGCTAAAAATTACGTATAAGTGAGAATATCGTACAAGTGAAATTTCGAATTTTGGAATATACATATAACCCAATTTTGTATGTTCCGAAGAAAATCAAGGTACATTTCGAGGTTAGAATCATACACCCACACACATTATTAAATGAACGAAACTCGCCGCAATTAATCAGTAATATGTATTTGTATTGTACATATTGCACATTTCTTACATTTGTACTATGTATCATATATATTATTTAGTCTTAAGTACGGATTAAAAACAATCACAGTAAAATAGGAACAAAAGTCAGATAAGGAAAGCTGATTCAGTTATTTAGGTTTGAAGAAGCTGTCAATGGTGGCTTGTTTCTTTTCTGCCAACGAGCACTCGTACATGAAACGTTCGTAGTCACTGACGAGTTGCATGCCTTTACCATCGATAACCTTGGACATTATATATCGCTTTGTAATTTCCAGTGCCGACAAAGCTTCACAAAATTTCACCGGGACTTCTTTGACAGTTTCGTCTATTTCGTCCGAATCCCCGTCTGAGTCTTGTGCAAGAATTTCAGTTACAATGTCATCGTCATCCTGTACCGTGCGTGTACTCAAGTCTTCATCGTAATGAACGAAATCCTCGAACTGAAGCCCAGCACACACTTGTGCCCAATCTCCGGGCTCTTCGAAACCCTCAAGCTCATTCTCTTCGTTAGAAGAGGCATCGAGATCATTCGCCTTTACGACTCCTGCATTTTGAAAGCACTTGGCAATGGTGTCAGACTGTACTTGGTTCCATGCAATACCGGTCAGTTGCATTGCCTATAGACAAGAAACAAATTCCAAGATTTAAACACTGCCTAAACATCACGTGTCGGAAACATTGTTATTTGAATGCATAATACCGATTTTATAGGCCTATGTGCTTATGTTGAAAATTTCCAAACATCACGAACTCACCTGCAGAACATGCAAGTTCGGCATCGTTTCTCCCGCGTCGAGTGCCGCGACTGCCCGCTGTACCAGCATCTTGCGGTATTTGGCCTTCAAAGCAGCGATGATTCCTAAATCCAGGGGCTGCAGATGGCTTGTACAGTTGGCCGGAAAAAAAGCCAGTTCAATGTTGCTAAAACGGAGTGCCGGGGGGTGAGCGGCACAGTTGTCAAGCAACAACAAGACTTTCCTCTTCTCACGACGCATTCTGTTATTCAGCTTATCTAACTGCGACTCAAATAATGCTCCAGTCATCCATGCTTTTTTGTTTGCTGCGTACTCTGTAGGAAAGCTTTTTACGCCTTTAAAACAACGCGGCTTCTGTGATTTCCCGATGACCAAGGGACGAAGTTTATCGGAGCCATCTGCATTCGCTGTTAGAAGCACCGTCAGTCTCTGTTTACTCTGTTTCCCTCCGTGACAGGGGTCTCCTTTTTCAGCCAATGTTTTAGATGGTAGGAGATTGAAAAACAGACCTGTCTCATCATCGGTGTTGTAAATATCTCGGAGATCGTAGTTCTTTATGATTCGAGGCAAATCGATGTTCTTCCACTGCTCTACAGTAGCCTCGTCGACACTGTTAGCTTCCCCGCAAACACTTCTGCCGGTTATGCCGCAACGTTTTTTAAATTTGAACACCCAGCCAGCCGATGCTTTGAAGTCAGCAGTTACATTTAATTTTTTTGCAAAAATTAAAGCTTGCTCTTGCAGCATTGGACCACTAACGGGTATGTTCGTGGCCCGTTTTTGTTGGAACCATGTGAGCAATGCTTTGTCCAAGTCTGAAAATCGGCCCTCTTGAGTTCGTGTTCTTTTCTCGCCTAAAGGACCTGCCTTAGACGTACTTGACCTAATGTCTGCCGAATTGGCGATAATTGTCATCAGTGTTGAATATGGAAGACCGAGCCGCTTTGCAACACTGATCTTCGGTTCTTGTGGGTTATCATGTACTTCCTCTAAAATTTCCAGCTTCTTCTGCAGCGATATTGCTTTTCTTTTCCTCCCCCCTGCTGGATTTGCCATGACGTACCACGATATTGGGTGACACTACACACCAGAACACGCCAGAACTTGTTCGAGACAACTTATACGCGAATACGCATAAATTGTAAGCCGCGGCATCTAGCGGTTGCGAAGCGAAACATTAGGCTCAGCCATCTAGCGGTAGGATAATGAAATACAGTAACGCGAGTATCCATCAGAAAATCAGCTGTCATAATGACGTATAAGTGAATAGAAAATACCGTTTGGGAACCGAATAAGTATTCGTATAAGTGTGAAAAACGTATAAACGAGAAACGTAGAAATGAAATCTTTCTACATGGTTTATATGCGGAAACCGCCGGGGCCAAATGAATGTTACGTATAAACGAGAAAAACGTACAAGTGCGAATCGTATAAACGAGGTTTCACTGTACATCTTTCAGAACAATTGGACCAGTATATAACAAGAGCTGTCTATATTCTGTGGCTTTCCACTGTTTCACAAAATCAAGAGACCGTGGCTTCCGTGCAAATTCTAAAGGGATAAACCCCTTGAGTTTTTCTAAAGCATTTGAAATTGAAAAAACATTGCGATGTGGCAAACGGTATTTTAGGTCCCCAAATAACCACAAGTAAAGAAGCTTTCGCACAACTCCCAAGCAGACTAGATGCATATAGTCCAATGGTACATTTTTGATGATGTCAAAACGTGGAATTTCTTCAAGGCAACAATCTCCTGCATGATAATCATCGTCCGTTTTGTTTCTAAAATCTGTATCGGTTCTTTCCCGTGCAGTTAATTCTGGAAAGCAGATGCGTCCATTGGCATAGGTACCTTCAATTGTACATTTTGTGCAACTGGAATACCCAGTACATCCTTTGACATTCAAAACAAACGACTTCGCTGGAGCATCGCATACAAAGAATTTTATACTGCACGTGTACAACGTATCCTGAAACGATAATCCATTTTCATATAGGTCTTTAGCTTCTTGTATAAAATCTCGCATGAAGTCGCCGGCGACACCAGGCTTTTCATTGCCATAATATGCTCCAATCATAAATACATCATTAAACCCAACGATTGATCCCAGAATCGGCCATAGAGAACCCCTGGACGACTTTGATATGGGAAGACCATCAATACCAATGGCTAACTCAATATCGGTATCTATTTCACTTGAATACTTGACAAGTAATTGATTCAATCCACGAGCAAGGCCTGGATGAATATATTTTCCTGGGTGAACATCCGTTGTAATCGTAGACCTTGGTGTTTTTAGTAGAGTTCTGGGATCAGATGGTAAGTGCGAATGACATGGATGCTGCCTTAGCTTCTTCAATAACGACGATATAGCCACATGTGGAATTCTGTTGCATACCGCCCACTGAGCAAGAAAAGATTGCAGGTCGTAATCCTCAGACGTAGGTACAGGAGGCTTTTCAACATATACTGACTCATTGTCAGCAGTAGCTAACTCGCTGCTCTCCGATGAGTCAGATGAATACCAAACTTCTGGTTCGTTATATGGCTCTTCAGCCACAATGGATTCATCTGGATGTGTGGCGTTTTCATGATTTTTATCAGAGATATAACAAGATTCTCTTACATTTTCACTGAATATATTCTTCTCAGCGCAGCTTGCAAAATCTGATGTTTCTGACAACACGGAAGCATTATTATCAGAAGAAGATATCAGTCGCATTTCATCCATATTCGCATCATTACGTTGGAAAATGTTTAGGTACTCTAGTGAACTTTCCTCATTGACCTGCCGCCGGAGTTGACGCTCAGATATTTTCCGGACAGGCTTCAAAGTTTTTTCTTTGGGCATGTTTTTAGAGATATTGTATCGACTGGAAACGGAGCACAAAATTCGCGACGATTATGCCAATCTTTTCTCAAATTGTTAGTGTAACGGAACACGTAACCGCTATTCATGAAGTTCAAGTTTTTATTTCAAATTCTGGATCACTATTCACTTTACTGGTAAACGTTATTATATGAAATTTGTTGAAGATTTTGATATTTTTTTCAAAATTCTCTTCGAGAATTCGGAAAACTTATGTGCCTGAAGTTCTGAAATTTCATGTCAACGTAAACTGTTCTGTGCCTTCTATGCTGTGAGATTCCCGGTTTTTCCGTGGAAAAGTTCCCACAAATGGAACCTCGAATATAGCAACATTAAGGATTGGTTATTATAATCAAATTCAAATTTGGGGAACTTTTGTTGAACAACTAATCATATTATAATATGAACGCCTGTTGACATTTTCGATCAAATTCAGAACTTGAAGCACATGAAAAATTTTGAGATCTGAGAATTTTTTATATTATTTGGAAAAAAAACATACCAAACCACGGCTATATAAATGCTGGAATGAAATTTCAGCAGTAAGTAGGGAGTTTAGAAAAATTTAATATGATAGTAAATTTTTTGTTTGAGAGAAACACGACATTTGTCTGAGAATTTCAGAACTTAAATTCACCTTGAATTTTTTTTTATACTTTATATTATCGTTATTATATTATTGTCACTATTACTATTGATGTTACTGCTGTTTATTGTTATATATTATATTATATATTATATATTATATGTAATTTATAGATCTTTGATGTTATGCGATCAAATTATTAGTTGCACGTAAAGACTGATGTGAAAACGGAATATAGGTTAGGTCGGATCTGCTACAACGGTGTTGCGCACATATTCGGCGCATCCTGTATATATTTAATATTACGAGACAGCAAAGCGCGCAACATGTGATGTGCCTCAACCAAAATACCATTGCGGTCGATAATTTTCAAAGTTTTTCCGGCTTTATAAATGAGATACTCCCACATTATTTTCTCGTAGTAGTCTGATGCAACATAATTCACTACAAAGATATCGTCAGAAGATATCATCAGGATATTCTAAGGATGTCCTATTTGTGTCAAAAAACTAACCAACTCATGAAATCTTGTGAGATATCCCTGGGAGCTCCAGAGGACGTCCAAGACATTCCCGGAATATTCGGGACCTCCTGAGGATATCCGGGATATCTTAAGGACATTTGGGATATGTTTGGGATATCCCGTGGACGTCCTGTGTTATGTGGGAAGCTACAGAACGGTAATCTCAGTAACGTTACTGTAACCCAGATCTATCATTGTGAGATTTAATCTTTTTGGATCCGTAACAAAAAACTTGACTAATACAAATTTCGATCAAAAAGTTTTCTTTATAACGGTAGTTTTTCCCCAAAGGAATTCATATTTCTATTACAATCCTGAAAATATAAAACATCGTTCTTTTAAGCAAAACACAGTGACGGACGCTTCTCTGATATCTCAACGCACGAGAAAATCGAAACTGTTACTATACTACAGCAAAAAAATTCCCTACACAGAAATCAGAATGTGTTGGAATAATGATGAACAACTCAGTTCGTTAGGTTTCTCCACCAGGACTTACGGATTGTAATACAAAGCCATGTCGAAAATTGCTGATGTGCCGAAATAACAAGTTTTGTCAGTTTTGGTCGATAGTCATGAAAAAACTATTATTAAACTATTTAATCCGAATTTATGCCTGTAACTAAACGGCAATTTTTCCTCAAGTTAGCTTATTTTGTGCATTTCATTTGTATGAGCAGTGTTTGAAACTTACCGAGATCGCTGTCAACGTCGTGAATAACGATTTTGATCCCTTCACCATCTGCGAGACTTCCTTGACGTGGTAATTCCCTATCATCGACCGTCGCGCGAGCCATGTTTGTCGAGGGTCCTTTGGTTACTGCTGGCGCCACCGGAAGAGATCTTATCGCGTTTATATCTGGTCTGGAAGCAAAACAACGTAGGTTCATTAAGTAAAACAGGAACAAAGGAAACAGATACAGCACCAAAACACTGTTCGCCAATTTTATTTTTTGATTTCCACCAGTGGCAGCGTAAAAAAGTTTCCGCTCAAGTTTCTGTATATGGGACTTTATTACCTCTACTGAAACAATTTTCCTATCAGATGGATCTGACTTTGAAACGTGAAGATTTTTAGGTTACTTCAGATCGTAATGGTTTCGATTTCTTTACAGATTTGTCATAATTGTTTGGTTGAACAAAATTTGTTTACTCAAATTTTGAGAAAAAAGCACATACTTCATAGACAAAATCCTTAGAGTTCTAGCTTTGATGATTCCAGAAAAAAATACATAAACGTATACATCTAAACAAAAAATTACCAACTTGTAACAAAAATTACTTACTACAAATAATGCGTATTTCTCTCACTCCATAATTTTCTTCATACCATCTTTTATTGGCCAAGAGTTGTATATTATTTTGTTTTGGATATGTAGGCCTAAAGGAAACACGCCGAATTTTTAATGTCTCGACCCAAGTGAGGGCCTTCCTCAACATAAAGTACTTATTTGGACATCTGTGCGTACAAATAGGAATAATAAATACAGAGAATCATAATTCAAGTTTGTGATGATGACGAAGCTTTAACCTGATTTTCTGTAACATACGTTACGCAATGAAAAAAATTAGAAGGAAATATGTCTTATGTAGAGTTTTGAGAGCAAAGTTCTAAGGTAATCCTGATCTAAAGAATTAGTGCGATTACTGTTGAGTTAAATACCCACGGTACGAAGATGAGAAAGAGTACGAAGACTGTTACTAGGAATGACCATGACGCAGATAAACTAACTCGTTAGGCATACCAGGTCGATTTCTCCGATTTTGATCTGGTTGATATGTCGTATAGTGCATCCAAAACTAACAATAAGCAACACGTATTTCTTTCACTTAGCTATAAAATACTTGAACGGGGTGAAACTCCAAAAATGGAGGTGACAAGCATCAATTTCCCTGTTTCAACTATGAAAACATATCAATTTTTGACCTAACCGATTGGAAAAATGTGATCGTCTCATTTGGAACAAAAAATTGTAGGAGTGAACTACCCCTAAATATAATTATATTTATGCAAAAACTAGTTCAATTCAAGTCTATAAATCTGGGAAAACGTACATGTTGCGACAAACACGAACGAAGGTTAATATATTTTTGAATTTTTCCCTGAAAAAATGTTCGACGGGGTAACTATCCCCTAACGTTGTTTATATTGCGTCTATGCAAAAAATGGTCAAATTTGAGTTAAAAAATCTGGAAAAATTATACATTGCGTATCAATACCATGAAAAACTAACTGGTATTTGGATTTTGCAGAAAATAATATTGGTCAGGGCAACTGAATGCAATCAATTGTTGATGTTATTGTGTATTAAACTGTAATGCAGACTAGTGTGTGTATGTATGGGTGCAAGGCAGAAATATAAGTAGAAGTGCGGTAGGTTAGTCAGTAAGGACCGACCAGCCAGTCATGTAACATGTGTATATTATATTTCAGACTTCGTTCGTCGAGATTACAATGGTACTGCTTATTGTTGGTTCCGCCAGGATTCGCCATGTTTCAGAGCTTATTGAAGTTTATACCTCTCTATGATCTAACCGTCTTCCGCGCAGTGCGGCCAAAGGCCCCTTTATGCGGCCAAAAGTCGAAAAAAAAAGTTTTTAGTTGAGGATATTTTGTCATTGGGTTGGCTAAAGGAGTCCCCTAGGAGTCGGAAAACATTCATAGTAAGGTCCCTTGCCTCAAATCCCCCCCATAATACCAGTCTGAATATGGCCTTCGCCCGAACGCTACACGATGGTTAGGAAAGTGCGACTGGCGACGTGTCGGATAAACAGGCGTCAAATTTTTGTTTTTAAAGCGATTTGAACAAAACAAAATGGATTCTACAGCTGAAGGTGAGTAAAATAAGTGAAAAAAATTCTGAATATAAATTCCTGAATAGTACATTCTTAGAAGGAGATATGTAAGGACTATTTTTTGGTTATTTTTCTCGAATTGAATGGATTTGATTGAGTGAATACTTTTTTATCTTACTACATCTTGCTCTCTAAGTCATTTGAGGTTTTAGGTGAAAGTATTATGTACTAATTAAAATCAATTTTAGCTGCCCGTTGCTGCCCGTTCACTTTTTGTGCACTGTATTACAAAAAAAAAGTAAGATATTCGTTTGAACGATCACAATAATACATGAAAAACAAAATGAAATGAAGCATAGAATTCAAAAACCGAAGTGAAAATTAAAGATAAAAGTGAGCCTTCGAAGGAAAACACATCCACACAGTAAATCAAAAGAATATGAGAAAGAGAGAGGGGGTTATACGCAGCTGCGATGTTGACACGCCAAAAGCTGGTAGTGGTACCTCAAATGACGGAAACACCGTTCGAGGTTTTTTTGAAAACTACGAAAAAGCTGTACAAATAACAGGAGTTGACGAAGATATTATATATCGTTTTTATATTATATTGCAAACTATTACATGTGGTCATGCTATTGATGATAACAATTTCTGACAGTATGCAGTAAAATTAGCTAAGGACATTGTACAACAATATCCCTGGTATTATATGCCCACATTGGTTCACAAACTTTTGATTCATGGCCCCGAAATAATTAAACATTCGGTGTTACTGATCGGTCAAATGTCCGAAGATGCGCAGGAAACCTGTAATAAATTTTTAAGATCTACCGCATGAATTTCGCAAGAAAACATTATCGTCAAAAAAACGTTGGAGGATGTTTTCAAACGATTTTTGATTGCGTCTGATCCACAAATCTCCAGCTGTCGGAGATCACCCATGAATCCACTAAAATCTTCATCTAAAGACTGTATTAATTTGTTAGCTCCCCCAACTGTGAATAATCAAAAGTAGATAAGCAAGGCGGGTTCTACACGCAGATTCCTGTTACCGACACTTACCGACCGAGCCGCTCCGCGCAGCCCACCAAGCCGACCAGTCCGCCTATACATTCTCCTCAGACTCAAACCCTTTTCCGCTCCGCGCAGCCCAGACTCAAACCCTTTCCCGCGATGACGTCACAGGCTGTGGTGCTCGCCTGCCAACGGTAGAGGGCGCAGCGGGGGGGGGGGGGGGGGGGGGGTGAGAACTTTTTCACCGTCCCGCATTCTTCTCCCACGATAGGACTGCTGATGTGTAACATGAACCACTCCGAATTCCTTTCCCACGGTAGGACTGCTGATGTGTAACATCAACCACCTCACATTCCTTTCCCACGTTATCAACCACGTGACATTCCAAAATTAATGGTTCCGAGAATCGTGTTTCACTTATTCGGATGTCGGTTTGATATCAACCACCTCACATTCCTTTCCCACCTTATCAACCACGTGACATTCCAAAATTAATGGTTCCGAGAATTGTTTTTCACTTACTCGGATGTTGGTTTGATATCCAAGGTCGACCGATAGTCGCGGTACATTCAAAGCCATGGATCTGCGGATAAAAATAAGAACCCGCTAGATCTATTGAAAAAATTCCAGGAAATTGCTCTTTGAGATGGTGCCGACAATGCACTTAAACCAATCTGGGGGAGTGGTCCCCATAAAAATTCCTCGCACAATATGCGTGTCGAGACTCGACCAATGGAAAAATTGTAGTGGGGGTGGGTGGTATATAAAGCGTACGTCTATCGTGATCGTGTCTCTGTTCTCATCGTATTCTCATTGTGAACTGTTCTCACTCGTGAAATAACCTCGAAACGCGATGGATCTAGCAAAAGTTAACCACGTCAGCCGCCTGGAGAATCTGCCAACCAAGAAGATGTCGGAACTCGAAATTGGGGGAGTGTATGACGTCATCGGGTTACGACTGGTCAAAACAAAATTCGGGGTACGTGTTCTGGCGACAATCGATGGAGAATACAACGTCTTCTTACCACCGAGAATCGCAAGAGTTCTACAAGAAGATTCCAGTCAGCTGACTGAAATGTGTAGCATGGCCGGGGAAAATCGTCTGCAAATGAAATACCTTGGTGGAGAATTCAACAAGTTCGAATTTTCATGCAGTTATGCGCCTTAAATGAACTATGCGATCCCCCTCTACTTCCACAAAATTCATCCACGGTTCAAACAATGTTCTGTGTAAGTCTTACGTTTAATAAACAAAAAGATTGAAATTATGAATATTTTTTCATTGTATACCTTTAATCCTACGTACTATTTGTATCTAGAATTAGGTCTCGAAATCTAAGAAAATGTCCGAACACCACTAAGCAAAGACGGAGGGTTTCGAGCTGCGTCATGTGAACTCTACGATGAGTATATGGACGGGTTCAGACCGGAGTGCAAGGTCGGCCGATAGCCGCGGTACAGAGCCTGCGGTGTTGGGTTACTATCGCTCTAGGAATGCAAAACTCGGTTTGAGTACAGCTCGGTCAAGGATGGAGAGCAAGGTCGAATCTTACATAAGCTTCTGAAAAAAATTCTCTCTCTTAAGAGCTAAGGTGAAGGTATAAAATTATTTCGTGAATATTCTTTAAAAGTTTTATTGAGTACAATTTTTAGAGTACGGTTGACAATTACTTCACAAAAAAATAGTACAATAATTCTATTCAACAGTGTCATGACCAGGGTGATATATTCGCCAGGAATGCGGGACCGTTCTTGTAGACGCTTCTGCGCAGTAACACAAATCGTACAGCCTCGCCATCCGGACAGTACGATGATTTTGTAGCCAATTCTGGAGTATGCAAACGTTTCGTGCTGCACAGATTGCGTTGGGTATTGTGTGAAGGTCGCATCTCAGAGACACAGCTGAAGTTTTTGGCAGGGTTTCAAGCGACGGGCAGTCAAAGTCCAACATATCGATGATTTCAACTTTCGGAACGATTTTGAGCAACCAATCTCGTTTTTCTTCTCCTTTTACGTACACGGTTTGAGCTTTGCACAGCCTGTCTTGAATGGTCCGCTCAACTTCCTCAAAAGGTATGGTTCCACAGCTCCAACGTAAGCCGTGAAAATCGCGTTCTAGCCAAGAATTTTGGCTTTTGTATTTGACGTCCAGTAAATTCCATTTGTAAGGTGGTTTGAAGAAAAACACTGATGGAGATGCTTCCGAGTAGATTGAAATTACAGCCAATTCTTTTAACGTGAAGGTGTTGTTGAGAGGTCTACGAAAGCCTTGTATGTCAACGATGAGCTCCATCTTTGAACTGTGCGAGATGGTGGAAACGGGTCAGCTTTTATACCAACTTTTTCACCCCACCACTGAGCGGGTTGTATTCGACAATACGATCGTGAACGATCAAGCAGTACGCCGATGTTTCAGCGGGAAAGTTGGCTTTAGCTTCAAATTCAAGACGGATGTCGACGGGTCCGTACTTCAAAGATTCGTTTTGTTTCGAACAGTCGATAACGAACAAGGGGACGTCTCGAAGGAATTCACTCTTTGTCAGCAACGGCTCGGGATTCTTGTCGTAGTAGGTAGCTTGGAAGTTTGCGTACATCTCGTACAGGAGCGCGTAGAGATTACGACTCATGTTGAGGTTCAGGTTACCGTACGGATAAGATTGAGAGTTTAAGAATAGCTTGACGTCCGTGATATTGCAATGATCGAAATGACTCGCGTTCTTGCCGGTCTTGTTCTTTCTACTTGTTTGGAAACTCAAAATGACGTACCGAGGTTTTTCAAGCTGAGTGGAAGTTTTCACAGACCAAACGTGTTTCGATGTTGTGGGAAGTAAGGGATATTCGTACAATTCCCAACTGCGGAAGCTCATCGAAACAGGCGGATCTCTCTGAATGAAATTTAGTAGGTCAACTTTTTTCTGATCCGCGAGTTTCAAATACGGTATTAACCATTCCACTGCATTGATCGTGATTTTGAATTCCTCCTCTTGAGTCTGCATGATTGCGTTGACGTCAGTTTTTGATCTCGTCAAAATTAACTCATGTTTAGCGTTGACAACGATCTTGCGGTAGTCTTCGGCGAAACCCAATATCATGCTGAGCGGTATCAGTACGTCAAAGTTACCATCGGCATCGGTTAATTTTTTCTTCTCTTCCACATCGAGCCATCCAGCGTTCTCCATCAGCCAAGTCTGACCAGGGTGCAGGGAAGCGTAACCCTTCATGAGACTTGTCAAGCCAACGTTCTTGCTTCTATCAACCGCAACTGCGTTAATTTCGTAGCGAATTTCTTCAAACAGATGACAGATGGCGTTGTTTACGAGCTGTGTGTTCACAGTAGCTGTACCATCAGGTTTGAGGAGTCGTCCGTGGATATGTACCGAACTTTTGCTGGGTAATATGCATAAATCCTGATGCTGAACGTTGATTCGAATTTCATCGCTGTTGTTGAAAGTTGACGAGGCGTAAGGTTTGTGAGCGTGAATCTCGTAATGCGCAACGGATTCGTCAAAGACGACTGGTGTTTGAATGCTCAAGATTTCCTCCTCCATGGCACGTAGCAGATGATAAAAAAGCAAAATCGGATTTTTATTTGTCGGAAATTCCTCTTCCAAAAGGTGTCAGTTTCAGACCCAGAGCTATCAGGAACTCCACGTTTCGAGGTGTTAGCGGTTCGGGAATCGATCGACGACTGACTTGATCGGGGCATGTCGACTTACTGATATACCTACTCTTTGACAGTCTGTTATATACGATTCCCATCGTTTATTGCGATTTGACGTGTAGTCTCACAGTAATAACTTCTCCACGAAAATTAACCAGGTCTCCGTCTTGATCCACTAACCGGAGCTGAACGTGATCTATAGTCTTGACGGTGATCGGAAGGTAAATAACGTGCGACGGTACTTCCACGATCTTATATCCTGGTGGGACGGTCGGGAAATACTCGTGAATAGTGTGTACTTTGTGTCCATTGACGTAGGCACCCGTTGTAATGCTACACTCGACTCGCAACGCGTTGACCTTGAGTATAGTTACAGGCACGTCCGATTCGTGAGTTTTGTCAACCTCCAATACACGTGGTGTAAATCCCAAAAGTTGAGCAATGGAATCATTCGGCTCAAAGTTAATCGTGTGGTTGCATGTGATTTCGCTGCGTAATGTATTATTGTTGGGTTTGATGGTAAGCCTGATATCTGTATTTCTTAGCACGTTTTGAAGATACTTCTCTATGTCCTCGATCTCGTAGCTGCCGGTAGGTATGGTGATCACTTTGTCAGCTACGTAAATTTTATTGTGACCGACATCAACGTTGGGAATCGAATTAAAGGTTAACAATTCTACCAAGCCAAGAGCATAACTTTTATCACGAGCAAGTTCGATCGGTGGGAAATATTGTGCCTCGAGTATCGAAGAGGTTCCCGAAATCGTTAACGTTAACGAATCATCCATGACTGCGAGTGGTAGACTGACTTTGACGAATCACGCACCATGTTTATATAGCTCGCCACTTAGAAATTTCAGACACAAGTGTCCGCATTCAAATGTATCGTAATCCTGGTACCTCTCATGATTGTATTTGACGCTACCAACGCCGAGGTATTTTATGAGGTCCGAGGGTGGTTGAAGGTTGCCGAAACTGTCAAAGTAATCGATATTATTGTCGCGTTTCTTGTACGCAACCCAGTGTGTTCCCGGACCGTCTTTGTCGTCAAGGTTGATTATAGCTGACTCGTTTTTTCGTGGACCGTTTTCGGGCATTTCGTTTCGCATGAAAACACCGCGGAAATGCGGAACCCTCAAGATTTTTGCATATTTCAACAAGTCCCAATCAGTCAACGCTCGACGTGGTAGCGTCGCATCTAGTTTTTTGAAAGATGGAGACCAAGACCTGTTTTGTACGGTTTCATATGAAGCCCTTTGCCCAACGCGATAGCTTCCATAGTTTTGTTGTGTCGTTTGCTTTCCTCCAATTCTCGTTTAGCCGCGCTCGCATCGTTCACAGCTTTTGCTATACCTGCCGCACCACCGGCTAACGCACCCGTAGCGCTGAGACCGGCAAAAATAGGAATCAGAAACGGTAGAAAACCACCGACTTTCGAAGTTACCGGTAGGACGCGAGGTGTTCGCACTTTACATTTACCACCCGCTTTTTTAACGGCGTTCTCAGCTCCCTTCAGCGCAGATTCGATAGCTACTTTTGCATCGTTGCTCGGAACCATGGAACGTTTTGCAGCATTTACAATTTTTCTCAAGGTCACATTTTTTTTTGACTTTCGCATTCCCATTCCGAGTTTTGATTTTACTTTCATTGTATTAGCTACTGCCCAAGCGGCTGCCTTCTCACCCAAATTTGCGTCCTTTGCGAGAACCCGTTTCCAAGCTTTCTCAGCCAACACCCTATCAGCCTCGTTTCTAACCTCAAGGTTCTCACGATTTTTCGAATACGCTGTATCGTGTTCCTTACACGCTGCATCGAGAGGGTTGATACTGGAATCGCCTCTCGCGAGTCTTTTCGTCAACTTCGTACCGGGACCGCAGTATTGGTAACCGGGAACATGCAACTTGATGGGAAGTTTGTTGATGATTCTATTCACCAGACCCTTGCCACGATGTTGCCGCCTGCTGCTGCTTCGTTTACCTCTGTACGCGATCATGTTCGTGCGTTGACTGAAGAAAAGTGCTTTAAAACGGGGTATTTATAGCAAATCCGATCAGTCATGTCCGAGATGCGGTTTGAGAAACAACCTACCAAGCTTCCCGTGATGAATTTTGACAAACTTTCGGAGCAAAATGTCGAAAAGCACAAACGGCACGGTGAATTACTCCCGAACAGTGTACGTGCGATATTCTGTGGACCGTCGAATTGTGGTAAAACTAATGCGTTGCTCACACTTATAACCCATCCCAACGGACTCAGATTTGAAAATATCTACATTTACTCGAAATCTCTCAACCAACCTAAATACCGATTGTTGAAGCAATTTCTGGACCATGTTGAGAATACGGAGTATTTTGCGTCTACCGAGCGTGAGCAAGTGATTCCACCGGAAGAAGCACGGTCCAACTCAATAATCATATTTGTCGATGTAGCGTGCGAGAAGCAGGACAATATTAGAGCCTACTTTTGCATGGGTAGACATCACGACGTTGACTGTTTCTATCTCTGTCAGACGTACGCGCGTATTCCCAAACATCTCGTGCGCGACAACGTAAACTTACTCGTGTTATTCAAACAAGACGATATGAACCTGAGACACGTATACAACGATCATGTGAACACCGATATGTCTTACACAGAGTTTAAAAGTGTGTGCTTTGCATGCTGGAACGGTGAGAAGTACGGGTTTCTGGTGATCAACAAAGTCAGTGAGCTCAACGAAGGACGATACAGGGGGGGATTCGATTCTTTTGTTAGCCTGGAAAAGGAATAGAATCTAGCGTTTTCGAGCGAGAGACGCAGTAGCGCTGCAGACTCAGTTGCGTCAACATGCAGAGCTCTGAGATTTCCAAGCAAAAAGATGTCCTACATCAGATCGCTCAAGCAAGTGCTGCGATCCGTCGAAAACACAGATTGCTCAAGTCGGGCAGGGAATCTACGACTCAGAAATTGAGTGACGTTTTCAAACCAGTAGTGACTCCGTTGCAAGAACTGGTGAATGTTACAAAAGACACCAAACCTGTCAAACAAGAGGTGGAAGAAATTAAAGAAGAAATAAAGGAGATGAAAAATGAAACGAAAAATGAAACTGTCTCGGAAATGGACGATTCCTTTGCTTCGGCGGGGGATGAAACAGTCGTAGAAACACCGGTCGAGGACGAGTATTTTGCACTGATGAAAGATGCGAAGACAAAAGGCGAATTGGACAACGTGTACGGTGTACGCAACCTCTCAAACGGACTAATGATCGGTGATTCGTTGATATCTTTTGAGAGTGACTACGTTCGTATTGGCTACACGCGTTACCCGAAAACGAAGGGTTTGCTGGAACTTTTGTTCAAAAATAAGCCCGACGGTTCTTCTGTGAGCGCCGGAGATCGGGAAAATTTTAAAAACATAATCCTCGCAACGAACGCGCATAAGAAGTATTACTCATCCGACGGGGCTGTTCGAAACGATAACAGTTACAAATTTAGAAATGTCATTGCCGAATTAATGGATTATTCTCCGTCACCTCGCCGAAAGGGTAAAGGTCTACTTCCGCAAGCTATGATCACTCGACAAGGTGTTGAAACGGAATACGTCTTCTGGGATGATCCAAACGAGTTGGTGGAGCGTCTTCGTTTACTCCTGGCATCTCAGGCAGCGGGAAATCCGAGTCACGATAACGAAATAATCTCCATTATCGAAGAGCTACGCGAAGCAGGAATCATTTATTAAGCAGCTCCCGTCATTTTTGCATTCATTACCGAGATGAGCGTCGACGTGTTTGGACGTCAGCTGAATAAAAACACGACCGCGAGCACTCGCGGTCCTCCGGGTGTCGGGTTTCAAATAACAGCGGACGGGCATTACGATATACGGAACAAGAGACTGTGCAACGTCGCAGATCCCGCAGAGCCGAACAATGCTGTAACTTTAAAAACCTTGAGACGAAAATTCAGCGTGCTGCAAAAACGAATCGACAACCTCGATCAAATAATCAAAGCTTTGGAGATCACCACGGAGAAAGCCTTGGATACCTTCTACACAGACTTTAAAACAGGCAGAGACTTGTCGATTCGAAACGCGGAAATCATTTCCAAATTGGACACCAGACTAATAGCGTTGGAATATGAACGAGGAAAAGCAAGCACTGGTGACGGAACTGCATAAGCCTGCACGCCGGAATTACCCGCGTCGACGTGTAGACGTGCGCGGCATCGACGAGACCTGGCAGGCGGATCTTGTTGATATGACGTCGTACGCTGGACAAAACAAAGGCTACAAGTACATGCTCACAGTCATCGATGTCTTTTCAAAGTATGCGTGGGCTGTACCGATAAAGAGCAAGTCTGGAGATGATGTTACGAAGGCAATGGAATCTGTGCTTGTCCAAGGACGGGTACCGAAAAATTTACACGTCGACAGAGGAACGGAATTTTACAACTCGAAATTCGAATCGCTTATGACACGCTACGGAATCAAACTTTACTCCACGTACAGTAATTTGAAGGCTTCGATCTGTGAACGTTTCAATCGCACGCTGAAAGGTAAAATGTGGACACGGTTCAGCATGCAAGGAAGCTACAAGTGGCTCGATATCTTATCCGATTTGGTTTCGGCTCACAACAACGTCAAACACCGAACCATAAGAATGAAACCGTCGGATGTCACCGTTGCAAACGAGAGGCTGTTGTTACGTCAGGCGTACGGAGGGCTTCGAGCGATACCTACCGTATCGGCAAAGTTCAAATCCGGCGACAAAGTTCGAATCAGCAAATTCAAAAATGTCTTCGAGAAAGGTTACACTCCCAATTGGACGACTGAAATATTCACGATAAGTCGAGTGGAAAATACTCATCCTGTGACGTACAAGCTCAAAGACTACCGAGATCAACCCATCGCTGGTGGTTTCTACGAACAAGAGCTCCTCAAGGTTAAGCATCCGGATATCTATCTGGTGGAGAAGGTGCTCAAGAAGCGTGGAAGAAAAATATACGTTAAATGGTTAGGTTTTGACAATACACACAACAGTTGGATAAACGAATCGAACATGTAACATTTTAATAAATGAATTTTTTTTGTAAAAACGTATGTCCCTCTTTATTTTATATCCGACACACAACAAGTATGCGTCTTTTTTAGACAATCGACAGACATGGTACAGTTATAAATTACAAAGCTTAGGCTTGTAGCCCCACGGAAGCGTGTCGGTTGTATTTTGAAACACGATCCGCTTGTCGTCATTCCAGCTCAGTGCTACTTTCTGCTGTTCTACGGTGTATACCTCGTGCTTTCGACTCATGATCAAATGCTGATTTGAGAATAGATTTTCACGTTTCAACGCACAGTCCAAATAATCGTTAAAGGTTATTTTTCTTAATGCTGATCCTCTGACACCTTTGGCACGTTTAGTGTCTGTCTCATCTCCCATGACTCGGAATGCGTACAGTTTAGCTCGTAACCCTACAAATTCGAGCATGATTTTGCCGTTGTTCTCGTCTTTCATCAAACCGAGAACTTTTTTGTTTGCTCGAGGCATTCCGTAAACGTTGTCAAGCGGATAATCAGACGTATCGAACTTGTGCAAGTCCTCCTTTATATGTTCGTATATATCGGGGACGGTAAAATTGTCAATCAAACTGTCTGTATCTGTGTACATTAATTTTGCTAAGTTGCCGAATTTCTGTTTAATGTAATTGTAATGGAAATCATAGATGTATGTTTTAGCTAGATCCGTGATGGAGAAACCTGCATACAATGGTTTATTCAATTTAACTTTCGTCTTATTCATTTCGACGATAACCATCTCTTTGTCGAAAACGGTACAGCTGTGAAAATTAGGCTTGGCTATGGTAGCTCTCGCACCGTACCGTCCATCCCATTCGGTGATCAATCGAACATCTCTGTACTTTCGCACGTTTTCCATAGTTTTGCCAAAAACTGCGTTGTTCATTAGCTTGTAAAAATTTTTCTCAAATTCGTTGTCAGATTTTTTTCGCAAATCGGTATTTAAATCTATATATTTTTTCAGCCACGGAGTTTGCTTGAATTTGAGAACTCTATGAATTTTGAGTAATTTTAAACCTAATTGTAAACATTGTTTCAAAACGCGGTAGTGAACAACGTAGTTTTTCTTGGAAAATAGCGTGGGCGTCAATTTTGGCTGTTTATTGGTCGAAATCGGAGGTACATAGTGCTCCGGACACAATGGTAAATCCTCATGAGTTTCATGCAGTTCCGCAGGATATTCCAAATCTACCTCCAGCACGTAACCAAACTCTGCATCGTCCGAGATGGTAAGAACGTCGCATTGTCTGAAGTCTGATACCCATTCGAAGGAACTGTATGGCAGAGCAAAGCTCATAGCTGCACCGTACAAATTATTAACGTCAAAGTACATGAGATAAGATTCTTCGATCTCAGGATCGAATTTCTCTCAGATGTACCTGTTGTTGGCCTTTGCATATCTGTTCGAACACTGTGATATACCACCACGAATACCTTTTTCGATAAACATAACCATGTCTATGTCGGTGAGAAGCTCGAGTTCGATGCCTGTACATTTTAACATTGCATCAAATGACAGACCAGGCGCTGTGTAGTAATGTAACGGGTCCAGTTTGTACGTCGTCCAACAGCTCTGTCGAAAATTTTGAAAAACGTCAGCCAGTAAAAACACGTCCGTCTGTAAATACAAGTCCGAATACTCTCCCAAAGTTTGGACGTTAAAAGTTTGCCATACGTCGCACGCATGCGCGTAATCGTCGTCTGATATATTCCGGTCGTTCAATTTTGAATAAAACTGTTCTTTGGCTGGTAAATGTTTCTCCTCGAGCTTCTCCCAACTGTCTATGTATTCGTACGGGAAGACACCTTTCCTAGTCAATAACCGAAATTTGTTCAAGCTACTGCAGAATTTACGTGTTATTGTTTTTCGGCAATCGTCCAGATACGATGATAATTTATCGAGACTGCTAGGCATGAAACGGTACAAATCTATGAAACGGAACGTTACATCCGTTCCCTTAACGAATTTAGTGAAGGAAATGTACTTTTCTTTGTTGACAGGTAATAGTTTAACAGTACCTTCGAATGACGTACCCAGGGCTTTGATCAGAAAATGCGAATCGTAACCCGAAAGATTCTGGAATATCACTGGGATGGTGTGCGAATTTTGGTAATTTAGATTACAGCTGCGGTGAGCAGCACCACGGTACTTTCCTGTGAAATGACAGTGATCCCGATGTTTCACGTCTGTGAGCGTTAACGGTTTTTCACAAATATGACAGACCGCCGACAAATCAAATTCGTTGATCTGATTGAAATTTAGTGGTTCCATCGGTACAACAGTCTTGTAATATCCCTCTAACGAAAGTGCCAATTCCTTTAACTCGTTCACAAACCATTGGATGCAAGTTTCTCCACGATTAATTTTGAATTTTGAAAGCGAATCGTCAAACGCGCAATGTAGATAGTAAGCTATACTATACGGAAGATGCTTCTGATAAATTATTCTATTTTCCCCAAAACTTTCATGTGTGGGTTGCGGTAAACATTCGAGATCCGCGTAAATGCAGAATGAAACGGTTTCTTTGTGCTTGAAATTTTTGAATTTCAGTATTTTTTCCTCATCGGTAGGTAGAATAATTTTGGTTTTGTTTAAATTCATGCAATCAGCTCGGTGCTTCAACAAACATCTTTCGAAATTGAAATGAGACAGACACCTATCGCACAACCAAGTTTGACGTACATGCTTGGAAATTTGAGAACTTGTTAATCGAGACAGATTTCGAATACAAGTGAAATGAAAGATTCTATTTTTTTCATAATTTACCATTTCATCATCATCGTCATCGTCAGTGGTTTCAGTTTCTATCGCCAAACGATGAATTGCAGGTTTATCAGACTCATTCTGACTCAGGTGAATCGGTACTATTTCACTTTTTTTCCGATCACCTTGGTCTATACCGTAGACGTTAATTGAAAGTTTGTTGAGTTTCTCAAATTTTGAAATGGTGTTTTCGTCTAGAGACATAGGAAACGTTATACCATCATACCGTAGCACTGAGCTGAAATGTGGGTACGAGCTGGTCGCGTTAGGATGGTTGTTGTCGGCTGGGAACAGAGCTGCGGTGACCGACCAGAGGAAGCAATACGAGTCGCTGTTACGGATGTTGACGACAGCCTTCTTATCACTGATATGCTTAGGTAACGGGGTGTATGTGAAGACACCGCCTCGTAGTGGCACGTACTTGTTGATATTCACAGTCAAATTGATTATTTCGGTCAGCGACCAGCCTGAATCCTTTTCCTGGAAATCTTCCACCTTTTTCAATAAACGCTCCGTCGCGTTTTCGATGAACCATTCGTTGATATCCGTTGTCTGGAGGATGATTTCATTTCTCGTATTAAAAAATTTGATCTCTTCCACCGTGCGATCAACTTTTCTGAGTTCAAATTTACAAGCCAGGATAACGTTGGCTTTCAAGCTCCCGTCTTTTTTCAGAGCGTTTTTCAGTCTCGTCACAGCTAGTACCTTTGCGTCTTCTAGAAATCTCTCCACATCTTTATGCTTCAAATTGACGATGGATCCAGTTCGAATTCTACTCTCGAAAGCTGATTCCAAATCTTCCCACCGTACTCGATCGCTTCTTCGCCGGCTTCGTAATCCGTCACCCACTTCCTGCAATTGTTGAAATTTGACTGTCAACGATTTCAGAATTCCAATTGTAGTCAAAATTCTTGTCTTCTCCCCGATCGTTGAGGCGTTGTTGCGTAAGATTTTATTCAAAAGCCTGATATTTTGGGTTCCGAGTCGAATCCATTTTGCAATTTCTGCCGGCGACGATTTTTCCGATAAAATCTTGAACGCCGATTCCATAATATCGATCAATCTCAAACACTTCGCGGATTCCATCTTGAGCTCTTTCCTCACGTATGCTTGACAGGTTGTGACGTAATGATCGTTTGCAGTGATGAGCGTCCTTTTTATAGGGCAGCTGTACGGATGCGCGCGCACCTTTTGGCATTCTAAGAGCGATAGTAACCCGACACCGCAGGCTCTGTACCGCGACTAATTCTCGGAACCAATAATTTTGGAATGTCATGTGGTTGATAAGGTGGGAAAGGAATGTGAGGTGGTTGACGTTACACGTCAGCAGTCCTACCGTGGGAAAGGAATTCGGAGTGGTTCATGTTACACATCAGCAAATTCTCGGAACCATTAATTTTGGAATGTCACGTGGTTGATAAGGTGGTTAGACAAAACAATGCGTTCGACAAGTTTCGACGGCGAGCGGCATGCGGTCAAAAGATTTCGGTGCGACGTTGGGACAAACAATTCTCGGAACCAATAATTTTGGAATGTCACATGGTTGATAAGGTGGGAAAGGAATGTGAGGTGGTTGATAAGGTGGGAAAGGAATGTGAGGTGGTTGATGTTACACATCAGCAGTCCTACCGTGGGAAAGGAATTCGGAGTGGTTCATGTTACACATCAGCAGTCCTATCGTGGGAGAAGAATGCGGGACGGTAAAAAAGTTCTCCCCCCCCCCCCCCCCCGCTGCGCCCTCTACCGTTGGCAGGCGAGCACCACAGCCTGTGACGTCATCGCGGGAAAGGGTTTGAGTCTGGGCTGCGCGGAGCGGAAAAGGGTTTGAGTCTGAGGAGAATGTATAGGCGGACTGGTCGGCTTGGTGGGCTGCGCGGAGCGGCTCGGTCGGTAAGTGTCGGTAACAGGAATCTGCGTGTAGAACCCGCCTTGCTTATCTACTATCAAACGGAACTACAATATTATGACAGTTTTTCGGCTTTAGAAACCGATACAGATATAGAAGATTGCAACTGTGACGAGATTAGCAATGCAAATCTTTTCATGTAATATTATTTTCTACACCTAACTTTTAAATATTTTATCCATTACGCTTCTGAATTCTTCATGTGTAATGTGAGTTACTATGGTAAATGTCGATAAAAATATAATAATTTTTTCAACATTTTTTCCTGTATAACATCGCCATATTGCACCCCGCCATTTTTAATTTGTTCATTCTTAATTACATACCCTAACAATCTCAAAACAAAGACTTTTAATCAATCGCCGAATTCATTTAATTTTTTATAAGTTTTTTCGTACGATATGACGCCATACTAGGTCGGCCATCTTGTATTTGCTAATTCTGATAATGAATTCAGAATCAGTTACCCCAAAAACCCTCATATACCAATTTTTGGATCATTCTCTACATTTTTCGACTTTTGGCCGCATAAAGGGGCCTTCGGCCGCACTGTGTTCCGACATTACTGTCATAATCGTTTTTCGTGCCGAGAGCGTCACATCGACAGAGCATTTTTTTCGTTGAGAAAGAAAAATACCCTTATGATGAATAAAAGTGCCTAAATGGTAAATTCCATAAAAGAAAACGTTTATGAAGCAAAGATACTAAAGGACGTTTTCGAAGTAAGCTGAAGAAATTAACCCCTTGAGTGTCAGTGACACACATATGGGCAGAAAAAAGTCTTGCCACTTTTGTGTCCTGGCACATATGGGGAGAGTGTGCAAATTCGAAAATTATTCACGCATATGTGGGCATTTGAAAAAAAAAAAAACTGTTTTTTCTACATCAATTTGACTGTAGTTTGGTAAATCAACGTTTTCGGAGTCGCTGAAGCTGAATCTGAAATCGGATTTTTAAAATTCAATATTACGGATCCAATATGGGAGACAATAAGTTCAAATTTGATCGAATCTGGTCAAAAAACTCTGTATAGTCGAAGCTTCTTCATAGGCGAAGTTGCCTCGTAGTTTTGAATTGAACCCTTTTTATTTGGGTGAAGGATAGAGGTTGAGGTTTTCTTGAATAAAAAAAACTCTCGCGTTTGAGCCATCGAATTATGAATGTTTATTGGCTCTTGTGGGAAAAGCCTTGCGGCATAAAAACCCACGAAGTATGAACGTGTATTTGTAAACGTATAAAAGTATGTGTCGATTGTGTATATGAATGTGTATATGCCGATTACAGCCCGTTTGGCTCATGCCACCGCGATCTCGAGTGCGTTTCGTATTGCCATTTTTGTTTCATTCGATTCGATCGAATTTCGTATGATTTGCGTGTATGGGCACTCGGTCCCGTGTAGAATGAGAGACACTCGGGCCGTACTCATCTACCTTACTCCGTAGAGCGAACGTGTATGAGAGTATGATTGGTGTTGGTAGTACACCAAGAGCGCTCGGGCTCGTTGTATGATGGAAGGGTGCAAGACCCTTGGTATGCGTGTATGGGCACTCGGTCCCGTGTAGAATGAGAGACACTCGGGCCGTACTCATCTACCTTACTCCGAGGAGCGAACGATACGAGAGGATATTTGGGCCTCTCGTCTTTTGGTTGTGTTACGAGAGAACGCACGGCGTCGCTCACGATCGTCACTAGACGGACGACTTAACTCGACTGTTTTAAAAAAATGCGTGATGCGCGCTCGCCTCCTCATCTACGCGAGATTTGGCATCCCTGCGGAGACGAATCGTTCGAGCGCGGCTCGCACTCGAGATTGCAATGACACGGGCACAAAACGACGCTCAGGCACTGAACACCCTCCCCCCGTTGGGAGTGCTAACGAACAAAATTATGCAAATAGTAGTACATGTCATTAACCTTATTATAACTGATCCTTTTACAGCGATTACCTTAAGTCTAAAGTTGATATTTTATGCATAGAGTAAATAATTAATTGGAATATGACCTTGAAGAAATATCCTTGGCTTACATCTACATAGTATATTGACTGAATCTTGCGTAAGTATGAATCGAAAACTCGAATTTGAAAAATTAGAAAGAATCAATTGTAAATTTCAACTGAGAAGAGTTCGAAAATTATCGTTTTCGTTGAATTCTCCCGATAATCTCAAGCGCTTATGGGCAAAGCGCAAATCGATCTCGTGTTGCGTTTGTAGAGTCCTCGAGTCGTTTTTACGGTGACCACCCTGACTACGCCATCGTCTCCAGGATGTAGTTCCACCACTCGACCCAGTCGCCACTGCATACATGGTTGGTTCTTGTCAATCAATAGGACTACCGTGTCCAGCGCGATATTTTTGGTCGGATTTATCCATTTCTGTCTCTTTTGTAACTCGCTCAAATATTCGAGTTGCCACCGGCGCCAGAATTCTTGTCGTGTCTTAGTGATTAGTTGCCACGAGGATATTCGGTTGTCTGGAACAAGCGAAAGATCATTTTCCGGCAGCATTGTGAGCGGTCTTCCAACAAGAAAGTGCGCGGGGGTTAAAGCAATTGGATCGTTTGGATCTGTGGAAATAGGGCACAATGGGCGCGAATTGAGAATGCCCTCAATCTCGATTGCTAGAGTAGTCAATTCTTCGTACGTAAACAAAAAATCGCACATGACGCGTTTAAGATGGTGTTTACACGACTTTACAGCCGCCTCCCATATACCCCCGAAATGAGGTGAGAGGGGCGGATTGAAATGCCACTCAATTTTTCTGGTCGACGTAAATTCGTACAGTTGAGAACGGAAGTCTTCGGACTCTCTGACAGCGTAAAATTCACGAAGTTGACTGTTCGCGCCGACGAAATTCGTCCCATTGTCCGAATAGATATGGCCCGGAATGCCCCGACGACTGACGAATCGTCGTAAAGCCGCTATGAACGCGTCTGTTGACAGATCGCTTGCGATCTCGATATGAATAGCTTTAGTCGACATGCAAATAAATACGCAGCCGTAGACTTTAATGCTGCTCCGATTCCGATGTTTCTTTTCTTTTGCGAGTATCGGACCGAAATAATCTACTCCCGTGTGGTAGAACGGCGGTGCATTGTCTACTCTAGATTTTGGCAAATCGGCCATCTTGTACGTCTCTGGTTTAGCCCGAAACCGGATGCATCGCACGCAACGTCGCACGACTTTACGTATTTGATTTCTGCCGTCTAGTATCCAGAATCTTTGCCGGATACTATATAATGCCGATTGGATCCCAGTGTGAAAGAATTTTTCGTGCATGTGACGAATCAAAAGGTCGGTTACGTGATGTCGCGACGGAAGAAGGATCGGATTTCTTTGATCGAGCGAGATATCGGCCTTATTTATACGACCACCGACGCGAATCAAGCCTCTCTCGTCGACTCGCGGATTCAGAGATCCGAGTTTTGCGCATTTCACCCTTTCTTCGGATAAAAGACGATCGATTTCGTCTTGAAAGTGCGCTTGTTGGATTAATCGAATAACGCGATACTCTGCCTCCTCAATTTCCTTGATTGTTAAAGCGCCCTTGACATTATTGTTGGGTGAGAAACGTAAGCAGTACGCGACGACACGAATCAATCGTGTGTATGACGAGAAATTTTTGAAAATTTCTTCCGATTGCGATTGCGAGAACATGCACAATGATTTTTTAATCCCCGGTAAATCCTTCTGAGGCGTTACCGCGACTTGCGGCCAAACGGATTCGGGCTGAGTTAGCCACGCAGGCCCCCGAAGCCACGAGTCGTTATTTAAAAATTCCCGTGGAAATTGACCTCGCGATAACGCGTCTGCCGGATTCTGATCAGTCCGGATGTGCCGCAACTCCGCGTCTTTACTGACTTCCTGTATCTCTGCGACGCGATGTGCCTCAAACACCTTTAGGACGCTCGGATGTTTGTTTAGCCATTGTAAAACTATTGTCGAGTCTGACCAGAAAATTGTCTTGTCCACGCGAAAGCTCGTTACCTCGAGGACTTCGCGATATAAGCGAGCAAGTGTCAAAGCGCCGCAGAGTTCGAGTCGAGGGATGGTTTGATCTTTTAGCGGAGCCACCCGTCCCTTTGAACAGAAAAGTCTTACGCGAATTTCGCCGTCCTGCTCGCAAGAGCGCACGTATATACAAGCTCCGTAACCCGTCTGACTCGCGTCGCAAAATCCGTGAATCTGGATATCGATTGGGTTATTTGTCGAAACGTATCGGTCAATCTTTAAATTGTTGATTAATGACAGTTGTTCCGCGAACGATCGCCATGCGGAATCTAACGCGCTGGGTACGGACTCGTCCCATGTAGTTTTTGCTTTCCAGCATCGTTGCATAATCACTTTCGAGGTGAGAATCACCGGACCGAGTAAACCGAGGGGGTCGAAAATTTTCGCGATTTCTGATAAGATATATCGTTTTGTGACCTTCTCGGAGGGCTCGATACGTTTCACCGTATAAAGGAAGTCGTCATTCCGCGCGTTCCATGATATACCGAGTGTTTTGTGCATAGGATTTTCGTCTGTCAGAAAATCGATATCTGCGGTTTTTTTGCTCAAATTATTTAGGGCCTGCGGGTGATTTGACGCCCATTGTCGAATGTCGAATCCGCCACGCTTCAATATTTCGATCACTTCGTCCCGAATTTGTACGATTTCCTCAAAGGTGTTTGCCCCTGATAACAAATCGTCGACGTATAAGTCGCGCGTTAAAACCTCGGCCCCCTTAGGATAATCCGCGCTCTCATCGCTTGCAAGTTTTTGTACGGTTCGTATCGCAAGAAACGGAGCCGACGACACGCCGAACGTTACGGTGTTTAGTTCGAATACGCGAATTCTTTCCTGTTGGAGCCAGAAAACTCGTTGGTACCGACGATCGCTGGGGGCGATCCAAATTTGTCGGTACATTTTCGCGATGTCCGCGGTAATCACAAATTTATAACTGCGAAATCGTAAAAGATGCTCGATTAGTTTCAATTGAATAGTCGGGCCGACCATCAGCGTATCGTTAAGCGACACTCCCATGCTTGTTTTGGCGGACGCATCGAAGACAACTCGGGTCTTCGTCGTAGCGCTTGTCGCCTTTATGACCGCGTGGTGTGGGAGATAATAACCGGGTAGCGATTCGTCGACAACGAGTGACATATGGCCTAGTTCTATGTACTCATTCATAACGCGATGATATTCCGCTTTAAGGACCGGGTCCGCGTTAAGCCCTTTTTGCAAGCCAGCAAATCGTCGCAAAGCCATAGATCGCGAATCACCGAGGTCTCGATCGGCGCTGCGGAACGGCAGACGAACGACGTACCGTCCCGACGGTTCGCGAGTGACGTTTCGAATGAAATGAGTTTCGCAGCTTGTATTTTCTGATAATTTTCTTTGACCAGCGTTTGCATCATCGAGCAACCAGAATTTTTCGATTGTTTCCTTTAATTCGGTTAGTTGGCACGACGTTCGTTTCCCGACCGTCGTGTTTGATTTTCCGCCGGCAACGGCCCAGCCAAGCTGAGTTTTCTGTAAGACGAGATCGCAGCCGTCGCGGGACAAATCGCATTGTCCGATCGATAATAATGACAACGTTGTCCCTGACCCGATGAGGATGTCGATCCTTCCAGGCAAATGGAATTGCGGATCGGCCAATTTTACATTCCGCGGTAAGTCGATTGATTCGCGAGGAAAGATTTCGTTCGGTACGTTATCAGCTATTTTCGGTATGACCAGAAACGTGAGAGTTTTGTTGAAATTATCGTGTATCGAATAAAATGTACATTCGACCGCGCCTTTAGAAATTGTATTTGCGTCGTCGATCATTCCTACCGCGATCGTGCACGCGCGTATCGGTAGTTTCAATTCTCTCACAAGATCCTCCGTGATAAAATGCGCTGTCGCACAAGTGTCTAACAAAGCGCGACGTTTTAGGTATTGACCGCGTGAGTCTTTGACGCGTATTTGAGCGCTCAGCATTAACTGCGACTGTAACGCCCTTGACGTGAAGCTGTATGTAATCATTTTGCTACATGTTAAATTTACCTTTGTTGTCGACTTAGGTGTATTCGATGGTATCGTTTCTTGGGTCGCATGGGTGGATGCAGCAGGAGATTCGTTGTGCAAAAGAGTGTGGTGAAACCTGGAGCAGTTTTTGCAATGCGTCGAAGTGCATTTGCCGCGGTGCGAGCGCAGGCAATTTTTGCAGAGCGATGAACTCTTGACGAAATTCCACCGTTGATGAACCGTCATTTTTTGAAATTCGCGACACTGGTATATGGGATGACTCTCCCGTTTGCACACTACGCACTTTGCTGACGTGCCTATCGCTAACGTACGCGCGCCATTTTCTCCGCGTCGTGTCTTGATTCCGCTTTGATCTTTATAATTCGGAAGCGGTCGTTTGTAATTGGTCTCTGTTTTGGAACGCGATACATCTTGTTCGAGCGTATATAAACAAAACGCGGTCTCGGAGACGAATTTGTAAATTTGCTCGAGCGTTGGCGAGGTGTCGAGATTGAGCGTCTCTTCCCACTTCACCCGAATATTGTTGGGTAACGCGCGCTCGATTATCCGGACTAATAAGTGTTCATCTGGTATCACGTCCAATGACGCGAGCATGTTCACGTGTTGGCGCATGTCGTCGACGAGTCGCGCTAAATCTTTATGTGTCGCCTTTTTTACCGCAGGCAACTCGAGGATCGCGTCGAGATGTTTTACTATCAAAATTCGAGTCTTGTCGTACAAATCTAGAAGTAACTTCCATGCCGTCCCGTAATTTTCTTCGCTCACGTTGTAAATGAGAATTTTATTTAACGCGTCACCCTCTAGGCAATTTTTTAGATACAAGAATTTTTGTAATTTCGTTATGTCTTCGCGAGAGTCGATCATTGTCAAAAATGTATTTTTAAACGATAGCCACTTTTCGATGTTGCCGTCGAACCTTGGGAGGTCGGCGACCGGCAATTTAAGTCGACGCGTGCCGTCGATCGGCAGCGACGTCACGTTTGCTACACCGGGATGTTGTGGTGCTGTCGATGATAAATCTGTCTCGATTTTAGTTATGATCGCGTAGAATCGATCTTGCAACTCGTCGAAGTCATCGACGTTGTCACCGTCTCCGTCGGTTAATAATGCGAGTTCATCGTGTAATTCCTCGTATGTTCGAAATTGTTCTTTTACACGATCCGCCCGCATTTTTATGTTCGCGGGTTCAAAATCCGCGTCCTCCGTGAGTCGCTTAAGTTTGGTAATGTTCGCCTTTAAAGTCGCACGCTTTTGATTAATAAATTTTACGCGGGCAGCCATTTTACTGAGCTTGTGCGTACAAATATTTGAGATCTTCGAGAAAAAACAGGATACGACGTCTATGCGTTCGATGTCGAAGCTGGACTGATTTTCAAGGGTCGGCTCTAAGCCTCTCCCCGTGCAGCGCGTATCTTTTCGAAAACGCGCGCGAACTCGTCCGTCTTTCACCGTATAAGATCAAGAGAGCGAGCGCGGCCCGCGTCAAGTGTAAACAAACCTCCCCGTGCGACGGTTATCTTTCAACGCCTAGATATCGAGACTCTCATAACAGAAAACGAGACCTATGTTTTATACACGTGATCGTCGGATATATGCATGCTACGTTCTTCACACAAAGCGTGCGTTGGACCGAAATGTGTTTTCGACTACGTCGAACGTTATGAACTATAGAAAGACGTATAACGCCAGAGAAAGTGTATAATACGATATTAAGAATCTTGTACCGTTTGTGTACTTATCTTTTTGTAGATGATGATCGTTTTCCATCGATGGCGAACTGGGGGGTGACGAGTTTGGAGACGATGGCTGGCTAGTCGAAGAGTGGCACGATTTATTGAATACGATGCACGTTTGCACCTTTTTCTTCTTGTCCTCTATGCGGGCGTGTGTTCGTATCCCGATTCTGACACCAAATTTGTATAGTCGAAGCTTCTTCATAGGCGAAGTTGCCTCGTAGTTTTGAATTGAACCCTTTTTATTTGGGTGAAGGATAGAGGTTGAGGTTTTCTTGAATAAAAAAAACTCTCGCGTTTGAGCCATCGAATTATGAATGTTTATTGGCTCTTGTGGGAAAAGCCTTGCGGCATAAAAACCCACGAAGTATGAACGTGTATTTGTAAACGTATAAAAGTATGTGTCGATTGTGTATATGAATGTGTATATGCCGATTACAGCCCGTTTGGCTCATGCCACCGCGATCTCGAGTGCGTTTCGTATTGCCATTTTTGTTTCATTCGATTCGATCGAATTTCGTATGATTTGCGTGTATGGGCACTCGGTCCCGTGTAGAATGAGAGACACTCGGGCCGTACTCATCTACCTTACTCCGTAGAGCGAACGTGTATGAGAGTATGATTGGTGTTGGTAGTACACCAAGAGCGCTCGGGCTCGTTGTATGATGGAAGGGTGCAAGACCCTTGGTATGCGTGTATGGGCACTCGGTCCCGTGTAGAATGAGAGACACTCGGGCCGTACTCATCTACCTTACTCCGAGGAGCGAACGATACGAGAGGATATTTGGGCCTCTCGTCTTTTGGTTGTGTTACGAGAGAACGCACGGCGTCGCTCACGATCGTCACTAGACGGACGACTTAACTCGACTGTTTTAAAAAAATGCGTGATGCGCGCTCGCCTCCTCATCTACGCGAGATTTGGCATCCCTGCGGAGACGAATCGTTCGAGCGCGGCTCGCACTCGAGATTGCAATGACACGGGCACAAAACGACGCTCAGGCACTGAACAAACTCTACCCAGGGATTTTATGGGGTCGCTGATTGCGAATCTGCAATCAGGAATTGAAAATTCAGAATGGTGGATCCAATATGGCGGACGAGAAGTTCAAATTTATTC
Organism: Neodiprion lecontei; assembly: GCF_021901455.1. Classification (NCBI taxonomy): domain Eukaryota; kingdom Metazoa; phylum Arthropoda; class Insecta; order Hymenoptera; family Diprionidae; genus Neodiprion; species Neodiprion lecontei. The sequence goes on along the minus strand of NC_060266.1, from coordinate 13,301,905 downwards.
AAATCCACTCAAAAAGTTTTATCCAAGGGTCGTCGGGATCGCTGATTACGAATCTGAAATCAGATTTTGAAAATGCAAGGTAGCAAATCCATTAGGCGGACAAAAAGGTCAAATCTGATCGAATTCAGTTGAAAAAGATTTGGTCCACTATATTGGATACGACATCTTGAATTTTCAAACTCTGATTTCAGATTCGTAATCAGCGACCCCGAAAACCCCTGAGTAGCATATTATGTATAGATTTGATCAACTTTGAACCTTTCATTCGGCATATTGGATACGCCATTCCGAATTTTACAAATCTAATTTCAGATTTAAATTCAGCGGCCTTGGAAACTTCGAGGTACTCACTTTCGTTGGAATCGAACAATTTTTTAAATCTGCGTCTGTCATATTGGATCCGCCATTACAAGTTTTGGAAATCAGATTTCAGATTCAGATTTAGCGTCCTCAACAACTATTGGGTACTCACTTTCGTTGAGATCGAACTTTTTTTCAAATTCGCGTCCGCTATATTGGAACCGCCATTTTGAATTCAAAAAATCTTAGTCCATATTTGGATTTAGCTACCCCAAAAACCGTTATACTGAAATTGTAGAATGAATCCATAAAAATAATTTTCCAACACAAAAGTGGCAGGAAAATCTCATTTTCGCCTGAGACTCAAGGAGTTCGGAGAGAAAATCAACCGAACACGGGGAACACGCCATTTGAGCACACCTTCGAGAAATTCGGAAAACAACCCGGACGTATACTCGAGGACAATGAATCTGAGATGACTAATGTTTCACACCAGACAGTTATGTTGGCAACACAGTGAAATCTACAGCGCCATAGTCGGCCGAGCGCGAAACAAACTCAATCGCAATAAACATAACATAACCCATGACCGTCGAATCTAACAATAGAATACTGCGGGGATAATGACTTATTAGATCGACATGTATTATAAGGTTAGATTCGACGGTTATGGGTTATGTTGTGTTGATTGAGCCTAGATTGACCTTGATTCGCGCTCGGCTAACTCCGGCGCTGTAGGTTTCTCTGTGTTGCCAACGTAACTGTCTAGTGTGAAAAAATTAGCTGTCAGATTCATTGTCCCCAAGTGTACATACAGAGAGAATATCTTGGAAGTTCAAAGGATTCACAACTGGTCTTTGATTCCAGAAAGGATGGGATCCCTATGGGAAAATAATCGAATGTGGTCTATGAAATATCTCGCAAAAACTGCAATCAAGTTTATATCGGACAGACTGGCCGCCATCTCGATACCAGGCTCAAAGAACACCAACGTATTGTGCATGAGAATCATGATCGACACACGGTACTAACAAAATATGTGATCAACAACGAACATTCTTTTAATTATAATAATGTAAGCATCCTCGGTGAAGAACCTAATTATTATAAACGCTTATTATTCGGAATGTGCAATGTAGTAGGACATTCAAATTCTGTTAACCTCGAACCAGATGTCGAACACCTGAGCAATGTTTACAAACGTCTTATCACTGACCAGATGTCACACATCGTCTAACCTTAACAATAAGTAGTACATAATTTGAGTTTTCCACTCTGCTATAGTTCTTACTTCTTACTATACCTGTTCGCCTTCACTCAGGGTCACAGGTGATTCGCCCATGAGTCGTTGTCGGCTGATTGAGACAAACGGTTGACTGAAGTGTTTTTGATATGGAGAACTAGGAGATAAGGATACCAATACTACAGTAGTCGGCATCGTTGTAACTTCAACTTTTTTAACTTTTTTTTAATTTTTTTAATTTTATGACTTGTGCTTCGTGGTACATCTCACTGTTATTTTATTAATTAAGAGTCAAAATCTTATACCGGGACAATCTCTTGAAACTATACATACCATGCGCATGCGCGAGTTTTATCGGCTGCTCGGGCAAGGCGACGAATTTCATACGAATTTTTGAGGTTAGAATCTCCAACAGTCGAGGTAGTGACTCGGAAAGTTGATGCTAATGCTCTTTGAAAATTGGCTTTATTCGACTCAAATGAGAAATCTGTTTGAATGTTGGGTGCTTGGAAGAAACGCAGCAGGTAGGTAGGAACACTTTATCTGATCACTTTTATTATTTTGTACATTGAAAATAACAATGAAATTTTTTTTTTTCAACAGGTGATACGGCAAAATAATTACATCTCTAATATTCACTGTTATCTGCCTATTCAATTTATCACACGTACAAAGATCATCGCCACTTTCAAGCAACTTAGCAACTTTCTCACTCTCTTGTGATTTTAGGTAGTAATATTGAATTTTATCACTTTTAAAAATGAAACATTAAACCAAGTGTTCAAGAAATTGAAATATCCCACTATCTGTAATATAAATGTAAATCTTTTTTCTTTCAAAAATAGTTCAACAAAATATACAAATAATCAATAGTCAATGTATTTTTTCCGATCGAAAATTTATTGCTAATACAATTAAAAATTTTCCAGTGATTATAAAAGTTGATTTCGCAAATTTTCAATGTTGTTCGATTGAATAAATGAAGCGAATCTAATACTCAAATTGAAAATTCAAATAATATTGGATTTATTAAAACGATTTCGGTATATCATGTTAGTGCGGTTCGAAAAAAAGAAAATCTCATTCGAAGCGTAGACCCCAGGAACGTAGATCACATCCTGTGACACAAGTTGAAAATCAACTTTCTCAAAATGCGCCTCAACGTCACAATTAGCTTCCAGGACAATCATATTTTAGAGTAATGTCAGAACATTAATATGAAAATATTGACTTATAGGGTTCAAGATTGTGTCCCTTGTTTCATCAAAATAAATGAATATCCAATTTTTAACGAAGTTCATGAAGATTTTTTTACAAATAATGTAATCCGACATAATATCTTGTTCATAGTCCTCCGAACATCACATTGTAACAAGGATATTTGGCAAGAGTCCCTTTGTTGCAGGAACCATTATAAAATTCTTGGTATTCAATTCGTGCTACTGAATAACTTCTGCGTTTTCGATTCTATTTACAATCTCAAAATGAGATTGTTTTTGCTTCAGACAATGCTAACATGAAACGCAGAAATAATTGCGGTAAATGGAGATTCACAAGCTTTCAGTCTTCGCGCAGGACCCTATACAGAGTGTAAAATTGAATTTGGTCTCAAGTTATCGTGCAACTAGCTAGCCAGATGACACCGTCAACTAAGATTAAATTTAAAGACATGTTCAACTGAAGTTATTGAACAATTCTAGATTCAGATTGATTCAGTTTGCGTAGCAAAATTCAACCCTACAATCTAATTGAGGACTTGAAAAACTATTTATCTGAATTCAATGCCAAAGAGAGTAAAAGTAAGCTTCAAAATAAGATACCAAATTAAATGGTATAAAGTTTGAAAAACAATGCTGGTCAATGATAATGCTTGAATTACAATGGTGCACAGAATAATTCCTCGGTAAAATGAATTGGCAGCAACGGTTGAGTAACAAACTTATCGCCATTGGCTCGATCAAAGTGAAATAATGGGATATTCAGCCATTATCATCTGTAGTATATCCCGTTCGCCAATTTTGCCTGAACTGATGTTGAGAAGGTGGCGATGGCCTGATGAAATTCACTCTGGCACCTGATGTCTGACGGAACAACCAGGTTTGATGGTTTTAATGATTGCACCGCTGGACAAACCAGGATTCTTGCCACCTGAACGTTTTGACCATCAGGTAAGGCCTAATTTTCCTCGTGTTAATCAAAGTTTAAACTTCGAATCTGCTGAAAATAAAACGAATTTTATCATTCAATCCGTGTAAAATTTTGTAATTGTCAAAGATCACGTAATTAGAAATTTCCCTACATGCTTCCATGCTTGACAAATTTAGTCCTGCTTTGACAATGAATCACTTCGTACCTGAAAATATTAGAAGCTATCATTAACAGACAAGATCTTCTGGTATTTTTGGATAAAACTATTTTCCAATAAAATGCACAATACATAAATCGTTAATGAGACGCATTTTTAAATTCATGTGAATAAAGAATCTGTTCACAATAAACGTTGTTCTTACTCACCTACCCCTGTTTGTCCAGACTCTCACTTGTTAATGACATTTTACGTTGGATTTCAGATTTTTTCTTCCAATAAATAACATCCAATTTTTGTATCATTTGATATTTGCTTTTCCGTTGAATTCTTTATTGGGTTGGTTGAATGTTTTTCGATATCGACCACGGTATTGCTGAACGATACTATTCTTCTGAGACAATTCACGCTACGTCAAAATAAACAGCAACATAACTTCAATCCACGGCTTCACGCGCGAGAGATTCACAGCTTTTGTTTTATTTAGTGTATGTTGGTGCCCTGCTCAGTAGACGAAAACATCGCCGCGGGGCGATTGCAGCGGCCAATGAGATTGAATCATTTGGCGCATGCGCATTGTATGTACAGTTTCAAGAGATTGTCCCGGTATATCTGCATCGTTCATCGATTGCAGAATATGTCAATGGTCTCTGGTCACCCAATCCGAAGAACCATTTCTCTGCTTTCGAATTTTATCATAATCCATCATACTGATGGAATCTACGTTCTTGGCAGTTAAACAAATAAAAAAAAAAAATTGATCGTTCCGAGAAGGGCCCCTACTTGGGCCTAAACGTTAACGGAAATTTACATATCGCATTTACTGACCACTCGCCAAGATTTATCACTACATTATCCACTAGGTCAAGAATTCTAATCTTTCATCTTGAAAGTTCGCAGTCGGTCACCTCTAACTCAGCACCAGTCAAGTTCGTCGTCTGTTTCTCGCAGGCTGGCAATCCCATCCCCAATTTCGAACTGTGAAAGACCGTGAAATGATTGCATCGACGATGACGACGATTATGTTTTCATTTACTTATGGAGCATTCCTAGTCAAAAAAAAACAACGCCGATTATCATGTTTTTGTTTTATTTATGGGGTATTCTGTGTCACAACGTAATCCTCGTCGTCGTTGATGCAATCATTTTACTGCATTTCACAGCTTTAAATTACAGATGGGATGACCAGGCTGCGAGAAACAGACGAAAAACTGAAGTCGTGCCGAGTCGGCGGTGACCGACTGCGAAGTTTCAAGATATTTCCTGGGTATACTCGGTAAGTAAAGACATCTTTAGACTACACACGACAGCTAAGCTTACACGAGAGTTAAGACAGTGCTGTACATATAATAAAAGACTTGACCTTAAACACAAGGTAAGACATAACCTAACATCTGGTCGTCAACAAGCAGGACGAAGGAAGAGAAAAGTAGAACGAGAAGGAACAAGAGAAGGAACAACAGCTATCAGAAGAAGTTCAGGAAAAACCAGCCTTGGACCAAGAAATTTTGAGTATTCTCGGCAAAGACCGAAATACAAAGGAGCACCAAGATGCAAAAATACATCCGGACCTAGCTACGAATTGGACAGCCTGGTCAGCCTCAGGGTTAACAAAGGAATCAAGAAACGATCTATTAAAAAGGTACAGTCGCTCTGAACCCTGTCCCCTAGAGATACCGAACCACAATCCAGAGGTGTTAGCCTTGCTTTCTGAATCTGTGTCAAGAAGGGAAAAGCACTTCGTAGCGTCTCAGAAATTTCCGGACTGGGCGCAGAGATTTCCTCGCTGATTGATAGCGACGACGACGGCATGGACAGGATCAAATTACTGAAGCTGTTATGCGATGATGTCAAGCTACTCACTGATTCACACCATACCGAGTCAACTGTGAGGAAAGTCTATATCTTACCTGAGGTCAGCAGACAGGTTAAAGATATCCGCGATAACTTAAGTACAGACAATCTACTATACGGAACAAATCTAGGGGACAGAATTAAAGAAGCGAAAGCAATTGAGATGATCAGCCAAAGCATGAAACAACCAGAATCGGCCAAGAAGAACGTCCTGAAACCTGCCAACCATTCAAACTGGCGAAACCCACCTGTGAGACAGTATCATCGAGCAAGTGGGCAATCACAAATATCAGCTCAGGACCCAATTCCAATCCAGATCGAAAGCGACTTATAAAACATACTCTCACAAGAACAAGCCACTAACGCAGATACGCAGTCGATACTAGAACTAGAGGTAGGAACTATTTCGGGCAGACTCAAAGGATAGGTTTACTTTACAATACATACAGGGATATAGAATTCCATTTACTAAAAAACCAGAACTAAAAAGTTATCCCATAGACCCTAACAGGTCAGTTGGACAACAGAGGGAGATGCGATTGGCAATGCAAACATTATTAAAGCCAGGAGCGATAGAATCAGGTAGACCAAATGCTAACCAGTTCATATTTAGCTATTTTTTGGTTCACAAGATGGCAGATACCAGATGGCACATTAAGGTTTATTCTAAATTTGGAAAACCTGGACCACTTTGTCGATACCTCTCATTTTAAAATTGAGGATATTAGATCAGCAGTTAAAATGCTGATGCCAGGTTCCTTTACCGGGACAATCTCTTGAAACTATACATATAATGCGCATGCGCGAGTTTTATCGGCTGCTCGGGCAGGCTGGCCACTCCGAGTTTCAGCTGTCAAACTCTGTTTCTGGCGGCGGCGTAGTTCATACGAATTTTTGAGGTTAGAATCTCAAACGGTCGAGGTAGTGACTCGGAAAGTTGATGCTAATGCTCTTTGAAAATTGGCTTTATTCGACTAAAATGAGAAATCTATTTAAATGTTGGGTGCTTGGAAGAAACGCAGCAGGTAGGTGCGAACACTTTATTTAATCATTTTTATTATTTCGTACATTAGAAATGACAATGGAACTTTTATCTATCAACAGGTGATACGGCCAAAATAATTACATCTCTGATATTCACTGTTATCTGCCCATTCAATTTGTCAGACGTACAAAGATCATCGCCACTTTCAAGCAACTAAGCAACTCTCTCACTCTTTTGTGATTTCAGGCGGTAATATTGAATTGTATCACTTTCGAAAATGAGACATTAAACCGAGCGTTCAAGAAATTTTAATATCTCACTATCTGTAACGGAACTGTGAATCTTTTTTTTCTTGAAAATAGTTCAACAAAATTTACGAATAGTTGATAGCCAATGTATTTTTTCCGATTAACAAATTATTGCTACTACTATTTAAAATTTCCGAATGATTATCAGAATTTATTTCGCAAATTTTCAATGATGTTCGATTAAATAAATGAAGAGGACCTAATACTCAAATTGAAAATTCAAGTAATACTAGATTTATTAAAATGATTTCTGTATTTCATGTTAGTGCGGTTCGAAACAAAGAAAATCTAATCAAAAGCGTAGAACTGAGGAACGTAAATCACATCCTGTGACACAAGTTGAAAATCAAGTTTCTCAAAATGCGCCTCAATGTCACAATTAGCTTCAAGGACAATCATGTTTTAGAGTAATGTCAGAACATTATTACGAGGATCTTGACTTATCGGATTCAAGATTGTGTCCCTTGTTCCATCAAAATAAATGAATATCTAATTTTTAACCAAGTTTATGAAGATTTTTTTCCAAATAATGTAATCCGATACAATATCTTGTTCTTAGTCCTCCGAACATCACCTTCTAACAAGGATATTTGGAAAGAGTCCCTTTGTTGCAGAAACCATTATAAAATTCTTGGTTTTCAATTCGTGCTACTGAATAACTCTGTGTTTCAGGTTCCATTTTCAATCTCAAAATGGGATTTTTTTTGCTCCAGATAATGCTAACATGAAATTCAGAAATAATTGCGGTACATGGAGATTCACAAGCTTTCAGTCTTAGCGTAGGACCCTATAAAGAGTGTAAAATTGAATTTGGTTTCAAGTTATCGTGCAACTAGCTAGCCAGATGACACCGTCAACTAAGATTAAATTCAACGACATTTTCAACTGAACTTATTCAACAGTTCTAGATTTAGATTGATTCAGTTTGCCTAGCAAAATTCAACCCTACAATCTAATTGAGGACTTGAAAAACTATTTATCTGAATTCAATGCCAAAGAGAGCAAAAGTAAGCTTCAAAATAAGATACCAAATCAAATGGTATAAAGTTTGAAAAACAATGCTGGTCAATAATAATGCTTAAATTACAATGGTGCACAGAATGATTCCTCGGTAGAATGAATTGGCAGCAACGGTTAAGTAACAAACTTATCGCTATTGGCTCGATCAAAGTAAAATGATGGGATATTCAGCCATTATGATCTGTAGTATGTCCCGCTCTTCAATTTTGCCTCAACTGATGTTAAGAAGGTGGCGATGGCCTGATAAAATTCACTCCGGCAGCTGATGTCTGACGAAACAACTAGGTTCAATGGTTCTAATGATTGCACCGCTCGAGAAACCAGGATCCTTGCCACCTAAACGTTTTGACCATCAGGTAAGGCATAATTTTCCTCGTGTTAATTAAAGTTTAAACTTCGAGCCTGCTGAAAAAAAAACGAATTTAATCATTGAATCCATGTTAAAATATTGTCATTGTCAAAGATCACGTAATTGGAAATTTACTTACATGTTTCGATGCCTGACAAATTTAGTCCCGCTTTGACAATGAATTATTTCGTACCTGAAAATATTAGAAGCTATTATTATCAAACAGGATCTTTTGGTATTTTTGAATACAACTAATTTCCAATAAAATTCACAAAACATAAAACGTTAATGAGACGCATTGCCACCAGACATCACCTGGCTTAATGCTCGAAAATTACAATCACAAATTACTGATCGTTAGATATCGTTTGACGTATTGCTTTTGTGAATACCATTTATTGAATTTGTATTGTGGAGTTTTTTCATAGTCCATATTTTTTCGAAATCAACAAAATTCTTCGATTAGCAAATTCACAATATAATCGCGAATATCACGGTATAATCGCGAGGTTACTGAAATTCGTTCACCTGAACCGCTGAATACGAGGTGAATAAACATCGCCGATCACATCGCGAAACTATTTCCTTGTTTTCCTACGTAATGATGAAGAGGGACATCGATTTCTAGAATTGAAACTCAGAGACAGATCACCACGTGGTATTTAACCAGATAGTTCGTATCCTAATTCTGTGCATACCGGCGACACTGGGAGGGCGCGAAAACCACGATTCTGGTGATACCAGAATTTGATTGGATGAGGGCAACGATCGCGACTGGTATCAGCCAATACAATCATCTTTCTCCAGAGTTTCGTAACTTTCCCACCTGCGAATACAAACAACCCCGCCCGCGTAAATTGACCACTTTGCAAAAAGATCGCGCAACTTCAACCACGTGTCTGGCAACTACCTCGATCTTTTTGTGAATTTTTTCATCGTGTTCATTAGATAAAAAAATGCCTAATTACAAGTTTTCTGTGCAGGAAAAGGTGGAATTAGTGAAATTTCATTACCAGGGCCTGTCTTACCGGGAAAATCAGGCCCATTTCGCCGTCACACACCCGGATCGACCAACACCTTCATTAGCGACCATCAGGAATCTGGTTCTAAAATTCGAACAATCCGGTAGTGTCGACGAGAGAACCAGGAAAATCTCTCAACCAAACCGTCAGCTGAGCTGGGATACCAAGCTGGACATCTGCTTGACCGTCGAAGAGGATCCATTCAAGCCTATCAGCCGCATCGCCCAGGACTTGGAAATATCTAACGCGTCGGTCAGAAGAGTATTGTGTGAAGCTAAGTACAGATCGTACAAGTTTCAAGTCCATCAAGAACTCTTGGCTGGTGATAACGATAGTCGTCTTCGCTTCAGCCAAGAGTTGATGGAACGTCTGAACGCAGACGAGGGCTTGTTGAGTCGCATTTGCTCCTCAGATGAAAGTACGGTGATACTTGTCGGGAAACCGAACAGGCAGAACACCAGAGCCTGGTGTCGAAACAACCCTCGTCTGTTCATTCAGGCGGGCACGCAGTACCCGTTGAAGCTCAACGTCTGGCTTGGCGCGATTGGCAATCGGCTGATTGGGCCATTTTTTATTGATGGAAACCTCAACGGCGAGAAGTATCTCTGGTTGCTGAGAGAGAGGATTGTACCGGCTCTTAGGCTGATTGAAGAAGAAATCGTGAGTGTATTTTATCACGTAGAGCTGGCGTTATTATTAGCAGAGTGCGTATGATCTTCAAACGAATAATTTTACGCTTACTACAAGTAACGTATCATTTTCTGTGTTTAGGGCGAACCTGTTTGGTTTTAGCAGGATGGAGCCCCACCGCACTTCACACGTGCGGTGCGTGATTACCTCGACCAACAATTCCCTGGACGCTGGATTGGCAGGGGGAGCCCGGAGGTCGAGTGGCCAGCCCGTTCACCTGATCTCGCTCCCTTGGACTACGGCTTGTGGGGCCATTTGAAAAATGTTCTGTATGCCCAAGGTAGGATTGAAGACCTTGCCGCACTGCAAGCTAGGATCATGGACATCCTGCAGAACCTGTCACCGGATATTATATCCAATACGACAAATGCCTTCTACGACCGGCTCGGTTACTGCGCTGCAGCTGCTGGAGGGCATTTCGAGCACTTTTTGAAAGGCAACCAATGGCCAGACGAGGGGTGATCAGAAGAGTGGAGATTGGTCTCCCAGTGTTTTCGGACGATTGTCTTGTAAGTTATTGTTTTGTTTCCTAATTTTTCATTAATAGCATGATTTACACTGTAATATTAACTGTTGTTCTTTTTCTCTTTTTATTTTTGGATATCTGGTGAACCCTCTTTGTTAACGGAATATTGATTGCTGTACAATGGAGCTGCAAAAACTTTGTCAACTAATCAATGATGTCGGCGAGGGTTTTTGTGAGTATTGCGTCGGGTACGTTTTCTGTTAATTGCTACTCTTTGTCCTCCTAAGCTTCGTGTTTAAGATGAATAATTTCTTTATTCCTTGTTACTCATTTCTTTTATTTATTTCATGTTCATCGGCACTAATTACTGACTTCTGGAGCACTGCACCGTAACGAATCTACTCTGGAAATACCTTCTACTGGGTCTCAACCATTCATTTATTTTTAATTTTATGTAAATAAAGAATCTGTTCACAATAAACATTGTTTTTACTTACCTACCTCTGTTTGTCCAGACTCCCACATGTTAATGACATTTCACGTTGAATTTCAGATTTCTTCTTTCAATAAATAACACCCAATTTCTGTATCATTTGATATTTGCTTTTCCGTTAAATTTTTTATTGCGTCGGTTGAATATCTTCCGAAATCAACCACGGTATTGCTGAACGATACTATTCTTCTTAGACAATTCACGCTACGTAAAAATAAACAGCAGCATAACCTCAATCCACGGCTTTACGCGCGAGAGAATTACAGCTTTTGTTTCATTTTGTGTACGTTGGCGGCTTGCTCAGCAGAAGAAAACATCACCGCGGCGCGATTTCACCGACCAATGAGATTAAATTATTTGGCGCATGCGCGTTATATGTATAGTTTCAAGAGATTGTCCCGGTATATCCAATATAGATCTTAAAGACGCATATTTCTTGATTCATGTACATGACGGCGACAGGAATTATTTAAGATTCCTATCTGACGGACAGATTTTCCAGTTTACATGTCTCCTTTTTGGATTATCGTCAAGCCGTTACGTATTTACAAAGATCACTAAGCCTATTGTAAACTACTTGAGACAGAAAAGTATTTTATCGACAGTTTACGTAGACGATTTTCTAATTTTTTGAATAAATCACAAAGAGCGTCTTTTTAATGTAGAAGAAACAACTAAATTACTATTAGGTGTTGGAATTAATTCGTAGGGTTTTACGAGAGATGGCGTGGTTATTACAGTATTCTGTTTTTACCTTCAGAAACTAATTTATCGTATAATAAATCAGCTGTTATTAGGTATTATTTTTACGACACATCTCATTTTTTAATTGTTAATAACAACAACTTGCAATTATTTAGATATGCGGAACTTGTGCCAAATAAAGTATTTTTGCGGGAAGTTTTACTTTATTATTGTAATATAAATAAAACTGCTGCGGAAAGTTATCGGATTTTGAAGGAAGTTTATGGTGAATATACTTTAACTGAGCAAACGTGTCGAAAGTGGTTAGCGTGTTTTAAGAGTGGTGGTTGTGACTTAGAAGATAAGGAACGACCTGGACAGCCAAAAAAGTTTGAAGATAAAGAATTGAAGGAATGACTTGAAGAAAACTCATCTCAAACTCTTGAAGAGTTGTTTACATCGTTGGGGGTTGATTTATCAACTGTTGGAAAATGCCTCAAAATTTTGGGAATGATCCAAAAGGAAGGAAATTAAGTCCCATATGAATTAAAACCGAGGGACGTTAAAAGGCGTTTTCTGACCTGTGAATTACTGCTTCAACGGCACAAAATAAAAAGTTTTTTACATCGGGTTGTTACTGATGATGAAAAGTAGGTACATTACAACAATCCTTAGTGAAGAAAATCATGGTTTAAACGCGAACAACCATCGTTATCAGTGCCAAAACGTAATATTCATGAGTCTAAGCTCTTCCTTTGTATTCGGTGGGATCAACAGGGTGTGGTTCATTATGATCTGTCAAAAGCGACTGAAACCATCACTGGGGATCATTAACGATTACAACTAATGCGCTGGAGTCATGCATTAAATGAAAAACTACCGGAATGGAGCGAAAGGCACGATAAAGTTATTTTGCTGCATAATAATGCTCGAAGGCACGTCGCAAAACCAGTGAAAACATATTTACAAACACTGACATGGGAAGTTTCAACCCACCCGTATATTCCAGATATTTCCCCTTCGGACTACCACCTGTTCCGATCGATGGCTCACGGTTTGTCAGGGGAGAATTTCACTTCTTACGAAGATTATAAAAATTGGATCGATTCACGGATTACATCCAAGGACGAAGCGTTGTTTCGACAGGGTATCCGTCTCCTGTCCGAAAAATGAAAAAAAACTAGTGCCAAGCGATGGGCAGTATTTTGATTGATATATTTCGTTATTTTCATTCAAAATAAATTGTTATTAGTCTCTCAAAAAACGCTACGAATTAATTTCAACTCATAATAAAAAACTTGGATCTTGTAAGAAACAAGGATAAGAGCAATTTGACATCAGATACCAAATGGAAATATCTGAGACTTATCTTAAACTCCAAAGAATTCTGTATAGAATTACCAAACAACAAGAACGAGAAGCTATCAGAACTGGTCTCAAAATTATCTAGAAGGAATACATGTAAAATAAGTGAATTTGCGCAATTTATAGGTTCACTAGTAGTAGCATGTCCGCCTGCCGCATATGGGTGGCTGTATACAAAAAGTTTTGAAAGACAGAAGTATATAGCCGTGTTTATTAGCGTGGGAGACTACGAACAACGGAGGACAATCCCAGAGAGTCTATCGACAGATTTTTTATGATGAAAAAGAAATATTCCAGCTGCATACGACCCAATAAGAGAAGAAATTTACGTTAAAAACATTTTTTCTGATGCCTCCACAACAGGTTGGGGCGCTTTCTGCGAAGGCCGAAGGTCGTATGATTTTTGGTCCGGGCCGGAGACGAGCCTACATATAAATTTTCTCGAATTTATGGCAATATTTTTTGGTGTCAGGTGCTTTGCATCAAATCTGAATCACTGTGAGGTCTTATTGTTATTACGAAGCAATAATACAACGGCAATAGCTTACATCAATCGTCTGGAGGGCATAAAATTACGCAAATTTAATAGTCTTGCCAAAGAAATATGGAGGTGGTCTGCGCAGAAAAATATTTGGCTTTTTGCATCATATATATCCTCCAAAGACAACACAGAAGCTGACCAACAATCACGCATTAACAATATAGACAAAAAGTGGTCACTAAATAATAAAGATTATATTACTATAGCTCAGACTCTCTTAAATCTACAAATAGACCTATTTACTTCAAGGATCAACAAAAGGTGTAAGATTTTTTGTTCATGGCACAGAGACCCAGAGTCTTTCGCTATAGATGCATTTACAATGCCGTGGGGTGGTTTGAAATCCTACGCCTTCTCTCCCTTTTCACTTATTTTGAGAGTGTTAAGAAAAATAATTTTCGATGAGGCAACGGGCATTCGCGTTGTACGAAATTGGCTGACACAGCCCTGGTTTCCCCTATTCAACTCCTCATTGATAGGAAAATCAATTCTTCTTGAGCCCCATAAAGAATTACGCATATCTCCTTGTACGATGAAACAACATTCCTTGACCGATAATCTATCCCTGCTGGTAGGGAGGTTATCAGGAGTTTTCAAAAACCAAGACTGAACCCAGCAAACAGTAGCGGTCATGCTAGCATCTTCATCGGACTCCACAATCCAGCAATACGTCAATAGTCGAGCCTTAAAGACCTGGAGATCCTATTGCCAGCCTAAGAATATTTCCATCTTTAAAGCAAAATCCAAAGAGATCTTAGATTTCTGTACTGGAATGTTCAAAGAAGGCACTTCCTATGGCACCCTCCACACGCTGAGATCAGCAATACCCCTCATAGTTGAATATGAGATTACCTGCAATCCTGTGATCAAAAGGTTTTTTAAGGGTATCTTTAGACTAAGCTGACTACGCCAAAATACTCCGAGATATAGGGTGTCAATTTAGTTTTAGAGTACTTAGCCCAGGGTTGGCCGTTAGAATCCTTGCACTAACATCGCCTCACTTTAAAAGCCTTGACACTGCTCGCATTAGGTACAGGGCATATAGTACAGGTTTTTTCATTAATAAAATTATCGAACTGTGGGATATCGAAATAAGAACACATAGTTCGTTATACAATAATCTCTCCTTTATTCGGGGGGGAATATACACTCCGCACGCTCGCACGTTTCGGACGAGACTGCCCTCTTCTTGCCACACGAGATCTCTTGGCCGTTTACCAAACCTCTCTTTGTCCGTATATGATACCCCTCCCCTCTGGTTATCGCAATCTCAATTTCTATATTATTTTTAGTTTGAAATTTATATTTATTTATTGTTATTATTATTATTATTATTATTATTATCATTATTATTAGTATTATTATTATAATTTTTTTTTCTTTTTTTTTTTAGTTTGAAATTTTCCGTAGATGGTCGATGTGCCTTTTATGATTTATTACGGTTGTATGTTCTTGATTTCGTATGATAATGGTCCTGTTTTCCGTCATACCGTGGCTTTCCTCCATTTGGATCCTCTTGGTTTGTGTGTCTTCATTTGCACTTTGTCATGCAATTATAATTCTCAAGCCCCTTTTGGCGTCTCGTTCTCGTGTAGATTCCGGTTACTCCCTCCTGGTAATATTGTGTCCAGTGGGGAGTGTATTTTTCGTCTGAGCATTAGCTCTGCGGGCGGCAGACCCGTCGCGGCGGCTGGCGTCGAGTGTTGCTCTAGAAGGTATCGACTAATTTTTGTCTCCCAGTACCCTTCTTTTACAGTTTTTAGTGACTTTTTTGTTTCTTGAACGGCTCTCTCTGCTTGACCATTCGATGAAGGATGGTATGGAGCGATAAATACGAATTTCATTCCGTTTTTCTCATAGAAAGTTTCCATTTCCTTAGATCGAAAAGATGTGTCGTTATCCGAAACTATCATCTTCGGAACTCCGAAGGCTGAAAATAATTTTCTGATTTTTCGGATAACGTTACTCGACGTTGTCGATGGAACGCGTCGCACTTCCGTCCACTTTGTAAAAGCATCAACGACTATAAGAAATGTTTGCCCTTGGAAAGGTCCCGCAAAGTCGACGTGCAGTCGTGTCTAAGGTTCCTCCGGAGATTCCCACTTTTGAAATGGTGCTCTTGGTGGATTGTTTCGTACTTCTTGACACTGATCACAATTTTTTATTTTTTACTCTATGTCGTTGTTTATACCGGGCCACCATACGTAGGACCGAGCACATGCTTTTGTTGCTACGATGCCTGGATGATTTGCGTGCAAATAGTCAAGAATTTCTGCTTGGAAAACCGGTGGTACCACTACGTGTGCTCCCCAGATTAAATAGTCATCGATGATCGACATGTCGTTTCTTTTGTGCCAGAGTACTGAAAATTTTTTTTTTCGATTTTATTGGGCCATTCTGTCTGAAGCCAGGTTTTCACTTGTCGCAGTCTCACATTTTCATTCGTTTCGTTAGCTATTTCGCTTGTTGTGATGAGATTTCTCGTTACTCCCTCTAGCATCAAGATATCGCTGACTTTCTCATCTTCTGTTGCTTCTTCTTTCATTGAAAACCTTGAAAGGAAATCCGCGTTACCGTGATTTTTCGCCGGCCGATAGATTAATTCGTACGCGTAAGCCGAAAGCGTGACTTTATATCGATTCATTTTTGGTGATAATATGTCTGCGTTCTTTGTTCTGTTGTCGAATATACCAAGCAGTGGTTTGTGGTCCGTCATTAGCATAAATCGTCGCCCCGATATGTATTGATGGAAATGTTTAACGGCTTGAACGAGTGCGAGAGCTTCGCGATCTAATTGTGCATACTGGCGTTGGGTTTTAGTCAATGTTTTCGATGAGAAAGCGACTGCTTTTTCTTTTCCATCTTCCATTTGATGAGCCAGTACAGCGCCGGTTTCGATCGGTGAAGCATCTGCCGATAGAAAAATTGTTAGTCTATCATTGAAGTGTATGAGAACATCTGCCCCCGTAATTTTCTTTTTTATTTCCTCAAAAGCTCTCTGTTCTTTTTCCTCCCATTTCCATTCGGTGTTTGCATTCAGCAGGCGATGCAAAGGCTCTGCTATACATGCGCGATCCTTGATAAATGTAGCGTAGAAATTCACGCCTCCTAAAAACACTTGGAGCTGTTTTTTCGTTTCAGGAGCCGGAATATTTCTGACCGCTTCGATTTCACTTTTGAATGGATATATGCCTTCTTGAGAAATTTTATGACCTAAAAATTCCATTGATGCCACTCGGAATATTGATTTCTCTGCGTCAATACGTAGATTTGCTTGTTGCAGTCGGCGTAATACTTGCGTTAATCGAAAATCATGTTCTGCCTTGGTTTTTCCTTGAATTTTTACGTTGTCCAAGTAGATTTTTATCCTTGGAATAGCGGATAAAATTTTCACCATATATTTTTGGAAAATGCGCGGTGCCGCCGTAATACCGTCTAGGAACCGGGTCACGTTGAACAACCATATCTGTAAGCTAATTGATAGAATTTTCGATGTTTCTTCATCTACTCGAAGCTGTTTATATGCGTCTCGTAAGTCCACCTGAGAAAATACATTCCCTCCATTCAGAGTCGATAAAGCTTCTTCGACGGTTGGCAGTGGATATGCCGAATCCATAATTTCAAGGTTAACCGTCTTGCAGTAATCGCCGACCACGCGAATTTTTCCGTTTGGTTTTTTGACAAATACTATTGGAGTGGCCCAGGCTGATCGGTCAACTGGTCGCAACATTCCCTGCTAAACCATCGATTTTAATGCATCTGACGCTGCTTCTTGTAACCCAAACGGAATGCGTCTCGCTTCTATGAAGTGAGATTTCACATTTTCCTTTAGTTGTATATTAATCGGTATACCATGATGGCCTTCCAGGGTTTTTGATGTTAATGAGGCAAATTCTACGAGTGCGTACTCTTCTCCCGTTTTTTGTTTTTGTTGATGTACGTCATTCATACCCGTTATGCCGATTCCTAGGGCTTCGAACCAATTTCGTCCGATTAGGTTTTGTCCATTTTCATTGACGACAACTAATGGTAGAACTGTTTTTATATTTTTGAACTTTATGGAGACGTTTGTCGCTCCGATAACGTCAAGTGAATAAAAAAAAAAAAAAAATTATATTACATATGATTCCTCGCATTTCGGAGGGCGAGCGCGAACACAGTGGAACTGTACAAATTTAAACACTAATATATGCATATAAAGCAATCAAAACCCTTGCTGTATCTCCCCCCATTGATTTCGCTGTCTTTATCAATAACGACATAACAATATTTTCCATCATTCCAGCATGTCGGGCATAAGGCTTTGATTTCCTGATAGGTTATGTCGGTGTTGACGTGATCGTTGGCAATACGAGTATGTTTCATATCAATTTCATCTTGGCGAAACAATACCAACAAATTTGCATTGTCACGCACAAGGTATTTTGGAATACGCGCATACGTTTGGCTGAGATAAAAGCTATCGACAGCCCGATGCCTTCTCATGCTAAAGTATGCTCTGATATTATCTTGCTTCTTGCATGCAACATCATCGGAAATCACAATGGAATTTGGATGTGCATCTTCAAGTTCACAACCTCCCCGTTTTCGGCGAATGGATAATAACCCACACCCTGTACCGGTTTTAATAACTTTTGCAAAAATTATGACTTTGGCTGTGTCTGTGATTGAATAGACGTAGACATTTTCGAATCTCAATCTATTGCCGTCAGTCTTACCAGAATTCGATGGACCATAAAAAACTGATCTTACTGTACTTGGTAATAATTTTCTGTGGCGTTTTGTTGTCTTTTTTGCACGTTGAACCATTGTATTGAAATAAGCAAGAGGTAATTTATTTGTTTAAGCATCAAATTTCATGGTGCTCAATTAACATGATAATAAAGACTAAGATGTTCACATATAAATTAATTCCTCTCACAGAAATGTGGTCAGTTGTTGTTTGACCATGGCGATATGCACACGCATGAAGCGCGGTAAAGATCTATTGAATAAAATCATCAATCATCTTTCCATCGAATTACATGTGGCGGGGTATCAGTACTGCGGACCCGGTCCGAATTTGTCAGAAAGGTTAGCTCGCGGTGATTCTGGTACCCGTTGAATGCTGCACGTAAAGAGCACGATATTGCGTACTCGAAGAATCGGAATAACATTGTTGTGAGATATTAAGCTGATAAAGTGCTCGCCGAGAAGGCGTGGAGTCGTGTCTCAGCTGAAGACGCTAGTATGAGTTAAAAAGCCGTAGCCTGGGGATCACTAATACAATAAAGAATAATTTTCAGCTTGGTATGGGTTTAATGGAAACGCGATTGGAAATTGGCACTAAAAGTATGACTGGAAAAGTGCAAGCAGAAGGCAAGCGCCGTTTGACGAGTTTGAGGACTAAACGGAGGAAGAGGGCAATTAAGTTCAAATCCATCATTGAGGCAGCGAAAGAAACAATGCAGCCTGGTCAGAAGACTTTTGCGACGGTGCTGTCAGGTGCTCCTTCAATGGTGAAGCTCGCTCGAAACAAAATACGTATACCTCGCATTACACCGCTACTTGATGGAATCGGAGGTATCCTCCCTTTCCTCTAGCTGGCGGTGCTGCAGGCGTAGCTAAAGCCGTTAATGATGTCAATGCAAACAAACAGTTAAATGAGGTCAACCGGCATAATGCTACAATGGAGGCGATTGCTTTGGTTGAAGGATCATACCTGAAACCCTACCAAAAAGGTATACGGCTGTACTTACAATCAACAAAAAACTAATAATGCTACCACACCGAGCTCTCACTAATGTTGATCTACGCAAATACGCCAACGACATAAAAATTTCACAATCTACCGAAACCGGGGCCGAAAAAGCATGAATCTGCAATTATTAATCTTGATGATGTGACTAGCCCAGGAACACATTGGGTTGCATACAAGAAAAATGGCGATCAGGTCATTTATTTTGATAGTTTTAGCGATTTACAACCGCCCAAAGATGTAATGAAATATCTCCGTGTTGGTAGCGTGAAATATAATCATAAGAGATATCAGGAATATAATACTGTGATTTACGGCCACTTGTGCCTCAAATTCCTCAATGTGTGACTATAAAAAGGTTGAAGAGGCGTAAGCAAAGCGTTGGTTATGGCTGATTCATTTACGTTAACGTTGTCGGGTGCATTGTCCGTGCCGGAGGCGCAATATTTCCCCCCATCCGAGTTGTTATCAACGAAAAACTATGGTCTCGGACTCATTGAATTGCTCACATACAATTCGATGCCAGATATTGGAGAGGGCTGCAATAAATTTCACATAACATGGTCAAACGCTGATCGGGAAGTCGTCACAATATCCACAGAAAGCTATGAAATTGAAAACATTGAAATTTCACAATCTAAGGCGCTGCCCCAAGACATCACCCTCAGTCTCCGAGCCAACAACAATGAGTTGAGCACCGAAGTTACATGTATTCTAACGCTGGACATCAGAGCAAGGGATTGCATTGGACGGTTATTGGGATATAAAGCAATGCGGCTACCAAGTAACGTCACTCATAAATCTGAATTACCGGTGGCTATACTGAAACTGAACTCTTGCACGTCGAGTGCAATATAACCACAGGGGTATGCATGAACGATCGTCTAGTTCACACGTTTCATGAATTTTTTCTAACCGTTATATCGGGATACAAGATCATCGAAGTATTTACCAACGTGATTTACCTCCCAATCGCTGTGCAGATGATATATTACTTGCAGCTGAGAACAGTTGATCAAGACGGGGAGTTAATTCATTTTCGCGGTAAAAATATAAGCGTACGATTACATGTAAAATCTCTAAAATAATGCAGATCTTATTTGAGACAAAAATTCTTGTGGCAGCTATAAAAGCAAGACGTTACGGCCAATGTCATCAGGTTCCAACCGCCTCTAACGAGGCCAAGATCTCTGACGAAGCTGAAACCTCTGAACACTCGGTTTTTCGAAATCTAGGACTTCGATTACGTGGAAATTTGAGAAAATAAGAATTTGCATTCACTGCATTCTGTGTATATTATCGTGCAGGAAACGATAAGAATACAGAAACCTATAACATTCGACGATTATATGGTGCACTGTGAGATTCATGCTCATCAGCCGTTTGCATCCTCTACCTTTCGGAACAACGATGAGATTCATATTGTTGTTCAACGTCAAGACTTGTCTCTACTGCCCAGTGAAAGCTTCCTACACATTCATAGAAAAATTACAAAGGATGATAGCGTGGCTGCGGTGACGGTTACGAAATTGATAAATATGGTCGTTTACCATTTGTTTGAGGAAGTTCGCTATGAGTTGAACGATGCAGAGATTGATCGGTATAAAAATGTTGGTATCACCAGCGCTCTGAAGGGT
This sequence comes from Neodiprion lecontei, assembly GCF_021901455.1. Taxonomy (NCBI): domain Eukaryota; kingdom Metazoa; phylum Arthropoda; class Insecta; order Hymenoptera; family Diprionidae; genus Neodiprion; species Neodiprion lecontei. Next base: position 13,280,906 of record NC_060266.1, on the reverse strand, counting down.
TATCTATCCTTGAGTCCAGGCCAGCAATGTAGTCTGGAGAATATCGGTTGGTTGAGTGAGGATAACGAACTAACCGATACTGCTGGAAACTTCGATGTTGTTTTACCGTTAAATTATGTGCTAGGCTTCGCCGAGGATCATTGTCGAGTTGTTGTCAATGCTAAACATGAGTTAATTCTCACACGGCCACTGGAGCCTAGCGGGGGGTTGAAGCTGGGGAATTGGGCGTATGTATGGAGGATTATCTCGACAGTATATCCTCATACTCGAAGTCGGGTAGGGTAAATCAGGCAAGGTCTTACACAAATGGTGGCTTACCCTGTATCGGATTAGCAGGGAAATCCCCGGACGAAAGACTATAAGGAGATAGGGAAATGAGGATGCGTACAGATAGGGTGACTACCTGAAAAGCTGACAGCAGTTTGAGAGCGATATGAAATAAGGTTATTACCGGCGGGGAAAGGTGTTGCACCGAGATGCAGCTGTGATGATGGCCGAACCCTTGTAATATTGAACAACGATTATTATGAAAGTCAACACAAAAAATTCGAAGGTAGAAGGACAGGTGATATCGGAGCAACAACAGCGAAATCCCTTTGTCATCAGAAGGTCATCACTGGTGACGTAAACTGGTGAGCGCACCCTTCTGACCGAAGGGTTGGAGTCGTCAACGTGCACGGCACCCAGGGTAGCCCTGGTCAGCGATCTAGATCTAGAGACGCCAGAGGTGCCGAGTAAGAGGCAAGCGCAAATAGGAAGTGGAGCGACCTCCAAAACGAGGTCCGAAGAAAAAGTGACCTGGAGTGGACTGCTTGGAGGCATAGCAATGACTTTGGATGTGGGTAGGGCGACCACGAAGGCTGCGCGAAGGCCGTCGGAGGGGGAGGAGAGGAAAGGTGGGTGAGCAATAGGAAGCTTGGGAAAAATTATTGCCGGAATGGTCCAATTCACCAGGGAGCATAAAAACGTGCATGCTGAACTGAAAGACTCGGTAGCGAAGGCGTCCCTGCTGATGAGGCAGGTGAAAGATACCTGGCGGTGGGCCACGGAGACCATCAAAAGGGAAAACTCGGACGATGGAGAAAAAGAACGGAAGGAGAAAGCCACCCAGTCGGCGAAAGTGGTCGGAAAAGAAGGAGAAAAAGTGCAACATGTAGTGACCCAGGAAAGAGCTAACTCGGCCGCTGGGGTGCACAAAAAAAGGAAGAAGTCCTCGCCGTGCGGATGAGTGACGGAAGATTGACCACGCCCGGCGAAGGGTCGGAGGGACAAGGGAGCGATAGGACCAGGGAATCAGGTCCCGAAGCCCGAAGGTTGGACGGAGGTGGTCAGGAAAAGCCAGAAAGGCAAAAAACCCAGGAAGAGGGCCCAGTAACAGCCCAGTCAAGCTGGCCCGTGACTAGGGGGAGGAAGCCAGTAAGGCCAAAGGCAGCTGGTCAAGACGGGGAAGGAGTCCAGCTACGCAGATGCGCTGAGGAAGTTGAAGGGAGAGGTTGACCCCGCAAAAACCGGAGCTCAGATTGCCGCAGTAAGGAAGACCGGGGGGGGGGGGGGGGGTCCTCCTGGTCGAGCTGAAGAGGGGATGCGGCGGGGCCCAAGCCCTGAGGGACGCGGTTGCGGGAGTCCTGGCGCAAGCGAGAAAAGTCTCGGCCCTGGAGCCGAAAATACCCATAGAAGTGAGAAATCTGTACGAGATCGCCAGCGCGGAGAAAGTAAAAGGGGCGCTGAAGGCAATCCAAGAGGGGAAGCTGGCGGCCGAGCTAAAAATGAGGAAGGGCTCCGGGTGCACGCAGACAGCGGTGACACGGCTGCCGGAGATAGCCGCTAGGAAAATCCTGGAAGCGGGAAGAGTCAAGTTGGGATAGAGCCTCTGTAGGATCAGGGAACCGGTAGAGGTTGACAGATGCTTCAGATGTCAGGGCATCGGACATCGGAGCGCGAACGCCTGCAGAAGATGCGGGAGAAGCGTGCAAACGGAGAAGAACTGCCAGGGCAACCCGAGGTGCATCCCCTGCGGTAGCAAAGGCGGGAAGACAGTCCACTTTGCGGGTAGCGGGAAATCCAAAGTCTTTCGAGAAGAACTGGAGAAGGCCAAAATACAGCATAACAGGCTAAACACGGTAGGAGCCGCCCAGTATCTCCTGGCCCAAACCACTAGGACAATGAGAGCTGGCATCTTACTGGTGTCAGAGCCCAGCCAAGTCGGACAAAAGGCTGGATAGCTCACCGACAGGAAGGAAAACGCGGCGCTAACCGCCACACGGAACTTCAAGCTAAACCTGGAACTCGCGGGGAGAGGTGAGCGCTTCGTTTGGGCCCGGTCCTGTACGACAAGCCAGTTTTGCTGCTACTCCTCGCCAAATGTAGCAACGACAGACTTCGAGCTCGAGTTGGACAAACTGGAGGGGGCTGTCAGGGCGGCCGGAGGCAGGATCCTCGTGGCTGGCGACTTCAACGCCAAGTCACCACTGTGGAGATCGAATAAGTGGGACGAGAGGGGCCGAGCAGTAGCCGAACTGATGGTAAGACTTGACCTTTCTCCCATAAACACAGGAGGAGCCCCCACTTGGCACCGGGACAGCACGGGCTCGAAGTCAGTAATAGACATTGCGATAGGGAGCCCTGAAGTAGCAGCCGAAATGTAAGGGTGGCGGGTCCTGGAGGATGAAATCCTCAGCGACCACCGCTATACATATCTGTATAAGGTGGGTATCGCGTTAGAGATCAACAAAACCCGGCAAACATCAAGGGCGGCGACCCCCCTTACTCGGTTGTCACCTTGTCGTGGTGTAGGGGCCTGGTCGCAATGAGTCTTGAGCGTTATTTCGGCGCCGAGATTCCTTGAATCTCGAAGCCGGACTGACCTCAGGACGAGTGGTCACGAAGGCAACCGGCTCAATCCCTCGGGATTGAGTGTGTGAATGCAACGAGTGCGTGGGTTACGGTTGGCGCCCCTGGGGCGATTCCTTAGAGACTAACCAAGGAAGGAGTAGTAGCCAAGCGACCGGGGCTGCGGGTCAAGTCAATACCTTCATCGGACCTCGTGCCGTACTACAGGTAAACGTAAGTCCAGGGAACCTCGGTTCCATGGCGAAGGTCCCAGGAAACCACATGCCCAACGTGGGCGACCCACTCCCCGCTGCTTTCTGGTGCCAATCTGGGGGTCAAACCTGGGGTCCTAGGCGCATGCGTGGAGGATTACCTGATCAGTATTTCCTCATACCCGATGTCCGGTAGGGCAAATCCGGCAAGGTCTTACTCAGCCGGTGGCCTACCCTGTTTCAGATTAGTAGGGGAATCCCCGGCCGGGCGACTGAAAAAAGCTAGAGACGGGGGGTTTGCATGGATAGGGCAGATGACCCGATAAACCGACGGTGGCTTCCGTGTGAGGGGATAGGGTACCTCTCGGCGGGGAATGATGCCACACCGCGGTGTGGCTGCCACGATGGCCGAGCCGTCGTTCGAAATTCACAATACAAGTATGGAATCTTTCATAAACAAACCGAAATTACAGGGGTCAGAGGGAAAGCAAGGAGTGCGGGGCACTGAAATTCCGGGGACGAAGCCCGGAACGGGCAATAGAGCTAGGAGTGTCTCAACAGACACACTGGAAACGGAAGGTGGCGAGTAGGTGCTGTACACAGCATCTGACGCGATGCCCCTTCCGCACAGAGCGAAACGAAAGGGCGATGAGATGACACCTCCAGAGGTTAAACGGCCGTCGGATGAGGACCCTCTCTTTCAGCCACGGAGACTTATGGGGTGATCAAGGGAAGCCGGAACCCATGGGTCAATTTTCAGACCAGCACAGACGAGGAGCCAAGTGGAAGGTCCCCCTTGGAGGAGGAGGATGGTCGGGTCCTACAGGGGTTGCGCCCCATAGAAAAAAAAGGTGTAAAGCCCCTCACAGGGCTACGCACCCTAGGAAGGAGACGCCCATAAAAAAGTGGGGCAAGGAGACAACGCGCTGCGACTGGTCCCCCCAGGAAAGGGTAATGTCCTCTCTCAACCAAAGGTACCACCGCCACTATGGCCAAAAAAAGGAAAAGAGCACCACCTCGGCAGGTGGAAGAGTCCCCGGAAAGGGTCGAGCCTGCGGAACACAGAAGGAGGACCACGGCCGACCTGGGGCCCAAGTACGGAACTGATTGGACGATCCAGACCTACTGAGGGTCAAGTCTAGGTCCATCCAGGAGAAGGTGAGCGGCAAATTGAAGAAGAGGTTCGCCTGGGCGAAGGATGACGCGCTCACTCTTACGGCCAAAACGGAGGCGACCGGCGACCCCGCGTAACTGAGGCCGCGAAACTGGGAGCTGCCGGCACAACTCCAGGTGGTGAGCATGGAGCGAGATAACGCCAGGCAGGAATTGACGGATGTTGGAAGGGGCCTTGAGAGGGCGGAAGAACGGACGATTGACCTGAACGTATCAACATATGCGCACGTCGTTAGCGGGACGGGGGACGAGGGGCGTCAAAGGCACCGGGCAACACGGGAAGGAGGCTCGAGCACAGGCCATCCCGCCAATGAATACGGTGGCGGCCGCAGCGAAGCTGAAGGGCCGCAGCGCTGATACTGCGTCACCGGGTACCGGCGACACTACGGTATCAGAGCCACCGTGTCTAACCGAGGCTGAACTAAACTGGCCGCCAGCCAATATAAGAGCAAGAGAGGAGGCCCTTGAACAACAATACGCGGCAATTCGGGACGTCGGATCAGAGCTGACAAGCGTGTCCAGACAGCCACAGCAGCTGCAGGAGGGGGAAGAGAAGAATTGTGGTCAACGGGGAGCCACGGCTCACCCGGGCCGAATAAAAGACCCGTGGAAGGGGCGCGTAGCGCCGATCTGGCCTGCCCGGTCTGGCGTAGACTGTCCCGGGTGGGGGCCGGGACGTTCCGGGGGCGATGTCATTATGACCCAGGGATGACAGGGAGGTCGCGTGGATTGTAGCCGGTGGCAACAAGCGCAAAGCCAGAGGTAAAAACACGGGAAAGAACAGAACGTCGAGGGGTACCGGCGTGGCTGAACAGAGGGGGGGAGGGCGGCCGCAAGAACATGGGCTCAGCCAGAGAGAGGCGGCACTGCGGTGGGGGCTACAAAGAATACACGGAAACCTCCAAGAACAGCAGTGGTGGCCATTACCGGGATAGGGGAGAACGTCTAATATGGCAATATTGTCAGAAAGGCCCTGGAAGGGATGGACAAGGGAAACATAGATATCCCAGGAACCAGAGTCAGGAGAGCCGCGAATGGGGAAGTTCTCTTGGAGCAGAAGGCTTGGTCACGGGCCCCGACAAAGCAGAGCGAGCGGATCAACTTGCAACCCAGCTGAGCAAAGTGGCCCAAGAAGACTTCGGCGACCGGATACATATCACCCGGCCCACTAGGAAGGCGGAGCTAAGAATCAAGGGTCTAGACGACACCTACGTGAAGTTAGCCCCCCATTTTGAGAAATCAGAATTTTTGGAAATTGTTCCAGATTGTTCTAAGTTTGTTCTACATTGTTCCACAACTTGATATTGATAACTCGTATAACACAATTGAAAAATGCTGAAAACCGTTTTTTGACCGAGCCCCCCACTTTTGAAAAATCGAACTTTTTTTTGTTGTTCCGGTTTGTTCTAGTTGTTCTAAACGATGTTCCAAAACAGTGAAGTCGTAAGTTCAATGGCGGGTCCACTAGAAGGAAAAAAGAATTTTTGACTAGCCCCCCACTTTTTGAGAATCCAACTGTTTTCGATTGTTCCAGGTTGTTCTCGTTGTACTGAACATTGTTCCAAAACGGTCAAGTCGTAAGTTCAATCGCGGGCCTATCAAAAGGGAAAAAGAATTTTTAAATAGCCCCCCACTTTTCGAGAATCCAACTTTTTTTGATTGTTCGAGGTTGTTCTAGTTGTACTGAACATTGTTCCAAAAGCACGATGTAGTGTGTCGAACCATAGGCTCATAAAATTTAAAAAAAAGGATTTTCGGTCGCCTACATTTTTGGGAGTCAACTTTCCAACGTGTTTCAGGTTGTTCTAGTCGTACTGAATATTGTTCCAGAAGCACAATGTAGTGGGTCGTATTTCATCATGATTTTTCATGAGTTTTCGGATTTCGTTATATTTGATACTTATTAAATCATAATTGATTGATTTTACGATTTCAATCATGATGTGGATATAAAGGAAAAAATTGTTATGTATTATGTATTTGGACGGGGTGCTTGAGCTCTGTTACGGCCCGATCCCAGAGCCTCTTGGCTGTTAGTACTCGCTGCTAGCTTCAGCTACATGAGCCAGACTCGGCGTGGAGAACGGAATTCACAACGGGAGTAGTTTTTCATGAGGTCATCTCCCTCGCGTGACCAACTTGGCGAAATATTAAGGAAAAACAGGAGTAGTTTTCATGACGTCATCTCCCTCGCATGACCAACTTGGCAAAATGTCAAGTAAAAACGGGAGTAGTTTTCATCAGGTCATCTCCCTCGCTTGACTAACGAATTTTTAATACGAGTATATGCAGAAATTGACAGAATAAACCCAGTTTCATATCATTCATATTTATAGCTTTGTTGGTAAATAACTTTTCCACCGAACACGATTATCCTCCAACCATTTCCTACGTCCTTACATAAACACATAGGTGTGGGCTTTTTTTTGAGCATCTTTTGGCGGACATAACGATTTGGGCTTCAAGTCGTCGAATTCAACCCATTTGGTACCTTTGTTCACAAATACAGTGTAATGCCCCAGTGATCTAGCCGTTCTTTCACAGACATACATAACGAACCCTGCTAAAATGTATTTTGTTCGATGCAGTTTAATCGAATTTGAAAACTGTTCCAACGAAACTGCATTAGTCGAACCATTGTCGCATTCAATAAAAATTTGTGGTCCGTATGTAACAACGGATGAAAATGATTGATTGCAACATCTTCTTTCTGAAAAACCACTGGTCTGCAATGACTCGCCTAATTTCTGGAAGCTACTCGCTATTGTATCTAAGTTAATGAGTGGTATAGTCTTTCCAACACGTTAATTTTTTTTGCACACGTCACATGTAAATTCCGCAATTGCACTCCAATCTTTATGGAAAACATATTCACATAGATTGCAAATATTTGATAGTACATCTATTTTTAACAGTCCAGGCACCCGCGATGGTTGCTTGAAGCATTCGACTTGCTTTAAAATATTAGCTCTTAACTTATACACTTCATTCGATGCACCTTTTTCCAAAAATAATCTTAAGAATGCGTAGGTGTTTGTTTGTACGGTATCGACAATTTTACGGAAAGAATCATTTCGACATGCTGCGGCCAAAATTTGTATGATGCTATCAAAGCCACATGTATTTTGTACAATAATTCTCATCTTATTTTCCGAAATCACAGGGCAAATGTCCCATTCTTCAGCAGACCGATATTAATTCGATTCGAATTGAACCCAGCACAATCCCAATCAGGACGTGGATCAAGATACGTCCGTTTCACTTTTTTCGAATCATTTTTATTCCTCCAATTCTGTTCAACATTCAATTCGGAAGTCGCTGTACTTAGATCACACGAATATAGTTGCTGCTTCTTATTCTGACTTATGGATGCGGATATTGGGCTTGAATGAGAAACACCGATAGGATTGTACATTTCGTTTACTGATAAATTGTGTACGTTGATCGGATTTTCATCAACATCGATCAATTCATCTGTAGCATTCGTTTGATTTTCAGCAGTCTTATCGTAAATTTTCTCACTATTTCCAATCGAAACTATTACTAAGGATTCGACGGCCTCGACGTTGTCTGGATTGAGTGTTACTGTACATTGTTCAGAAGTGTGGTCAACATTGTAGTCAGAATCGAGTTCTTTTAGTAAAATTGGGATTTCCGACTGTTGATTTCGGTTGTTAGAAGCCACGGCTAAAAATCAACCAATTATAATTTAATAAGTATTAAATAAAATGAAATCTGAAAACTCATCAAAAATCATAATAAAGTACGAAAATTGAGAAAAATACTAGAAACTCCCGTTTATTTTATTTTACGAGCCTATGGTTGGATCCACTACATCGTTTCTCTGGAACAATATTCAGTACGACTGGAACAACCTGGAACACGTTGGAAGTTGACTCCCAAAAATGTGGGCGACCGAAAATCCCGTTTTTTTTTTTATTTTACGAGCCTATGGTTCGACCTACCACATCGTGCTTCTAGAACAATATTCAGTACAACTAGAACAACCTGAAACACTTGGAAAGTTGACTACTAAAAATGTAGGCGACCGGAAATCCCTTTTTTTGAATTTTACGAGCCTATGGTTTGACCCACTACATCGTGCTTTTGAAACAATGTTCAGTACAACGAGAACAACCTGGAACAGCCGAAAAAAGTTGGATTCTCAAAAAGTGGGGGGCTAGTCAAAAATTCTTTTTTCCTTTTGGTGGACCCGCCGTTGAACTCACGACTTCACCGTTTTAGAACATCGTTCAGAACAACTAGAACAAACCGGAACAACAAAAAAAGTTTGATTTTTCTAAAGTGGGGGGCTCGGTCAAAAAACGATTTTTAGCATTTTTCAATTGTGTTACACGAGTTATCAATATCAAGTCTTGGAACAATGTGGAACAAACTTGGAACAATCTGGAACAATTTCCGAAAATTCTGATTCCTCAAAATGGGGGGCTAACTTCACGTAGGTCTAGACGACTCAGCCACAGCAGACGCGATTCGCGATACCATTGCCGCGAACGGGGGTCGTAAGCCGGGCGACGTCAAGGTGGGTCCGCTCCGCCAGATAGCGAACGGACTCCTATGCACCTGGGTACAATACCTACTGAAGGCGGCCATGAAAGTGGCGGCCAGCGGGAGGGTACGCATAGGATGGACGGCAGCACAGATTGAGCTGCAAGAGGCCCGGCGCAGGCAGTGCTACCGCTGCTGGGGGTTCGGCTACATCGGGAACTCGTGCCGGACCCCGAGAGCCCGAGGGCGGGCGTGCTTTAGCTGCGGCACTAAAGGACACTCGGCGGTGAGCTGGATAGCGACACCAAAGAGCGCAGTATGTACCGAGAGGGGCCAAGACAGTGTCCACAGGATGGGCTCAGGGTAATGCACAGCGGTAAGCAAGCAGGGTCGGAGGCCCGCCACCAAAACAGTAAAAGATGGTCAGGGTACTTCAGTGCAACTGGAATCACAGCTGGCGGGCCAGGGATCTGCTTAGCCAGCATATCCTGGAGGTGTGGGTGTGGACGTTTGCGTCATCTCCGAGCCATACGTCGCTTCGGACTCTGATTGTTGGTTCAGCAGTGGGGATGGGCCAGCGGCAATCAGCTGGAGACCCGAGAACCACTGGAGAGGGTGCGTCCCCAGCAGGAAGGGCCGCTGTTACGCAGCCGTCAGGTATGGAAACTATTACATGATCTCGGGGTATATTTCACCGAACATCGCATTGGAAGAATTTCGCCGTTACCTAGACGAGCTGGAAGAAGTCATCCGCGCGCTAAGAGGTGAGGGCGGGATATCAATAGGGGGCGACTTTAACGCCCGCTCACCAACGTGGGATCCATCAGAGGCAAACCGTAGGAAGGAGCTCTTGAGACACTGGGCAGCGACGTGCGGCCTGTGCCTCCTTAACGACGGCGCGACCATGACCTGCGTGAGGCTTCGAGGCAGCTCCGTCGTGGACCTGACCTGGGTCATGCCAGGTCTGGCCTCGTGGGTCGCGGAATGGAGGGTCCGCATAAAGATAGAAAACCTGTCCGACCACAGGTTATATCAGTTTCGAAGTGACAAAGCCCTCCGCAAGCAGAGATCTTGCCTCCGGGGAGCGAAAGAGACTGTGGAACTTCTCGAAATTCGATTGGGGAATATTCACGGCATCCCTCAAGCTCCAGATGGTATGGGGCGCAACTGAAGCGGACGGGACTTCGGCTACGGGACTCGCGGGATGGATAGGCCGGGTGACAGCTGAGGCCTGTGACGCAGCTGCACCCAGAATAAAACAGCGGAACCCAAGAAGGACAGTATACTGGTGGGACGAAGACATCGCGGAACTGAGGAAGGCCTGCCTACGAGCGAAACGCCAGCTTAGCAGGCGCGACCACACCTCGCGGCCGGGCTCACCGAAAGAGGCGGCATACAAAACCGCAAAACGGTGCCTGAGCGACGCCATCAAAGCTACGAAGGCCCACAGCTGGCTAGAATTGATGGAGACCATGAAGCTGACCCCTGGGGTATGCCCTACAAGCTGGTGCTGGCCGGCTCCGAAAACCAACCTCAGGTCTGACGGAGACTCTGGATTCGGGGGTGACAATCCAGCTGCTGACCTCGTTGTTCCCACGCGGGGGCACGGGGTGGCAGGAAGAGGAAGAGGACGTGCCAGCCTGGCATGAAGAGTGGTCCGTCACGCCACAGGAAACCCGCGAGGCCCTGAAGAAGGGAGGATGCAGGACCGCGGCCCCGGGTCGAGACGGGATCAGAGGGAGAATCTGTGCCGGCGTCCCGGAAGGGATTGTCAAGACCATAGGCGAGTGCTTTACCAGATGCTTGCGGGTAAGCCGGTTCGCGGAGGACGCGATCGAGAGGGGTGGAGTGGCAGTGGCGGTATCGCTAGACATCGCCAATGCTTTCAATATCATACCGGGGCGATCGTTAAGAGCGGCACTCCGGGACAAGAGGGTGCCGGGGTACCATCAACGGGCAATCCTCTCATACCTGGAGGGTAGGGGGGGGGTGGTCGACCTCACACCCGGGAGGGGGGGGGGGTTCTTAGCAAGTGCGCGTGGGGGTTGCGCAGGGTCAGTATTAAGCCCAATCTTGTGGAACCTTAGTTTCGACGGGGTGCTCCTGAACCGAAGGGAAAAGGGATGCAAGGTCATCTGTCACGCGAATGGCATGTTGGTCCTTAGCGCGGCAAGGAACCTTAATACAGCAATCGTGCTGACAAACATCCAGGTGGCATCGGTAGTGCGGCGTATAATACAGCTGGGCCTGACGGTATCAGCAGGTAAAAACCGAAGTGGTTACCTGCCAGGAGAAAAGGAAGCCCGATATGGGAATGGTCCTAAGGCTGCGGGTAGGGAGATCGTCCATCACTTCGGGGGGGTCGATTGAATATCTCGGAGTCGACTTGGACCCGAGACTCAATTTCAGGGAGCACTTCGGATACGTCGAGGCTAAAGTGGCCAAGATCTCGCGGGCGCTTTTTAGGCTGATACCAAACCTGAGGGGACCTACGGAACGCAAGCGGCAGCTATACGCGGGAGTTCTGCACTCCGCAATTTTGTGCGGGGCGCCTGTGTGGAGCGACGCGGCCTCATCGCGCAGCGGGCAGCGAAGCCTTGACAAGATGCAACGCACGATCTGCATCCGCGTCGCGGCGGCATACCGCACCATCTTTCTGGTAGCCGCGAAAACCCTGACGAGGACCCTCCCACTGGGCCTATTGGCGAAAGCGCACGCACGGGCGTTTCCCAGGCTACATGATCTGCAGCCTGTGGGGGCGGAAATTACAAGTGGAACGGGGCGCAAAATAGTAACCGAGGAAAGGCTCCGAGCGCACGACCGATGAAAGGCGCACCTGCGACGGCCCGACCTTCCCCGCACGCGGCTCAGGAAAGCGATTCTCGGTAACTAGTGTGGCTGGCTCAATAGGAGCCTGACGAAAATATTGACGGGGCACGAGTACTTCACGAGTTTTCTGCATCAAATAGGACGGGCCACAGAGCCTACGTGCCTGCACGGTGTGGAGACGGCAGATACGTCAGAACACACGATAGAGACGTGCCCGGCGTGGCGGACCGAGCAGGAGGCCCTGCGGACAGCCATTGGGGAGGATGGTGAGGGACTGTGAGGGGTGGGCAGCCGTGACTAAGTTCTCGGACCTGGTCATGGGCGCGAAAGAAAGAGCGGAGCGCGAGAGGCAATGCAGAGCGATGCATGTGACGGAGCGCAATCGAGACAACGCAGCCCCATAAGATCTAAACGCGGGTTGTAGATTGCACAAGCCGAAAGGCAAGACGAATGCGACGATTACTAATGAATCACGTGACGGGACCCGGACGGGCTAGCGGGGTCGGGAGGCGGCGGGCCTCCAGAGGGCAGGGGGGGGGGGGGAGGAGCGGGGCGTTGTAGGTGTGAACTCAGATTAGTTGTGGGCTATGACAAGTATCTGCACGTGGTCCACCCCAAAGCGCCTCTTCTTCTTCCCTGGCCCCTGCCTAATGGGGGTGGGATGGGACGGTGGCGCCGTCACTCGTCCTCTTGGCACCCTAAGGGTAGGGCCACCCGCGGACTAGCAGTAGACCGGGCTGTGAGCGCACGATCGTGGTGCACCGCACGCTAGGCAGCTCCTCCTGGTGGAGCGTCGGCTACAGCGGTATTCCTCGGGAACCCGATCATCAGGAGATAAGATAATAAGATCGTGAGACAAAAGCGTTCTAGGATATACCGCCGACGAGCGGAAAGAAGGACGGAAGGAGAGGCGCATCTCCGAGATGGGTGGGCGCGCAATGCGTACGAAGGTGCCGGGGAGCTCCCTGAATTATACTTCTGTGGTTCCGGGGAGTCCCCCATCCCGTACCAGGGTGGCCGGTGAGTATCTGATGGGGGCGGGTTCCACACCACCCCGGAGTCCTTGCGCGGACTTCGGGGTGTGCATAAAGCATTTTTCCATCGAAAAAGAAAAAGGAGGCCACCCGGCGCGGATTGGACGATAATGAAGCTTGACAAGGAGGCCATGGTAGCATGCCTCCACAAAAAGGGAGAGCGCCACGCGGGAAGCGAAGCGAGCTCCGAGGACGAGAGGCTGATGACTGCCGTCACCAGGGCTTGCAACGCAAGCGTACCGAGGAGGGGATCACAGATAGGCAAAACGGTTGCGCACTGGTGGACAGATCGTATTGCGCACCTACGGAAGACTTGTACGAGCTGCAGAAGGAAAGTACAACGCACGCCGATCAAAGGGGAGGACCCTGAGGATAGCCTGAGCGTGGACAAATCGGCCAGAAAAAGCCTGCGGCGCAAAATGAAAGCAAGCAAAACAAGATGTTGGGAAGACCTGCTCGAAACGATCGACGCGGACACCTGGGGGCTGCCGTACAGGATAGTCACTAGGAAACTGGAAGAGCTAAGGCAGCCGGACGATCCTGATACGGTGGAAAGGGCACTGGAGGAGCTCTTTCCAAACCGCGGGGAGACAAGAGTCGCCGGTGACTACAGCAGCATTAACCCCCGGAGCCGTTTACGAAAGCCGAACTGTTGGGGGCTGCAACGAAATTGCGCAAAGAAAAGGCCCCAGTACCGGAAGGAAGCTGAACAAGGCCCTGGCCGTGGTGGTCAAGAGTAGTCCGAAGATGTTCCCCAGAGCGTTCAACGCGAGTGGCTCCAGAACAGCTAATTCCACGAAAAGTGGTAGAAACAACAGCTGGTCCTGTTGCCTAAAGAATTGGCAAGGGAAGGAGAGAAGCAGAAGTACCGACCTATCACTCTGATAGGTACAACTGGGAAACTGCTGGACAGTATGATCCACGCCAGGCTCGAAGCAGCCCTGCAAGGATCCGGGGGGCTCGCCACCAGGCAGTACGGCTTCCGAAAGGGGAGGTACACTATCCAGGCGATTAAAGAGGCTGTAAGCATTGCCACGGATGCAAACGCGCGAAAGAGACGCTTCGCTACCCCCTGCTTGTTGGTGCTTTTGGACGTCAAAAACCCCTTTAACGCGGTGGGGCATGGCACCATACTTGAAGCAATGCCAGAAAGAGAGGGTTTGCCGGCGTACTACCTTAGCATGGTCGCAAGTCACCTAGAGAACAGGCCACTCGTGTACCACACCAGAGAGGGAGAAAGAACACGCCGATCGACTGCAGGGTTCCGACAGGGATCGATCCTTGGGCCGCTCCGGTGGAACATCGCCTACGACGGCCTACTCCGGATAAAAATGCCCAAGGTGGTCACCACCATCGGCTTCGCGGACGACGTCGCGCTTCTCGTGACGGCGTGGACCGCAGAATTGCTTCAAATAAAGGCGAACGAGGCCGTTAGAAGCGGTTGAGCCCAGCTGGATGAGAGGGGACTGGACCTGGCGGAGAAAAAGACAGAGGTCGTCTTGCTGACGAGGAGGCGCACCCTGACTGTTGATCTCATCATGGTGAAGTAACACGCAGTCAGGCCCGGCAAAAGCGGAAAATACCTAGGTGTGATCATCGATGCGAAGCTAAATTTTGCAGAGAAAGTGGAGAGAGCCGCAACCAGGGCTATGACGGTGGCTACGACGCTGGGCAGGCTGATGCCGAACATCGGGGGCCCCGCCCGCAGCAGAAGAAAACTCCTGGCCGGAGTGTCCTACTCGTTCATGCTGTACGCAGCCCCGGTCTGGACGGATGCTCTGAGCGTTGCTAGGAATCGAAATAAAGTAGATAGAGTGGGGAGGGCCTGCGCGCTCAGGGTCAGCTCGGGGTACAGAATTCTGTAATGGGCCTGGTGGGTCTGACCCCGCTGCACCTGAAAGCGGTCGAGCGCAAAAGAGTCGCTGCAACGGAAGCCGCGATGGATAAAAGAACACGACGAACATAAGAAAAAACAAACTAATGGCAGTGCTACTGTAGAGTTGATGCGTGAGCAAATGAAAATCAAGCAGGAAAATTTGAAAATTTGCAAAACAAAAATGTCTATAAAAAATAGCAATTAGAACTAATGAAAAATGCAACCACTGAATGCTTGAACACCTTGAACAACATCAACAATAATCTGACACTTATGAGCGAAGCCGTTGAAAAAATAGCTTCATCATATTGACAATAATGTATTTTAATAATGCAAAAAGTGAAACAAGCTTGTTATAACTGTTGCCAAACATTCTGTTAAAATCGTTATCATACGAAACTCATAATTAATTTGTATATTTTTAAGTTATAAGCGTGACTCTTATAACTTAAAAGGGTTGCGGAAATAATAATTCCTGAGTCTCAACGACTTGGGTTGATGTAGAAACGATACTAAAACATTATATTAACACCAATCACAAATAATTACATAAATAATAACAAAAATAATTATAACACTTATAGTCACCTAAATCAACAACAATGTCGGTTTTGACGATCGGGATTGTAGGCTTAGTTGACAATGATAAGAATAATTTACAATATAATTTACAATATATTTTACAGAGCATTCACTATGACGCTAGTGGATGTCTCGAGCGCCTGTCAATCACTCCCCTCTCTCCCGAGGCGATGATTCCGCGATGGTCACTCTTGGTTATCCTTTCCGTAACCCGTTCAGCGTGTTTGTTGTTTTTCATAAATAAGTTTGGGTAAACAGGCCACAAACTTACATCCCCCCTTCCCGGAGAGGATTGGTTAGGATCTGGGACGGGTTGTAAATATGGGACCATTTTGCTTTTGTGAAAAATATTTACATCTTTTTTTCTTGTACCGATATCAATTTCATAAATGGATTTAGATATTTTTTTTGTAATTTTGAATGGTCCAGTTCGGACGGGATCTAATTTTTTTCTATTTAATTTATTCCCATTTTGTATATACACTAAGTCATTTACTTTATATTCTATTGCATTTGTGTGAGTGTCGTAGTATAATTTATTCCTGTTATGCGATTTTATGGAATTTTCTAATGCTTTTGCTCTATTGACATCTAAATTTTCTTCTGTGTTTTCATTTAATTCCTTTGGAATTATTGACCTGTCCATTCCCGAGAGCAAATAGTTTGGTGAAAAACCTGTAGAGCTATGTACTGTATTGTTATATTCACTTATGCATTGTTCGGCAATTGTTGTCCATGATTTATTTTGGTTTTCGTAAAGTTTACAGCGAATTCTGTTTACTAATGTTTGGTTTGTACGCTCGTTTTGTCCATTGGAAAACGGACAATCTACCGCTGTGAAAATCAGTGTTATATTTTTTTCTTTCAAATATTTCTTGAATTCTTTGGAATTTATCCCAGGATATTGGTCTGTCAGAACTGTTTGAATTTTACCTCTCTTTTCTATTATTTGGACTAGGTTTATAAAATCTTTTGCTATTTGTGTTTTTGAAGTGGAGATAAATGCATATCGAGTTAATTGATCTACCATTAAGTGCATGTACTTTTTTTGAGATTTATTTCCCGTGAAACCGCCTATTGTATCTAATGAAACTATTTCTAACGGCTTGGACGCAGGACCCAACTGCGACAATGGCGCCTTAAAGTTTCCAAATCTTGTTTTATTTTTGATACAAGTTTCGCATGATCTGCAGATCATTTTAATATGTTTGTGCATATTTTTAAAATAAAATATTGGTGTAATCGTAAGTGTCATCTGTTTAGTTCCAATGTGACCTTGTGACCTATGTAAGTTTTCAAGGGCTGCAATACCATATTCTTCTGTTAACCAGATCTTTTTCCTTTTGTTCAAGGTTTTGTATATAATATCATTTTCTTTACTACAATGTTTGTCCCACTTTAATTCTTTTTGGTTCTGTAAGATGTTTTGCATAGTTATGAAGTTGACGATTTGTATTTTAGAACCTTCATCATTTTTGTTTTCTGATAGAACCGGGTTTCTTGATAAGCAATCAGCCTCTGAATTATTTATGCCGGGATTATATTCGATATCAAATGTAAATTGTGAAATGTAATTTAATATGTGTAAAAGTTCTGTATCTTTGCAATTTTTTATGTTGAAATTACGTAAAGGTTCATGGTCTGTGAATATTTTAAATTTTTGTCCTATTAAGTGATATTGCCAATATAGAATCGCCTCTTTGATTGCTAAACATTCAATAAATATAGCTCTTTTTATTTTTTGAGATTCTGACAACTTTCGCGAAAAATAGAAGACCGGTTTAAGTGTGTTATCTTCTTGAGGTTGTTTTAGTATTGCACCCACGCCTTCTAAACTAGCATCTGTATATATGAAAATTGGTTTAGTGGGGTCGAATATTGCTAGAATTGGTGCTTCACATAAACAACCCTTAACCTTATCAAAACTGTTTTGACATCTAGCGGACCAATCGAACTGCACATTTTTTCGCAAGAGATTGTGCAATGGATCCAAGATAATTGAGGATCTAGGAATATATTTCAGATAAAAATTTACTTTCCCCAGGAATTGTCTAACTTGTTTTTTTGTTTTCGGAATCGGAAAGTTTTTGATCGCTATTAAATTGTCATTAATCGGTTTTACACTATTGTTTGATATTGTGTGTCCTAGATACGTAACTTCTTTTTTTGCAAAACTGCATTTATTCGTATTTAATTTCAAGCCTTGCTCATGTAAAACTTCCAATGTTTGTTTAATATGTTGTACGTGTTCATCGTAATTTTTCGAAAATATCAGAATATCATCGATATAATTAATTGCAAAGGTGTCTAAATTGTTATTTCTAATTATGGTTGAAAGTATTCGTTGGAATATTGCTGGAGCCGATTGTAAGCCAAAAGGAAGACACGCCCATTGCCAGTGACCGTGGTGTGTGACGAAAGCCGTTTTATATTTATCTTTCGCACGTAATGGTATTGACCAGAATGCTGAGTTGATATCTAACTTCGAGAAGTAAACACACCTCCCAACACGAGCAATCAGATCATCAATTCTAGGAAAGGGGTAACCTTCTGGTACAATGAGTTTATTTAGTTCGCGATAATCAATACATAGTCGCGATTTTTTGTCTTCATCTTTCTTGTGTACTAAGGTCACTGGTGAGGCATATGGACTATACGACTCCTCGATCAATCCTAATTCCAATAATTTCTTTATTTGAAATTCTATTTCTAATTTATCGGGAATAGAGCACTTATATGGTTTTCTCGATATGTACTTATTTTCCGTTAATTTTATTCTTGCTTCGAAGTTTCTGACTGTACCTATATCGAACTTTTCCTTGGCGAAGACTGAATCGTATTTATTTAACAAACCATTCAGACTATCTTCGTTATTGTTCGAAGCATAGTTTATTTTAACGCAATCAAAACTTTGGTTCGAACTTATATTTTGAGAAATTTCAAGATTTTCGTTTTGACGCAATCGGAATGATTTTATACAATCCAAGCCAAGCAACAAATCTTCTTCAAATAAATCATTTTTCATTATTAGGAATGGCGCTACTTTTTCTATTTCAAATATCTTTAATTTCAGAAATACCCTTCCATTCGTACTTGCTACGCCGCCCATTGTTCTTATTGTTGAGCCCCCACTCATAGAGATATTCATTTTTAATTTTTTGTAAAATGTATAATTAATCAAGGACACATTGGCTCCTGAATCGTAAAGAGCAACTGCCTTTTCATTACAATTTACGATAACATGTAGTCTTATAAGTGGGAGGCTATCTAGTTTTTTTGATTCGGCAGATTTGATAATCGCTGGTCTTGCATTTCTGCAAATTTCCTCTGGATGGAATCTATTTTTATAACCGGCTTTCTCGCAAATACGACATGGATCAAACTTTCGATTTTGCTTATTTACTTCTATACGTGAGCTGTTATTGTTTGATACTGGTTGAAGTTGACTCAGACTAGACATTAAATTTTCTATTGTTTTCAATTCACGTTTATGAAGGTGTGATCGAACAAATTTTGGCAGGGCAATAACGATAAAATTTATTTGTGAACTGACGCCTAATTCTGGATCTGCATCTATTAATAGGTTTCTCTTTTTTAATGCAAAATCTAAATATGGTCCACTTATCCAACGAAAAGAGTAAGCGTATTCGACCTCTGACCACGATTTTTCCCCGAATGTTTCCAGAAAGGAACTTTCCCAAAAGCTCCAAGGTTTCGTCATACCATAAGTTTTAAAAATTGATGTAAACCAGTCTATGGCTGGTCCTTCTAAAACTAGTTTCAGAACCTCGGGGAATTGATTTTCTTCCACTTTAAATCTTTCACATTCAAGAACAAATAAAGTGAGCCATGACTTTGCGTTCTGATTTCTGTTTGAAAATTTTTCTAATAAAATGCCCTTCGAAATTAATTGAATCGGGGTTTCACGTGCCGGAACTGTTAAACTGGATGAGTTTGGAGTGGGTTGGGGGGTTTCTATTTCCTCCAGGTAATACTCGTTGAACACTACATTACCCTCCTCATCGAAGTATAACCTTTGCAGATGCGCGTCCAGTGAGACGATAGCTTTTCTCTGCTTCCCTCTTTTATCCAGACTCTTGATAATTCCTTTGACCACTGGTAATTTGGCCAGCTCAGCATGGTTTGAAATCGGTTGATCTTTTTGTTCAAAAGAAAAAATTTGTTCCTGTTCCAATACTTGGATGGATTTAACCTTGATGACGGTCGTCTTGGCATCCCAGGCTTCTGCGGCGAACTGGAATTTTACCTTGACCTTCTCCATTTTGTTGTTGATTTTTAAGTTATAAGCGTGACTCTTATAACTTAAAAGGGTTGCGGAAATAATAATTCCTGAGTCTCAACGACTTGGGTTGATGTAGAAACGATACTAAAACATTATATTAACACCAATCACAAATAATTACATAAATAATAACAAAAATAATTATAACACTTATAGTCACCTAAATCAACAACAATGTCGGTTTTGACGATCGGGATTGTAGGCTTAGTTGACAATGATAAGAATAATTTACAATATAATTTACAATATATTTTACAGAGCATTCACTATGACGCTAGTGGATGTCTCGAGCGCCTGTCAATCACTCCCCTCTCTCCCGAGGCGATGATTCCGCGATGGTCACTCTTGGTTATCCTTTCCGTAACCCGTTCAGCGTGTTTGTTGTTTTTCATAAATAAGTTTGGGTAAACAGGCCACAAACTTACATATTTACAATTGATCTTTTTTATTTCACACATATTCACTCGCACAGCGAAGAATCATCACAATTCTGAACTTATTTTAAAAACAAGTGTTGATGATTCATTGACGAACGTCATTTCCACTTTCAACTGGCTGATCCGAGTTTACTGGTGGCAGTTCTTCAACAATTTCATCATAAGAGTACTTTGGTTCTAAAAGTCTTCATCGCAAAGCAATGTTGTGCAAGACACAGACAGCATTCACTATCCGGGCTAAGAATAAAAATATGAGTGCCATATTCACCCGATCATAAATAATGGTTCATTATATCTTAATTATACCTGCAACTTCTGGTGCATAATGCAGAGCTCTTTTTTTTCTGAGGCACCTCCACCTCCCTTTCACGACTCCTATACATCGTTCCAGGCAAGAGTGAGCTCAGACATGGTGGTGATCCTTCCGGTTCATGAGGCTTAGGTGTCGTCAAATATGGCAATAATGGATAACCACTGTCGCCTACGAACGAAAAGCTGTGTTATTTATTATGCGCTCGAAAAACATTATACCGAGTCCAGAATCGAAAAAAAGTACTTTCTATCAATTGTACTATTACCTATAAGCCATGCATCTCTTCTTCCTCCGACGTACATCTCTTGTAGATAAATAGATACACGAGATGCTTGTTGAACTCTAGAATCGTGTGTTCTCCTACCATGTGCAGCATTAACAGACAACACATTACTCTCATAATCCGAAACCTACAAATCAAAAATATACCATATTATTTCATAGAATTCACCATTAATTCATAAACTCGAATTGATGTATTAAGATTGTGTACAATACAATCATGTCATACTTACAGTGAGAACATTTAATGAATGACATAATTCACGATTAATATGAACATGTTCTCTCTCAGTCTTTGGAGGGACAATCGCGACATGTGTTCCACCTACCGCCCCAATGACACCTGGAAATTGCGTATTAACCCAGCACCTGCAGTATGAAACCAAATAGTATTCCTCATGTTATCGAAGTCATCATTTAACACAGTGATAATTAAATTTGCTCATCTTTCCATAAGATTGTGGCTCATTGTTACTTTTAAGGAAACAATGCATTTATCAAAAATTCACATTTCCTTGACACGCTGAATTTCTGCTTCTTCAATTGGAAATTGAATCCAGTCTTGCACTACAATATGTAATGCATTGACTACGTTGCATAGAATTTTGCTGACTTCTGGCTGACTTACACATGATGAATAGTTTTTCCCAACTCGTGCTTGGTATGAACAAGACGCAAAAAAATGCAATGCAATTAGAACCTGTAACAAGATGTAATTCCGAGAATGAATGCCATGTTTTTCGAAGAGGAAAAACATTACTATAATGATATCTAATCATGTTTTACTTTGATACCTGTAATTCCACAGCAACTCCATGACTCTGTCTTAGGTTTGGTAGAAAAGGTCGTAATTCTATAATTAATGCTCGCACAGCTTCCCTGGATGATGTTTTGAAAATTGTAAGAAAATTCACCTTTCATTCACTGTATTTCTACTTTTTATCTCCGTTATACACGTGTGAATATTTTATTACGAACGTAGGGTTTTTTACATATAGGAATTCATAACCTCTAAACGTACCAACAGGTGCTCCAAATGTGTTCATAGACGCATTTTCACAAATTTCAAACAAATTCCCGAATACTCGTTTAACTTGTACATCCCACTTTATTTTATTCCATTGTAAATGTAAACTATTGATAAATATAACCTCTATAGTCATGAAGATATTTACCTGTGAAATCGACGAAATTCGTTTTCCGTCAAACTAAATGGGTCCAAGGTATCGCGTAGTGTTCGCCGTATTCTGAGCATTCGATTCTTCCGATTTCGCATAACCATTACGATCACTAAATTATTCATTGTACAAATTCCCGCGTGTCAATAACTTTTATTCTTCAACTAACAAAAATGGAGCGATCTTCATTTTTCGATGGAACCGATGAAACTTGCAAATCCAGGCAAATCACGCTCACGAGTATGCGCACAACGGTTCTCGACACAGAAATTCGTGTTAAGGAAACTCACGCGGAAGATCTCGTCTTTTCACCTGGTTAGATTCACCGCGATAGCGTGAGCTACTCACTTTCGTCATTTTCACTCGATTCGAAAACGGTAACAACCCCCCTGAAGCGACGAGACGGGAGGCAACCGCGGCTGGTGAATTCCACTAGCCCGCTGAGCATGCAGACCCCGGACGCGACGTAGCGGTGGTATATGGGGTGGCATTCACCTCGTCATGCGAGTGCGTGGAAATGGCGGAACACGACAGACTATTCCCATACTTTAGGACAACAATCGCTGACGGAGTGACCTGCGCGTACGGAAAGCTGGCTAGGCTGCGATCAAGGAGCTGTACCAGTTGCTTGAAGGGCCCGTGCGAACTCCACGTCACTAGTGGGCAGGACGAGTCGAACACCAGGACCGCTGGCAGGATGCTATGCCGGGACCGCCGCGTGGGCACGGAGGACTAAAAGAGGTAATGGTGTCGGGCCGTAGGATGAGTAGGATAAGTAGCGACGTAAAGTGGCACAAAGAGTAGATTACTTAGATGAGTAGTCGCAAGTTCAATTTGACAGGGATAATGAGCCGGGAGGGGGTACCGGACACTCGATGCAAAGGCACCCCCCCCCCCCCCCCCCCCCTCCTCACCCCAAACAACGCAGCACATGACGAGAGGACTGGGTAAAAAAGTGTGTGCGCGTGAAGCGGTGATTGCGAATACTGGTGAGGGGCGTACTGGACACGTGCGCAACGACGCCCCGATAAGGAGAAGTATCCTCAAGGGACATGGTGGACATGATAGGAGGTTGCAAGGAGGGCTATGGCGGCGTGACTGTCCGGTTGAGATGGCCAACGCCACACCGACGAGCGGAGGGTAGGGCCATTATATCTGGCTGGACACAGGGATGAAGTGAAGTGATGCAAAAGCGGTTCTGCCTCTTCCTAGGTGTAGAGCGAGGGTGGGCTTTAGTCAGCATAAGTCTGACACCATCCATCAAAAACTGGATGTCTTTTGAAGATTTCCCTACCTCGCTATAAAAAAAAAATGAAAAAATGGCGCAGCTGCGTTAGGTTAGATTAGCAACCTGTTCCGCTTCCATGTCAGCCATCTTGCTCCCGCCATCTTGTTCTTCACATTGGTTGGGTGAGGTTAGGTTGAGTTGGGTCGGGTTAGCTAAGGTCGGTACCCCCCACAGGGTTACCACCTTGTCGTGGTATGAGGGCTTAAGGTTCGCTGTGATGAACTGTTGGAGCGATGCCGGCGAGACCCTCGGGCCCCAGAAGGTCCTACCATGCCGATAAGGTGCACAGGGAGCGGGGAGTAACTGACGGTGACCCAAGGGCCGGACCCAGAAAAAAACTATCATGGAAGAAGTTATAGGAGAAAACCTTACGGAGCAGGGGTACGGAGCCCCAGCCACGGCGAAACGGAGTGCGGAAGTAGGCCATCGACCGTCGACATCAAGCCACTACAACAAAATAGCTGAGAGGGTGAACCTTATGGCCCTTCAGCCCATAGGAACTACAGGGAAGATCCAGTGCACGGAAGCGGATAAACGCAGGCTATCCTGGGCCGGCGTCATCGGAAACGGACAGTTGGATAACCCCTTTGAGGGAAAGAACATCGCCCGGAGATCACCGCCACCAACCATAAGGCCGGAAAATAGGACCAAGCCGTCCAACGATGAGGAGCGGACAACGTCCCCACTCAACGCGGGCAGGATGTCGGGAACATCGGACATGCGGGCAGACGGCCACGTGGCCAGCGGCAGCAGCGGTAACGATATACAGGGTGTCCCTAAATTGAGGGACACGGACCAGCCAGCGTGATACCTGACTGAAATGCAACCGAGAATTTGTTTACCGGAAGCTCGTCCGACGCATAGTTTTTGAATTATAAGCGATAGCGTTAGGCCAATCAGAGTGCACCATTTCATCTGGATTTGCCGCCACGGAAATTGCTGTTTTGTTCGTCTGGGTGAATTATTATTATTCGGTTACAAAGTAAATATCGGCACCTCCCCTCACTCGCTGTTGTACCCCTTCTCGAACGCTGACCTCGGTATTGTTGCCGCGGCACACGCTGCCGGCCGCACACCCACGGACGCACACTCGTGTGTGTGAAAATAAGCGAATGCCCAGCTCCACAATACTACGAAACACACATATTTCCAAATACCTGAATTCAAATGAAGTAATTTGAATTTAATAAATCTATCCGAATTTGAGGAGAAATAATAATTATTATTTGGACCAGAAAACTGAAGTCGAATTACATGAATTAATTCAATTAATTCAACTTAAAAAAATATGGTGTCATTCAAATTCCCAGTTATTTCCTCGTCCATTCAATGTGGGTCTGGAGTGGCAAGTAACGTTGAAACTGTTGAGATCAATGCTAGTGATGGCCACTTATCTGAGAATAATCGATGTATCGATTAATCGATTTCAACAAAATAATCGGACGCGGCTCGATTAAATTGTAAAAATTAATCAATTTGGTAAATTTCTGCGTGTAGTCTTAATATCAGAAGAGATATTTCGATAATTCATAGTCTTATGCAAAATATTTTTAAGTTTGATAAATTTTAAGTAATTGATACTTAAATCACATACATCGATACTGTATTGCATCGTTCGTGTGAGTAAACAAGCGGCTCCAGACCCACATTGAATCGACGAGGAAATAACTGGGAATTTGAATGACACCATATTTTTTTAAGTTGAATTAATTGAATTAATTCATGTAATTCGACTTCAGTTTTCTGGTCCAAATAATAATTATTATTTCTCCTCAAATTCGGATAGATTTATTAAATTCAAATTACTTCATTTGAATTCAGGTATTTAGAAATATGTGTGTTTCGTAGTATTGTGGAGCTGGGCATTCGCTTATTTTCACACACACGAGTGTGCGTCCGTGGGTGTGCGGCCGGCAGCGTGTGCCGCGGCAACAATACCGAGGTCAGCGCTCGAGAAGGGGTACAACAGCGAGTGAGGGGAGGTGCCGATATTTACTTTGTAACCGAATAATAATAATTCACCCAGACGAACAAAACAGCAATTTCCGTGGCGGCAAATCCAGATGAAATGGTGCACTCTGATTGGCCTAACGCTATCGCTTATAATTCAAAAACTATGCGTCGGACGAGCTTCCGGTAAACAAATTCTCGGTTGCATTTCAGTCAGGTATCACGCTGGCTGGTCCGTGTCCCTCAATTTAGGGACACCCTGTATTTCCGCTCGCACCGAGTCCCCTGGTCTGCGACGGGGAAACGCAACGCAGCTCGTGACCTGCGATCGGTGGTTTGGCATTCGGACAGTTTCCTCTAGGAACACAAGAATGTTTACGTCCAGGTCAAGGAGCTAATCGCCGAAGCCATGCTGCTCGCTCGACGGGTCGAGTGCGACATGGCCGCTGCAGCCGCAACGAGAGAGCAGGCGCTGCCCTTGAAGCAAGTGAAACCGAGAAATGAGACTCCCACCGCCCCGGCCGGCACGCAAGCTGCGGCCGCCGTCGTCCGTGCGACAGAGCCCAGTGTCAAGCAGTGCCCAGTTACGACAGACAGTGTCACCCAAACCGAGGCGCGACCTACTGCCGCAGGTCCCCCACCCCCACCACTAAGAGGAAACCCATCTCACCGTATGAAGCGGGGACAGATGAGCGGCCGCGCAAGGCTATCCCGAAGGCGCCGGGGATCTCGACTACTGCATCGTCAGCTTCAACTTCGACGTAAACGCCAAGTATACCCGCAACAACGAGGGTAGAAACTGTGGAAACGGACACCAACCCGCGGAATCAATATGAAACGGTCCGCCGCTGCAGGGGGAAGCGTAACAACAACCCCGAGAATAAGGCACCGATAAGACACTAGGGGGCCACAGCCACGCCTAGACGAACACCGCCGGAGGCTTGCGCCATTGGAGGCGGTAATCGTCAAAGGGCCCACCGGTCCGAATGGGACGTATGCTGAAATGCTGCGGAAGGTGAGGAGCAGTGTCGACTTCGGATCAACCGGAGCGAAGGTCGCGGCGGTCCGTTGCACCAGAGACGGGGATCTTCTCCTAGAGCTGGACAGAGGCAACAGCGGAGCTGCGGCACTGAGCGAAGCGCTCTCCTCCACTTTCGGCGATGGGGTGATCGTTCGCACCTTGCAGTCGCATATCATTCTGGAGGTTCGCGATCTTGTTGAGGCCACTGATGAACGGGAGCTCCGGGCAGCGTTAGTCAGCTGCACCGCAAGCCGGGGCGGACTGCCTCTGCCTCTAGATATGAAGATCAGCTTGAGGCAGGCATTCCGGGGAACTCAGACGGCCGTAGGTCACTTGCCTCTGGAAACGGGCCAGTGGATCCTGAGGAAGGGGAAGATCACGGTCGGCTGGGTGAATGCCCGTGTGCGGGAACAAATCGAAATTACGCGTTGTTTTAGGTGCCACGGGTATGAACACCGCAGCCAAGACTGCACCGATCTGGTCGACAAGTCCACGGCCTGCAGGAGCTGTGGCCAGGAAGGCCATATCGCGAAGGACTGTCCCAACCCACCGTGAAGCGCGACCTGCATACGCAACAAGACCGAGACAAACCTGCGCGCCGGGAGTGCAAAGTGCCCTGCATTCCAGAAGGAGATTGAACGCAGAAAAGCAACATGATCCACTCCATCCAGATCAATCTCAACCGGTGCAGGGCTGCGCAAGATCTGCTTTGCCAATTTATGCGGTAAAGAGGGGTCAACGTTGTACCCGTCTTCGAGCCCAACCATCTAATGAACCCGGCGACGTGGGCTCAAGATGAGTCGGCTAGTGCGGCCATAATGGTAGCCCGCGCGGACAAGACGAGGTTAGTGTTCGGGGAGAGGGGAGCTGGATACGTTTGTGGCACGATCAACGGCACCCGCATGTACAGCTGCTTCCTCTCCCCGAACTGAACCCTGGAGGAGTTCATAGCGCAACTGGTTGATCTGGAATCCGGGTTGAGGAGCAGCACAGTTAAAGCCCTCATCACCGGGGACTTCAACTCGGAATCACCATTGTGGGTGATCAGCTGCGATGGATGAGAGGGGTGAACTTTCAGCCGAAATGGCGGCCAGGCTCGATCTCTACGTGGTCAACCGCGGCAATGTTCCAACATGGACAAGGGTCCACACAGAATCCAACTCCGCATTGGATTTCACCATGGCGATCGCGAATACGGCTGCCAGCATCCGGAGCTGGAGGATGGTCGACCAGGGGGAAAACCTGAGCGACCACCGCTACAAAATATTCATCTGGGCGCCTCAAAAACCAAGGCCTGCGTCTAGAGCTACTTCTAGCGGATGGGTGACCAGAAACTTGGACAAGGAGCAGTTCCGAAGTGTCATCGTCGCTGAGGCGGCGCGCCTATCGCCAGCCTCACCCACATCAACGGAGGCAGCCGTCAAGGCCACCATGGCGGCCATCGTAACAGCCTGCGACGCCGCCATGCTGAGGAGAGCGGCACCTGGCAGGAAGCTCCCGGTGTTCTGGTGGACGCAGGAGATCACGGGCCTACGGTCAGACTGCAATCAATGCAGGAGGAAGGCCCAGAGAGGCAGTCACACGGCCGAGGCCACTGAACTGAGAAACGCTTACATGAAGGCTAGGAAGAAGCTGCGCATGGAGATCAAGAGGAGCAAGGACCGGTCTTGGGGCGCTCTTCTTGACTCGGTAGAAGCCGACCCGTGGGGTCTTCCATTGCGCCTGGTGACGAATCACCTCGGCAGCAGGGCGCAACCTCCCGACGACCCGGAAGAATTTGAGCGCTTGGTTGCGGAACTCTCCC
The DNA here is from genome assembly GCF_021901455.1 of Neodiprion lecontei. Lineage (NCBI taxonomy): Eukaryota > Metazoa > Arthropoda > Insecta > Hymenoptera > Diprionidae > Neodiprion > Neodiprion lecontei. The sequence continues at coordinate 13,253,286 of NC_060266.1, read as the reverse complement.
CAGCGCGAGAAGAGCCGTTGAACCGGAGTGCCGCGGCGGCTAGCGAGGAGGATCAACCGCCACCACCCTTCACCAGCGGGGAACTCAAAACGGCAACGGGACGCTTGGCAGCTGGCAAGGTATCGGCTGCGTCACCAACGCAGTCAACTGTGAGTGCAAAGTCAACATTTTGAACACTAACGAGCATGAAATAGAATGGGAGAAATCGAATGTGCGTATCACGGCACTAGGTCAGGAAAACGCTGACGCTATGCAAGTTTATGCATGTCGAACAATGACACCGAGCAACGCGAGTCGAATGCAACAGCTGAGAGACAACTGACGCACCAGTTACCTAAATCAAGAAGAAATGGGAAGCTTACTGGACGTTTGCGAAAGATTCCACGACGTATTTCATTTGGATGGAGACCAGTTAGGTCACACGAGCACAGTTACTCACAAGATTACAACGAATCCAGATATCGCACCGGTGAATGTAAGACCTTTCAGACTTCCAGAAAAACACAAGCAGGAGATAAACAAGCAGGTAGATAAAATGCTTGCTGACTGGATAATCAGGCAAAGTAAGAGCAAATCGAACGCGCCACTGCTAGTGGTACCGAAGAAGGCAGACGCATTAGGAAAAACGAAGATGAGAGTCGTAGTAGACTAAGAGTAAGGTGCATGATATTACAGTAGGAGACTCCTTTCGACTGCCTAATATCACCGAAATATTGGACCAGTTGAGTAAGGCAAAATATTTCTCCACATTGGATCTAGCTTCAGGATTCCACCAAATTCCAATGGAAGAGAAGGATAAGTGCAAAACTGCATTTTCCACCTCATACGGTCACTATGAATATAATCGCATGCCTTTTGGACTGAAGGATGCACCCACTACGTTTCAATGGTTAATAAATACGTACTTTCAGGAATACAAGGCCTAAGATGTTATGTCCATCTTGACGACATTGTCATACATGCTCCTAGTTTGCAGGAACATAAGGAACGATTGTAGAGGTATTGGAACGCCTTAGATAGAACTCATTGAGGCTATAACCGGACAAGTGTGAATTATTGAGGAAAGAGGTCAACTTTTTCGGACGCCTCATCACTAGAGACGGAATAAAAATGGATCCGGAGAAGATTCGAGCATTAGAAGAATATCCGATTCCAAGGACTGTAAAAGATATCCGAGGATTTTCGGGCTTAGCCGGATACTATAGACGATTGATACAGAATTTTTCGAGTTTGGTGAAACCGCTAACACATCAGCTGAAGAAGGAAGTAAGGTTCGAATGGACTTCGCGAGAACAAGAGGCTTTTGAGAATTCGAAAAGGACATTGACAACAGCACCGATTCTCCAGTATCCAGATTTCGAACAACCATTCATCGTGACGACAGACGTATTCGACAAGGGCATCGGAGCAGTCTTGTCGCGAAGAATAATAGGAAGTGACTTGCCGGCAGCATACGCAAGTAGATTTCTAAATTCGGCAGAAGAAAACTACAGCCCCACTGAAAAGGAATTACTAGCTATAGTCTGGGCAGTGAATCATTCCAGACCGTATGTATATGGTACTAAATTCGAAATAGTTACAGATCACAAACCACTCACATAGTTATTTGGAGTCAAAGATCCGGGATCACGGCTTATGAGATGGCGACTGAAGCTGGAAGAGTACGACTATGTGATCAAGTACAAGGCGGGCAAGGCAAATACCAACGCAGATGCCTTGAGTCGCATGTACGCAGTAACCAGGAGTCAACAGCGAGAAGAAGAATCGCAAGAATACTCGGAAGAAGAACGAAATAGGATCATCTATGAGTATCACGACACGCCATTAGGAGCACATCAAGGAGTTTACCGAACGATCGAACGAATTCGACCAAAATAAGATTGGACAGAATTACGAAAAGACGTCGAGGAACACATTCCGAGATGCGAGAATTGCCTGAAGAACAAACTTAGGAGGAAAACGAAGGCACCCATGGTCATAACCGACACTTCAAATCAACCATTCGAGAAATGTGCTTTGGACATCGTAGGACCACTGATGGAAACGAACAAGGAAATGAATATATTCTCACGTTTCAAGACTGTTTAACCAAATATAGTAAGGCAATACCCATACCGAATCAAGAAGCTAGCACCGTGGCAAAGGAATTTGCTACCAGAATCGTGTGTGAGTACGGAATACCGCAGACAATACTCACCGATCAAGGTAGGAACTTTTTGAGTCACGTTTTCAAAGAGACTTGTAAATTGTTGAAGATCGACAAGTTCCAGACGACGGCTTATCACCCCGAATCCAATGGAGCTCTAGAACGTTCGCATATGACATTAGCAGAATGCCTGAGATATTACGTCAACGAGGAACAGAGAAACTGGGACAAATGGTTTGCATGTTTTCATATAACACCACGCCCCATACAGCAACAAGATTCACACCAGTCGGGCTGGTATATGGACACGTAGCTGAACTACCGACATCGCTGAAGAAGAATCCTGAATCGACGTACACCTATGACAACTACTCATGAGAGTTGCGAGAAAGATTGCGAGTCAGCAATCTCATGCGTAATGAAAATCTACAACAGGCCAAGAAGAAATCCAAAATCGAATACGACCGACGAACCAAAGAAAAAGGCTTCAAGATTGGAGACAAGGTACTACTCTGCGATGAAACTGTACGCAGAGGACGATCTAAGAAGCTACTATCTCATCGGATCGGTCCTTATACTATTCTAGAAATAAACTCAGACGTTAGCTACGCTACAGAGACTGAGAAAGAGAGTTTAAGGGTACATGTAAATCGATTGCAACAGTTCGTTGAGTAATATTATTAGCTAATTGAGAAAAATATGTTAGGAAAACTAGCCCTTACTAACCTATACCAGCAAAACGATTATATAATGAATTGTAAACAGGATACACTATGTGAACTACTAACCTATAGATAGAGCATAATAGGGGGGCATACGAATATTGAGATGTGGCAATATCGAGAAATGCGCTGAAGCGACAAAGCAGAGCAACACCTCTCTCATGTGGCGAAATACAAATGAATACACGGACGCAGCACTGACCTCCTAAATAGTTCATAAAAGGCAGGCAGACGATAAGTCCAGTGTTGGAACATCGAGACCGTAACGAGACGCGTTATTTGAAGATTTAGCCTGATTATAAGTAAAAGCCTCTGTAAGTTCTTTAGAATCAAATTCATTTCATTGTAACATAATAAACTTCACTTTTCATACGACTTGGTTTCAACCATTAATTCAACAATCGAACAACCTAAATAAATTGTTAGTTGTCAGAAGGATCTCAGGATCCCGATTACAACAGGACTGCAGGAGCATTTCCGCCTACCTGTTCCGTATGGTAAGGAGCTGCCTAACCGATCGGCGTCTGATTCACAGGACCAGCGAAGGAGAGAAGAGTCGCTGGGTGACGACTGGCGTTCCACAAGGATCGGTGCTGGGACCGTTCCTGTGGAACGTTATGTACGACGGCTTACTTCGGATGAAGCTGCCCGTTAGCGTGAACACCATCGGATTTGCGGACGATATAGCGGTAATAGCAACGGCCTAATCGTCCACGATGCTCGAGATGATCCTGTCGGACGCCTTGGAGAGGGCCGAGGAGTGGCTCGCGGAGAACGGGCTGGAGCTGGCCGTGCAAAATACGGAGCTCATCACCTTTACGCGGCGGAGGACGGTGGCGTCTCCCAGAATAACCATCGGTGGACACGAGGTGAAGAACCGCAAGAGCGTACGGTACTTCGGAGTGCAGATGGACGCGAAACTGAACGACGGCGAGCACGTGCGAATCAGGAGCAAAAAGGCGCTGAGAATGGCGACAGCACTTTCAAGGCTGATGCCAAACATGGGAGGCGCCAAGCAGAGGAAGAGGCTCCTATAGGCGAGCGTGGTGCACTCCGTTCTACTTTACGGAGTACCGGTGTGGGGCAAATCGCTGACGGTGGCGAAGTACCGACAGACGATGTCGTCGGTCCAGCGGCTGTGCGCGGTGCGCGTAACTTGCGCGTGTCGAACAGTGCCAACGGGGGCAGCGCTGGTGCTGGCGGGGATTCCTCCGATCGACCTACTGGCCGAGGAGCGCATGCGGCTGGTGGAACGCAGGCGAATCCCGAGCCCCGAAGAAGACCAGAGGGACAGCCGGGTGACCGTTAGGAGCGAGGAGTGGAAGAAGACCCTGGAGGCCTGGCAGGAGCAATAGGCGACGAACCAAAATGACCGCTAGACTCGCGAGGTCATCAGGGACGTTTCGCCATGGCAAAAGCGAGCCTTCGGGGAAGTGGGCCACCAGATGACGTAGGCCCTGACTGGACACGGCTGCTTCTGGAGTGACCTTCATCGAATCGGGAGGGAAACGACGCCAGCGTGCCACCATTGCGAAGCGGAGGTGGATGATGCGCCGCACACGCTGTTGGTCTGCCCGGCGTGGAGGGCAGCACGAACAACGATGGAGTCTACGACCGGAGAGGTTATCAGTGGTGATGACATCAGTAGGGCTCTGCTGCGCGGACCAAAGCAGTGAAAGGCCGTCCAGAGCTTCATGCGGCAAATAATGGACTGGAACATGGAGGCCGAGCAGATGCGCCAACGCCGGAAGGCGATTGCACCGGGAAGACCGAGTACCAGGGTAAGGACCAAGGCAGTGGCAGCAAGGACGTCAGCGGGGCCGTGACGACAACGTCCTTAGAGACCCTGGAACCAGTGAACCAGCGACAGCGGCGGCGACGCCCGGGACAACGATCGCAACTGGAAAACTGGCAGTGGCCGCTACCACAAGACCTAGGGACCAGACGACCTGAGGCGGCTAGTATAAACAAGACAGGGCGAAGTGATGCTAATGCGGTCTCACCCTGTCTCAAGAGAACAAAGGAGGAGTGTTGGATCGTTAAAAACCCGACAGTATCCATGAATAGCAGGATGTCTTGATGAAGATCTAAACCTCCTCCGGTGAATGAAAAAAAAAAGCTCAGGTCGGTAACAAACCAACCCAATATTATGGCAGCCATCTTGCTCCCGCCATCTTGTTGTTTACATTGATTGGGTCGGTAACACACCGACGCTCGGTCAGTAATAAACCGACTACAGGCGGGATGCGTCCTACAGCTCCAGCTGAGGTCGGTAAGTCAGTTTGAACCAGAACCCTCACTATAGAACTACTATCGCTCGGAACGCACATTCAATTTGCGACAAACATGAGAACGAAAATGCGTAATGAAAATGGACAACGCTTCCAAATTCAAGAATTCCCTACAAAAGTATTTTCAATATCGAATCCTAATACAAGAACCATTCCTTACAGGAGATGCTCGATGTTATGACCCCTGACATGAATTAGCAAGCGTTAGGTTTCGCATTAGGAGTCAAGCGCGCATGAACATGACCGCTCACTGCTGCCTAATGTGTACTCGGTTGCCTACATGCCGGCGCTTAGCGGGAGATTTTCAATCGGTCGTATCTCGCGGACGCGACTTCGGAGTCTTCATGTTCTTTGGGTTAATTTACTCAGTTCGACCTCCTCTATAACCCTCCATTAGGTTGGTCACTTGAAACTGGGACATCCTGTATATATTTACTAGGGGAGCCGCCCCACTGTGCCCTATGCGCGACAACGCCCATTTGTGCGTTTGGTTAAAAGGGGGGTGGAAAGGCGGTGAGAGGTGAAATTTTTGTAGGTATAGAGACGTCTATGTGTGAAGGGTCAAGTGTTGAATCCCTAATTGCTAGACGGATGTATATACAGAAGGTGAAGGGTCAAGTCTTATAGGTGTTGCGGTATACTATATGTAGGGTAAAGAGTTAAATCTTTACAGATATATGGTATACGTAAGGTGAAGAGTTGAATCTTCATAGCTATAAGGGCATATACGCAGAGTGAAGGGTTAAGTCGTCACAGGTATAATGGTACAAACATAAGTTAAAGGTTGAATTCTTACAGCGTTAAAGGCATAAACGTTGCAAACGTCAAAGGTCGATCAAAGGTCGAAGATCGTAGGTCGAAAATCAAAAGTCAAAGGTCAAAAATCGAAGATCGGATATCGAAGGTCGAAGGTCGAAAGTCAGAGGTCGAAGGTCGAAAGTTGGAGCTCGGAGATCAAAGGGTGAAAGGTTGAATAGTGGGAGGGCGTGCGGCGGATGTGATGACTGAGATGAGGAAGGGCAGGCGGGAGGGTGAAGTGAATCTGTGAAAATATGAGGGCATATATACGTCGGTTCGAGGCTAAACCTATCAAGATCTGAGGGCATATACGTGGGTTTGAGGCTAAATCTGTGAAGATCTGAGGGCATGTACGTAGGCTCGAGGCTGAATCTGTCAAGATGTGAGGGCATGTATGTAGGTTCGAGGCTAAACCTGTTCAGATTGGAGGGTATACGTGTGTGTCCAAGGCTGAATCTGTCAAGATCCAACGGCATATATGTGGGTTTGAGGCTAAATCTGTCAAGATCTGTAGTGGTGGCAGCTATATGGGATTATTTCTCATCGTTGAATTATACTTGAACTGACGAGGAGCCTCGAAGATACCATTAAGCTCTGGATGCAGTGCTTGATAATGAATATATGCGTCAGTTTCTCATTGTCAAATTAGACCTTGAACTTTGGATGTAAATGTTGATAATCTGTACAAGGAGTCAGTGTTATACTGTCGAAAGAGGCCCGATCTGGTAAGGAATGCTTCCAGTACGTTTTAAACCAGCAGATCATATCAATAATATTAACTTTTACTGAATGAACATCAGTTATAGACATTCACAAATTGACACCGACAGCTATTTGAATCTACTTTCATTAATTTCATGCCCCGTTCCATAACTGTATGTAAATCAACAAAATAATATTTTGTGGAATTTTATGCTCACAGAGCTGTTGTTCTGAAGATTACTATTTATGATATGATAATCGCTCCTGCAATCAGTTTCATCGTTTGCTCCTAGCATCCAAATGCATGATTATCCCCAATACTTTTTCAGAAAATACATATTGTTACAACGGTCGAACGATGATACCCCATGTTGTAAATTCAAACATGAAACATTTGATAACTGTGACGTTTGAATGATTTCATGGTTGCTGCGTGAACCTGAATGCTTTGTTGACAGTCTAGTTCGAGACATTGAACTGAACAAACGTATATAAAATACAAGCCGTCTTATTGCCCAATTTATGTGTGCCTTATTGAGTTGTGGGATCACGCCCAGGAACAAACCCTCAATTGATTTTCGTATCGCTGACCAGCGTTTCAATATTTCAAATAGCAGCCTCGGTGAAGGTTAACGGTTGAGATGGAGAGTATTTGCAATTTGCTGCTAGTTACAACTTTCGCCAAAAATTTAGACCAATTTGCATACCAGGACAATCTCTTGAAACTATACATACAATGCGCACGCGCCAAATGATTCAATCTCATTGGTCGGTGAAATCGTCCTTCGGCAATGTTTTCGTCCGCTGAGCAGGGGGCCAACGAACACAAAATGAGACAAGACTCAAGAGCTGTAAATCTCTCGTGCATAAAACCGCGTATTGAGGTTATGTTGCTGTTTATTTCTAAGTAACGTGAATTGTCTGAGATAAATAATATGGTTCAGCAATACTGTGGTCGATATCGGAAAATATCAAACCGACGCAAATATCAAATGATACAGAAATTGAATGTTATTTATTAGAAGAAAAAATCTGAAATTCAATGTAAAATGTCATTAAGAAGTGGGAGTCTGGACAAACACAGGTGGGTAAGTGAAAATAACTTTTATTTTCGACAGATTCTTTACTTACATAAAATTAAAAATGCGTCTCATTAACGATTTATGTTTTGTGTGATTTATTGGAAATTAGTTGTATACAAAAATACCAAAAGATCCTGTCTAATGATGATAGCTTCTAATATTTTCAGGTACGGAATAATTCATTGTCAAAGCGGGACTCAATTTGTCACGCATGGAAGCATGTAAGTAGTATAGCAAGGGGGGTTCTGCGTGGAAACACTTTCTTTACCGACCGAGCCCGACCAGTCCGCCTATACATTCTCCCCAGACTCAAACCCTTTTCCGCTCCGCGCAGCCCAGACGCAAACCCTTTTCCGCGATGACGTCACAGTCTGCCGTACCAAAGGTCAAAACCGTGCAACCTTACCGACAGTTGTATCGGTCGAAGGTCGAAATCGTGGTGTTTTACCGACAATCTTACCGACCGAAGGTCTGTAGTGCTCGCCTGCCAACGGTAGAGGGCGCAGCGGGGGCGAGAACTTTTTTACCGTCCCGCATTCTTTTCCCACGATAGGACTGCTGATGTGTAACATGAACCACTCCGAATTCCTTTCCCACGGTAGGACTGCTGATGTGTAATATCAACCACCCCACATTCCTTTCCCACCTTTTCAACCACGCGACATTCCAAAATTAATAGTTCCGAGAATTGTTTGTCCCAAATTCAACGTCGCACCGAAATCCTTTGACCGCATGCCACTCGCCGTCAAGTCGAAACTTTTCGAACTCATTGTTTTGTCTAACCACCTTATCAACCATGTGACATTCCAAAATTAATAGTTCCGAGAATTGTTTGTCCCAAATTCAACGTCGCACCGAAATCCTTTGACCGCGTGCCGCTCACCGTCAAGTCGAAACTTGTCGAACGCATTGTTTTGTCTAAAATCCTTTGACCGCATGCCGCTCACCTTCGAAACTCGTCGGACGATTCCGAGAATTGTTTTTCACTTAATCGGATGTCGGTTTGATATCCAAGGTCGACCGATAGCCGCGGTACATTCAAAGCCATGGATCTGCGGTGTTGGGTTACCATCGCTGTTGGAATGCCAAAAGGTGCGCGCGCATCCGTACAGCTGCCCTATAAAAAGGACGCTCATCACAGCAAACGATCATCACGTCACAACCTGTCAAGTATACGTGAGGAAAAAGCTCAAGATGGAATCCGCGAAGTGTTTGAGATTGATCGATATTATGGAATCGGCGTTCAAGATTTTATCGGAAAAATCGTCACCGGCAGAAATTGCAAAATGGATTCGATTCGGAACCCAAAATATCAGGCTTTTGAATAGAATCTTACGCAACAACGCCTCAACGATCGGGGAGAATACAAGAATTTTGACAACAATTGGAATTCTGAAATCGTTGGCAGTCAAATTTCAACAATTTCAAAAAGTGGGTGACGGATTACGAAGCCGACGAAGGAGCGATCGAGTACGGTGGGAAGATTTGGAGACAGCTTTCGAGAGTCGAATTCGAACGGGAGCCATTATCAATCTGCGGCATAAAGATTTGAACAGGTTTTTGGAAGATGCGAAACACCTCGTCGTTGCAAGACTGAAGAAAATGCTACGAAAAGTGGGAAGTTTAAAAGCAAACTGTGTCTTGTGTTGTAAATTCAATATAACGAAAAACGCTGAACTTGTTGAGGAAATCAAATATTTTAACACCAGAAACCAGATCATCCTCCAGCCAGCTGACATACACGGGTAATTCGAAGAGAACGTAAAGCAAAAAGTGTTGGCCAAGGTGGAAGATTTTCAAGAGAGAGACTCTGGTTGGTCGCTGACCGAAATAATCAATTTGACTGTAAATATCAACAAGTACGTGCCACTGCGACGCGGTGTGTTCACATACACACCACTACCGAAAGATATTCAAGATAAGAAGGCTGTCGTCAACATCCGTAACAGAGACGCGTATTGCTTCCTCTGGTCGGTCACCGCAGCCCTCTTTCCAGCCAACAACAAAAATCCCAATGAAATTACTTCGTATCCACATTTCAGCTCAGTGCTACAATACGACGGGTTGCATTTTCCAATGTCTCTAGACAAAAACACCATTTCAAAATTTGAGAAGCTTAACGGTCTTTCAATTAACGTTTACGGTGTAGACCAAGGTGATCGGAAAAAAAGTGAAATAGTACCGATTCACCTGAGTCAGAATGAGTCTGATAAACCTGTGATTCATCTTTTGGCGATCGAAACTGAAATCCCTGACGATGATGATGTAGATATGGAAAATTATGAAAAAAACAGAATCTTTCATTTTACTTGTATTCGAAATCTGTCTCGATTAACAAGATCTCAAATTTCCAAGCATAAATGTCGTACTTGGTTGTGCGATAGGTGTCTGTCTCATTTTAATTTCGAAAGATGTTTGTTGGAGCACCGAGCTGATTGCATGAATTTAAACAAAACCAAAGTTATTCTACCTACAGATGAGGAAAAAATACTCAAATTCAAAAATTTCAAGCACAAAGAAACCGTTCCATTCTGCATTTACGCGGATCTCGAATGTTTACTGCAACCCACACATGAAAGTTTTGGGGAAAATAGAACAATTTATCAGAAGCATCTTCCGTACAGTATAGCTTACTATCTACATTGTGCGTTTGACGATTCGCTTGCGAATTTCAAAATTAATCGTGGGGAGACTTGCGTTCAATGGTTTGTGAATGAGTTAGCGGAATTGGCACATTCGTTGGAAGTTTATTTCAAAACTGTTGTACCGATGGAACCACTAAATTTCAATCAAATCAACGAATTTCACTCAACAACAGTGTGTCACATTTGTGAAAAACCGTTTACACTCGCAGACGTGAAACATCGTGATCACTGCCATTTCACGGGAAAGTACCGTGGTGCTGCTCACCGAGGTTGCAATCTAAATTACCAAAATTCGCACATTATCCCAGTGATATTTCACAATCTGTCGGGTTACGATTCACATTTTCTGATCAAAGCACTGGCTACATCGTTCGAGGGCAGAATTGAGCTTCTACCCGTAAACAAAGAAAAGTACATTTCTTTTACAAAATATGTCGAGGGGACAGATATAAAGTTTAGATTCGTAGATTCGTACCGTTTAATGCCCAGTAGTCTTGAGAAATTAGCAACGTATCTCGGTGATGATCAGAAATCAATCACACGAAAATTTTATCATAGCTCAGATAAATTTCAGTTATTGACCAGAAAAGGAGTGTTCCCGTACGAATACATAGACAGTTGGAAGAAGCTCGAGGACAGACGGTTACCATCCAAACAACAATTTTACTCAAAATTAAATGATCAGGATATATCAGACGACGACTATGCGCATGCATGTAAAGTTTGGCAAACTTTTAACGTTCAAACTTTGGGAGAGTATTCGGACTTGTATTTACAGACGGACGTGTTTTTACTGGCTGACGTTTTTCAAAATTTTCGACAGAGCTGTTGGACGACGTACAAACTGGACGCGTTACATTACTACACAGCGCCCGGTCTGTCGTTTGATGCAATGTTAAAATGTACAGGCATCGAACTCGAGCTTCTCACCGACATAGACATGGTTATGTTTATCGAAAAGGGTATTCGTGGTGGTGTATCACAGTGTTCGAACAGATACGCAAAGGCCAACAATAGATATATGGGAGAGGAATTCGATCCTGAGGTCGAAGAATCTTATCTCATGTACTTTGACGTTAATAATTTGTACGGTGCTGCTATGAGCTTTGCTCTGCCATACAGTTCCTTCGAATGGTTATCAGACTTCGGACAATGCGACGTTCTTACCATCTCGGACGATGCGGAGTTTGTTTACATACTGGAGGTGGATTTGGAATATCCTGAGGAACTGCATGAAATTCATAAGGATTTACCACTGTGTCCGGAGCACTACATACCTCCGATCTCGAATAGTGAGCAACCGAAATTGACGCCCACGCTACTTTTCAAGAAAAACTACGTTGTTCACTACAGGGTTTTGAAACAATGCTTACAATTAGGCTTAAAATTACTCAAAATTCACAGAGTTCTCAAATTCAGACAAACCCCGTGGCTCACAAAATACATAGATTTGAATACCGATTTGCGCAAAAAATCTCACAACGAATTCGAGAAAAATTTTTACAAACTGATGAACAATGCAGTTTTTGGCAAAACAATGGAAAATGTTAGGAAGTATAGAGATGTCAGACTGATCACGAAATGGGATGGAAGATACGGTGCTAGAGCTACTATAGCCAAACCCAATTTTCACAGCTGCACCGTTTTCGGCAAAGATATAATTATCGTTGAAATGAGTAAGACGAAAGTCAAGTTGAATAAACCATTGTATGCAGGTTTCTCCATCATGGATCTGGCTAAAACATATATCTACGATTTTCATTACAATTACATTAAGCAGAAATTCGGCAATCGAGCAAAATTAATGTATACGGATACCGACAGTTTGATTTACAATTTTACCGTCCCCGACATATACGAACATATAAAGGAGGACTTGCACAAATTCGACACGTCGGATTATCCGCTTGACAACGTTTACGGAATGCCTCTAGCGAACAAAAAAGTTCTCGGCTTGAGGAAAGATGAGAATAATGGAAAAATAATGCTGGAATTTGTAGGATTAAGAGCTAAACTGTACGCATTCCGAGTCTTGGGAGATGAGAAAGACAATAAACGTGCCAAAGGTGTCAAAGGATCAGCGTTGAGAAAAATAACTTTCAACGATTATTTGGAATGTATTTTGAACCGTGAAAATCTATCCTCAAATCAGCATTTGATATTGAGTCGGAAGCACGAGGTATACACCGTAGAACAGCAGAAAGTAGCACTGAGCTGGAATGACGACAAGCGGATCGTGTTTCAAAATACAACCGACACGCTTCCGTGGGGCTACAAGCCTACACCTTAGCTTTGTAATTTATAACTGTACCATGATGTATAAAATATTATTGTTATGTAGGATAGTGAATAAGAACGCTCCGAAATATAAGAAATTGTACAACGATGCATATGTCTGTCGATTGTCTAAAAAATAAAGACGCATACTTGTTGTGTGTCGGATATAAAATAAAGAGGGACATACGTTTTTATAAAAAAATTCATTTATTCAAATGTTACGCATCCGATTCGTTTATCCAACTGTTGTGTGTATTGTCAAAACCTAACCATTTAACGTATATTTTTCTTCCGCGCTTCTTGAGCACCTTCTCCACCAGATAGATATCCGGATGTTTAACCTTGAGGAGCTCTTGTTCGTAGAAACCACCAGCGATGGGTTGATCTCGGTAGTCTTTGAGCTTGTACGTCACAGGATGAGTATTTTCCACTCGACTTATCGTGAATATTTCAGTCGTCCAATTGGGAGTGTAACCTTTCTCGAAGACATTTTTGAATATGCTGATTCGAACTTTGTCGCCGGATTTGAACTTTGCCGATACGGTAGGTATCGCTCGAAGCCCTCCGTACGCCTGACGTAATAACAGCCTCTCGTTTGCAACGGTAACATCCGACGGTTTCATTCTTATGGTTCGGTGTTTGACGTTGTTGCAAGCCGAAACCAAATCAGATAAGATATCGAGCCACTTGTAGCTTCCTTGCATGCTGAACCGTGTCCATATTTTACCTTTCAGCGTGCGATTGAAACGTTCACAGATCGAAGCCTTCAAATTACTGTACGTGGAGTAAAGTTTGATTCCGTAACGTGTCATAAGCGATTCAAATTTCGAGTTGTAAAATTCCGTTCCTCTGTCAACGTGTAAATTTTTCGGTACCCGTCCTTGAACAAGCACAGATTCCATTGCCTTCGTAACATCATCTCCAGACTTGCTCTTTATCGGTACAGCCCACGCATACTTTGAAAAGATATCAATGACTGTGAGCATGTACTTGTAACCTTTGTTTTGTCCAGCGTATGACGTCATATCAACAAGATCCGCCTGCCAGGTCTCGTCGATGCCGCGCACGTCGACGCGGGTAATTCCGTCACCAGTGCTTGCTTTTCCTCGTTCATATTCCAACGCTCTTAGTCGGGTGTCCAATTTGGAAATGTTATCAGCGTTTCGAATCGACAGGTCTCTGCCTGTTTCAAAGTCTGTGGAAAAGGTATCCAAGGCTTTCTCCGTGGTGAGCTCTAAAGCTTTGATCATTTGATCGAGGTTGTCGATTTGTTTTTGCAGCACGTTGAATTTTCGTCTCAAGATTTTTAAAGTTACAGCATTGTTCGGCTCTGCGGGATCTGCGACATTGCACAGTCTCTTGTTCCGTATATTACGCTTCGACTGCCATGACTTTGACGTTGATATAAGCTGAACTTTGTATAACTTTTTTGACTTGCATGTATCATGTAAGACTGACGAGTCTGCATCGGATGCGTTGAACTTATATATATATATATATATATATATATATATATATATAAGCCGATAGATCGCAAGAATTTGAAAACGGTGCGCACTGCGTTCTGCGCATATCGGAAAGGAAAATGACGTCAGAGATGCGGTGCGCACTGCGTTCTGCGCATCTCGGAGGTGAAAATGACGTCAAAGACGGCGGGAGAGCAATAAAACTCAAAAATGTAGGGATGGCGGGTCGGATAAAGAGTGGACCCAGACGTCTCTGACGTCATTTTTCCCTCCGAGATGCGCAGAACGCAGTGCGCACCGCATCTCTGACGTCATTTTTCTTTCCGATATGCGCAGAACGCAGTGCGCACCGTTTTCAAATTCTTGCGATCTATCGGCTTATCTTAATCTTAATATATATAAATCTCGTGTCACAATGTTTGTCCTCAATGGACTCCTAAACCACTTAACCGATTATAATAAAATACGCACACCATGTGCAGTTCGATCCAACTTGAGAGATAGGATAGTTTAAATCTCAAATTATAGTCGCAATTTTAATTTATTGCTAATTATTTGTCTGTTATTATTTGACAGTCACAATTATCTGTTAACTCCAAATGATTCTAACAGATGTCGATACCTTTCGACTGGGTTGAGTAAGTAATCAATAGATGGCGCTGCTATGGTAAATCTACGAACGTGTCATATAAGCTACATTTTAACAGCATAATTACCACGTGTTGTTGACGCTATAAAATTAATTAAATTCATTTTGTAGTGAACGAAATACCGTACAATTCAATTATTTCCACTTTTTAAATTTTTGGTGTTAGCATAGCCGGCCACGTGTTACTTAGACTGAAGTGTAAATTGCATTCATATTACAATGAAGATAATACAGTGAAATTAATCCTGTTTTTTACTTATTTGTGCTTCATTGATCAAAACTTTATAATTTAATTTGAATATATGTATGTAAGTATTATCACATAATTATAAAATTTAATTAAAATGTTAATGCAAAAATGATACACAATTTCCTACACTTTTTCAATAGCTGTACAAATATTTTTTTCTATTGTTCTTATTTAACCTCTATTAAAAAATATTTAGCACTTATTATTTTAATGTGCTATGATAACAAGTTTTTCAAATTTTTTTTCTGATATTTAAACGATTAAATTAGTATTTTAATTCTTATTGAAATT
Source organism: Neodiprion lecontei (assembly GCF_021901455.1). Taxonomy (NCBI): domain Eukaryota; kingdom Metazoa; phylum Arthropoda; class Insecta; order Hymenoptera; family Diprionidae; genus Neodiprion; species Neodiprion lecontei. The sequence goes on along the minus strand of NC_060266.1, from coordinate 13,237,967 downwards.
ATTATTTAAACTCTATAATTCAAATATGTGCATGTCAGTATTATCACATAATTATAAAAGTTAATTAGAATGATTTCCAATTTTTTTTTTCTCATATTCAAACGATTAATTCATTATTTTCAGTCAAATGCCACGGAAAAAATCTAACCTCAACAACGCGAGCACCAGAGAGGCACGACGCAAACGTATTAAAAGAGCCCATCAGTTGGCAGAACAAATTGAATCAAGAAATCCAGCTCAAAGAATCAGGACAGCAGAAGGTCATGCACAAGAATCTCAAGAACAGTGTAACGAACGTCTTCAAGAGAATATCATAAGAACAAGAGCAGCAGGAGAACGAGACATAGCCACAGTAGGAGCACAGGAACAATAATTTCAATTTATACATGTAAGTCATATCACATAGTTTTATAAAAGTTAATTAATATATCAATGAGAAAATGGCACAAAGCTTCCCACACTTTTTCAATAATTGTACAAAAATTTTTATATTATTTTTATTCAACCTCCATTGAAAATTACTTTTGCACTTATTATTTCAATGTGCTATGATAACATGTTTTTCAGTTCCTCTTTCTAATATTTAAACGATTAAATTATTATTTTCAGTCAAATGCCACCGAAAAAATCTAACCTCAACAACGCGAGCAGCAAAGGGTCACGACGCAAACGTGTTGAAAGAGCTCAGCAATTACTAGAACAAATCGAAACAAGAAATGCAGCTCAAAGAATCAGGACTGCAGAAAGTCGTGCACAAGAATCTCAAGAACAGCATGACGAACGTCTGCAACAGAATATTACAAGAACAAGAGCGGCACGAGAACGAAACATAGCTACAGTACGAGTACTAGATCGACAAAGGCAACGGATCAGCCGCTCATTAACACGTGCATCATTCGTTCGGCTTGCCTTTGAATATGCACCAGATATTAACTACTCAGCGCATTCAAAAATTGCTGTCGGTGGAATGGATAAAGTATGTCAATATTGTCAGGCATTGAAATTTCGGAATGAAGCAGCCGGCATGTGCTGCGCATCAGGAAAAGTTGTGCTGTCACCTCTACTCGCTCCGCCGGAGCCTTTATTATCCCTTCTTACTGGCAATTCAGATGATTCCAAATTATTTTTGCGTAAGATACGCAAATTCAATTCTTGCTTCCAAATGACGTCATTTGGGGCAACTAAAATTTGCGATCGTGCATCCGATGGACGTAATTTTGAAACTACATTCAAAATTCAAGGCCAGGTGTACCATAAAATCGGATCACTGATGCCAATGCCTGATAACAATCCGAAATTTCTTCAAATTCATTTTATGGACGATTGTGAAGAGCGCGTGACGACTCGGTGCCTGTATAATTTTATTGAACAAGCAGAGGAAAGAGCAATTGTGATATTATTGGAAAATTTTTTAGAAGATCACAATCAACTAATTCAATTGATCAAAAGAGTTTCGCCACGACTGCAAAATGACAATTATCAAATCGTCATAAAAGCCGACAAAGTACCATTAGGTGAACATGCTGGTAGATTCAACGCTCCAACTGTTGATGAGGTTGCTGTTATCATGGTTGGTGATCCAGTTGACAAAAGATCTATAAAAATTACACGGCGAGACAACACTGTCAGTACGATTTCGGATCTACACCGTTCATATGACGCACTACAATATCCATTGATATTTTGGCAAGGACAAGATGAATATCACCTTAATATCAAACAGTATGATCCAAATAACGGTAAATTTGACAATTATCTATTTACTTTCTTACTGTATGTATAGATTTTAATTTCGTATTGCATTTTATTTTTTATTTTTTTAGGTGATTACAGAAATAATAAAGTTAGCTCAATGAACTACTACGCACACCGAATAATGGTTAGACAACATCAAGACAATTATATCCTTCGATATCGTCAGCTGTTCCATCAATACATTGTTGATATGTATGCCAAGGTCGAAAGCGAACGCTTGCGATTCCTTCGATTCAACCAGGCAAAACTACGATCGGAAGAATATATTCAGTAACGAGATGCTGTTGCTGGAAACATCGATGGAAATTTAAATCCCAATGACATCGGTAATGCTTTCATTTTACCTTCAAGCTACATCGGCAGTCCACGGAACATGCAGGAATACATACAAGATGCGATGACTTACGTACGTCATTACGGCCGACCGGATTTATTTATTACATTCACATGTAATCCGAATTGGGAAGAGATACAAACTTTACTATTGCCAGGACAACAAGCCATTCATCGTCATGATTTAACTGCACGTGTGTTTAAACAAAAATTGAAATCCTTAATTGATTTTATTGTTAAATATTCAAGTTTTGGTATCACACGTTGTTGGCTGTATACGATAGAGTGGCAAAAGCGAGGTTTGCCTCATGCCCACATTTTGGTTTGGCTTAAAGATAGAATCCGTCCTGAAGAAATCGATCAAATAATTTCAGCCGAAATTCCAGACCCATTAATTGATCAAGAATTATTTGATATTGTCACATAACACATGATCCATGGGCCATGCGGTGTTTTCAACATGACGTCGCCGTGCATGGAAAATGGAAAATGTAAAAAAAACTTCCCAAAGCCGCATACGAATGACACGATCACGGATATTGATGGTTATCCAATCTATCGCCGCAGAAGTACTGAGAATGGTGGCCATACATTTACAATGCGACTGCCGAACTTTCTAAATCAAGTTGGGTTTGATAATCAGTGGGTGGTACCATACTCACCACTACTTTCAAAAACTTACAAAGCTCATAACAATGTTGAGCTTTGCAGTTCTGTTAAATCAATTAAGTATATTTGTAAATATGTAAACAAAGGCAGTGATTTGGCCATATTTGAAGTACAAAACATAAATAAAAATGACGAAATAGCACGATACCAAATGGGCAGATACATTAGCAGCAATGAAGCTATTTGGCATATTCTCAGCTTTCCCATCCACGAAAGAGATCCTGCTGTCCAACATCTGGCAATACATCTTGAAAACGGTCAACGTGTATACTTCACTGAAGAAAATGTTCTCCAAAGAGCGTTCGAAGCTCCGAAAACGACTCTAACTGAATTTTTTACATTGTGTCAAAAACCTGATGTTTTTGGCCAATTCGCGAAGACATTGGTGTATGGTGATGTTCCACGTTATTTCACATGGAACTAATCCAGTAAAAAATGGGAGCCACGGAAACAAGGAAAACCACATCCTTCCATTACAGGCATATTCAAAGCTAAGACATTGGGGAGACTTTACACGGTACATCCAAAGCAACGTGAGTGCTTCTATTTACGTTTGTTATTGGTGAATGTTCCCGGACCAACGTCTTTTGAGTTTTTACGAACAGTTAATGGTCTTGTATTTAATACATACCAGGATGCATGTCGTGAACTGCAATTGCTAGAAGACGATAACCATTGGGACTTAACGCTTGCTGATGCTGCGTTGACATCAACACCGAATAACATTCGTCAGTTGTTTGCAATTATTTTGACGACATGTTATCCCTCGCAAGCACAAACTTTGTGGGAAAAATATAAAAATTGTATGACATAAGACATCTTGCACCGAATTAGACAAACAAATCAATGCCAAAACATAGATTATACACCAGAGATGTACAATGAAGCATTGGTCTTGATCGAGGATTTATGTGTTCTTATTTCAAATTTACCACTTAATCATTATGGTATGCCATCACCTAATCGTCCAGCCACCGACTTAGTCAATACCGATTTACAACGAGAAAATCAATATGACCATGGAAATTTAGCAACAATTATCATGAACAGTGAACCATTACTGACAGCAGAACAAAAAATTATTTATGATCGGATTATGCTGGCTGTTGCTGCTGAACAAGGCGGTTTTTTTTTCTTGGATGCACCCGGTGGAACCGGTAAGACATTTTTAATATCGTTGATTCTTGCCAAAATACGGTCGCAACAAAAATCGCATTAGCAGTAGCATCGTCAGGCATTGCGGCTATTTTACTGGATGGTGGGCGAACAGCACATTCAACATTCAAGCTGCCATTGGACGTTCATAATAAACCAGATGCAATGTGTAACATCAAAAAGAATAGTGGAATAGCTGCAGTGTTGCGGAAGAGTTCTATAATAATTTGGGATGAGTGCACAATGGCACACAAATATTCACTTGAAGCATTAAACAGAACTATGCAAGATTTAAACAGCAATAATAAACTTTTCGGTGGTGCTATCTTACTTTTGTCTGGTGACTTCCGGCAGACCTTACCGGTTATACCTCGCTCTACTTTCGCGGATGAGATTAATGCATGTTTGAAACAATCATTCTCATGGCGAAGTGTTGAAACACTTCGATTGACCATAAATATGCGAGTACAATTGCAAAATGATCCATCAGCACAAATATTTTCCGAACAACTACTAGATATTGGGAACGGTAAAATAGAACTGCAACCAAATACGCAATGCATTAAACTACCAGACAATTTTGGCACTGTTGTTCTGGATAAAAATGAATTGATTCAGAGTATTTTCCCGGATATACAGAATAATTATTTCAATCATGAATGGCTTAGTCAACGGGCGATTTTGGCAGCCAAAAACGTTGATGTTGACGAAATTAACTTCCAGATACAACAGTTGTTACCAGGTGATCTGATGTCTTTTAAATCAATCGATACTGTTGTTGATGAAAATGAAAGTGTAAATTTTCCGATTGAATTTTTAAATTCATTAGATATCCCTGGAATGCCACCACATAATCTTCGATTAAAGATTGGTTCCCCTATTATTCTCCTCCGTAATTTGAATCCACCTCAATTCTGTAACGGTACGCGTTTGGTCATCAAAAAGATCACCGGAAACATTCTTGAAGCAACCATTTTGGCTGGGAAGTTTAAAGGAAAAGTGGTCCTGCTGCCACGTATTCCGATGATACCATCAGATTCTACCATACCCTTCAAAAGGCTACAGTTTCCAATTCGTTTAGCTTTCGCCATGTCTGTAAATAAATCTCAAGGTCAAACAATGTCCATTTGTGGTTTAGATTTGGAAAATCCATGTTTTTCTCATGGGCAACTATATGTTGCGTGTTCACGTGTTGGGAAACCGTCAAATCTATTTGTGTTAGCTAAAGACAGGTTAACCAAAAACATTGTGCACCGATTGGTGTTAAATTAAATTGAAATTGAAAGTATTTATAATTCAAAAAAATAGATATTAATGTTTAAAAGTTTGAGACTGTCTGCCTTGCCTACCTCATTCATGAGTTTAAGCGTCACATGTTATTTACTGTATTATACTGTAATATACTTATATTTGTTATAAAATTAAATGGAAATAATAAATCTGATAAATTTTTATTTCGTACCTACTGATTTATGGTTAATATCAAGTGTAAGAACATTTTAATTGATTGTGTTCAATGTACTTCCCCTTCAAATCTCAATCCAGTGAATTTGTATACCAACATCAACATTTTCGTCTTTGTTCGTAAATAATTTCATTGTACTAAAGGGTTATAGTAGTAGAAAGTCAAATAAGGAGATCACCATATTTTTTTACAAATACCATCTGTGTGAAAAAGCATAGTGGACTCCGTGACTGATGTTTTCTTATTGTTCCTCTTAGATTGTTTACTATAATGTAATATAACAAAAACTTTAGCTACAGCAACGCGTGGCCGGGTCAGCTAGTATATATATATATATTTAAGTTAAAAGCGTGACTCTTATAACTTAAAAGGGTTGCGGGAATAATAATTCCTGAGTCTCAACGACTTGGGTTGATGTAGAAACGATACTAGAACATTATATTAACACCAATCACAAATAATTACATAAATAATAACAAAAATAATTATAACACTTATAGTCACCTAAATCAACAACAATGTCGGTTTTGACGATCGGGATTGTAGGCTTAGTTGACAATGATAAGAATAATTTACAATATAATTTACAATATATTTTACAGAGCATTCACTATGACGCTAGTGGATGTCTCGAGCGCCTGTCAATCACTCCCCTCTCTCCCGAGGCGATGATTCCGCGATGGTCACTCTTGGTTATCCTTTCCGTAACCCGTTCAGCGTGTTTGTTGTTTTTCATAAATAAGTTTGGGTAAACAGGCCACAAACTTACATCCCCCCTTCCCGGAGAGGATTGGTTAGGATCTGGGACGGGTTGTAAATATGGGACCATTTTGCTTTTGTGAAAAATATTTACATCTTTTTTTCTTGTACCGATATCAATTTCATAAATGGATTTAGATATTTTTTTTTGTAATTTTGAATGGTCCAGTTCGGACGGGATCTAATTTTTTTCTATTTAATTTATTCCCATTTTGTATATACACTAAGTCATTTACTTTATATTCTATTGCATTTGTGTGAGTGTCGTAGTATAATTTATTCCTGTTATGCGATTTTATGGAATTTTCTAATGCTTTTGCTCTATTGACATCTAAATTTTCTTCTGTGTTTTCATTTAATTCCTTTGGAATTATTGACCTGTCCATTCCCGAGAGCAAATAGTTTGGTGAAAAACCTGTAGAGCTATGTACTGTATTGTTATATTCACTTATGCATTGTTCGGCAATTGTTGTCCATGATTTATTTTGGTTTTCGTAAAGTTTACAGCGAATTCTGTTTACTAATGTTTGGTTTGTACGCTCGTTTTGTCCATTGGAAAACGGACAATCTACCGCTGTGAAAATCAGTGTTATATTTTTTTCTTTCAAATATTTCTTGAATTCTTTGGAATTTATCCCAGGATATTGGTCTGTCAGAACTGTTTGAATTTTACCTCTCTTTTCTATTATTTGGACTAGGTTTATAAAATCTTTTGCTATTTGTGTTTTTGAAGTGGAGATAAATGCATATCGAGTTAATTGATCTACCATTAAGTGCATGTACTTTTTTTGAGATTTATTTCCCGTGAAACCGCCTATTGTATCTAATGAAACTATTTCTAACGGCTTGGACGCAGGACCCAACTGCGACAATGGCGCCTTAAAGTTTCCAAATCTTGTTTTATTTTTGATACAAGTTTCGCATGATCTGCAGATCATTTTAATATGTTTGTGCATATTTTTAAAATAAAATATTGGTGTAATCGTAAGTGTCATCTGTTTAGTTCCAATGTGACCTTGTGACCTATGTAAGTTTTCAAGGGCTGCAATACCATATTCTTCTGTTAACCAGATCTTTTTCCTTTTGTTCAAGGTTTTGTATATAATATCATTTTCTTTACTACAATGTTTGTCCCACTTTAATTCTTTTTGGTTCTGTAAGATGTTTTGCATAGTTATGAAGTTGACGATTTGTATTTTAGAACCTTCATCATTTTTGTTTTCTGATAGAACCGGGTTTCTTGATAAGCAATCAGCCTCTGAATTATTTATGCCGGGATTATATTCGATATCAAATGTAAATTGTGAAATGTAATTTAATATGTGTAAAAGTTCTGTATCTTTGCAATTTTTTATGTTGAAATTACGTAAAGGTTCATGGTCTGTGAATATTTTAAATTTTTGTCCTATTAAGTGATATTGCCAATATAGAATCGCCTCTTTGATTGCTAAACATTCAATAAATATAGCTCTTTTTATTTTTTGAGATTCTGACAACTTTCGCGAAAAATAGAAGACCGGTTTAAGTGTGTTATCTTCTTGAGGTTGTTTTAGTATTGCACCCACGCCTTCTAAACTAGCATCTGTATATATGAAAATTGGTTTAGTGGGGTCGAATATTGCTAGAATTGGTGCTTCACATAAACAACCCTTAACCTTATCAAAACTGTTTTGACATCTAGCGGACCAATCGAACTGCACATTTTTTCGCAAGAGATTGTGCAATGGATCCAAGATAATTGAGGATCTAGGAATATATTTCAGATAAAAATTTACTTTCCCCAGGAATTGTCTAACTTGTTTTTTTGTTTTCGGAATCGGAAAGTTTTTGATCGCTATTAAATTGTCATTAATCGGTTTTACACTATTGTTTGATATTGTGTGTCCTAGATACGTAACTTCTTTTTTTGCAAAACTGCATTTATTCGTATTTAATTTCAAGCCTTGCTCATGTAAAACTTCCAATGTTTGTTTAATATGTTGTACGTGTTCATCGTAATTTTTCGAAAATATCAGAATATCATCGATATAATTAATTGCAAAGGTGTCTAAATTGTTATTTCTAATTATGGTTGAAAGTATTCGTTGGAATATTGCTGGAGCCGATTGTAAGCCAAAAGGAAGACACGCCCATTGCCAGTGACCGTGGTGTGTGACGAAAGCCGTTTTATATTTATCTTTCGCACGTAATGGTATTGACCAGAATGCTGAGTTGATATCTAACTTCGAGAAGTAAACACACCTCCCAACACGAGCAATCAGATCATCAATTCTAGGAAAGGGGTAACCTTCTGGTACAATGAGTTTATTTAGTTCGCGATAATCAATACATAGTCGCGATTTTTTGTCTTCATCTTTCTTGTGTACTAAGGTCACTGGTGAGGCATATGGACTATACGACTCCTCGATCAATCCTAATTCCAATAATTTCTTTATTTGAAATTCTATTTCTAATTTATCGGGAATAGAGCACTTATATGGTTTTCTCGATATGTACTTATTTTCCGTTAATTTTATTCTTGCTTCGAAGTTTCTGACTGTACCTATATCGAACTTTTCCTTGGCGAAGACTGAATCGTATTTATTTAACAAACCATTCAGACTATCTTCGTTATTGTTCGAAGCATAGTTTATTTTAACGCAATCAAAACTTTGGTTCGAACTTATATTTTGAGAAATTTCAAGATTTTCGTTTTGACGCAATCGGAATGATTTTATACAATCCAAGCCAAGCAACAAATCTTCTTCAAATAAATCATTTTTCATTATTAGGAATGGCGCTACTTTTTCTATTTCAAATATCTTTAATTTCAGAAATACCCTTCCATTCGTACTTGCTACGCCGCCCATTGTTCTTATTGTTGAGCCCCCACTCATAGAGATATTCATTTTTAATTTTTTGTAAAATGTATAATTAATCAAGGACACATTGGCTCCTGAATCGTAAAGAGCAACTGCCTTTTCATTACAATTTACGATAACATGTAGTCTTATAAGTGGGAGGCTATCTAGTTTTTTGATTCGGCAGATTTGATAATCGCTGGTCTTGCATTTCTGCAAATTTCCTCTGGATGGAATCTATTTTTATAACCGGCTTTCTCGCAAATACGACATGGATCAAACTTTCGATTTTGCTTATTTACTTCTATACGTGAGCTGTTATTGTTTGATACTGGTTGAAGTTGACTCAGACTAGACATTAAATTTTCTATTGTTTTCAATTCACGTTTATGAAGGTGTGATCGAACAAATTTTGGCAGGGCAATAACGATAAAATTTATTTGTGAACTGACGCCTAATTCTGGATCTGCATCTATTAATAGGTTTCTCTTTTTTAATGCAAAATCTAAATATGGTCCACTTATCCAACGAAAAGAGTAAGCGTATTCGACCTCTGACCACGATTTTTCCCCGAATGTTTCCAGAAAGGAACTTTCCCAAAAGCTCCAAGGTTACGTCATACCATAAGTTTTAAAAATTGATGTAAACCAGTCTATGGCTGGTCCTTCTAAAACTAGTTTCAGAACCTCGGGGAATTGATTTTCTTCCACTTTAAATCTTTCACATTCAAGAACAAATAAAGTGAGCCATGACTTTGCGTTCTGATTTCTGTTTGAAAATTTTTCTAATAAAATGCCCTTCGAAGTTAATTGAATCGGGGTTTCACGTGCCGGAACTGTTAAACTGGATGAGTTTGGAGTGGGTTGGGGGGTTTCTATTTCCTCCAGGTAATACTCGTTGAACACTACATTACCCTCCTCATCGAAGTATAACCTTTGCAGATGCGCGTCCAGTGAGACGATAGCTTTTCTCTGCTTCCCTCTTTTATCCAGACTCTTGATAATTCCTTTGACCACTGGTAATTTGGCCAGCTCGGCATGGTTTGAAATCGGTTGATCTTTTTGTTCAAAAGAAAAAATTTGTTCCTGTTCCAATACTTGGATGGATTTAACCTTGATGACGGTCGTCTTGGCATCCCAGGCTTCTGCGGCGAACTGGAATTTTACCTTGACCTTCTCCATTTTGTTGTTGATTTTTAAGTTAAAAGCGTGACTCTTATAACTTAAAAGGGTTGCGGGAATAATAATTCCTGAGTCTCAACGACTTGGGTTGATGTAGAAACGATACTAGAACATTATATTAACACCAATCACAAATAATTACATAAATAATAACAAAAATAATTATAACACTTATAGTCACCTAAATCAACAACAATGTCGGTTTTGACGATCGGGATTGTAGGCTTAGTTGACAATGATAAGAATAATTTACAATATAATTTACAATATATTTTACAGAGCATTCACTATGACGCTAGTGGATGTCTCGAGCGCCTGTCAATCACTCCCCTCTCTCCCGAGGCGATGATTCCGCGATGGTCACTCTTGGTTATCCTTTCCGTAACCCGTTCAGCGTGTTTGTTGTTTTTCATAAATAAGTTTGGGTAAACAGGCCACAAACTTACATATATATATATATAAGTTCAACGCATCCGATGCAGACTCGTCAGTCTTACATGATACATGCAAGTCAAAAAAGTTATACAAAGTTCAGCTTATATCAACGTCAAAGTCATGGCAGTCGAAGCGTAATATACGGAACAAGAGACTGTGCAATGTCGCAGATCCCGCAGAGCCGAACAATGCTGTAACTTTAAAAATCTTGAGACGAAAATTCAACGTGCTGCAAAAACAAATCGACAACCTCGATCAAATGATCAAAGCTTTAGAGCTCACCACGGAGAAAGCCTTGGATACCTTTTCCACAGACTTTGAAACAGGCAGAGACCTGTCGATTCGAAACGCTGATAACATTTCCAAATTGGACACCCGACTAAGAGCGTTGGAATATGAACGAGGAAAAGCAAGCACTGGTGACGGAATTACCCGCGTCGACGTGCGCGGCATCGACGAGACCTGGCAGGCGGATCTTGTTGATATGACGTCATACGCTGGACAAAACAAAGGTTACAAGTACATGCTCACAGTCATTGATATCTTTTCAAAGTATGCGTGGGCTGTACCGATAAAGAGCAAGTCTGGAGATGATGTTACGAAGGCAATGGAATCTGTGCTTGTTCAAGGACGGGTACCGAAAAATTTACACGTTGACAGAGGAACGGAATTTTACAACTCGAAATTTGAATCGCTTATGACACGTTACGGAATCAAACTTTACTCCACGTACAGTAATTTGAAGGCTTCGATCTGTGAACGTTTCAATCGCACGCTGAAAGGTAAAATATGGACACGGTTCAGCATGCAAGGAAGCTACAAGTGGCTCGATATCTTATCTGATTTGGTTTCGGCTTGCAACAACGTCAAACACCGAACCATAAGAATGAAACCGTCGGATGTTACCGTTGCAAACGAGAGGCTGTTATTACGTCAGGCGTACGGAGGGCTTCGAGCGATACCTACCGTATCGGCAAAGTTCAAATCCGGCGACAAAGTTCGAATCAGCATATTCAAAAATGTCTTCGAGAAAGGTTACACTCCCAATTGGACGACTGAAATATTCACGATAAGTCGAGTGGAAAATACTCATCCTGTGACGTACAAGCTCAAAGACTACCGAGATCAACCCATCGCTGGTGGTTTCTACGAACAAGAGCTCCTCAAGGTTAAACATCCGGATATCTATCTGGTGGAGAAGGTGCTCAAGAAGCGCGGAAGAAAAATATACGTTAAATGGTTAGGTTTTGACAATACACACAACAGTTGGATAAACGAATCGGATGCGTAACATTTGAATAAATGAATTTTTTTATAAAAACGTATGTCCCTCTTTATTTTATATCCGACACACAACAAGTATGCGTCTTTATTTTTTAGACAATCGACAGACATATGCATCGTTGTACAATTTCTTATATTTCGGAGCGTTCTTATTCACTATCCTACATAACAATAATATTTTATACATCATGGTACAGTTATAAATTACAAAGCTAAGGTGTAGGCTTGTAGCCCCACGGAAGCGTGTCGGTTGTATTTTGAAACACGATCCGCTTGTCGTCATTCCAGCTCAGTGCTACTTTCTGCTGTTCTACGGTGTATACCTCGTGCTTCCGACTCAATATCAAATGCTGATTTGAGGATAGATTTTCACGGTTCAAAATACATTCCAAATAATCGTTGAAAGTTATTTTTCTCAACGCTGATCCTTTGACACCTTTGGCACGTTTATTGTCTTTCTCATCTCCCAAGACTCGGAATGCGTACAGTTTAGCTCTTAATCCTACAAATTCCAGCATTATTTTTCCATTATTCTCATCTTTCCTCAAGCCGAGAACTTTTTTGTTCGCTAGAGGCATTCCGTAAACGTTGTCAAGCGGATAATCCGACGTGTCGAATTTGTGCAAGTCCTCCTTTATATGTTCGTATATGTCGGGGACGGTAAAATTGTAAATCAAACTGTCGGTATCCGTATACATTAATTTTGCTCGATTGCCGAATTTCTGCTTAATGTAATTGTAATGAAAATCGTAGATATATGTTTTAGCCAGATCCATGATGGAGAAACCTGCATACAATGGTTTATTCAACTTGACTTTCGTCTTACTCATTTCAACGATAATTATATCTTTGCCGAAAACGGTGCAGCTGTGAAAATTGGGTTTGGCTATAGTAGCTCTAGCACCGTATCTTCCATCCCATTTCGTGATCAGTCTGACATCTCTATACTTCCTAACATTTTCCATTGTTTTGCCAAAAACTGCATTGTTCATCAGTTTGTAAAAATTTTTCTCGAATTCGTTGTGAGATTTTTTGCGCAAATCGGTATTCAAATCTATGTATTTTGTGAGCCACGGGGTTTGTCTGAATTTGAGAACTCTGTGAATTTTGAGTAATTTTAAGCCTAATTGTAAGCATTGTTTCAAAACCCTGTAGTGAACAACGTAGTTTTTCTTGAAAAGTAGCGTGGGCGTCAATTTCGGTTGCTCACTATTCGAGATCGGAGGTATGTAGTGCTCCGGACACAGTGGTAAATCCTTATGAATTTCATGCAGTTCCTCAGGATATTCCAAATCCACCTCCAGTATGTAAACAAACTCCGCATCGTCCGAGATGGTAAGAACGTCGCATTGTCCGAAGTCTGATAACCATTCGAAGGAACTGTATGGCAGAGCAAAGCTCATAGCAGCACCGTACAAATTATTAACGTCAAAGTACATGAGATAAGATTCTTCGACCTCAGGATCGAATTCCTCTCCCATATATCTATTGTTGGCCTTTGCGTATCTGTTCGAACACTGTGATACACCACCACGAATACCCTTTTCGATAAACATAACCATGTCTATGTCGGTGAGAAGCTCGAGTTCGATGCCTGTACATTTTAACATTGCATCAAACGACAGACCGGGCGCTGTGTAGTAATGTAACGCGTCCAGTTTGTACGTCGTCCAACAGCTCTGTCGAAAATTTTGAAAAACGTCAGCCAGTAAAAACACGTCCGTCTGTAAATACAAGTCCGAATACTCTCCCAAAGTTTGAACGTTAAAAGTTTGCCAAACTTTACATGCATGCGCATAGTCGTCGTCTGATATATCCTGATCATTTAATTTTGAGTAAAATTGTTGTTTGGATGGTAACCGTCTGTCCTCGAGCTTCTTCCAACTGTCTATGTATTCGTACGGGAACACTCCTTTTCTGGTCAATAACTGAAATTTATCTGAGCTATGATAAAATTTTCGTGTGATTGATTTCTGATCATCACCGAGATACGTTGCTAATTTCTCAAGACTACTGGGCATTAAACGGTACGAATCTACGAATCTAAACTTTATATCTGTCCCCTCGACATATTTTGTAAAAGAAATGTACTTTTCTTTGTTTACGGGTAGAAGCTCAATTCTGCCCTCGAACGATGTAGCCAGTGCTTTGATCAGAAAATGTGAATCGTAACCCGACAGATTGTGAAATATCACTGGGATAATGTGCGAATTTTGGTAATTTAGATTGCAACCTCGGTGAGCAGCACCACGGTACTTTCCCGTGAAATGGCAGTGATCACGATGTTTCACGTCTGCGAGTGTAAACGGTTTTTCACAAATGTGACACACTGTTGTTGAGTGAAATTCGTTGATTTGATTGAAATTTAGTGGTTCCATCGGTACAACAGTTTTGAAATAAACTTCCAACGAATGTGCCAATTCCGCTAACTCATTCACAAACCATTGAACGCAAGTCTCCCCACGATTAATTTTGAAATTCGCAAGCGAATCGTCAAACGCACAATGTAGATAGTAAGCTATACTGTACGGAAGATGCTTCTGATAAATTGTTCTATTTTCCCCAAAACTTTCATGTGTGGGTTGCAGTAAACATTCGAGATCCGCGTAAATGCAGAATGGAACGGTTTCTTTGTGCTTGAAATTTTTGAATTTGAGTATTTTTTCCTCATCTGTAGGTAGAATAACTTTGGTTTTGTTTAAATTCATGCAATCAGCTCGGTGCTCCAACAAACATCTTTCGAAATTAAAATGAGACAGACACCTATCGCACAACCAAGTACGACATTTATGCTTGGAAATTTGAGATCTTGTTAATCGAGACAGATTTCGAATACAAGTAAAATGAAAGATTCTGTTTTTTTCATAATTTTCCATATCTACATCATCATCGTCAGGGATTTCAGTTTCGATCGCCAAAAGATGAATCACAGGTTTATCAGACTCATTCTGACTCAGGTGAATCGGTACTATTTCACTTTTTTTCCGATCACCTTGGTCTACACCGTAAACGTTAATTGAAAGACCGTTAAGCTTCTCAAATTTTGAAATGGTGTTTTTGTCTAGAGACATTGGAAAATGCAACCCGTCGTATTGTAGCACTGAGCTGAAATGTGGATACGAAGTAATTTCATTGGGATTTTTGTTGTTGGCTGGAAAGAGGGCTGCGGTGACCGACCAGAGGAAGCAATACGCGTCTCTGTTACGGATGTTGACGACAGCCTTCTTATCTTGAATATCTTTCGGTAGTGGTGTGTATGTGAACACACCGCGTCGCAGTGGCACGTACTTGTTGATATTTACAGTCAAATTGATTATTTCGGTCAGCGACCAACCAGAGTCTCTCTCTTGAAAATCTTCCACCTTGGCCAACACTTTTTGCTTTACGTTCTCTTCGAATTACCCGTGTATGTCAGCTGGCTGGAGGATGATCTGGTTTCTGGTGTTAAAATATTTGATTTCCTCAACAAGTTCAGCGTTTTTCGTTATATTGAATTTACAACACAAGACACAGTTTGCTTTTAAACTTCCCACTTTTCGTAGCATTTTCTTCAGTCTTGCAACGACGAGGTGTTTCGCATCTTCCAAAAACCTGTTCAAATCTTTATGCCGCAGATTGATAATGGCTCCCGTTCGAATTCGACTCTCGAAAGCTGTCTCCAAATCTTCCCACCGTACTCGATCGCTCCTTCGTCGGCTTCGTAATCCGTCACCCACTTTTTGAAATTGTTGAAATTTGACTGCCAACGATTTCAGAATTCCAATTGTTGTCAAAATTCTTGTATTCTCCCCGATCGTTGAGGCGTTGTTGCGTAAGATTCTATTCAAAAGCCTGATATTTTGGGTTCCGAATCGAATCCATTTTGCAATTTCTGCCGGTGACGATTTTTCCGATAAAATCTTGAACGCCGATTCCATAATATCGATCAATCTCAAACACTTCGCGGATTCCATCTTGAGCTTTTTCCTCACGTATACTTGACAGGTTGTGACGTGATGATCGTTTGCTGTGATGAGCGTCCTTTTTATAGGGCAGCTGTACGGATGCGCGCGCACCTTTTGGCATTCCAACAGCGATGGTAACCCAACACCGCAGATCCATGGCTTTGAATGTACCGCGGCTATCGGTCGACCTTGGATATCAAACCGACATCCGATTAAGTGAAAAACAATTCTCGGAATCGTCCGACGAGTTTCGAAGGTGAGCGGCATGCGGTCAAAGGATTTTAGACAAAACAATGCGTTCGACAAGTTTCGACTTGACGGTGAGCGGCACGCGGTCAAAGGATTTCGGTGCGACGTTGAATTTGGGACAAACAATTCTCGGAACTATTAATTTTGGAATGTCACATGGTTGATAAGGTGGTTAGACAAAACAATGAGTTCGAAAAGTTTCGACTTGACGGCGAGTGGCATGCGGTCAAAGGATTTCGGTGCGACGTTGAATTTGGGACAAACAATTCTCGGAACTATTAATTTTGGAATGTCGCGTGGTTGAAAAGGTGGGAAAGGAATGTGGGGTGGTTGATATTACACATCAGCAGTCCTACCGTGGGAAAGGAATTCGGAGTGGTTCATGTTACACATCAGCAGTCCTATCGTGGGAAAAGAATGCGGGACGGTAAAAAAGTTCTCGCCCCCGCTGCGCCCTCTACCGTTGGCAGGCGAGCACTACAGACCTTCGGTCGGTAAGATTGTCGGTAAAACACCACGATTTCGACCTTCGACCGATACAACTGTCGGTAAGGTTGCACGGTTTTGACCTTTGGTACGGCAGACTGTGACGTCATCGCGGAAAAGGGTTTGCGTCTGGGCTGCGCGGAGCGGAAAAGGGTTTGAGTCTGGGGAGAATGTATAGGCGGACTGGTCGGCTCGGTCGGTAAAGAAGGTGTTTCTACGCACAACCCCCCTTGCTATACTACTCATGTAGGTAAATTTCTTATTACGTGATCTTTGACAATTACAATATTTTAACATGAATTCAATGATGAAATTCGTTTTTTTTCAGCAGGCTTAGAGTTTGAACTTTGACTAACAGGAGGAAAATTATGCCTCACCTGATGGTCAAAACGTTCAAGTGGCAAGGATCCTGGTTTCTCGAGCGGTGCAATCATTATAACCATCGAACCTGGTTGTTCCGTCAGACATCAGGTGCCAGAGTGAATTTCATCAGGCCATCGCCACCTTTTTAACATAAGTTGAGGCAAAATAGAAGAGCGGGATACACTACAGATCACAATGGCTGAATATCCCATCATTTCACTTTGATCGAGCCAATAGCGATAAGTTTGTTACTCAACCGCTGCCGCCAATTCGTTCTACCGAGGAATCATTTTGTGCGCCATTGTAATTCAAGCATTATCACTGACCAGCATTGCTTTTCAAACTTTATACCATTTAATTTGGTATCTTATTTTGAAGTTTACTTTTACTCTCTTTGGCATTGAATTCAGATGAATAGTTTTTCAAGTCCTCAATTAGATTGTGGGGTTGAATTTTGCTGGGCAAACTGAATCAATCTAAATCTAGAATTGTTCAATAACTCCAGTTAAAAATCTCTTTGAATTTAATTTCAGTTGACGGTATCATCTGGCTAGCTAGTTGTACGATAACTTGAAACCAAATTCAATTTTACATTCTTCACAGGGTCCTACGGTAAGACTCAAAGCTTGTGAATCTCCATTGACCGCAATCGTTTCTGCATTTTATATTAGCATTGTCTGGAGTAAAAAAAAATCTCATTTTGAGATCGGAAATGGAACCTAAAACGGAGAACTTATTCAGTAGCACGAATTGAATACCAAGAATTTTATAGTGGTTTCTGCAACAAAGGGACTCTTGCCAAATATCCTTGTTACAAGGTGATGTTCGGAGGATTATAAAGAAGATATTGTATCGGATTACATTATTTGTAAGAAAATCTTTATGAACTTCGTTGAAAATTGGATATTTATTTATTTTGATGGAACAAGGGACACAATCTTAAACCCGATGAGTTAATATCCTCGTAATAATGTTCCGACATTACTCTAAAACATGATTGTCCTTGAAACTAATTATGGCGTTCAGGCGCATTTTGAGAAAGTTGATTTTCAACATGTGTCACAGGATGTGATCTACGTTCCTGAGTTCTACGCTTCCGATTTGATTTCCTTTGTTTTGAACCGCACTAACATGAAATACAGAAATCATTCCAAAAAACCTAATATTTCTTGAATTTTCAATTTGAGTATTGGGTTCCCTTCATTTATTCAATTGAACATCATTGAAAATTTGCGAAATGAACTCTGATATTCATTAGAAAATCATTAATAGTAGTAGCAATAATTTATTGATCGGAAAAAATACATTGATTATCGACTACTTGTAAATTTTGAGGAACCATTTTCGAGAAAAAAAAAGATTCACAGTTCTGTTACAGATAGTGTGATATTCAAATTTCTTGAATGTTCGGTTTAATGTCTCATTTTCAAAAGTAATAAAATTCAATATCACTGCCTGAAATCACAAGAGATTGAGAACGTTGCTTCGTTGCTTGAAAGTGGCGATGATCTTTGTACGTGTGATAAATTGAATAGGCAGATAACAATAAATATTAGAGATGTAATTTTTTTGACGGTGTTACCTGTTGACAGAAGAAAAATTTATTGTTATTACCAATGTACGAAATCGTAAAAGTGATCAAATAAAGTGTTTCCACCTACCTGCTGCGTTTCTTCTAAGCACCCAACATTTGAACAAATTTCTCATCTCAGTCGAATAAAGCCAATTTTCAAAAAGCATTAGCATCAACTTTCCGAGTCAGTATCTCGACTGTTTGAGATTCTAACCTTAAAAATCTGTATGAACTTCATCGCCGCCAGAAACAGAGTTTGACAGCTGAAACTCGGAGTGGCCAGCCTGCCCGAGCAGCGGATAAAACTCGCGTATGCGCAATGTATGTATAGTTTCGAGAGATTTTCCCGGTATATTACCTTTTTTGTTGATTTCAAATTCATTCATGATGATTTTATACTGTTTTTAGATTCCGAAATTTAATGACTCATCATTTATTTTCATTCACAATTTATTTTATATCTATATCTAGTTTGTGTACTAACGATTCATCAACTATTAAGATGAAATGAGATTCCGCATAATATCTTCGGTGGTGATTTTAAGTACTAAAATACGTACCAAGTTATGTAATCTATATTCATTTCCACTCTCATCATTTTTTAATTTCCAGTAATTTAAACACGGGAAAGAACACTTCCTCGAAACCTCACTCATCGCTTGAAGCAAACTTTGGGAAGGTACAGTATTTTTTTTCAGTTTCGGCGTGAGTTGTGAATGAAGATCGCGGCCTCCGAATCGGATGTTAATCTAATGGTGTGATCGGAGGACGCGTTTAGAGACCTGCATGCGTATGTCCTAGCAACGTGTCGGAGTAATGACTGCATAGGTTTCATGTTCAGCACGGAGAGTTTCAATCAAGGCCCTACGTAGTTATCGTTCCGCCCGACGAGGGACTCGCGGTACAGTGAACTCTGGAAGTTAGTTTTCAGCGTAGCCGAGAGCGCATCACAGTCTGGTGTAGACAGCGTCTTCACCGTTACGGTACACAGTGTTGGAGTACCGGAGGTTTGAAGTGTGTGTTTACCTTGCGCCGTCGTTGTAGCCAAGGCTTACGCCGAGAGGGGCCCGAACCGCAGTGCATGAAATCGCACAGTTCTAAAACTATCTGCCATGCAAGGGATTGCTTATTACAGTGTGCGAGTTAGGGAGGCTAGGTACCGGTGAAGCGGTATTTTACGACGGAACTGCCGTACTAAGAATAATCGGAACAGGCGCTGTCACGCACGGATTGAATCTGCTGTACTGTCCCGAAGAAGATCATTATTTTCCGATTGTAAATTTAACCGTGGCGGCAGCAGGGACTTTTTTCTGTCAACCCTGCAATAGAAAATTTAACAACGGGTACGAACAACGATGCTCTGTAAAGTACCCACACTGCCTCGCGTCGTCACCGTGCAACAGCCAGTCTCGCAAAATCGAGTATCCCGATTGCAGATGCGTGTTCCGCGGTAACGGCTGTCTGAAGTACCACCGCAGGATCGGCTCCTTCAGTCCTTGTCGCTTCGTTTATGCAACGCTACGTATATGTCAGGATTGCGAGCGATTCGTAAATCTTTCGCGGAGGGCTCATATTTGTGAAACTCGGTTTCGCGCCAAGAGTCGGTGCAACAGACCGTTCAACCACTACTGATTCAGGATGCCACTGAAAGAATCGACAAGACCGAAACATTACATCTTCATTTTTCATAATTTCAAAACGAAGCAATGAGAGACAGTAGACGGTAACGCGACGACAAACATACATGTGCCGAACCTGTGTGTAAAGCAACAAGTGTGTACGCATTGTATCCACGATCTCGATATCGAACAGCCGTTCCGTTTGCGGGCTCGTAAGTGAGTTCGATTTCAGGAGGGAACTGGTGGAGGAGTTGGTAGACTTTGCTACTAGGCCTGTTCAGGACTTTGCCCGCATTGTATCCATTGCGCACAATGCAAATGGTTTTGATGCGCAATTCATACAGCGGCGTATGGTTGAGCGAGTTGCATCTTAACCCATCAACGCCCGAAATGACACTTTTCATATAGTCATGTGTGACCGCTTGCCAACAACGGTAGGACAATGGGATTTTGATAAAAATTGGTATCCAACTATTCTCAAGGATGCTCTTTCAGAATATCTGGGTTAAAAGTCATGAAAATCAGATTTTCTATGGAAAATTCGCAATTAAGAAAAAAAAGGCGAAATTTCGGTATAGTTTTTTTTGAAAAACTATTCATATCGAACCTTTATAATACTCAAATCAGACTCTTTTCTGCAAAAATGGTGGAATTTTTATCTGTACTTCAAAAACCTACTCGTTGTGAACTTTTTTTATCAATTATTTTCAAAATAGCGGCTCGAAAAGGGTGAAATCTTACGTGAGAATCAAATAATGGTTTCTTGCTTTATTTCTCGAGCTCATTCTTATATCTTGGGTTCAACTCTGGATGTAACCTTGATTCAGTGTTTGAATTTCAAAAATTATGGAAATTTTGACAGTTAAAAATGGCGGATTTAAGATGGCGGATGAAACGATTGAAAAAACGTTATTGGGTGAAAAAACTTTGTTCTTACGGTTTTCGGGGTCGCTAATTACGAATCTGAGGCAAGTTTTGAAAAAATATGAAAGAGCGGATTCAATAAGGCGGACCAAAAGTCAAAATTACACGATCCTGTGCAAAAAATCGCTCTCAGGAATTTCTGGGGTTCCCTGATTACGAATCTGAGGTCAGTTTTCACAGAATACAAAATGGCGGATCCAATATGGCGGACAGAACATCAAAATTACATTATTCTGCCCAAAAATTTGCTCTTGAGACTGCACTTTTAATGCCTAGTTAAACAATATCTGCCAGTGAATTTTCTACGATATCACTGTTGCCCAATTTTTGCCACGTGGAAGTTTTGTTTTGGGATATCTTCTGCCTGTATGATTTTTTTCTTCAATTTTTTTGTTTTCTATTTTATTTCATTTTGTTTTTTGTTGTTTTCAAATTTTATCTGGTTTTCGTATTCTTGAATTTGTTTGTGTTTTTTTTTTCATTTTTGTTTTTTGATTGTTTTTAAATTGTTATTTTTCTTTCAGTTTTGTAATTTTTTGTTTAATTTTTATGTTTATCATCAAAACATTTTTTGCCATAATACAGCTTACAAGCAGTACACGTTGTCAGTTCGTACGGCACATTTACTAGTACTGCAATATTTTGGCCGCCATCTTGAATCTGCCATTTTTGATTTTTCAGAATTTCTATAATTTCCTGAATTCAAACACTGAATCAAGGTTATATCCAAAGTTGAACCCAAGATATAACAATCAGCTCGAGAAATCAAGCAAGAAACCATTATTTGATTTTGACGTAAAATTTCGCCCTTTTCAAGCCGCCATTTTAAAAATAATTATTAAAAAAAATCCCTTACCAATAGGTTTTTGAAGTGCAAATAAAAATTCCACAATTCTTGCAGAAAAGAGTCTGATTTGAGTATTATAAAGGTTCGATATAAGCAGTTTTTCAAAAAAACTACACCGAAATGTCACTTTTTTTTTTTTTTTAATCGTGAATTTTCTACAAAAAAACTAATTTTCATGGCTTCTCACCTCGATATTCCGAAAGAGTACGCTTGAAAATAGTCGGGTAACAATTTTTATTAAAATCCCATTGTCCTAGCGTTGTTGGCGATCAGTCAAACATGACTACATGAAAAGTGTCATTTCGGGCGTTAATGGGTTAATCGGTAGCAGAATCATCATGCTCGACACGGGTCACACCCGATTTCGAGACTCTTAGGCATATATGCCTTCAATATTATCAGCATTACCGAAGGCTTTTGGGTACCGACTGCTTCCGTAAAAGGTGTATTCCCTCACCTTTTTAATACCCCGGGAAACGAGGGTTACGTGAGACCGATTCCTGCAGCGAAGTCTTACGCTCCGGATACCATGAGTAACGATACGCGCGCAGACCCTCACGGAAAAAAACCTTCAACGTTTGAGGGTAACCCTCAAAATTTAGGGGTTTACCCTGAAAGTTAGGGACCCCTGAATTTAGGGGTTCACCCCCAAAAGTTAGAGGTAAACCATCATTGATAGAGGGTTTATCTCCAACAGTTGGAGATTAACCCGCAACAATTAAAGGTTTATCCTCAAAGGTGAAGGTGAAGCCTCAACGTTGAAGGTAAACCCTTGACGATGAAGGTTGATTGCTAACAATTGAGGGTTCAATCCCCAAGACATGAAGACTGATGATAAATGTGAGGGTGAACTATCAACATGGAGGGGATTGTCCCCTGCAACCCCAAGAGATACACCTAACTCTTCTTGAGGGTGTACTGTAAAATTTCGGTGTCAACGCAAAAATATAATATGTAAAAGATTGTAGGTGAACTCCTGATTTCATTGCAGGGTAACGTAACCCATGAAATTTCTAAAGTAATTCTTATAGTCCAGTCAAATTAGCTCTAATGATAGGTCGATCTTGTTATTGGCTTACCACACTTGGGGACCAAGTGCTTTTTTTGTAAAAAAACGCGCCGATTTCGAAAATCCTAGTCCTAGGGCGCAAAGTGGCGAAACATGGTTTTAAAAATCTAAAACTGAAAAATTACCAAAAAAATCGCATTTTTTCGCATTCATCGTCGAATATCTCGGAAAGTATTGGCTTTGAGGCAAAAAATTTACGGAGGTGAATCTATTTAGAATTACATTTTCCACAAGATGCACTTGGTTTGGAATAAGAATTTTCAAAATTTGATTTTTTTTATGCAACATACAAAAAAAAAAATTTGCAAAATTGAGTACTCATTATCCCCCCTTAAAATTCATCCAACCTCTTTGATGATCTGTAATTGGTTACCTCTTTTGGTCGCGAAACAGTGAGTGGAACCCGATCCCTGTGGGTTGAATAGTTATTGCATAATTAAGCAACAGGAAAAAAAAGTAATGTCTTCTGTAGCCTTTGCTATAACACCCACACTGTTCCTGATTTTTTTACACATATAAGACACACCCAACAACCATGTCCCATGGGTCTTTGATTTTTTTTGCAATTTGACGGCCTACAGAATTTAAAAAAAAATCACTCCATTTTCCTAATAACAAATGGAATATCTTTCAACCTATACTATAGAGTGTTACTTTATAGTACACGGTTAGAAAGCTGTTTTCAAGACGCACAATTTCAAAAAAAAAGTCGAAATCCAATAGGTAAATCCCGAGATAATGTAGCGAAGAAAAACTCATTTGAAATATCAAAATGTGCTAGTCTTCCATAGGAGCAATGATCCATCCATGCTTACATGCACGTACTTGTATAACTTTTACAAATATTATCGTTTATACTAACTGAAACAATTGCAATATACTGTACTGTATTACAATTTCCTGTAATATCTTGTGACCCGTGGTGAATTTGGGATAACGATTATGTTCATTGCATTCCTGGACTCAAAACATTAAAATTACAAAAAAAGTTATCCATTTCAGTCGAATAGAAGCCGATAAATTCGCAACGAAAGAGCGCGCCTAGAAAATTTTTTTTGCAAAGACGGCTGCGCTCTTCCCCCACTACCGCCGCACACACTGTAATTTCGCGCGACGGCGTTCACTCTCTCCTGCATTCTAAAAGCGAATGCGTATTATAATATTTTCAACAACTTGCACGTAGATAGGAGTTGGTTTACCAAACCGATCGGCGTTCTGCAGATTGTGCTAGAATTTATAGTTGTCTCAAAAACGAGCTCTAAAGTTGAAGGCCATTATCTCGGGATCAACCTATTGGATTTCGACTTTTTTTTTTAAATTGTGCGACTTGAAAACAGTTTTCTAACCGTGTACTATAAAGTAACACTTCAAAGTATAGGTTGAAAGATATTCCATTTGTTATTAGGAAAATGAAGTGATTTTTTTTTCAATTCTGTAGGCCGTCAAATTGCAAAAAAAAATTAAAGAACCATTGGACATGGTTGTTGGGTGTGTCTTATATGTGTAAAAAAATCAGGACCAGTGTGGGTGTTATAGCAAAGGCTACAGAAGACATTACTTTTTTTTTTTGTTGCTTAATTATGCAATAAGTATTTAACCCACAGGGATCGGGTCCCCCTCACTGTTTTGCAACCAAAAGAGGTAACTAATCACAGATCATCAAAAAGGTTGGATGAATTTTAAGGGCGGATAATGAGTACTCAATTTTGCAAATTTTTTTTTTCGTATTTTGCATAAAAAAATTAAATTTTGAAAATAATCATCCAAGACCAAGTGCATTTTGTGGAAAATTTAATTCTAAATAGATTCACCTCTGTAAATTTTTTGCCTCAAAGCCAATACTTTCCGAGATATTCGACGATGAATGTGAAAAAATGCGACTTTTTTTGGTAATTTTTCAGTTTTTGATTTATAAAACCATGTTCCACCACTTTGCGCCCACGGGGACTGGGCTTTTCAAAATAAGCGCATTTTTTTTACATAAAAAGCACTTGGTCCCCAAGTGTGGTAAGCCAACAACCAACCCAATCCCTAATTTGATTGGACTATTATGATATTCGTTGAAGTTCTATTATTCTCAATAACATCTAAAATGATCTGTCTATATACTATTTATAGCAAAATCAATGATTCAATTTGAATTCAACTTTCGAGCAGCTCACTGCAATTAAGCCATCGCATCATATAGTATAAGGATCACTTTTGATATTGCATTTTACTGACCCTGAATGCCATTATGCAACTCTCCAAAAGAACACTACCTAGTTTTTTCAGGGTTGAAATTACAAATCATAAACTACTCTATATATGGGGATTCCCACGTCAACTCGGTGAATTAAAAACATTGACCCTCTTTGATTTTCTCAGTAAATTTTTATATGATAGTTTATGGAAATTATCTAAAAATGATTGAATCTGAATATTTCATATATTTTCATATACTATATGTACATGTACGCATACATCTCCATTATAATATAGTAATGAATGGATGCATTGAGTACAGATAATTCTTCATGACTATATGAATTATACATGCGTACATTAAATTTTATTTACGATTATTCTTCCGCATGGGGATATATTATACCCTCCTACTATATTGAACGTGAATTCGTATAGATATACAAGAATTTAATAATGTTGATATATAAATTTCTTGGAATTTAATGATGAAAATAAATATCCAAATGCATACATAATATATGTATATAATTGCCTCAAGATATCAAATGACAAATAACCAGACAACTTCTTGATCAGTCAGTTTATATTGTATTTACTAATGGTGTGTAATGCACTTTTGTAATACCGTTACATCTATAGTCCAAATAAAATGACATAATAAGCTCTTGACGAGAAAATTCTTTCAAAGTGAATCCTCGATTGGGAGGTTTACCTTCAACTTGGAGGTAAACCCTTGACTTGGTGGTTAACCCTCACATAGGATGCAAGCCCTCGACTTAGGAGTAAGCCCTCGACTTGGGAGTAGACCCTTGAGCTGAAAGTGAACCCTCAACTTGGGAGTAAACCTTTGACTTCGAAGTTAATCCTGAACTGAGGGGTATGAATTTACCCCTTAGATGTTGCGGGTTATTTTGGGGGTTATTTTGGGTGTAAACTTAGGGGTTTTTTCCGTAAGGGGAGTTTCACTTGTGGTACAACAAGGCTGTAGCAAACGACCATCTGTTCGACTTTGATGCGGAATTGCTGTCGTACTGTCGGTCGGACGTGGATATTCTGCGAAGTGCGTGCAAAGCATTCAGGGACATATTTCTGGAGTGCGACAGAGTGTGTCCCTTAACTGAGAGCATGACAATTGCCTCGGCTTGTTCGGCGATGTTCCGTAAAAATTTTATACAATCCGAGTGAATAGTTATCCTGCCTCCGGGCGACTACGGTATTGCCGATGCCCAGTCTCGCAAGGCTCTGGAATGGCTTGTTGTGAAAGAGCGCGAGCTGGGTATTCATATCAGGCATACCGGAAACGGACGTGAGTTTCGGATTCTGGAGACGAGCCACAAGGTGGACGCATACTATGTCGCAGAGGACAGTACGAGGCACATGTATGAGTTTTACGGATGATTCTGGCACGGCTGCCACGATTGTTCACGAATCAACCGCGATAGACGTAATTTGAACGGCGAGACGCTGGATAGGCGTTACGAAAAAACGCGCGCCAAGGTCCGACGTATGCGCGGATTGAGTTATCGCGTGACAAACGAGTGGAAATGTGTTTTCCATCTATGCTCGAGGAAGGGCGATGAGATAAGAGAGTACGTGGCGACACACCTGCTGACCGCTGGCACTGCCACGAGCGAAGCGCTCAACCCGCGCGACGCTTTCTACGGTGGTCAAACGGGGAACACTTCCAGATACTAAGAGGTGAAAGCGAATGCAACGGTCAACGCGTACGAAGAAATACGATACGTCGATGTTTGTTCGTTGTATGCGTTCATCTGTAAGAATGGGAGGTTCCCGGTTGGCCATCCGACGGTCCACATTGTAGCAGAGTGTAAGCTCTTGAAAAAGCTGAACGGTTGCTACATCACGCGAGTCGTGGGACTCATCAAGTGTCGAGTTTTACCGCCTCTCAATCCTCATCATCCTGTTTTGTCAGTGCGTACGCATGACAAACTCAAGTTTGCCTTGCGGTGCTCATGTTGTCGAAGTTTGAATCAGGGCGAATGTAGACGTGATGACAAGACTGCGCAAGAATTCAAGGGCACGTGGGTGCCGGTCAAATTGAAAAAAGTCGTGAAAATGGAATATGAGATCAAGACCATTCGCAAAATCTGGGCGTATACGGTGACATCGTTTGACCCGACTACTCTCCAAGGTGGACATTTCGCCGGCTACATCGACACCTTCCCCCAACTCACGTTAGAGGCAAGTGACTAGCCTGCTGTATGCGAGGACGAGTCGGCTCGAATGTGGTACCTTGTTGAGTACGAACGGCTCGAGGATATACAGCCAGATCGGGACGATATTGCTGAAGATCCCGGCATGCGATCAGTTTCTGAATCATGTCTCAACTCATTCTGGGGCAAATTTAGGCAACGCGAAAATATCGTAAAAATAGAGGTAATAAAGACGACTCAGCAGCAGCTGCTCGAGCTTTTGACCAACCCTGACGTCGAGGTTTCCAGTTTGCTGCCCGTAGATGACGATGTGTTGTACGTGCGTTGGTCACACGCGCAACATAGCGTTGAACCGTCAACGCTGGCAAACCTCGTGATTGCCGAGTACACCACTGCCCAGTCTCGGCTGAAGCTCTTCTCATATCTCGAGAAGCTTAAACGGCGCGTACTCTACTACGACACCGAGTCAGTAATTTATACCCGAAACCACCGACGACCAAACTAATATGAACCTCCCACGGGCAACTTTTTTAGCCACCTAACGGACCAGTTCAAGTCTTACGGTCGCGGGAGTTCTATACGAGTTTTTGTCTCCGGAGGGCCAAAGTTCTACCCATTCATCGTTATTTAGAGAGAAGGCAAAAAGATATGGATCATCGACGTGGGAATCGCGAATTAGTGATGAGAACGAGTGTAAATGAAACGAAAATGATGTTGAGATGGAGAGAGATAATGAATACCGATAAACGAGACTTCCATTGGTTTCGATGAGGCGATACACACCGTATCGCAAGAGAACGTTACAGAGAGTGATGATTTTACAGAGCGAGAGAACACATACATGATTTCGAGACAGTAGACAATACATGAGATACAGCTGATAGGTTTTGAGTCGCGACACATGCAAGCGGCGAGATTTGACGCAGAAACGGCAAGTAAACATTGCACGCGAGTGTGCGTACATGTGCGAGGACGATTTTGAGTGTCGCGATACACACATTTAACTATGCGATACTTTGCCGAAACAATCGTCAAACGTCGGAATTTTGAAGAGATCGTAATTTGTAAGGTGAAGGGTATAACACTGAATCAGACGATGAGCTCGAAAGTCAACTTCGAGGCCATCAAAAGGATGGTGGTAGAAGATGCTGCACCCATTTATTTGGAGTATAGCTCTATACGCCGTACGAAACTGCACGTAGTCATGACGTGCTCCGAGCGTGAAACGTGTAAACCTGTAATCGTGAGAATACGTTACCGCATCAATAGTTTCGACACACTGCCCTACGGTTACCGCACTGGATGATGATGATGAACCCAGACTCCAAACAGTTCCACACTCCCGCTACCGTCTTCTCACCCTGCGGTACAGACACCCGGGCGGCAAGCCATGCGTACGTTTGAGCGATAGATAGATAAAGGAACAGACAAACAGAGGCCACCGAAAAGATTCTTACCCCAATCGTCTGTTATTCAAACTGGCGAGATGCTCGGGCCCAGCTAACCTATCAGATACCCGCTTGCATGTGTCCCAATAAACTGTATAAAGGTTCGTACCACACTTAAAGCCTACGCATGAAAAATTCTGAGAAAATCTCATATTACTCGTAAAAATCCAGATCGTCAACCGCGGTGAGATGCGCTGTTTTCAAGCTGATACCATAGCGCGCATGCGTACGAACAAGCTTATAGCGTACGCGTCTCACACTCAATCAGCTCGACTGCGCTCGCCCTGATAAGCTCGTACCTGCGCGGCTACGCTTCCGCGTGCACTTGAATATGGTCATGGTCAGCACATGGAGGGAGTGCCGCCGCCGCCGCCACTGTCGCGAGCAAGCTAACGTAGTAAAAGAAAGTGTTTTTAATTCTTTTAATTTTGATAGATCCCACATCATCCTTGGATTTTTTTTCATCTTCTACTTCTGACACGGTTCACCTGGTTCTGTTGGCTCAAAAATCTATCTCATCGATCACGGACACACGCTGAAAACATCCGGTTATCAGTCATTGCAGCCGAGCCATCAGGGTGCGTTGAATCAAATTTTGGGAGTAACTTTTTGCCTCATGTATCGTCAACGTGCGTCACAAGATTTAGTCGTGTGATGTCGTACTTTGATGAATGGCAGCCGTTTTATGACGGGGACAAGAGTATAAAGTACCGCGAAGGGTTCCCGCAATACGCCGATTACGAGGGTGACAAAAAACCGAAACTTCTGGTAATCGACGATCTGATGCGAGAGGTTTTAAACAGCGTCGTTGTCAATCTTTTTGCCAGGGTCTGCCATCATAAAACCTCAGCGTCTTCTACGTAACACAAAATCTCTGTTGAGAAATGAGTGATGAGAAGAGCTTAAAACATTGCAATTAACTTAGATTTATATGATATACAATTTGAGCAGTGTGCTATTCCATATATGAGTATGATAGTAATTGACAAGAGTTATGAGAGTGTCTGGATTATAATGTTCACTTGAGAAACAGTTTTGTGATTCTATTGATCACATGAGTCGTCAACGAATGAAGCGTGTCAGGATAATTTTGAGTTGAGATGGTACTGTTAATATCCACGTGCGAGCATAATGAGATAAGAAGTAATACTAACTGCAAGCTAGAAGACCCGGTAACTAAGCGCGTAACTACCCCAGCGTCACACGTATATCCGCTTCTCGATGTGAAGCAATCCACTCCAGATATTTGCCGATTCCGATCAAACTTCTTTCCTTCGGGCGATAATCACTATGTCTACGTTTCGCGGAAGGACATAAAGGTCAGCAATGCGCACCGAGTTTCAGTAGATCAGCTGTGATGCCTCGAATACGACGTAAAGCGTCCAGTCGCAGAATCTGTGCTGATTTCCTCAAAGCAAATGTAGTAGCGATGCACGCCCTGCAGAAATTGAACCCGTTGCAGAGATGGGCATTGCAACGCACAGCCGACAATTCATTGGTAAAGACCATTTGTGAGTGTGCATTGAACACCTTGGGGGGTAACTTTGTACTGTTCCAAACACAGAAAGTTCGTCTGGCACGTCATAAATAAACATCACTACAATTGGCCAGCAGCCAGGGTACCTGAAAGTCCTAAACGCGTTTCCTTATTTATCGTGGGAACGGAGTTCTCACCCTCATGCTCATTTCGTTACTCATGTCTTTAGCTTTCAGCCTCTTCTCCAAGTACCAAAATGGAACGTACGAAGATGGTGGTTTTAATTCCTATAGAGAGTATAGAAAGATTTCAACAACGCGTCAGTGAGGGTAAAGCCGCTACGCTTTCACTTGAAAATACAACATGCACACGCACCGATCCCGCTTCAAAACTCGACGGTGAGATAAAAGACATCTTGAACCAACGGTCGAAAGACGATGCAGAGAAATGGAAACTCTATCAGCAGGTACTTCAGCGATATTTGTGTTTTGCAAACGACGCACGCAAGCCTATAAAGTTAGATGTTCTCGAGGAAAAGGAGAAGAATAAAGAGGAGCAGAAGGAGAAAGAAGAAGACGGAAACACAGCCGGAGAGGCAATCGTATCTCCCGACACAGCTGTGAGACCTGGCACCGTTCAACCGCACCCAAAGAAAGTCGTGTCAGTAGTACCAAAGAAGTATTGTCGAAGGCCGAAATGCTAATGCGCGAACTCGTCAGTGTACCGGAATAATTTACGCGTGATGCCACAGGAACCGTCTCGATAGACGGCGTTACAGTTCCCGGCGCAAACATCGTCGACCTGGTCAATCATACCATGCAATCCAGAAAGACCGCAGGGGCTGGGTACTTTGTACGGTTTCTCCAGACACTCGATGTGCCCCGAGAAAGCGTGGAGAACGATACGCTTTGGAAAGACATACGCACATTCGACGCTAAGAGTCTACCGATGGTCACATCGCAGCAACTATTGACACGCACCAGTAGTTCCATCAAGAAGCGACGAAGTGACGCAAACATTACTCCCATAACCAGCCGAACTCACGACGTAGGAAACACTCTACGCAAGCACGTCACTGGGCGAAATCAGGTTGGAAAAGACTTCGACTAAAGAAAAATGCCGGCTCTGCTTGAAGAAACGTTTCACGATCCCTCGTATACTGCCGGTTACGCAGGAGCACGAATTCTGGAAGACGTTGCACGCGAAAACAACTCTCGCAATTCAGTGAGAAAATGGCTGGCAGCTCAGGATGCCTACACGTTACACAAGCCCGTGCGCAGAAAATTTCCAAGAGCAAGGTACAGCGTTTCCAACAAAGACGACGTATGAAAAGTTGACCTGGCTGACCTGGGTTCCATGATGGGATGCAATAACGATTTTCGCTACCTACTGGTGGTCATCGACGTATTGAACAAGTACGCTTGGATGCTCCCGCTGAAACGAAAGACCGCCGCAACCGTTGCCGAAGGTTTCGAGCAAGTGTTACGCACCACGACACGCAGGGCTGACCTACCGCCAACGGACAAGGTTAAAGCATCTGTCGCGAGTGCTTTTCAGAAGATATTTCACGGCAATGGAATACGATATCGCGTTACCCGTGGTCCTGACGTGCAAGAAGCTATCGCGAAGCAATCAAACCGTACGCTGAAAGAACGCTTGTGGCGTTATTTCACGCATAAAAATACGCGACACTACGTTGATATGTTGTCACAAGTCCTGCAAGCCTACAACAATACAGTTCGCTCGAGCATCGGAATGGCGCCCTCGAAAGCGACGCTTCGCAATGCTGCTACGGCACGTTCCCACATGCAAAAGCGTTATCCTCCGCATTAAAGCGGCAAGCCGAGTTTCCGTAAGAATGACTTTGTACGAACGAGTAAAACCAAGGAAACATTTAAGAAAGGCTACGTGGCAAACTGAAGCTGAGAATGACTCAAAATCTGACAAGGGTACGCACGTTCACCGATAGTGTACGTCTTGGAAGATCTCAATGGTGAAGTGATCGATGGCTTATTCTACGATCCTACACTTTAGCGTATAGAGGGGGGAAACACGAAACTGATGAAACAGCGTGCTATTGCAGCATGACTGACAGTCGCTGAGTGTTCATCGTTCGTCCGATGCATTAAAGAAAACCAAAATGTCCCAAGATCAGTTTTACCTTACTTCACCGAGTAACAGCTCGATGCAGTGTTTTCCGAAAAATTGGGCATGCTGTCACATTACACAGTTATCGCGTCAGATCCAACTATCGGGAGACTGGAAAGTCGGACTAGCCGAGATTCATTATCCGCTCACGTTTGAACACCGTTCGTGGTATGCGCCAATGAAAAATGAAACGGTTTTCTGTGTCACGTATTACAGTACTACTGGGGATGGTGCAGTTTAGGCATGATATTGCAAGGTATCCGAAACCAACAAATCATCAATGATTCCCGTCTGTCAGACGTTTATTGCAATCTCGTGAAACCAGTGCACGCCCCGCTGTCACAATTCATTCAAACATGCGGCAAAGACCACATCTGACAAGGCGATCCAGAGATAGAAACACTATCGACACTGTAGTATGTGTCACTGATGCTCACGGACTGTCATACCATTGAGATCGATATAAGAGATCAATTCGGTAAATCAGCGCTATTCGCGAGTGGAACTTTGACGGTAACGCTGCACTTTAGACGCGTTTATTAATTGGCTGAAATCACATGAGTCATTCTGCAAAAGAGAGAGAAAACATACCAGGTACGACATGGCCCATTATGTGCAGCATTACGAAAATCATCTCGGCGGTGAAGGCATAGAGACGGCTTACCAAGGTGCACCTGCATCAACGCGAACACGGAATCGGTAGTTTCTTGGAAGGTCTGTTTCGTTAAACACTACCTCTGCTATCCAGCGGTGTTCGCACAGTCGGAACAGAGGCGCTACGTGCAGGGTTGAACGTCATGACTGACTTAAGAAACGACACGCCGTTCAAACAGGCAGTCAAGACTTGTTTTGTACAATCATGACACAATTTCAAAAGAGCTGCCGAAGAAAAGATTGATAAACTCATGAAGGGCAGTGGTTATTATAGGCGAACCGGAGGATGAGCGCGTCAGTCAGACATTGCCTGCGTGGACAGACTTGTCGACGCACACCGAGCAACTGGTACTACAAGTAAAATTAGACAGAGAAGGTCGAAAAAGAAAACATCGGCCAAGATGCCCAAGCGCGCCGGAACTACTAAGAAAACTAAATGGAAGAAGTAGTATAAAAAACGGGACCTTACAGGCATATTCGGGCACCGTTAAATCCACCCGCCGCTCGTCTTCAATTTAAACATCGACAATGGCCTTCCTCCACGCGCACTTCGGTGAGTGTACGAAGTTGAAACTGGATTTGTTTTCTCTACCACTAATGCAGAAATCTATTGAGGCTGCTCGACGGGTACACCATAAGCCCGTATCGTCTCTAACTGATGGTTCCACGTTTGAATTTGTTGTACCTGGTAACGGAGATGAGTACATCGACATGGCCGTTCGCAGTTCAAAATCAAAAATGGGATGGCCAGCCTGCGAAAAACAGACGAAGAACGTGAATGATGCCGAGTCGGCGGTGACCGAGTGTTACCTTTCAAGATATTCTCTCAGTATATAGTGACCCTACCGAATTACGCACCGCACGCCAAAAAATCCCATCTTTCATGGTACAACACCGAGAAAGGAGTATCGAATGTATACGATGCTGCCGCCGCCGGTGCAGGTACTGACCGAGGTTTCATCGATCGAAAACAGATCATGAGCTATGCACGTACCGTTCATCTGATTGGACTCTGTACTGCAACGTATTTAATCCAGACAAATTTTCACTAACGGTGTGAAACTGCCTCTTGGCCTTGTGAGATCGAGAGATAGCTCTTGCATCATGGAAGCCGAAAATTGCCACAAGTTGCACATTCTGGAAACTTCGCTGCTTGTTCGCCGGATAAAGATCGCGTGTAGGCGCACGCACAGACACTAGCCAAAGGTACGGCAAAATATCTCGTGACCAGGGACGAGGTGAAATCCTTCACCATACACGCAGGATTACAGACAGAAACACCGGACAATATGATACGCGGCCAACTACCGAAACGAGTGATAATCGGTTTTCTCAGCAATAAAGCTCTTAACGGAAACAGACAGCGCAATCCGTTCAATTTTCAAAACTACTCTTTGAATTTCCTGTCGCTGTACGTCTACGGGGTGCAAGTCCCATCGAAGTTGCTACAGATGAATGTTGGCAAAGATGATCTCTACGTGGAAGTTTATCACACCCTCTTCTCCGGTACGGGAATTCATTTTCTGTACTAAAGAAACAGTATCGATCGACGGCAGCTGGCTAAAGGAAATATCACCTGTTGACTTTTGACCTAACCCCCGATTTCTCGGCCAACTGTCCATCGCACTGGTCGCTCATCAAACATGGAACTCTTAGGTTTCAAGTACGTAATATCGATAATTAATCTTCTTGATATGAATGCTGTACGTCATGTCATTACAGAATTTTCGGGCTAAAAGAGAGAGGGATTGCGCCTCCTTCTATCGTGGCCGCTAACATGACACTCCAGGTGGCGATTTCCGTTAGAGGGAATGCAGAGACTTTACTATGCCAAAGTCTTCAAGGGGAGTAACAGACGGGCTGGAGACACCCGATAAACAAGAATGAAGTCGGAGATTGCCCATAACTGCGATGCGGAGTCAGTAGGCATTCAAAAAACGGCGGCACGGCAGGTTCGCTCTTCCGACTCTCTGTTCATTCAGCTACGTTCTTTCAAGCTCAAGTCCAAATCACGTGGTATATATTCAAGGATTCCGAGACATTGACGGTAAATTCATACGGATCGAGGTGGCAGTCGTCACCGTCGGTCAACGTTACTCGGCAGATTGGTTAGTAGAACTACCATATCCCTCTGCAGATCTATCACTCAAAGAACGTGCCGTGAACAATTACGTAACGTGTTACCATCATGACATCGAGTGATTCGAAGGTGACATCACATTGCTTCAACTAGCCGTTATTCTAAGAGAAACTGCACATAAAGCGCATCGAATCTTTGCCTGTGGACGTGAGAAATCAAAATATATTGAAAATGCTACCGCGCGTCATGTATTCAACTTGGAGGACCTCGAATGCTCGGCTTTCGGCAGGCTAGAACGGACTTCGGAATGGTGCTTCTTCCATGGCCTTAGGAAGGAGGAATGTTTCGCGTGTGCAATGGACAACGCACTCAAACTGAAGAAATGGATCAACAATAACGATATTCTATCTCAATACGTTTATACAGGAGCATCGTCAGCCAGTAAGCGCACAACACCGGAGAGGAGAGTTCGACTAGTAATCAGCCCTCCCAGGTACCAAAAAGAAAGTCCTCGCTACAAGCAGTAATACCAGAGCCCAGTCGCCGTATGAAAATCCCTTCTGAATCGCCTGCACCTATGTTAGACGGCAAAGTTAACATTCCCTACGAACTACGTACTACTACGAGTGACTCATATACGTCCTTACAATCTTCTGCACGTGGTATGATTATCTCCGATAATAAGGACGAAGAAGAAGAAGACGAGGTGCAAAATGGACAGTTCACACATATGGAGCGCGATACCGACGATTCCGATCGGGCAGACCAGGGTTCGTGCAGCGGATCAGATACCTCTCATCTGGACACGCCCAATAGCCTTTGTATGAAACACTGATGGTATTTTTCGTCAGTTCCTCGAGACACAGTATATACTTCGACAGCTTTGGATTACTACCATTTGTCCCTCACCATAAGCGGACTTCATGAAAAAATTGCAGACGATACGACTGGTACGACGGATAGCTTGAAAGCCTCACTTCTGATGTATGTGGATAATTGTGTATTATGTTTATGCACTTGATGGCTGCTGATTTTCCTCTGCCGGAGTTTCTCAGTATATTCACTTCTGAGCTCAAAAGAAACGATCGTATTGCAGAATTATTCCGCAACCGAATAGCCTATGTCACAAAACGCAAAAGTATCACCACTCATTCAAATAACATATATCTTGTAAGTTGTCTCCAATATTGAAGTCACTTCTCAGCGAGGGGCGGCGGGGGAAGGGTGAGTTATCGTATTCCGCAGTAGTTTTTTCACTGTCCTCATAGTCGGAATCTTGGAAGACCGCAGAACCAATATCGGCGTTACACTTAAATTTTAAATTATCTGACTGTACAAATGTGTTTTTAGAGGTCTGTACATCAATAATCGGAGAGCCACAATCAAACTCACGTTTATATGCATCCCTAGAAGGCAACTGGAAATTATCACAGGTGTAAAGATTACTGCTTAATAGACTTTCAATTGAGCTTCTTCGAAAAATGTCTTTGAAAGTTTCTGTTTTGGCATTTTAGCTCTGGTGACATGAGAAGAACAAAAATTTAATCTATAATATATATTCTGTACAGTAAAAGAACTTAAAACCAGCGTCCCTTGATTTCCATTGCAACAGCTAACACTGATGAATATATAATTCTGGTGTTTCCGGAATGTTCTGCAACAAGAATGATTGCAAGTCATGGTGTGTGCGTATATGTATATATATATATATATATATATATATATATATATATATGCGTGTGGGTGATCGAATACGACGGTGACATTGTTTACCGTTCCGAAGTGTATCTATAGAGAGCAAAGAACAATCATAACGTCATTGAGAGAAAGCGGTTTAAACCTACGAAAAGAATATACAAAAGGTTTACAAAATGGATTACTGCAACAACCGATTACATTGCAGATAGGGCTATTTTGAAAAGGTAGTGATTAAACTAATGTTTCGAGGTTTGTTTTTATGTATTCATTCAATTGCTGTTGAATAGTCATCATGCACATTCGGAATTTGAATGAATAATAATTTATCTGTCTGTATGTTTTCTTCAAATTTCATAATAAGTTCTAATCCATTGTATTAATGTTCCAAATTACAATTCATAAAGTAGATTAAATGGCATTTTTTTAATGAATAATATTTTTATTTCAATGAATATGTGAGCAGATAATTAAAAAATATATAGGATTTTTCTAATAATTATATATAATTTCAAAAAATTTAAATAATGTAAAAAAAATTTTTTTTTTTTAAATTTCTTTTTTTTAAAGTAAATTAAGAATCGTAATATGTATATATATATATACACTAGGGTGATTCAAAAAAAAAAAATTAATTTTTTTTTTCTTCCAAACAGGCTCAAAAGTTTCTTTTGGATGTAAAAAAATTATTGTGAGAATATGAGCCCTTAATATTAATATTAAGATAGTCCTCATCGCATTTTTGTAATTCCCATAAGAATAACATGGGAAAAATTATTTTTGCTTCTTCTGATTTTTATACCGTTCATACAACTGATTGACTCATAAATTGCTGTTATAATCTTTCTAGAGAATTGAACGCTCTACAAAAAAGGTTTGATAACATTTTTTTATTAGTCCACGCGTTCAAAAGTTATTGAAGATCGAAGTTCAATTTTTTAAAAATTTGATCGAATTTAGTGAATTACACCGAAACTGTTGGTTTTGGTGACAAGTTAAGGATCAAATATTTCGTCGAACATTAAGGGGGATAGCCACTGTGAAAATTCAAAAGAAGAATTTCGCCATTTGTATCTGAAATTATGAAAATTTGTTTAAAAATATTGAAGATGAAATACTGAAATTTTTGAGACGGAAACTCACAAAATTAATTTTATAATTAAAAATAAGATTAAAATTGAGAATACCTGTCTTTAATGTCTACTTAAATTGAAATCAACATGATTTTTGAACCTAATATAAATTTTTAGCTCTAATTCTGCAAAAAAATTCTTTAAAAGCATCATATCTATTGAATTGAACAAAAAAAAATCAATGGTCAACATTTATTAGAACTCCAATTTATGTTTGACGAAATATTTGATCCTTAACTTGTCACCAAAACCAACAGTTTCGGTGTAATTCACTAAATTCGATCAAATTTTTAAAAAATTGAACTTCGATCTTCAATAACTTTTGAACGCGTGGACTAATAAAAAAATGTTATCAAACCTTTTTTGTAGAGCGTTCAATTCTCTATAAAGATTATAACAGCGATTTATGAGTCAATCAGTTGTATGAACGGTATAAAAATCAGAAGAAGCAAAAATAATTTTTCCCATGTTATTCTTATGGGAATTACAAAAATGCGATGAGGACTATCTTAATATTAATATTAAGGGCTCATATTTTCACAATAATTTTTTTACATCCAAAAGAAACTTTTGAGCCTGTTTGGAAGAAAAAAAAAATTAATTTTTTTTTT
Source organism: Neodiprion lecontei (assembly GCF_021901455.1). Classification (NCBI taxonomy): domain Eukaryota; kingdom Metazoa; phylum Arthropoda; class Insecta; order Hymenoptera; family Diprionidae; genus Neodiprion; species Neodiprion lecontei. Next base: position 13,199,410 of record NC_060266.1, on the reverse strand, counting down.
TTGAATCACCCTAATATACACACACACATATATATATATATATATATATATATTTTTATATATATTTATATTATACATTAATATTATAGAACATAAATGGAGGTAATTAAATTAAATAATTGAATAAAATAAAGATGATTTATTTAAATAAATTATTTTTCTTTAATTGAAGAATAATTAATTTTTGAAAAATAAAAATATGAAATTAAATAAATAATAATTTATCTATCTGTATGTTTTCTTTAAATTTCATAATAAGTTCTAATCCATTGTATAAATGTTCCAAATTACAATTCATAAAGTAAATTAAATGGCATTTTTCTAATGAATAATATTTTTATTTTTAATATTTCTCTTTCTCTAAAAGTAAATTAAAAATTATAATACATATGTATATATATATATATACACACACATATATATAAATAAATATATTTATATATATTTATATTATACATTAATATAATAGAATATAAATGGAGGTAATTAAGTTAAATAATTTAATAAAATAAAAAATGATTCATTCAAATAAATTATTTTTCCTTAATTGAAGAATAATCAATTTCTAAAAATTAAAAATATGAAATTAAATAAATAATAATTCATCTATCTGTATGTTTTCTTCAAATTTTATAATAAGTTCTAATCCATTGTATGAATGTTCCAAATTACAATTCATAAAGTGAATCAAATGGCATTTTTCTAATGAATAATATTTATATGTTATTTAATATGTGAGCAGATGATTAAAAAATATATAGGATTTTTCTAATAATTATATATGATTTTAAAAAATTTAAATAATGTAAAAAAAATTTTTTTTTTTTAAATTTCTGTTTTTTTAAAAGTAAATCAAAAATTATAATATATATATGTATATATATATATATATATACACACACACACACATCTATACATTTATATTATACATTAATATAATAGAATATAAATGGAGGTAATTAAGTTAAATAATTTAATAAAATAAAAAATGATTCATTTAAATAAATTATTTTTCTCGATTTAAAGAATAATTAATTTTCAGAAATTAAAAATATGAAATTAAACCAGATTCTGTAAAAATTTGGTTGGCAAATTCTAGCAAATTCAAAATTCGCGGTCGCTCACATAAGACACAGTTTTCAGATGGACGCTTACGGTATTACAGAAAAGCTAAATCCAGAGGCGGTGGATGCATTACTATCAATGACATTGTGAAGGGTAAGAATTCTCGACCTCGTAGGTAATATATTATTGAGTCTTGGTGAGCGGTCATAGAAATGTAAAACGTATTTTCGTTAACGTTTCGGCCCTCCTCAGAACGATTAATTTTTTTATTTGACTGTCAAGAACAAAAAATTTTTTTTATAAAAACTAGGGGCTTCGCCCCTGCGCGCTTCGCGCGCCAACCCCATCTCGGCGCTACGCGCCTCGGGCACTCGGCGCTGCGCGCCTCACTATTTCCTTACGCATTGTCTAGTAGACTCGCGAATTCCTTCATGATGATTTGATGACAGGTCTGCACTTGCTGTCCACTTCAATTCCTTCTGTGCTTACTTTTCTTTTTTTCATCAATTTAAGCTTCCATTCGTTGGTTGAAAATTGGTGTTCCGTCTCTATTGATATCGATTTATCTCCTTGACTTGCTGAATTATTTTTGCTACCGCTCTGCCCGTTATTCTCCAAAATCACCTTCTTTATATTATTTTTTTCTCTATATTTGTGTTGCTGTTCACTCCGCAAAACACCTCTTTCTCTTATGGTTAACATAGATCCTAGTCGTCCTCTTGCCTGGTTATAGAAATATTTGTTTATTATTCTTCTCTGGCTTATTTGGTTATGTGCACTTACAATTTTATTTTCCTTTTTCTTTTGTGATACGTCCAACCATCCACCGTCTCCATCGCCTTGTCTGCTGGTTGAAACTCCTCCTTTCTGTTCGTTGGTTGAAAAGCCAGTATGATATTTTTTGTTCGCTTCCCTATATTTTTGCTGCTGTTCTCGTCGTCTAATTTTTCGCTCTTCCATGTCCATCACATTGATTGGTCGTCCTGTTGATTTATTTTCCAAATCAATAATCACAATCGATTCTTCTAATTCTTCGACACCCTTCGTTGAATTATTTTTACTACCGCTCTGCCGGTTATTCTCCGAAATCACCTTCTTTATATTATTTTTTTCTGTATATTTGCGTTACTGTTCATTCCGCAAAACACCTCTTTCTCTTGTGGTCAACATCGATCCTGGTCGTCCTCTTACCTGGTTATACGAATATTTAATGGATATTATTCTATGGCTTATTTGGTTCTTCGCACTTACAATTTTATTTTCCTCTTTCTTTTTGATACTTCCGACTATCCACCATCTTCATCGCCTTGTCAGCTGCTTGAAACTCCTCCTTTCTCCATTGTCATCGTAAATCCTGGCTGTCCTTTTGACTGTTTGGTGATATATTTAGATTTACTATTATTTGATTGTTACTTTTCATACTTATTACTCACTATCTGAATTTTATTTTGGTTCTGCAAGACATCAAAGTGTCCACTGTCTGCGTCGCCGGTGAAGAGTAGCGAGAATTGTGTTTCATTTTGTGATCCGATTTGGTGTGGATGAATTTGTTCTTCGAGATACACGATTATCTTAAGATAGATATCCTCAAAATGTCCGCAGCTGCAGCTAATTCTGTTTCTCCCCCGTATATTCCATTTTAATTCATATGTGATTTGTAATCACCAGGTGACCTAATCACAGCACCGTTTGACTCATTACCTGTGATAAAACCCGCAAATGTAGACCAATTATCCACTATATTTAAAACGATACTCAGTCTCACCTCTGCGTGTCGATCTTGAGTGCCGTATACACAATACGCCCACGAGCGAAAAAGACAATTCCCGTCGGGAATCATCTTGATAATTTTCGTTTGCATGTTCATTTTTTGCGCGTCAGAAACAGATACCTATAAAGATATTTGTCAAAGACTGTCATAAACAGCCGATGACAGCTGTCAAAGGAAGTTTTGTTTGCTAGATGCTTTTTGTTTTGTTTTCGGGATCTCACCCCACCACCAACTTCATGCGTATACTATTGTTATTATAATCTTTTTCTACGTTCAGTTGTTTGAAACTTTTTTATTAGATAGAGAGATATACAATAAGACATTAATTACTATAGATGTAATACTATTGAAGCTATTATCTATTGTAGGTTAGTGGGTACATATTAAATATCTGTTATGATCATAAAATGATAAAACTTAAAGAGTAATTTACCTTTTATAGGAAGGAGGATTAAGATACAAGTCAAAATCGTAAAATACAGTTTGGCGAGCGCAGGTTCTTCAAATAAAATGACAATAATCGTTGTCGACTTCTCCAATTGTTAAAAGTATAGGTGTTAAAAATATGGAAGTAATTAATTAAAAAAACTATGTATCTTCACTGTCTATAAGTCCATGTATTAAAAAGTTTTAGAGAAAGGGTTTATGGTAGTTAAAATAGTTTAAAACGATGTCCAAACGGTGGTACTGGTATCATTATGACCCTGTTCTCCATGTCTGAACAATTTTTGTTAAACCGTTTGAGTCAACTGGTAAACAACGACTGATGGGAGAATCAAATATGACTAAGAGTGAAGGTGAACAAGTATGAACATTTGTAAAAACATATAACATGGGAAAATCAAAGTTACGTACTTAGTTAAGGTTAAACAAAGTGTGATGTGTGGGCGGTAATCAGCGGTTTGTAAATATTGCTGAGATGTTCAACATCTTGTCTGAGATTAACAGAATTTGGATGTCCTACAATATTGCACATTTCTAGTAGTAACCGTTTATAATAATTGGGTTCTTCACAAAGGATATTTGTATTGTCATAGTTGAAAGAATGTTCTTTTTTGGTCACATGTTTGGTTAGAGCAGTATGTCGATCCTCATTGTCTTGTACATTGCGTTGATGTTCTTTGATTCTAGTGTCTAGATGGCGGCCAGTTTGTCCGATATACACTTGATTGCAATCGTTACAGGGTATTTTGTAAACAACATTGGAACGTTTGCCCATAGGGATCCTATCTTTTCCTGAATGTTTAGAGAGATGGCAAAAGGATATGGATCATCGACGTGGGATCCGCGAATTAGTGACGAGAACGAGTGTGAATGAAACGAAAGTGATGTTGAGATGGAGAGAGATGATGATTAATAGTAACCGAGAATTTTTATTGGTTTTGATGCGGCGATACAGACCGTATCGCAAGAGAACGTTACAGAGAGTGAAGATTTTATAGAGCGAGAGAACACATAGATTATACACATACATGATTTCGAGATAGTGGACAATACATGAGATACAGCTGATGGGTTTTGAGTTGCGACACGGGCAAGCGGCGAGATTTGACGCAGAGACGGCAAGTAAACATTGCACGCGAGTGTGCGTACATGTGCGAGGACGATTTTGAGTGTCGCGAGACACACATTTAACTATTCGATACCTTGCCGAAACACTGAATCAAAGACAAGTTGTAAGTCTTTTGAATTTTTTCCCACAAACTTGGCATTGTGTTTGGTAAATAACCTGTTCAATGACTCAGAGAGACCCGATACATATGGGATGGGAATAAATGTAGTGGCTGGTCTATTGTTGTCGTCTGCGGAAGCAGAGTCAATATTATTGTCTGGTAGGTTCTTGATATGGAAGCGTCTCTTATTTATATGTTTGTGTAAAAGGCCGTGTGGATAATCGTTCCATCTTAAAATATTATATATGATTGACAAATTTTTTTCATGGAATTCTATGTTTGATAATTTGATGGCTCGGTCAACAAGATTAAAGATGGTACCTATCTTGTATGACATCGGGTGGTGGGAATTAAAATTCAAATATCTTTGAGACCAAGTTTTTTTGTGAAACCAATCTGTTTTGATTTTAGAGTTGTTATGTATCAGCAGTAAATCCAGGAAATTGATGGCATTATTATTTTCTATTTCGATGGTGAATTGTAATCGTGGATGATATTGGTTGAAAATATTCAGTGTGTAGTCTATTTTTTCTTTAGGGACAGCAGTTAAAATATCGTCAACATATCGGAAATAGAAGGGTAAATCAAAATCGAGATTGCTGATGCATGACCTTTCCAGGTCTTCCATCACCAGATCTGACAAGATTGGAGAGAGAAGAGATCCCATGGGCAACCTGAATTGTTGTGCGTATGTGTCGTTGTTGAATTTAAAGATTGCCGAATTAAAACAAACAAAACTGAATTGGTTGAAGCCTTAAACATTTGTTAGGTACCATTTTTAATCTTGTTGACCGAGCCATCAAATTATCAAACATAGAATTCCATGAAAAAAATTTGTCAATCATATATAATATTTTAAGATGGAACGATTATCCACACGGCCTTTTACACAAACATATAAATAAGAGACGCTTCCATATCAAGAACCTACTAGACAATAATATTGACTCTGCTTCCGCAGACGACAACAATAGACCAGCCACTACATTTATTCCCATCCCATATGTGTCGGGTCTCTCTGAGTCATTGAACAGGTTATTTACCAAACACAATGTCAAGTTTGTGGGAAAAAATTCAAAAGACTTACAACTAGTCTTTGATTCAGGAAAAGATAGGATCCCTATGGGCAAACGTTCCAATGTTGTTTACAAAATACCCTGTAACGATTGCAATCAAGTGTATATCGGACAAACTGGCCGCCATCTAGACACTAGAATCAAAGAACATCAACGCAATGTACAAGACAATGAGGATCGACATACTGCTCTAACCAAACATGTGACCAAAAAAGAACATTCTTTCAACTATGACAATACAAATATCCTTTGTGAAGAACCCAATTATTATAAACGGTTACTACTAGAAATGTGCAATATTGTAGGACATCCAAATTCTGTTAATCTCAGACAAGATGTTGAACATCTCAGCAATATTTACAAACCGCTGATTACCGCCCACACATCACACTTTGTTTAACCTTAACTAAGTACGTAACTTTGATTTTCCCATGTTATATGTTTTTACAAATGTTCATACTTGTTCACCTTCACTCTTAGTCATATTTGATTCTCTCATCAGTCGTTGTTTACCAGTTGACTCAAACGGTTTAACAAAAATTGTTCAGACATGGAGAACAGGGTCATAATGATACCAGTACCACCGTTTGGACATCGTTTTAAACTATTTTAACTACCATAAACCCTTTCTCTAAAACTTTTTAATACATGGACTTATAGACAGTGAAGATACATAGTTTTTTTAATTAATTACTTCCATATTTTTAACACCTATACTTTTAACAATTGGAGAAGTCGACAACGATTATTGTCATTTTATTTGAAGAACCTGCGCTCGCCAAACTGTATTTTACGATTTTGACTTGTATCTTAATCCTCCTTCCTATAAAAGGTAAATTACTCTTTAAGTTTTATCACTTTATGATCATAACAGATATTTAATATGTACCCACTAACCTACAATAGATAATAGCTTCAATAGTATTACATCTATAGTAATTAATGTCTTATTGTATGTTTATATAAAAAAATTTTTTGTTCTTGACAGTCAAATAAAAAAATTAATCGTTCTGAGGAGGGCCCATAGCCGGGCCGAAACGTTAACGAAAATATGTTTTACATTTCTATGACCGCTCACTAAGACTCAATAATATATCAATGACATTACTGAACCAATCCACTTTGCATCATTCGCTTACAATTATTTACAAGGGAAGGCTCAGACGTAATATACATCATCGGGCACTGCAAACGTCCGTATAATGAGATACGTGTGACAAGCAAACGGCCATAACTTTTTATTTCAAGGGGGGCTTCGATACACTCTTCTCGAATCCTGCTGATAATAGAGATATTTTAATTAAATGTTAAAAGTTTTAACTTGGTGTTTGAGCAATAATCACTTCACTTAATATAGCCGAGTCAGAAAAAAATTTTCGAATTTTGATGGTATCGTGACAGAAAACTTGTTTCCAGTTCTCAAATGCGAATACAGTTGAATATTTAAAGGAAAATATCGAAAATTGGTATGATGTGTTTCAGTTCGATGTATTTCTGATTAAGTTTGCATTTTTGTAGTTTAGCCTCTCTATTCTGCATTTGAGGCATTCTCCACCATCTCAGCCACTTTTTTCATCTTATTGGACCTATTTCATAATTGGTTGTATAGTTGTTCACGATCTACTCGTGAATCAACAAGAACTTTGGGCCTGGCTTTCGCGCGAGCTCGCAAACTCTTACGTACGCTCCTGAGCTCGATCTCCAGCAGCGCGCCGCCGCGAGCGTCGCCCATTACGTCACGCGCGCCGCAAACGCCACCAACACAGCCACGTGCGCGTCCGGCGGAGAACCATGAACAACCGGCTCGCCGAGTTTACCGCTTACAAGTTCGAGCCACGGCTGGGATATGAAACCGACAAAATCACCCATCGTCACCACAGCTTCGGTATCACCGACTCTCCTGATAACTATTGCATACCAGTCTTGCAAATCCGCAGTAACGTCAGTACGCTTTATTCCTTCGGAAACAAGAAGTTTGATTCACTGCACCACTAACACCTCCACCCCGGTTCCAGCCAGCGTAGTCCAAAGGTCCTGTTCCGGCAACTCACCAGCTCCCCGGATTCTGCATCCGGTCGAGTTCTCGCCAAGGTTTCTCGCAAGGCCACCCAGCGTTTTACTGTTACTCTGGGACGTCAGACGAGTACGGTTCACCTTGCTACGATACAGCGGCAGCATACCACCATTACAGTCTCCTCTAAGGGCGTCACTAACTGCACATACCAACGTCGCAACACAGACGACGCCCCCACGAGCAACGAGTGGCATGCCATCCGCGCCATCAGACAACGAATGGGAATCATCGCAGCCCACGATCAACCGAGAGGATCGTCATCCGCCAACACCTCCAAGTTCACTAGAGAGGAGCTATCCTCCACCACCGATCACCATTCCGCTTGGCAGCTCCACGTCTCAGCTGCTACCTTCATCACAACTAAAGTGGACTACCACAAAACCTTCCATTGCATGGCAACCAAATCATCAATAAGATGTTGTATATATATTGTAACGGGTACGGCTTATCTTGAAGTCAGGGCCTATGAGATAAACCCGTTATCGTGTGTTCTTTGTCGAATGTCGATGAAATAACAGATAAGCCGTACCCCTTACATTTGGCGCCCAACGTGGGGCCTCCTCGAGCCAATAAAAGCAAACATCAAAAAGATATTACCAGTTGTATTCATTTAGATTCAATTAATCAAGAAAGACGAAGGACAAAGAGACAGGAGTGAGGTATACCACACATGGAAGTATAGACATAACTTCTATGGAAGAAGATACGGGGTATGTGGAGGCTGAATTCCCCAGCTTACCACACCACAGCACACATAACAATTATAGCTCTGATAGAGATAGCAATGATATACTGACACGACTGTTCAACGCTATTGAAGAAAGTGAGGAAGGACTGAAGGCGACCATCGCCTGAGATAGGGAAAGCGTAAATAGGGTAGAAACCGATGTACGTACTTTAAACGACAGAGTAGAAACTGGCATAGCTGATTGCACAAACCTGATAGAAACTAGCGAACATATCCTCAGATAAGAACAGGTAGCCACATATCGTATGAAGTTCTGAAGGAAAAGATAAACCAAGGCAACAAGCGGAGCCAGGAACAGATTACAGATTTAAATAACAGGCACGAACTTTTGAGGTTAGGTGTTGACGGTGAACTGCGGCGAATTAGAACACAAACTAGGAATGTGAACACAAGTACGTCTGATATATCTAATACGGTGGCCAGACACTTAAAACCCTCCAGTTACGGAGGAAGAAACAGCGAAAGACCAATGGGTTACGTCCATGAAATGGAAGAGAACATGGAATTCACAAATATTAGCGAAGATTCAGTTCTAATTTTATTAAACCAAAGTCTGGTAAACGAGCTTAAGGATTGGTGGAATGCGCGCAGGCAGGTAATACGCACGTGGCGCGACTCCAAAGATAGATTTCTAAGTCGATACTGGGGGGAAGATACCCAAAGGGAAATCAGACGCGGCCTAGAATTTGGGTACTACATAACCGAAATGCGGATTAGTTGGTCAGAATATGCGAGTCGAAAATTCGCGGTAGCAACAGGACTCACCCCACAGATCCCTGAAACTGAAATCGTAAGAAATCTTGTCAGGTACTCTAAAGATTACACTGTTGAGGCAGCAAGGTGTCGAGACATCCGAGATATAGATACACTGTTAAGTTTCTTAGATGAGATGCAGTGCAGTGGGAGATCGAATGCACCTTGGCATTCCATGCAAAATGCGACGCGACCGAACAATGCACGAGCCTACGAGGATCGATCGAAAACACCTATCTGGAGAGGTGCTAGCCAGAACTATACAAACATAAACAAACAGACGGTACCCCAGAAAGAGATGAGTATGGAAGGACCAAGAGAAGTAGGGAACCGGGGCAATCCTCAAGTAGATGTCAGAGCTACGAGCTGGTGAAACACGAGAACTATAAACGCGCTCGTAGAAAAACCAACCAATGAGGAGGTACATAATGAGATTATAATAGACGAATCGGAAAACTATCAAGCGCTGTGAACAACACGTTGCTTTCGTCGGGGGCACAGCGCGATATCGAAGTAAACACGGTTGAGAAAATAAACAAAGACGGTAAGACCAATGGAATCGACGATCCAAGGGAATTCCTGCTAGAAGAAAGAGAACAGGAGATTAAGGAATTAAAAACATGCCCTTCTATCGAACTGTATCTAGAGAATAATAAAATTTCGGCACTTATACATACAGGTAGCCAAGTTACCTGCATTTCAGGGGAATATTATCAACAGCAAGAAAATTTAGCTAGCTGCGAAAAACTTCCGTTGGTAAACTGTCAGGTGACCGGCGTAACAGGGGGCACACCGGGCAAAGTAAATAGTAAAATTTTGGCAAAGGTAAAAATTGAAGAATTCACAGATGAAATAGCTGTTTTGGTTATCCCGAAATTAAGGCAAGATATGATCCTGGGGAAAGACGTGCTTACCAAATGGCAGACAGAGATAGATTTGGAAAAACAAAGTATTACATTAAGGGCAGTACGGTTAGTCTATGCTCAGGGGAGAAACTGTCTAGTTTGAGATCAGAATCACGAAATAAAATTAAAATTTCACGGATGATGTTGGGTCAAAGAAGCGAAGAGACTTGCGAGAATGAAATCACTTCTGAGGAACCCACGCATGATGAGGTACTTGGCAAAATCTCAGAATTTCAAACGTTAAGCAACACGGAAATAGAATATTGCAGAAAGTTATTAACTGAGTAAAACGACATCTTTAGTCAAAAAACCTGGAAAAATTTCAATCTATAAACATGTGATCAAAATTTATGACGATCGTCCGTTTGTGAGGAGATCCTATTCAATACCTGCAGCACATAGAAATCGAGTTAGTTTGGAGACAGAGAAAATGTTACAAAATAATATTATAGAACGATCTTTCAGTGAATATATCTACCCAATCGTAGTAGTAATGAGAAAATCGGGAGATATAAGATTATTGTTAGACGCTAGATTCATAAACAAGCTGATAATTCCGGATAGAGATTGCGGTCAATTTACTGAAGTGTTGTTCCAGAAATGTAATAATTCAAACGTAATGTCCAGCTTCGATCTAACAGCAAGTTTTTGGCAGATACCACTACATGAAGATTCAAGAAAATATACCGCCTTTATGTACGAAGGAAAGACGTATCAATTCAAGGTTACTCCTTACGGTTTGAGTACCAGCCTAGCTAACCTCGTAAGAGGTTTGGATTTAGCCCTAAAAAATACCGACGAGTTCACTATGAATTTTGTAGACGACATACTCCATTTTTCCAAAACTATAAAGGACCATTTGAGTCACTTGAAAAAGTTATTCCAAACATCAAGAGATCACAATTGAACAATAAATTTTCAAAAACCAAAATTTTTCAGAGAAGAAATAGAATTTTTAGGTCACGTGATCACCAGACAAGGTATTAGACCACAGCTTAATAAAATTAAGGCAATCCACAAGTTTCCTAGACCGATCAATCAGAAGCAGTTGAAAGGATTCTTGGGTTTGACCAACTACTATAGCAAATTCACAAACAAATACGCGAATACAACTTACCCTATTTTACAATCAATCAAAAAGGATAGTAAATGGAAGTGAACAGAAGAATTGGACCAACAATGAGCGGGGTCAAACAGTTATTTTGCGATACAATGATAGTTCACCACCCTGATCCGAAGGCGAGATATTATCTGCAATGCGATGCAAGCAATTATGCCATCGGGGCAGTGTTATTTCAAATAGACAAAAATAACGAACAAATAATTGTCGGGTTCGCCAGTAGACAGATGCGAGGCGTGGGAAGAAACTATTTCACGACCGAAAAGGAATTATTAGCTACCATTCATGCGCTAGAAAAATTAAGGACGATCATTGTAGGAGCAGCACTGACAATTCGAACGGACCACAAGGCCCTAACTTTCGTTCTATCATGCAAACTGTTAGGCTCAAGGCTTTCGAGATGGGTATTATTCATACAAACATATGATTCTCAAATCGAGTACATCAAAGGGTCGGAAAATTTGGTTGCAGATGTACTCAGTAAGAACCCACCTTGGACGGAAAACAAAAAAAGGGACTTTGGGGGAGTTATGGTCGTTTAGAAATTAGCAAAGCAGATGAGTGAAGACTTAAAAAAAGAATTGAGAAAAATAGAGAAATTGCAAAAGCAATACTTAAGAATAGCAAATTTGATGAAGGCGAGAAAATTCGGAAAAGGAGATCGATATACGATAGTTAACGACATCCCTTATCAGACGATGCCTGGGGCCACGCTAAAAGCAGTCCTACCGGAAGAGATAGTAAAGAAATTAATCCAGGAATGTCACGAGATGTATGGACACATAGGGGGAAGTGAATGCTACCAAGTATTGAGGGAAGGTTTTTGTCACCCGAAACTTGCAAAATTGGTGCGACGCGAAATTAGTAGATGCCACCGCTGCCAGTGACGTAAAGTACCAAACTATTACAGTTATGCGAACATGCAGACGATAGTACCGGAGGAAGTCGGAGACCTGGTATCGATCGACTTTTTTGGACCACTACCGGCGAGTCAAGGAAACTACTGTTGGTTACCAGTAGCGATTGACGCTTTTAATAAGTTTTTTAGACAATCTGTTATTGAATCTTGGTGATCGGTCAATTATGTAAACGTATTTAACGTTTCGGCCCGGATATGGGCCCTCCTCAGAACGATTTATTTATTTAACTGTCAAGAACAACAAAAATTTTTTATAATAGAAGTACAATCAGACATTAAATATTGTAGATGTAATACTCTTAGGGCTATTATATATTATTGGTTAGTGAGTACATTTTGATTAATTGAAAAAAAGATAGGCTTAGAGTGTTATTTACCTTTTTTTTTACTAATATAGTGAGCGAACTAAGATGCAGTCGAATTCATAATTTACAATTTGTGAAGACACTGTTCTTTGAGTAACGGTAGTCATTGTCACTCTTCTGGTTGTTTAACATGTAGGAATTACAAGTTGGAAGTCATTAATTAAAAAGATTAAAAAACTATGTATCTTCACAGTCTATATGTCATTATATTAAAAGGTTTTAAAGAAGGTCTTTTGAGCGGTAAAATTAGTTTGCACAATGTCCAAGAAGTGGAGCTGGGATCTTTATGACTATGTTCTCCGTGTCTAACAAAAACAGTGTAAACTAATTTTACTGCTAAAAAGACCTTCTTTAAAACCTTTTAATACAATGACATATAGACTGTGAAGATACATAGTTTTTTAAACTTTCTAATGAATGACTTCCAACTTGTAATTCCTACATATTAAACAACCAGAAGAGTGACAATGACTACCGTTACTCATAGAACAGTGTCTCCAGAAATTGTAAATTATGAATTCGACTGCATCTTAGTCCCCTTACTAAATTAAAAAAAAAGGTAAATAACACTCTAAGCCTATCTTTTTTTCAATTAATCAAAATGTACTCACTAACCAATAATATATAATAGCCCTAAGAGTATTACATCTACAATATTTAATGTCTGATTGTACTTCTATTATAAAAAATTTTTGTTGTTCTTGACTGTTTCGGCGAGGTATCGAATAGTTAAATGTGTGTCTCGCGACACTCAAAATCGTCCTCGCACATGTACGCACACTCGCGTGCAATGTTTACTTGCCGTCTCTGCGTCAAATCTCGCCGCTTGCCCGTGTCGCGACTCAAAACCCATCAGCTGTATCTCATGTATTGTCTACTATCTCGAAATCATGTATGTGTATAATCTATGTGTTCTCTCGCTCTGTAAAATCTTCACTCTCTGTAACGTTCTCTTGCGATACGGTTTGTATCGCCTCATCAAAACGAACAAAAATCTAGTTTATCGGCATTCATTATCTCTCTTTATCTTAACATCACCTTCGTTTCATTCACACTCGTTCTCATCACTAATTCGCGAATCCCACGTCGATGATCCACATCTTTTTGCTATCTCTCTAAACATTTTTTGGTCCTTCGAGCCGGATCAGTCGCGAATCGAATCGGGTCATTCGCAAATCGAGTCGAATCTTTCGAATCGTTGCGACTTACGGGAAAACGAATTAGCCAGTGAGTGAAACGGAACTATCGCGTGTGCATCAAGTTGCGAAAGTTCACGTTATCAAAGTGAACAATCTCGTTATCGGTGAAAACCATCAACAAAAATCAGTCGCGTCCGTTAAATTCAAACGTGCGGTGTCCTCTGTAGTGACCGTGACTAAGATCTGAGCGTCAACAACACCGATCTCTCGAAGTTTGAATCGCGTCGCGCTACTATCAGTGTGTTTGTGTCTCGTTCGTGAAAACTCAGTTCGTCGCGTGAGTTTAAATCCTCTCGTACATCAACATGTCGATCGAAGAACATATCGAACGTCAAAACGACTACATTTGGCGCATCTCTCGTGCCGTCGACAACCTGTGTAAGCTCGGCTGGGCAAAAATCACTTACGGGCAGGTGAAGTCGCGGCTTAATGCTTTAAACTCAAGTTGGAATAAGTTCCAAGAGAATCACGAAAAGATCAGCGAGATCAAGTTCGCAGCAAAAGGTGATCAACTCGACGCGATCAAAAAGCTTTCGTACTTCGCGAAAGATTATTACGGGCTGTGTGAAGAGCACTTCTTGAGTGGCGAAGGAGTGATGCTTGATCTTCTCGAATCGCTAAAGTCTGCGCCTGCAGCAACCGTGCAAGCCGCTGCAGCTCCTCAAGACGCACCAGCAGGAGGATCATCAAAACGGTTACCGCGTATCGAACTGCCCACTTCCGCGGGTAGCTACTCAGAATGGAAGCCGTTTCACAACCTCTTCTCGTCGATGGTTCGCGGAAATTCGCAACTTTCGGAAGTGGAAAAGCTGCACTATCTCAAAACCAGTGTGACCGATGAACCGTTACAACTTATCAAAAACATTTCCCTCACCGCAGAAAACTTCCCTCGAGCTTGGGAAACTCTCGTCTCACGATACGAAAACAAGCGGCTTCTGACTGATTCCCATCTCGCGACACTTTTCACGATTCCTCGTGTCACTAAAAAATCATCATCGGAACTAAAGAGCTTGCACAGCAACACTTGCGAAGCTCTTGGCGCGCTCGAACTTCTCGATAGTCCCGAGAAATTAGGGGATCACATCATCGTGCACATGACGATTCGCAAGCTCGACCCAGCATCTCTCGAAGAGTGGGAGAAAAGTGTTAGCGAGAAACTCGACCCCCCCCACGTTTGCGGAGCTCAAGGCGTTTCTCATCGGTCGCATCCACACCCTCGAAGTCGTGGAGCAAGCTCGTGCTCATAATCAAATCGCGACGTCGAAACCGCACTCATCGCAAGGAAAGTCAAATCTTCAGACGACAAGGTCACATACAGCGCAATCAAAGGAACAGTCGTGTGCTTGTTGCAAAGGCAACCACTACATCGCGTTCTGTTCGACCTTTCGCGACAAATCTCTGGATCAAAGAAGGGAAGTGGTTTCTGCGAAAAAGCTTTGCTTCAATTGTCTCGGTCCACATCAGCAGAAGGACTGTCGATCCAACAAAACGTGTCGCGTGTGCAACGGTCGACATCATTCCTTGCTGCATCGAAACTCTTCCTCAATCTCGACAGCTGCTAACAGCGGCACATCTCAAGGACAGGCTGCAGTAGCGCAACCTGCAGTGCAGAACGCACCGATCTCGAACAGCGCCTCTCAGGTGAGCAACCACTCAGCTCAGCCTACAATGATCAAGCGCTCTCCAGTTCTTCTCGCCACAGTGCAATTGATCGCTTCGAATCCGGAGACTGGAGAAAGAATCATCGCTCGCGCTCTACTCGATCAAGGATCCGAAAGTTCATTCGTCACGGAGTCGCTAGCGCAACAATTGCGACTACGTCGGCATGAAGCAACGATACCGATCATTGGCGTCGGAGCTCATCAATCGGCAGTGACTCGCGGCATCGCGACATTGCAACTCCAATCTCGTGCTCACACCTCGTTCTCGTGTCAGGTGGAGGCACTCGTGCTTCCACGACTCACATCGTATCTACCCTCATTTCGACTTCTCGTCGAAGACTGGCCTCATCTACGAGGACTCAACCTCGCGGATCCAAGCTTTGCACATCCCAGTCAAATCGACGTAATTCTCGGAGCTGACATCTACAGCAACATCATTTGTCAAGGAGTTCGAAGAGGAGCACCAGGAACACCAATCGCGCAAGAAACTCAGTTCGGTTGGGTCCTCTCCGGCTGCGTTTCAGCGGAAGCAGCAAGCCCCTCGTATGGCGCAGTCCAAGGCTTCCAATGCTCCCTCGATCACGAACTGCTCGATCTCGTGCAGCAGTTTTGGAAGCAGGAAGAAGTGTCGAAACCTTTGGCACTAACTTCCGAAGAAGAGCGTTGTGAGCAACACTTTCGCGAAACGGTTTCTCGAACAACGTCCGGTCGTTACGTAGTTCGGCTGCCACTCAAGGACAATTCGGTAGAGCTCGGCAACTCGCGGAATCCCGCGCATCAAATGCTCCTTCGTTTGGAGAAACGGTTCGGTAGTGACGCGAAACTCAAGGAGGCTTACTCGAGCTTCAATTCAATACACCTGAAGACAATTCCCGCGTGTTTTATCTTTCCCAACACGGTGTAGTTTGCGACAGCAGTTCAACAACAAAGTTGCGTGTCGTGTTCAACGGGTCTTAAAGAACCAACCTCGGACTCTCTCTCAATGACAATCTTCTCGTCGGTCCAAAAGTGCAAACCGACCTCGCGGACGTTCTCTTACGATGGCGACAATATCCAGTCGCGTTCTCATCAGACATCGTCAAGATGTACCGACAAATTTTGGTCCACAATGATGACCAAGATTTTCAGCGAATCCTCTGGAGGGAAGAACCAGAGCTACCGATTGAAAAATATCAACTGACTACGGTAACGTATGGTCTTGCAAGCGCTCCGTATCTCGCGATCCGTGTTCTTCATCAACTCGTTCAGGACGAAGGTAAGCAGTATCCCTTTGCGAGCCACGTCATTCTCGAGAACACGTACGTCGACGACATCCTCTCAGGAGCAGAGAACGTTGATCAAGGTCGCGAGAAAATCAACGAACTCAATCAATTGCTCAAGGCGGGCGGCTTTGAACTTCAAAAGTGGACTTCAAGCCACTCAGAAACTCTCGTTGACATTTCTCGAAGCCATCAAGAGATCGCGATGCATCTGAATCTCGGTCAAAGTCCATTCTTTCGGGCTCTCGGTCTTGCGTGGAGACCAGACATCGACGCGTTCGCGTTCTCTCCGCAAATTCATCAAACTCGGGACAATTTCACGAAACGAAAAGTTCTTTCACAAACCGCGCAGCTCTTTGATCCTCTCGGATGGCTCTCGCCGATCACGATCAGAGCCAAAATCTTTATGCAGGAATTGTGGGCACTCGGTTTCGACTGGGACGAGCCGCTCTCAGCTTCATTGTCCTCGCGATGGATCGAGTTTCTACAAGATCTTCAAGGCATCTCAGCTATCACCATCCCACGATGGATCGGGTCAAGTTCAGCATCTCTCGGGATAGAGATCCACGGTTTCGCGGACGCCTCTCAAAGTGCATTAGGCGCAGTGATCTACGCGCGAACGTATATCAACACTCACGAAGTGCGCGTTTCACTAGTGTGCGCGAAAACTAAAGTAGCGCCGCTAAAGAAGGTGACAATTCCTGGTCTCGAACTCCCAGCTGCGAATCTTCTCGTCCGGTTGATGCGTCATGTGGAAAAGACTCTTAATTTCGAAAACACCCCGGTTCATCTGTGGACGGATTCCACAGTCGCGCTCGCGTGGATCAAAAGCCACCCATCGCGGTGGAAGGAATTCGTTCGTAATCGCGTAACGGAAATCCAAGAGTTCGCGCGCGCTCGTTGGTATCACATCTCGGGTCTTGAAAACCCCGCTGATCTTGCGTCTCGTGGTGCATCTCCGGAGCAACTCCAAAAATCAGAACTTTGGACCTTTGGACCATCCTGGCTCTCGAAGCCTTCTATCAATTGGCCATCCTCATCTCCGCGACCGGAAGAAAACGTTCATCTCGAGGAAAGAAAAGGGCTGTCGACGCACATCGCAACACCTAAGCCGCTACAAATCTGGGATCTCGTCGATCGCTACTCAAAACTATCGACCCTCCTCAAAGTCACATCATTGTGTAAACGCGCAACAAATCGGTTCCTCGCAAAGACGATATCGAATCGCGTAAACACGACTATCACTGTCGGACCGATCTCTACTCTCGAATTGAGCGACGCCCAACTGTTTTGGACCAAGGTGACCCAGCAGGCGTACTTTGCAGAAGAAATTCGCCAAATCGAGACAAGCTCAAGTCTCACTCGAAAGCATCCACTATCGCGACTCACGCCGTTCATCGATTCGAACGGATTCCTCAGAGTCGGTGGTCGACTGAATCACTCACTGCTTTCGTATGACGAAAAGCACCCGTTCATCTTGCCTCGCGAATCATCGTTCTCCACATTGATCATCGATCATCATCATCGGTTGACGCTCCACGGAGGTCCGCAACTCACTCTCGCTACAATCCGACAGCGGTACTGGATCCTGGGAGGAAGAGTACCGATCCGCATGTTCATACATCGTTGCGTTCCTTGTGCGCGTCATTGCGCCACCCTCAGCAGCCAACAGATGGGCCAACTCCCTCAGTCTCGAGTCACGCAATCAAGGCCGTTTCTTCACTCTGGCGTTGACCACGCTGGTCCATTCTCGATTCGAGCCTCCCGCGGAAGAGGAGCGAAATCATGCAAGGGATATATCGTTATCATTATCTGCTTCACGACCTCGGCTGTGCATCTCGAGCTAGTTTCGGACTACGCGACGGAGGCATTCATCGCGGCGTACAAACGCTTCACATCTCGACGAGGAATTTGTGCCTCAATCGCAAGCGATTGTGGAACGAATCTCGTCGGCGCAGACTCAGAACTTCGCCGTCTTCTCGCTGCATCGTCAAAGGAGTTCTCAGAAATCGCAAACATCCTCGCATCAAACGGAACCCAGTGGCGGTTCAATCCTCCCTCCGCGCCTCATTTCGGTGGAAAATGGGAAGCCGGAGTGAAATCAGTCAAATTTCACCTCAAGCGAGTCATCGGAGAAGCTACTCAAACATTCGAGCAATTCGCGACGTTTCTCATGCAAGTAGAAACCACGCTTAATTCTCGACCTCTTTGCGCTATCTCGGACGATCCACGGGATCCAAGTGCCTTGACTCCAGGACACTTTCTCGTCGGCTCAGCATTGAACACAATTCCTGAGCCGTCACTCATCGAGGTGCCAGTTCAACGGCTATCGCATTGGCAACACTCGCGTCAAATGCTGGAGCATTTTTGGAAACGGTGGAGTACGGAGTATCTTCAGTCCTTCCAAAACCTCTCGAAATGGCAGACTCATCACGGGAACATCAAAATCGGATCCATCGTTCTCGTAATAAACGAAAATCTACCTCCATCTGTGAGGCCCCTCGCGAAAGTGATCGAAGTGCATCCGGGAACCGACGGTTTCGTTCGCGTTGTGACCGTTAAAACGAAATCCTCTGTGTTAAAACGTCCAATCGTAAGATTGTGTGTGCTTCCAGTGTCCTCTTAAGACAATTATTGACTCTGAGAATAAATAACGCACGGCGGGCGGCATAATCTAATTTCGCGATCGTTACCGATAGCGAAGCGGGCGGTATGTTTCGGCAAGGTATCGAATAGTTAAATGTGTGTCTCGCGACACTCAAAATCGTCCTCGCACATGTACGCACACTCGCGTGCAATGTTTACTTGCCGTCTCTGCGTCAAATCTCGCCGCTTGCCCGTGTCGCGACTCAAAACCCATCAGCTGTATCTCATGTATTGTCTACTATCTCGAAATCATGTATGTGTATAATCTTTGTGTTCTCTCGCTCTGTAAAATCTTCACTCTCTGTAACGTTCTCTCGCGATACGGTTTGTATCGCCTCATCAAAACCAACAAAAATCTAGTTTATCGGCATTCATTATCTCTCTTCATCCCAACATCACCTTCGTTTCATTCACACTCGTTCTCATCACTAATTCGCGGATCCCACGTCGATGATCCATATCTTTTTGCTATCTCTCTAAACATTGACAGTTAAATAAATTTTATATAGATTATATACGAGGTCGAGAATTTCTTCTCATCTTTTTAGAAAATATCCGTTGCGCATCGCCAATGCACAGTCCACCATCCGCTGCCTATTTGAAAAGTACATTCCAGAATTAGGGAAACCAGAAAAGTTCCAATTCGACCACGGAACGCAGTTCACTTCAGCTCTATAGCTAAATAAATTAAAACAGGAGAAAATAATTCCCATATTCTCACCAATACGGCAGCCGCAGGGAAACATAGTGGAGAGGGTGAACCGTGAAATCGGTAGATTTTTTAGGGCATTTTTAATAGTTGAGCACACTGATTGGATGAAATGATAAGATAAAATAGAAACGTGTATGAACGAAATCAAACACGACACCACAGAATATGCACCTTGCGAGTTGCAACTAAACAAAAAACCCACTAGAATTTGGGAAAATTGGTTTATACGAAACAAGGACATTGTACCGAGAAATTTGGAACTTGAAATCGCTAAGAAAAACATGAGGAAAAAGAGTAAGACCCGAGCCGCACGGTATAACGCAACACGCAGGATGGCAAATTTTGAAGTCGGTGATTTAGCACTAGTAAAGGCGTTGAATGTGTCAGATTATCAAAATAAGAAAATGGCAAAGATTTTTGCTTGATACGAAGGTCCTTACCGGCTGAAGAGAAAGATAGCAGATGCTACATTTACATTAGACAACCCGTACACATGAATAAATTCAATTAATTCAACTCAAAAAAATATGGTGTCATTCAAATTCCTAGTTATTTCCTCGTCGGTTCAATGCGGTTCTGGAGTGGCAAGTAACGTTGAAATTGTTGAGATCAATGCTAGTGATGGCCACTTATCTGAGAATAATCGATTTATCGATTAATTGATTTCAACAAAATAATGGGTCACGGCTCGATTGAATTGGTAAAAATTAATCGATTTAGTAAATTTCTGCGTGTAGTCTTGATATCAGAAGAGATATTTTGATAATTCATAGTCATATTCAAAATATTTTTGAGTTTCATAAATTTTGAGTAATTGATACTTCAATCACATACATCGATACTGTATTGCATCGTTCGTGTAAGTGAACAAGCGGCTTAAGGCTAACCGCGAGCCAGCCCTCGAACTTCCCGTTTTCACACTGCAAATTCAAGATTCAAGGAACAAATAAATATTAATATCCAATTCCAATTTCCAACTACAAATTCAGAGTCGTGACATGAAATTATGGCACGAATCTAAAGTAATTCAAAGTAACTTGACTTATTACAACTCTTCCTAATTCAGTTATATCTCAAACAATTCTCATGATTTCATTTATCATTTTTAGTGATTCAGTGAATTCTCATTTATTCAGTTATTTTGTATGAATTCAGGTGAATCGTAATTGATTTACAAACCTATTGACACGTCAATTCAGCGAGTTGTTTTTCCCTCGCATTATTAAAAAATCGGACGTCAATGATGAATTTAAAACTAGTGGAAAAATCATGTTGCAAAGACACAAAAAATGTTCGGAAAGCATAATTCTGAAGATCTCAAGCCAGATTGGTTAAATGAGTAATTATGAACCCAAACGGTATATTAATCATCTAAAGTCTCGAATTTTATGCATACATCGATGATTGGAAGTGTTTTATAACATTAAATCTTACATCCACTGATTTATTTGGAGATTTATTTTTATTTTCACTCGTAGATGTGTGTTTCGTAGTATTGTGTAGCTAGGGATTCGCCTATGTTCACACACACGAGTGTGCGTCCGTGGATGCGCGGCCGGCAGCGTGTCCCGCGGCAACAATACCGAGGTCAGCGCCCGAGAAAGGGTACAACAGGGAAAGGGGGGAGGTGCCGATATTTAATTCGTAAACGAATAATAATAATTCACCCAGACGAAGAAAACAGCAATTTCCGTGGCGGCAAATCCAGATGCAATGGTGCACTCTGATTAGCCCAGCGCTATCGCTTATAATTCAAAAACTATGCGTCGGACGAGCTTCCGGTAACGAAATTCACGGTTGCATTTCAGTCATTTATCACGCTGGCTAGTCCGTGTCCCCCAATTTAGGGACATCCTGTATAAACAATTGGAGAAAGTTTACCTTTGCTGCATATTTGGAATATGTCTGGGGATATCTCCACTTCCCTTAATTGTAAGAAAAAGATTTCGAGAAATCATCAACCATGGAAGACAGCTGCGTTATATATATTTGTCGCAAAATCGATGTATACCAAAGATCAATTAAAAAACAACTTCTTAGTATTTACCAATAAATTTTCGAACGACGTGAACAAAGACACAAAACTGACTCTAAATGTAGTGAAAAGTTCGAAAACCCTATGGTCAGTACGGTGCGATCGGAAAAGACAAAAAGGCGAGAGTATTCATGAAACTCAAGATTGTCCGTGTTGATTGAATATAAATGCTATTGTTATGCAGAGAAGTGCACTGGACGAGTAATCTCGTTCGGCTGACTTCTGAAGGGATCTCTGTTGTCAAATAAGAGTGAGAAAAAAGTGCGTTCGAGTAGCAATACAAGGAGAGTTTACTTAAAGATTCCTGTTACCGATACTAACCGACATCCCTTCCGGACTCAAACCCTTCTCCGTGATGACGTCACAGTCTACCGTACCGACTTGAGGTCCAAAACGTGCCACCGTACCGACAATTTTATCGGACTATGGTCAAAATCGCGCTGCCTTACCGACATCTTACCGACCGAAGGTTGAAGTCTCTATAGTGTGCTCGCCTGCCAATGGGAGAGGGTGCAGCGGGGCACGTGAACTTTTTACCGACTTGGATCTCGGTTACCGTCCGGCATTCTTTTCCCACGATAGAGCTGCTAATGTGTAACATTAACCATCTCACATTCCTTTCCCACGTTATCAACCGCGCGACATTCCAAAATTAATAGTTCTGAGAGTTGTTTTTCACTCACCCGGACGCCGGGGTGATATCACCAACCTCACAATCTTTTTCAACGATATCAACGACGTGACATTCCAAAATTAATCCACTTACCTAGATGCCGGTTTCATATCAACCAAGTGACATTTTTTTCCCCACCAAATTTCAAAATTATGTGGTGGGGGCACGTTATAAAAGTCAAAAGTGAAAACTTCAACGCCGGTCCGAAGCTGTTCTTCCTGCAAATCAAAAGTGCTCTACAACAACAACGTGAAATCAGGAACATTCAAGAAGCTCAATATCTACTGCAAATTAGAACTCAACTAAATGAACTCACAAGAGATTTTGAGCAAACACGAATTAACAGAGACGATCATGGACTTCTCAAAACTGAACGAAATCGCGCGGCTGGAGACGTTTCTGCTATTGAAAGAAGTTTCGGGCCTTGAAGCATACTTCGAATACAGAGTCAGCGGTGTTCGTCGGGTCAAAACAAAATTTGGGGATAAACTCGTTCAGGATTTGAACGACTTGTTTACGATTTTTCTACCAAATCGACTGACGAAAGCTCTCCAAGAAGACGAAGATATATTCCAGAAGATGGTAACAGCAAGTAACGGCACTCGGTTGAGTCGACGCTATCTGGGTGTGCCATATAATCAACTCGAATTTGTTTATGTGTAATCTAAGTATCACATACACATATTTTATACGATTTCATAGTACGACGTTCAATATTAAATGAAAAACATCAAAAATTATATGTGTTTGTCACTCAGCATTAAACCAACCTGTCCACCTTTAACCCAACAAATTTTTGCAATAGTAATTCGAATAGAGTTTTACAATCTAAGAAAGTGCTATCCTGAATACCAATGAGCAAATACGAAGGTTTTTAAGCTGCGTTTGATCCTCGTAACTGTAACATGAACTCAACGATGAGGTTTAAGCGGACTCAGTCAAGGATAGAGTGCGAAGTTGACCAAAATCTGAGTTAGCGTACGTTTAAAGCCGCAGGTCGTACGGAGTTGGATTATTATCGCTCTAGGAATGCAAAACATGATTACGTAGGGGTGAATCTTAGTGAGCGGTCAGTAAATGCGTTACATAAATTTCCGTTAACGTTTTGGCTTGAGTAGGGGCCCTCCTCAGAACGATGAATTTTTCTATTGAGCGGCCAAGAACATAGATTCCATCAGTAAGACAATAAGATCAATGTATATCATACTATTGAGAATTATTATCCTATGTACATTGGAGAATACATTCAATATATCTATTACAACTAAAAATGTATATAAACAATTAGGGGAGAGTTTATCTTGTATAAGAAGAGAATAAAACACTGGTCAGTGTAATAAAATTCAAACGGGAGAGACATGGTACTTCAGATTAGGTGACTAAAGACCATTGACATCTTCTCCAATCGATAAACGATGTAGATTAGACTGACCGTTGAAAAAAAGTTTTGCTCCGAGTTGAAAAACGTGAAGTTAACCTTGAAAAAAGAAGATCCTCCAAATTTCAATGCTCTATCTTAATATTAAGGTGTGCCGATGATATTTTTAAGTTTTTTTTTTTTTAATAAAATTTCAGTTCGTCTCAGATCTTGATATTTTTTAATATTGCTATGATTTAAAAAAATCAGACGGTAGAAAAAAGAAATCTGGGATTGAAAATACTTTTTACTCAAACATTTTCAATTTCTCATGATGGAATATTTAACATGGCGTCCAAAAAAAAATATATCGTAGATATTATTCTTTAAAAAATTGTAAGGAAGCCTAGAATAAAAATTAACAAATCAAAATCGAAACCAAAAATAAACCAAGTGAACACAGACGAATGATCTCAAACGAACCTAAACGACGAACCCAAACGTATCCAAACAAATCAAAGTAGTAACAAAAAATAAATCATGTGAACACAGATGGTGTACGTTGTTTAATTGATTTTTTTCAAGCCGTCTCCTTAATTCGTACATAGATGAGAGGATTTCTCGATAGTTATTCAATGGGACGCAAGAAATACAGTTATAAATAAAATTTCTTCATTACAAAAATGAACAAACCACCATTTTATTCTCGCAGATACAATCACTTCGAATTTTTATGCAAATTCTCTCATAACTATTTGTTTTGTACAGTCAGGAAATTTTTTTCTGTAGTCTGACAATACTCGCATTAAAAATTGCTTTTGTTCGTCCCTTAATGAGATATTCACATAGGCTTCTACCAAACTTACATCTCTTTTTGCTGTATCGTTGATAATTTTTAATCCTTTAACAATTTTGAGGCCCGTCTGAAAATTTTCGTCTTGAGCCCAAATTTTAGGACTTTCTGGGGAAAATCAGTGTTGATTTCAAATCTCTCGAAAAATTTTAGTAACTCCGAACTAATAAAATCATCAATTTCTTTATCATGTAACTTTTCAATGTCTTCTTTTCAATTCTTCATCTTCGCTAATTTACATTTTTTTTATCATCTTTTTCTTCATATCATTCGACAATTCTGCATCAAAAAAAGACATTGCAGCTGCATCTGGAGTGAGATACCCCAAGTGATGACCAAATTTTCTAAGTGCTATTTCAGACACTTTTAAATCAATAGATTTGTAATTGTATAATTTTTTTCAAAACTGTAAATCATGGTTCGGAGCTTGAGGCGCTAGAGGCGCTATAAACCATACCCTTACATATATTATCATGATGAAAATGCATATTTCTGAAAGAGCTTTCTTTTCTTTGGCTGTCAACCGAAATTGTGAACGAAACAAACAAATTTTCAGGTAATATACCGCCTTTGACATCCAGCGAGCATGGTGAAATGCCCCTGGATGTTTGAACTTGACCTCATGAAGCGGAATAACACCGCAAAACACTCTTGTCAGTCCCAACAATTCTTTTCAATGATTACGTGGATGATTTATCTTCAGCATTTCATCCAAAAATGATAGAATGTTTTTAAGATGGCTTTCCAGTGCATTCTTCACCGTTTCGTCGGCTAATCCACTCAAGTAGTTGTTTGTATCCAAACCTTTCCATGTATCTTGGAATCTTTTGAAAATATGATCATTTGGACAGCAAGTCTGAGGCATTTTTTCATCCAACACACTTTTTATAATCAACTCGTAAATATGATGCTGGCATGAAAGATATAAAATTTCTCTTTCCAATAATTGTTCCAAGTTTATTGCAGCACCATTGATAATACTTAAATTAAACGGAGTTGTATCACAACACGATGCCTTGATTTTATGCGACACCCCCCAATCCTCCAGTAATTCAGAAATAGCTGTTGCTTAAGATAAACCCTTACTATTTTCCAGCTCAGGCACTCCTAACAACTGCTCAATACTTCCATCCGATATAAGAACAGGTAATCTATCAGTTACTTTGTGCTCTAACAAGTTACACATCAATTTCCCATCCCAATGTAATACAGCTGCGTTCAATTCTGTGTTCTTGAATATTTCTCTCACAGTTGCGGCTCTCGATTCACGAAATTTTTCTCGACATTTGCGAATAGATGTTTTTTTAATAATCATAATCAATGTATTGACATCAATGTTCAATGCTTGCGCTATTAAGATTATTAAATGAACGGCCCTTCTGTCACTGACTTTGCATCTATCCAAAACCGCAACCAACTTTTCTGTCATGACACTTATAGATCCCCGTGATGTCCTCGATTGAGATGGTTCTTCTTCACCGGGTACGTATGAAAAATCGGACGTTGTCGCTGATTCATGGGAAAAAGCACTTCCTTGGCTCGAAGTTAAAGATAAAATAGTACGACTTTGCTTTGCTTGAGTAAATGGGCCTAAAACAGAGTGAATGAGTTGTTTTTATGGGAAAATCAGCTGCCACATGTGACAAACTTTCTTAGTAGTCCCAAGTTCATGCAAGGTCATTACATAATTTATTGCGATTGGCTGAATATTTTATTGCTCAACAAAAAAAATAAAAACAAAAATGACAGATGACGATAAATGAAAAATGTATTGTACATAATTGCTCATAGTCATACTTTACGTGGAGAAATAACTTTCGAAAATACTTATTTTCCTCCTGTTTTCTCCTTTCATGTGGCCTCGGAGAATCATCTCCATCGTCGTGATTTCGAGCAAGTGCCTCAGTACCATCATGAACCGTACAAACATTCTCAATACAATCTATCCGCCTTTTTTCTCGTTGTTTCGACAAAAATGCTTTTTGCTCGTCACTTGCGCATGAGCAATATCAAATAGGTTATCAAATTCAGAAGTGAATTTTTTTTCTTTTTCCAAGTAGTATGATCTGCCGGCAGTTTTTTGCAAAATTCTCCAATCTTTATACAAAATTTTCAACTTCGTGATACAATGATCCTGTCTATGAGTTGGTATTCGAGCTTTTTGCTGAAATACCCACACTCCTTTCATCACAAGCCTTGCACTTGCATGTATCAGTAATTTCACTTGTCTTATATTGAAAAACAAAACTTTCAACACCTGGATTCTTGAAGGTAATTTATCACCACGAATTTGAAAGTCAGTGGGACCAATTATAAAAATATTTTCAAGAATAGTTGCTGAAGAAGACATTGTCACTGAATCGCATATTAATTAGCTTAAATTAAATACAGAATAGACAGTTCTTTTGAGAGTATACGGTAGTTTCCACTTTTAAGATTAGACTGATCCAATTCGGATAAAAATACAGAGCACAGATGCAGAGAAACCGAGTATGCGAGCTACATACCGCGACTATGCAAAGTTTTTTTTAGCCCTGTATTAGGTCGTCCTCTTGCGGGGAGCTGTGGCACTCTCTTCGAGTACGCAAGGTAGATAGAGAATGGTAGTCTAAATGGTAGTCGTTAGCGTAGCGTTCAGTGGAAGGCGGCAAATGTCGTATCGGGCAAAAGTTTCGGAAAAAGGTTAGAAAACGTACACCGAGAAGTACACCTGGGCTGAGTTCAGAAACCTTACTCGAGTGACTCGGGTATCGTTGTGTCTTTGTTTAATCTCATGTGTTAGACAGAGACAGTATGATATACGAGTTCACGCGGGTAAGGTTTCTGAACTCAGCCCTGCGGTCACATGATTTATTACTCGTTACTATTTCAATTTGTTAATTTTTCATTCTAGGCTTCCTTACAATTTTTTAAAAAATAATTTCTAGGATATATTTTTTTTGGACGCCATGTTGAATATTCCATCATGAAAAATTAGAAATGTTTGAGTAAAAAGTATTTTCAATCCCAGATTTTTTTTTCTACCGTCTGATTTTTTTGAATCATTGTAATATTAAAAAATATCAAGATCCGAAACGAACTGAAATTGTATTAAAAAAAAACTTGAAAAGTTATCGGCACACCTTAATATTAGGATAGAGCATTAATATTTGAAGGATCTTCTTTTTTCAAGGTTAACCTTAGGTTTTTCAACTGGGTGCACAAACTTTTTTTTTAACGGTCAGTCTAATGTAGATATATGATATTTGACACTTAAAAAATAAATTAACAGGGAGATGTGCACGAAGCGCAAGGCATAAATTTAAAAAAGTTAAAAAAGGTTAGAAAAGTTAAAAATGTTACAACCGTAATGTATCGACGAATGCGTGAAAGAGCGCCACACAGCGGGTGCGCTCGGTATGGGCGTGTGTGTGCGCGCGTGTGGAGTTATAGATCTAGGTATGAATGTCGAGCGGGACCAGATGGCCTACGGGTGAGTGAGGCGAGTCAGTAGATGATTGTCAGAGACAGACACAGGTGCTCTGACACTGTACGCACAAAGTTAATAAATCGCAAATTATATCACCACTACGGAGTCATAGTTATTGAGCCTTTTACCGTAACCTTTTGAAACATTAGTCAACGATGCCGACTACAGTAGTATTGGTATCCTTATCTCCCAGTTCTTCATATCAGAAACACTTCAGTCAACGGCTTAACGCAACTAGCAAACAACGACTCCTGGGTGAATCACCTGTGACCCTGAGTGAAGGCGAACAGGTATGGTGAGAAGTAAAAACAATAGCAAAGTAGGAACCTTGTTCTTGGCAGTCAAATGAAAAAATTGATCGTTCTGAGGAGGGCCCCTACTCAGACCGAAACGTTAACGGAAATTTATGTAACCCATATACTGACCGCTCACCAAGATTTACCACTACATTATCTACGAAGTCAAGAATTCTAATCCTTCAAAACATGATTACGTTGGTGTACAGATTAGTCAAGGATCATATGCAAGGTTAAGACACAGTTGAGATTTCGTTTGAAAAGTTTTATTTATTTTATGAAAAAAAGTAAAATATAAAACATACGTGAAAAATAAACATGAGTAGGTTTTTTTTTCAAAGATTAAATCTGTTGTAAAAAATTTCTTATGTTCATATGGCCTATGTAAAAGATATGAATAACTCGATATTTTCAACAGAATAATAGGTCAAATATATAAATTTCTCTGGATTAGATGTTTAATGAAGAGTTTATAAATAAGTATAATCTTCAAGTTATACGAAATATTATTGATATTAAATGGTAAGCTCAAGAGCTTTGGTACATAAACAATTGAACATATATACTTGTCCTTAAGATGTACGAAATATTATCACTCTGCCACAAATACTGAACCTCTAATCCTCAGCTCAGCGCACAATGCGGCCAAAGGCCCCTTTATGCGGCCAAAAGTCGAAAAATGTAGAGAATGATCCACAAATTGGTATATGAGGGTTTTTGGGGTAACTGATTCTGTATTCATTATCAGAATTAGCAAATACAAGATGGCCGACCTAGTATGGCGTCATATCGTACGAAAAAACTTATAAAAAATTAAATGAATTCGGCGATTGATTAAAAGTCTTTGTTTTGAGATTGTTAGGGTATGTAATTAAGAATAAACAAATTAAAAATGGCGGGGTGCAATATGGCGATGTTATACAGGAAAAAATTTTGAAAAAATTATTATATTTTTATCGACATTTACCATAGTAACTCACATTACACATGAAGAATTCAGAAGCGTAATGGATAAAATATTTAAAAGTTAGGTGTAGAAAATAATATTACATGAAAAGATTTGCATTGCTAATCTCGTCACAGTTGCAATCTTCTATATCTGTATCGGTTTCTAAAGCCGAAGAACTGTCACAATATTTTAGTTCCGTTTGATTATTCACAGTTGGGGGAGCTAACAAATTAATACAGTCTTCAGATGAAGATTTTAGTAGATTCATGGGTAATCTCCGACAGCTGGAGATTTGTGGATCAGACGCAATCAAAAATCGTTTGAAAACATCCTCCAACGTTTTTTGACGATAATGTTTTCTTGCGAAATTCATGCGGTAGATCTTAAAAAATTTATTACAGGTTTCTTGCGCATCTTCGGACATTTGACCGATCAGTAACACCAAATGTTTAATTATTTCGGGGCCATGAATCAAAAGTTTGTGAACCAATGTGGGCATATAATACCAGGGATATTGTTGTACAATGTCTTTAGCTAATTTTACTGCATACTGTCAAAAATTGTTATCATCAATAGCATGACCACATGCAATAGTTTGCAATATAATATAAAAACGATATATAATATCTTCGTCAACTCCTGTTATTTGTGCAGCTTTTTTGTAGTTTTCAAAAAAACCTCGAACGGTGTTTCCGTCATTTGAGGTACCACACCAGCTTTTGGCGTGTCAACATCGCAGCTGCGTATAACCCCCTCTCTCTTTCTCATATTTTTTTGATTTACTGTGTGGATGTGTTTTCCTTCGAAGGCTCACTTTTATCTTTGTTTTTCACTTCGGTTTTTGAATTCTATGCTTTATTTCATTTTGTTTTTCATGTATTATTGTGATCGTTAAAACGAATATCTTACTTTTTTTTTGTAATACAGTGCACAAAAAGTGAACGGGCAGCAACGGGCAGCTAAAATTTATTTCAATTAGTACATAATACTTTCACCTAAAACCTCAAATGACTTAGAGAGCAAGATGTAGTAAGATAAAAAAGTATTCACTCAATCAAATCCATTCAATTCGAGAAAAATAACCAAAAAATAGTCCTTACATATCTCCTTCTAAGAATGTACTATTCAGGAATTTATATTCAGAATTTTTTTCACTTATTTTACCCACCTTCAGCTGTAGAATCCATTTTGTTTTGTTCAAATCGCTTTAAAAACAAAAATTTGACGCCTGTTTATCCGACACGTCGCCAGTCGCACTTTCCTAACCGTCGTGTAGCGTTCGGGCGAAGGCCATATTCAGACTGATATTATGGGGGGGATTTGAGGCAAGGGACCTTACTATGAATGTTTTCCGACTCCTAGGGGACTCCTTTAGCCAACCCAATGACAAAATATCCTCAACTAAAAACTTTTTTTTTCGACTTTTGGCCGCATAAAGGGGCCTTTGGCCGCACTGTGCAGCGTCACGCGCCACCAGCCGCACACATTCATGTAAAGATGCTTGTGTGTCTATATACAATATACAAATTAGCACATTTTTTCAAAGGTCAAATCTGTGAAGACAGATGTCAGTGGCTTCATCATACGTCATTTTGATGAGAATGTTTCGATACCCAAAAAAAGCTTGGGTACCGCAAAAGATGGCATCCAATCTGGTTACCACTTCCATCAGTTCGTTGATTTGCTCATGGTTTAGTCGTGTCTGTATTTCTTCGTGAATGTAAACTCTTTGGATGTTCAGTAAATCCAGATCCGGAAATGGAGGTTCCACGGTTGGAAGTAAAGGAATATTCACGCCGCATTTCAGAAACCATGGTCTGAAAAAAAAAATTCGGAGTTACTTGATTTCATTTGGTGAAATTTGAAAATTAAATACCGCAACCATAAGTGAAATTAAAACTAGAAAAAAATAAAAATAAATCAGAAGGAGCTAAACCGTATTGGGTACACATGGCAAACAAATTTCACTCGAGGGTTTTAAAACTAGTTGGAAATATTTTGACTACAATGACTAGGGTAAGTGTATCTCGAAAAAAAGCTTTTAGAAATGTTGATGGTAACAATAGTAGGATTGAAGTACTCACCGGTTACGTTCTCACAGAATTGAAGCACAATAACGTAGCTCAACTTGATTGACAATGAGTGGGTCCAGGATCCACAGTCTTATTTAGGGAACCCTTGTGTTGATGTTTTGCATACAAGAAAATACGATATCGTAGGGTGGTCCCCGTGTTTACCGAATGTCATTATCTCGATTTATGTAATTGTCTAGTGCGTACTGTTCCACGCACATGGTCGGCTTCGTGCGCACACACAAAGATACGTACAGCTGCCTTATAAATGGGACGCTCATCACTGCAAATGATCATTCAGTATCAACTTGTTAAGTATACGTGAGGACAAAGCTAAAGATGGAATCCACAAAGTGTTTGTAATTGATCGATATTAATGAATCGGCGTACAAAATCTTGGGCAAATTATCATGATCAACAGCAGAAATTCAAAAATGGATAAATGTCGGAAGTTTAAATATTTGGCTTCTCAACAAAATTTTGCGGAAGGCTTCAACGATTGGAGAAAATACGGAAATTATCACAACGATCGGACTCTTGCGAGCGCTCTCGATAAAATTCAAACGTTTTCAGGAAATGGCTGTATGTTTGCGGAAACAAAGAAGAAGCGATCGAGTCCACTGAAAAGATTTGAAATCAGCTTATGAGGGGAGAATTCGAACTGAATCCATCGTTAATTTGAAGCATAAAGATGTGGAGAGATTTCTAGAAGACACAAAGGTACTGGCTGTGGCAAGACTAAAAAACGCGTTCGAGAAAGCCAGGAGCTTGAAAGCCAACGTTATCCTGGCTAGTAAATTGGAAGTTAGAAAAGATGATCACACAGTGAATGAGATCAAATTTTTCAATACGAGATATGAAACCATACTCCAGACAACATATATTAAAAAATGTTTCATCGAAAATGCGATGCAGCATTTGTTAAAATAAGTGGAAGATTACCAGGAAAAGGATTCAGGCTTGTTGTTACTTGAAATTAGAAATCTTGCCGTCAACAAGTATACACCACCACGAGGTGACTTGTACACCCACACCCCGTTACCTAAGCGTATCAGTGATAAGAAGGCTATGGTAAACATCAAAAGCAACGACTCTTACTGATTACTTTGGTCGGTCACCGCAACTCTGTTTCCAGCCGACAACAACAATCACAACGCGACCAGCTTGTACCCGCGATTCACCTCAGTGCTATAGTATGATGGTATAAAGTTTCCTATGTCTCTAGACAAAAACACTGTTTCAAAATTTGAGAAACTTAACGGACTTTCCATCAACGTTTATGGTATAGACCAAGGTCATCGCAAAAAAAGTTAAATAGTACCGATTCACCTGAGTCAGACTAAGTCTGATAAACCTATAATCCATCTTTTAGCGATAGAAACTGAAATCACTGACGATGACGATGATGTTGATATGGAAAATTATAAAAAAAAAAAATCTTTTATTTTGCTTGTATTCGAAATTCGCCTCGATTGACAAGTTCTCAAATATCTAACCGTTATCGTTGAACTTGGTTATGTGATAGATGTTTGAATCACTTTCAATCTGAAAGATGTTCAACAGAGTACAACGTTTATTGCATGAGTTTGAAGGAGACCGAAGTTGAATTACCCACAGAGGAGGAAAAGATACTGAAATTCAAAAATTTTAAGCACAAAGAAACCGTTCCGTTCTGCATTTATGTGGATCTTGAATGTTAGCTGTAACCTACTCATATTTAATTGTCAGAAAATAGAACAATTTACCAGAACCATATTCCGTACAGCGTAGCATATTACCTCCATTGCGCCTTTGACGATTCCATTTCAACGTTCAAAATTAACCGTGGAGAGACTTGCGTCCAGTAGTTTGTGAATGAGTTGAAAAAATTAGTACATTCGTTACAAGCATATTTCACAAATGTTTTACCCATAGAACTGCTCAATTGCAATCAGCTTAACGAATTTAGTTAATCAGCGGTGTGTCACATTTGCGAAAAACCGTTCACGCTCGAAGACGTCAAACATCGCGAGTACTGTCATTTCACTTGAGAGTACCGTGGTGCTGCTTACCAAGGCTGTAATCTAAATTATCAAAATTTGCATACTATCCCGGTGATATTCCATAATCTGTCGGGTTACGATTCGCATTTTCTGATTAAAGCATTGGCGACGACTTTTGAGGGTACTATTCAGCTGCTATCCGATACCAGAGACTAGTAGAGAGATTGCCAATGCTCCCCTGCGGGTAAACTAAGTTGCGTGGGGATTTGGAGGTGGTGGGGGTAGTTCGCATGAACATAGGCTTGGCCGATACGGTAGATTTTGGAAGATCGCTGCGGCAGCTGCGTGCACATTTGCTACCAGGGTAATGCAGAGTGACTGCAGAGCTGACTGAGCGGCGGCGTGCACGTGCCTCGACCGTATCTATCGGGTGAACCTTTTTGTTTGGAAACCGCGCCCTCCGCTTCGTTGGAAAAATCAATAAATGCGAGAGTTCACGTTTATTCACAGACTCGATTGTATTTTGCTAATGATGAATGAGTCTGTAACTGAACATTTATTTGTGATAAGCATATATTTGAATCACGATATCCTCAATTGGGCCTGTTGCGGAAAAGTATGTTCGACAAAAAAAAAAAAAGATGTGGTCTCGATCCGAAAATCGTTAGATTACTAGCCACGAGTGCAACGCCCGCTGCTACGGACTATATACAATACTTCTGGCGGTCCAGTGGATCTTCATCTACTGACGGCTCAACAGCCAATTTATTACTTTTCACGTAGATTCAGTTCAATTAGATATAATATTATTCAAAAAAAAATGTTGATGCGTATACGTGCTGAAACGAAAGAATAGTCTCCGACGCAGTCATGCACCTATTGACGAGCATACTTTTCCGCAACAGGCCCAATTGACTAAACCGGGATATAAATATATGCTTATCACAATTAAATGTTCAGTTACAGACTAATTCATCATCAACAAAATACAATCGAGTCTGTGAATAAACGTGAACTCTTGCATTTGTTGATTTCTTTAACGAACGCGGAAGGCGCGGTTTCCAAACAAAAAGGTTCACCCGGTAGATACGCTCGAGGCACGTGCACGCCGCCGCTCAGTCAGCTCTGCAGTTACTCTGCATCACCCAGGTAGCTGATGTGCACGCAGCTGCCGAAGCGACTTCCAGAATCTGACGTATCGGCCATGCCAAAGTGCACCCGAACTACCCCCACTACTTCGGCCAGCGGAGACCCCGTAGAGCACCTGCATTGGCAATCTCTCTACTAGTGTCTGCCGATACTATAGAAAAGTATATTTCGTTTACAAAATTCGTTAAAGGAACGGACCTGCAGTTCAGATTTAGAGATTCGTATTGTTTTATACCCAGCAGCCTCGAAAAATTGGCAACGTATTTCAATGATGACCAAAAAACAATCAAACATAAATTTTGCACTAGCTCCGACAAACTTGAGTTATTAACCAGAAGAGGTGTTTTCCCTTATGACTACATGGATGGTTGGGAGAAGCTCGAGGACGTAATGTTGCCGACTGAAGAAAAATTATATTCAAAATTGAACAACCAAGATATTTCGGATGAAGATTACGGACACGCATGCAAAGTTTGACACGGTTTCAGGATTAAAACGTTAGGAGAGTACTCAGTCTTAAATTTGCAAACTCACGTTTTTCTATTGGCAAATGTTTTTGAAAACTTTCGGCAGAGTTGTTGGGCAACGTACAATCAAGACCATTTACATTATTACACAGCGCCCGGTCTTTCTTTTGACGTGATGCTGAAATTTACTGGTTTTGAACCCGAGCTTCTCACTGATTTTGATATGGTTATGTTTATTGGAAAAGGTATTCGAGGTGGCGTGTCCCAATGCTCTAATCGATATGCAATGGCTAATATTAGATACATGGGAGATGCTTTTAATTCAGAACTAGAAGAGTCGTATCTCATGTACTTCAATGTCTAAAATTCATACGGTGCTGCTATGAGCTTTGCTCTACCGTGCGGTTCCTTTGAATGGATGCCAGATTTTGAACAATTTGATGTTTTTTCCATCTTCGACGAAGCGGAGTTTGGCTATGTATTGGAGGTGGATTTGGAATATCCTAAGGAACTGCATGAAATGTACTAGGATTTGCCACTTTGTCCGCAGAACTACATACCTACGCCTTCGAATAGCAAGCAGTCAAAATTGACGACCACATTATTTACCAAGCAAAACTATGTTATTTATCACCACGTTTGGAAACAGTGTTTCGAGCTGGATTTAAAATTGGTTCAAATTCACAGAGTTGTCAAATTTAGGCAGACCCCGTGGCTTACAAACAACGTAGATTTGAATACCGATTCAAGGAAAAAATCGAACAACGAATTTGAAAAAAACTTTTGTAAAATAATGAAGAATGCAGTTTTCGGTAAGACGATGGAAAATGTTAGAAAGTACAGAGATGTCAAATTGATCACAAAATGGCATGGTAGATATAGTGCGAGAGTTACCATTGCCACACCGAGTTCCCTCAATTTCACTATTTTTGGTAAAGATATGATAATAGTTGTATTGTATGAAATTGGACTCGAACTCAACAAACCATTTTATGCAAGCTTCTCCATTCTAGATCATTCGAAAACCTCTCTTCAAAATTTCCACTACAATTATGATAAAACGAAATCTGGGCATCAGGCAAAATTAATGTATACTGATGTAGACAGTTTGATATATCACTTCACCGTCCCTGACATGCAAGACTGCATCAAACAGGACTTGAATAAATTTGACACCTCCGATTATCAGCCTGATAATGTTTACAGAACGCCGTTGGTTAGCAAAAAAGTCCTCGGTATAATGAAAGATGACTGTAACCGGAAAATAATCTCAGAATTTGTTGGATTGCGAGCGAAATTAGAGTCATTTAGAGTGTGAGTGGAGGATAAAGATAGAAAACGGGCAAAGAGCGTCAACGCATCGCTATTGAAAACAATAAAATTTGATGATCACTTGAAGTGTTTCAATATCAAAATTTGGTCAGATATCAGAGTCTTATACTAACAAGGAAACGTTTTCAGGTGTCCCCCTCCGATTTCGATGAAACTCTGGTATGTTATAGAGGGTCAAAATCGATGACATGCGTATTTTTTTTTTTTGGCCCAAACTCATTTTAAAGGGATGAAACACCCCTCCCAAGTTGACCACCTCCCAAGATGATTTTTCTGTTTTGCATACAAGGAGGGGATTTCGATAACTGATAATGATAGTAATAAATACCTTGTCAAAAGTGATGAAAACCACACTTCGAATATTCTCAAGAACTCTTCATTTTAGGGGTTAACTTGTATATACAAAGTTCATTTTTTACATCAGAAACAAGATGTTCATCAGAGCTCAATGAATCCAACAGCACTGTGAAGAGCATGCAAGAATACAGAATACGTGCTTTCGATTTTTTCCCAAAAACTGAATTCTTATCGACTTTTTTCCCAATATTGCGGATTATGTCTAGTATTTAGCCATGAATCATTGAATAACATTGTTTAAGGCTCGCATTCATTCTGGCATTGCTCTCTTATCACTTTACTGTTTTATCATATTTTTTCAAGAAACGTAAATATTTTTCATTTCAAGCAGACTATCAACTACTCGAAAATTCGATGTGTGTCATATGTGAACAAGTCATATCTCTACTTGAATTAATTCTATGTCACAGATATTTTTTTTAACGATTACGCGTATCTTTCGGATATTTTCAATATAAAAAGTCGTGAGACCGTTCAGTGCTTGTTAATACGTTAATAACGGAACTTCGAGCAGTTATTGAATTTCTTCTCACGTTTACAATGAAAGTGAATCCAATAAACGTTATTAAACTTCTGTGGGCAGCATTTGAAGTAATGAATATACCCGAGTCCCCGTTAACAAATGATGAACGTGAAATAGTATCGAACTTCAAAAACATTTTATTACAAAGCATGACAGAATATAATAGTGTGGAAATGATTGAGGAAAATTCTCTTGACTTTGAAGAGCCCTACAAAAACCTTGAAACGTTCGCAATGGAAGATGCAGATTTTCAGGTGCCTTCCGAAGGATAGCTGTTCCGAAGATGACGAACCTATAAGTTTCGATTATAAAAGAAGAGCTGTTGAATATTGGAGAAGTGCAAAGACGAAAAAAAAACGCTCAATTTATATGGTTCGTCATAAATATAAAAAAGTCAAATCAGTACGACAATTGCGTCGTTGGGCACATCAAATCAACCAGGGAGGGACATACATGGAAAAATTGGCTCGCATATCAGAGTATACATTGCAGAATATGAAAAATGCCATTGACGCAGGCTTGATTGTTCATGATACGGATCTGCTTTACAGGCCCAAAGACTTATCAGTCATAAGGATTTTCGATTTAAAGCATCGCCAACGTGGTTACTTCACTT
The DNA here is from genome assembly GCF_021901455.1 of Neodiprion lecontei. Lineage (NCBI taxonomy): Eukaryota > Metazoa > Arthropoda > Insecta > Hymenoptera > Diprionidae > Neodiprion > Neodiprion lecontei. The sequence goes on along the minus strand of NC_060266.1, from coordinate 13,161,334 downwards.
TAAGAAGATCCATCGCATAACTAGCAGAAAAATCAATAAATTCGTCACGCGAAAATCAGTGGAAAATAGTGAATATTTACACAAGAGTGCTGAAGAATTTTTGAAAAGAGTTGAACCTCATATTTCCGAATATGGATTACAAAATATATATAATTCTGATCAGAGTGGTTTCCAAATAGAGATTCATTCTGGACGAACGTTAACGGAAGAAGGAACTAAACAAGTGTCGTGCATAGTACAATCAGTAACTTCAACAACGCACAGTTATACTATACAGCCTACAATTTTAGCGGACGGAAAATTATTATCTCCTTTATTTATTGTTTTAAAAGAACCATCCGGGACGTTCGGACCTATAGTTGAACAACATTTATTCAGACCGCCAAATGTTTTCATCACAGCTTTCAAATCAGGAAAACTTACTTCAAGTATAATAATTCTTGTTTCGCGCTGCATATATTCAAACGGTATTAATCACAATGATTCATTACAGAGCATTTCAAGATGTGGTTAGAAGAAGTGTATATCCCAAAAGTGGGACCGAAGAGTCTACTTCTAATTGATTCTTGGAGTGGGCATTGTTCTAGAGTTGTGCAAGAGACAACACCCCCAGACAAAAAGTTGACGACTTTATTGATACCGAAAGGAACCACTGGAAAAATTCAACCTCTCGATGTTTTCGGCTTCCGTACATGGAAAAATTATATTCGTCATTTTTCAGACACCCTAGTTCTTCTTGATTATGATTTAAATATACATTTAAGGAATAATATAATAAAATTACAGTCTTCGGTTCACAACCAACTGTCATCTCCGCGATATCATAATTTGTTTCGTTATGCGTGGCATAAAAGCGGATTCATTGCAAAGAAACCTGATGAATTTGATAACCCCGTCGATTTTGCATTTGGACAGTTATCTCATCCGAATTGTGAAATCGAAGGTTGCACGAATGTCGCAGTAATCAGATGTTCTTGGTGTAAAAAATCACTTTGCCTACAGCATTTTTTTGATGAATATCATTATTGTACCGACTATAATCCATAAAGCGATTTATAGATAAACTTGGAACTTGTTTTTGTTTAAAGGGTGTGGCCACGGTAGAGGAAGTAGAATCATGTGCATATTCAACAATTTTGTATTATATGAAAACGTAATTTATTTACAAAACTATTTACAGGTGTATTTAGTGTATGAATCAAAGTAACAAAAAAAAATTTCTTCATTCATTTTTTCAATGCAAAATGGCTAATAATCACTACTTGCTTTTTGTTTATCTTTTTGCCAGCCCTTACCCCTCAAATATCTGTGCCATAGAACTAATTCAAGTAGAGATATGACTTGTTTACACATGACACACGTCGAATTTTCGAGTCGATGATAGTCTGCTTGAAATGAAAAATATTCACGTTTCTTGAAAAAAAATGATAAAACAGTAAAATAATAAGAGAGCGATGCCAGAATGAATGCGAGCCTCAAACAATGTTATTCAATGATTCATGGCTAAATACTAGACATAATCCGCAATATTGGGAAAAAAGTCGATAAGAATTCAGTTTTTGGAAAAAAAACGAAAGCACGTATTCTGCATTCTTGCATGCTCTTCACAGTGCTGTTGGATTCATTGAGCTCTGATGAACATCTTGTTTCTAATGTAAAAAATGAACTTTGTATATACAAGTTAACCCCTAAAATAAAGAGTTCTTGAGAATATTCGAAGTGTGTTTTTCATCACTTTTGACAAGGTATTTATTACTATCATTATTAGTTATCGAAATCCCCTCCTTGTATGCAAAACAGAAAAATCATCTTGGGAGGTGGTCAACTTGGGAGGGGTGTTTCACCCCTTTAAAATGAGTTTGGACCGATAAAAAAAAATACGTATGTCATTGATTTTGACCCTCCATAACATACCAGAGTTTCATCGAAATCGGAGGGGGACACCTGAAAACGTTTCCTTGTGAGTTTAAAAACCTCGATCTGGTTCTTTAGGTTCCCAAACCAGCCGGAAAAACAAGACCGGCAAGAACGCTAGTCATTCCAATCATTGCAATATCACGGACGTCAAGCTATTTTCGAACTCACAATCTTATCCGTACGGTAACCTGAACAGCAACATAAGTGATAATCTGTTTGCACTCGCGTACGAGATTTATGCAAACTTCCCAGCTACTCTTCATAACAAGAACACCGAGCCGTTCTTGACAAAGAGTGAATTCCTTCGAGACGTCCCCCTTTTTGTTATTGACTGTTTAGAGCAAAACGAATCTTTGAAGTACGGACCTGTCGACATCCATCTTGAATTTGAAGCTGAAGCCGACTTTCCCGCTGAAACCTCGGCGTATTGCTTGATTGTTCACGATCGTATTGTCGAATACAACCCACCCAGTGGTGGGGTAAAAAATTTAGTATAAAAGCTGACCCGTTCCCACCATCTGGCACAATTCAAATACAGAGCTTATCGTTGACCTACCAGGCTTCCGTAAACCTTCCGACAATACCTTTACATTGAAAAAATTGGCTATAATTTTAATCTACTCGGAAGCATCTCCATCAATGTTTTTCGTCAAGTCATCTTACGAATTGAATTGTCTGGATGTCAAATACAAAAGCCAAAATTCTTGGCTGGAACGCGATTTTCACGGTTTACCTTGGAGCTGTGAAAACATACCGTTTGAGGAAGTTGAATGGACCATTGAAGACAGGCTGCACCAAGCTGAAACCGTGTACTTGCAAGCAGAAGAAAAACGAGATTAGTTGCTTGAAATTGTCCCCAAAGTTCAAATCATCGATTCGCTGGACTTCGGTTGTTCATCGCTTCAAACCTCGCAGAAAGCTTTAGCTGCGTCTCTAAGATGTGACGTGCATACAATACCCAACGCAATCTTCGCAGCACAAAACGTTTTGATACTTTAAAATTGGCTACAAAATCATTATACTGTGCGGGTGGCGAGGGTGTACGATTTGTGTTACTGCGCAGAAGCATCTACAAGAACGGTCCTGCATTTCTGGCGAATATATCATCTTGGTTACGATACTGTTGAATAAAATCATTGTACTATCGTAGTGAAGTAATTTTTTACTGTACCTCAAAAATTGTACTCAATAAAACTGTTTTCTGAAGAATATTCGTGGATTCATTTCACACCTTCTTAGCTCTTAAGACAGAACTTTTTACTCGATGCGAAACTTATGTAAGATTCAACCTTGCTCTCCATCTTTGACAGAGCTGTACTTAAACCGAGTTATGTTTCGCATTTCTGGAGCGATAGTCACCCAACACTGCAGATTCATAGCTCCGCATGTATACTACTGTAGCTATCGGTCGACCCTGCACTCTGGCCCTGACTAAACCCGCTCAAAATTCATCGGAGAGTTCACATTACAGTTACAAGTCAGAAATAATGTCACGTTGATAATAACGTACCGACATCCAAGTGGGTAAAAAACAATTTTCAGAAGCGTTAATTTTGGTATGTCGCGTGATTGGTAAGTTGGGAAAAGAATTTGGGATAGATGATGTTATACGAGTACATCAGCGACATCCGAGTGTGTGAAAAACAATTTTCAGAACCATTAATTTTGGAATGTCGCGTGGTTGATAACGTGGGAAAGGAATGTGAGGTGGTTGATGTCACACATCAGCAGTTCTACCGTGGGAAAAGAATTTGAGGTGGTTGATGTTACACATCAGCAGTGCTATCGTGGGAAAAGAGTACGGGTCGGTAACCGACGCGACATCCCGGTCGGTAATAAAATTCACGCCGCCCACTGCACCCTCCACCGTAGGCACGCGAGCACAACATAGAGACTTCGACCTTTGGTCGGTAAAATTGTCGATAAAGCAGCACGATTTTGACCTCCGACCCATAAGAATTGTCGGTAAAGCAGTGCGATTTTGCTTCTGACCGATAAAACTGTCGGTAAGGTAGCACGTTTTTGACCCCAAGTCGGTTCGGAAGACTATGACATCCCGCCGAAAAAGGTTTGAGTCTGTGGAGAAGGTCGGTAAGTGTCAGTAACAGGAATCTGTGAGTAGAACTCTTCTTGTATCACCAGTTGTTTGCGTATAAATAAAATGTTGTGTGAAGGTGGGTATATGTTCATGAGAAAAGCCAGAAGGTATATGTACGCTGTCATGGTTTTCAGAACATCTGAGAATGTTTGCAAAAAAATACTTTGCCGAAACAGACTTTCATACATTTGTATAACCTACTCACGTATTGAGCTTGTGTTATGTACGTGTATCTACAAGTACCTGAAGTGGATGATACGTTTATATGTATGTACCATTTCATGTGCAAATTGATATCTTACTGAAATACGATAAAAGATCGTGAAACCAATATGGTTTAACATTTTATAATGATGAATAAAACCAGGAATGACCTTCGGAAACCCGTATGTATAATTTTCATATGATCATTGACGAAAGAGAATCATATACTTCTCTGATAGTTAGAAATTTCGACGGTTATAAAATTAAAAATGAATAAAATAACAATCGGATTATGAGAGACTTCTGTTTCCGGTTGAATGAGAGTGAAAGGCGTGTGAGAGAGTGCGAATAAAAGAGTGTAAGTAAGTGGGATAGTGAGGGCGGGTACGGAAAGAGAAAGCGTACGGAAGGCGAACGGGTGATCAGGGAGGGCGAAGAGATAAAGGGAAATAGGCGGGCGGAAAAAAAAGGGGAGGGTAGTTATAGGAAGGACGGATAGTTTGGATGTTAGGTAACGAGAACTAGGTAACTGTAAGGCGGAACGGCAGTATAAAAGAAAACGGGACGACATTTAGGGAGTAGGAGAGAGGTTAGCGTAGCTAAGTGATAGGCAGGTAAGGTAGGGAGTGACGGAGCGAAATGTAGCATGAGTGAGGCAGGTGGTCTGAAAGAGGCGGCGAGGAGCCTGGATGAGGAGGGATATAAAGGTAGACTGAGTAAGGTGACTGTAGTGAATTTGGTCCTCCAATATATGATGAATCGAAAAAAAAAAAAATTTCAAGCGACTATCCTTCGTTTGGCAATGATTGCCAAATCTTTATTATTGCTTGCCCCTCTTAACTTTCAAAGTTATTCATTTTCGAAAATTGGGGGGGCCACCTTCGCCAATTAGGCCATCCAACATGTGCCGAATCGAATTTTTTTTCTGCCATCGATTGTTCGTCATTTGCCAATGTTTGTCACAGCTTTATTTTCGATTGCCTCTTCGCAGTTCAGAAGTTATTCTTTTTCAAAAATTCACTTTACGGAGTTGGCCCCTCAACATATGCCAAATCGGATTTCTTTTTTCTTTTGCCATCGATTGTCCTTTGTTTGCCAATGTTTGCCATAGCTTTCTTTTTGTTTTTCTCTCCTTAGTTTAGAAGTTATTTGATTTCGAAAATTAACTTCATCGAGTTCGTTTGAATTTCGAATATGTATATATTGTAACGGCCACACCCACCGTTCCGTATCAATGAATAAACGCTTTTCTGCAGTTTTTTCAACGAGTACACGTTTCGTGCGAGTTTTACAATACAGTATAGGGCAGTTGAAAAATGAAAATGATTTCTTGACCTCGGTAGTTGTTGCCTATATATTATTCTTGGATATGGAGGTCAGAACAAAACAGCTTTTTGTGTTAACGTTCAAGCCCGGATGAGGACCCCCCTCAGAACAACTATATTCAGGAATATCTGTCACGAACAGAAAAATTATGTAATGTAAGTTAGTTATTACAGAATCGATATGTAAAAGGCATATGTGATAAGCAAGGCTAATTGTGCGGATATAATTGAAAGAGAATTACCTGATGGTAACATGGGACTTTCAATTTCAAAGAAAAAACAACACGTAGAAGTAATAAATAAACGGTAGAATACAAACAAAAAAAATCAAAATATTCATCATTGAAAAACATAAACTGCGATGCGAAATTCCCAAGCATTCATCCTGGTTAGTAAAATCGAATAAAATCACACTCACGACATTATTGAACCTAGCTCAATTTTAAACGTGTGAATCGTCCCGAATGTGTTGTAAGGAGAACGAATTCAATCATTAGAAGCAGCACAGACGAAAAGTCAAAGGGTTAAATAGGTGTCCGAATATGTTGGAAAGGTGAAATCAAGAGCAGGCTCAGTCAGTAATTAATAGTTATGATTGATGTAACAGGTATCATGTACCATGTAGAGGTGTAAATAGCACTAAGATGTTCAATATCTTGTCTTCGATTGACCGAGTTGGGATGTGCAACAATGTTGCACATTTCTAACAACAACCTTTTGTAATAAAAGGGTTCAACATCTAAAATGCTGGCTTGAGCATAATTAAAAGTGAGATCAAAATCGATAGCGTGTCTAGTCAGCGCTGTATAATTATCATCATGTTCATGGATATTTCGTTTCTAAAACTAAAACTGAAACTATTTTCTCGACGGTGCGACATCGGGCTACCGAATAGATGGCGTCTCCAATCTCACCCGACTCGGAGCTTCAACGCTACCGCGAGCTGCCTTGAATCTAAACGTGACAACATAACTTAACCTGGAGCTTATTTCCACTAAACAAATCCGCAACGCGACTATATTTCAAACGCAATCAAAACTTAATACTCGAACTTCTCGTCACAACTGCTGCCCAACGCAACGGCCATTTTGACTATACATCACCTCAACTCGACTAAACACTATCTTAAATAAACGGCAACTTAACTAAACGCAAGCGCTACTAAATGTAACCTTAACTAAACACAATCTCAAGGTAACACAACTCAATTAACATCATCCTAACTAAACGAGTACGGAACTAAGCGTAGGCGCAACTAAACGTGACCTCAACTATTCGCTATCGCAACGCATCCGAAATCAAACCGTCTAAAAATCCTCGAAAACGTTATTCGCTAATCTGAGCACTCCAATTCGGCACTTCCCGACCTACTCGAGAGGTGACACTGAAAAACGCGATAACGCGGCTCGACCCGGTACAGCGGAATTCGGCTATACTGAATCTCAAAAACGAGAGAGACTCAACTCAAACCCGTGACTCTACTCAACTTTCTTAGGAACTCAAAATTTACTTTACTCGAACACGCGTACTCAGGCTACGGTTATCAAGCAGAAGAATCGGCAAAAGAATTGCGAGTACTTTTCTATAACGCAAATCCAAAACGGCTATCCGTTACTCGACAAGCCTTTTCGTAAGTATGCTTGAAATTCAATCGTGGGGATAGAAGCAGCGCTTACCTTCTACATCCTTGCAACCCCCTTTCTATTCCTCTCGCGATTTTTGGGCGACTCCATTTCTTCGCGAAACTCCCCAAAACGCGACTACTTATCACGACCGCCAGAACTAGAGTGGTTTCAAAAACCTACGACCTGCCGCAACACGGATCTCGATATGCCATCCCATACATGACGTCATACCCACAAGAATACGTAATAATCGACCCGTCATCGACTTCGTTGATTGCGCAACTCGACGCGCACCTTTAGTAGTATCACGGCGCAGAACTTAACGCTAAATCGCAATCTCGTCTTCCACGCAGCTCCATGACGCTTGGTGGTGAGCGTGGTGCTCCCTCGTCGGTAGTCGGTCCATCGCTAGTTCGCTAGTCAATTTTTGGCGGGGTGAAGGGGGAAAGGCTGCGGCGCGCCGGCCGGCAGCCGGAATCGCCTCCACCTTGGATTCCCGCGATGCGGAGATCTGTGTTTGCTCCCCCTCCGCAGCCTCGACATCCTTTCTTCCCAATTATCGCTAGTCCACCACTCCGAAATTTCCTCTAATTCGTCGCTGACTTCTACCTGATGCCGTTGTAGCTCGAAAAATAAAAAAAAAACAAAAAACCTGAAATATCTTACGCTATTCGCTAAGATGTCGCCTCTCGTAGTTTCGGATGCTTGATTCTAGTCCTGGCGCTCTTTCGAAAAAACTTCGCGACTCATCTTCGGAAATTCCTCAACTTTGGTTCCGCCCAGGGTTCAAGGAGCCCCTTGTAACGGGCATCAAAAATGCCACGTTACAACACATACAGTATAGGGTTTGAGAAGCAATAATCGGTACCATCCTGAAGGCCCATTCTCAACCCTTCCAGAAGAATCGGCTTCGATTCAATTTCTAAGATTGGGACGCTGTTCCATATTTCTCTTTGGCAGATTGGACAGTAGTCTTTATCAATCGCGCTAGCGACTTCGGTCAGAGCCTTTCCAAGAACAGTCGATATATTGCAGTCACAATCTATCGTACTTCCATGTTCATCTAGTGATAAAGATAAAAAGACAGCCCTCTCTACATACTAGTTTTTACCAAGTCTATTTAACGTGAAGTCCAATATCAGAGGAAAGAAAACAAGGTTTCCGTGACCGGCTTGTGCTGCTGATTCATACGCCTTAGAGTCAGAGGACGTTGTTGCTATTAGTTCAACGGATAAATCGCTCGAACACGTGTAATTCATGCGAACTTTGGATTTATCTATTCGGACCGTGCTACCATTTTGAATATTACTATCTCTTCTTCGTCGCAATGGACGATTGTGAATAACTTCAACATCTGGACAAGGCTGTAGAAATTGACTCCTTCCAAGCGCACGCGACTTACGTAGTCCGGAAATATCGCATTCAACTTTCTCAATTCCTTTATTTCGTCCAGTCTTATTATTCTACTTTTGCCAGGACTCTTTTTATTCGAGATAATCCAATGAATCAGAATGCGCATCGTTGCCTGATTCATTAATTTCTGCAGCTTTATATTTTCCACATCGAACAAGCCGTCATCGACATCCTCGTGCCGACTGATGATAAAATTTCGCGAAGTTTCGTTGTCTACACCTTTTTTGGGATATGTTACATCACGAACAGTTACATCAGATTTGTCCACATCGTCCACCGGTGGCGATTGCTTGAATCTGATATCGGTCTTAGCAGATCCTGTCATATCGCACGGGTCATTGGTGGAATAGTAATGCAAATTCGGATTCATCATTTGTGATTCATTTGTGTTCGCATGTCGTATAGAACATGTAACGGATGTATCAGATTGGTCCTTAAACTTATTATTTCGGGATACTGCGGCATTGTAAACCACTCATTTGGTGTTACACACAGCCACAATGCAACGCATATATTTAATCATGAATTTGTCCACTCGAAGTGGCTGACCTTCGTCACTTAAGGTGTTTATTTTCAGGGTGTTGAAGTAATTTTCCGACCTTGCAGACGTGGCAGTGTTGTGTTTTGTTCCACTTATTTTCGACATCACATTAGTCCGTAAGGTGAAATACTGATGAAGCCATGAGAACAATGTCAAAAATTCGGGGCAATGATACGAATTAGCTCATTCGAGTTTTTCAGACTTTCTGGCTACACCTTCAGCATAGCTTTTAATATTGCTGAAATTTGGTGAGTTCGTACTTGATGCATCATCCAGAGATTCGAATAATTCCGCCAATAATTGCCCATCAAAATCTGGCTCTCTGTCTTCAACCGAAAATGTTCGGCTATAATCTAGAAGGAACGTTTGACGACTGTTGCATTCTGAATCGTTACCATCACTGACGCACAGTGCAACCACAAGCAAAGCAGTTACCAATTTTTCGAAGTCTTTTCGAGTAACGGACGTGGTCCTTATTCCAATGCATGGAAGATAGAAAAATTTTATCCTCGACGGTTTACGTTTGAAGTACTTCCACGGGTAAACATTTTAATCGCATGGGCAATATCGACGCAAACGTAACAGCGTGTTTTGATGTTCGATGTTTTTTTTGCGGAAAGACAGCGAAGACACATTCTCACGTACGTCTATACATAGACTACATTCATCAAATGCAAGGCAAATTCCGTCGAACACCGCTAGTGAGGAGTCAGTAACCATGTCCTTTGGAATGGGAAAACCGCAGCAAGTCCACTCTCTTACCGCATATGTGATCGGATATGCACCTGCTTTTCGGATGAAAATTAAAAGAGTGGTAGGATTCCCTCGGTACCTTTCATTACGCCTTGATACAATATTGCATCAGAACGTCCGGTTGGTTGAGTCAATGATTCCACAACCGAACCTGTGGCGTCAAAATTTACCTATATTCCACTCTTCATGAGAGCTTTAAACAGATCTAGCTGCTCTAAGGACCAGTAAATGGTAGAAAATTTGTCCAATGCAATTTCCCTAATCGTACCGGAAGATTTAACCTTTGGCTTTAAGGGGCTATTAAAGAAGCGCTGTACACCTCGAAAACGCGAAGAACCAAAACTCCTACACCGCTTAAGCGATCGCAACGAAACTTGGGCTGCTGATACCTTATTTTGGCAAAAAGTGGAGTGATCTTTGATTTTTTCGAAATTTTGGAAAAAAATTACAGATCGGTTACCACTCACATAAATTGAGAAAATTTCACAGTTGCACTGAATGGATCGAACTATTTAGTATTATTACACTCGGTTTTGATGTAACACACAGTTTGAGTTCAGTCCCGTAGGATTTGACAGTGAAATGAAAAAATGGCAGCTGATCTGGTTTGTGATTACGAAAAACACCGACATCTCATTTTAGCGACATTTCTCACCAACGTTACACGCCCTAATCATGCTTTTACATCCTCCGTCGCAGATACAGAGTGGCGGCGCTGGTGATATCTTCCGCTACTGGCGATTATCGCTCGTGCTGCCACAAACAAATCACGTGGCAACTCTGTGAACTACACCCACGACTAGAAATTTTCGAGCGATGATTGTTGCTGTGTCGCGTTCTGTAGCTCATACCGATTGCCTGTAGTTTTTTAAAACTTGGAAAAGATCCGAACTAAACGAGAATCGTAATTGACATGAAAAGAAGTCATTTGCGTTGCGTTGCTCTTGTTCATTCCATTAAAACGGGAACAGAAATAATACGAATAATTACTCGCAGGTCTCAAGACGGCATAGCCTCGCTACACTGACAGCCTGAAATATAAATGTTCACAGGCGCGACCGATTCATTTTTGAGATATGAATTCTGATTAGCTTATATTTCTACTCGTTTCATTTGTATATTTAAACTTTCCAGAAATTAATTCAAATGATCGACAAGGAATCGTAGTCCATCCAGACCCTTCCACTGACAGATAGTACAGAGTACACATAACCTGACCAAGCTGACAATGCGACAAATTTGAATATAACTAGGATGAATAAAATTGCCGTTGGGATCGAAATCCGGACAAGCATGTAATGCTCTCTTCTTTTTATTTGATAATTTCCACTTTCTCAAAAACGATAATTGATTCGAACAATCGATGATGAATCCTAGTCCGTCCAGCCCGTCTTGACTGACAGCTAGCAGAAAGAACGTATAACCTGACCCGGTTGACAGCTAGCAAAACATAAATATCACGTTACGGGCGGCACAACCTGTCCTATCCGACTCTACAACAGATTTGAATATGAGTGGGACGAATAAAACCGTCTTCGACATCGAAATAACGCCAAGCTCGTTATTAATTTATTTTTAAGAATTATTTTTTTATTTAAAAGAATTTATTGTAGTTATATATATATGTGTATTTGGAATTACAGTTACACCTAATTTTAAGTAATATAATTTATTCAAATAAATGTAAAATAAATATATATATATATATGAATGTATTGTTGGAGGCAGCATCTGTTAAAGAAATAAAAATACTTATTATTGATTATGTCTACTGGGATGATCCGAATGAAATTGTAGATTGTCTCTGACTGCTTATGGCGTCACAGGCTGCAGACAATACCAGCCATTCCAACGGAATAGTCTCCATTATCGAGGAGTTGCGCGAGGCTGGAATCGTTTATTAGCGGCGGATGAACATAGAATCATCATTTGTTCAGTGGCCGTCCAGTGATGAGAATAGATATATTTGGACGACACTCGGAGCGTGGTGGGGGTAAAAAATTTATTCGGGGACCTCCGGGTGTTGGATTCGAAACCACCGCCGATAACCACTACGATATAGACAGCAAACGATTGTGTAATATCGCCGATCCTCAGATGGAAAACGATGCGGTTTCTATGAGAGTACTCAACCAAAGTGTACGGCGAGCGAATGATGTGCTCCAGAACGATATCGAGGGGGAAATTCGTATCATTGAGGTGAAGATTGCAAATAATGCCGAAGAAATTCGCGAGGTTACAGGATCCATGCTTGAAAGTATCAAAAGTTAAAGGAGCGATTTCAATTTGTTGCGGAAAACCGTTGAAGGCATGGCATGGTCGATAATTAAACGAAATGAAAAAGTCCCAACTATTCCAACAAAAAAGTCGCCATCGTTGAAGAGTTGGGCGAGGCTGGAATCGTTTATTAGCGGCGTGTAAACATAGAATCATCGTTTGTTCAGTGATCGTCCAGTGATGAGTATAGACATATTTGGACGACACTCGGAGCGTGGTGGGGGTAAAAAATTTATTCGCGGGCCTCCGGGTGTTGGATTCAAAAAAATCATAGAAAATGAGATGAGTCGCATCAAACATATTGGGGAGCAAGCAACACCGACGCTGGGGGCAGGCCAGCAGGGAATTAGTATCGATTGAGGAACCAGAGTAGTTGGACGGCGATTCGAAAAATTGAAAGGTGAAGAGCGGGGAACAATGAAGGCTGTAATAGCTGCCGAACTTCACAGACAGGCTCGACGCAACTATCCGCGCCGATTCGTAGATGTACGCGGACTGGATGAGACCTGGCAAGCTGATCTCGTCGATATGACCGCATACAGCTCGCACAACAAGGGATACAAATACCTACTAACAATCATCGATATATTTTCCAAGTACGCGTGGGCTGTGCCGATAAAGTCTAAGAGTGGGAAAGATTTTACTGCTGCCATGAAATCTGTACTGACCCAGAGTCGTATACCTACACATCTACACGTTGATCGAGGCAAAGAATTTTACAACAGCGAATTCAAAGCCCTCGTGAAGCATCACAATATCAACATGTATTCGACATTTAGCAACTTAAAGGCGTCGATATGCGAACGTTTCAATCGAACATTGAAAAATAAAATGTGGAAACGGTTCACTCTCCAAGGATCGTACGAGTGGATTAATATTTTGGCTGATTTAATGAAGTCCTACAACAACACCAGACATCGCACGATTCGAATGAAACCGTTGGATGTTAGCACGGAAAATGAAAAACAGCTGTATCGTAGCGTGTACAAGCCTCGGCAAATCAAACGAAGTGATCGGGCGCGGAAATTCAGTGTGGGCGATTGAGTTCGAATCAGCAAGTACAAGAATGTATTCGAAAAAGGTTATACGCCCAATTGGACGACTGAAATATTCACCGTGAGTGAGGTGAAAGATACCAATCCACCGACGTACAAACTTACCGATTATCAAGATCATCCCATCGAGGAGGGCTTTTACGAGGAGGAGCTCAGCAAAGTAAAATACCCCGACGGTTATCTTGTGGAGAAAATATTACGCAAACGGGGGAATCGGGTCTATGTGAAGTGGTTGGGTTTTGATAGTTCGCACAATAGCTGGATAAATCAAACAGACATGTACGGAATTTGTATGTATTTTCCGAATTACAATAAAAGATTTGAATATACAAATATTCCCACACTTATCTCCTTTGCATGCACATGTGCCATACTCGATACCATGAAAATAATAATAATAATAATCTGCAATTTTCCATACGATTATTACACATTTTATTTTGTTGAAAACTTTTTTTCATTTTCAGAAAACTTTTTTTCGTTTTCTGAAAACTTTTCACGTGGTAAACGAATAAAAATAAATAATTTCTCAATATATTGATAATAAATAAATAAATAAATAAATGAATGAGTGAATAAATAAATCAATAAATGTTAAGTATATGAATTCACATTTTCAAATCCAGTCTAAATCGTTTCCGCATGATGGCGGATCGCCCGAGGCGTCAAACGTCAATATTCACAATAATTCTACGTCTACAGTTTTATCCTATAGCTATCTCCTTTGCATGAACATGCGCCATACTCGATACCACTGAAAACTTTTTTTCATTTTCTGAAAACTTTTCTCGAGGTATGCGAATAAAAATGGATAATTTCTCAATGTATTGATAATAAATAAATAAATAAATGAATAAATGAATAAATGTTAAGTATATGAATTCACATTTTCAAATCCAGGCAAATATCGTTTCCGCATGATGGCGGATCGCCCGAGGCGTCAAACGTAGATATTCACAATAATTCTACGTCTACAGTTTGATCCTATAGCTATTGGGGGGCTGGGACAAAACCTCCACGGTAGGGTGTCGGTCTGTCCAGGTATCAATTGCCGCTTGTCATCCTGCCAACTAAGAGCCAATTTTTTTTGTACGATAGTGCTTACTTCATGTTTCTTACTTCGTATCAAACACTGGGGGAGGGTCAACTCTTGGTAAGCCATCAGACAGCGCTTATAATCATCAAACGTGATGCTATTTATCGAAGAATTTTTTACACCCTTGGCGCGTTTACTCACTTTTTCCCCATCCCCGCCCATCGTAGTAAATGTGTACAGCTTTGCTCGCGGTCCCACAAACTCTGTCATAATTTTACCATTATTTTCATCCTTCATTAGCCCTAGTCGTTTCTTGTTTTTGAGCGGAATGCCATACACATTGTCGGGCGGATAGTCAGAGGTATCAAACATTGTATCCACATCACGTTTGATGATATCGTAGATGTTCGATACGTTAAATTGATATATGAGGCTGTCTGTGTGGGTATACAACAATTTGACCTCGCTGTTCGAAAAGTTGGATTTCACATACTTATAGTGGAAATCGTAAAGAATGATTTTTGACAGATCTAGAATCGATGCACCGACGTAAATAGGTTTAGCGAAGCAAACTTTGACGCGATTCATTTCAATGATGACCATATCAGCGCCAAATACGGTGCAGCTGTGAAAGTTTGCCCTGGCAATAAGCGCTCTCGCACCACCTCGTCCCTCCCATTTTGTGACCAATTTACATCATTATGATTTCGCACGTTCTCCATAGTCTTGCCGAACACCGCGTTATTTATGAGTTTGTAAAAGATTTTCTCAAATTCATTCCTAGACCGCTTGCGCATGTCCGTGTTGAGCGTGACGTAAGTTTCGAGCCATCGAGATTGTGCAAACTTTAATACTCTGTGCACTTTCGTTACTTCCAATCCTAAACTCAAACACTGCTTCAAATTTCTATAGTGCAATATATACTTTGTTTTGGGTCGGAGGGTGGTCGCGAGTTTGGCGTTTTCACCACCTGGAGGAGTAAACTGCTCGGGACAAAGAGGCAAGTCTTTGTGATCCTCGTGGAGTTCTGCAGGATAGTCCAAATCTACCTCCAGAAAGTAACCGATCGGCAAATCGTCCGGATGGTTTGTTATATCGATGTGCTGATACTCTAACTCGAACGAGCCAACCGGTAAATGCACGCTCATAGCCGCTCCGTACAGGTTATTCACGTCAAAATACGTGAGATACGATTCCGCTTTGTTTGGATCAAAATCTTTTCCCATGAATCTATTATTGGCCCGAGCGTGTCGATTGGAACATTGTGCTACGCCGCCTCGAATGGCTCTTTCAGTAAATAACACCATTTCAGGGTTGTCTAAAAGTTGCAAAGTTACATTGGTATGTTTTAGCATCGCGTCAAAAGCAAGTCCCGTTGCAGTGTAGTAGTGCAACGGATCTAAATCGTACGTTTTGAAGCAGCTAGCGCGGAAATTTTCGAAAATATCGGCAAGCAAAAGAACATCAGTCTTTAAATACAAATCAGAATAGCCGCCCAATGACTCTAAATGAAATTCCCCCCAAATATTTTTAGCGTGCTCGTAATCGGCGTCTGAAATATTTGCATCGCAGAGGTGCGAGTAGAAATGCTTCTTTGCAGGTAATCGCGGTTCATCGAGTTTCCCCCAACAATCGACGTATTCATAGGGAAAAACGCCTTTGCGGGTCATCAAACTGAACTGAGTCGGATTATTATAAAATTTACGTGTAATGGGCTTGTCTGCATCATTCAAATATTTGGAAAGTTTATCGATGCTGCTAGCCATAAATCGAAACGAATCGATGAATCTCAAGTGCATCATCGTCCCAGCAACGCGTTTCGTGAAGGATATATATTTTTCCTCATTTATGCGTAGCAGGGTAATTTCACCGGGAAAAGTTGACGCGAGGGATTTTATTAAAAAGTAAGAATCGTAACCGGACAAATTGTCGAAAACTATTGGAATTGTGTGCGACTCTCTGAAATTTGAATTACACCGATTATGAGCAGGACCACGATATTCACCCGTGAAGTGACAGTGGTCGTGGCACTTTTTCTCCTCAGGGGTGAACGGCTTTTCGCAAATGTAGCAATTCTTTGCGCGCATGTGGCGATCGTATTGCACTTGGGTAAGAGGCTCCATCGGATTATGTTTTTGACGCGTGACTCTACTTCAATCGATAAATCCTTAAGCTGCCGCATGAACCAATCTATGCAATCAACGCCACGTTTACTGTGGAACTCCGATAAAGTCTCATCGTACGCGCAATGTACATAGTACGCTACACTGGGCGGGATATGCTTTTGAAATTCACGTGTTTTACGGGTTGAAACGTGATTTTGGAATTCGTCAATCGGTATAGACTCTAATATGCATTCGAGATCAGCGTAAACGACAAACGGGACTGTACCCTTGTTGCGAAAATTTGAAAATGCTAAATCCGTTGACTCGGGAAATTCCATGCGTACTTTATTCAGCATAATACAATCTTGCCGATGATTGTCGTAGGCATGTTCCACACTAAAGTGACACAAACATCTGTCACATAAAAACAGTCGACCATCATGATTAGACAATTGTTTGCTCACCAATCGCGAAAGATCTTTAATCCAAGCAAAGTGGAATCTTGGTGTTGACTCGCGAGCCATATCACTTTCTGGGTTACTCTCAACCATTAGAAGATGAATCGTGTCAAAGTTCGCGGTACTCAAATGATCGCTCAAATAAATTGGCACGATGACGCTGTTGTTTGATTTTACATGATCTCAAAAAGTTTGAGATTCTATCCCATATACATTGATTCGCAAATTATTCAATCTCTCAAGCTTTTTCACATCATGTAGAGCGGCAGGGAATTTGATACCTATACAGTCCAACTCGGAGATAAAGCGGCGATAATGGCTAGTTCTATCGGTGGAGGTGTTGGCCGGGTGGCGTGCTGCAGTGATGTACCAGAGAAGATACCTTTCATCTTTGTTTTTCACATTGACCACCGCTTTCTTCCGCTGGATGTCCTTGGGTAGCTCAACGAACGTCGAAAGTCCCGCAGCTAGAGGCTGGTACCGGCTGATATTTACGGCGGTATTGAGGATCTCGATCATGCTCCACCCAGAATCGCGTTGTTCAAAATCCTCAACCTTCACAAGTGGATCGGCCCTTGCGTGTGTAAACCAACCGTCGATATCGCTCGAGGGGAGGATCGCGATGTTGGCGGTGTTGAAGCTTTTAACTTCTTCCGCAATCCCCTCGTGCTGTATGTTTTCGAATTTGCACGATAATGTGAGGTTAACCTTCACATTACCCTCTGCGCGCAGTACCAGCCTCAATTGTTCAACGATGATCCGTTGCGCGTCGTCGAAAAGGGCGTCCAAATTCTTATGCCCGAGATTCGTTACAACCCCCGTTCGGATCCGGTTGGCGAAAGCACTTCCAACTTCGTCCCACTGCACGCTCGCAGGACCACCGATGTTCGCGCCAATTACCACGGCGTGCTGCTGCTGCTGCCGCTGCTGCTGTCGCTGCCTCAGCTGTTGCCGAATCTTTGCTATCCAGGATTGTACGAGCGTGATTGTGTGCTGAATTGGCAGTTTCGCACCTATGCTCGTTCTCGGTCGCTTGGAAACATCACGCAGAAATTGGAGATTTTCCATTCCAACGTCAATCCAATGCTGGAAGATGTCATCATTCTCCTGCTGGGGATGTAGCTCGCCCAACAAATCGTGCGCGTTCTCCATCGTTTTGACCATATATGAGTATGTTTCAGCGGCCATGACTTTAACGCTGATATTTGCAGAACTTTGATGAACTTTTGACTTGTACGTATCGTGTCAGACTGATGAGACTGCATCGGATGCGTTGAGTTAATATATGCAGATAGATCGTAAGAATTTGAGGGAGTGATAGTAAAAGCAAACTATTGACGTGAAAGTTTACGGATTGTCATCAACATTCCCCCGGCCTATCTAATTGTGGTGAACATTCCCGGCCTATCTAATTGCGGCATCACCATCCGGTCAATTAACACGAAAGGGTGTATTCGAAGTACGCGGAAAATATTATTTTTCGCCTGGGGCAAACTATTAGCGCGAAAGTTTACCGGTAACGGCGAAAAATCAAAATGGCTATTCGTCCGACCGAGAAATAAATCACATTATCAAACTGTCTGACGATAAAAATCAAAATGGCTGCTGATCCGACTGAGCAAAATTCAAAATAGCCACCGTCAGACGGTAAAATCGGTCGATTATACTGGTGACGTCATAGCGAAAATCACATTATCAAACTGTCCGACGATAAAACATCGAAATGGCTGCTCATCCGGCTAAGCAAAAATCAAAATGGCCGCTGTCTGAATGGCTGCTCGTCAGACGGCAAAATCGGCCGATTATGCTGATGACGTCATATCGAAAATCATATTATCAAATTGTCGGGCGATGAAAAATCAAAATGGCTGCTCATCCGGCTAAGCAAAAATCAAAATGGCTGCTCATCCGGCTAAGCAAAAATCAAAATGGCCGCTCGTCTGACTAAGCAAAAATCAAAATGGCCGCCGTCAAAATGCCCGCTGTCGGAATGACCTCCATTTTCAAAATGGCCGCCGTGGGCACGTCAGCCGGCTAAATCAAAATGGCGATTATACTGCTGACGTCATTGGGAAAGGCTTGCTATAGTGGGGGTAACATACCGGCTGCCCGGGAGGGTGGTGGGGGGGGGGAGCCGGCACGCCGCCATTTTTTCTGATCTAGAACTGTCATATCTATACTTCTGATAATCTATTCTAATTTCGTGGTTCCAAAGTTAGTGGTTTATTCTAATTATTGATGACAATTTGTATTTAAAAAAGAGGTATTTCCGGGCTGAGCGCCGCTGATGCTAATTCAGCAACCTTCTGTCTCAGATCTGAGTACCAGTTATAAGAAACAAAGTTAAACCTTACACCAGGGATCGTTGCTGGTCTCTACGTGCCAGAAGGGGTGGAACTCGCCGGCTTAGACAAAACTATATTTCAATGTTATCTATGGCCGTAGCTGTCGTTACAGCGTTGAAAGGGAATTTTGAAAAACACTTCACCTTATGAGAGTTCTAGTTATCTTGTGATTTCGAAAAAGGTACGCCGAAGCAATAGGCCGGACGTAACATCCCCATTCATTACTGACCAGACTGTCTCCTACTACCCGTTCCCTCAATTCCCCTAATGTAGTTATTAAACCCTTCTTTACGTATATCCCGATCAATAGCTATTTTTCCCCTCCTACGCTTATTTTTCTTCTCATCATCCCCTCCTTTACCTCTGCCTGCCCTCCATTTTTTCTTTCTAATTCCTTTCATACTCCCGACAACATTCCCCCCATTGCTCTTCTTTTCCTATTTCTTTTCACCGTATACTGCACTTCCCATTCATATCCTACCGGTAGCTTATTACTAATCCTTTCCCGTCCTTTCTTCTTTATCCATGTTTCTATTAAAATAACAACGTCCCACTCTATTAAACCCCTCCAGAAATCCTCCTCCGTTTTCGCTAGCCCCGCTATATTCTAAAACACTACTTTCCAGCCCTCATTCCCTGTTTCACTCACCCTCCTTTTTCTCCTCTTCCTCTCCGCCGCCCTACCTCCTCACCGCCTCTGACGCTATATCATCCTCTTGCCTTTCTTCGCTTGCTATCCTGCCCTTATCACTTTTTGCGCCGTTTCCCACCCCCTTCTTTTTCTTTTTGCCCCTCTCTCTGCCCGCACCATCCTTAAGCACCTCTCCTATCTCATCCAATTCCCACATTTTCCCTTATATCAATATTTTCCAATACCCTACTCTTACTCCGTTTCCCCTTTCCCCCTCGAACACTGCTATCTTCCTCAATTTCCATTTCATTTTCCTGCCCGTCGATGTGAGATCCTCCTCTATTCTCTCTTCCCTTCCTCTTAGATGACTTTTCTTTTTCATCACCTGCCTCTTTTGCTCTTTGCTCCCTAGCGTTGCTATCCACATCCCCTTTTCTCCCACCCCTTTCGCACCTACCTCCCACATCTCTTTTATCTCGACCTCTACCGCCATCACCTGTATTATTTCTTGTCACCCTTCTTTATCGTTTCCGTTCTTTATTTTGGCTCCTCTTAATACTATATTCCTCCTTCGCTCTTCCCTTTCTTTCCTCTCTAAAGCGCACTTCGCCTCACTTATCCATTGCTATCCATTGCTATCTTTGCCACCCATGAGTTTCCCCCATCCCGGCCTTTCTGCTGCCGCTAGTCTTTTACCCATGTCCCTTATTGCTTTCTTCACCTCCCTCCTCTGTACTTCCCATTGTTCTTCCCTTTTATTCATTACGCTTCCAATGTTTTCCATTTCTTTCCTTAGTCCCCTTCCCTGCTCTTCAACTCCTCTTTAATTACCCTCCGCAGTTTCTGCATGCGCCCTTCCTCTTCTTTACCTTCCTCCCTGCCCTTGCCCTCTGGCGACCTTTGGACCCTCCTAATTTTCCTAAATACTGTTTCCCTCTTCGTTAACTAATTCCACCTTTCCGTGTTCTCCTACATCCTCCTGCTGCCTCTTCCATAGTTCTATCACCGGCATCACCAAACCTAAGCTGTAACTCCTCTGCCTGCCTAGCAATGCCACCTCACTACCAAACTGAACTAGGTCCCCTAATATATGACAAATCAGAAACATTGTTTGCCATCAATTGTCCTTCGTTTGACAATGATTCCCATATTCTTATTCTTGTTTGCACCTTTTAACTTTTAAAGTTATCCGTCTTTGAATGTTGGGGGGGGGGGGGGGGGGGGCACTAAGGCCAATTTGGCCCTCCAACATGTGCCGAATCGGATTTTTCCTTGCCATCGATTGTGCTTCATTCGCCAATGTTTGCCATAGCTATATTTTCGTTTGCCCCTTCTTAGTTCAGAAGTTATTCGTTTTCGAAAATTTACTTTGCGGAGTTGACCCCCAACATATGCCGAATTGAAATTTTTTTTGCTATCGACTGTTCTTCGTTTGCCCAATGTTTGCCAGAGCTTTGTTCATTGTCATTTATACGGTGAATTAATTTGAAAGAAAACATTGTATTGCAAAATTTCATCGTAACGTAGAACCTATGAGCATAACATGTGAATTTTTTCAGATTTTTCAGCGAACGCTTTCGAGTCTTTTAGAGCCTGGAGTCGATTCGACCCACCAATACACTTGAGTACGCAAAAAAAATCACTTCTTGTGATCGGATTGAAACAGATGCAATGGCATGATGATAGTCACTAATCCATCGCTTCTCTTGCCCCGTACAGGCCTCCTGTAGACTTCTGGAGACATACTCTACCTATTGTTGATGTTGCTGGTGTTATGTAAGGTTTAAAAACGGTGATTGAAAAAAAAGAAACATAATATTTCCCAAGCAATGGAAATTCTTTGCATACATTGTCAGCAGAAGTACGGTACTTTGAATGTGACACAGACAGGCATGGATGTAATTGCAGGGAGTTTGATTGGATCATACACAAAGAAACTTCCGTGAAAAATACGTGGTTGAAAATTGACGTACGTCTATTCATCATCCTTCATGCACCCCGTAATGAGTCATGTTATTATGATAATCAATCATGAATATTATTATTCCACTTAACTATTTATAATCGCGTGCAAATTCGGGGACTGAGATATTTTCTTAAATTAAATACCGTCGATTTATGTGAAAGTTATCAGTTCATGATATGCAATTGCACTACTGATTCACTCATGTGCATCATGTAGTACGTGGTCAATGTAAATCAGTAAACCGTACGGCCTTTTGGACTGTAGTGCAAATAAAACCTACATGGATATCCAAAAAACAATCAGTGCGGACTCAGTTACAAAGAAACATTTTCTTGAGAATCGCTCTTTCTCTTAATAATGATTTTCAAAATTTGATATCAATTTAGGTACACGATCTTTATCTTTGTGCACTGTTGTCTAATTCTGTAGTTGAGGCGACTCTGTTCAAATTTAAGGTGTTTTAAAAGAGATTACAGTACCATACATTAAATACATTTCACAGCATGAATGAGGTACTAGTACATTCGCTACCATGAAAAATTGGTTCGCAGACAACCAAATGTTCGCTAGCACGGAGTGTATTATTCATTACAGGGTGGATCGAATTTTTCTGGGGGATTTTCGTGTCTTTTTTGTGAAGAACAGTTTCCGCTACAATGGACCATTTTTTCCAATCATTCATTTGCTATTAATCAACCCACTTAATCCCCATCATTTCGCTGTCTTCGTCGGTAAGGTGCGGATTCAGATGGGTCCGAAGTTATTCTACACATCTCTGCTCGAGTCCCTGCTCGAGGCATTCGGGTCTGTACATGTACACGCATGGTCTGGGCACATATCCCCTCCTCTCCATACCTTCGTTCAACAGCGGCGGTCACTTCGCTTCACTTCACTTCGAGGCAGTCGGTCAGATCCGTCAGTTAGTACGCCGTCAGCTTCCCCGTCCATTGAGTCTCCCGCCGCACCTACCGCAGTGGCCACACTTATACATTCCATCTCTACCATCGCAACGCGGTTCTCGGCTGACGACGTTTTTATGCTAGGGACCGAAGAGATAAGCCGCGCGAGAACGTTATAATTGCCAGCTTTAACCTACAGGAATCTGGCCATTACAATACTTGATCATGCCAATTGCAGCCACAATCTCAGCACAATCCATTGTGAAAAAAGATTTCATGTATGGATCTTTTCGAAATAACAGGCAAAGACGATTTCGACCTAGGACCGAGAAACCATCCTGTCTGGAAAGAAGCGTGTACGGTACTTGACGATTCGATCAAAATTAACAATCTTTACTTACGTATTAAGCAAAGCCGCGGAGATATTTTAACCAATATCACAAAAATCCGTGGATTTTCAATGTCAAACACAAATCCGGAAAATGAGAATAGCGATTCTGTAACCGAAATCGAAAGCAGTCGTGAAAGTCAACACCGTGATACTCGCCAATGTCACAGTTAGATGAAAGTACAGAAAGTTCGTATGATAATTCCATGGACACCTCGGAAAATGTTTCCGATTGTAAAGATATGGAATTCAAAACCGTTGACACCGCGCTTGTTCGAAAATACGTACAGAAGTATCCTGACCTGCTCTACGACTTCGATATCGGACCTGAATCATGAAAGAAAATGCTGCCCCATTCTGTAGTGTATATCAAGAGAGGTCGTTACGGAAACAGTCATAGGTATTTTATACTAAGAAAAGAGTTGACAAGTATATCGCACAAGCTCTACTGTAAAAAAACGAAATTGCCTTGTGCGTATACTTTGAAAAGAGCGTGCATTATAATAAAAGTAAAGTGCAAACAATGAGGTAATGATTTCACTGGGCATTACTTGAATGAACCAAAAAAAGGGCGAAAGGTTCGTATTCCCGTTACAACGTCTGACACTAGAGAAATGCCACATACCAAAAAACGCCCGTTAACTAGTGAAGAGAGAATGGACGTACAAGACAATTGATTTGTCGAACACCTGCAGCATGGCGTTGCGAAGCCATATCGGATTTGGATTACGGCGAAGATGAATCCCCCAATTTGAACATTTCAAGGGTAGCAAACAAGGTACGACAAGAAGCAAAGGACAATGCATGAGGCGTGTATAAGGTGATTGACCCTATAAAATCGTTGCAAGCCTCAGGTTCTCATGAAGACGCGTGAAAACTCCGATGCGGCCCCCTTCCAGCGCGGTAATACAGAGCAGAGTACCAAGGTACCTCTGCACACCGCTAGGTGGCACAGCGCGCATCTTTCAACCAAGTTCAATAGTGGAAACCTGCATAGAAGACGCCCGCTGCATTGTGAAAATTCGTGATTCTTTCACAACAATCCTCATCAGCATCGCAATGTATGTAATCGATGCATAAAAAGCATGATCCGATTACGGAAATTATTTACGGACATAAATGTACGTTAATTCTGCATTCAACGAGTGTCAAGTTGACGAGAAACCAAACTTTCATTTCATTAGTAAAATATCAACTTTTTTGTAGGAGAAACGTTCCCCACAGAACTGACGAAACTTTCGTCTCTCGGTCTTGGACAAAGCGGTGATTACTCGTGAAAAACTTATTTCACACCCTGTTACTTATGACAGGGTATAAAATCTATGTATCAATACTAAAATTGAAAACTAGTATGGATTTTCCATAAACGTTTCAAGATGTTCAGCGTATTACCGATTTCCACGTGATGTTCAATATTGAAGCACAATTCGAATTCCAGTGAGGTCCAGTGATTTAGAACTAATTTCTCAAGTGAATAGTCCCTCGCTGCTGATGTTCGATTCTGCGTTTGGTTCTTTCATATTTGTAAATCTAGCTACCCATGCACATGTCACACCAATTCTGCTTCAATCAAAGCTTCAAGTTTCTGAAGTACAGAAAGACCGTGTTAATATTCAGGATAGATAAAAAAAAATAGATTAAGTAAAACAGAGTACTATACATTTCATACATGCTTTCACTCAAAGTTATTCCTCGAAGAATATATTAAACCTTAAATAGTGTTAAAGTGATTAGCTGTGGACCTTATAGCTTGCATTGTGTAACACAAAAATATCGAACCTGTAATGATAACCGAATGAACAGAAACCGAACCAGCATAGACCTGGGACTAGCTAGCCCAGAATTCAATACAATCAACTTTCGGTTGTAACAAAGCTCAAAAACAAATGCCAAGGCCAGTAAATGCTTGAACAGCAACTTGTTTGTTGTACGGAATGACGAACATGTTCTGCATCATATGCCACTTAGGTAACGGATTGTTTTTAAATTGCGTTGTTCAATGAGAGCTCAGCCTCTTGCCTGTATATCCCAACCCTTGTCCTTCGCTTTTTGCCAGTATCAGTTGATTTCCGTAGATGCCAGATACACGCTTCGTTGGTGAACCCACATGAGAGAGGCAATAGTATACTTGCATTAACCTGTCAACTGAGATACCAAATTGAAGATACTTCACACATATTTTACGTCAGAACGTATTGCTTTGTATATACATACCAGCTTATACCGCACAGTCGTGACATTCTACAGATTTTATTGAATCTTGCGCTTTGTTCACCATCGATGTTACGACGTACGATTTGTTACGCACCTTGTGCCCTGGACTGATGTTTGTTCCACAGTGCATGCTGAACTCAGTGACGTACTTTCTCGTACAAACCTAATGATATAGAAGGTATAACTGTCAGGTTATGTATATAGTGGAAAATGTGCATGCTCATCAATATTGATAAATAAATAATTTCTGTAGACTCTTCTGGGTATATAGAAATGTATAGAAAGCACGATTTATAAAGCAGACGGCGATTGACGTTCATTGTGCCGTTAGAATGAATTTTCTGAAACCCTACGTAAAATAATGAAAATTTCAATGAATCACACATACATATATGTATATGAAAAAGAATTCACAATATCTCGAAATAATTTCATAAACTTAGACCAACGTGATGTACTAACTCAACCAAAATTATATGACTCACCTACTGGCTTCACTCCACGTGTTTCTGCTCCATTGAAATCTGAGTTTACATTAAAAAACTTTGTCACCATACCACATCAATTTTTGGTACACGGTTTGAAGTTGCCTTTTGTGAATCGTGGGTATCAAGTTCACGTTTGTGGGAAATTATTCTAGTTACACATTCGCAAAAGTATCAGATCTGTAAATTAATAATGCTAACCCACCACAGAAACCGCCCTGTTTACAAGTGGTTAATGTATTAAGCAATCACAGCTGAGCCCAAAGTTCAGCAATCAATGTTCGAATAGAAATAACGATAATTGGGTATGAAGACGGTTAGGAAAAAAAAAAGATTATGGAATAATACTAAATTCTGCCACTGTTAAATGAAAATCCGCCACTTATCCAAAGCGTTGATTCCACTCTCTACTTCGTTGCATGTTCCGGCACTTTTGATTATTATTATTTGAGTCTAGGTTCAAGTGAGCTACAATCTTAGTCGTAAATGATCCTAAGGAACCAGATACAAATAGTAGCGAGGTCAACTTATACATCCGTACTTCGTAAAAACTTATTGTTCCATAATTTTCGAATAATAATATTACCCGCGTTGCACTAATGATAAACTCTGACAGTTGATTGCACAACGCGGCACGTGTTTCCACAGGCTTTACGTCTTTGTCATGACGTACTCGTTGAAAGCGTTATAAATATTGTACCGCGTGGCGTATTACCGTTTCCTGTAACTGAGTAGTTATAGTCTCAGTGATTGAACATGTACTCAGCTAACAGTAGCCTCCACCCATTCCTGAGAAAATCCACAAACATTAGCATAGGTTTTGGGCCTTGAAATTTTGATTCCAAATTTTGATTTATATCTTGTTGAACACATTGAACTAAATAAACTGCGAAAATTTCAGAGTTTTTGCTACATAAGTAACAGTGAAATACCATTCTTGTGTTTTTCCGATTTTTTTCGTTTTTTAAAGTTTTCAACTGACTGAATAATAAAATAAATACACTGATGATACTTTTTTTCATCGAAAACTTTCTGAATATTTCAGACAGACTTATTTCCTAACTTTTGAATTTGTATTTTTACTATGAATCATGAGTCAAGTTAAAAAGTGAAAAATAACAGAATTCCGAAATATTTTTTTGATTTTTTATCTCCAAAGCTGAGACAATTTTACATGAAGTCGCGTGTAAAAAATGCCAACACTGTGGGTTCAAACAACAAAAAAAAAGAAGTCATATAGTCAGTTTATTCAATGTTCATGCTCACGCAATTTTACATTTTATTTTTTCAGTCGTCAAACGCTCAGTGACTTGTAATAGTACTTATGTATGTACACTAATTTTACGCATTCAATTTATTACTAGATATACTAAAAATAAAAGAGTGAACTTGAAAAGTTGAAATAAACAACACAATCTCGCGGAACACTCGAAAAATACTCGCGATACACACTTCACAAGATACTTAACGCAGCACAGTTTAATAAACACGTGCACTGCAAGCCGCAAACTGATGCCGCTGGAATTTCTGAGTTGTGGTGCTGTCATTGTCGTGTAACCAAACATGACAAAAATCGAAACAATCGGCTTCTCGTGACGAATAAAAAATATATTTAGTTCGGGATGACAAAATCGAAAATTAACTGACGTTAGATGAGACGATCGTAACAAAATATGAGTAGGTATAACATTTCATATCTGACCAAACATCAAAGGTGAGGTGTCGTAGCAGTCGCGATAATTGTCGGGTGGTTAAACAGGGTGATTTTGAATCGTCCCAAGCTAATATCTCCGAAACAAAGTGAAATATAGGAAAACGACTCAAAGAAAACCTTTTGGATGTCGGGGGAAAGAATACGGTGTAGTTATAATTTTTGTAGGTAAGCGGACTGAGCTGCGGTAAAGGTCATCTTGGTTTTTTAAAAATGGAATGGTATTGTTTTTCTTGCAGAATCTGAAAGAACATCATTGTGCCGTAAGTGGTGCCCCCGCAAAGATGTAAGAATCATAATGATACGAAGATGTTGGCGGCGAGGCATAGTTAGGCCTCCTGCATAGTTAAAGCCGTTCTTGTCTCTGTTTAACGACAATAGTGTGACAGGGATAGACACGGCTGTGGGACTTGTTATCTCCGTATATTTCCTGGACGCTTTGAGCGCTGCTACTCAACCCACCCCTATCCCAATATCTCTATGGTAAAAATCAGCCGAAAATGTAATATCGAAATAAAAGAATATAGAAGAACTAGTGTGTCAACGTTACCCTTGTTTAATAACTCGTGTTGAACAAAAGCAACTGGGACTCACTGAGTTCCCCTCTCTCGTTGGCCCACGAACTCCATCTCTTATATCTTGAATGCCCCAAACCAGCTCTTACTTTCTTTATGTGCCACCCATTATTGAAATAAATTTCTTTTTTTTTCGAAAAATTAGAAGCAATGAATGTAACGAATATTAATTTTTCTGTTTTTCGAAAAGACAGAGCGATTTCGTTATAGACCCCGTGCACTCCTCGACATACCACTTCTTCAAACGCTGAACATTTTCGAAGGCGCAGTTGTATCACGTTGAAGCGTTTACATGATAATCACAACACCAGCCCGCCTCTTTCATATGTTTCAGTTTTTCCAGTGATGGTAGTGAAATGTGTAAATCTTTCATGTTTATTACTTGTTTTGTCCCACCAAGGATCTCTGTCAGCCACCGTTTCTTCTCCTCACCTTTGACATATACATAGCATGCATATTTAACAGCCGTTTTTACAATTTTCTGCACCTAGGCATAAGGTTCGATTCCCGCATTCTAGGGTATTCCATGAAAATTGCGTGTTAGCCAAGCGTTAGTAGCTTTGTGTTTAGCTGGTAGATCCGCCCAAGCGTACGGCGGTTCGAAGAGAATGCGGCTCAAACCCGATGAGTTTATGTTCATGATGCAAAGTTCCTTGGGTATAAATTTATCGTTGGGGCCAACGAAACTTTGAATGTCCATGATCATCTCCATATTGCAAGTTGGAACAGTGGTGTTTGTTACGCTCAAATTGCTCATCTGTCACACAAAAATTCAAATTTGTTGTATTCGCCTCCTTGATATTTCATTCGTAGAATGCCCTCAATTATCGTCTTTTGCATGGCGTTGAATTGCACCACATTATTTTCCATGAGGCTCACAATTTGTGGGGGTAAAAATATTTCGAATTGTTCATTGAGCGCGAGAAGAATACTCGTGCCGTACTTAGTATTTACGCGTCTTACCCCCGTCACGCTGTACTCCTCCCCAACCTCCAGATCTGACATTCTCTTGGTGGGTAGCGTTTCCAGGCGACAGACGAGGTTGATTTTATTTAGATCCATCACGTTCGATGTAGATTTTATAAATTTGACGTACTATGGATACTGAAGTTCGCAATGGGAAAACTTTGAGAACAATATAACGTGTTGAATGAGCTCGCGATTTATATACGAACTAACCACACTCTCCCCCCTAATAAATTCTTGAAAGCGAAAGTTTACGAATCATCATCAACATTCCCGGCCTATCTAATTGCGGCATCACCATCCGGTCAATTAACACAAAAGAGCGTATTCGAAGTACGTGGAAAATATTATTTTTCGCTCTGGGGAGTAAAACTATTAGCGTGAAAGTTTACGAATCGCCATCAACATTCCCGACCTATCTAATTTTGGCGAACATCCCCAGCTTTACTTAAAATCAGGTGTAACTGTAATTCGAAATACATATATATATATATATATAACTACAATAAATTCTATTAATATTTTTCGAATGTAAAATTTTCGCTCCGGGGGTAAACTATTAACGTGAAAGTTTACGGATCGTCATCAGCATTCCCTGTCTATCTAATTGCGATGTCACCATCCGGTCGATTAACGTAAAAGAATGTATTCGAAGTATGTGGAAAATATTATTTTTCGCCTGACGCAAACTATTAGCGCGAAATCTAATTGCGATGTCGCCAGCCGGTCGATTAGCGCAAAAGAATGTATTCGAAGTACGCGGAAAATATTATTTTTCGCCTGGGGCAAACTATTAGCGCGAAAGTTTACGGGTAACGGCGAAAAATCAAAATGGCTGTTCGTCCGACTGAGAAATAAATCACATTATCAAACTGTCTGACGATAAAAATCAAAATGTCTGCTGATCCGACTGAGCAAAAATCAAAATAGCCACCGTCAGACGGTAAAATCGGTCGATTATACTGGTGACGTAATAGCGAAAATCACATTATTAAACTGTCCGACGATAAAAAATCAAAATGGCTGCTCATCCGGCTAAGCAAAAATCAAAATGGCCGCTGCGTGAATGGCCGCTCGTCTGACTAAGCAAAAATCAAAATGGCCGCCATCAAAGAATCAAAAATGGCCGCCATCAAAATGGCCGCCATCAAAAAATCAAAATGGCCGTCATCAAAAAAATCAAAACGGCCGCTGTCAAAATGCCCGCCGTCGAAATGACCTCCATTTTCAAAATAGCCGCCGTGGGCACGTCAGCCGGTTACGTCACATCCGGCCAAATCAAAATGGCTGCTCATCCGGCTAAGCAAAATGGCGATTATACTGCTGACGTCATTGGGAAAGGCTTGTTATAGTGGCGGTAACATACCGGCTGCCCGGGAGGGTGGTGGGGGGGAGCCGGCACGCCGCCATTTTTTTTGATCCAGAACTGTGATATCTATACTACTTTTATCTGTTTAAATGTATGGATAAATGCGTGAGAATTATTTTAAGATACTTTTTGTCAACATGTTACACGTGTAAGCGACGAGATTGAGAATCTTCGGAACACCATCGAAGTACGCGAAGTAACGCTAACCATGTAGATTTGGGCACAGGGATGTCGTCCTCGCACCTCGTTGGCCAATTACCATTGTAACTTACTGCAACTGCCGCTCCTTGGACCCTCACGCCCAGGAAGCATTGTATTTCATCTGTCAAGTCGCGAAGTGCGTGGACGTTAATTCGCATTAGCCCTCTCGGGCAGAGTAGTTTTGGAAAATCTTAATTATGACCGGCCTCAAGTCTCACGCTAATTCGTTAAAACCAAGCATTCAGTTTATTTTGTTAACTGCAAAAAACTCACTATCTTTCACGTTCTAATCCCTAATGTTCTTTACTAAATCTCATTATTTTGCGAATAGACATTTTTATGACATTCCATTTTCCTCAATTAAATAAACTTCGGCCCTGATTCAAACAGAACGGTTAACTTAAATTCATATACGTATAATCTGAGTATCACATGCACATATATAATATCTTGTGGAAGTCTTACGTTCTATAAGAAAAAAGATTAAAATTATGAATATTTTTCCATTTATCGTCAAACCATCCTGTATAACTTTAACCTTACGTACGGTTTTTTGTATCTTTCAATTGTAATTAGAATTAAGTCTTAAAACCTAAAAACATGTTAGTTCGAACACCACCAAGCAACGATGGAGGGTTTCAAGCTGCGTCGATGCCTTGTAACTGTAACGTGAACTTGACATTGAGGTTTAAGCGGGCTGAGTCAAGGATAGAGTGCAAGGTCGACCAACATCTAAGTTAGCCTACGTTTAAAACCTCGGATCCTCCAGCGTCGGATTACTATCGCTCTTGGAATGCAAAACATAGTTCCAGAGTACGGTTTGGATAAGGATAAGATGCAAAGAATAAGCTAAGTTTCGTTGATGTTTATTCAAAAATGTATTCACTTGAAGAAATTGAAAAAATGTATTTATTCAAAGAAATCGAAAAGCGGTTACGTAGAGCCAGATATCCCCTGATTCGTCGTAACTTGAATGTATTAAAATATTGTCGACGACAAAAAAGGCGTGTACATTGTGAACTATAGCATCAAGTCGTGAAACAACGACTATAAGATCTGTCAGTTGTTCGTCATGGAGTCGTGTCTCGATATCACGATGTATGTATATGCGACGTATGTTCGGTACATCGGATTCTGGGAACATTACATCTTCTGACTCCAGCTCCGGACTTGGCCGTGAGTTGAATACGATGGTTACCATGGTCTGTGGAAAAAAAAAATTTAAGTGAATTCAAAAGATGAGTACGTTGGAACATGAGGTTTATAAAGAAAAGATGTATTAGGAAAATTTTGAGATACTTCAGTAGTTGAAAAATGTTAAGGTTTGAAATGAATTCGAAAGCTATTAGGCCGAGTTTGAAGATTTGCGAGTAGTTGAAAATGTTTTTGAAATCACTTGAAGTTTCCTAGATAGTTAGAAATATATGTAATTTTTTTGAACAAAATGAAGTGAAGATGTGTGATAAATTGAAAAAATAATGGAAAATTGACATGAGGTAGCATTTGGTATAAGGACTTACTGTTTTCTCTTCTAGTGAAGTATATTCGGAGGCACAATGAATATCACC
This sequence comes from Neodiprion lecontei, assembly GCF_021901455.1. NCBI lineage: Eukaryota > Metazoa > Arthropoda > Insecta > Hymenoptera > Diprionidae > Neodiprion > Neodiprion lecontei. The sequence continues at coordinate 13,129,209 of NC_060266.1, read as the reverse complement.
GGAGTTTAACTGCCAAAGAGCTGGTCCAGGACTTGCAGTCTTATATAATAAACCCTTGTGTTGATGTTTTGCGAACGAAAGAATGCGATATCGTGCGGTGGTCCCTATGTTCGCCGAATTATCTCGATTCATGTGTTTGTTCTAGTGTGGACTGCTCCACGCACATGGACGGTTTCGCGCGCACACACATACATACGTACGGCTGTCCTATGGAAAGGACGCTGATCACTGAAAATGATCATTCAATATCAACTTGTCAAGTGAACGTAAGAAAAAAAACTCAAGATGGAATCCAAGAAGTGTTTGGGACTGCTCGATATTATGGATTCGGCGTACAGAATTTTGGACAAATCATCAACAGCAGAGATTCAGAAATGGTTGAAATTCGGAAGTCTAAATATTCGGCTTCTGAATAAAATTTTGTTGAAGGCTTCATCGATTGGAGAAAAGATGAGAATTATCACAACGATCGGACTCTTGAAAGCGATCGCGGAAAAATTCGAACGTCTTCAGAAAACAGGTGGCGGTACGTGGTAAGAAAGAAGAAGCGATCGAGTTCACTGGGAAGATTTGGAATCAGCTTCGAGGGAAGAATTCGAACTGTATCCATCGTCAATTTGAAGCATCAAGATGTGGAGAGATTTCTCGAAGACGCAAAGGTGCTAGCTGTGAGAAGACTAAAAGACGCTTGGAAGAAAGACAGGAACTTGAAAGCCAACGTTATCCTAGCTTGTAAATTTGAAGTTCGAAAAGATCATCACACGATGTAAGGGATCAAATTTTCTAATACTAGAAATAAAATCATCCTCCAGACATCGGATATTAACGAATGGTTCATCGAAAACGGGACAGAGCGTTTGTTGAAAAAGGTGGACGATACTCAGGAAAAGGATTCAGGCTGGTCGCTGACTGAAATAATCAATTTGACTGTGAATATCAACAAGTACGTGCTACTACGAGGCGGTGTGTTCACATATACCCCTTTACCTGAGCATATCAGTGATAAGAAGACTGTCGTCAACATCCGCAACAGCGACTCATATTGCTTTCTATGGTCGATCACCGCAGCCCTCTTTCCAGCCAACAACAATCCCAGCGTAATGACTTCATATCCACTTTCCAGCTCAGTGCTACAATACCAAGGTTTGCATTTTCCAATGTCTTCAGACCAGATTCCAAAACTTGAGAAACTTAACAAATTTTCAATCAACGTTTACGGTATAGATTGTATTGAAAAACAAAAGCGCAGTGAAATTGTACTCATTTACGTAAACCGAAACAAGTCTGATAAACCAGCAATCCATCTTTTAGTAATAGAGACTGAAAACGACGATGACGATTTTGATGTTGATGATGGAATGGAAAATATCGAGAAAAATATAACACATCATTTTGCATTGATTCGAAATTTGTCGAGAATAACAAGTTCCCAAATTTCCAAACGCTCACAACAGACGTGGTTGTGCGATAAGTGTCTATCACACTTTGAAAATCTGAAAAGTGTTTGTTCAAGCATAATGTAGATTGTATAAATTTGAACAAAACCAAAGTTATCTTACCAGAAAAAGAGGACAAGTTTCTAAGATTTAAAAATTTCAAACATAAAGAATACGTTTCGTTGTGCGTTTACGCAGATCGAGAATGTTTATTGCAGCCCACTTTTAAAAGTTTCGGGGAAAATAGAACAATTTATTAAAAGCATCTTCCGTATAGTATACCTTACTATCTACGTTGTGCGTTTGACGATGCGCTTTCAAAATTCAAAATTGATCGCGGAAAGACTTGCATCCAATGGATTACACACGATTTAAAGGAAATGGCACATTCGTCAGAACCTTATTTCAAAACTAATCTACCGATAGAACCGCTCAATTTCAATAACATCAACGAATTTCGTTCAAAAACAGTGTGTCATATTTGTAAAAAACCGTCTGCACTCGCAGACGTGAAAAATTGTGATCACTGCCATTCGACAGGAAAATAAAGTGGTGCTGCTCATCAAGGTTGCAATCTGAATTCCCAAAATTCGCACACTATCCCAGTGATATTCCACAATCTGTCGGGTGACGATTCGCATTTTCCGATCAAAGCACTGGCTACATTGTTCGAGGGCACAAGAGAGCTTTTACCCGTGAACAATGGAAAGTACATTTCTTTCACATAATATGTCAAGGGGACAGATATAAAGTTCAGATTCAGAGTTTCGTACCGTTTCATGCCCAGTAGTCTTGAGAAATTAGTGACGGATCTCAGTGATGATCATAAATCAATCGGACGAAAATTTTATCGTTCCTCAGATATGTACCAGAAAACGAGTGTTCCCTTACGAATACATAGACAGTTAAGAGAAGCTCGAGGACAGACGTCTACCATCCAAACAACAATTTCACTCAAAATTAAATGATCGGGATATATCAGACGACGACTATGCACATGCATGTGAACTTTGGCAAACTTTCAACGTTTAAACTTTGGGAGAGTATTCGGACTTGTCATTACAGACGGACGTGTATTTACCAGCCAATATTTTTCAAACTTTTCGAAAAATTGTTAAACACCATACAGTCTGAACTCATTATATTACTACACAACGCCCGGTCTGTAGTTTGATGCAATGTTAAAATGTACAGGCATCGAGCTCGAGCTTCTCACCGAGATAGATATGGTTATGTCCACCGAAAATCGTATTCGAGGTAGTGGGTCACAGTGCTCAAACAGATACGCAAAAGCTAACAACAGGTACGTGGGGGAGGCATTCGATCCTGAGAAAGTAGAATCATATCTCTTTACTTTGACGTTAATAATTTGTACGGTGCTGCTATGAGCTTTGCTCTGCCGTACAGTTCCTTCAAATAGTTATCAGACTTCAAACGATGCAACGTTCTTACTATCTCGGACGATGCAGAGTTTGGTTACATGCTAAAGGTAGATTTGGAATATCCGGAGGAACTGCATGAAATTCGTAAGGATTTACCGCTGTGTCCAGAGCACTACATACCTCCGAACTCGGATAGTAAGCAAGCGAAATTGACACCCACGCTACTTTCCAAGAAAAACTACGTTGTTCACTATCGCGTTTAATAACAATGCTTATAATTAGGTCTAAAGTTGGCTAAAATTCACAGAGTTCTTGAAGTCAGATAAACCCCGTGGTTCAAAAAATACATAGATTTGAATACCGATCACCAACTGATGAACAACGCAGTTTTTGGCAATATAATGGAAAATGTTAGGAAGCAAGGGGGTGTCAGGTTAATCACGAAATAGGATAAAAGATACGGCGCTAAAGCTACTATGGCCGAACCTAATTTTCACAACTGCACCGTTTTCGACAAAGATATAATTATCGTCGGAATAAGAAAGACGAAAGTCAGGTTGAATAAACCATTGTATGCAGGTTTCTTTATCCTGAATGTGTCTCAAACATATATTTACGATTTTCATCATAATTATATTAAACGGAAATTTGGCAACCGAGGAAAATTATTGTATACCGATACCGACAGTTGGATTTACAACTTTACCGTCCCCGACATGTACGAACATATGAAGGAGGACTTGCATAAATTCGATACGTCTGATTATGCGCTTGATAAGGCTTGTGAAATGCCTCTAGCGAACAAAAAAGTTTTCGGCTTAGTGAAAGACGAGAATAACGGGAAAATAATGTCGGAATTGTTAGGATTAAGAGCAAACTTGTATGCATTCCGAATCTTCGGAGATAAGAAAGGTAATAAACGTGTCACAGGTGTCAAAGGATCAGCATTGAGAAAAATAACCTCCAACGATTATTTGGAATGTACTTTAAAACGTGAAAATTTGTCTAAAAATCAGCATTTCATATTAGGTCGAAAGCACGAGGTATACACTGTGGGATAGCAGAAAGTGGCACTGGGCTGTATAATGACGACAAGCGGATCGTGTTTCAAAACACAACCGATACGCTTTCCCGGGGCTACAAGCTTGCACCGTAGCTTTGTAATTACCGTATCGTAATGTATGTAGGATTCAATTTATAACTGTACCGTGATGTATATAATATTGATATGTAGGATAGTGAATAAGATGGCTCCGAAATATAAGAATTGTACAACGTTGCATATGTCCGTCGATTGACTAAAAATTAAAGTTGTATACTTGTTATGTGTCGGGTATGAAATAGAGAGGCACATACGTTTTCGAAAAAAAATCATGTATTCAAATGTGACATGTCTGATTCGTTTATCCAACAGTTATGTGTATTGTGAAAACCTATCAATTCAACATATATTTTTCTTTCACGCGTCTTGAGCACCTTCTCCACCAGATAGATATCCGGATGTTCAACCATGAGAAGCTCTTGTTCGTAGAAACCACCGGCGATAGGTTGATCTTGGTAGTCTTTGAGCTTGTACGTCACAGGATGAGTGTTTTCCACTCGATTTATCGTGAATATTTCAGTCGTCCAATTGGGAGTGTAACCTTCGTCGACGACATTTTTAAATTTGCTGATTCAAACTTTGTCGCTGGATTTGAAATTTGCCGATTTGGGAGGTATCCCTGGAAGCCCTCCGTACGCCTGACCGAATAACAGCCTTTCGTTTGCAACGGTGACATCCTACGGTTTCATTCGTATGGTTCGATGTTTCGTGTTGTTGTAAGCCGAAAACAAATCAGATAAGATATCGAGCCACTTGTAGCTTCCTTGCATGCTGAACCGTTTCCACATTCGACTTTTGAGCGTGCGATTGAAGCGTTCGCAAATTGAATCCTTCAAATTACTGTACGTGGAGTAAAGTTTGATTTCATAGCGTGACATAGGGGATTCAAATTTCGAGTTGTAAAATTCCGTTCCTCTGTCAACGTGTCATTGTGCAAGTACCCATCCTTGGGCAAGCGCAGATTTCATTGCCTTCGTAACATCATCTCACGACTTGCTCTTCATCGGTACAGCCCACGCGTAATTCGAAAAGATGTCAATAACTGTGAGCATGTACTTATAGCCTTTGTTTTGTCCAGCGTACGACATTTGTCGCCCGTTTTTGCGGGACGTTGTATTTTTGTCTCAAGATTTTCAAAGTTACAGCATTGTTCGGCTCTGCAGGATCTGCGACATTGACCAGTCTCTTGTTCCGTATATCGTTATGCCCGTCCGCTGTCATTTGGAATCCGACACCCGGAGGACTGCGAATGCTCGTGGCCGTGTTCTCATCCAAATGCCATTCAAACACGTCGACCCTTATCTCGGTAATGAATGCAAAAACGATGGGAGCTGCTTGATGAATGATTCCTGCTTCGCGTAGTTCTTCGATAGTGGAGATTATTGCGTTATTGTGACTTTGATTTCCCGCAGCCTGAGATGCCAGGAGTCAACGAAGACGCAGCAATAACTCATTTGGATTATCCCAGAAAATGTATTCCGATACGATACCCTGTCGAGTGATCATAGCTTGCAGAAGTAGATCTTTACCTTTCCGGCGGGTAATGCTGAATAATCCATCAATTCGGCAATTACATTCTTGAATTTGTAACTGTTATCGTTGCGAACGGCCCCATCGGATGAGTAATACTTTTTATGCGCGTTCGTTGCGAAGATTATGTTTTTAAAATTTTCTCGATCTCCGGCGCTCACATAAGAACCGTCAGGCTTCTTTTTGAACAGAAGTTTCAGCAAACCCTTCGTTTTCGGGCGAAGCGTATCGCCAATACGGATGTGGTCACTCTGAGAAGATATCAACGAATCACTAATCATAAGTCCGTTTAAGACGTTGCGTACACCGTACACGTTGTCCAATTTACTTCACGTCTTCGCATCTCTCATCAGTGCAAAATACTTATCCTCGATTTTATCGACCGGTGTTTCTACGATTGTTTCATCCCCTGCCGAAGCAAAGGAAATGTGCATTTCCGAGACAGTTTCATTTTTCGTTTCATTTTTCATCTGATTCATTTTTTCTTCAATTTCTTCCACCTCTTGTTTTACAGGTTAAGTATCTTTCGTAACATTTCCCAGTTCTTGCAACGAAGTCACTACTGGTTTGAAAACGTCACTCAATTTCTAAGCCGTAGGTTCCTTGCCCGACTTGAGCAATCTGTGTTCTCGACGGATCGCAGCACTTGCTTGAGCGATCTGACGTAGGACATTCTTTTCCTTGGAAATTTCAGAGCTCTGCATGTTGACGCAACTGAGTCCGCAACGCTACAGCGTCTCTTGCTCGAGAACGTTAGATTTTATCTTTTTCCAGGCGAACAAAAAAATCGAATCCCTTTCCGTATCGTCCTTCGTTGAGCTTACTGTCTTTGTCGATCACCAGATACCTGTACTTCTCACTTTTCCAGCATGCGGAGCACACACTTTCACACTCTGTGTGAGACATATCGGTGTTGATATGGCGTCTGTATACATGCCTCAGGTTTATGTCATCTTGTTTGAATAACACGAGTAATTCTACGTTGTCGCGCACGAGATGCTCAGGAATACAAGCATACGTTTGCCAGTGATATAAACAGTCAACATCATGATGTCTACCCATACAAAAGTAGGATCTTATAGTGTCCTGCTTCTCGCACGCTACATCGTCAAATATGATTATTGAGATGGGCCGTGCTTCTTCCGGTGTGATTACTTGCTTATGCTGGATCAACGCAGAATACTTTATATTCTTAACATTGTGCAACAATTGCTTCAACAATTGATATTTCAGTTGGTTGAGAGATTTCAGGTAGATATAGACATTTCATAATCCTAGTCCGTTGTGATGGGTTGAGTGCGAGCAACGCGTTAGTTTCACTGAATTTTAAGGGTCCACAGAATATTGTACGTACACTATTCGGAAGTAATCCACTGTGCCGTTTGTGCCTTTTGACATTTTGCTGCGATAGTTTGTCAAAATTCATCACGAAAAGCTCAGTAGGTTGTTCCTCAGACCGCATCTCGGACATGACTGATCGGATTTGATATAAATATCCCGTTTAAGAGCACTTTTCCTCAGTCAACGCACAAACATGATCGTGTACAGAGGTGAACGAAGCAGCAGGCGGCAACATCGTGGCAAGGGTCTGGTGATTGAAATCATCAACAGCCTTTCAGTCGAATTGCATGTACCTGGTTATTAGTACTGTGGGCCTGGTACAAAATTAACAAAGAGACTCGCGCGGGGTGATTCGGGAATCAATCTTCTCGACGCAGCTTGCAAGGACCACGACATTGCTTACTCGCAGAATCGTGAAAATCTTAAAGTTAGAAACGAGGCTGATAGGGTGATGGCTGAGATAGTTTGGAAACGGGTTCTCGTGTCGGACGCCAATTTGGGTGAAAAACCAGTGGCTTGGGAAATAGCTAATACCATGAGAGTGAAATCAAAACTTGAAATGGAAATCCGAAAATCAAAAAATGTCACCTCTGAAAAAATTGTAAATGACGCAAAACGTTCTATGGTTCCAAGCAACGATGCAGAAGTAACTATCATATCTGCGCTGAAGGGAGCTGAAAACATCGTTGGAAAGCGGGTGGTAAATGTGAAGTGCGAACACCTCGCGTTCTACCAGTACCTTCAAAAGTCGGTGATCTTCTACCGTTTCCGAGTCCTATTTTTGCGAGACTTAGTACTACAGGCGCGTTAGCCGGTGGTGCAGCAGGTATAGCAAAAGCTGTGAACAATGCAAGTGCTGATAGACGAGAACTGGAAAAGAGCAAACGACACAACTGAACTATGGAAGCTATCGCGTTGGGTGAAGGGCTTCATACGAGACCGTACAAAACAGGTCTTGGACTCCATCTTTCAAAAAACTGGATGCGATGCTACCACGTCGAGCGTTGACTGATTGGGACTTGTTGAAATATGCAAAAAACTTTAAGGTTCCGCATTTCCGCGGTGTTTTAATGCGAAACGAAATGCCCGAAAACGGTCCACGAAAAAACGAGTCAGCTATAATCAACCTTGACGACGAAGACGGTCCGGTAACATACTGGGTTGCATACAAGAAACGCGACAATAATATCGATTACTTTGACAGTTTCGGCAACCTGCAACCACCCTCAGACCTCATTAAATACCTCCGCGTTGGTAGTGTTGAATACAATCATGAAAGCTAACAGGATTACGATACATTTGAATGCGGACACTTGTGTCTGAAATTTCTAAGTGGTGAGCTATATAAATATGGTGCGTGATTCGTCAAAGTCAGTCTACCACTCGCAGTCATGAATGATTCATTAACGTTAACGATTTCGGGAACCTCTTCGATTCTCGAGGCACAATATTTCCCACCGATCGAACTTGCTCGTGACAAAAGTTATGCTCTCGGCTTGGTAGGATTCATAACCTTTAATTCGATAACCAACATTGCTGTTGGTCACAATAAAATTTACGTAGCTGATAAAGTGATCACCATACCTACCGGCAGCTACGAGGTCGAGGACATACAGAAGTATCTTCAGAACGTGCTAAGAAATACAAATATCAGGCTTGCGATCAAACCCAATAATAATACATTACGCAGCAAAATCACATGCAACCACACGATTAACTTTGAACCTAATGATTTTATTGCTCAACTTTTGGGATTCACACCACGTGTATTGAAGGTTGATAAAACTTGCAAATCAGACGTGCCTGTAACTTCACTCAAGGTCAACGCGTTGCGAGTCGAGTGCAGCATTACAACGGGCGCCTACGTCAATGGACACAAAGTACACACTCTTCACGAGTTTTTCCCTACTGTCCCACCAGAATATAAGATCATGGAAGTACCGTCGCACGTCGTTTACCTTCCGATGACCGTCAGGACAATAGTTTACGTTCAGCTCCGGGTAGTGGATCAAGACGGAGACCTGGTTAATTTTCGCGGAAAAGTTATTACTGTGAGACTACACATCAAATCGCAATAAACGATGGGAATCGTATATAACAGACTGTCAGAGAGTAGGTATATCAGTAAGTCGGCATGCCCCGATCAAGTCAGTCATCGATCGATTCCCGAACCGTTAACACCTCGAAACGTGGAGTTCCTGATAGCTCTGGGTCTGAAACTGACCACTTTTGGAAGAGGAATTTCCGACAACTAAGAATCCGATTTTGCTGTTTTATTATCTGCTACGTACCATGGAGGAAGAAATCTGAAACATTCAAACACCAGTCGTCTTTGACGAATCCGTTGCGCATTACGAGATTCACGCTCACAAACCTTACGCCTTGTGAACTTTTAACAACAGCGATGACATTCGAATCACCGATCAGCATTAGGATTTATGTATATTACCCAGCAAAAGTTCGGTACATATCCATGGACGACTCCTCAAACCTGATGGTACGGCTACTGTAAACACACAGCTCGTAAACAACGCGATCTGTCATCTGTTTGAAGAAATTCGCTACGAAATTAATGCAGTTAAGATTGATAGAAGCAGGAACGTCGGCTTGACAAGTCTTATGAAGGGTTACGCTTCCCTGCACCCTGGGCAGACTTGGTTGATGGAGAACGCTGGATGGCTTGATATAGACGAGAAGAAAAAATCAACTGATGCCGAGGGTAATTTTGACGTACTGATACCGCTCAGCATGATATCGGGTTTCGCTGAAGACTACCGCAAGATCCTTGTCAACGCTAAACATGAGTTAATTTTGACGAGATCAAAAACTGACGTCAAGGCTATCATGCAGACTCAAGAGGAGGAATTCAAAATCACGATCAATGCAGTCAAATAGCTAATACCGTATTTGAAACTCGCGGATCAGAAAAAAGTTAACCTACTAAATATCATTCAGGAAGATCCGCCTATATCGATGAGCTTTCGCAGTTGGGAATTGTACGAATATCCTCTACTTCCCAGAACATCGAAACACGTTTGGACTGTAAAAACTTTCACTTTGGTTAAAAAACCTTGGTGCGTCATTTTGGGTTTCCAAACAAGTCAAAAGAACAAGACCGGCAAGAACGCACGTCATTTTGATGATTGCAATATCACGAACGTCAAGCTATTCTCAAGGGGGGATTTGCTTTTTTTCGCAAAATTTACCGCTGTTTCCGAATTTTCTAGTGAAGAAACTGTGCATCGAATCAAGTTCAAATTTGGCATGTAGTTCCATTGTTACTTTATGTATGCACAAGCAAATGTTGAATTGTATCTTCTCGAGAATGCGCCACTTGCCCCCTCCCCCCCCCCTTCGTTCACGACTCCGCGCAAAACGCCGCAGTCACTGGTGTACATGATTATTCTCTTCTCAGTGATCCAAAACAAAAAAATCAAATACCATTTTACTCCATACACATGTAGCTATCGTTTGATGCATTGAAAAAGGAATAGGTTGGAAAGTTTTTTTTTTCTTACAAAAAATCGGTCATTTTTTTTCTTGCAAAATCTATATTTTGAGGTCAAAACATCGCCGTATCCTCAATTTTTTTCTTTTGATTCGTGAAACGATAGCTACATGTGTATAAAGTAAAATGTTATTTGATTTTTTTGTTCCAGATCATTGAGAAGAGAGTAATAATGCACGCCAGACACTGCAGCGCTTCGCGCTGCGTCGCGACCATGCGCGGGTGGGGGGGGGGGGGGGGGGGGGCAGGGGGGCAAGAGGCGCATTACCGAGAGGATACAATTAAACATATTCTTGTGCATACATGAAATAACAATAAAACTACATGTCAAATTTCAAATTAATTCATTGCATAGTTTCGTCACTAGAAGATTCGAAAAAAGCGGTAAATTTTATGGAAAAAAAAAGTGAATCCCCCCTCAAACTCTCAATCTTATACGTACGTTAACCTGAACTTCAACATGAGTCATAATCTGTACGCGCTCCTGTACGAGATATACGCAAACTTCCGAGCTACCTACAACGGCAAGAACTCCGAACCGTTGTTGACAAAGAGAGAATTCCTTAGAGACGTCCCCTTATTCGTTATCCACTGTTCAAAAAAAAAACGAATCTTTGAAGTACGGACCTGTCGACATCCGTCTTGAATTTGAAGCTGAAGCCAACTTTTCCGCTAAAACATTGGCATACTGCTTAATTGTTCACGATCGTATTGTCGAATACAACCCACTCAGTGGTGGGGTGAAAAAGTTGGTATAAAAGCTGACCCGTTTCCACCATCTCGCACAATTCAAATATAGAGCTTATCGTTGACATACAAGGCTTCCATAAACCTTCCGACAATACCTTTACATTGAAATAATTAGATACAATTTCAATCTACCCGGAAGCATCTCCATCAATGTATGTCTTCAAGCCACCTTACGAATGGGATTGTCTGGACGTCGAATACAAAAGCCAAAATTCTTGGTTGGAACAAGATTTTTACGATTCACCTTGGAGCTGTGGAACCATACTGTTTAAGGAAGTTGAGTGGAATATTCAAAACAGGCTGTGCAAAGCTGGAACCGTGTACGTAAAAGGAGAAGAAAAACGAAATTGGTTGCTTAAAATTGTCCCCGAAGTTCAAATTATCGATTTGCTGGACTTTGGCTGTCCGTCTCTTCAAACCTTGCAAAAAACTTCAGCTGTGGCTCTAAGATGTGACGCGCATACGATACACAACGCAATCTGTGCAGCACAAAACGTTTTGTTACTTCAAAATTGGCTACAAAATTATCATATTGTTCGGATGGCGAGGGTGTACGATTTGTGTTACTGCGCAGAAGCGTCCACAAGAACGGTCTTGCATTCCCGGCGAATATATCATCGTGGTCACGGTACTGTTGAATAAAATTATCGTAGTATAGTTGTGAAGTAATTGTCAATTGTAGCCTTATCATTGTACTCAATAAAACTGTTTTTCAAAGAATATTCATGAAATAATGTAACACCTCTACCCCAGATTTTAAGAGAGAATTTTTCTCAATACGAAGCTTATGCAATAATCTACCTTGCTCTCAATCCTTGACCAAGCTGTACTCAAACCGAGTTATGTTTTGCATTCCAAGGGCGATAGTAACTCAACACCGCAGATCCTTAGCTCTGAATGTATACTACCGCAGCTGTCGGTCGACCTTGCACTCTAGCCTTGATTTAACCCGTTTAAAATTCGTCGTAGAGTTCACTTTACAGTAACAAGCCAAAAAGAATTTCACGTGGATGATAACGTATCGACATTTGCGTAGGTAATAAACAATTCTCTGAACCAATAATTTTGGAATGTCGCGTGGTTGATAACGTGGGAAAAGAATATGAGGTGGTTGATGTTACACATTAGCTGTCCTACCGTGGGAAGAGAATTCGGAGTGGTTGATGTTACACATCAGCAGTCCTATCATAGGCAAAGAATGCGGGACGGTAAAAAAGTTTACGCCTTCGCTGCGCCATTTATCGTTGGCAGGCGAGCACTACATAGAGATTTTGTACTTCCGTCGGTAAGATAGTCGGTAAAACATCACGATTTTGACCTTCAACCGATAAGAATTGGCGGTGAAGCAGTTCGATTTTTGACCGTCGCGTCGACCGATTCAACTGTCGGTAAGGCTGCGCGTTTTTGACCTCAGTTTGGTACGGCAGAGCACATTTTATCTCACGAGAGTGGGGTTAACCTTCAAGGGTTTGCGTCTTGGATGCACAGTTAGGTGGCTTGGTCGGTAAGGAAGGTGCTTGTATCCAGAACCGCCCTTCCTATGCTACTCGCGCAGATAGGGCCGACCACCCGACAAACTAACAATGTATCCCGTGCGAGGGGGTAGAGATTATTCCGGCGGGGATAGATGCCACACTGCGGTGTGGTTACCATGATGGCCTAACCGTCGTAACCATTTCATATTCACAGTATGGATCGAACAAACAATTGAGACACGAAACGGAGGAAAGGGGGTCGAATGGACTTCCGAAGGGCAGGGAAGCGAGGCGGCGCTCGTTAGTACGCGGCATTAGTTGGCCTCCTGCGGAGGGCGTAGGGCAAGTGGTTGGGCGGACACACGCACCTGCGCCAAACACCCCGGAGGAGGAATGTGAGGCAGAAGATGCGCTTCACATAGCGCCTGGGACGACACTCCTGCAACAACAGCAGGGGAATAAACGGGAGGGTAATGAGTTAAACCCGCCCACAGCAGTCGTACCCTCGGACGAGGAGCTCTTTTACCCGCGAACGCCCCGGTGGCAGAGGGAAGGAGCGCACGGAGCCAAACAATGACCACCAGGTCAGTGGTGACGGGGGGCCTGCGCCCTTGGACGAAGAAGAGGAGGGGCGCGAGCGTCGAGGAGCCCTTCCGAGAGGGAAAAAGAGGCGGACGGCCTCGGTAAAAGCAGATCATCCAGAAGATGTTACAGAGGCCGGGAAAACCGGATCGGGACAGAGTTCGCGGGATTCGCACATATGTGCTGCGGAGATCCTCCCCACGAGAGGGAAAAAGACTGCAGTGGCGGTAGGTTTAACGAACGGAACCCCCGAGGGGATCGGGCCGGCGGAATACCGCACGACGATGGTAGCGGAACTCGGTTTTCAGATTCAAGACTGGCTCGACGAGATCGACTGCATTAAAGCGAAATGCAAATTGATCCAGGATAAGCTTAGTGGGGACATGAAGAAAAAGGTGGTTTGGTCAAAAGTGGCCGTGCTCATCCTGATGGGGAACGCGGAAGCGATGGGAGACTCCGCAACGCTGTGGGCGCAGCATAGAGAGCTGCAGGCACAGGTGTGGGCGGCTCTCCAGGAAACGGACAAGGCTCGGAAAGAGCTAGTACAAGTGAAAAGGGACCTGGAGAAGTCTAGAGAGGAACAGGCTCCAGTAGGGAGTCAACGTACGCCCAGATCGCGAGTGGGCCACCGACAGGATCCAACAACCGGTCAACCAGAGGGGCGCTGGCACTGCCGGAGCTGGAGCTGGATGTAGAAATGGCCGAGGGGTGGCAGGGGGGTGATGGCAACGGAAACCAGCCAACGGCGATCTCCGCCGGAGCCTCGGAGCTCGGATTCGTATTGACGGGATTTGAGTTCGGGCTACTGTCGGACAGAACCAAAGCCAGAAAGGAAGAGCTGGAGCGATAGATCATCTTCATGGGGAAAGTGTGGAACGAAATGAGGCAGATGGCCTGTTTCTAGAGAGCACAAATAAGGGGGGACAAGTCCGCACACTGGACGACCTGGACTTCCTCGAGATTGGAGGGAACGACGAGGTGGCCTGGGGGAAGGACCCAGTGTACCGGGCCGCACCGGGCAGCACCACAGCACTGAACAGCAGCCGGGAGGACACGGAAGCAATAACCACACTAATGGAGGCGGGCGAATCACACGCCCGACAATGTAGGTGGAGGTAAGAATCACACGGTTAGACGACTCCGTGACCACCAAGGAACTAAGCGGCATCATAACGGCAGTAGGGGGATGCAAGTCGGAGGCGGTACGCGTGGGCCCACTGCGCGGGATGTCCAGTGGCCTCCTCAGCGCGTGGGCCCAGTGCCCACTAGCGGCAGCAGTGAAGGTCGCTGCCTTAGAGAAGCTGCGGGTGGGATGGACACAGCTCACCCGAAACAATGCAATCGGTGCTGGGAATTTGGGCATATCGGTGCCACTTTCAGGGTCCCGAGGGCCCGGACCGGGGCGTGCTTCAGGTGCGGCGACGACGGGCGCCTCGCGCGAGCCTGTACGGCAGCCCCGAAATGCGCGGTGTGCGCCGAGAAAGGCAGGGAGAACATCCATAGGATGGGAACCTAACGGTGCCAATCGGCAAGTGAGCGGGGTCGGGGGCCCGCAATCAATGAGATGACCGAGCATGGCCAGGTTTTTGCAGTGCCACCTAAACTATATCTGGCGGGCCGGGTACCTGATCAGATAGTACGCGCTAGAGACGAAGGTGGACGTATGTATGCCTCGTCTCAGAGCCCCATAACACCCAGGACTCCCCACACTGACTCAGCAGCCTCGACAGAAGGTTGGCAATCAGCTGGAGGCCAGGAAGCACCCAGCGATGGTGCATCCTGGTGAAGCGGCAAAAGGGCTATGTGGCGGCCAGGTACGGAAGGAGCACGATAATATCAGGATATGTCTTTCCGAACGTCCTCCAAGAGGTATTCCCGGCATGCCTGGATGACATCGAGGAGAACTTGAGGACGGCCTGAGACACTGGGGGGGGTCCTAATAGCCGTATGCTCTACCGCCCGTTCGCCGATTTGGGACCACTACTGTGAAAATCGAAGGGGGGGAACTTCTGGAGCGTTGGGCGGCGACCTCCAACCTTTGCTACCTGAAGAGTGGGATAGAGGCAACCTGCGTGAGACCACAGAGATGCTCGGTGATAGTCGTAACGTGGACCACGGAGAACCTGGCACCGCGAGCCTGGGACTGAAGGGCTTTACTTGAGCAGGAGACTCTCTCGGATCACCGGTATATAGTATACAAAGTAGCATATCTTCCCGCACTGTGAGCAGCGCCCTCCTATAGGGAGTCAAGGCGATGGAACTTCGCCAAATTCAACAATGACAGGTTCAAAGAGACCCTGTCATTACAGCTGGCGTTGGGACCGACGAGGACGGATAAATCCACAGCGATAGGGTTGGCTAGGTGGATAGGGCATGCGGTGGCGGAAGCGTTTGACGCTGCGGCGTCCAGAGCAAAGCGCGGGACTGGGCGGCGTGCGACCTATTATTGGAACGTGGATATCGCGGACATCCGGAGGTCGTGCGTGCACACCAGGCGTCGTCTCGGGAGGTGCGACCGGCATTCCGCGGAGGCGCAACAGCAAAAGACGGATTATAAGGACGCCAAGCGAGGCCTGCGAGACGCGATTAAGGCCGCGAAAGCCCGCTGTTGGCAGAAAATCATTGAATCAGTAGAGGTGAATCCGTGATGAATACCATTTAAGTTGGTTCTGGGCAAGCTGCGGAAGTATTCCGTGGACCTGACGGCGACCCTGAACCCAAGGTCCACCGCGAGACTGCTGACGTCACTTTTTCCGCGGGGGAGAACAGGCAGCCAGAACAGCGAAGGGTAAGCATCCTAGAGCTGGACGGAAGAGTCAAGGGTCACACCGGAAGAGGTCCAAAAGGCGTTATGGAAGAAGGGGGTGTTACGATGTAGGTAGGGTATAATGAATGAGACACATGTATCAGGCAGTGTGTCTCTAACCGAACTGGCGACACCCGTTTATTGGCTAGCCCGGTAGTGCGTGGTGAGAGGAACTCAGGCCCGCGCACACCAGTGGTTTCTCCCTGTCTACTCATATCTCTCTACATCCTTCTTTTTCTAGTTGAATTACTACGTAATTATTCTATGCGTTGCTACATATATATATGAGTTTTTTTTTTTTGCTTTTTTTTACATTTTTTTTTTGTTTTTAGTTTTGTACAAGCTTATCCTATATGTTCTTACATACTAGCTTATTCTATCGGTAGTCTACTTGGTGGTTTACTTTCTCTACCGCTTTGTGTGATCGTTGCGGTAGGCATTGTCTCGGCTTCTGACCACGTTTCATCAGCCTCGGTCGAAGTGTCTACTATAATTACGCTTTGATCTGATTCGATACCGTTTTGAGATTCCGCAATGCTCGTATCGTTAAGCTCGACCGCCTGTGCGGTTTCAGGACCCTCGCTATCTGAGTTTGTCTCGGTGTCATCTGTTTGGGAATTTGTTTCGTCATCCAAAGGAATGTAGTAGGTCTTATTGTCGCCGTTAGCGACGAGAGGAGACGAGGGAGGTTTATTTTTTGCCATTGTTTTTTTAAAGGGTTTCAGGAATCGCCTGTTTCTCGTGAGGATGTTCCCCGTTTTAGTCTGTATGCTGTAGCGTCTGTTGCCTGTTTGAGATATGACTTTTGCCGGTTGCCATAGGCTGTTAGGTTGGAGTTGTGCGTAGACGTCTGTGTTGTCGGGAATTTCAGGAAGGTTTTTCGCTCCCCTTTTATTATAATATTCTGTTTGTTTGTTCTGTTCTTCGACAATCATTTTTTTTATGTTGTTTGGTACCACTTCAGGTAGGAATTTTTCTCTACAGTTCGGCAAATTGACTCGGAGTTTGCGCGACATTAATAGTTCGGCGGGCGATTGATTCCCGATTACAGGAGTATTGCGATACTGTAACAACGCCATTTGTACATCTTTTTTCTCTTCTATTATTTTTTTCGCTATTTTATTGAACGTTTGAATGTGTCTTTCAGCCATGCCATTGGACTGCGCATACGTTGGAGATGATGTTACATGATCAAACTCCCCCTCTTTCGCGAATTTCTCAAATTCTTGCGATGTAAATTGAGTACCTCCGTCAGACACTATGGGCACCGGTACACCGTGAGACGCAAACATTGTTTTGAGGTGTCTAATCACGTTTTCGCTTGTTCTAATCGCGTTTCGCCGTAGCTCGGCTATTTCAAGATACTTTGAATAGTAGTCTACAACGAGAAGGTATTTCTGGCCATTTATCTCGTATATGTCACACGCAATTTTGTTTCATGGTAGTTCTGGAATTTCATGGGGTTGAAGAAGTTCCTTGTTTTGTGAGTTCGAGTATTTTAAACAGATTGGACAACTGCCGATTTTTTGTTTGACTTGATTCGAGATACCTGACCAAAATACCGATTCGCGTGCGATTTTCTGACATTTAGTAATTCCTTGGTGGGAATAGTGTATTCTGTCGATTATTTCATTTCGCATTTCATGCGGGATCACTAAACAATCGTTTTTAAAAACTAAACCGTCTACAATAACAAATTCGCTTTTATATTGAGCATACGGTCTTACCGTTGCTGGCAGTTTGTTTGAGTTGTTCGGCCAACCGTTTTGGATTATTTCTTTTAACGCTTTTAACTCGCTGTCTTTCTCGGTACTTTCGATTAGCTGTTTTATCTTTTCGGGAGTTGCGTTTACATAATTTACTGAGCATACTTGTGATTCAATTTCTTGTGACCATCCTAGGAACTTATCGTTCTTATCGTAAGCCCGCGACAAAGCATCTGCTATATAGAGTTCTTTGCCTGGGCGATAAACGATCTCTATGTCGTATTTCTGAATTTGCACCAACATTCTTTGAAGTCTTCCTGGACATTTGTTCAGGGGCTTTTGAAATATTGGTATTACCGGCTTATGATCCGTTTCGACGACTATTTTTTTCCCGTAAATATAATCGTGGAATCGCTCTAAACCGAAACAAACTGCCAACAGCTCTTTCTCTATTTGCGCATAACGCGTTTGTGTATTGGTCATCGCTTTCACCGCGTACGCACAAGGAAGTCTATTTTGGAGTAATACGGCTTCTAGCCCCGCCTGCGAAGCATCGACTGAAAGTGTCGTCTCTTTATTTACATCGAAGAACTGTAATACTGGAGCGCTCGATAGGCATGCCTTTAGCTGGTCGAATGTTCTCTGTTGCTCCGCGTTCCATTCAAAAACCCCATCTTTTTTCAGAACATTTCTTAGGGGAGCCGTTTTCTCCGCGAAATTGACTACGAATTTACTGACGTACGTTAGCATCCCGAAGATTCTTTGTAACTCTTTTTTATTCTGCGGCACTGGTAGTTTTTTGATGGCTTCTATCTTTGTACTGTCTGGAGCAATACCGTTCTCGGAGATTATATGACCAATGTATTTAATTTGTTTTTTCCCCAACTCGCATTTATCTATGTTAAACCGAACGCCGTTTTGCCTGGCCGCATCTAGCACTTCCTTAAGTCTAATGTCGTGTTCTTTTTTCGTTTTGCCGTATACAAAAATATCATCGATGTACACTTCGACGCCTTCCAAATCGAAAATCTGTTTGAATCTATCCTGAAACACCTCCGGTGCAGTTTTAATGCCGAAAGGCATCCTTGTGAATTGATATCCCCCGAAAGGTGTGCCGAATGTGCAAATTTCCGAGCTTTTTTCATCCAACGGGACGTGATAGAACCCTGCTTGCGCGTCAAGTTTGCTGAATACGGTAGCTCCGTTAGCTCTGCTTATAATTTCTTCGAAAGTCGGAATTTGTCGCGGCTCGACTTCGATTTGTTTATTTATCTCTTTCGGGTCAATACAAATACGAATCGATCCATTTGGTTTCCTCACGAGCATGAGTGCGTTTACCCATTCTGACGGACCCTCTTTCTTTTCGATTATTTTGTCTTTTTCAAATTTATCCAATGTTTCTTTGAGAGTGTCTCGCAGCGGCAAAGGAACTCGCCTCGTAGGATGTATTACAGGCGTGGCGTTTTTTTTTAGCTTAATTTGATACGGTTTACTTAGACAACCTATTCCAGAAAATACGTCTTCATATTGTTTTCGTAATTCATTGTAGCTGTTCTGTTCGACTGAATAAATTCTTTTAACGAGATTCATTTCCTCCGAGGTTTTTCGACCCAGCAGAGGTGTTCCGTTAGAGTCGATTACAAAAAACTCAATTTCGTGTTTTTGGCCTTTCCTGTGGCACATGACGTTACATTTGCCTACCACGTTAAGAGTTTCGCCCGAATAACAATTCAATTTCGTGTTCGTTCTTTGAATTTCTTTTTTCGCTACGTTGACCTCTTTAAATATTGGCATTGGCAGAATATTCACGTCAGCGCCCGTATCGATTTTAAATTCTATGCTATGATTGTTTATCACTAACTTCGCGTACCACCGTTCTTTTACATTTGAGGTTTCGACTTGAGCTATAAACAGGTATTCGCTGTGATCTGAATCTTCATTGATTTCGTTTATTTTCTGATCGCGCTTGTTTTCGTCTTGTTTTTTGAAACACATTTCAGCAAAGTGATTTTTCTTTCTACAGTTATTACAGATTTTATTGTACGCCGGGCATCTGTTTATCGCGTGAGTATATCCGCATTTCGTACACGAAGTTATAGACTTAGCTGTATGAGTGTGTTGCGCTGTGTCGGTGCGTTGACTCCGCCCCTTGATTGCGTCAACCGATGCTGTCGTCGTCAGAGCGTGCTCCATCTCCTGCGATCTCTCTTTGGATTTCTCGATGATGAGACAGCGGTCTATAGCTTCCTGGAGAGTTTGCTCATCGTTTTGGAGCAGTTTCTCCCTTGTAGACCCGTCGGCTACTCCGCAGGTAATCATCGTCTTGATTAATTCGTCGTTCAGACTGCCCAGCTTGCATTTCTTCGCCTTAGTTCCGTTATGAATTGTTCCAACGTTTCCCCGTCACGTTGGCGATACGAGAAAAACTGGTACCTTTCGTACGCCAAATTTTCTTTTGGCAAAAAATGTTCCTCGAATTTCTTTATAAGGGGTTGGAGTTTGTCCTTTTCTTCGTCCGGGATCGTGAATGTTGTAAATATTTTAAAGCCGTCCTCACCGATGTAGTGGAGCAACTGAGCACATTGTGTGGCCTCTGATTTTTTGTTCCCTTCCGAGGCAACGAGGTAGTTTTCAAATCTGGCCCGCCATGTTCGCCAGTTTTCGCCCACGTTGTCCGTCATCGACATCGGCGGAACTCCTCTGTATTCGTTTGCCATCGTTTTGCCGTTTATTCGTCTCTGGGATAATCCCTGGATGCACTATGACGTTATTTTAACACGTTGTCTTCACGTTTTTTTTTCTTTTGCTAATTTTATTCTTCAACTTTTCGCGATGTATTGGCCCCTACTACCGACTGCGCCATGTTACGATGTAGGTAGGGTATAATGAATGAGACACATGTATCAGGTAGTGTGTCTCTAACCGAACTGGCGACACCCGTTCATTGGCTAGCCCGGTAGTGCGTGGCGAGAGGAACTCAGGCCCGCGCACACCAGTGGTTTCTCACTGTCTACTCATATCTCTCTACAGGCGGGGGGGGAGGGGGGGTAGAACAGGTAGAAGGAAGACGGGCAGAAATGGAGAAGGAGCGCGTGGAATGCGCGGAGAAGGGACAAGGGAAGGGAACACAGGGGTGGCAAAAATAGCAATGGATAGGGTAAGAGAGGTAAAGTGGCTTTTAGAGAGGAAATAAAGGGAGCAGCGGAGGGGGGATTAGTAGTAAGAGGGGCCAGAATAGAGAAGAGAAAGGAAGAGAAAGGGTCACGAAAAATTATGCCGGCAATAGGGGTGGGGGTCGAGATAAAAGAGATGTGGGAGGTAGGCGCGAAAGAGACCGGAGAAAACGGAATATGGATAGCAAGGCTAGGGAGCACGGAGCATAGGAGGCAGGTATTAGAAAAGAAACTTCATTTAATAGAGAGGAAAAAGAGAATAGAGGATGACCTCACCTGGGCTGTAAGGAAAATGAAATGGAAATTGAGGGAGATAACGGCGTACGAGAAGGGAAGGGGAAACAAAGTAAGTATAGGTTACGGGAAAATATGGATAGAAGGGAAAATGTGGAAATGGGATGAGATAGGAGATGTGCTCAGGGATGGGGCGGGCGGAGAGCGAGGAGGTGAGGAAAAGGAGGAGGTGGGAAGGGACGCAGGAAGTAATAGTGACAGGATTGCAAGCGAAGAAAGGCAAGAGGCTGATATTGCGTATCAGGCGGAGTGGAGTCGGGAAAAGTAGGCGAGGGAATGGATAGTAAGATGGGGCAGGGAAAAGGGAGAGGGGAAAGAGGAGGGTATGTGAAACAGGGGGTGAGTGCTGGAAAGTAGGGTTCTGAAATGTAGAGGGGCTAGTGAAAAAGGACGAGGATTGAGGAAGGGGTCAAGAGAGTGGGACGTGATATTTTCAATGGAAACGTGGATAGAGAAAAAGGGTTGGTGCAGGATTAGTATGGCGATACCATTAGTATATGAATGGGAAGTGCAATATTCGGTGAAAAGAAACAGGAAAGGAAGAGCAATGGGGGGAATGCCGTCAGGGGTAAGAAAGAAATTGGTAAGAGGACGTAGGGCAGGTAGAGGTGAAGGAGGGGATGGAGACGAGAAAAATGAGTGTAAGGGGGGAAAAGTGGATGGTAATAGCGATATACGTGAACGAGGATTCAAAAACTGAATCAGGGAAACTTAGGAAAGGAGTTGAAGACGGGGGAGGAGGGACAAAAGTGCTAGTTGAGGGTGACTTCAATGCCAGGACGGGGTAAGAGCAGGGAGGATAATAATCATAATAATCATCATTCTTTTATTCATCACAATTATATTTGCAAATTTGAGGAAGTAAGGAGCAAGCAGGGGGGTTTGCAGAGGTAGTGGAAACACCCGCATTCGCACAAGGGACAAGGAAAACTGCCGAAAACCTTGTCAAGGTGTAGCCGGACCCGAGTCCAAAGCACCGACCAGCAACTCGGCGCCTGAAACGCGTGACCCGTCTTACATTTTTGCGAGTTGCCGTTTGGGATCGAACTGACAGGCAGGGGATTCAAACCCGAGTCCTCCCGCTTCGCAGTCACGAGTACTAGCACCTGAGCTACTACGGTCGGTTGAATGTTGGGCAGAAAGAGAGGAGGAAAGTAAGAATAGGAAGTCAAAGAACAGGAAAATAAACCCGGAAGGTAGGGAGCTGTTGCAATTTTTAGAAAAGATGGGCTGGTCAGTAATGAATGGAGATATAGAGGAGGATGATGAGGGGAAATTTTCAGGTGTGGGAGGGGCGGGGGAGACGGTGATAGATTATGCTATGGGAGGCAATGAGGTGAGAGAAAGGGTAAAAAGGCTGGAGATTGGGGATAGAGTTGATTCAGACCACCACCCACTGGTAGTGTGGATGAGGGAGGCAGTGTCCAGGAAAAAAAAGGAAAAAAGGGAAAGGGGACTTAGTAAAGGGGTCTGGACAGAAGAGGGCACGCAGAGGTTTGGCAGAAAGGCAAAATTAGAGAGGTAGGGGAAGCGGACGTAGGCAAAGAGATAGAGGAAAAGCTGAGGGAGTTTAGGCGAGCAGTAGAAGCAGGAGGTGAGGAGGGTATAGCGAAAAAGGGTTAGTGGGATGAGGCATGTAGGCGAAGTCCAAGAAATTGGAAAAAGAAGGAGGGTGAGGGAGAAAAATATAGAAAGGAAAGAAGGGAATATGATAGATTATGTGTGGTAAAGGAAAGGAAGGAAAATGAGAGTTTCATAAAAGAAGCAGCAGAAGCAAAGACAGAAAGTAAGTTATGGGACATAGGAAATAGGGAAAGAAAAAAGCGGAAGAGGGTGAATGAGGCAATAGAGAAGGAGGAGTGGAGGAGTATTTCATGGGACTATTGGGTGGAGTGGATAGCAGGGTTGCAGGAGGCGGGGGGACTGCAAGCAGCGAGGGGGACAGTGAAGGGAAGCTACAGATGGAAGAGAGCAGAAAGGCGATGGGAAAGTTCAGAGATCGAAAGGCACCTGGAGGGGATGGAGTAGTTAGTGAGGAATAGCGATATGGGGTAGAAGAAATGGAGCAGTGTGTACAGAAAATCTGTAATAGAGTATGGGTGGGAGAGGGTTGACCGGAACAATAGAGGGGGAAATGGATAGTGCTTATAAAAAAGAAGAGGGAGGGAAAAAGTGTAGAAGAGTACAGTGCAGTAACTCTAATACCGACCTTGTACAAGGTTTACGCGATGGTGTTAGCAGGCAGGTTAGAAAGGGAAGTAGAGGAAAAGGGGGTGGTACCGCACAACCGGTCGGAATTTAGGAAGGGAATGTGGATAATAGATAATGTGTATGTACCTAATTATCTAATCAACAGGCAGGTGGGGAAGGACAAGGGAAAGATAGTCGCGTTTTTTGTTGACTTGAAGGCGGCGTTTGATTTGGTAGAGAAAAAGGTGCTGTGGGAGGCTATGAAAAGAAAAGGGGTGAGGGTAGGGTTGAGGGTAGGGTGAAGGGCGAGAGTAGAAGAGATTTGCAAGGAGACAAAGAGTAGGGTGAGGAGTGGTAGCAAATGTAGCAAAGTCGAAGATCATGAGATTTGGAAAACGGGGAGGTAAAAAGAAAAAAATTGGAAAGGAGATGGTTAGGTCAGAAGATAGAGGAGGTGAAAGAGTTTTGTTACCTAAGGTACACGGTGAAGTGCAATGGGGGCAGGAAGCGCACGTGAAAGAGAGGGTGAGGAAAGCAGAGGTAGTAATGAGGCAGGTATGGGAAATAGGGAAAAGAAGGATTGGGAGGGACTTGGAGAAGAGGATTTGGTTGTTAGATAGTGTTACAAAGGGTGAATTCACCCGTTTTGCCCCTTTTTAATGATCTAGTAGTCATCATAGATAAAAGACGTTCATAAACCTTTGATGTCTTTCAGAAGAATAAGGTTGGTGCGTCAACCAACATTATTGTAAAAACAGTCTTGTTTCAGACTTAAAACGAGAAACACATATTTCGCAATTAAAGCTTTTTCACAACATTTTATTCACGCTTTTGATTTTGGCTTGATAATTAAACTCGCGGATCCATATTTATTTCCGTAACGTCGAAGAACGTTACAATAGGTGAGTCTGGACGGTTATGGAATACGCAGCGGAGGTATGGTTGTTGAGGAAGTGGACGAAGATCGAGGCGGTACAGGACAGATATTTGAAATGGTCGTTAGAAGTGGATTTGCGAGCACCGCGGTGTGATAGAGCTGGAACATTTGTCATGAAATGTAACAGTTCTATATCCTCTCGTAGGAACATGCCGGGGATCATTTAGGTGAGTGCGAAATTCATCGTGCAGCATAGCCCGCCTTGCGCGCTTGGCTTCCTTATCGGCAACAGTGCTCAAATTACGCGATTATATGCACTTTATATACACTGTCGCTGACCCCGGCGAGAAGCCGGGTAGCCAGTCTCAATACTGCTTCCGGGCGTAACGCACGCCTAATTGTGCTGATACATAAATTTAATATAGCGTTAACGCCTGCACTCACAATTGTTGTTATCCATTATAACGTAATCCTCTATTTTTGAATAAACGTATGAATCTATGTATTCGTTGCGTAATTTTCGCAAGACAAATTTGGCGATCCTGCCAGGATCCGGTTTAAGCTAACGAACGCGGCGCGCGTATCAAACGGCCGGATCATAGTGATGAACATTAGAAGTGAGTGCATAAGCCCAATAAATTCACGCGTGAACCTTCAGCTACGCGTTTATAAGTAATTATTACGAATTGCACCTAGCAAGGGATAGAGTGAAGGGCCGCCTTGCGTAGACAATCAAGAGCTGTGTGTAGACCGCTTGATAATCAGGGACTGAGTGTAGACGGCCTGATTCCACACTGGACAATTTCCATAGTGAACTTGTGTATTTATTAAAAAGGAAGCAAGAAGAAAATTCTGCACTCCTTAGATACAATAAACTTCGCGTTTAAACCATCGAAGTGAAGTGAAGTGAGAATAAGGACACTCAGACGCGAACTGCTCTTATATTCTTGCCCCCGGTGCCTGTCAGAGCCTCCAGGACATCGAAGCCTCGTACCGACAGCTACCACGATCTTCGAGAGTAATGTTTCACACCTCAATTTGGCTACTCCTAGCGTAAGTACAGGCATATTGTTACTTACTCGAGTCACTATAAACGTATCGAAGAAAAATCGTTAACAAAACTAAGAATTTGATGGACAAACTTGAATCATTCAAATAAATCAAGTCAAAGCTTGATTCAAGGTAAATTTAAAAAAATAAACTCACAATGGATGTGAACAGAAACAATGACCGGAGATCGGCAGTACCTCCTACTATTGTTGAGACTGCAGGAGATGAACAGTCCGTCACTTCTGAATCCCGATTTGACAAGAGATTTTGGGATTTGACAAACCAAATGACTCAGCTTGTGAATAAGCTACAAGAAGTCACCGAACGTAATGATTTAACTGCAATGGGCAGATATCGTCTTGGTCTAGAGCAATTGAACGAAGAGAGGTTAACTGCGCGTCAACTTGCTCACCGTGAAGCTTTGCCTATAGAAGAGGTTACCCGTTTTATTCAATGGAGAAATCAAGAACGCCGTAAACACGACTTCATTCGTCGCAATAATGTAGAAATAAGTCGAAACTCTGAGACAGTTCCGCGTCCCGAAGACACGCTTAAAAGCGTCATCAACAAAATGTTTCAGGAAATGCAACAATCGACTAACCAATTAATCAAAGAAAATCGTCTAGAGGAAGCTCTTACGAATAGTAATACCAATCGAGAAGCAATCAATAACTATTATCGCTTAACAACTGACGATGATCCGAATGGTTCTTATATTGTGAGACTGCCCGAAAACCATACCGGAGCGATACCGCAAATTCAAGTAGATACCGCGCGTCTCGTAGAATCGGAGGTGGAAGGTCCTACTCAGATAGCTCCTTCAACCGTAACGAACCCACCACGTTACTCGGCATTATACGGGCTCGCTCAAAACCGATTGCTGCCACCGACACGCGCATCAATGAGGTGGGATCCACAGCCAATTCAGACTCGGACCATCAAGGTATAAATACGATGCCTATACCGATCCCTCACCAAAATCGCTTATTAGAAAACGACCGATTCTCCACCGCGCGAGTCAATGTAAACCATGATATCTTGTCGGATACGGATTCGATACTGCGGTGCGTTCTCGAGGAAAGCCGACGTTTATCACGGATGCCGAATGTACAGCTAACACCGAGGCCGAGTCCACAGTGGGCTATTGGTCCGATGGATTACGAAATCCCACGAGATACTGGTAGCAATATCCGTGGCAACGTCCCGCGTCGTCGTCTAGAACAGCAAGAAGAGGACGAAGTTCGAAGAGCCTTGGAAATGTCTGCTGCTTTATCACATCGTCGTCCGGACACTGTGAGGTTCAGTGTGACCCAGTTGTTGAATGATCCAGAATCTTTATGCCAACAGCAGGGGATAATAAGGAACATTGAGGAACTCGCTCGAAGAAACCAAACGAGAACTCAACTACCGGCAACTATGCCACCCCGAGACGTGTTTCCCTCTCGGAATACTAGAGACCCAGGCCCGTATGCACGAACGAAAGCTTACTTGAACGATGTCAGCCTACGCCCCGATGCGGCCGGAAGATACCCCGGAGAACCAACTCGCGCAGCGGACGAGCCCCACGCGATCCAAGATTTTCTACCCGCGTTTCAAGCCATCAAGATGATTGATTGCAGACTAAAAGGTGAAGCAGGCCAATGTGTACACGCTTGGATCATGCAAGTAAAAGCCGCCGATATGGTAGTTATGCCGACCCAACGTTTCCCGTTTTTGAGCATGATAATCAGCTTGAAAACGGGAGGAGCTCTTTAGAAGACCATCAACCAGAGGAGACCTCGTACAATCCTAACTTCACTCGAAGTCATGAGATCAGCCGTCATTTTCGAGAAAAGTGCCGACACATAGGAAATGGAGCTTGGCAGAACAGGCCAAGAGGGGGACGCTGTGGACGCCCACAATTTCAAATTCAATCAGATCTATTTAGATCTTGTAGCTGCCTTCTCGAATCAACAACCACGAGCGAACATCGATCCTGATCTTCAAGACCTCGAAAATAGAGTGTGCCAGTACTATCTGCACGGACACAATCCGAGAATTTTCCATCAAGACGAAAACTGTTCGTACTTCAAGTTACTCGAAGCCCAGAAGGCCGCAAAAGAAGCCGAAGGCGAGAAATTAAATTTCCGAATGCAGCAGCAACAAATGCTGATGAACAGCAACGACACGGCCTCGAAACCCACGTTTTGGAACAAGTCACAAATTTACGGGCCAGGCAGCGCATCAGATACGCGAAGATTCCACGTACAACAAAGAACCTCGACGAACTCGCCAAGGTCAACTCGTCGACCACCAGCGTCTGTTCATCACCACGACGAAGCGGAACAAGATGAAGATGAAAAACTCCAGAGATGTGAATGCCACACCTGTAACACACATCGGACCGCCCATGAACAACAAGCAGTATGTCATAACTGCTGAAACAAAGGACACTACAGCTGGAACTGTTACGCTCCGCGTCGACCACGGAACGACCAACGCTCCAATACTAATGGCAATAAGCGAGACGCAAATTTTCAAAACGCCAGCCTCAAAGACAAACTGCCCAACGACCAAGTCAATTGCAAGTCGGCGGAACTCCAGTCAGAGGAAGAGGAAATAGAGGGACAGGAGGACGAACTAGAGGACGAGTGCCAACAGGGGCCCGCGTATGTTCAGTTTCACGGGGGCTACTACAGTGTGCTGTGATAAAATTTGGAGAAACAAAGCAAGCAGTAGCCCTTATGCTTATCCGATACCGATAAACGATGATTCACTCGACCACATGGGAAGGGCCAAGTTCTTTACTACTGTCGACATGGCCGCAGGCTTCCACCAGATCAACATGGCTGCTGACTCCAAGAAATATACTGCCTTCTCAATCCCCGACGGGCATTTTGAATACCAACGAATGCCTTTTGGATTACAAAACGCTCCTGCGACCTTCCAACGCATGATGAACGACGCACTAAGAGAATTAAATCAGTAGATTTGTTGCGTCGATATTGATGACATAATAATTTTTGGCGAAACGGAGAAAGAACACCATCGACATGTAAGAACCGTATTTCAGCGTTTAAGACAATGTAATCTGAAACTCCAACCAGAGAAGTGCGCCTTCATAAAAACTGAAGTGAGATACCTCGGATATGTCATCACTGACGAAGGAAGCAAACCAGATCCGGAGAAGACCAGAGCGATTCAACAATTACCCGTTCCAGTCAACGTTAAGACAATTCGATCCTTTCTTGGTTTGACGGAATATTACCAAAAGCTTATACAAAACTATTCGATGTTAGCAAAACCATTAGCAAGGTTAACAAGAAAGGACACCCCATGGGATTAGTCAGCAGTCTGCCAAGAAGCCTTCAAAACCCTGAAAAAAAAGTTGGTCACGCCACCGATACTAGTGAGATCAGACTCATCTAAACAATACGTTGTAACCACCGACGCGTCAAACGATGGAATTGGAGCCGTACTATCTCACGACGGCCACCCCATATACTTCTTATCTCGAACCTTGAATGATGCGGAAAAGAATTACAGCACGACAGAGAAGGAGATGCTTGCTGTTGTGTCGTCCGTCAAGAGCTAAGAGTATATTTGCTTAATACACCGGATAAACCCTTCATCATCCGCACCGATCATCGTGCACTCGTATGGCTGAAAAATTGCGTAGACCCCAGTAAACGCCTGTTGCGTTGGAGATTGAGGTTGGAGGAATACTCATTCCTGATAAAACATGTTTCGGGAAAAAGAAATGTAGTAGCGGATGAGTTGTCTAGAGTCTTTTGCACAAAGGAAGAAAGTTTTGGAAAACTCACCGAACTGAAAAAGGAACTATACGAAGTCACACCTATTGACAGGAATCCCAAGTGGGTCCACCATATTGCCGCATGCCACATTGACATCGAGAGATTGTTACTTACAACAGGCAGAACGAAATCTCACATCAAACTCGTTCCCGACCGTAATCGAAAAGGGGAGGACGGCAGATGGGTGAAGATCACCTTTGAAGAAAATGATGCCTCTGACAAGACCCTGATTATACCAAAAAATCAGACTGATAGACATGAGAAACTCAAAAACTATATTCACCCGAAAAGGTATGAAAAGATATACTTCTGGATTGACCCTAGAAAAATCACCGAAGAAGAAGCCAATTCGATCATCGAAGATCTTAAGAGGATAGGTCAGGATTCGGGTGCAAACATATCATTTTGCTTGACAGCAAAGGACGTGCCTAACAAACAGCAACAAAGAGAAATCATGGCCAGCACTCACGACGACATTAATGGACACTTCGGCCTAGCAAAAACGATCGACCGAGTGAAAGAAACGGCCGTATGGTCACGTATGGAGGATGATATCAATACCTTTATCCCGGCATGCCCCACGTGTCAGATGTATGAAAAAGAAAGGAAACAAATGAAATCACCAGCTTTTTTTTTTGAAACCTTCGCTGAAAAACCTAATGATCAAATTTCAACAGATATCGTCGGACCTCTGGTCGAATCTTGGAATAAACACCAATATATCCTCAGGATGCAGGATTCAATTACTAAATTTATTGAATGTGCCCCACTTACAAACAAAACCGCGACAGAAGTTATCAAAGCTCAATCAAAGTACTGGATAGGTAATTTCGGGTGCCCCAAAGTAATTCTGACGGACATGGGAAAGGAATTTTGTAACGAGCTGACCGATTCCTTTTTCGAACACCATAATATCAAACATATCACCACGACTGCATATCACCCGCAGTCGAACGGCTCTATAGAACGGATGCATAGTGTCTCAAAAGACTATATTCGAACTGCCTGCAAAGAGAGAGTACACACTTGGGACAAGGTTTTAACAGAAATGGCACGTGCCTATAACACTTCCGTTCATCAATCAACGGGTGAAACGCCTCACAACCTCATGTTTTTTCATGAAGCTAACAATCATGACGGTTTCCGCGAAAACCGATTGGAAACCGTGATTCATAAAAAAATGTTGTGGATACGAAAATGGGAGGAACGGTTCGAGAAAGCCATGGTCGGGCTTGCCAAATCCAGAGAGAAAAACCAAAAACAAGTGGACCAAGGAACACGACGACAAACTCCTTTATATCACGTGGGAGATAAAGTAATGATCAAGAACCATACACGACAGAACGACTTGGAGAGGATTTGGAATGGACCATTCATCGTCGTCGGGATCAACGAACAAAAAGGAAATATTACTTACAAGAAAACCACGGATGATTCCACAGCATCTCATTGGAAGACCCATCTGAATAATACTAAACCGTACTACGAATACGACACCGGACCAAGGGAAACCGATCCAATTCCTAGAATTGAATTGAAACGGGTTCAGGGTAACGATTGGATCTCCACGGAATAGAGTCTTAGTTTCTTTTGTTATAGATGTAGCAGTCTATCCCCAGCCTACTCCGATGTCTCCGTTATCAATGGGACATTACTCCAGGAGGAAGTGGGCGAAGTACACATGTATCAGAAAAGATGGATGGTATTCCAATCCATTGACGCAAGTGGGTTCACCAAACCATTACTCGACATCCACAACAAACTCGGAGGCCTCCAGACGATACGGGATACCTATCTGGACCACTGGAATCCTGGTCAGCGATCCCTCGCCTGGTCCGCCCTGGACGCTTTAGATTTAGAATTTGCCCGTGCCTCGTCACACAAGACTATTTTGGAAGTCGTTTTAGTCTTGGGTGCACCTATTCTTTGAATGACGCGCTGCCCCTGTTAATTAAGTGAATCTTAACCCCACGGAACCAAAACAAGTACTCCGAAAGCGCGCGCGTCGAGCGATGTTACTTACGAAGCATCACCCGAAGTTGAGACAGTATTTGGAAAACATGTCCTTCTGACGGGTCTGGCTAATGAAATGTATCCCCCAAGGAAATCTTATCTCTCGCCGAACATCAGACCGAAAAGAGAAATGTTTAACTTTTTGGGAATAATTTAAAAATCAATTCATGGAGCTGCTGACGCGGACGATTTGCAAATAATTAATGGGAATCTAGCCTCATTAAAAAATGTAATGGACACTCTAAATCTTGTGGTCACAAAGTCCTTTCACATCAATCAAGTCCAAATTAACATCTTGAATACAAATTAGCTCAAACTCAAACACTCTTTGGAAACTGTATGGGGACAGTTAGAATCATTTAAAATAAAAGGTAACGAAGCGCTTGCTTATCAGAAATACATGGAAGCTATAACTCTAAGTTTATTCGAAATTAAGGAACTGCAACGACTTATCGATTTGGTAATGACTGCAATCCAATTAGGAAGGCATGGTATCATCGATAATACCCTTTTTACTCCAAAGGAGCTTTTATGACAGCTCTTCAAGCTTTCAACGTCAATGGCAAAAAGACACCAATACCTATTAAGAAGGAGAATAACAAAAAGTTTATTGAAATAAGTGATTTAACTATAACCACAAATAAAGGCAAACTTATCTATATACTGACAGTGCCTTACTTAGAAAAGGAACCTTGGGTAACAATTCAGAATACCCTGGTACCCGTAAGAATGAATCATACTTATGTAACGCTCAACCCAACATATGTTTTGAAATTAGTACGTAAGAATTTTATAAGAGAAGTCACATTTTCTCAACTGAAACAGATGACCGATTATTTTATTGCCGATTACCGTGATGTGGGACATCGCAACGATACTATAGAACTTTGTGAGAAAATAACCGATCCCAATACACGAGAATGCATCCTAAGTCGTTTTTTCCTCACAGATATTGCTTATATAAGAACGCAGGGATCACAAATAATCTTACCTTCGAAGCCAATTGAGGTAACCATAACATGCTCTTCGATGCAGACTTTCATTATTCAAATCATCAAGCCATCCCTGATAACCACGAATCAGAGCTGTGAACTTCAACCTTTGACTATGCGAGTCAAATTAACATATGACGTAGAACATATGACTTTTCAATTAACAGAAATAGACGCAGATACCATTTCCCCGCTAAACAAATTTGTAACAAGCCGGGAAATTGTATTACATCACGTGATTATCTTGGATGCCCTCAAGGATCAATGACATGCCATTTTAGACCTTGAGAGTGTCCTCGCGTATAACAAAGCGACCTTTCGGGTCAAGAATACA
This sequence comes from Neodiprion lecontei, assembly GCF_021901455.1. NCBI lineage: Eukaryota > Metazoa > Arthropoda > Insecta > Hymenoptera > Diprionidae > Neodiprion > Neodiprion lecontei. Next base: position 13,096,874 of record NC_060266.1, on the reverse strand, counting down.
TGGGCTAACTTCAAAGGTATAGGGATCCCATCAATAGCTGCCATTTCTGGAACGATGTCCGTCTTGTCGATTTCACTCTTGCTGTTGAAATTTAATATACCCACCTATATTTCAGCGCCCACCGGATATTGTTGCCAAAGGAATCCCTCTGCTTTAGAAGTAGTAGAACGAAAGAAATTAAAACGCAAGATTGAGGAACAGGATAAACGTAACGAAAGAGTCCTACGAGAAATCAGAAGCCGCAGAGACGGGCCTATGTCTTCGTCAGGGGATATGATAGAGTTGGAACATTTGTCATGAAACGTAACAGTTCTATATCCTCTCGTCGGAACATGCCGGGGATCATTTAAATGAGTGCGAAATTCATCGTGCAGCATAGCCCGCCTTGCGCGCTTGGCTTCCTTATCGGCAGCAGTGCTCAAATTACGCGATTATATGCACTTTATATACACTGGCGCTGAGCCTGGCGAGAGGCCGGGTAGCCAGTCTCAATACTGCTTCCCGGCGTAACGCACGCCTAGTTCTGCTTATATATAAATTTAATATAGCGTTAACGCCTGCACTTACAATTTTTGTTATCCATTATAACGTAATTCTCTATTTTTGAATAAACGTATGAATATACAGGGTGTCCCTAAATTGCCTCCCACGGACTAGCCAGCAAGATACCTCGTTAAAATCCAACCGAGAATTTCTTTTCCGGAAGCTCGTCCGACGCATAGTTTTTGAATTATAAGCGATAGCGCTAGGCCAATCAGAGTGCACCATTTCATCTAGGTTTGCCGCCACGGAAATTGCTGTTTTGTTCGTCTGGGTAAATTATTATTATTCGTTTACGAATTAAATATCGGCACCTCCCCTCTCTCGCTGCTGTACCCCTTTTCGGGCGCTGACCTCGGTATTGTTGCCGCGGCACACGCTGCCGGCCGCACATCCATGGGCGCACACTTGTGTGTGTGTAAACAGAAGCGCATCCTCAAGCATAAGGGGTACAGCAGCGAAAGAGGGGAGGTGCCGATATTTAATTCGTAAACGAATAATAATAATTCACCCAGACGAACAAAACAGCAATTTCCGTGGCGGCCAATCTAGATAAAATGGTGCACTCTGATTGGTCTAGCGCTATCGCTTATAATTCAAAAACTATGCGTCGGACGAGCTTCCGGAAAAAAAAATTCTCGGTTGGATTCTAACGAGGTACCATGCTGGCTAGTCCGTGGGAGGCAATTTAGGGACACCCTGTATATATGCGTTGCGTAATTTTCGCATGACAGCGGTGTGTAGTGAGGGAGGTGTTAGAGAGGGAGAAGCTAGAAATGAAAGTAAAAATTGAAGATTATTATAAACAATTAATTTTCAAATATGATTTTCATAATCGTAACCGCGCTGTAAGATTCCAAAAAAAAAAAATACAATCGCATACCTTAATCAATTTTCTAGAAGATAGGTGAGTTTCAAATTAGATAATCAATGGAGAATATTTTTTAAATAATAATAATTGAGCCGAGGCACGTGCGCGCGCCGACAATCTCGTTATCCGGCGCGCGGCGTGGATCAATCTTATATAAAGCACACATAAAATGTGAATAGTGTTTATTGAAAACCAAAATATTTCATCACCCGTAATAAGAGTTGTTCACCTCCTTATATGTTAGTATTCCTTATGATTGGTTGATATCGTCAAAAAGTAATAAGAAAGTAACAAATTTTGCCGTAGGGTACACCTTGATGGTGTGAAATATCGGTAAGTTACAATATGGCTGATGCAGCTTTGATCAATGCTACGCCACAAAACCATTACGCTGAACTAGTGGGGGTAATAAATTTAGTATTGTGGTTATAAATTAGTAATCAAAAAGTAAGAAAATCTCATATTCAGTTTCTTTTAGTGTGTTGATTTGGCCGGTGCAGCTACCACGACGTGACTAACTGTATGTCAGACCTTGACCTGGTCATTGGGATTCAAGTTAGAGAGTTGTCTTACAAATATCGCCAGCATTTACGTGGCGCTAGCAATTTTCCGCGCCGCGCCGCCACGCTACTACTATGGCTGGTTAGGGCCGGTGAGGGATGTTGCCGCAAGAGGGGTGGGCGGCGGGGGCATGCCAGTGCCGCATAATGCAATCTAAATGGAGCAGTCATAAGCGGACACAGTTCTCTACAAGAATTCATACGAGTGCCAGGGACCTACCCTTGATCATGCGCGGTATGAAATGACTGCCTTTCATTGGAAAAGTGTTACAGCGAGACATCAAATGCGCACCTTAAACTAATGTGGGCTGATCACGTAGCTGCTAGCAGGAAAGATTGCTAAGAGGCTAGGTGCACGAGGCTCGCATGGACATCGCCATGTCAAGAACCATGTTGCAGGCGTGAGGTAGCTGGGTTCTTTTTGGATATTGAATTTTAATGTGGCCTTTTTTTATCAATTACGATTTCCATGCTTATGCCATTTGGCATTACTGTGGCATGTGGGCTAGCCATTTGGAATATTACATATGGACATGATAATTTGATGGAATGAACCACTATACGACAATCATCTGATATTAGTAAAAGTATCGATGTTCGGCAAACCAAATAATTTCTTCGGAGATTAAGATAAGGGCATGGATTTGAAATATGTGTGTAACTCAAAATTTTGGTGTACTTATTTTACAAGATAAATTAACATCATCACAAACTTCTTACAGCTGTGAGCCTCTTCGTCGACTACGTCGATCATCGTCAAGGACGAGGGCTGGTGCTTGAGACGCTGTGACTTCGGACGTCAGCGCCGTGTCCAGGTTTATTACTTTCTCTTCATCCGCCTCCATGTCGTACGGTAGAACCGACTTGACCGCACGGAATGATGGTCGTCGTGAGGGCACTGATCTTTCTTCAGGTTCCCGCGCACCTGCTGTCAAAGTTTTAAAAGCACGTTTAGTAAGAGAAGGGCATTTCATAGATAACAAAAAATGTTTCAAAATTTTGCTTTTATCCGACATCGTTCAACTTTCAACTTCCTGGAAAGTATCACCTTCTTATTAAATTTTCGCAACAAAGTTTATAACTAGGTATTACGCTGAACGGTATTAATGGTGAATTTCAAGACATACGAATATTTGAGAAATAAATACTGTTATTGGATTTTTTTTACTCTTATTGAATTATTCAGTGACTTCATTTTCTGTTTTCACTTTTTATCGCCTATGATAACATAAGAAGAGTATTTGTTTCGGTCAAGACTCCCTTTTTATAATTTCAACAAATCTTCACATTATCTAACCTCTAGAGTTTTAAAAACAGGTTCTAAGAGAAATGTAAGTCTAGATATTGGTCTGTCGATTTGTCCAACGAACTCCTGCGATGATGTGGAAACAGCGCAATGAAAAAATCTGTCACTTTCAGGATTTTACAACCACAAATGTGTATGAAAAATTGTCATGTACTGTTCGACTTAAACTCACGGTTCTATCGAACATAAATCGAATTTGAATCTTTGACCGACAATCCTGTTTTTAAAAAATGTCATGAATTTGTTATTTTTTTTTTAACATCTTTTCATACTCTTTTTATTCAGTTGCCAAGTTATGTTAGTTTCAGATTTTTCATCAAGCCGTTTTCAAGATTATCGCGAAACTTTTTCGGACCGATTGATAGACCCTTTTTATGGTAGTAAAAAGTAACGCTAAAAAAAATGTTTTCCGACGTGTTTCTCTCAGACCAACGTGAAGTCCGTTTTTCGCTCTACTAGTCGTTTGGTAGGCCGTAACTTCGAAACGATCATTTTGAGAGTGAAGTTCTGTTGGATTTTCTTTTGCCTTATTCACCTATCTGGCAGATTTTTTTTTTTTCTTTTCATTGCGAAGGGAGCTATCGTAAAATCTTTTTATTTTTTAATAAACCAGTACTTGAGCAATTCATAGCTCCCTTTTGAAGCAGTTACACCAGAGAAGCTAGCTTTGACTTAGTTATGCTGTAAACTTCTGGACAATACTAGAAAATAACTATTTACTCTATTCGAGATTTACACCTGGAAGTGAGGTACACATGGACCTTGATTTAACGATTAGTCGCGGGATCGGCTCTACATGACATCTTATCAAATCGAGGTTGCATACGCGCCGCCTATGCTGTATTAAGGTACCGGCTGCATGTGTAACGGTCAGCTGGACGGTCTACCCAAAAGCCACCAGCTGAGCCGTACATATAAGCGGTACGACGACTAACAATTAATAATTAACTCGAAAGCAGTGACGACACACATACAGAGTCAGCAGGCATAGCCATGCTCGCAGCACACAGACGAGGAATTGTCAGACTGACCACAGCGGCGCGATATGGCGGACGAACCACAAGGAGTGTAAATAGAGGTGCGCAGGAGACCTAAGATGTGAAGTTGGCAACCCGCGGAACGGTAAGGTATTTATTTTTTGTTTTCATCGATTGTAGTCGGTGTGTACCGTCTTGTACCATCTCAAATTTCGTTTGTACCTGAAGGGGGAAAAAATATGGGGGAAGAAAAATTGGTCCGCAACTCATGTTAAAATATAGAATTTGCGTTGATGCCATTGTGAAGAGAATCGTCTGCACTCGTTTTTACCAATGTTATTTTGAGAAAAAAATTTTTTTTTTTGATTTTTTATTCTTGTTTTTACTAATATATATCGAAGGGTATATCATTTGTACCTGCTTGTACCACTGAGATATCGTTTGTACCCGCTTGTACGAACAAGTAATCATTTGTACTAGCTTGTACCGACGATTATATCGTTTGTACGTGCTTGTATCACCGATAAATTCTTTGTACCCATTTGTATCGACGAGTAATCGTTTGTACTAGCTTATACCAACGATGATATAGATTGTACCTGTTTGTAACAGCGATAAATAGTTTTTGCATGTTTGTACCAACGAGTAATCGTTTGTACTAGTAGTCTACTCAACAGGCACCTTTCTTTTCGTGAATATTTCGTAAACTGTTGCATATGTAGCAAATGTAAAAAGAGATTCTTAAAGAGGAGGAAATTTCCAACAAAAAGTCCCCGAAACTCTACCACCAATATTTATAATTTCAATCTAGATATGAAGATAGGGCTGAAAACGGATGACGTGACGACCGTGCTCTTGGCACGATTCGCTGATATTCACAAGAAGATTTTTTTAACCCATTAAATATGAATATCAAGGAACAAAAAAGTTCATGTACCATTTAGAAACACAAATGAACGATAATCTGTAGAAAAAAAAAATTTGCATTTTTTCGATTAATTATGCTCTTGTTAATCAAGTCATTTTCACAACTTGTAAATCAACACAAAAACCTCTTTCGGTTCAAAACTAAAAATGCGAAAATTTTTACAACTTCGGGAATCCATTCTTCAAAGGGTTTAAAAGAAATTCCGTGTTATAAACAATCTATTATAAACAACTGAACATCCGTGCTATATTTTTTTTCGAGAATAAAAAAAAAAATCAAAACAACCATTCTGACTTTTTGATGAAAATATTTTTTTCCTATTTACCACATAATTTCAAATATTCTCATGTCTACGAAGTTGCCATTTTTTTGGGTTATTTATCACTCACAATCGTTTTTATACACTATTAAGTAGTAAATGAAGTAAGCTTTGAGTCGAAGCTTCAACTTGATTATTTATTGACTTATTTTCATTTATTTATAAAAAAATATGCAAACATTTCTTTCCGACTTTCAAATCAAAATGCTTATAACCTATTGCAAATACGGCAATGACATCCGCGTTTATTTATTTGAAAAGATTGTCAACATTTTTTTCCACCTTTGAAATTGAAATATCTCAGAAACTATTGAAAATACAAGGACATCGGCATTTATTTATAAAGAAGCATGGAAAAATTTTTGTAACAAAAGATACAATTCAATGGATAGGAACTGAAATCAAAAGGTTACTGCTGGTAGCGCTATTTGATTTTTTAACATATTCATTCCTTAAATTCTTGATTAAAACATGAAAAATCTAAATTAAAAAAGTTTATAAACGGAGATCTCTTTCAAACCCTCTAAAGAATGAATTCCAGACGTTTGAACAATTTTCAGGTTTTTAGTGTGAAAATTATAGGGGTTTTAATGTTGATCCACTAATTGTAAGAATGACTTGATTAACAAGAGCATGATTAATTGAAAAATTGTAAAAGAATTTTTTTTTCCACATATCATTGTTCATTCATGTATCTTAAATGGTACCTGAACTTTTGGTTCCTTAATATTCATACTAGCTGTAAAACTCTCGCTCGCTATGGCTTGCCCGGGGTCGGATGCCTAGTGTACCTGGATTTTGTGCTCGTGCGTTCGCTGCACTTGCTTACTCGTTATCAGTGTTTTACCAGATGTTATGAGATCAATGAGATACCTCACGCCATCACTGCTCACTGCACTGAGCACGAACTACGGAACACTCGTCCTGGAGGTCGAAATTCACCATGTAAAGGACTTGAAACGCAGGAACTACGGAGCGCTGGTCCTGGAGGTCGAAATTCACCAGGTGAAGGAAGTTATATTGAGGATATGAATGTTGCGTGTACAATTGATTTATTTTCAAAGATATAGAGAGTGTAACGAGAAGACGAGAGGGAGAAATAGGGGAGAGAGATGAATATAATGTTGTCTGAATGAGTGAAGACTTGAGAGTTAGTATATGGGGAGAAGCATGCGAAGGACTGGCTGGCTGCAGTGCAGGGGCAGAGGGAGCATTCTGCTGACGCGTTATGGAAACTGAGACAGTGAAGTGATAAGAAATGAATACAGGGTATAAGGTAGAAGTAGTAGTGTGGGAAAAGAATCTAAGGTCTGGAGGACGTAACATGTGCAATAGTTTTCGAGATATTCGCGAAAAACTAAATCTTTTTTTTTCCCAAAATTATTTATGTTTTGCATTTTGTTGTTCCCCATCTTGAATTTTCTTGTGAAGTTCGAACACGCGATTTCGAATCGAATGACGGTTCAACCATATGCTTAGGAGAATTGTAACGGAAAATCGTAAAAAACGGTGCTTGTTGACTAGACCACTAGTACAAACGATTATTCGTTGGTACAAACAGGTACAAACGATTCCTCGATGGTACAAACTGTTTAGAGAGATGGCAAAAAGATATGGATCATCGACATAGTATCCGCGAGCTAGTGATTGAGGACGAGTGTAAATGAAACGAAATAATGTTGAGATGGAGAGGGATAATGATTAATAATAGCCGAGATTTTGATTGTTATTGATGCAGCGATACAGACCGTATCGCAAGAGAACGTTACACAGACTGATGGCTTACAGAGCGAGAGAACACATAGATTACACACATACATGATTTCGAGAGAGTAGACAATACATGAGATACAGCTGATAGGTTTTGAGTCGCGACACGGGCGAACGGCGAGATTTGACGCAGAGACGGCAAGTAAACATTGCACGCAAGTGTGGGTCCATGCGTGAGGACGGTTTTGAGTGTCGCGAGACACACATTTAACTAATTCGATACCTTGCAGTAACATACAGGTACAGGTATTTTTAAGAGAATCGTAACGGAAAATCGTAAAAAACAGTGCTTGTTGACTAGACTATCGTACCAGAGTGCCGCACGAATTGGGGTATATTCAGGGTAGCTCGGCCCTGTTCGGCCTCGCTTAGCGGGTTTGGGGTTCATTGCGACGTGCATATGAGTCAATCCACGTCAAACCGAACGAAATCGGCCAAAAATTTTCATCGATCTTTTCGGTTGTTGTGAATTTTTTCTTAAGAATTCTATCGGTGAAATAAATTCATCAAACAATTTTAATTTCTTTGACCTTCAATATTTCAAAAGTTTTTCCAGGTTAAAAATTGCTCAAAATGCCAAAAACCGCCACGCGCTCTCCTTCAACTCTTCATATCTCAAGTTCTATTTGTCTGACTAACTCGTTCATGGGTTCATTCGAAACAGCTGGAATTGGGCTTCCATTTTATGCTACTATAAATCTTATAATAACAACAATTGAAGATTATTATAAGCAATTAATTTTCAAACACGATTTTCCTAATCGAAACCCCGTTGTAAAATTCTCAAAAAAATACAAGCGTTTTCCTTGACCAATTCCCTATGAGATAGGTAAGTTCCAAATTAGAGAATTACTGGAGAGTATTTTTTGAATGTTAATGATCGAGCAGAGGCGCGCGCGTGCGCCGACAATCGAGTTATCTGGCAAGCGGCGTGGATCAATCTTATACCAATCACACATGAAATGGAAATAATGTTTATTGAGAACCAACAGATTCCGCTGGTTTGAATTGTTTTTTAAACTCTTCGTATTATATTACTACATGATATGAATTCTTAATACTATATCAAATTTACATCTAAAATACTATTGATTTTAAATTTATATAAATTCATATGAATTATATAATTTCGATAGTATTCGAGAGGTAAGTTTGAACCCATGAATGAGTTGATCAGACAAATAAAAGCTGAGATATGAAGATTTGAAGCAGTACGCGTTTGGTGGTTTTTGGTATTTTGGGCAATTTACAACCTGAAATAACTTTTGAAATAATAAAGGTTAAAAGAAATTAAAAGAATCATTGTATGATTTTATTTCACCCACAGAATCCGTTAAAAAATTCACCACAATCGAAAAGATCGATGAAAATTTGTAGTCAATTTCGTTCGGTTTGACGTGGAGTGATTCATATGCCGGTGCAACGTAACAGTTCTATACTCGTATGCTTGACCGTCTCTCCGTCTATGCCTTACACCCTTGAACAAAAGCGAACGAAATTCTCATCAGAGATGAGTAGGGAGATCTCCAACGCTCGGCTTTTCACGATACCAGCTAGGTTGGAGCGTCGACGTGAAACCTAGGCGACCACGCACCGAAGGTGGCCCATTTCCGACCTGACACCTAGGCGGCCATGCACCGAAGGTGGCCCACAATCGTGTATATATAGATATACTCGGCCGCTCGAGCAAGTGGTTGACAATCGCATCCTTGTCCCCGCTCGCACAGATGTTTCCAGGAATGCAAGTATTGGGATTTTTTTTGTTTCAGTTATGAATGTCAGCGAATAAAAGTATCTCCAGATTTGATGAATCTTGGATTTAATAAGCGGACGCTGAACCAAAATAATTAACCATTCCCAGCCCGAATTCTTTTTTTTTTTTTTCTTTTAATAAATATTGATTTTTTATTGATATGAAAATATGTGACGCCTGGTGTTCTCGAATATTTTTACACGCAGTCTACGGAAAAATATACGAAGCCAGCTCGATAACAATTATGCAAAATGTGCAATGGGCAAGTGGTTAGGGGAAATTTTTTTTTTTCTCGAACTGAATCTTCCAGAGAACCATCAGCGAATTCCAAGCAAGCTCCATAAGCATACCGAGCAACCGCGCGATCACGAACGTAGCTGTGGTGTGGCTGAGTGGATACCACACGAGGATGAATTTTCAATAACAGGTTTTTGCGCGAAGTTTTCTTGTATTTAAGTTAATTACTGCTGCCTTTGCTATAATACTGCATTCAAGTCTTAAACAAAACACCAAAAAATAAGTTAACCACTTAATGTAAAACAAAATGTTAGATTGAGCTCAAAATTTAAGCCGGAGTTACATAAACTAAGATAATTACAAGTGCAACATTATAAATATTGTACATTTATTGTTCATCTAAAGAAATGTGGTTTCCTCCTCCTCAAAAAAAAAACATGAGGATGGAGTGATGCGGGACACGGGTTCGATCGCAGTTCACTCTTTATTTTTTTTTTTTTAATTCAATCCCGGCTTTTTTTTGTACTTTCGGAGAGAAAAAACAAATGAAAGAAAGAAAATTCCGAGAGCCGGTCAATTTTTTCCTTCTTTCCTTTTGCTTTTTTTTTACTGAACCCACCTTTTTTGTAGTGGGGGTAACCCAGAAGAGAACAAATAATTGAAACAATAAAATTCCGAGAGTAAATCGATTTGTTCCTCATTTTTGGCGCCTCTTTTTTAATTTTTTTTTTTCTTAACAAATTTTTTTTTAACAAATGTATTGTTTTTTAATAACACCGGCCCACAAAAAAAAAGTGGTCTGTACTTTTGACCGGACCTACCTGTCTTTATGTATTTTGACGCGCTGAATCCGAATCTGAAGTCAGTTTTGCCCGTACACCCTCAAAATTTTGAGTAAATTGCAAAAAACCATAAAAATCGCCAAAAATTAGCAGTTTTGGTGAGAAAAAAATTTGTGGAACTGTAGACCAAGCATGATTTTTATGCATTTTGGTCCGCTAAACCCAAATCTGAAGTTTATTCAACCATAAGCCTTTTAAAATTTAATTGGGCCGGTGTTATTAAAAAACAATACATTTGTTTTTAGTAACCTCTATTTTCCATTACCGTCAAAACTTTTCCTTATTAAAAAAAAAAACATGCCCATTTTATATCAGTCTTGACAAACATTTCTTAAGAATTTTGAGAGATGCGAGATCGGAACGACAAAATTATTTCAGTAGCAACAATGTATGGACCCTTCTCCTTTTCTGATATTGGCCGCCAGTTAAGAGGTTTCACAGTGTTCAGTTTAGTGCCAGCAGCTCTCGAGGTATCAAGATGGTACATGAATCACATAATTATTTTACATGTATGAAAAAACCGGCAGGTTTGACGCTCGTCTATTTACTTTATAGATTAAGAAGAGAAAAAAAGGGAAGGACCTGTAGTCGTATTTTATACTTTATTTAATTTTCCTTGAATTGTCAAACATTTTTATTTTTGATCGTATAGGAAGAAGATGTGTGGGGAATTCCATTCTAGTGCCCAAGAATATAGTACACATTTTCGATCATTTTTTCAGTTTTTTTTGGGAAAACATTTTCCTCAATTTCAAAATTTCCTTAATTTTTTGGTATTGAAATCGATTCTTAACAATTTTGCGCACAGGTGGGATTTCTTTAATTATTTTTTCCCTAATTCTGAGGTTATTTCCTATCTGAGACCACTGTCGATATGCGAGATTCCGGAAATCATAAAATTGCCTTTTTTCTAATTAAAAAGAAAATCACATAAGGCCACTAAGAGCTCGAAATGAAAATCTGAAAAAATTAGAGATAGTTTTTTATATTCGAAGCCATTAACGTAAAAAAACCGTTTAACGACCATCCTAATAGATATACATTGTATATGGGGAATTCCACGTCAAATTTGCAACCCATGTACCTCACCCTCTTCGATTTTGATAATTGCTTAGTATGATGTTGAAACCACGGTTTCAATCGACTTCAAACAGTGTCGGAATTTTTTGCAGATTTCTTTAGCCACCACTGAAAGAGAAAAAAAAATGAAAAACCAATTCCGAAAACGCTTCTTTCAAAATTCTGAAAAAATTCACACTGATTTTATAATTAAAAATATGATTGTTAAGCATGACACGATAATGGGATCTCTATAATAATTTTGTTGCCATCTTCCATTTTGCATTCAGCTGCACAAAACTCACCAACTGATGTCACTGTCGAACTTGCCAATTCCGCCTGCCTTAGAGTCATATCAGTGTTTGGAGTAATGATATTGGTAGTGTCGTGCATATTCTGATAAATGGCAACTCCTCCAGCTCGAACATTTGATAGCTCGAATTGTATTATGCAACTGAAATTTGGTATACTGATCGACTCTTCATTGGCTAACCAAGTTTCATTCAAAAGTAAAACATTCGATTATAGCATAATTGGATCAATGAGATCAATGAAATGAGCACGGAGACTTTGACAGTTGAAAGTATATATTGCCAACCCTCTCCTTTGATTGATAAAATCTAACAGATCATTGGTGATAGTTTGTCAGCGATCAAGCGAGAGTCTTCGGAATTCTTCTTGAAGACTATTTATAGCTGTGGATGCTCTTCGGCCATGATAGAAAGTTTTATCATTGTCTTTTGTTGTACTGTAAAAACCTCGAAGACTAGTCACCGGCGTCAATGCAACATACACTAATGACAGTTGATGTTTTCTATCATATTCATAAACAATTTCAGGGTATGTACTTCTCTGAGATTTATGAATCGTAGTTGCGCAAGCGCAAACTAAGGTTAGGTGCAATCGTTTAACATTTATCGTTTTGTTGTTATTAAATGGAATAGTTGCAGAGCTTCTTCCTATCGGTACAGCAGTTGTACTAATTTGATGAGAAGCTACATGTCCAGCGACTTTTTTCTTTATTTTTTGACCAATTTTTGGTAAGTCTGGGAAATCAAGCATTACAACATTCAGATCTCCTTCATCATTAAATTCAAGATGAACTAATTTTTCAACAGCTCCATTTGCTAAGCCATCTGACACATCGATGTTTGTTGTAATCATATAAAAAATATTCAGCACAAATACGGTTGCATAAGGTAACCCTCCAGTATCAATGAGCGACATTTTATATAATTTTTGACGTACAAAAGCTGTTCAACCAACAAATACGTCTTTAGCAAGTGAAGTAGTTTTATTTTGAACAGCACTTAAAATTTGGTTATTATATCTTGTGACAGCCTCTTTTGTATTTAATAATCTGATTGCATGTGGACATTCTACTTCGGCCTCTTGAGTTGTTACAAATCGCGATTCCAATAAAATTAATTCGCGATCGTCGAGTTGTTGACCATTCCGAATTTTTGTCAATATTGAATAAAACTATTGGTTTGCCTGCCGCATAACTTGATCTAATTCATAAAATTTGATTCCACGCCATAAAATAGGTCCAAGAATTTTCTGCTTCTGCTGTTTGTAAATTGGAGTAGCTCGTAGTGGTGGTAACTGGCGTAGATCTCCAATCAAAATAACATCTAAACCACCAAAATTAGTTTTAAAATTTCCAGTAATCTGCTTCAATCTAGAGTCAATCTGAATAAGTAATTCAGCACCAATCATACTTATTTCATCAATGATTAACACTTTGACGTATTTGAATAATCCTCTATATTGATGTGCTACTTCAGTGCTTAGTGGAAGTCATCTCGACAAAGATATTTTTAGGGCAGTATGTACGGTAGTTCCGTCAATGGCAACAGCAGCTTTGCCTGTTGAAGCACAGGCGATGTACGAGTTACAGCATCCATCATTCTCATTATATCGATTATAAATTTCCATGATAAGTTTTATGATGAAAGTCTTACCACATCCAGCTGGACCCGTAAAAAATATTTGAAATGGACGACTGTTTGGAGTTAATAGATTTGAAATGACATGTAGCAAGAGCTCTCTTTGCTTATCATTTGCCGTTTTCATCAATTCGTAAAACTCCATATTAGGCATTAAATTTTCTGGTTTTTGAGCAATAGGTCCAAGTTTATCAAGTACAGATAGATAAAGATCACTATTCATATCGGAAAGAGGATTGTTATACAAATTTTGAAATGGATTTGGTTCAGATGGGATGTTAGCAACATCTTGTACTTCAGTTTCATCATTGAAACCATCTTCTCGGCATAAATTTCGACAAATTTCAATTACTTTCTGGATATCCAAATTAGATTCAAATTCTTTTCGACTATTTGACATTTTATTTTCATTCCTATTATATTGTAACAACGGGGGAAATAAACAAAGGTTTAAGAGAATCAAAGAGTTCTCTGTGCGATTTAAGCGAACGCCGAGCCAAAGAAGTCTCACGAACAAGGAATATTTTAGAAAGAAAATAGATGTATTTGGATACGAAGTTCCCTTTTTAAAGTCTAGAGACTGACTGTTTTTACAATAATGTCAGTTGACGCAGCAACCTTATTCTTTTTAAGGACATAAGAGGTTTATAAACGTTTTTTATCTATGATGACTACTAGATCATTTAAAAGGGGACGAAACGGGTGATTTCACCCTTTGTAACATTACTCCCCCTCGAGGAAAAGAGTCGACCCGACTCGGAAAAGATAAACAATTACAAAAGAAAAAAGTGATCTAGCAGTCAGTGCTCGAAGGTGAGTTGGAGCTGTGGCTCTAAAAATTAAAAGACTCCCTTTTTACTATCTGGCATTTGCCCACAGTCTCAAGGTAAACCACAGAAAACCTTGAGCAGATAGTTGAGCGTTCAATTGAATTTCAAAATTTGTGTGCCTCGTTTTATAAAGATAAGTGTTAAGGGTGAGTTAGTGAGTTCTTCATGAGTTTGAAGACAACAAAATCATCCGGGTCATCGTCGAAAAGAAAATTCATTCCTCTTCAGGGAAAATAGTCCGGTGAATCAAACACAGATGAGTACGACGAGGCGGGAAACCATAACTGAGAAAACTCTGGGTCCTAGACAACGTAAAGGCTGATTCCCTCTGAGAACCGGCACAGGAAACAGGAGAAAGAAATGGGTGACTGAATCCAAGACTTCTTCAGAAACAGCACCCCCTAGAGTTTGGAGGACAAATGTGAGTGGTGATATAACAATTCAAATTCACTAAGTGAATTTGGGAGAATACACGAATAAAATAAATTAAATATGTATTCAAAAGAAAAGGAACGATCTTATCTGAATCATTTCTGCGTCCTTCTTCAAAATAAGTCCACCAGTCATCTTCAGAAATCGGGGAAAGATTGGATGGGAAAAGGCTGTGTCAAGTAACCTGAAAAGTACTCACAAAAACTGACATATGGGTTAGAAAAATAAGAGAGGATCGACCAAACGCTCACTACTTCATTCAAGCGCAGAACCGAAACACTCTTCAAGCCAAAGAAATCGATGTATCAAAATTTCCCGAATCGAACAACATCGAACTAACCTTAACCTGTCAACGAACTTTCTAACCTTCAGAGAGCTACTGAAACGATGCTCTTGACTGATAAGGAGCTGAGCGATCCAGATGAACGACTTTAGATTTCGAACGAGGGGAACGTCTAATTCTAAAAACAACGTCGTTAATCCGATCAACAATAAAATAAGGACCTTCCGAATTACTTTGGAGTTTGGGACAACGCCCTTGTTGCCGACGAGGTTGAAATAACCAAACGGAATCTCCCTTCTCAAATTTTAAATTTCTAGCTCTAATATCATAACGATCCTTAGTCTTATTGGAGACCATACGAATTCTTTCCCTAGCGAATTCATGAACCTCGTCCAATTTTTGACGGAAAACGGAATTAAAAATCTCCTGGGACGAAGCCACGGAAGGATTAACGTCCTTTTCTAAATCTGACGGAAGTCGAAGATCCCGACCTGTCAACATCATAGCTGGAGAAAAACCGGTAGTGTCGTGAATTGCAGAGCGATACGATAAAAGAAATAAGGGAATCCACTCATCCCAATCTTTATGATCCTGATCAACGAAAGAAGAAAGATAACGAAGAAGAGTACTATTCAATCTTTCTACCTTTCCATTAGACTGCGGATGCAAAGCGGTGGTACGATTTTTTCTAATCCCTAAAATTTGAAGGAACTCCTTCATCAAATTCGACTCAAAATTTCGACCCTGATCTGTGTGTATTTCAAGAGGAGCTCCGTAACGACAGACGAATTCTCGAACGAAAGCTCGAGCAACGGTGCTAGCTTCTTGATTCGGAATTGGGACTACTTTTAACCACTTTGTAAAATAATCTGCTATCACCAGGGAGTAGCGATTTCCTGACCTAGAAGGAGGAAGTGGGCCTAGGATATCCATTGCGACTCTTTCAAATGGGGCTCCTACGTTATATATTTAAAGAGAGCTCTTCCCTTTTTCACGAGGTCCCTTCTTGGCTAAACAAACCGTGCAAGTTCTGCACCAATTTTCAACGTCAGCTCGGCAGTGAGCCCAAAAATACCTTTCTCTGATCCTACCTAAAGTCTTATTAGAAGCGAAATGGCCACCGACAGGTGAATCATGAAAGCTTGACAAAATCTTGGTCATCTTTTCTCTAGGAACCAGAAGCTGCAAACGTACCAACCTGGAGTCAGGTGATTCCCATTTCCTATAAAGCAACTGATCGAGGAGAAACAAGGAGTCCCACTGCGCCCAGTGAATTTTCAAAGACTGACTCATAGAAGATATTTCTTCCCACTGAGGCCTGACTCCTGCGGATTTCCAATTCCGAACTAGGAGGAGATCTGAATCTTTCCCCTGGGCGATGATCCAGTCTTCTTTATTTTCAACGAGAGAAATTTGACGAACGTTAAGCGAGGGATCTAGCTGTTTATTTAAACGAGAGCACTGTTTGCAATCATCCCCGCACGGACGACGAGAAAGTGCATCAGCATTACCATGCAGAACTCCGGGACGGTGTTTAATTTCGAAGTCATATTGACCTAACCTCTCCAACCATCGAGCTACTTGGCCTTCAGGTGATTTGAACGAAAGAAGCCAAGTTAAGGAAGCATTGTCGGTCCAAATCAAAAATTTCCTTCCATAAAGATAATGATGGAAATGGCAAATAGATTTTACCATCGCCAATAATTCCCTACGGGTAACACAATAATTGCGTTCCGGTTTAGACAAGACCTGACTGAAATAACTAATAACGCGCTCTTGGTTATCCTGAATTTGAGATAAAACCCCACCTATACCACAGAGAGAAGCGTCAGAATCTACGATGAATTGAGAATCGGAGATGGGATAAGATAATATCGGTGACGAAGTTAATAATTTTTTAAGGAGAACAAAGGCTCCTTCGCATTCGGAAGTCCAATCAAAAACAACTTTAATTCCTGTAAGAGCATGGAGGGGTCTCGCTATAGAAGCAAAGCCCTTAACGAAACGTCTGTAATAAGTACAAAGTCCTAAGAAACTTTGAACCTTTGTTTTTGAATCGGGACGAGGCCAATTCAAGACCTTTTCTATTTTAGAAGGATCTGTCTTTACACCTTCCGCTGAAACGACGTGTCCGAGAAAAGATACTTCCTTTTTGAAAAAATGACATTTTTTGGGACTCATTTTCAGACCAGCATGGAATAAACGACTAAAAACCTGCTTAAGATTTTCCAATTCCTCATCAAAAGTCTTACCAAACACAATGATGTCTTCGAGATAAACTAAACAAATCTTGCCAGTCAGACCTTGAAGGGCGAATTCCATCGCTCTTTCGAAGGTAGCTGTTGCATTACAAAGGCCAAAAGGCATAACTTTAAATTGCCAAAGTCCACCTAACCCCGTGACAAAAGCTGTTTTCGCTTTGTCTAACGGATTCATTTCGACTTGCCAATAACCACTCTGTGAATCAATCGTAGAGAACCAACGGGCACCAGAAATTAAATCAAGGGTATCTCCTATCTGAGGAAGCGGATATGCATCTTTCTTGGTGATCTCGTTCAACTTCCTGTAATCTATACAAAACCTCTTGGAACCATCTTTTTTATTGACTAAGACAATGGGAGAAGCCCACGGACTAGAAGACGGCTCAATAACATCTGCTGTTCTCATATCCTCTACTAATTTCTCAACTTCCCTGCGACCGTTTAAAGGAAGCCGTCTAGCTGCCTGTTTAATCGGAGCGTTATTCCCTACATCTATCGAATGCTTAGCGATGGTACATCTCCCGATGTCGGCAGAGTCTTTAGCAAAAGTGTCTTTAAAATCGTTAAAAAGGCAAACGAGACTGTCAGTCTGAGCGATATCTAAATCTTTAGAAGACCTAGTAAAGAGTTCCGTGAGATAAGAAGGAACGACTAAAGAGTCCGAAACATGTTCTAAAACGCGCAAAGACGAGAGGGTTTATCACTGTTCAGAAGAGTTAATAAACCTAGACGTTTCAAGGTTGATTTTACGGTAACCAGAACAGAGAGTCGAATCCCCGGTAGAAATGACGCAGTTGTGAGCGGAAAGAAAATCTACGCCTAAAATGCCTTCATCTTCTATATCAGCTACTAGAACTTCATGTGGGGATTGAACACAATCCGCTACTGTTACCTGCACGACCATCTTACCTACGACAGGGGTAGTTGCTCCGGTAGCAGTGCGAATAGACACAGAAGGATTAGTTGAAGCAAGAGACGAAATCACATCAGGACGGACAACGGAAATTTCGGCTCCAGTATCTATCACCCACAAACAACTTAGTCCGTTAACGGAACCTTTAGCATATAGGCCGGTACGACGCAGGCCTCTAACCACGAACTGTGAAGCAATAGGGCTGAGGAACTTGGAAGAAACCGATGATATCCGCCCTTTCGAAACATCGGTAGCTAGTTTCCCGAATTCTGAGGAACAGAAGGTTGCGCTGCCCAAACCGGATTAGAGGGAGCCCTCTTGGAGGCATTTTTGCGCCACGAATCTTGCGCAGTCTTCAACTGACGGTCGAGTTTCAAACAATTCTTCGCGATATGTCCTCTTACGCCGCAAAACCGGCACTCTGAGACAGGCCGATTGGAGTTTGATCTATTGTAACGAGAGAAACCACTATTTTTCCTTCCTGGAAGCGAATCTGAGCTAGGCTGATTGACTGAAGGACGGGACGGAGAATTTTCTGAAGATTCAGCTTGGCTCAATCGATGAAGTTGACGCGAACCTAAATCCGCCTCGTTGATGGCTTCTAATTCTAAGCCCTTAATAATTGCTTCGTGTAGAGAAGTTAGAGCTGCGAGCCTCACATGATACCGAAGCTCCGGATTCCGAATCGCATTAATGAATTTCGCCTGAGCTATCTGATCTCCAGCTTTTTCTGCACAATCAGTAAGGGAATGACGAGCGAGACGTTCGATGTCATTTCCGAGAGAGGCTAAATCTTCCTTGGGCCCTTGACGTCTATTTTCAAACTGAGTAAAATAAAGTTTGGAAAGATGTTCTTCGCCAAACCGGAGTTTAAGAGCCGCACAAATGCTGTCGAAATTTTCAGAATCCGAATCAGAAAGCGATCCAAGAACTACCAAGGCCGGATCAGACAAAGACGCTGTCAAATTAGCTGCTTTCTGGGACGGATTCCAACCATCCACTTTACTAATCATGTTGAACTGACGTTCGGATAGACTCCAAGCAGACGAACCGTCATACGAACCGGGCTTCAAATTCGATTGTTTCGAGGGCAACTCTACAATACTCGCGACAGGTACAGAGACCTGATTGAGTCCGAACGAGCTCTGAGTCTGCGGAGGGAGAACATTGACAGTTCCGCGTGATTTTAAAAAGGCCGAGAACTCTGACTGAATATCTACGCTAGGATGAGACGACGCGACAGGAGGCTCAACTACTTCCGAAATATCACGTGACGGAACATCGTGGCATCGCGAAAAAGAACTTACCTGAGCTTGTCGCGAGACATGAGCAGGTGGAAAATTTTTAGCAACAGGGGGAATTTTGCCTCCCCCATAAATATCGTCAGACCTTGATTGATCCGGAATTGAATGAATGGCGGTCCTCCTTGCCGGGACCGGGACTGATGGAAGAGAAGTCCTTCTACCTGGGGATGGAACTGGGCGTATCGGGAATTCCTGCGGCCGCTCCTGAAGCTTCTGCACACCTTGCAGGATCCCGATCAGCACCTGGGACACGATTTCTTGTTGTTGACGCTGTTGCGAGAGGAGTTCGTGCAGAAGATTCTGCTGTTCTTGTTGCTGCTGTTGTAGCAGTTGTTGATGTTGTTGTTGCTGTTGTTGATGTTGTTGTTGCTGTTGTTGATGTTGTTCTTGCTGCTGAACCTGACGCATCAGTAAATCTTGGTTTCCCTGGATGAGCTCTGCCAAGAAAGCTAGTTGGGGCTGGGGCTGAACCTCAGCTTCCGAACGACGAGAAACGGGAGGAAATGCTGGTTCAGGAGAACGCTGGCACGACGAAACGCGTCCGGCAGCTCGTCGCTCCGCGCGTGATGCTCTCGACGTAGGAGTTTGTTGCATTATTGTTTTGTATACTTCTTCACACTCAAAATCCACTCAAATGGCACAGAAGAGATCCCGCTTCTGACACCAATGTAACAACGGGGGAAATTAAGAAAGGTCTAAGAGAATCAAAGAGTTCTCTGTGCGATTTAAGCGAACGCCGAGCCAAAGAAGTCTCACGAACAAGGAATATTTTAGAAAGAAAATGGATGTATTTGGATACGAAGTTCTCTTTTTAAAGTCTAGAGACTGACTGTTTTTACAATAATGTCGGTTGACGCAGCAACCTTATTCTTTTTAAAGACATAAGAGGTTTATAAACGTCTTTTATCTAGGATGACTACTAGATCATTTAAAAGGGGACAAAACGGGTGATTTCACCCTTTGTAACAATATATATCAATGAATTCAATTTCATTGAGTATTTCTGCATCTTCATTTCGGGAAGGAATATGTAACGTAACCATTTCACGTTTGTATTCATTAAGATCTTGTCCCATACCAAAATTTCGGTATCGGATAACACGTGGCACTTTTCTTTTTGTGTAAGTACCATCTGCCTTAATGGTGTAATTAGCAACAAATTGGGCAAGAGTAATATTTTCCAAATCTTCGGGTCGGCGTTCACATTTGTCAAACTAATTTTCTTTTCAATCAGTTGAATCTTGTCCTACGCCTATCGCTTCTAAATCTTTTTGTGTTTTTCTTATACGTTGACGATCACATGGCCACATAGTGGGAATAGTGGTGACAACAGTAGAACGCTTTGACATTGGTTCTCGCAAGAGATACCAAGCCGCCTATTGACTTGTTATCTCAACACTATTGAGCATATTTACACCTATTTTCCTTGTAATTTCAACGACATCAAACTCTGGATGTTCATTCATAGTTTCAATAATCAATCGCTAAAGATGAATAATTCCTCTGTTAGTTTTATTGACATACTCTACGACATAACTAGCACATGAATATTCTTCAGTAATGGATTGGATATCCATATTGGATTTAACAATGTTAAATATAAAGGGGTTAAACAGATTATGCCATTTTTCACATGGTTGACGCTTGACATAAACTCGTGGCCTCTTAATTCCAGCTCGAAGTATATTGTGATAATCATCATCTGAATCAATGTTGTTACTCTTACAAAAAGAATCAATATCATGATAATCATTATTTTCGAAATTAATCCGGATATCTTTGTAACGTTTAGCATAATTCTTGAATCCAGGCTCCTCTTTCTGCATAGGTAATAGAATTGTAGTAGATCGGCAAGGCACAAAAGGTGCTTCAAATATGCAATGCTGAGATTGATTCGCCCCTATTTTTTTATAGCATGTGAATGCATGCTTATGTCTTTGTACTTAAATGTTACTTGATGCTTCTAGAGATGAAACAGATATCAAGTTATCAATTAATGCGATAGAATTCAACCTATTTTTATCTAGTGCATCCACTGGAGCATTAGCTAGACACAATAGTATATGTGCATGTGGACTACCACGATGCTGGAACTCAATACGTTTAAAATAATGAACAACATAATATTTCCCAAACGGACTGAATTTTGGTAATTGTGAAAGATTCATTAATACATTGACCAATTTGTTAAAATATATAGCACAAGTGTTCGCTATTTGTTAGCTAGTTGTTCGACCGAGCCGCGTGGAAGGAGTGGGTCGCTGTAGTCAAAGATGAGTTTTTGGTGATATTATATGTACTGTAACGTGGCATTTTTGATGCCCGTTACAAGGAGCTCCTTGAACCCTGGGCGGAACCAAAAATTTGGGAATTTCCGAAATTGAGTCGCGAAGTTTTTGAAAAAGAGCGCCAGGGCTAGAGTCACGCATCCGAAACTACGAGAGGGGATACCTTAGCGAATAGCGTAAGATATTTCAGGTTTTTTTTTGTTTTTTTATTTTTCGAGCTACAACGGCATCAGGCAAGAAGTCGACACCGAATTCGAGGAAATTGCGAAGTGGCAGACTAGCGACAATTGCGCAGGAAGGATGTCGAGGCTGCGGAGGGGGAGCCGACGAAGATCCCCGCATCGCGGGAATCCAAGGCGGACGCGATTCCCGCTAGCGGCCGGCGCGCCGCAGCCTCTCCCCCCTTCGCCCCGCCAACAATTGACCAGCGAACTTGCGACGGACCGACTAGCGACGAGGGAGCACCACGCTCACCGCCAAGACGTCATGGAGCTGCGCGGAGGACGAGATTGCGACCTAGCTTTAAGTTCTGCGCAGCGATGCTATCGAAGGTGCGCGTCGAGTTGCGCGATCGACGAAATCGATGACGGATCGATTATTGCGTATTCTTGTGGGTATGACGTCACGTATGGAATAGCGTACCGAGATCCGTGTTGCGGCAGATCGTAGGTTTTTGAAACCACTCTAGTTCTGGCGGTCGTGATTAGTAGTCACGTTTTGGGGGAGTTTCGCGAAGCAATGGAGTCGCCCAAAAATCGCGAGGGGAATGGAAAGGGGGTTGCAAAGATGTAGAAGGTAAGCGCTGCTTCTATCCCCGCGATTGAATTTCGAGCATAATTGCGAAAAGGCTTGCCGAGTACCGGATAGCCGTTTTGGATTTGCGTTGTAGAGAAGTACTCGAAATTCTTTTGCCGATTCTTTTGCTTGATGACCGTAGCCTGAGTACGCGTGTTAAAGTAGAGTAAATTTTGAGTTCCTGAGAAAGTTGAGTAGAGTCACGGGTTTTAGTTGAATCGTTCTCGTTAGTGAAATCAAGTATAGCCGAATTTCGCTGTACCGGGTCGAGCCGCGTTATCGTTTTTTTTTTGTGTCACCTCTCGAGTAGGTCGGGAAGTGCCGAATTGGAGTGCTCGGATTAGCGGGTAACGTTTTGGAGTATTTTGAAAAGATTTCATTTCGGATGCGTTGCGATTGCGTATAGTTTAGGTTACGTTTAGTTGCGCCTGCATTTAGTTCCGTACCCGTTATTTAAGATAATGTAGATTGAGTTGCGTTACTTTGAGCTTGTGTTTAGTTGAAGTTAAATGTAGTGGTGCTTGCGCTTAGTTAAGTTTACGTTCAGTTAAGATAGTGTTTAGTCGAGGTTAGGTGATGTATAGTCGAAATTACCGTTGCGTTGAGCAGCAGTTTAGACGAGAAGTTTGAGCATCGCATTTTAGTTGCGTTTAAGATATAGTAACGTTTGCGGATTCGTTTAGATTTAGGGCAGCTGGCGGTAGCGTCGGAACTCCGAGTCGGGTGAGATCTCGAGTGAGATTGAGGACGCTGTCTGTTCGGTAGCCCGACGGCGCACCGTCGAATAATTAGTTTTAGTTTCGTTTCGAGCAATAATCGCCGTGGAGAACAAATGGCGAATTTGCAAATTGAGAATTGCGTATGAGGATTTTGTGATCGTTGAGTGACGTTTTGGTTAGGGAGCCGCGAGCTCATTAGAGTAAGAAATAGAGTAGGTTACGTGTAATTTTCTGTTTAGTTTTAGACTCGCGATGAGCGATTTTTGGACTATATTTTTTTTGTTGTTTTGTATCACCGCTATTGTGAAATATAAGATTTTATTTTACTTTTGTTAAATAGCGTGTGTATTTCGAGTGTCTCTCTCTCTCTCCAAAAATTACCCCTCCCCTCTCCGCGGTACTGAGCTATCGGGCATATGCCCGAGGAATAGCGTATTAATGATTTCGAGGCGTGTTAATCACGCCAGGCGCCCAACAAAAACTTTGCGATATTGTTTCAGATCCAGGGTACATCGTGGACGCCAAATTATTGTGCACGCGGTAAGTTCTTGGTCATTTTCTCCGAGTGACCGAGGAGCGGGAAAAATCCACGTCAAAGTACATCTTATTTATTAACTATTTTATTTGTACAGTGAATCTTTTTTTTCTTGAAAATATTTCAACAAACTTTACAAATAGTCGATGGTCAATGTATTTTTTCCGATCAATAAATTACTGCTACTACTATTTAAAATTTTCGAATGATTATAAGAATTTATTTCGCAAATTTTCAATGATGTTCAATCAAATAAATAAAAGGAACATAATACTCAAATTGAAAATTCAAGTCATATTAGATTTATTAAAATAATTTCTGTATTTCATGTTGGTGCGGTTCGAAACAAAGGAAATATAATCGGAAGCGTAGAACTCAGGAACGTAGATCATATCCAGTGACACAAGTTAAAAATCAACTTTCTCCAAATGCGCCTCAATGTCACAATTAGCTTCAAGGACAATCATGTTTTAGAGTAATGTCAGAACATTATTACGAGGATCTTGACTTATCGGATTCAAGATTGTGTTCCTTGTTCCATCAAAATAAATGAACATCTAATTTTTGACGAAGTTTGTGAAGATTTTTTTCCAAATAATGTAATCAGATACAATATCTTGTTCATAATCCTCCGAACATCACCTTCTAACAAGGATATTTGGAAAGAGTCCCTTCGTTGCAGAAACCATTATAAAATTCTTGGTTTTCAATTCGTGCTACTAAATAACTCTGTGTTTCAGGTTCCATTTTCAATCTCAAAATGAGATTTTTTTTTGCTCCAGATAATGCTAACATAAAATGCAGAAATAATTGCGGTACATGAAGATTCACAAGGTTTCAGTCTTAGCGTTGGACCCTATAAAGAGTGCGAAATTGAATTTGGTTTCAAGTTATCGTGCAACTAGCTAGCCAGATGACACCGTCAACTAAGATTAAATTCAAAGACATTTTTAACTGGAGTTATTTAACAGTTCTAGATTTAGATTGATTCAGTTTGCCTAGCAAAATTCAACCCTACAATCTAATTGAGGACATGAAAAACTATTTATCTGAATTCAATGCCAAAGAGAGTGAAAGTAAGCTTCAAAATAAGACACCAAATTAAATGGTATAAAGTTTGATAAACAATGCTGGTCAATAATAATGCGTAAATTACTATGGTGCACAAAATGATTCCTCGGTAGAATGAATTGGCAGCAACGGTTAAGTAACAACTTATCGCTATTGGCTCGATCAAAGTAAAATGATGGGATATTCAGCCATTATGATCTGTAGTATATCCCGCTCTTCAATTTTGCCTCAACCGATGTTAAGAAGGTTGCGATGGCCTGATAAAATTCACTCTTGCACCTGACGTCTGACGAAACAACCATGTTCGATGGTTCTAATGATTGCACCGCTCGAGAAACCAGGATCCTTGCCACCTAATAGTTTTGACGATCAGGTAGGGCATAATTTTCCTCGTGTTAATCAAAGTTTAAACTTCGAGCCTGCTGAAAAAAAACGAATTCCATCATTAAACCCATGTTAAAATATTGTCATTGTCAAAGATCACAAAATTGTAAATTTACCTACATGCTTCCATGCCCGACAAATTTAGTCCCGCTTTGACAATGAATTATTCCGTACCTGAAAATTTTATTATCAGACAGGATCTTTTGGTATTTTTGAATACAACTCATTTCCAATAAAATGCACAAAACATAAATCGTTAATGACACGTATTGCCACCAGACATCACTTGGCTTAATGCTCGAAAATCAGAATCACAAATTACTGATCGTTAGATATCGTTTGACGTATTGATTTTGTGAATACCATTTGTTGAATTTGTATTGTGGAGTTTCTTCATAGTCCATATTTTTTCGAAATCAACAAAATTCTTTGAATTGCGAATTCACAATATGATCGCGAATGTCACGGTATAATCGCGAGGTTACTGAAATTCGTCCACCTGTGAACCGCTGAATACGAGGTGAATAAACATCGCCGATTACATCGCGAAACTATTTCCTTGTTTTCCTACGTAATGATGAAGAGGGACATTGATTTCTAGGATTGAAACTCAGAGACAGATCACCACGTGGTATTTAACCAGATAGTTCGTATCCTAATTCTGTGCATACCGGCGACACTGGGAGGGCGCGAAAACCACGATTCTGGTGATACCAGAATTTGATTGGATGAGGGTAACGATCG
Organism: Neodiprion lecontei; assembly: GCF_021901455.1. Taxonomy (NCBI): domain Eukaryota; kingdom Metazoa; phylum Arthropoda; class Insecta; order Hymenoptera; family Diprionidae; genus Neodiprion; species Neodiprion lecontei. The sequence goes on along the minus strand of NC_060266.1, from coordinate 13,071,204 downwards.
CGACTGGTATCAGCCAATACAATCATCATTCTCCAGAGTTTCGTAACTTTCCCACCCGCGAATATAAACAACCCCGCCCGCGTAAATTGACCACTTTGCAAAAAGATCGCGCGTCTTCAACCACGTGTCTGGCAATTATCTTGATCCTTTGGTGAATTTTTTCATCGTGTTTTTCAGATGAAAAATGCATAATTACAAGTTTTCTGTGCAGAAAAAAGTGGAGTTGGTGAAACATCATTACCAGGGCCTGTCTTACCGGGAAAATCAAGACCATTTCGCCGTCACACATCCGAATCGACCGACACCCTCGTTAGCGACCATCAGGAATCTGGTCCTAAAATTTGAAAAATCGGGTAGTGCCGACGGGAGGACCAGGAATTCCTGCCATATTACGTCTACGGTCCGACAGGAATCGCGGTACACGATCCGGATGCGGGACTTTCACGACTGGAATGCGGCACATTCCCGGGCGAAATAAATGCCTGGCGTATTCCAAACTGAGTCTGACAGAAGCCGAGGATGACAAATGTTGCAGAAGAAATCCGAACAGAATCGTTGACGGCAGTAACACCGGTACGACACGGGTCGTACACAAAAGGTTGTCTGCGGGGAATAGGATTCAGCCACAAAAGCCGTACACAACCCGACAGCGAGATTTGTGTCGGAAATTTTTTGTAGGGCTACGTCCTTTATGTCCATTCGCCACCATTAACGAATTTACTGACATTTTCCATCCTTGAAAATTTGATCCGTCAAATCTCTGGACGTTCCTTGCCGAGATGCCGTCGGACATCGTGGATGCAAATAGCTTGCTCGCCGGTACCCGATATCGCAATCTCGCGCTCGATCAAGATGCCCGTTCTCTTCGCCTCGTGTCTCGCAAGGTTTTCTTGAACGTTTTTTTTCTCTTTCACCGCTCTCTACTATAGCATAGGGAAGCTAACTGGGCCCATATCCTATTGAATATATTGGCCCGAATATATTGGCTAAGAAGCGATAAATCTTAATAACAAGCAAACAACTGAAGAGATTGAGATACAATTAGGATAGGTGAGATAATTAATTTACAGCCAGAGAAAAGTTAAGCGAGAGATTTAACAAATAACAGAACGTTTTCCGAATAAACGAGAGATATGCGTATGCTCGCGATACTATGATTCGAGGTAATAATTAACACGGTTTTATGATGAATAGGCAGAACAGAAAAGGTATACGGTACTTAAATTAAGCATTAATCAAGCAAACCATAAAATATGAGAAGCGATTATAAGAAACATGCGAAATACAAAAATTCTAATAGTTATCACATTACCAGAATTATCAGAGATATAACAGAAGCAGGGAATTATTAATTACGAGGTAAATTCAAGCAAACAGGTCAAGTAGAAAATTATTATAAGATATAGAAACTAACAGATAATACGTAGTCTCTAGTTCGCGATACGTGCGAGAAAAAAGATAACATTCGTTACTGTAAAAGATAATTTCGGGATTAAGACAATTAATACTCAAGAGAATTAATACGCAACATACGACAAACCAAAGAGACTACGGACAACTACGATCAGCGGTATTAGCGAAGAAAATAATGGAAAAGATGTTATGCGATACGGCGCAATACTCCAAAGTCAAAAGAACGACGAGCGGGACCGCGCGGCGATGTAAGATCGCTCACGCGGTACACTCGCTAAGATAAATTAATCAAAGATAATAGGTAGAGAAACAGTTATGAAGTAATCAGAGAAAGTACAACGAAACAGTAATGCTCAATAGCTAAGATAAGAATTCATCATTTAACAGAACACGCTGCTATACAGCGATATTAGATATTTAGGTATTCTAGAAGAGAGAGATAGTAAAAGAAAGTAATAGTCACTAACAATGCGTGAGTAAGAGTCAACCAGTCGCGAAGTTACTTGCAATATATATATATTGTTACGTGGCGTTTCAGAGTCGCCCGTCACAAGGGCACATAACCGTTATTATTTCTAGTTTACGCGTCCTCAGCAGGGTACTCCAACCGAACTCGATACAAAATAGGCAATAACTACTCTTAACTAATTCTTTTTTGTAAATTCTTTATTCAGCGCTTCGGCGCAAGCTAATAAGGTACTTGGACGACAACGATCCCGACCAACGAGGGACCGATATCTACCGTTTGCAGCTCTCGACGACTTCGCCTACCGACGGTCTAATCAAACTATACTGGCTACCTTGGTGCACTTCTCTTGCTACTGGGGTAGCATCCACCCGAACCACTTGAGGAATTAGTTCTAAATCACTGGACATCACTGAAATTCGAGGTGTACTTTAATATTGAACATTACGTGGAAATCGATAATGTGCTGAACATCTTGGAACGCTTATGGGAAATCCATACTGCATTTTAATTTCTGTATTGATTTATAGAGTCTATGTCTTGTCATAAGTAACAGAGTGTGAAATAAGTTCTTCACCAGCAAGCATCGCTCTGCACAAAAGCGACAGACGAAAGTTACGCGTCAGTTGTGTGGAAGATCCATAACACTCTTCAATCTCAGTATAGATTCATTGATTTTATGCTGTAACGCTAAATTCTGTTACCCTCAGATAAGGACTTACCGTTGACACTTTGGCGCGATTTTCCACTTATTCTAAACATTAACTATAACAAAATCAATTAACAAAACCGTACGGAAAATAATTAAAGAACCCGTTGTATGGCTGGCTAGGCTCAGGTACTCATACGAACTGGTAGAGTGGCGGTATTGAAGGCACAGCGAACGATAATTACAGAATTAAAGGAAATAATGGAATAAAGAATAAACTCAAGTCAGGAAAAATGAACAGGTCAATCGATCATATATTGTCGAGAAGGTTACAGGTGTTACGTGTGGGTAGGACAGTACTGAGCGGTGGTAGTTGATGATTAATTGAATAATCAAAGATGCTCCCACGTAATAACAATGAATAAAAATTAAAACTAAGAAAGACCTACCTTTCGATAAGCCGGTAATGTGGGTATGTTGTTGCCTAGTCCTATACAGGTCTGTGAGAGTTGCTTAAATGGTTGAGGCTAATTTATAACAATGAAAATGGGAAAAGGTCGTCGTTTAAAATAAATGGTTTGAAGTGATTTAACTGGTGAAAGATAAAGTATATTCTGTAACAATGAATGACGATAGTGACGTAGAACCCGAAAGTAACAATTCAATAAAGTGTTTGAGTTTATACAACAGTGCACGTCGACGGACAAATTTATATTCAAATGCAGAGAAGCTGCAGAATCACTCAATTTGACCGTTTGCGTGTTTGAGCAAATCATGTGTTATTCTATTCTCAATGATATTATTTATTTGATACCAAGAACATCTATCCTGAACGATACTTATAACTAGCTGGTCGTGATTATTCGATATTGTATCTCTCTTTTTAGATTATCTTGAATTAATTATAAAGTGGGGCCGAGCTGAAGACTGGAGAATAACTCTCTGAATTTCCAAGGAAATTGTCTATAGCTGGACACCAATTATTGTTGCTGTTATTTCGAATTGTGTTCAAATCTTCGAAACAATATGTTTGATCTAATTGGGGGTAGTGAAGCTAGCCACCAACTCTAGTCTTTCTTTTGAATGGATATTACAATGGTAAATTTTGATTAAAGAGGTGAAAACAAGAATTCGTTCGCTGTTGGAGATCAGCACTCGGATTGACTCATCTTTAGATGTATTCTTGTGGTAATGAGATCGAGAGCCGTCGGATCGTTTCGGTCTGCGTCAGTAGTATACTGGAGCAGGGCCTCACCTCGAGATCTTAAGGCTGGATGGATGATATTGGAAACGATGAACCCGGTCCCTCAGTTTTGATTATCAAAAGTTACTTTTCACAATAAATGTCCGAATGTTTCACTCGTGGTTTTGATATGCGATAGTTTGTATTATTATTATCGAAATGATTATTTTACGGTAGTAATAAGTTTCTTGATTATTAAAGTCAATGCTTAATATTACCAGATCCGGATTGAATCTGGGCTGAACTTGGTTTATTTAAGGAAAATGAAATATCATAAAAATGTCTATTCTTGAAGATATAAGAAGTAGTAAGGAACAAGGAAGAATTTGGAAGGTAGGAGATAGTGAGTCTTTGGCAGCTAACAGAATAACTGAATGCTCGGATTTGACGAATTAGCGCGAGACTTTAGGCCGGTCACAATTAAGATTTTCCAACGCTACTCTTGCTCGAGAGGGCTAATCCGGGTTGACGTCCACGCACTTTGCGACTTGACAGATGAAAGAACGTGGCTGCTTGGACCTGAAAGTATTAATAGGGAAAAATTTGCAGTTGCAATAAGTTGCAATGGTAATTAGCCAATGAGGTGCGGGGGCGACCTCCCGGTGTCCAAATATACACGGTCAGCGTTAGTTCGCGCTTTTCGACGGTCTTCCGACGATTCTCAATCTCATCACTTATACGAACAAGATGTTGACAAAAGATATCTTAAGATAATTCTCACGCATTCATCCACACATCTCAACAAATAATCTATTTTAATTTTGTGGTTCCAAAGGTAGTGGTTTATCCTAATTATTGATAATAATTTTGACTTAAAAAGAGAGATAAGTAGTATACCAAGGGGGGTTCTGGATACAAACACCTTCTTTACCGACCGAGCCGCTCCGCGCAGCCCAGACTCAAACCCTTTTCCGCGATGACGTCACAGTCTGACGTACCGAAGGTCAATTACCGACAGTTCGAGGGTCAAAATCGTGCTGTTTTACCTACAATCTTACCGACAGTTGTATCGATCAAGGGTCAAAATCGTGCTGTTTTACCGACAATCTTACCGACCGAAGGTCTGTAGTGCTCGCCTGTCCCACGATAGGACTGCTGATGTGTAACATGAACCACTCCGAATTCCTTTCCCACGGTAGGACTGCTGACGTGTAACGTCAACCACCTCACATTCCTTTCCCACCTTATCAACCACCTCACATTCCTTTCCCACCTTATCAACCACATGACATTCCAAAATTAATGGTTCCGAGAATCGTTTTTCACTTACTCGGTTTGATATCCAAGGTCGACCGATAGTCGCGGTACAGAGCCTGCGGTGTCGGGTTACTATCGCTCTTGGAATGCCAAAAGGTGCGCGCGCATCCGTACAGCTGCCTTATAAAAAAGGACGCTCATCACTGCAAACGATCATTACGTCACAAGCTGTCAAGCATACGTGAGGAAAAAGCTCAAGATGGAATCCGCGAAGTGTTTGAGATTGATCGATGTTATGGAATCGGCGTTCAAGATTTTATCGGAAAAATCGTCGCCGGCAGAAATTGCAAAATGGATTCGACTCGGAACCCAAAATATCAGGCTTTTGAATAAAATCTTACACAACAACGCCTCAACGATCGGGGAGAAGACAAGAATTTTGACTACAATTGGAATTCTGAAATCGTTGACAGTCAAATTTCAACAATTGCAGAAAGTGGGTGACGGATTACGAAGCCGACGAAGAAGCGATCGAGTACGGTGGGAAGATTTGGAATCAGCTTTCGAGAGTAGAATTCGAACTGGATCCATCGTCAATTTGAAGCATAAAGATGTGGAGAGATTTCTAGAAGACGCAAAGGTACTAGCTGTGACGAGACTGAAAAACGCTCTGAAGAAAGACGGGAGCTTGAAAGCCAACGTTATCCTGGCTTGTAAATTTGAACTCAGAAAAGTTGATCGCACGGTGGAAGAGATCAAATTTTTTAATACGAGAAATGAAATCATCCTCCAGACAACGGATATCAACGAATGGTTCATCGAAAACGCGACGGAGCGTTTGTTGAAAAAGGTGGAAGATTTCCAGGAAAAGGATTCAGGCTGGTCGCTGACCGAAATAATCAATTTGACTGTGAATATCAACAAGTACGTGCCACTACGAGGCGGTGTCTTCACATACACACCACTACCCAAAGATATTCAAGATAAGAAGGCTGTCGTCAACATCTGTAACAGCGACTCGTATTGCTTCCTCTGGTCGGTCACCGCAGCTCTGTTCCCAACCGACAACAATCCCAGTAAAATTACTTCGTATCCACATTTCAGCTCAGTGCTACGGTATGATGGTATAACGTTTCCTATGTCTCTAGACAAAAACACCATTTCAAAATTTGAGAAGCTTAACGACCTATCAATTAACGTTTATGGTATAGACCAAGGTGATCGGAAAAAAAGTGAAATAGTACCGATTCACCTGAGTCAGAATAAGTCTGATAAACCTGTAATTCATCTTTTGGCGATAGAAACTGAAACCACTGACGATGACGATGATGATGAAATGGTAAATTATGAAAAAAATAGAATCTTTCATTTTACATGGATTCGAAATCGGTCTCGATTAACAAGATCTCAAATTTCCAAGCATAAATGTCAAACTTGGTTGTGCGATAGGTGTCTGTCTCATTTCAATTTCGAAAGATGTTTGTTGAAGCACCGAGCTGATTGCATGAATTTAAACAAAACCAAAGTTATTCTACCTACAGATGAGGAAAAAATACTGAAATTCAAAAATTTCAAGCACAAAGAAACCGTTCCATTCTGCATTTACGCGGATCTCGAATGTTTACTGCAACCCACGCGTGAAAGTTTTGGGGAAAATAGAACAATTTATCAGAAGCATCTTCCGTATAGTATAGCTTACTATCTACATTGCGCGTTTGACGATTCGCTTTCAAAATTCAAAATTAATCGTGGAGAAACTTGCATCCAATTGTTTGTGAACGAGTTAAAGGAATTGGCACTTTCGTTAGAGGGATATTACAAGACTGTTGTACCGATGGAACCACTAAATTTCAATCAGATCAACGAATTTGATTTGTCGGCGGTCTGTCATATTTGTGAAAAACCGTTTACGCTCACAGACGTGAAACATCGTGATCACTGCCATTTCACGGGAAAGTACCGTGGTGCTGCTCACCGCAGCTGTAATCTAAATTACCAAAATTCGCACACCATCCCAGTGATATTCCACAATCTGTCGGGTTACGATTCACATTTCCTGATCAAAGCACTGGCTACATCGTTCGAGGGCACAACTGAGCTTCTACCCGTAAACAAAGAAAAGTACATTTCATTTACAAAATACGTCGAGGGGACAGATATAAAGTTCAGATTCGTAGATTCGTACCGCTTCATGCCCAGTAGTCTTGAGAAATTAGCAACGTATCTCGGTGATGATCAGAAATCAATCACACGAAAATTTTATCATAGGTCAGATAAATTTCAGTTATTGACCAGAAAAGGAGTGTTCCCGTACGAATACATAGACAGTTGGGAGAAGCTCGAGGACACACGGCTACCATCCAAACATCAATTTTACTCAAAATTAAATGATCGGGATATATCAGACGACGACTATGCACATGCATGTAAAGTTTGGCAAACTTTTAACGTTCAAACTTTGGGAGAGTATTCGGACTTGTATTTACAGACGGACGTGTTTTTACTGGCCGACGTTTTTCAAAACTTTCGACAGAGCTGTTGGACGACGTACAAACTGGACCCGTTACATTACTACACAGCGCCCGGTCTGTCGTTTGATGCAATGTTAAAATGTACAGGCATCGAACTCGAGCTTCTCACCGACATAGACATGGTTATGTTTATCGAAAAGGGTATTCGTGGTGGTGTATCACAGTGTTCGAACAGATACGCAAAGGCCAACAACAGGTACATGGGAGAGGAATTCGATCCTGAGGTCGAAGAATCTTATCTCATGTACTTTGACGTTAATAATTTGTACGGTGCTGCTATGAGCTTTGCTCTGCCATACAGTTCCTTCGAATGGTTATCAGACTTCGGACAATGCGACGTTCTTACCATCTCGGACGATGCGGAGTTTGGTTACGTGCTGGAGGTAGATTTGGAATATCCTGCGGAACTGCATGAAACTCATAAGGATTTACCATTGTGTCCGGAGCACTATGTACCTCCGATTTCGACCAATAAACAGCCAAAATTGACACCCACGCTATTTTCCAAGAAAAACTACGTTGTTCACTACCGCGTTCTGAAACAATGTTTACAATTAGGTTTAAAATTACTCAAAATTCATAGAGTTCTCAAATTCAAGCAAACTCCGTGGCTGAAAAAATACATAGATTTAAATACCGATTTGCGAAAAAAATCTGACAACGAATTTGAGAAAAATTTTTACAAGCTAATGAACAACGCAGTTTTTGGCAAAACTATGGAAAACGTGCGAAAGTACAGAGATGTTCGATTGATCACGAAATGGGATGGACGGTACGGTGCTAGAGCTACCATAGCCAAGCCTAATTTTCACAGCTGCACCGTTTTCGACAAAGATATAATTATCGTTGAAATGAGTAAGATGAAAGTCAAGTTGAACAAACCATTGTACGCAGGTTTCTCCATCATGGATCTAGCTAAAACGTACATCTATGATTTTCATTATAATTATATCAAACAGAAATTTGGCAACCGAGCAAAATTAATGTACACGGATACAGATAGTTTAATTTACAATTTTACCGTCCCCGACATTTACGAACACATGAAGGAGGACTTGCATAAATTCGATACTTCTGATTATCCGCTCGACAACGCTTATGGAATGCCTCGAGCGAACAAAAAAGTTCTCGGTTTGATGAAAGACGAGAACAACGGCAAAATCATGCTCGAATTTGTAGGGTTACGAGCTAAACTGTACGCGTTCCGAGTCATGGGAGATGAGACAGACACTAAACGTGCCAAAGGAGTCAGAGGATCAGCGTTAAGAAAAATAACCTTTAACGATTATTTGGACTGTGCGTTGAAACGTGAAAATCTATCCTCAAATCAGCATTTGATCATGAGTCGAAAGCACGAGGTATACACCGTAGAACAGCAGAAAGTAGCGCTGAGCTGGAATGACGACAAGCGGATCGTGTTTCAAAATACAACCGACACGCTTCCGTGGGGCTACAAGCCTAAGCTTTGTAATTTATAACTGTACCATGTCTGTCGATTGTCTAAAAAGACGCATACTTGTTGTGTATCGGATATAAAATAAAGAGGGACATACGTTTTTACAAAAAAAATTCATTTATTAAAATGTTACATGTCCGATTCGTTTATCCAACTGTTGTGTGTATTGTCAAAACCTAACCATTTAACGTATATTTTTTCTTCCACGCTTCTTGAGCACCTTCTCCACCAGATAGATATCCGGATGCTTAACCTTGAGGAGCTCTTGTTCGTAGAAACCACCAGCGATGGGTTGATCTCGGTAGTCTTTGAGCTTGTACGTCACAGGATGAGTATTTTCCACTCGACTTATCGTGAATATTTCAGTCGTCCAATTGGGAGTGTAACCTTTCTCGAAGACATTTTTGAATTTGCTGATTCGAACTTTGTCGCCGGATTTGAACTTTGCCGATACGGTAGGTATCGCTCGAAGCCCTCCGTACGCCTGACGTAACAACAGCCTCTCGTTTGCAACGGTGACATCCGACGGTTTCATTCTTATGGTTCGGTGTTTGACGTTGTTGTAAGCCGAAACCAAATCGGATAAGATATCGAGCCACTTGTAGCTTCCTTGCATGCTGAACCGTGTCCACATTTTACCTTTAAATTATTCGCTCTTCTGCTCCACCAATGATAACCCAGCAATCACCCTCGGATACGCAGACATCCATGTCCATGGAGCAATTTATGACTCCAATCGCTCAAACTACTGACATTTCTCCTTCAAACGCAACTCTTTCTCTCTCGGCGGTCTTACAGACCCTACGAACATGGAGAGATGCCTGGAGACACTTCTGCCCTTGAAAAAGCTTTCGAACCTCGAAGTATACTTCGAATACCGGGTCAGTGGCGTTCGTCGGGTTAAAACGAAATTTGGAGACAAAATCGTTCTGGACTTGGATGACTCTTTCACGATTTTTCTGCCCAACCGACTGAACAAAGCCCTCCACGAAAACGAAGATTTGTACCAGAAGGTGACAGCAGCCAGTAAGGAGATACGGTTGCATATACGCTATCTTGGCGGACCCTACAGTCAACTCGAATTTGTATACGTATAATATTCAAACAATGTTCTGCGTAAGTCTTACGTTTAATAAACAAAAAAGATTGAAATTATGAATATTTTTTCATTTATCCATCTTGTATACCTTCAATCCTACGTACGTTTTGTATCTAGAATTAAGTCTCAAAATCTAAGAAAATGTCCGAACACCACTAAGCAAAGACGGAGGGTTTCGAGCTGCGTCATGTGAACTCTACGATGAGTATTTGGACAGGTTCAGACCGGAGTGCAAGGTCGGCCGATAGCTGCGGTACATTCAGAGCCAAGGATCTGCGGTGTTGGGTTACTATCGCTCTAGGAATGCAAAACATAACTCGGTTTGAGTACAGCTCGGTCAAGGATGGAGAGCAAGGTCGAATCTTACATAAGCTTCGTATTGAAAAAAATTCTCTCTTAAGAGCTAAGGTGAAGGTATAAAATTATTTCGTGAATATTCTTTAAAAAAAACAGTTTTATTACATCTGTCGCGAACAGAAATAATAAAATAATGTACAACTCAGTCATAACAAAATTTAATATGGAAGGTTTAGGTAATAAGCAGGGATGTTTTAAATATATCGTTCTGAGGAGGACCCCCATCACGGTTGAAACGTAAACACAAAAAAAGTGTTTTGATGTTCACGACCTTCATATCCAAGAATAATATTATTCAACAATTCACCAAGGTCAAGAAAAATCGTCTTCTTCACTATTCCAGAATTTCCGAATTCCCTGGCTTTTACAGGTCTCAAGATTTTTGAAGTTACAGCATTGTTCAGCTCTGCGGGATCTGCGACATTGCAGTCTCTTGTTCCGTATATTACGCTTCGACTGCCATGACTTTGACGTTGATATAAGCTGAACTTTGTATAACTTTTTTGACTTGCATATATCATGTAAGACTGACGAGTCTGCATCGGATGCGTTGAGCTTATATATATAAGCCGATAGATCGCAAGAATTTGGAAACGGTGCGCACTGCGTTCTGCGCATATCGGAAAGAAAAATGACGTCAGAGATGCGGTGCGCACTGCGTTCTGCGCATCTCGGAGTGAAAAAATGACGTCAGAGACGACTGGGTCCACCCTTTAGCCGATCCGCGATCCCTAAATTTTGACGACAAAAAAAAAATCGAAATCAAATTTGAAATTGGAGAAAAAAAAAAAAATTTGTTGAAAAAAAAAAATGGAGCACGCGGTACTTGACAGGCCCATGTTTATATTGCCATCATAACATTTATATAGCTCGACTTGTATTTTCTTGTGCACGTTTTAAAAAGGCCTGCCAAGTACCGCGTGCTCCAATTTTTTTTTTTCAACAAATTTTTTTTTTTTTCTCCAATTTCAAATTTGATTTCGATTTTTTTTTTGTCGTCAAAATTTAGGGATCGCGGATCGGCTAAAGGGTGGACCCAGTCGTCTCTGACGTCATTTTTTCACTCCGAGATGCGCAGAACGCAGTGCGCACCGCATCTCTGACGTCATTTTTCTTTCCGATATGCGCAGAACGCAGTGCGCACCGTTTCCAAATTCTTGCGATCTATCGGCTTATATATATAAGCTCAACGCATCCGATGCAGACTCGTCAGTCTTACATGATATATGCAAGTCAAAAAAGTTATACAAAGTTCAGCTTATATCAACGTCAAAGTCATGGCAGTCGAAGCGTAATATACGGAACAAGAGACTGCAATGTCGCAGATCCCGCAGAGCTGAACAATGCTGTAACTTCAAAAATCTTGAGACCTGTAAAAGCCAGGGAATTCGGAAATTCTGGAATAGTGAAGAAGACGATTTTTCTTGACCTTGGTGAATTGTTGAATAATATTATTCTTGGATATGAAGGTCGTGAACATCAAAACACTTTTTTTGTGTTTACGTTTCAACCGTGATGGGGGTCCTCCTCAGAACGATATATTTAAAACATCCCTGCTTATTACCTAAACCTTCCATATTAAATTTTGTTATGACTGAGTTGTACATTATTTTATTATTTCTGTTCGCGACAGATGTAATAAAACTGTTTTTTTTAAAGAATATTCACGAAATAATTTTATACCTTCACCTTAGCTCTTAAGAGAGAATTTTTTTCAATACGAAGCTTATGTAAGATTCGACCTTGCTCTCCATCCTTGACCGAGCTGTACTCAAACCGAGTTATGTTTTGCATTCCTAGAGCGATAGTAACCCAACACCGCAGATCCTTGGCTCTGAATGTACCGCAGCTATCGGCCGACCTTGCACTCCGGTCTGAACCTGTCCAAATACTCATCGTAGAGTTCACATGACGCAGCTCGAAACCCTCCGTCTTTGCTTAGTGGTGTTCGGACATTTTCTTAGATTTTGAGACTTAATTCTAGATACAAAACGTACGTAGGATTGAAGGTATACAAGATGGATAAATGAAAAAATATTCATAATTTCAATCTTTTTTGTTTATTAAACGTAAGACTTACGCAGAACATTGTTTGAATATTATACGTATACAAATTCGAGTTGACTGTAGGGTCCGCCAAGATAGCGTATATGCAACCGTATCTCCTTACTGGCTGCTGTCACCTTCTGGTACAAATCTTCGTTTTCGTGGAGGGCTTTGTTCAGTCGGTTGGGCAGAAAAATCGTGAAAGAGTCATCCAAGTCCAGAACGATTTTGTCTCCAAATTTCGTTTTAACCCGACGAACGCCACTGACCCGGTATTCGAAGTATACTTCGAGGTTCGAAAGCTTTTTCAAGGGCAGAAGTGTCTCCAGGCATCTCTCCATGTTCGTAGGGTCTGTAAGACCGCCGAGAGAGAAAGAGTTGCGTTTGAAGGAGAAATGTCAGTAGTTTGAGCGATTGGAGTCATAAATTGCTCCATGGACATGGATGTCTGCGTATCCGAGGGTGATTGCTGGGTTATCATTGGTGGAGCAGAAGAGCGAATAATTTAAAGGTAAAATGTGGACACGGTTCAGCATGCAAGGAAGCTACAAGTGGCTCGATATCTTATCCGATTTGGTTTCGGCTTACAACAACGTCAAACACCGAACCATAAGAATGAAACCGTCGGATGTCACCGTTGCAAACGAGAGGCTGTTGTTACGTCAGGCGTACGGAGGGCTTCGAGCGATACCTACCGTATCGGCAAAGTTCAAATCCGGCGACAAAGTTCGAATCAGCAAATTCAAAAATGTCTTCGAGAAAGGTTACACTCCCAATTGGACGACTGAAATATTCACGATAAGTCGAGTGGAAAATACTCATCCTGTGACGTACAAGCTCAAAGACTACCGAGATCAACCCATCGCTGGTGGTTTCTACGAACAAGAGCTCCTCAAGGTTAAGCATCCGGATATCTATCTGGTGGAGAAGGTGCTCAAGAAGCGTGGAAGAAAAAATATACGTTAAATGGTTAGGTTTTGACAATACACACAACAGTTGGATAAACGAATCGGACATGTAACATTTTAATAAATGAATTTTTTTTGTAAAAACGTATGTCCCTCTTTATTTTATATCCGATACACAACAAGTATGCGTCTTTTTAGACAATCGACAGACATGGTACAGTTATAAATTACAAAGCTTAGGCTTGTAGCCCCACGGAAGCGTGTCGGTTGTATTTTGAAACACGATCCGCTTGTCGTCATTCCAGCTCAGCGCTACTTTCTGCTGTTCTACGGTGTATACCTCGTGCTTTCGACTCATGATCAAATGCTGATTTGAGGATAGATTTTCACGTTTCAACGCACAGTCCAAATAATCGTTAAAGGTTATTTTTCTTAACGCTGATCCTCTGACTCCTTTGGCACGTTTAGTGTCTGTCTCATCTCCCATGACTCGGAACGCGTACAGTTTAGCTCGTAACCCTACAAATTCGAGCATGATTTTGCCGTTGTTCTCGTCTTTCATCAAACCGAGAACTTTTTTGTTCGCTCGAGGCATTCCATAAGCGTTGTCGAGCGGATAATCAGAAGTATCGAATTTATGCAAGTCCTCCTTCATGTGTTCGTAAATGTCGGGGACGGTAAAATTGTAAATTAAACTATCTGTATCCGTGTACATTAATTTTGCTCGGTTGCCAAATTTCTGTTTGATATAATTATAATGAAAATCATAGATGTACGTTTTAGCTAGATCCATGATGGAGAAACCTGCGTACAATGGTTTGTTCAACTTGACTTTCATCTTACTCATTTCAACGATAATTATATCTTTGTCGAAAACGGTGCAGCTGTGAAAATTAGGCTTGGCTATGGTAGCTCTAGCACCGTACCGTCCATCCCATTTCGTGATCAATCGAACATCTCTGTACTTTCGCACGTTTTCCATAGTTTTGCCAAAAACTGCGTTGTTCATTAGCTTGTAAAAATTTTTCTCAAATTCGTTGTCAGATTTTTTTCGCAAATCGGTATTTAAATCTATGTATTTTTTCAGCCACGGAGTTTGCTTGAATTTGAGAACTCTATGAATTTTGAGTAATTTTAAACCTAATTGTAAACATTGTTTCAGAACGCGGTAGTGAACAACGTAGTTTTTCTTGGAAAATAGCGTGGGTGTCAATTTTGGCTGTTTATTGGTCGAAATCGGAGGTACATAGTGCTCCGGACACAATGGTAAATCCTTATGAGTTTCATGCAGTTCCGCAGGATATTCCAAATCTACCTCCAGCACGTAACCAAACTCCGCATCGTCCGAGATGGTAAGAACGTCGCATTGTCCGAAGTCTGATAACCATTCGAAGGAACTGTATGGCAGAGCAAAGCTCATAGCAGCACCGTACAAATTATTAACGTCAAAGTACATGAGATAAGATTCTTCGACCTCAGGATCGAATTCCTCTCCCATGTACCTGTTGTTGGCCTTTGCGTATCTGTTCGAACACTGTGATACACCACCACGAATACCCTTTTCGATAAACATAACCATGTCTATGTCGGTGAGAAGCTCGAGTTCGATGCCTGTACATTTTAACATTGCATCAAACGACAGACCGGGCGCTGTGTAGTAATGTAACGGGTCCAGTTTGTACGTCGTCCAACAGCTCTGTCGAAAGTTTTGAAAAACGTCGGCCAGTAAAAACACGTCCGTCTGTAAATACAAGTCCGAATACTCTCCCAAAGTTTGAACGTTAAAAGTTTGCCAAACTTTACATGCATGTGCATAGTCGTCGTCTGATATATCCCGATCATTTAATTTTGAGTAAAATTGATGTTTGGATGGTAGCCGTGTGTCCTCGAGCTTCTCCCAACTGTCTATGTATTCGTACGGGAACACTCCTTTTCTGGTCAATAACTGAAATTTATCTGACCTATGATAAAATTTTCGTGTGATTGATTTCTGATCATCACCGAGATACGTTGCTAATTTCTCAAGACTACTGGGCATGAAGCGGTACGAATCTACGAATCTGAACTTTATATCTGTCCCCTCGACGTATTTTGTAAATGAAATGTACTTTTCTTTGTTTACGGGTAGAAGCTCAGTTGTGCCCTCGAACGATGTAGCCAGTGCTTTGATCAGGAAATGTGAATCGTAACCCGACAGATTGTGGAATATCACTGGGATGGTGTGCGAATTTTGGTAATTTAGATTACAGCTGCGGTGAGCAGCACCACGGTACTTTCCCGTGAAATGGCAGTGATCACGATGTTTCACGTCTGTGAGCGTAAACGGTTTTTCACAAATATGACAGACCGCCGACAAATCAAATTCGTTGATCTGATTGAAATTTAGTGGTTCCATCGGTACAACAGTCTTGTAATATCCCTCTAACGAAAGTGCCAATTCCTTTAACTCGTTCACAAACAATTGGATGCAAGTTTCTCCACGATTAATTTTGAATTTTGAAAGCGAATCGTCAAACGCGCAATGTAGATAGTAAGCTATACTATACGGAAGATGCTTCTGATAAATTGTTCTATTTTCCCCAAAACTTTCACGCGTGGGTTGCAGTAAACATTCGAGATCCGCGTAAATGCAGAATGGAACGGTTTCTTTGTGCTTGAAATTTTTGAATTTCAGTATTTTTTCCTCATCTGTAGGTAGAATAACTTTGGTTTTGTTTAAATTCATGCAATCAGCTCGGTGCTTCAACAAACATCTTTCGAAATTGAAATGAGACAGACACCTATCGCACAACCAAGTTTGACATTTATGCTTGGAAATTTGAGATCTTGTTAATCGAGACAGATTTCGAATCCATGTAAAATGAAAGATTCTATTTTTTTCATAATTTACCATTTCATCATCATCGTCATCGTCAGTGGTTTCAGTTTCTATCGCCAAAAGATGAATTACAGGTTTATCAGACTTATTCTGACTCAGGTGAATCGGTACTATTTCACTTTTTTTCCGATCACCTTGGTCTATACCATAAACGTTAATTGATAGGTCGTTAAGCTTCTCAAATTTTGAAATGGTGTTTTTGTCTAGAGACATAGGAAACGTTATACCATCATACCGTAGCACTGAGCTGAAATGTGGATACGAAGTAATTTTACTGGGATTGTTGTCGGTTGGGAACAGAGCTGCGGTGACCGACCAGAGGAAGCAATACGAGTCGCTGTTACAGATGTTGACGACAGCCTTCTTATCTTGAATATCTTTGGGTAGTGGTGTGTATGTGAAGACACCGCCTCGTAGTGGCACGTACTTGTTGATATTCACAGTCAAATTGATTATTTCGGTCAGCGACCAGCCTGAATCCTTTTCCTGGAAATCTTCCACCTTTTTCAACAAACGCTCCGTCGCGTTTTCGATGAACCATTCGTTGATATCCGTTGTCTGGAGGATGATTTCATTTCTCGTATTAAAAAATTTGATCTCTTCCACCGTGCGATCAACTTTTCTGAGTTCAAATTTACAAGCCAGGATAACGTTGGCTTTCAAGCTCCCGTCTTTCTTCAGAGCGTTTTTCAGTCTCGTCACAGCTAGTACCTTTGCGTCTTCTAGAAATCTCTCCACATCTTTATGCTTCAAATTGACGATGGATCCAGTTCGAATTCTACTCTCGAAAGCTGATTCCAAATCTTCCCACCGTACTCGATCGCTTCTTCGTCGGCTTCGTAATCCGTCACCCACTTTCTGCAATTGTTGAAATTTGACTGTCAACGATTTCAGAATTCCAATTGTAGTCAAAATTCTTGTCTTTTCCCCGATCGTTGAGGCGTTGTTGTGTAAGATTTTATTCAAAAGCCTGATATTTTGGGTTCCGAGTCGAATCCATTTTGCAATTTCTGCCGGCGACGATTTTTCCGATAAAATCTTGAACGCCGATTCCATAACATCGATCAATCTCAAACACTTCGCGGATTCCATCTTGAGCTTTTTCCTCACGTATGCTTGACAGCTTGTGACGTAATGATCGTTTGCAGTGATGAGCGTCCTTTTTTATAAGGCAGCTGTACGGATGCGCGCGCACCTTTTGGCATTCCAAGAGCGATAGTAACCCGACACCGCAGGCTCTGTACCGCGACTATCGGTCGACCTTGGATATCAAACCGAGTAAGTGAAAAACGATTCTCGGAACCATTAATTTTGGAATGTCATGTGGTTGATAAGGTGGGAAAGGAATGTGAGGTGGTTGATAAGGTGGGAAAGGAATGTGAGGTGGTTGACGTTACACGTCAGCAGTCCTACCGTGGGAAAGGAATTCGGAGTGGTTCATGTTACACATCAGCAGTCCTATCGTGGGACAGGCGAGCACTACAGACCTTCGGTCGGTAAGATTGTCGGTAAAACAGCACGATTTTGACCCTTGATCGATACAACTGTCGGTAAGATTGTAGGTAAAACAGCACGATTTTGACCCTCGAACTGTCGGTAATTGACCTTCGGTACGTCAGACTGTGACGTCATCGCGGAAAAGGGTTTGAGTCTGGGCTGCGCGGAGCGGCTCGGTCGGTAAAGAAGGTGTTTGTATCCAGAACCCCCCTTGGTATACTACTGAGATATTCCCGGGCTAAGCGCCGCTGTTACTAGGTCAGTAATTTTATAGCGCAATTCCTGGTGTCAGCAGATAAGATACAATTTCAGCGGATGCCGAGGACAGTATGTGACCTTATCAGAATATGAGATTGTGATGAAGTCATTGAAGAAATTGAAGAAATGAAATGACATGGAATTTTGAAAAAGGTATGCCAAGGCGGTACGTCGAGGCGTAACACAGGGTTAAGACAAGCAAATGAAATGGTATCGATAACGGTGGGTAATAAAATAAGCAATAGTTATTCACAAAAATTTCGGTAGAAGAGAATTAAACGGTGGCTTTGAAACGAGAGACGGTAGTCGACAGTGAAAAATGAGCGTAGGTCCGGAGAAGCGATATAATGCAAGAGTTTACTTAAACTACACGTCACTGGGCGACGTGATCTTACCCAAGTTGCAAATGACGCTACGAAAATTATTATTCTGTTAATTAAAAACGAGAGTGAGAACCTTATTGCAATCGGTAGCAAACAAAGTAACGACAATAACGGAGGAATGCGGCGAATTTACCATAGATTCCAACCAGTACGAGAGATTGACATTCATGAGCAATTTACAAAATCGGTAACGTAAATGATCGACTAGATTCACGGTCAAGTACGATAGATAATTTATAGAAGAGTTATTCATAAACGATAGGATCGATAATTTACAATAGTTATGGATCCAAAGAATTATACAATGAATTCTTAAACATAACTTTCGAGAGAAGACAAAATTACCAAAGAATACAAAATCATAAGAGAACAATACTAAAATCATAAGAGAGTGAGAAATTTGGAGAGTTCACAAAATAAAGAAATACACTAAATACACCGCAGTACAAAAGAATCAAGAATATACGAAAATTATTAATTACTGAAATCATGCAGTCACACGGCGGTTTACCGCAACTCTAAGCCGTAAACCATGGTTCACAAAAAATACGCAGAACTTGAATTAATAATATACAGAGAAAAGAATAACAAGCAAAAATAATATAGGATAGCCAATAGCAATAGAAAAAAGTGCGTCAGTATTTAGAGGCTGATTCTACTTTCGGTTATGCTCCAAGGTACTCGATATACGATACAATAGGCAGGAAATGAATAAAAATATTATAAGCAATAACAGAAACAAATTATAAGGCACACTACTGATACAGAAAATTATGAAACGAAAGGTAGATCCAATAGGGCTCAAAATACGAAAGAGAATACAGAAGCAGACTGATAGAAATTCATAAGGAATCAGAAAATTCATAAATAATCAGAAAATTCATAAATACAAAGGAATTAATTATTTGGCAGTTATGAGGTCGCTCAAACGCGAAGATTATTGATTACTGAAATCATGCAGTCACACGGCGGCTGACCGCAACTCGAAGCCGTGGACCATGATTCACACAAAGTCGATAAATACAGTAAGAAATAGAATAAAAATTATAAGCAACTTCGTAACGATACAATACAATACAAAGGCAGAAGCCTTACCTCAACGATGACCTCAGGCCCACAACACTGAATTTATTCTGAATAAGACTTATCGAAATAACGAGAGAAAACTAGAACGACATCAGGAAATTTACAAAAGAAAAAAATGAAGCTGAAGGTATTACAACGGTAAAGGATAGTGAATAAACGATAGATAACGATAGCGGTATAATAAACGGTAGAATGATAGCAATAAGGTAAGGAAGGAAGAATCGGTAGCTCAACTCGGAAGAATAATTGGGAAAATAAGGACTATTGAAGCTGTCACTCAGCGGATCAACCGTAGAATAGATGGAGGTCGGAGTTCGGCTCGCCATTCTCGCGGTTGTCGTGAGGTGAATCTTCTTCCCTTTCATTGGTTGGTTCACCCCCACCGCAGATAGGCCATCCCTCTGTGGCGAATATCGGTTACGGCGTGGTCATGCGTTTTCGAAGATGATCGCTAGATGTGGCATAATGTGCTGCTCGTGGTTTCGTCATTGACACTAATTTGTACGATTCATTAGCTGCTTCAGTTTATTGTCCAGGTTGCCTACCATTGGGGACTTTTTCAAGGAGATCATGCAGTCACACGGTTGGCTTACCGCAACATTTAAACCGGAGACCATGATTCACATGAACAGTCCTGGCTGATAGAAAGGCTGCGTCGATCCTCGGAACTATGGCTTTATCAATCTGGACGTAGTGGTTTGGGGTCGGTCCGGCACCAGACCGGTAAGTCGGAAGATGGCAGGCTACGGTATGCCCTGTATGCCATCCTTACGGCATCCGATAAAGCGAGCGGTTGGTTCCTTCTTGAAGAGTGGTGCCCTCGGCTGTCGGAAGAATTTTTATCTTCCTGGTCACCGGCAGTCGAGGCGATACGAGAGGTTCGGGTGGATGCTATTCAAAGTGCGTGAAAGTGCACCAAGGTAGTGTAGTCTCATTAGACCGTCGGTAGGCGAAGTCGTCGAGAGCTGGTAACAGTAGATATCGGTAGCTGTTGATTCCTCGGTGGTTGGGATCGTTGTCGTGCAAGTAGCTTATTAGCGTGCGCCGGAGCGTGAAATGCAGAATTTACAAAAGAAGAATCAGTTAAAAGTAGATATCGCCTATTTTGTATCGAGTTCGATTGGAGTACCCCGCTGGGGACGCGTTTCCTAAAGATAAACAACGGTTGTGTGCCCTTGTGACGGCCGACTCTAAAACGCCACGTTACAATGCTTTGTCACATATAATAGATTAAAGTTTCCGTCTCTGGAGCACCTGATGTGAGAATGTATGTAGATAGATACATTTCCATCCTATTCACACATACAAAGCACAAGAAAACAAATTTGAACTTACTGGTGATGAGAGGAATTAACGACAACAGAGTCAGGGCGGCTAGGTGGTCTAGTGGAGTAAGGCTCCAGTCAAGCAACTCTAGATACCAGGTTCGACTCCTGGCTCCTTCGTTAATTTTTCGAAATCACCAGTTTTTCAAATTTATATCTCCAACAATGAATTTTCTCCTAACTAATGATACTGCACATCCGCATATCATTTATTAGACGGCTTTGATCGTCTTGCATGCTACCCATCAGAAGCGTAAGATTCCAACATGTAAACATTCATCTACATACATTCTTACATCAGGTGCTCCAGAGACGAAAACTTTCTATTCACACATACAAAGCACAAGAGTACAAATTTGAACTTACTGTTGATGAGAGGAATTAACGACAACAGAGTCAGGGCGGCTAGGTGGTCTAGTGGAGTAAGGCTCCGGTCAAGCATCTCTAGATACCAGGTTCGATTCCTGGCTCCGTCGTTAATTTTTCGAAATCATCAGTTTTTCAAATTTATATCTCCTATAATGGATCAAAGGGTGAAATAAGTTTGTCACCAGTAAGCACCGCTCTGCCGAAGAGCATGAGACGAAAGTTTCGTCACTTGTATGAAGTAAGTTACTTTTCACCAGCAAGCACCACTCTGTCCAAGAGAGCGAGCCGAAAGTTTGGTCAGTTGTATGGGTAATTCGTACTACTTTTCAATTCTTGTATTGATGCATAGATTCTATGCCTTGTCATAAGTTATAGAGTGTGAAATAAGTTTTTCACCAGTAATCACCGCTCTGTCCAAGAGCGAGAGACAAAAGTTTCGTCAGTTGTGTGGGGAACGTTTCTCCTACAAAAAAATTGATATTTTACTAATGAAATCAAAGTTTGGTTTTTCGTTAACTTTACATTAGTCGAAAGCAGAATTAATGTACATTTACGTACGTCAATCATTTCCGTAATGAGATCATGATGTGATGCAATCAATTGCATACATTGCGATGTTGATGAGCATCGTTCCGAAAGATTCACGAGTTTTCACAATGCAGCGGGCTTCTTCCATGTAGGTTTTTACTATTGAACCTGGTTAGAAGATGCGCGCTGCGCCACCTAGCGGTGTGCGGAGGTACCTTGGTACTCTGCTCTCTCTGGAAGGGGGCCGCATCGGACTTTTCACGCGTCTTTAAAAACACCTTCAGCCTAATTACAAACATTGTTTCAAAACGCGATAATGAATAACGTACTTTTGTTTGGAAAGTAGCGTGGACGTCAATTTCGACAGTCTACTGTTTGAAATCAGAGATACGTAATGCTCCGGACAAATTGGTAAATCTTTATGCATTCCGTGCAATTCGTCAGGATATTCCAAATCTACTTCTAATATGTAAACGAACCCCGCTTCGTCCTAGGTGATAAGAAGGTCGCATTGTCTGAAATCTGATACCCTTTCAAAGGAACTTCATAGCAGAGCAAAGCTCATAGCGACACCGTATAAATTGTTAACGTCAAAATACATGAGATAAGATTCTTTGACTTTTTGATCGAATGCCTTTCCCATGTACCTGTTATTGGCCTTTGCATGTCTGTTCGAGCATTGTGACACACCGCCACGAATACCTTTTTCGATGAACGCAATCATATCTAGATATTAGTGAGAAGCTCGAGCTCGATGTCGGTACACTTCAGCATTGCGTCAAACGACAGGCCGGGCGCGGTGTACTAATGTAACGGGTCCATTCTATACGTTGTTCAACAATTCTGTTTAAAATTTTAAAAAACGTCAGCCAGTGAAAAAATGTCTGTCCGTAAATACAGGTCTGAATATTATTCTCCCAAAGTTTTGACGTTAAAAGTTTGCCAAATTTTACACGCGTGCGCGTAATTGTGATCTGTTATGTCCTGGTCGTTTTATTAAGAATAAAACTGTTCTTTGGTTGGTAGTCATCTGTTCTCGAGTTTTTTCCAGTTATCGATGTATTCGCACGGGAAACCACCTTTTCTGGTCAATAATTGAAATTCATCCAAGGTACCGCAAAATTTACGTGTAATAGTCTTCTAAGCATCATCGAAATACGTTACCAATTTCTCAAGGCTGCTGGGCATAAAACGAAACTAATCTCGGAATCTAATCTTCATATGCGTTCCCTTGAAATATTTGGTGAATGAAATGAACTTTCTTTTATTAACGGGTAAAATCTGAATATTACCCTCGAATGATGTCGCCAACGCTTTAATCAGAAAATGCGCATCGTATCCTGATAGACTGTGGAATATAACTGGGATAGCATGTGAATTTTGATAATTCAAATTACAGCTTGGATGAGCAGCAGCACGATACTTGCCTGTAAAATGACAGTAATCACGATGTTTCACGTTTTCGGGCGTGAAAGGTTTTCCACAAATATGACATATTTTAGCAGATTGAAATTCGTAAATTTGTTAACGCATCAGACGTTCCATAGGTACAACAGTTCTCAAATATATTTCCACCGAATGTACCAATTCTACTAACTCATTCATAAACCATTGAATGCAAGTCTCTCCTCGAATAATTTTGAATTTTGAAATTAAATTGTTGAACGCACAATGCAGATGATAAGCTATACTGTACGGAATATGCTTCAGATAAATGTTTCGTTCTTTCCCGAAACGTTTAAGAATATGTTGCAGTAAACATTCAAGATCCGCGTAAATGCTGAAGGAACGGTTTCTTTATGCTTCAAATTTTTGAATTTCAGAATCTCATCCTCTTCTGTTGGTAAAATAACTTTGGTTTTGTTGAAACTCATGCAATCAACTCTGTGCTCCAACAAACATCTTTCAGATTGAAAGTGTGACAGGCACCTCTCGCATGACAAAGTACGAGCACGGTGACCAGAAATTTGTGATCTTGTTAATCGCGATAAATTTCGAATCCATGCAAAATGATGTGTTACTTTCTTTCCATAATTTTCCATATCATCATCATCATGAACAATTTCAGTCTAACACTGAAAGATGAATCACAGGTTCATCAGATTTTTTTCGGCTTAAGTAAACGGATACAATTTCACTGTGCTTTTTTTCGGCACATTCTATACCATAGACGTGATTCGAAAGTTCGTTAAGTTTTTCAAATTTCAGAATTTGATCTAAAGACGTTGGAAAATTCAAACCATCATACCGTAGCACTGAGCTGAAATATCAATACGAAGTGCCTACGCTGGTATTGTTGTTGGCCAGAAAGAGGGCTGCGGTGACCGACCAAAGAAAGCAATATGAGTCATTGTTGCGAATGTTGACGACAGCCTTCTCATCTTGAATATCCTCAGGTAGTGATGTGTATGTGAACACACCTCCTCGTAATGGCACGTACTTGTTAGTATTCATAGTCAAATTAATTATTTCGATCAACGACCAGCCAGAGTCTTTTTCTTGGAAATCCTTCACTTTGGCCAACACTTTCTGCTCCACGTTCTCTTCAAACCACCCGTGCATGTCCGTTGGTTGGAGGATGACTCGATTTTTAGTATTAAAAAATTGAATTGCTTGTATAATTTCAGCGTTTTTCGTTAAACTGTCAACTGGCTTGCTATAGAATGACTTCTCCACGCTGGCCCGGTTCCTTTTATGAGCAAGCAACAACATGACTCACGCATTATCGAAAATTCGCGAACAACCGTATGCAATATTCTTTGACGAAAATTTCAAGATATTTCTTGAACGGACCTGCAAGCGCGTGTGAGATAGTAAGGAAGGAATGTGGCGAAGAAGTCTCACACGCTTTATGTACGAGAGTGTGGTAGCGAACTAATCGCCAGACAGATACATGGAAGTATAGTAGTATTAGTAGATGGGGATGTTTTACTTTGCTCACTAGTATCAGGTTCACGAATTCTAGACCTACGTATTGGTGCAGTAGAACAGAGTCAGACAAAGGTAATTCGCAAACGTAACTGACAAGTGTCAACTGTCGGGCCGGAATTCTTCGACCGCGGGCCGCTTAACGTCAAGTCGAAACTTATCGGCCGATTCCGGGTATTGTTCACGTCGGACGATTCCAAGAATTGTTTGTCGGCCTAAATTCGTTCAGGGTAGTTGCATGAGCCTCTCAACGTCGTACCTTCCCTTTCGAAACCTCTCGATCGTCGGAGAATCTTCTCGAACCTTCTGGAAGCTCAACCTGCCACGTGCGCGGATCCTCGGTCGAACATTCAAGGATTCATGGAAGGGTGCGCTTGAACGCCCGAGGGTTTACGGGCTGCGCTCGGTAATGCAGTTACTCGATCCCGCTAGATGAGCATGATGACCGAGAGCGCTATTCATCTGGTAAGAGTAAGACCCAAGGTGATTGATAGCTAATTTCAGACACTTCTAAACGCCGAAGAACGCACGAGGGATAATAACTACGGCAATTTCGGGGATTTTTTACCAGCGATCACGGTCATTTGGGAGATTTTTTACCGATGATTATGGTCATTGGGAGATTTCTCTCCGACGACCGATTGGCAGAGAGCATTTTATCGACGAGGGTGAGGGTAACCTTCAAGGATTTGTGTCTGGGTAGAGCTCTGCTGGTAAGGAAGGTGTTTGTATCCAGTATCCCCTTTGCTATACAACTAACATATAAGAGCTCTTGTATGTTCTTTATCTATGATGACTACTAGATCGTCATGAAGGGGGGAAAACAAGTGGTTTCACCTTTTGTTAAAGTATAATTAAAAAAAAAAAACGATCTGACTTAAATTTAAAGTAACAGGTGCAATGAGCAGTCGCTGGAAGTGCGGAGATCGAGCGCGCGCGGCTGCTCGGAGCGCGTGCAATTGTTCAGAGCGCGTAAGAATACATTTTCAATCGAATTCCTTGTTTAATTAAATAAATTTATATATTCAAAAAATACAAACAATAATTAAATAGGTTCTATTCATGTTATTCAACTATAATAATTAGAATTTACATTTATATTTTGATTTAGACTAATGGTAGAAATAAAACGAATACATCTGTTTAAAAGGACGCATTTTCTTTCTTTGAAATCTGCCCAAAAACTATGCTTGAACAACTGTTCGAAAGGAAAGCTTTGTGACTGCGAGGATTAAATTGTGAATTTGTACTTGTTTAAATTATTTTGTTAATTCAAACAAGTTTTGTTTTAAGTGTTATTTGCAAATATTTTGTTCACAAAACTGAATTATTTTTTTATAGATTGTGAGTCCGACAACGAGTCTGAGCAACAGGACGAAGTCGATGACGCGTATTCGGACATAGATGATCAATTTGATGAAGAATGCGATACCGATTCATTTGAAATTTTTAAATTGACGTGATATCATCGACAAATTGCGATAAATACAATGTTTTTTTAATTCAAATAATTTTATTTCATAAACAAAGAAATTCAATTATTAATACACCTATCCCTACGCGGTTCGAGTAGCCGCGCGCTTGAAATCCGCCCTTCTAGCGACTGCCTGACTGTATCTGTTACATTAAATTCAGGTCCGACTGTTTTTCTCTTTAATTATACGTGATAATTAAGTAACGAACAAATTCTTCGCCAGTACAAAACCTTCGTACCGATCTAGTTATCGCGACTACTTATGCAACGTGTTGACTCGCCGCGTGCCGCAGCTACGTGGTCTGACCACTTACTCACATTTGGTCGTATTATAAACAAGTTTAGCGCCAACTTTCAACTATTAAAAAACACTTTCAGTGTATGTGATGATCCAACATACTTGGAAGTGAGCCACCGTCAGGTGTCGCTCTATCTGACCTTACGAGTGAGTGCTGACTCATGAACACCCTTAATTAATCTACTTCATATTGAATTATATGTCATTACAAAACTCTCGCAGTTGTTTACCAAGAGCTCTTCAACTACAAGGTCCGTCTTGTATCCCTGGCTATTTCCGCAAATTTGCTTGGCGATTGCGGACCGGGCAGTTATATTAGAAGTTATATAACTATAATTATATTGCGGTCATAGACATATTTTGAAATGTTGCAATAAAATATAACATTTTTTAAGTGTAACATTTCTGGATTATTTCTGAAATATTTCGAGTCGTATGAACAATTACGAGACACCGTGATATCTGCGTATGTTACAGTTACATGAAATTTGTGAAATGCACGGAAAGAGTATTAAAAGACATACGATATACATGGATTTGTGCTTGTTGTGTAATTTCATGATGTAATGGAAACATTGCAACTTTGATCAGCGAGACGCCTACGTTGAATAGAATTTACATGACAGTTGAAATGTACTGGTGTCTTTACAGTATGTCACAGTGCTACAAATATGTGAAAAATGTTCCTGGGAAGATAATATCAATTCTTCGTCACGGCTACGAAATTTGGTTCACTGACTACACCTTATCCATTTTACACATTGAATTAACTTAATGAAACCACGTAGTTGTATCCAGCCAAGTCCGCTTTATTATTTTCATATTGGCATAAAACAAGGCATTATTTGATTGTATTGACTAGATCAAAATCGAGAGTTCGTATACGGATGAGTAACATTTCTATAAGAATTTCTCTGAAATTTTTTTTATGTGTGCAGCCAGTTCTGTCTCATTTCAAATGAATTGTTGAACCAATATGTATTTCATTCAACAAAATATCTTGGCCATGGCATACCTTGGGCAAACATTGATGCTCTTTGCTGGGCAGCAGCGATGGCCATGGCGTTGAGTCCACTGGCCCCCGGAGTTGCGTAGACGTCATAGGCGGAGGCCCTCCTGGGCAGTTGAACTGGCAGATTAAGTCCCGCATCGGTATGAACGGGCTGACTGGAACCGGAAACGCCCCCCGACTTTACCTCATCGTCGTAAGACCTTTGCCTCGCGACGCGAGACTTTCGCCGGATAGTACCACCGCTACGCTTGGAGTGACGCCGTCTTTCTTCCTCCTCATCAGCGTTGAGGTCTTCTGTCAGCTCGAAATCTGGAATTTATCATCATTCACAGGGTGAATCGTTACTAAAATCGACTCAGGGATTATCCGCAGGAAATTGCTTCAAGCGCATGAAAAAGAATTACGCAGTAACGAAAGACCGATTTTGAAATTAGCAAACCTCAAAAATTCTGGTACATACGTATAGATTGTTTTGGCTCGTTTCTAATCCCACGTATAGTGATGACGGATTTTCCGAAAGGGGTGAGTCGGATTGCCCTGATTTCATGAAATTCGATGACAAACTTTCAATTCAATGGTTCCTGTGCAGTCCCGAGATTTTGAACGATTTACTTTCATCATATTTTTTGCGAACTATACATATGTGTAGCCTGTTCTAAAACGATTTTTTCGCAATGCTCATCACTTATACTGGACAAAGGATTAAACACGCGAACAACACCAGAAAACAAATTTCAGAGGTCATTTACGTGGACCCGTTATGTCGACTATATCGTAAGTCATGAGAGATTAAAACCATGAATTCAACACTAAATGCCCTAAACCCCTGAAGAATTTAAGAGATATTTAGAAATGTTTTGTTGCTCAATGCCAAGGAACATTTGAACAAGTGTCAAACTGAAACACTTCGAGGAAGATGATAACGGAAAACACAATCATCATTAAACTGTGTTGAATTCAGCATCAAACGGTACGACAAAATCCTAATTGAGTGTCAATTTACAAATGATACAAATTTTTTATGAATACCCGAGGTAACAGGGACGACAGAATGATGCCGAGAAAAGCAACAAGAGAAGTATGGCAAAGCCAGTTCTGGCAAACACTTTTTTTATGGGCAAGCTCCCCCATACGCAAACCCTTGAAGGTTACCCCTCTCCCCTCAGAAAATAAAATGTGCTCGGCCGATCAATTGTCGGTAAAAATAATCTCCCAAATGACCATGATCGTTGATAAAAAATCCCCGGAATTGCCGTAGTTTTTATCTCTCATTAGTTCTTCGTCGATAAGAAGTGTTTCGGAATTGCCCGACGAATTTCAACTTGACGTTGAGCGGCCCGCGGTCAAAGGATTTTGCGGCAATTATGAATTCTGAAAGGTTCTGTAAGCGTTAGAAAGACCCGCTGTGGCCTAGAAAGGATTTAAGGTCGACAAACAATTCTCGGTATCGTCCGACGAAAACAATGCTTGGAATCGTCGGACTAGTTTCGACTTGACGTTGAGCGGCCTGTGGTCAAAGGATTTTGGAGCGCCGTTGAATTCT
Source organism: Neodiprion lecontei (assembly GCF_021901455.1). Taxonomy (NCBI): domain Eukaryota; kingdom Metazoa; phylum Arthropoda; class Insecta; order Hymenoptera; family Diprionidae; genus Neodiprion; species Neodiprion lecontei. The sequence goes on along the minus strand of NC_060266.1, from coordinate 13,042,260 downwards.
GGCAATTTCTGAAATGAACTCTCAACTAGTAGGACAGAGGTTCAATTAACGCCTGATATTGATGATGAAAAGTAGTTTATTGAAGAAAACATAAAATTACAGTTTAACGCAGAATTTTTGATCACAGATCGCTCAACGGCAAGTTGAAATACGCCGGACGATTCCGAGAATTGTTTGTCGGCCTTAATTCAATCAGGGTCGTTGCATGAGCCTCCCAACGTCGTACCTCTCCCTCGAAACCTCTTGATCGTCGGAGAATCTTCTCGAACCTTCTGGAACCTCAACCCGACACGTGCGAAGATTCTCGGTCGTTCGTCCGAGGATTCACGGGGTGTGCTCGAAACCCTGAGGATTCATGGTCGATGCGCATGGTGACTGAGAGCGCTATTCATCTGGTGAGGGTAAGAGCTACGGTAACACGTAGCTAATTTCAAGCACTTCTTATTAATGAAGAACGCATGACGGATAAAAACTACGGCAATTTTTAAGATTTTTTCACCAACGATCATGGTCGTTTGGGGGATTTGTTACCGGCGATCATGGTCACTGGGGAGATTTTTTTACTGACGATCGATCGACACAGCATATTTTATCTTACGAGGGGTGGGGGTAACCTTCAAGGGTTTGCCTCTAGGGGAGCTTTCCGGTGAAAAAGGTGTTTGTATCCAGAACCGGCCTTGCTATACTACTAACAAACATGTGGGTCTTTCCAGTCTAACTGAACACGCTCATTGATACCGATCGTTTTCGAATTTTGAATCTTGTAGTGTACATTCAAACTAGCACTTATGATTTCTTTACATTTCCTATCTCAACCTTTCGTAAAAAAAAATATTTAACAAGTCGTTCACATAGTTTCTATGTCTACGTGTTACGATACCGAAAAATTAAGTTTTTTCTCAAAGTGCAACACCTCCAATTTAGAAAATAATTCATTTTATATATATTGTAACGGACAGTTGTTCAAAATCGCATCAACACCAACAGTGCCCGTGACATACACGAATCATGACAATAACTGACACAGACAGCTGATCGGGACGACCATTGACATCGACCGTGACCTGCTAACGTCCAAAATAATAAACAAAGACGACGGACGCTGACAAACGAATACCAGTACGATGACCCACAACAGAACACACAAATAGGGAAATGACGTCGATAGGATAATCCAACAACAGCTTCGGGAGAGTATAAAACTGTAGGACCACGAAGAGCGGTTACCAGTTGTCCGGAAAGCGCCGAACTGCGTTACAAAGTAGACGGATAGTCAAAGTTATTAGACCAGTTGTCCGGCATAGCGCCGAGCTGAGTCATTATTGTACGAGGCGTTTCTCGTCGAGAGAGCGTTATCGAATTTAGCTTCACGATATTTAGGGAGGAAATTCAAGCAAAGAGCTTAGTCCAAAATTTGAAAAGAGTATGGAAATTTGAGTTCACGATAGCCTGGGACGTCTAGAGGAAATATTGAGTAGAGCCGCGTATTTAACGTTGAGCTGTAGGGAAATTTAGGAGCAGAACCGACGAATTCTGATAGTTTTATGATTTCTTTAATTTTATTTTTATTTCTTTTGTTCTCTACGGTTATATTTTGTAAAACCACATCATTGTCTACTGACAAAGACCATTGTACTTGAATTAATAGTTATTGAAACATATGTTCCATTTAAACATGCACTCGTCTGTCTTGCTGTCAACACATTTCTTGAACACATAGCTTTACCTTGAAAAGAGGAGGGGAATAAACCAACAGCCAGTCAAGGTATTCCCTGGTCTAAAAGGTTGGGGGGTGTTTTGGGTCAATAACTCATAACAAAATATAGGCAGGCGACTCTACTCCGAGTTCGCGATTAGAAGGGAGTACCGGAAAACCCGTATCTCCGACTAGGTGACATACGCCTCTCTCACTTGTCTCTAGTTTGAAGCAACGGTCTACAAGCCCTTGTCTTACTGAAGGAAGCAACGGGCGGAGGTGCCTGTTCATGTATCCAGGCGGCTTTGGTGATACCTAAATCCGTATAGTTCAACTACCCAGGGTTTTTTTTTGGTTCTGATAAGCTGATCCAGCTTTTACCCATCAGAGGGGGTTCCTTATAAATCTATTATTTCAATCAGAAATCGATGAAGAACACACAATAACGGTTTCATCACATAGGCTGTGGCCCGTGATAAAACGTAACCGTTGCAATATATATATGTCAAGGATAATGAAATGAATAACGAGGAGGATTATCACCGCTTTCTTCTATTCGGTCTCCAGAGAAACTACGGCAAAGATCGATAACAGAATAAACATTGAGCATTTTGGATCTTGTTATAAACGTTGAATTTTAAAAAGCTTTGTTCAATAAGTTAAGTTCCGTTTTTATCTTGTAAAAGAATAAAAAGGTGGTTTATCATGCGTCCCACACGCAAAACACAAAGTTCGCAAGTGTTATCTGGCCATTCTCCGACATATATATATATATATATATATATTGAACGAGCTTTTCACCTCACCCGGGGGAAAGTGGGATAAGCCCAGAGGCATGTTTACAAGAGTGGCGTTCTCCAACACGGAAATCAAGATGGTGGCTGCTCGGTGACGCGACGGCGAGACAGAAGTTGGGCGCCAGGCAGAGAGCCAAAAAAGAGCTGATGCTTTCGCAAACACCTGAGAACTCGACTAAGCTACCAATTTACCGACTCGCACGGCAACTCTTAAGAATAGCAAGCAGCAATACTACACTTTGATGAAACTCGATGACTGAATGTGACTGGTTGGTGGTCGATGAGGAGAACGTAAGCATGGAGATGAAATAGTATTAAACGAATCAACAGATTTTGGATGTCTAACCAGCGTATTTATTAAATCAAAACCATAGCACAAGGCAGAGGGCAGAACAAATTAAATAATGACAACGGCAAACGAATTCATTGGTGCTGGCATGCGTCGATACAATCCCGAATGAATTATAGTAAAACAATGTGGCAGTTGATAACAAATAACAGATTCAAAACAAGCGATAACTAACGTAACAAAGGCAAATTCAAGCAATGCTGTTATTAATAGCTGTTACTCCGCAAAATACGAGCCAGCACTCGGCATCAAAGGCACGGGTGCACACACACACGCACACTCTCCCTCTCTTCCTCGTATGCACTCACGCGCCAGCTGGTGCACGGCCGAGAAGTGGCACAGCACACGACGGGTCCAGTCTTTAAATCTTACAAAGTAAGAGCGGCAGAAGGATAGGGAACGACGATTCAGAGCTCTTTACTATTCCTTAAGGTGCTTTCAAATTTGCGTGAAAACTCCCATGCAGCCCCCTTCCAACGAGGTAATGCAGAGCAGAGTTCCAAGGTACCTCCACACACCGCGAGGTGGGGCAGCGCGCATCTTCTAACCAGGTTCAATAGAAGAAACCTGCATAGAAGACGCCCGATGCATTGTGAAAATTCGTGATTCTTCCACAACAATGCTCATCAGCATCGCAATGTATGCAAACGATTGTATAAAACCATGATCCGATTATGGAAATTATTAACGTACATGAATGTACGTCAATTCTTCATTCGACGAATGCAAAGTTAACGAAAAACCAAACTTTGATTTCATTAGTAAAATATTGTTATGACATCCACACACGCGGAGCGTGTGACACCTTAGGCAGATGGGCTTATCCCTTCTCCCCACCAGCGCATCTTCTGTTTACTCGGACTTTGTGAATTGTATTCATTCGTATCCAGTCTTGAGAAGCGTTCGGTCGATAATAAACCTTGTTCTCCATAAGACTGCCCCCCCCCCCCCCCCCCGAGTTTTATTTTCCTAAAAATATCAACTTTTTCGTAGGAGAAACGTTCCCCACACCTGACGAAACTTTCGTTTGTCACTCTTGGACAGAGCGGTGATTACTGGTGGAAAACTTATTTCGCACTCTGTTACTTATGACAAGGCATAGAATCTATGAATCAGTACAAAAATTGAAAAGTAGTATGGTTCACCCATGTAACTGACGAGTAACTTTCCTCTCTCACTCTTGGGCAGAGCGGTGTTTACTGGTGAAAAGTAACTTACTTCACCCTTCAATCTATTATCTACGACAAAACATAAAAATAATGAATCGATACTGAGATTGAAAGAGGTATGGATCTCCCTGATTCTTTAATAGCCCCTTAAGATGCTATTGAATTGACCTTAAGGGTCTATCATATATGCTGTACACCTCGAAGACGCGGAGAGCCAAAACTCCTACATCACTGAAGCGATCGCAACAAAACTAGGGCAACTGATAGCTTATTTTATCAAAGAGAGGAGCGACTTTGTATTTTTTCAAAATTTTGAAAGAAAATTTACAGATCGGTGACCACTCACACAAAATGAGAAAATTTTTACAGGTGCACTAAATAGATCGAACCATTTGGTATGTATCGTGCCTACACGGCAGAGTTACTTGTATTGGGATACACTCATGTGATTACGTGTGACACACACCTTCAAAACTGTGCAGAACTCGAAAACAATGGCTACCTGACATGCGCAGTACGGTAAGTCGGAGAAACGCCGGGTCAACATGTGCTGGCACAAGCAGTTGCTTGATACGCGTGAGCCAGACAACACTCTGGCTCCTCTCCAACTTGGTGAGCCTATAATTCGAATCTCTGATTTGAACTGACGCTAAGTAGTATTTGTGACGACGGTTGTGTTGATACATAACTGAGACAACGCCACTGCGGCATAAGAGGGTCGACACTCGTAGTCACTCCATGACATAGCGCCTCTCGGCCACTGAAATAGCGCCGCTCGGCCGTTCCATCTCTCTCTTGTATTCCCACTGGGGAATTGATTATCGCCTTGATAATTATCGTGTAACTAGCTTCCACGCTAGCACCTTGTAAGGCGGTTGAGCTCACCCCTATTGTGTCTTCACTCGAAGCGTCACAATTTTCTCTCTAGATACATCCAGTGCACACATGCACTCATAAATCCAACATTCATACAGATACATTGTACACATTTTCGAGGAGGTTTTTACTCAGTTCCTGCTGAGGTTTTCCTCCTCTGGGGAAATAAACCATCATTTGATTGACCCCCAAACCGAGTGGATTTATTTAAAATACCTAACCTTGCCCATATCAATAATTGTTATAAGTATTAATTTCAAGATGAAAGGGAAGCACGGGAATTAATCCTGGTGATCAATTTCCGACAAAACATAGTATGATGCCACTCGGGGCTGATGAAACATACATTTTGAACTCAGTCCAGAATGGCAGCTGGTTTGGTTTCCGATTACGAAAAACACCGACATCTTATTTTGGCATCATTTTTCACGAACTTTACACGTCGGAATCATGCTTTCACATCTTCTATCGTAGATACAGATTGGCGACGCTGGTGATACCTTCTGCTACTGGTGAGCCCGGCGAGTATTGCTCGTGCTCACACAAACAAATAACGTGACAACTCTGTGAACTATACGTGCAACTAGAAATTCTTGGACGATAATTGTTGCTGAATCGCGTTTTGTAGCTCATACCGACTGCCTGTATCTTTTGAAACTTGGAAAGGACCCGAACTAAACGAGAATCGTGATTCGAATGAAAAGAGGTTATTTGCTTTGCATTGCTCTCGTTAATTCCATGAGAACGGGAAAAGAAGTATTACGAATAATTACTCGCAGGTCTCAAGACAACATACCTCGTCACACTAACATAACCTGAAATATAAATGTTAACATGAGAGACGGATTCATCTGTAGGATATAAATTTCGACTACCTTATATTTCTATTCGTTTTATCTGTTAATTCTCACTTTCTTGAAACTAATTTAAACGATCGAAAATGAATCGTGGTCCATCCAGCCTTCTTCGACCGACAGCTAGCACAGAGTACACATAACCTGGCCGGGCTGACTATACGTCACATTATATATAAGTGGCATTAATAAAATTTTCAAAGGGGTCGAAATTACGAGCAGCTCGTAATTTCTACGAGTTTTATTAATCAATTTCCACTTTCCGAAAAACGAAAATTAATTTGAACTATAAATGGTGTCTATTTAGCCCCTTTTAACGGCATTCGACTGTCAACTAGCAGAACGAACATACAACCTGACCCGGAAGACATACCGCAGATCAAATATAAATGGGATGAATAAAATTGTCATTGGGATCAAAATTCCGACAAGCCTGTAATTTCTATTTTCTTGATTTAATGATATACACTTTTTCAAAAACGATAATTGATTCGAACAATCGACGGTGATTCCAGTCCAACCAGCCTGTCTTGGTTGACAGCTAGCAAAACATAAATATCACGTCACGGGGGGTATAACTTAACCTCTTCGACTCAACCACAGATTTGAATACGAGTGGGACGGATAAAATCGTCTTCGACATCGAAATAACGCTAAGCTCGTTATTATTACCCGTTTCATTCGTAGCTTCTGATTTTACGAAAATCCAAAATTATTCGAATAATCGATCGTGAATCGTAGCCAACGTAACCTCCATCGACTGACAGCAAGCAAAACGTAATACCACGTCGCGGCGGCATAACCTAACCTCTCTAACTCAACCACAGATTAGAATGTGAGTAAGAATAATAAAATCGTCATTGACATCGAAATAACGCCAAGTTCGTTATTAATACTTGTTTCATTCATTTATTCTGATTTTTCTGTTACGTCCGTGAGTAGAGTTACTCCTGAGCGGTAAGAGTAAACTGGTTGGCTTCGCTTTTAAGTTCCAGGACAACCGGAAATCAGGATGCGGATCGAATAACGTAGGGTTTGTTTGAGATATTACTAATATATTTATTTCGAGGAAGTTCAGATGACGGTAAAAACGAAGTGTGTTGTATGAAGCTATGTAAGAAGTCTAGATGTGACGTTGTTGAGAGTTAGAATAGAAGTGTCCCTCGAGACGTGAATCGTATGGGTGCAGAAAAGGTGTGACAATGCTAGGAGTAGGGAATGGAATTTGATGAGTAAGCGTGATAGTGAATAGCGTGAGACTACGTAGAGATAAGAGGACAGGACAGAGACCATGAGATTAATGTAAGAACTGTGGGAGAGTTAGCGAGTAGGAAAAATAGAGAGAAGTGGTATGCTGGACGTAACATTTCAGAAAAAAAAAATTATTTCAATAATGGGTGGCAGATAAAGAAAGTAAGAGCTGGCTTGGGGCACTCGAGATATAAAAAGTGGAGTTTATGGGCCAACGAGAGAGGGGAACTCATTGTCGGTGAATCCCAGTTGCTCTTATAGCGTTTTCCACTGGTTGCACCGAGTGCGCACTGGCTCGAACAGGGGGCACTCGTCCCGTGCATGCGTCGCCCGGCATCGGGGCAAACCTTCCGAGTGGAACACACCGTAAAACGTATAAAGGCAGGCTAGGATCATAATTTCTCCTAAATCAGAAATAATGTGACGTTACTTGACCGACTGCGCGACTGTCAGTTTTCCAAGCAAGTGTTACGTCCAGCATACCACTTCTCTCTATTTTTCCTACTCGCTAACTCTCCCACAGTTCTTACATTAATCTCATGGTCTCTGTCCTGTCCTCTTATCTCTACGTAGTCTCACGCTATCCACTATCACGCTTACTCATCAAATTCTATTCCCTACTCCTAGCATTGTCACACCTTTTCTGCACCCGTACGTTTCACGTCTCGAGGGACACTTCTATTCTAACTCTCAACAACGTCACATCTGAACTTCTTACATAGCTTCATACAGCACACTTCGTTTTTACCGTCATCTGAATTTCCTCGAAATAAATATATTAGTAATATCTCAAACAAACCCTACGTTATTCGATCCTCATCCTGATTTCCGGTTGTCCTGGAACTTAAAAGCGAAGCCAACCAGTTTACTCTTACCGCTCAGGAGTAACTCTACTCACGGACGTTACAAAGAAGCCAATTGAACAAACTCAACGGTAATTTTTTGTTTGTAAATAAATGTCACAAATGTTAGGCACGAGCATACAAGAGCAAAAAAATTGACAATTCCACTGAAAAGATAAAAATTAATCAGCAGCAAGTCAAGTTGTCCTAATCTCCTGAAATATACCTAGCAGTTGACCTCTAAAAACTGAAAAAAATGTCTATCCATACTTCGATATCGGACATGCTGTGGATTACTTCCATGAAATTTGAAATTTCGAAATCTCTCCTCTGTCTTTCTATCATCACTGCTAGACGAAGATGAAATTAGATCTAATAAAAGAGTTTCCGTCACAGCATCTATTTCGACTGTTACACGATCGGCAGCCATAATTGCACTGCTTTGACACCGACTCCCGATTTCAGGGCAATATTTTACGCACTAAGTGCTAAATTCACGCACCCGAGCTGCCAGTGGCACACGCTGGAAATACGAGTCTACCGCAAGTGCGCTCTCAGTTCACACTCAGTGCAACCAGTGGACAACGCTATTAGTCAACACGCGTTATTAAACAAGGGTAAAATTGACACTAGTTCTTCTCTTTTCTGCCATTTTGATATAACACTTTCGTCTCACTTCCGTACACTATTCTTACCATAGAGATATTAAGATAGAGGCGGTGAGACAGCGCTCAAAGCGTCCAGGAAATAGAAAGAGATGACAATTCCCATAGCCGTGTTTGTCCCTGCCGCGCTATCGTCGTTGAAAAAAGACAGGAACGGCTGTCTGATCTTTCTTCGTTCTGTATTCAGCGGACGTTTCCACCTGCAGAAGGGCCTACCTGTGCCTCGCCACCAATATCATCACATCATTATAGTTCTTACATCTCTACGGGGGCATCACTCACGATACTCTCCCCAGTCCTGATTTGTCAGATAAATTTTGTGCCAATCTGAACAGTATCGGGACTTTCAATTTTTCGCAAAGGATCATTTTCATATTCCAGTGTAGAATTCATCTGTTAATTCTTCCCTAGGCTATGAATCATTCCAAAGTTAACGGAAATATAATGTCAATTTCGAAATCTGCATGAAATGTTGCCATTGCTATACGTGTGTACAAACATACGTGTGATTTTTATTTTCAATTGAGTAATACATTTTTATACTTTGAGTATTTTATATTAATTTAACCTCCCTGTTATGATCAAAACTGCTCAGCTCTTATCTCGTGAACAATTATTTTTATACTATACATGTCCAGATATTTTTAACATAGAACCAGATGTTCTTGCGGGATTCTACAGAAAAACAACCCCATTCCGTTTATAGAAAAACCAAGTTGACCCTCATCGCAGCTCAGCCCGCTTACCTACAAGAAATTTAACTGTACCGTATTCTTTCCCCCTCGACATCCGAAAAGTTTGTTTTAAGGTGTTTTTCCGTATTTTTCTTAGTTTCGGAGATGTCTGCCCAAGGCGATTACAAATCACCCTGATTACGCACCCGACTATTGTCGCGAGTGGTGTATACATATATGAGAGTTCGAATCCAAAGATGGCGGCGTGCCCCCCGAGCCCCCCTGGCCCCCCCGCCCTCCACCTCTGAATCCGCGGCGTTGACCCCCCCCCCTGCCCCTAAATCCGCGGCGCCACCCCCCCCCTCCACCCCCTGAATCCACGGCGTCACCCGCCCCCCCATGCCCCCTTAATCCGCGGCGCTGCCACCCCCCCGTTGATCATTTTCGCGGTTTGCCGCAAGATGACTATTTTCATAGGATTTGACACACAAACACACACACACACACACAAAATAATTCCTGTCGAGACTTGTTTGGCGCCGAAAAGCCGCACATAAGTCGGATAGGGTAAAAACCCGCTAGATGTATTGAAAAAATTCCAGGAAACGACCCCTGAAGGAAGGTTTGAAATGGCCTTTTGAATGCTTTTAACAATTTTTTTTTATTTAACATCAATTACATTTAGTTTTCTTATTCTATTCTGAATCATCTTATTCCAAATTTTGACGGGTAATATTATACATGTTATTTTCTATATCCATATCAATTAAACATATCATTATTCCAAAATTGACTTATACCAATTTTTTTACAGTACCACTGATCGGATTATATTCAACATTGCGGTCATGCAAGATCATGCAGTAGGCAGAAGTGTATGGTGGAAACGTAATGCTGAATTCAAATTCTAATCGAATTTCCACAGGTCCAGTTTTCAATGTTTCCTTCTGCTTGGAACGATCGATGACGATAAGGGGAGCGTGGTTTATAAATTCCCGCTTCGGAAGCAAAGGCTCAGCTTCTTTCTTGTGGTAGGTGATTTAAAACCGAACATACATATCATTGAAAATGGCGTATTGATTATTGTATACTCGTATATCAAAATTAATATTTCCGTAGGGATAGCACTGTGAGTTGAGAAAGGATTTCACATCTCTGATCCAAAAATGATCAAATACGCTGGCATTTCTCAACAGCTCGTTTCTCCTTGCAGTCTGAAATCTTAGAACGACATACCTCGGCTTCTCAAGCTGCGTCGATGTCTTGACTGACCATATGTGCCGCGTTGTTGATGGGAGCATCGGATACACGTACGTTTCCCAAGAACGAAAACTCATGTATATGGCCGGATCCTTGGCGATGTAGTTGAGTAGCTGGATTTTCGGTTTATCTGCCAGTTTGATGTAGGGCAACAAACACTCGATTTTATTTATGGTGATTTTGAAGTTTTCCGTGTGCAAGGCCTGAATCACGGCATTCAAATCAGTGTTGGAAGGTGTGAGAATTAACTCGTGTTTAGCATTGACGATGACTCGACGATAATCTTCGGCGAAGCCTAGCACATAATTGAACGGTAAAACAACATCGAAATTTCCAGCGGCATCGGTTAGTTCCTTATCCCCACTCAACCACCCGGTATTCTCCAGACTATATTGCTGGCCTGCAGTCAAGGATACGTAACCCTTTATAGTGCTGGTGATGCCAACATTTTTATTCCGATCAATCTCTACACCGTTCAACTCATAGCGAACTTCCTCAAACAAATGACAAACGGCCATATTGATCAATTTCGTAACCGTCACCGCAGCCACACCATTATCCTTTGTGATTTTTCCATGAATTTGTAGAGAGCTTTTACTGGGCAGTAAACACAAGTCTTGATGTTGAACAACAATATGGATTTCATCGTTGTTCTGGAAGGTGGATGATGCAAACGGCTGATGAGCATGAATCTCAGAGTGCGCGATCGATTCGTCGAATACCACAGGTTTCTGTATTCTTATTATTTCTTCCATGGTAACACACACAGGATCCAGCGAACACGAATTCTTATTTTCCAAAATTTCCACGTAATCGAAGACCCAGGCTCTTGAGAAACCGAACGTTCAGATGTGTCAGTCTCGCAGGCGGTGTAAACGTTGTCAGAGGTGTCGGGCAATTGATGATTTTTGACCATGACGTTTGACTTTTATAACTTTTGCCCAACTTTCTCGTCTCAAACACGATTTCCATTATTTGAGTGATTTCACGTGTAAACGTACAGTAATCGTTTCGCCGCGAAAATTAATCAGCTCGTCGTCTTGATCGACTATTCTCAGCTGTAAATGATGTATCGACTGTACGGCGATTGGCAGATAAATGACGTTGGTAGGCACTTCGACAATCTTATATCCCGATAGAACGGTTGGGAAAAATTCGTGAATCGTGTGAGCTCGATGCTCGTTTACGTACGCCCATGTGGTTATGCTACACTTAACGCGTAAAGTATTAACCTTCAGTATGGCTACGGGTAATTCAGATTTATGAGCAACGTTTCGTGATAGCTCAACCGCCTTAAATCCCAATAATCGGCCGATGGAATCTTTGGGCTCAAAGTCTACCACATGATTGCACGTGACTTCACTGTTCAGCTTGTTGTTGTTAGCTGTCAGACTAAGGGTGATGTCGGAGGGTAGCTCCTCAGGCCGAAAATTTTCGATATCCTCAATTTCATAGCTTCCCGTGGGTATCGCGATGCTCTCTCTGCTGTTGTCCGCTCGTTTCAGGAAAAATTTATTACACCTCTCGTGAATATCGGGTATTGAATTGAATGTCAGGAACTCGACGAGTCCGAGAACATAGTTCTTCTCTGGTGATAACTCGATTGGGGGGAAATATCGATTCTCCAGCACGGAGGATGTGCCTGATAGTGTTGACGTCAACGATTCCGGCATGACTAATGCTTGCTCATGTAACACTTGTCTTTTTATAGTTGTTCGCTGAGAAATTTGAGGCACAAGTGGCCGCAAATCACATATCATATTCTTGATACCTCTTATAATTGTATTTAACGCTACCAACACCGAGATACCTCATCAAGTCCTTAGGCGGTTTCAAATCACCGAAACTATCGAAGTAGACAACATGGTCATCATTTTTCTTGTACGCAACCCAATGTGTCCCTGGACCGTTTTTATCATCAAGATTAATAATTGCGGATTCTCGCATTTTTGATCCTGATTTCGGCAGATCATTCCGCATGAAAACACCACGGAAATGTTAAATTTTCATATTTTTAGCATAGTTGCGTAGATCAATGTTGGTGAGAGCTCGGTGTGGCAGCTTTACTACTTTTTTGCCGGACCTAAGTACAGGCCCATTCCGCTGCGGTAGGGTCGCAGGTATAATCCCTTGCCCAAAGAAAACACCTCCATCGTTGTATTCTGCCGTTTGGCTTCGTTCAACCGATATTTGTTGACACTAGCTTCGTTGACAGTTTTAGCTATACCCGCAGCACCACCCGCAAGAGCCCCAGTAGCGCTTAGACCGGACAGAATTGGAATGAGAAACGGCAGGATGCCGCTAATTTTATCAGGCACAGGTATAACGCGAGGCGTACGAATATTCTTCCCAGTCCCACGCGCAGCCGCACGAGCACCTGCCAACGCCAAATCGACAGCTTTATAACCCGGTCGCATGGCGAACTTTGCTGCTGTGATGATGGATTTGAGATTCACAGTTCTCTTCCGCTGTTTACTCCTCCCGCCAGTTCTAGATTTCTTCTTCGCAGCCACTCCAAGTTTCGACTACTTCGCAGCTAAACCCATTCCGAGTTGAGATTTAGCTTTCATGGTGTTGATGACTCCCCAGGCTACAGCCTCTTCACCCACACTAGCGTCCTTGGCCAAGACGCGATTCTACGCCTTCTCAGCGAGCGCTTTGTCGGCAAAATTTCTCGCTGCGATATCGCGATTCGTTGCGTATACAATGTCGTGGTCTTTACACGCGGCATCCAGCGGATTGATCCCCAAATCTCCACGAGCCAACCTCTTGGCCAATTTCGTTCCAGGTCCGCAGTACTGATACCCTGGGGCATGCAATTCAACTGGGAGATGATTGATGATTTTATTCAACAAACCTCCACCGCGTTTCTTTCGTGTGCACATCCTTATAGTCGAACAACAACTAACGTGACTTCTATAAAAGGAGGAATTTATACACCGTCATCTTAGTTCTCGTTGTCATGCTAACAAAGCATGATGAGATTTCAAGTTCAGCCCGATAAACTACCTATCGCGAATGTCGATAAAATGGTTCGACGCGGGAAGAGGAATATAGGAAAACGACATGGAAAATTGCTGCAAAATACCGTGAGAGCAATTTTTTGCGGGCCATCCAATTGCGGTGAAACTAACGCTCTTCTCTCACTCATCACCCACGGCAATGGATTGCGATTCGAAAATGTCTACGTCTATTCGAAATCTCTCATCCAGCCAAAATATCAATTTTTACCAAAGCTACTAGAACCTGTGCAGGGAGTGAGTTATTTTCCGTTTCGCGAGAATGATGAGGTTGTAAAACTGGAAGATGCTTGCCCCAACTCTGTTATGATTTTCGACGATGTGGCCTGTGAAAAGCAAGATAATATCAGAGCATCCTTCAGCATGGGCAGGCATCGCGATATCGATAGCTTTTATCTAAGTCAAACGTATGCGCGCATTCCAAAACACCTAGTGCGTGACAATGCAAACTTATTGGTGCTATTTTGGCAGGATGATATCAATCTGAAACATGTCTACAACGATCATGTGAACCCAGACATGACGTATCAGCAATTTAAAGACTTGTGCTCGGCATGCTGGAATGATGACAATTACAGTTTTACCGTAATTGACAAGAATAGCGAAATCAATGGGGGGCGATATGGGAAGGAGTTTGACTGCTTTATAAGCATAAACTTACATGAACTTGCACAGTTTCGTTGCAACAATCGGGTCGGGAACATGGAGAGGGCCAAGATTCGTAAGCATAGCGATACATTAAGTGAAATATCGAAAGCATCCGATGTCATACGTCGGAAGTATAAGATGCTCAAGTTGGACAAGGACACGACCGAACAGGTTATGGGCCAGGTATTCAAGCCTTGAGTAACACCGTTGCAAGAATTGGTTGAAACCTCGAGACAGCAGCATATTAAACATGAAATCACAACGGAACTACCGGATGTGACAATGAAAAAAGAAGAAGAAAAAGATGACGAGAGTACCGGGGATGATGATGATGATGATGATGATGACGAGGATGAGGATATGGATGAGGGGAATTTCATGGATGCAAATGATAAAACACTGAAGTTTGGTGAAATTTCTACTACAAGTACGCCGGTGAAGAAAACAACGGATTCCACGGTGCAATATTTGAAAATTTTCAGCTCATGCAAAAAGAGGGACTTGGATACCACATACGGTGTTCGGAAGTCGACAAACGGTATGATGATTGGTGATACGCCGATCAATTTCACTGATAATCTGGTCAATGTGGGGGATAAAAGTTACGAGAGAACACCTGGAATACTCGAATTACTGTTCAAAAAATCACCCGATTAATCTATTGTAAATGATGTGGATAAGAATGATTATATAAAAATTGTAACGACGACAAATGAGCATCGAAAACGTTACCAAGCCGATGGAAGCCTTCAAGATGATTTAAAAAACGCAAAGTATAGAAATTTCATTGCACAACACGTTGGCTCGCCGAAAAAATCAGGTAAAGGCTTACCTGACTATGAGACTGTGCGAAAGGAGGGGCAAGATGTTGATTACGTCCAATGGGATGATTCAAATGAATGTATATGTATATATAGTATATGTATATGTATATGTAGTATATGTACATCGATGATTGTTAGTAGGTATTTGTATTCCTTGTTGCACGAGCTGTATGCGGTCATATCGCCGAGATCAGCTTGCCAGGTCTCATCCAGTCCGCGTACATCTACGAATCGGCGCGGAAAGTTGCGTCGAGCCTGTCTGTCGGGCGCTTTTATATCATCTCGAAGGCTTTCATCGGCTTGGTAACGTTTTCGATGCTCATTTGTCGTCGTTACAATTTTTATATAATCATTCTTATCCACATCATTTACAATAGATTAATCGGGTGATTTTTTGAACAGTAATTCGAGTATTCCAGGTGTTCTCTCGTAACTTTTATCCCCCACATTGACCAGATTATCAGTGAAATTGATCGGCGTATCACCAATCATCATACCGTTTGTCGACTTCCGAACACCGTATGTGGTATCCAAGTCCCTCTTTTTGCATGAGCTGAAAATTTTCAAATATTGCACCGTGGAATCCGTTGTTTTCTTCACCGGCGTACTTGTAGTAGAAATTTCACCAAACTTCAGTGTTTTATCATTTGCATCCATGAAATTCCCCTCATCCATATCCTCATCCTCGTCATCATCATCATCATCATCATCATCCCCGGTACTCTCGTCATCTTTTTCTTCTTCTTTTTTCATTGTCACATCCGGTAGTTCCGTTGTGATTTCATGTTTAATATGCTGCTGTCTCGAGGTTTCAACCAATTCTTGCAACGGTGTTACTCAAGGCTTGAATACCTGGCCCATAACCTGTTCGGTCGTGTCCTTGTCCAACTTGAGCATCTTATACTTCCGACGTATGACATCGGATGCTTTCGATATTTCACTTAATGTATCGCTATGCTTACGAATCTTGGCCCTCTCCATGTTCCCGACCCGATTGTTGCAACGAAACTGTGCAAGTTCATGTAAGTTTATGCTTATAAAGCAGTCAAACTCCTTCCCATATCGCCCCCCATTGATTTCGCTATTCTTGTCAATTACGGTAAAACTGTAATTGTCATCATTCCAGCATGCCGAGCACAAGTCTTTAAATTGCTGATACGTCATGTCTGGGTTCACATGATCGTTGTAGACATGTTTCAGATTGATATCATCCTGCCAAAATAGCACCAATAAGTTTGCATTGTCACGCACTAGGTGTTTTGGAATGCGCGCATACGTTTGACTTAGATAAAAGCTATCGATATCGCGATGCCTGCCCATGCTGAAGGATGCTCTGATATTATCTTGCTTTTCACAGGCCACATCGTCGAAAATCATAACAGAGTTGGGGCAAGCATCTTCCAGTTTTACAACCTCATCATTCTCGCGAAACGGAAAATAACTCACTCCCTGCACAGGTTCTAGTAGCTTTGGTAAAAATTGATATTTTGGCTGGATGAGAGATTTCGAATAGACGTAGACATTTTCGAATCGCAATCCATTGCCGTGGGTGATGAGTGAGAGAAGAGCGTTAGTTTCACCGCAATTGGATGGCCCGCAAAAAATTGCTCTCACGGTATTTTGCAGCAATTTTCCATGTCGTTTTCCTATATTCCTCTTCCCGCGTCGAACCATTTTATCGACATTCGCGATAGGTAGTTTATCGGGCTGAACTTGAAATCTCATCATGCTTTGTTAGCATGACAACGAGAACTAAGATGACGGTGTATAAATTCCTCCTTTTATAGAAGTCACGTTAGTTGTTGTTCGACTATAAGGATGTGCACACGAAAGAAACGCGGTGGAGGTTTGTTGAATAAAATCATCAATCATCTCCCAGTTGAATTGCATGCCCCAGGGTATCAGTACTGCGGACCTGGAACGAAATTGGCCAAGAGGTTGGCTCGTGGAGATTTGGGGATCAATCCGCTGGATGCCGCGTGTAAAGACCACGACATTGTATACGCAACGAATCGCGATATCGCAGCGAGAAATTTTGCCGACAAAGCGCTCGCTGAGAAGGCGTAGAATCGCGTCTTGGCCAAGGACGCTAGTGTGGGTGAAAAGGCTGTAGCCTGGGGAGTCATCAACACCATGAAAGCTAAATCTCAACTCGGAATGGGTTTAGCTGCGAAGCAGTCGAAACTTGGAGTGGCTGCGAAGAAGAAATCTAGAACTGGCGGGAAGAGTAAACAGCGGAAGAGAACTGTGAATCTCAAATCCATCATCACAGCAGCAAAGTTCGCCATGCGACCGGGTTATAAAGCTGTCGATTTGGCGTTGGCAGGTGCTCGTGCGGCTGCGCGTGGGACTGATTGCGCACCCACGACTCCCACACAGAGAATCCCGGCCACACAGGCACCGTTGAGGTGGAGGGTCGCGATCCCTCCACTCAATCGTGGGTCGCACTCGCCTCCTCGCTCGCACGTTCGCGTCTCACTCACACTCTCTCTCGGACGGTACGCGTCAGATTGGGGCAAGGTGGGGTCCTTTCGCCAGCCCCACGACCAGATCACGTGGTTGGTAAGCCACGTGATCGAGCCGCGAATGCCGCGCGCCCGACTCTGGCAATCGCCGTTACCAACCGTCGTCCCTGCCATCATTCTTTCTCTAACACTCGGCCAGGCTTCGTTCGTGTTCGTCCTCGACACGTATCTACTCGTATTTCGCTTCCTCTCTTTCTGCCGTATGAATGTTTGTTTTGGTACGAATTACAATTTTTATACATATAGAAGATTCAGAGAGTTTAATCACGAGTAAAAAAAAATCACGGTCTCGAGCCATCGAGATACGTATGTAGACCATTAAATTAATTCTAAAGCACTTCGCTTTTTTTTTTTTTTTGTGCTTGTATAGCTAACACTCAATTCACTGACTAAGTAAGACATCACATGACGATTTGTTTTCTCTCTTCTCTTTGAGTTCACTTTACCGCGGATTCACTGCATGTAATCATTCATTCGCACGTTTGGCTTGCACTGTCGTCCAGACGATCGCACTTTCGGCGCTTTCGACGTGGAGTCACGTTTGTCTTGAACTTGGGTCGTCGACTCCTCTTCTTCGATGTCAGCGTTGTTCGTTTCTCCCTCGTTGTCGTGATGATCCGTGTCGCTGTCTCCACTGTCGCTCTCATCGGCCTTCGAGTCGTGTTCATCGTCATCCGGCTGCCAAATTTTTAGTTGACTGGCGTGCGCCGTAGCAGCATATCTTCGCCCACGAGCGTTGGCGTTGGTGTCGGCGAGGCGGAACGTATCGCTCGGCAGGACCTCCGTGACCAGTAACGGTCGACGATAACGCGCCTGTAATTTTGTGGATTCGCCCGTGGCCACGGGGGCGGTCTTCATGAAGACGAGACTCCCTTTGTTGATATACAGATTTTTCTTTGCTCGGCCAGCGTTATATCTTTCCTTCATCTGCTCCTGTGATGCAAGAATGCGTTGTCGTACCTGTGGATGTTGTTCCTCCGGAGGGCAGTATTTATCCTCTCCCGTCGGTAGTATGGCGCGCACGAGCCCTTCGTTGCGCCGTGCTACATAACCAAACACCACTTCGAATGGGCTACGCCCAGTACTCGCATTTTTCATCTCGTTCAGGTCACATTGTATCTTGCGAATGTGAGCGTCCCACGTGCGTTCCTCGTTGTCTTTCAGGTTAGTTTGAATCGCGGCGATTAAAGTGGCGTTCAAGCGTTCCACCTGTCCGTTCGCTTGGGGGTGACGTGGGGAATTCAACTTGTGTTTGATGCCGTGTTTGTTGCAGAAATCCTCGAATATTTTGGCTGTATAGCAAGTTCCCCGATCCGAAATGATCCTTTCGGGCGCTCCATAGAGCTCGATGACTTCTTCGAGAATTCGGAGTACGCTCGTTGTCTTGGTGTCATGCACTGCTCGGATAACCGCGAACTTTGAAAAATTATCGACTAGAACGAACACGTATTTGTTCCCTCTCGTACTCGTCACGAAGGGGCCTAAATGGTCGATGTTTACCGTCGCAAAGGGGCGATTCCCCGGCGGAATCGGGTGAAGCTCGCCTGGTTGCCGACCCGGCTTGCTTTACGCCGTCATACACCTCATACACGCCGAAATGTGCTTTTTCACGTTCGCACGTAGCCTTGGGAAGTAGTAGTGCTCCGCGATCCGGTTCACGGTGCGTTCCACACCGGGGTGACTCTTAAGATCGTGGAATTGCAGAACCACGCTCTTCCTCATCGTCGTCGGTACCGCGTAGAGCAAACGTCCGTTTACCCTTCTGAATATCAGCCCGTTAATTAACTCGTAATCACGCACACAATTTTTTTCGTCCACAGTCCGTGCACTTTCTTTTTTTTCTAATATCGATTTTTTTAACTGCAATTGTTCATCACCGTATTGGTATGCGGCCACAATGTCCTTTTCACTTTGAAGTGCGAACACACTTACGCGCACACTCTGATCCGCCTCCCAAACCGGCGCCCTACTGAGCGCGTCTACGTGATTCATCTTATCCCCCGGTCGATGAACGATGTCGAAGTTAAACTCGCTCAACAGGTCGTGCCAGCGGATGACTTGGGGGTTAAAAGTCTTCTGCGTGTTCAGGAAACACAACGCCTGACAGTCAGTTACGACCGTGAAGGTCAAATTGGCTAACATCGCCCGGAGTCGCGTCACTGCCCATACGATCGCCAACAGTTCGAGCTTGCTGCTGTAATAACGCGACTCGGGTTCTCTTGTTCATCGACTGATTGCGTACACTAGCCTGAGTTTGTTTTCCTTGTCACGCTGTAGTAGCATGCCGGCGAGTCCTGCTGCGCTGGCGTCAGTGTGCAGTTCTGTCGGTGCCTTGGGGTCGAATGTTTGAAGCACTGGTTGGGTCGTTAACTTTTCCTTTAATGTTTCGAACGCTTCCGTCTATTTCGCTGTCCACTCAAACGGAGTCCTTGCCCGCAGTAGCTTCGTCAATAGTTCGGCGATATGCGCGAATCGAGGCACGAATTTTCGGAAGTAACTTGTCAGCCGAAGGAAACGCCTGACCTCGTGCACATTTCGCAACACTGGAAAGTTCTTTATCGCCGTCACTTTTTCGCTTCCTGGTATCAGCACATCATCTACATAGAAGAGCGCGACACTATCACGAAGCGGTCCTAACGCGCGATGCATCGCTTTTGAAAAATACGCCGGTCCGTTCATTAAACCGAAGATCATTCGCGCGAACTCTGCGGTTTCCTCCGGGGTAATTATTGCGGTCTTTTCTCGTGCCTCCTTTGATAACGGTATCTGCAAGTATCCGTGGGCCAAATCTAGCACGATAAACAGTGCACTGTCTCTGATTTGACTGAGATGATCGTCGATGTTGAGCAACGGAAAATGGACTCTCTCCGTCACTGAATTGAGTTTCCTGAAGTCGACACACAGTCGGGACTCCCCGGTCTTTTTCTTCACCAAAAGCACCGGACTCGCATACGGTGACTTCGTCTCCTGTATAATGCCCGCCTCTCGCCATTCACGTAGAATGTCGCGTATTTCTTGCCTCTCGCCCACACTAGCACGATAAGGTTTCGCTACCACCGGCTTTGCCCCTTCCTTAATTATAATGTCCATTGTTGAGTTTTTCGCACACTCAAGGTCATGCAGACCCGTTGCCACACAGTCGCGATATTCCCGGAGCAATTCGATCAACTCGCGACGCACTGCTGGCGATTGCTCAGGGCCGATACACACGTCTTCCGGATTACTGTCACTAATTTTCGACTCGTTTCTGCTTATTGTTCTCACACTCGACACTTCCCCGCGCACCTGAAGTTTCCCCTCAGTCATTGTCCTCGTCCACTCACCACAATTGAAATACGGCACTTGGTAAGTACGTCCCGACACTCCTACATCTACCAAGCACACTGAATGCGGTGGAATTTCGACGTCCTGCAATGAAAGCGGATTCTGACACTGAGTCGGTTCGTCATCGTCTGTCACTTCGCGAACCGCACTACGTCGTATCAGGAACCGCGATCCGACTCGGTGGTATTCGAGGTCCGAGTGATCGATGAACGTACGCCCGATCCATAAATCCGTTGACTGGTACGTGTCAGGAACAACGTAAAACGATACTCCTTGTAATCCTACGCCGTCGATGGCCACGTCCGCTTTGACGATTCCGTCGTTCTCGAGTGCGACGGAGATTGGACCATAAGGTTTCAAGGTGACAGGCGTCGGGGTCGGTGTTAGCCCGGATTGAAGGGCGAACGTCGCCCTCATCAAACAGTCAGCACTGCCGGCGTCGATATACGCCGTCGCTGGGCTACGGTTTACCATTGCTTCTCTCAGGTACTTTTGGCTTGACGGGTCTCCAGTCCGACTGACAGTTTCCACTGGATGGTTTGTCGCCTCACCGTCTTTACACTGTGTACTCACATGTCCTTTTTTTCCACATTCAAAACACGTAATGCCGCGCTTCCGATCCGGACAATCCCGCGACAAGTGACCCGGTTTGCGACACGTGTAACACCTCGCGACACCACTCCGCGACGAACGATTCGATGACGCCGTTTTCTCTTTCTGGTCATTGCGTGATTCACTTCCCGACGCGTCACTGTTATTCGTACGATTTCATGAGCGTCCTGAGTCTCGGCTGTGTCGATGCGAATCTCGTCGCTGTTCCTGAATGCATTGATCGAAGTATAACAGGTCATGTAACAGCCTGTCGATCGTCAGTTGCGGCGCTGGCATAGTCATGTGGCATAATTCTATAGAAGACAGACCCGACAAGATCTGTTGTTTGGTATCTTGAAACGAAAGGTCAAGGCTGCGATACAATTTTGCCTTTGCATGGAAATAACGAGTAATCGATTCATTCTTCCCTTGTTTTCTAGCTTGCATACGTGCTAGTCGCGTGGACAGGTCTTCCGTCGTAATGAACGTGTCCTCGAATGCGTCTCGAAAATCCTCCCACGTGCGGAGTTCGCCGACGCGGCACCTGGCCCAATCCCGAGCGCCATCTCGTAGGTGCATCCGCGCCGAGGCGAGCAAGTGTTCCTCCAACCAATGATGCAGCTCTCGCAAAGACTCGAGATTGTCGAGCCACTCGCGCGCACGAATACTGTCTCGCTCATCCGTGAAATATTCAATGTCTCTAGAAAAATCCGGCACCACGTGGTAGGTCGGAACTGAATTTCTCGGCTCAGTAGGTGGCGGATTAGCTCTCGTATTTAGCAGACCGGCCAACAGCTGTACCAAGGACTCCGTCGTATTTTGACCCTGTGCCAGGTTCCGTAACGCGTATTATATCTGTGGCGAAGGTGTGCTCTCCCTTACCGAAGATTGCCCGGCCGGTATTACCGACGGCTGGTGTTGGTTCGACCGACCGCTGGTTCCAGCCCAATTATCGACCGTCGGAAAGGTCTCTTCTTCGATCATTTCAGAACGGTTACTCGGACTAGTTGTTCCCCCAGTCGCGCCTTCCGGTCTAGGCGTCGTTTGCCGTCCCATGAACGAGGCTCCGTCTCCTACGACGCTATCTGGTGGCCCGATAGACGGTGGGGGCATTGGATCACCACGCTCGTTCCGGCCTCCCAGCAATTGCGTGGATGCCCCTGGCAACCCGTACGCGAGCGTCCGATTTAGCCCCATGATTCCGGGTTGTCGGTACGCGAATTCGTCGAACTCTCGTTCGGTCACCATTACCCGCACTTACACGTTTTTCTTTCCACTACCGTAGCGCGTTTATCGATATCCCACTTCTGAATTTTTAAAGAAATTATTTACACTTACTCTCGAATGACGCATAGGCGGAAGGATCTGGGGAGGGGATTTGTACTCAAAGAGTTCGCTCTCTTTCAGAGATTTGAAAGGAACTAACTTCAATAATGGCATTACAATTCATAAGGCAAGTTATTCGGCTTCGCCGTACAATTGGCCAGAAAGAGAGAGATTGAACGCTCTGTTATACCCCGTCCCGTTTTGGTCTTACAAAATGGCGTCGTCGCCATGCGGCCTCCTACCCGCTTACTGTAACTGCGCAACTGCACTCCTCGTTCACACAGAACACACACACACGCACCCACGGCTCCCACACAGAGAATCCCGGCCACACAGGCACCGTTGAGGTGGAGGGTCGCGATCCCTCCACTCAATCGTGGGTCGCACTCGCCTCCTCGCTTGCACGTTCGCGTCTCACTCACACTCTCTCTCGGACGGTACGCGTCGGACTGGGGCGAAGTGGGGTCCTTACGCCAGCCCCACGACCAGATCATGTGGTTGGTAAGCCACGTGATCAAGCCGCGAATGCCGCGCGCCCGACTCTGGCAATCGCCTTTACCAACCGTCGTCCCTGCCATCATTCTTTCTCTGACAGTTTTGTGAAAAAAAAATCTGAAAAATATTTCGTAATTTTGTCGATTTTCATTTTTCAACTTGACTCATGATTCATAGTAAAAATACGAATTGAAAATTTTGGAAATAAGTCCATTTGAAATATTCAGAAATTTTTTAATGAAAAATAGTATTGTCGATGTGTTAATTTTCTTATTCAGTTAGATGAAAACTTCAAGAAATGAAAAAAATTAGAAAAACACAAGACTGGGTGTTTCTCTGTTACTTACGTAGCAAAAGCTTTGAAATTTTTGCAGGTTATTTGTTTCAATGTGTTTAAAAAGATGTAAAATTTGTAATCGAAATTTTAGGCTCAAAACCTATGCCACTGTTTGTGGATTGTCTTAGGTATGAGTGGAAGCTGTTGTTGGCTAAGTACATGTTCAATCACTGAGACGATAATTGCTTAGTTACAGGAAACGGTAATATGCCACGCGGTATAATATTTCCAGCGCTTTCAACGAGAACGTCGTGACAGAAGATGTAAAGCCTGTGGAAACACGTGCCGCGTTGTTCGATCAACTGTCGGAGTTTGTTATCAGTGCAACGCGAGTAATGTAATTATTGGAAAATTATGGAACAATAAGTTTTCACGAAGTACGGATGTATAAGTTGACCTTGTTACTATTTCTATTCGGTTCGTTAGGATTATTTACGACCGTGATTGCAGCTCACTTCAACCTAAACTCAAATAATAATAATCAAACGTGCCGGAACATGCAACGAAGTACAGAGTGGGATCAACGTTTTGTGTAAGTGGCGGATTTTCATTTAACAGTGGCAGAATTCAGTGTTATTTCCTAATATTTTTTTTACGTCACCGTTTTCGTAACCAATTATCGTTATTTCTATTCAAACAATTATTGCTGAACTTTGGGCTAGGCTATGATTGCTTGATACATCAACCACTACTAAGCAGGGTGGTTCCTGTGGTGAGTTAACATTATTGATTTATAGATCTTGAGATTTTTCTGAATGTAACTGGAATAATTTCCCATAAAAGTAAATTTAAGACAAGAAAATAAAATGGCAACCTCAAACAGTGTAGCAAAGCTGATGTAGGTATGTGGCAAAGTTTTTCAATATCAACCAAATTTTCACTAGAGCTGAAACACATGGAGTAAAGCCAATAGGTATGTCATATCATATTCGTTGAGTAAGTCCACCATGTTGGTCTAGATTTATGAAATTTGTTCGAGAAATTGTGAATTCTTTTTCATACATATATGTGATTCATCAAAATTTTCATTATTTTACGTAGGGTTCTAAGAAATGGCTTCTAACGTTACAATGAATGTTAATCGCAGTCTTCGTCATTAATTGTGTTTTTTATACACTTCTCCATACCCAGAAGAGTCTACAGAAATTATTCATTTATCAATATCGATGAGCATCCACATTTTCCACTATATACATAACCTGACAGTTATACCTTCTATATAATTAGGTTTGCACGAGAAAGTACGTCACTGAGCACAGCATGCACTGTAAAACAAAAATCAGTCCAGGGTACAAAGTGAGTAACAAATCGTACGTTGCAACATAGATGGCGAACAAAAGGCAAAAGTCAATAAAATCTGCAAAATGTCACGAGTGTGCGGTATGAGCCGGTATGTATATGGGGCATTTCACGAAGAAACGACCAAGCTGACATGATGGGGTCAGGAATTGAATTCATACTTTTTTTTAAAAAAGATTTTGAGTTCGGAAATATACTCTTGAAGGGATTTTTTATCGCCGCTTTCGTTTGGAAAGAATGACTCTCGGTCAATTTGGAAAATTTCAGATTCAAGGCTGTTTCTAATAGAAAAAATGGGTATTAAAAAAAGAAACCTTAAGAACAAAAAGGTATTGTTTTTCAACGTAGTTTCAAGAATCAAATATACGGTACCATAAAAACTAGCAGAAACGACAAAAATCAATATTTTTTCGCCTCCTGAATATACGCTATTTTCTATTTGGAAAAATCAAAAATTGATAACGTGGAAACCGGTAATGCGCTGAACATCTTGGAACGCTTATGGGAAATCCATGCTACATGTCAAT
Organism: Neodiprion lecontei; assembly: GCF_021901455.1. Classification (NCBI taxonomy): domain Eukaryota; kingdom Metazoa; phylum Arthropoda; class Insecta; order Hymenoptera; family Diprionidae; genus Neodiprion; species Neodiprion lecontei. The sequence goes on along the minus strand of NC_060266.1, from coordinate 13,016,911 downwards.
TTCTGTATCGATTCACTGATTCATGCCTTGTCGTAGATATAAACAAAGTGATATAAATTACCTTTCACTAGCAAACACAGCTCTACTCAAAACTTAGATTCAGTAAATTGTGATACGGAACTTCAAGCAAATCGCTTAGTTCTGATTAGGCGACATATGAGTTGAGTAGAATTCACAATAGCACGGGATATCCAAAGCGATTAGATTAGAAAATTTGAGCCGTGAAAATAACTAGGAGCAGAACCTATTGATTCTTGCAATAGTGTTTTATTTTATATTTTATTTTACATTAATTTTCACGGTTAGTTTATAGAATTAATATTGTTTGAGCGCTTAGTGCAACACTCTAATGGTTTATTTCAATTAAAACTTACTTTGGTCGATTATCACACATTTGTGCAACAAGTCTGTTTCTATGTCCTACACGGTTTGTTTATTCAGTATTTCACCCTATGTAAAAAACCAACAGGCAGCCAAGGTTGTCCCTGGTCTGCAGGATCGGCGTTGTGTTTGGGTTATCAACCCAAGACTAGAAGTAGGAAGGCGACTCTGTTTGCTCCGAGTTCGCAGTCAGAACGGAGCATTGGGACACCCGTGTCTTCAAACAGGTGGCATACCCCTCACTCTCTTGTCTCCGATCAGTAGCAAAAGCGACACAGCTCTTGTCTTACGTAAGGGAGCATGAGAAGGAGGTACTTGTTCATAAACCAAGGCGGCTTTGGTATCTCCTAAGTCCGTATAGCTAATTGATTCGGTGTGTTTTCAGGTCGGAAGGACCGACCTTCCTTTTGCCCATCAGAAGGAGTCCTTTATACATATTATCCATATTCACCTTAATTTCAGGGATTAAGGCAAAAGAACTACACAATAACGAGGTTTTCTCACAGGTAAAACCTCAAGAAAACCGCTCAGGTTACAGTACATAGAGCGTAACCAACAACGAAGTTGCAATTAACCTATTCATGCTGCTGTTTTGTTATGCGTGAAACATATTCAAGTGATAAGGACGTCGCCTACTACCCGCGGAGCTGCTGCTTGCAAACGTTTACGCGATGCAAGTTTTCTCCGTCATTTATAAAGATATCGAACTTCTAGTACAAGAATTCTGAAGGCGAAAGAGCAATCTGTGACGTGTATTCCTCCGAATTCCAAATTTTTTTTAAGAGTCGTAAAAAACAGCACTGAAAGTGAGCAAAGTTTCCGTCATAATAAAAGAAGAACGAATTTTTTTTTTCACAATTCGACGACATACACGAGACAGATACATCCTTCGCCTTTAATCTAGGACTAAGAGAAATAAAATCGAACTCAAGAGTTGCGAGAAAACTTGCACGAGCTAAAGCATGAAACAGCGGATTCTCATCGCGAAATGCGGTTGCTTGGTAGCGCCATCTCTGGCTTAGGCCGCCCGTCGTACGAACTAACGGCCGTAGCAGCAGTCTTCATTTAACACATGCAAACCCATGATTCAATCTGCGAGCCGTGAGCGTTATTCAGTGTGTTCTTCGGAAATAAATATTGGTAAAGTATCTAAAACTCCTTGATAAGTGTTCATCGGTCATTCGCTATGGCTAAGATAAGGAATGTGTTACGGAAAAGTGAGAAAAAGGGCCAGGGTTGAAAAAATTTCGCGGCTTATCAGCGGGAGAGGTTTGAGGTAAATAGAACGGCATCAAGTTTGCGTACATAGACTTGATTGTTTTCATTTTCAGACCGACTAACGTGCACGTTTTATTAATTCGGAACACCGTATTTTTCTTCGAATTATTATTTACCGTCCGTTTCTCAATGCATGTTTTGTCAACCTATTCTTCCGAAAATCATTTTCCATCTTTCGTCCACTCACGATTACAAACTTACCGATGACTTTTACCGCACACTGATCTAGCTGAATAAATATTTGATTGTGATATTTAAGATCTACTTAACAAGCTCAATGCACAATATACTAATGAATTGAAAACATGACGTGCTATGGAAGACATTGTTGCAGCGTAAAGTTTCAATACCAGCCACATTCGGTACGCTACATTCACGTGTCAAAAAAGGCCAATTATTCAGCTCTATGAAACCTAAGACTTGACTACAGCACAGTTTCAGTTTTGTGAATTGGTAAACAAAATTCAATAGGCTATCGCTGTCCTTTTCAAACAGGCGTAATACTGTTCTATTCTCCTACATCTCTTCACTATTGAGTCATATATTAGCTAACTGCTGTTTCGGGTGATTTCTCTTGTAATACTTTTCACTTTACTGAAACGAATTAATAGTGATAAAAGGGGGGTTCTGACTCAAAACTGACTTACCGACCGAAGATTGTGTTGCAGGACGCGCTTCGCCTGAAGTAGGTTTGTGACCGGCCTAAGCTAACATGCATGATGGCTGACTAACATGCAACATGACTGACTGACATGCAAGATGGCTGACTGACATTCAAGATAGCTGACTAGCCTGCAAGACGGCGGGCGAGATGACGGGGCATGTAGTCGGCGTGTTACCGACCTAACCTAACCTAACCTAACCTAACCTAACCTAACCTAACCTGACCATACCTAACTTAACCTAACCCAACCAATGTAAACAACAAGACGGCGGGACAAGATGGCTGACATGATATTGAAGCAGGTTGCTAGCCTAACTCCACCTAGCCCAGCCTAACGCATGTAAACAACAACATGTCGGACAGGATTGCAAAGCAGGATGACGATGCAGGATGACGGGACGGTATTGCAAAATGGCCGGCGGAATATACCATTTCAAAAATAATATTTTCGGTATACTACGAATACATTCTTTTGTGCTAATTGACCGGATGGCGACACCGCAATTAGATAGGCTGGGAATGTTGATGATGACCCGTAGAATTTCACGCGCAAGAATTTATCATGGGGGGAAAGTATATGGTTAGCTGGTATAGAAATCGCGAACTTATTTCACACGTTATATTGTTCTCATAGTTTTCCTACTGTGAACTTCAGTATCCATAGTACGTCAAATTTATAAAATCTACATCGAACGTGATGGATCTCAATAAAATCAACCTCTTCTGTCGCCTGGAAACGCCGCCCACTAAGAGAATGTCGGATCTGGAGGTTGAAGAGGAGTACAACGTGACGGGGGTAGGACGTGTCAATACTAAGTACGGCACGAGTATTCTGCTCGCGCTAAGTAAACAATTCGAAATATTTTCACCCCCTCGAATCGTGAGTCTCATGGAAAATGATGTGGTGCAATTCAACGGAATGCAGAAGACGATAATCAAAGGCATTTTACGAATGAAATATGATGGGAGCGAATACAACAAATTTTAATTTTTGTGTGACGGATGAGCAATTTGAGCATAACAAAAAGCACTGTTTTAACTTGCAATATGGAGATGATTCTTTATTTACATGAAATTAAAAATGCGTCTCATTAACGATTTATGTTTTGTGCATTTTATTGAAAATTACTTGTATCCGAAAATACCAAAAGATCTAGTCTGATAATAATAGCTTCTAATATGTTCAGGTACAAAATAATTCATTGTCAAAGCGGGACTAAATTTTTCAGGCATGGAAGCACGTAGATAAATTTCTAATTACGTGATCTTTGACAATTACAAAATTTTACACGGATTCAATGATAAAATTCGTTTTTTTTTCAGCAGACTCGAAGTTTAAACTTTGATAAACACGAGGAAAATTATCATTATAACCATCGAACCTGGTTGTTCCGTCAGACATCAGGTGCCAGAGTGAATTTCATCAGGCCATCGCCACCTTCTCAAAATCAGTTCAGGCAAAATTGGCGAACGGGATATACTACAGATGATAATGGCTGAATATCCCATCATTTGACGTTGATCGAGCCAATAGCGATAAGTTTGTTACTTAACCGTTGCCGCCAATTCGTTCTACCGAGGAATCATTCTGTGCACCATTATGATTCAAGCATTAATATTGACCAGTATTACGCCCCGACGTACCGCCTTGGCGTACCTTTTTCAAAATTCCATTCTATTTAATTTCTTTAATTTCTTCAATGCACAGATATTATTTCACCAAAATCTCATATTCTGATAACGGCGAGTTCCACCCCTTCCGGCAAAAGTCACGTAGAGACCAACAATGATCCCTATTATAAAAATCGACTTTCGTCTATTTTACAGGTACCAAGAATGGAGATAAGGGACTGCTGAATTAGCATCAGTAGCGCTCAGTCTGGAAATATCCCTCTTTTTAAGTTGAAACTATAACCAATAACTAGGATAAACCACTACCGTTGGAAACACCAAATTAAAATAGATTACTTATTAGGATGTATGAATGAATGTGTGAACGTTGTATGTGAATATCTCTTGTTCATATTTTTAATGTGTCACCGACGAGATTGAGAATCGTCGGAACACCGTCGAAGAGCATGAAGTAACGCTGACCATGTGGATTTGGGCACCAGGAGGTCGCCCTCGCACCTCATTGGCTAATTACCGTTGTAACTTGTGACAACTGCAGCTCCTTGGACCCTCGGGCCCAAGAAGCCGCGTCCTTCGTCTGTCAAGTCGCGAGGTGCGTGGACGTCAACCCGTATCAGCCCTTCTTGAGCAATAGTAGCGTTCGGAAAATCTTAGTTGTGACCGGCCTGAAGTCTCGCGCTAATTCGTCAAATTCGAGCATTCAGTTATTCTGTCAGCTGCAAAAGACTCACTATCTTCTACGTTTCCGTCTTTTCTGTGCTTTAATAAATCTCATCATTTCGACAATAGACATTTTTGTGCCATTCCATTTTCCGTAATTAAATTGCGTTTGGCCCTGATTCAACCGAATCAGGTAACTTTAAGTGCTGATAATAATAACTACACTATCATTTTTAATAAATAATCTTTGGAATCATTTTTAACATATACCAAAATCAGCAAATTTACACTTTCAACTATAGCTATCGATAGTAAGATATCATTCTAAATCCACAAAGACTAAGTGACCGACGTTCAACATCGTTCGATTCATCAACTCTTTTGAACTTGAGGTGAGGCCCTGGTCCAAAATTCTACTGACGCAGACCGACACGATCCGACGGCTCTCAATCTCGTCGACCGATTCACCTAAAGATAAGTCAATCCGAGTGTTAATCTTCAAAATTGAACGAATTCTTGTTTCACCTTTATAATCAAAATTCACTTCAGTAATATTCATTTAAAAGCAAGTCTAGAATTGGTGGCTAGCTTCACTACCCCCAATTAAATCATACTTACTGTTTGCAATATTTAACCAACAAGAATTAACAACAGGATATATAATTGATTTAAGATAATCTAAAAAGAGAGATACAATATCGAATAATCACGACCAGTTAGTTATAACCATCGTTCAGAGTGAATGTTCATGGTACCAAATAATAATATCCTTTAAAATAGAATAACAGATAATTTGCCAAAACCCGCAAACGGTCAAATTTAGTGATTCTGCAGCTTCTCTGCATTTGAATATAAATTCGTTCGTCAGCGTGGATCGTTATATAAACTCAAACGCTTTATAAATTGTTATTTCGGCTTTTATGTCATTATCACCATTCATTGTTATCAGACATTTCGATCACCAAATCATACAGAATATACTACATCTTTTACCAGTTGAATCATATCAAACCATTCATTTTGAACGACCTTTTTCCCATTTTCATTATTATAAAATTGCCTCAACAATTTGAACAAACCTCACAAACCTGTACAGGACTATAGCGACACGATCCTACAAATTACCGGCTTATCGAAAGGTAGGTCTTTTCTTAGTTTTAATATTTATTCATTGTCGTTACGTGGGAGCTTCATTATTCAATTAATCATCAACTACCACCGCTCAGTACACTCCCACCCCCACGTAAAACCAGCATTGTTTTTCAATCTTTATGCCATTCAATTTGGTATCTTATTTTGAAGCTTACTTCTACTCTCTCTGACATTAACTTCAGATGAATAGTTTTTCAAGTCCTCAATTAGATTGTGGGGTTGAATTTTGCTAGGCAAACTGAATCAATCTAAATCAAGAATTGTTAAATAACTTCAGTTAAAAGTGTCTTTAAATTTAATTTTAGTTGACAGTGTCATCTGGCTAGCTAGTTGCACGATAACTCAAAACCAAATTCAATTTTACACTCTTCGTAGGGTTCTACGCTAAGACTGAAAGCTTGTGAATCTCCATTTACCGCAATTATTTCTGCATTTCATATGAGCATTGTCTGGAGCAAAAAAAATCTCATTTTGAGATTGGAAATGGAACCTGAAACGCAGAAGTTATTCAGTAGCACGAATTGAAAACCAAGAATTTTATAATGGTTCCTGCAACAAAGGGACTCTTTCCAAATATTCTTGTTACAAGGTAATGTTCGGAGGACTATGAACAAGATATTGTATCGGATTACATTATTTGGAAAAAAAAATCTTCATGAACTTCGTTGAAAATTAGATATTTATTCATTTCGATGGATCAAGGGGTACAATCATGAATCCGATAAGTCAATATCCTCGTAATAATGTTCTGACATTACTGTAAAACATGATTGTCCTTGAAGGTAATTGTGACGTTGAGGCGCATTTTGAGAAAGTTGATTTTCAATTCGTGTCACAGGATGTGATCTACGTTTCTGAGTTCTACGCTTCCGATTAGATTTTCTTTGTTTCGAACCGCACTAACATGAAATACAGAAATTATTTTAATAAATCCAATATTACTTGAATTTTCAATTTGATTATTAGGTTCCCTTCATTTATTTAATTGAACATCAGTAAAACATCATTAAAAATACATTGACTATCGACTAGTTGTAAATTTTGTTGAACTACTTTTTCGAAAAAAAAAGATTCACAGTTCTGTTACAGATAGTGTGATATTCAAATTTCTTGAACACTAGGTTTAATGTCCCATTTTCAAAAGTGATAAAATTCAATATTACCGCCTGAAATCACAAGAGAGTGAGAAAGTTGCTTAGTTGCTTGAAAGTGTCGATGATCTTTGTATGTGTGATAAATTGAATAGGCAAATAACAGTAAATATTAGAGATGCAATTATTTTGGCCGTATCACCTGTTGACAGAAAAAATTTCATTGTTATTTCTAAAGTACAAAATAATAAAAGTGATCAAATAAAGTGTTCCCACCTATCTGCTGCGTTTCTTCCAAGCACCCAACATTCGAACAGATTTCTCATTTTAGTCGAATATAGCCAATTTTCAAAGAGCATTAGCATCAACTTTCCGAGTCACTATCTCGACTGTTTGAGATTCTAACCTTAAAAATTCGTATGAACTGCATCGACGCCAGAAACAGAGTTTGACAGCTGAAACTCTGAGTGGCCAGCTCGCCCGTGCAGCCGATAAAACTTGCGCATGCGCATTGTATGTATAGTTCCAAGAAATTGTCCCGCTACATATATAAAAGTTTTGTATATTACAATGATTTTCACAGATTTTCTCCAAATTAGTTTTTCACTCTGGTGTGCTTCTCTTTTCTAAGTATTGAAGCCCCAACTTTGGATTTGTTCTCTATATATATTTATCTATATATATGTATATATAGATATATTTATTCTAGATTTATTTACATTAATTATATTACTTCAAATTAGGTATAACTGTAATTCTAAATACATATCTATATACTCGTATATACCACAATGAATTCTATTAATATTTTTTCTACGTAAAATATTTACATTTTTTGTTTTGTTGAATAGACAGAACGATTTCTATATATGCATATATATATCTCATCTTACTATATTATAAAATAGTTTCCTTTCGGGTCCTGATCATTGTTTGGGTTATCCGTTTGGGTCAGCCGTTTGGGTCAGCCGTTCGGGTTAGCCGTTTGGGTCAGCCACTTGGGTCAGCCGTTTGGGTTAGCCGTTTCGGTCGGCCGGTTGGGTTAGTCGTTTGGGTGAGCCGTTTGGGTTAGCCGTTTGGGTCTGTCGTTGTGTTGTTTAGGTTGGATTTTGTTTGGGTTCAATTGGATGACACTTGTGTTGTTTCTGTTGTACTTCACTGGAATTTGGAGAGACTGATGGAGACCAGATGATGAATTGTACAGCAACATTCCGTGGTATGGGAGAGGGCTTTTCTTGCATTTTATTACCGTTTTGTTCGTTGAAATTGAATGATTGAAAATGGGTTGGCTTTCATTATGTCATCATATCTTCATTATTCTTTCCTATCTTAAGGGCGTTGCCTATGCCTCGAAGAGCGCGCGCGAACAGAGACTCACGATTTTCCTTCTCATTTCCTCATTTTTGAAGATAATTAGATTCTTAGGTGGTCATTTTGAAGATAAAGAATAGATTTGTGTCGCATATATTGCCAAATTTTCGATTTCACTTTCAGATTTGCGAAAAACGTACTTGAACGTACGTTATCTTTGAAATGAGACACAGCGGACAGTGAATTTTTTTTTCGAAATTCGGCAAAACACGCAGCACAGATTTATTCTTTATCTTCAAAATGACTCCCTAAGAACCTAATTGTCTTCAAAAATGAGGAAATGAAAAGGAAAATCACGAAGCATAAAACAGCAAATTTTTCGCGAAAAAGGCGGGCGGCTGCTAGCGCCACGACCGCGTTGGCCGGCGGCCATGCGAATTACAGGCGAGGAGAGTAGACTCAAACCCCCCCACTACAATTCCCCTCCTTCGAATCCTCGTCGCTCGGCACGTGGATAGTGTTCCGCGCTTTTATATTTGTTTGTGTTTTTCTACCGTGTTTTTCATTATTTCGAGTCAGTATTTATTTCCGCGATGGCTAAGAAGAGAAGGAACCTGTCTTTGAAGAAGAAGAAATGACCCGGCATAAAGATTTTGGCAAATTTCAGGAAAAAATTAGGTAAATCGAATTATTTATATGATTGATATCGCATCCTCTCCGACTTCGAGATTCAATCACTTGAGTACGAACAATCGCAGGGCTCTAATCGAAGAAGGTACTTTCAAGAGCCGATATTGCTGTTCATAATAGCAGTATAAATTCATTCTCAAGTTTTTTATACATACGGAAATATAAACTAGAATGCATTGTGACGTGTGGTACTAGCCCGGTTTGCATTAGTCGCTAAAATATGTCATCAATTTGTTACGTGTTCAGGTTACATGATCGAAATCACTATTCGGCAATTTGCATTAGTGTTTACACTTTCATACACGATCATAAGGAATATTCTCATCACTTATTATGACTACCTAAGTATCCAAGGTGAAATTACAAGGTATCCGGCAGAATTTTCCATACGAAGTGAATACAGCGCGTATATATTAGGCCACTAAAATACGCGCGTTTTGTTTTTAGAAATAAACTTGACGTAAATCTGGGGTAATCATACATGCATACATTACCTACAAAACAGCCACCTACAAAACTGTCATCAAATCAGATACTACTGCCAAGTATAATTTATTTAGAAACTAATATAACTAATATACTATAACTAATGATGACAAGAAAAAAATTAAAATCAAAATTGAAATTGAAAGAAAAAAAAAACAAAACTTTTGATAGAAAAAAAAAAAATCGGAGTACGTAGTACTTGGCGGGCCCATGTTTATATTGCCATTACAACATTGATATAGCTTGACTTGTATTTTCTTGTGCTTGTTTTGAAAAGGCCCGCCATGTACCACTATCTTCAATTTTTTTTTTTCAACTAAAATTTTTTTTTTCTAATTTCAATTTTGATTTCAATTTTTTTTTTTGTCATTATTAGTTATAGTATATCAAAATCATCATTAGTTTCTAAATAAATTATACTTGGCAGTAGTATCTGATTCGATGACAGTTTTGTGGGTGGGTGTTTTGTAGGTGGCTGTTTTGTGGGTGGCTGTCACATTATTATACTTGGCGAAAGGTTTTTGCACCAGAGGTGCTTTTTGGAGATTTTTTTGGAGTACTTTTTGTGGAATTTCACTTGAACATTTAAAAATTTTGCTCGCTCGCTACGCTCGCTCGATAGGTTTTTGGGATACAGAATTAATATTTCAGACGAAAATAATCGGTGGGAAAGCCAAGTTAGAGCTTTCTCATAATAACATGTATCAGGTCCAAGGTCTTCTACACATTACGAATAGGAAGTGGTGCTATTTTATAGTTTGGACGGCAAAGGGATTGATTTTTGATAAAATAAAACGTGACGATAAATTCTGGATCGAAAAAATGGAGAATAAATTAGCAGATTTGCTTCACTTTTGTTTGTTACCCGAGATCGTAGATTCTAGACGCGCCCGACAACTCTCAATCCGCGAACCCCCTGAAATCATCGAAGCCCAGATTAGGCCGCGCGTAAGAAACAGTAAATTCACGACCGACAGACAACAAAAAACCGTAACATAAATATATGTACATATGTACATAAATATAATAGCTTTGTATATAGCTTACGTGCAATATTTCTGTGATTTATGTTCAGTTAGTTATGTGTATTACTGTGCTAAAAATTTGCTAGTCATATCGTTATAATTATATATCTGATTATTCATTCCAGGAATACTTTCCGTAGTCTGACCAAACTGCGTGTATACCTATATATCATGTAAATATTCCATAGCCTATTTTTTCATTACTATCTGTGACCTGCACTCGTGACGTATTACTTTCCATAGCTTGCGCTTTTTATAGAACTTATTTAGCCATGTAATGTATACAATGCTCGATGCTTTGTTATATCAATTTTCTTTATCAAGATTACTGTCATGTTTCACTTGTACTGTTTCAATTTAATTTCTATGAGATCCTTTTCATACAGATTTCGTGATTATGTTTATTAAGTTTAAGCGAGTTTAATTCTACTTTTATCATTTTATATTATTTTTTATCAATTTGTATTTGTTTGGTGCAAACCCGATCATGGTTGGGAGGTAGGGACGGGTTAGGTGGATCTCTGTTTGATAGCGACCTCCACGTGGTGAGACCTGGGAGATTGATGATATTTTCGTTGTTATATCATGAATTTGCTCACAGATATTCGTTGCAATTTTCAATTTAAAATTACCTGTGACGACGTCTGGACGGTATTCGTAAATAGTTACGTATTATTTTCGAGACTGTATTAGGAACAGCTCTCAGCCGATCAAGCTATGCTTTGAGCTGCCTCAAGACAGTCCTGCAAATCGAACCTGACTATGAATACCGGCTATTAGACTATTACCAGTCACGTGATCGCATTGCGTAGAAATACGGACGCCGGTGAATATAATTTTCGTTGAAATATTAAAAATGTATATCTATATCAACATACGTATAAGGAATTCTACGTCACGTCAATCAAAAAATGACCTCGTATTTTTTCAATCTATTCATACTTTTTTTCACATGAAATAAAGGTAAAAAGAATCGATACGCATTTTGGTGTTCGTCCGAATTATGTTTGTTTTCGAAAGTTACAAGCAATCATTCAATTTTGATGCAAAAGAGCGCGCATATATCCAGTTCTATTCGACGTAAAGACATCGTTTACACTGCATTCGAAAGGTGAACGAATAAGCTTTCATAAAAAAATGCAATGTTGAACATTATTGAAAATTCCAATTTTTATAAACAAATCAAATGTTTGACGATTTTTACCTCATTAATGACAAGTTTTCGAATTATAAAAAAAATAGTTTCGGGTTCCTTACTAAATTCTGTATTATTAGTAAATTTTGCAAGTGGAATCTGAAAGGAGTCTATTTGTTTTTCCATTATTCATCAGGTGCTGCGTTGTGCCGAGCGCGGCTCACTGGGCTGTTTAAAAGTATCTGAAACCGAATGCGCATGAGGGGTGGTGAAGGCTAGCCCGCGTCACTCGCCCCACTCCGGCGACAGCTCGGCTGCTCCGTCTCACTTGTTTCTTTACTCTCTCTCTCTCTCGCCACGGTTAACGCGGGAAGCGGAGTAGCCCGCGCTTTCTAGCTGGGCAACGCCCTTAATTGAATGATTAAACGAACTTACCTGTAAGTGAAGTTCTATCATAATTGTATGTAGCGCCTCTTCCGAATAGATCATTTTGTAGTACCCCCACTCCACGCCAGTGTTACCACATGTTTACAGTAAAACTAGAAACTTTTGGTCTCCTCCGTTGGTCTATCTGTCTGGACTATCATTTCTTCAAAGTATTTGCCGTAATATTTTGGGTTTACCTCTGTGTACACAGAGTTGGGTTACCTATGGGTGGGACTGATCTATTCGGAAGAGGCGCTACATACAATTATGATAGAACTTCACTTACAGGTAAGTTCGTTTAATCATTCAATTGTATTTCGCGCCTCTTCCTCTAGATCATCTTGTAGATGTTTAAAGATCATTACGGCACCAAAACACGGTGAATTGTCGAAAATGAATATATTCTCAAGTAACAAACAACCCAAAAGTGTAGTACAACTACAACCAAAACAAAAATAACTACTCGAACAAATGAAAACTTCTTATTTATCTAAAACTGCTTTGGCAAAAGCGTCCTTATCGTTACACACAGGTAAGTTATAGAATCTCGCAAAGGTCTGAGAGGCTGAGGTCCAACCTGCCGCTTTCCTTATGCAGTCTATATTTACTCCTTTCTTATCCGCCGCCGACGTCGAAGCATGTCGAGTGCTATGCGCCGAAAAAATATTTGTGTCCACGCCACTCTGTTCTAACATACTTTTCACCCACCGACTCAAAGTCTGGGCTGAAACCGCCCCGTATGGTTTCTTGATTGCAACAAATAATGCTTGTTCGGCGCCCCTGAGATCCTGTGTCCGCTTAAGATATGCCACCAAAGCTGTTGCAGCGCGTATACTATTATCTTTCTCGTAGAATGGTACATCTAGCAAAGGTTGTCTTCTGTTGGGCCCCGAAGTCTTTACTTTATCCGGAACTTTAATCTGTATCTTTTCACCCAGGTTCTGAATATTCGGTATCTTAATTAATGAAAGAGTCTGCATTCGTTGACCCGTGACTAGTGCGAGTAGGGTGACAACTTTTAGCGAGAGGTTTTTGAGCGAGATCTCTTCGTTAGGCATTAGACTGGCCGCATGATCCAGGACAATCTTAGGGTCCCACGTTTCGTCGTACTTGGGTTTCGGAGGACGCAACTCAGACACTCCCTTAAACAGTCTTTTTACTCTAGGGTCTTGCCCCGCGTGAGGTCCCAAAACTAAGGCTAACGCCGATCTTAAACAATTTAGGGATCCGTAAGATGCTCCCTTGTTATATTCGTTGGTTAGTAATAGTAACACGTTTTCAATCGAATTATCGAAAGGGCTGACGTTCCTGTCTGAGCAAAAAGACCACCATTTCCTCAACGCGCCGTCGTATTGCTTCATCGATGAATTGCGGAGCGAGGCCAGCATCAACTCGGATTCCTCGGGGACGTTCCTTATCTCGAAGGCTTTCCTGATAATATTGCGGCCACCAGGGTAGTCTGCTGCCATAACGGATGAGGTTCCCTGTTCGCGGAAAGTAATAATCTCGAGTTAGGCTTAAAAATCAGCGGCTCACTAAAACAGAGGGCTCGAAAGAGTGGATACCAAGCTTGTCCTGGCCCGTCAGGGACTACAAGAATACCCGTTGCGTTTTCGTCTCTAATTTTTCTCAGGACTCGCGGAATGACTATAAATGGTGGAAATGCGTAGAAAAAAATCGTTTCCCACGACATAGTAAAAGCATCTACGGCTGTACAGTTCGGGTCGCGTAGCCAAGAGACATATTTTTCACATTTCGAATTTATTCAACTCGCAAAAAGATCGATCTCGGGTCTCCCGAATTTCTGGACTATCGAATGAAACGCTGCGTTTGACAGCTCGAATTCGGTTTCGGGTTCAAGCCGACGTGATTCGAAATCCACCTCCGTATTCTCCTTCGTACTAATAAAGGACGCGAAGACCCAAATTCCCCTTGTCTCGTACCAGTCCCTTGCACCCGCAAGAGGATATCGCAGTTTCTCAAGTTATCGGCGAAACATTTCAACCCGAAAAGAGCCGTCTTGAGTTCTAGTATATTAATATGATTTTTCCTTTCTTCTTTACTCCAGAATCCGTGAGATCTCTCGCTTCCACAAGCAACGCCCCAACCTGATATCGACGCGTCGGTAAAGATTTCCCGACAATATTGAGGAGATTTAATTGAATTTTTTGCGGAGAGGATAACTCTGTCCCACCATTTCAGAGCCGAATGAAGATCCTGAGACAGGGTCATATAACCGTCGTAATTTCCCTTATTTTGCTCCAAGGCAAGGTATCGTGCTCTCTCGAATGCCTTTGTGTGACCCAGGCCATATCTAACCGCTGGACAACACGAGACAACGCTACCGACAAATTCTGAAAACTCGCGAATTTTACAACGTTGAATACGGCTATATTTTAAAACCAATTGTTTGACTCCTAATCTTTTCTCCCTTGGAAGCTCGATAGTCATACTTAGCGAATCAAACCAAAACCCGATATATTTACATTTGTTTGTCGGAATTAGCTGACATTTTTCGTCATTAATTGTAAATCCCAATTTCTGCAAACGCGAGCACGTGACTCGAACGTTCGCTTGACATTCCTCAAAAGACCTACCGACGAGCAAAAGGTCGTCGATGTAGATGACCGAAAAATACCCTTGTCGCCTCAGATCGGTCGTTACAGGCTTTAGCAGTTTAGTAAAAACATATGGCGCTGTGGCGAGCCCGAAGGACATACACGTAAACTCATAAAGCTGACCCTCGAATTGAAATCTTAAAAATTTTCGGTTAGATTCAGCAATCGAAATCGAGTAATAGGCATCTTTCAAGTCAATTTTTGCCATAAAACAACCCCTGCTCAAGAGATTTATAAGGGTCTTTCGATCTTCCAATTTGAAGTGTTCCGTCTGAATGAACTCATTCAACTGCTTTAGATTCAGAATAAATCGAGAACCACCATCCGGCTTCGGTACCCGGAAAATGCCAGAAAGAAATTCGCCGTGAGTGCTGTCGCACTGGCGGATAGCACCCTTCCGTTGCAGCTTCGCTACTATATCGGCCATCGCCCCCCTCTCTTTTTTAGAATCGAAGATTCCCCTCGGAAAGGTAGACTGACATGGCTGAGACTCAAAGGGTATCTTGTAGCCCTCTATCCACGATAATATTAACGGGTTACGCGTTAGCTGTTCCCATTCTTGTCTAAAGAATCTAAGTCTTCCGACAGTCGAACTTACTGGTTCTAATAACGCTTCCGGTTGTTGCTCCGCTCGGACTTCTGATTGTTCTTCCAGTTGGTCCCGTTCTTGTGGTTGTCTCGGCGGAATAACGAATATCCTTGATTCCTCGGCTCCTTTCTCCCGCCTGACGTCGTAGCAAATCTCTGGTTGTCCTGAGGACGACGCGGCGGGGCTGTCGAGTTTTTTGAATTCTTCTGTCCCTGTGGCTTTTGAGGAGCTTTCAGCTCCTTGCGCGAGCTCTCAAGTGCCTTCGCCGCCTTTAATTTCTCCTCCAATTGTTGTCCGAACAGCCATTCATCTGGGACAGTAGCGTTCAAGGTCTCCTTACACGACACGTTTAAGTTCGCGAGGATCAGGCTTTTCCTTATGATCTACTCGTCGTGGAGAAGGTCAGCTCATACACGCTGGATCCTTTCGAAGAGCTTCTTCGAAATTGGCTTCTTCCTCTGCTTTTTTCTCTGCTACGCCGTCGCCGATTGGCCTCTGACGATGAGGACCTTGAGCTTCGGTGACGTCCTATCAACGAAAGTAAAAACAATAATGACGACGTTATTCCGTGGTCGTCAGGTATGCGTCTGAAACCTATAGGTTTTCATTCATTGTTTTCTGCCCCCTGGTTAGAACGTTTAGCAATGACGTCGGGCATGTTTTGGCCGAGTTCAACTCCTCTTTATAG
Organism: Neodiprion lecontei; assembly: GCF_021901455.1. Classification (NCBI taxonomy): domain Eukaryota; kingdom Metazoa; phylum Arthropoda; class Insecta; order Hymenoptera; family Diprionidae; genus Neodiprion; species Neodiprion lecontei. Next base: position 13,001,085 of record NC_060266.1, on the reverse strand, counting down.
GTTAGGGCCTATAGGGTGCCTCGAGTAATGCGCCTTGAGAAACTCTCCTCCGTGTAGATTAGAGCCTACACGGGTGGCCTCGAAACATTTGCACCGGTCTGAGTAATAACTCCTCGATATAGGTTAGTGCCTAAACGAGTGACCATCGAACGCCAATCTCTGCCATATAGGCCAGAGGCCTGCCGATGCATCCTATCGAATATTCTGGAACATGAAGGAAACATAAACTTACGACGTCTCTTCTTGTGACGCTTATTGTCTCGTATTTCCAAAATCGCATCCTCCAGTCGCCTCAGTCGCTTCTCCATTCGATTATCCTTGTCTTCTTCCTCGTCTGAATAACCTCGGTATCTTTTCTTGTCCATGATTAAACAATTTGTAAAAAACTTATAAAAAACACATGTGGTTTCACCGGCACAAAGATGAAGAATGATAGTCCAGACAGATAGACCAACGGAGGAGACCAAAAGTTTCTAGTTTTACTGTAAACATGTGGTAACACTGGCGTGGAGTGGGGGTACTACAAGATGATCTAGAGGAAGAGGCGCAAAATACAATATCTTAATATATTCATTATTCAACCTTCGAGACGCTAGTGGAAAGGTTATCTGTGGCTTTTCTTTTCGATTGTTCGTTTCCCAGAAGAAGATTTCGTAACAGCACTTCTGAAACCAATTTTTTTACACATTTCATATTGTTAACATGGAAATACGTTGTCTCTGTGAAAATAATTGTGCCTCCGTGACTAAGGATTCGTATACTCTGGGCGGTCTTGAAAAGAACCGGGTGAAAAGCATACACATGGAGCTCTCGAATTGGTTTTTTTGTCGAAAAATCGAAAAATACCGATAGTAAAAAAGAATACTTAAGACATGTTCTGAAGTATTACCATTGTTTTCTATTTTGCCTATAAGTTTAATATTTCGCCCTCTTTTCGATCAAATTTCGTTCTCATAATTTGATATTACCACTTCCAATTTATATCGGCCATCGGTGATTGCCCCAAAAACTTGATTCGTTTTACAAATGTTTTTTGACACGAACTCATTCCGTATGTATCCCTTTACTCCTGTATATATTATTATTTGTATAGATAAATGAATTTTTTTGTATCTTTTTCTATTCACTTGTATGATGCTAATAAGTACGTGTATTTTAATTTTAATTTTTATTATTTCGTAATGACTTACGAACATAATCAAATGTCGTAAATATATCTTTTAAATCGGTTGTGATAATTTTTGCATGATCTGGTTCGGCGTCGTAGAAATCCAATTTTGTGATTTTTGAATAAGGTTTGACCAGAAGTTCGTAAGGAACATTTCCATTGTTAAATTTTGTTTCCTTTGCAATTACCATCTCGACAAGGACGACCTAAATAATTGTTTATGGGAATTTGAAATATCATGGAAATTGATATTTAAATCGTGCCGAATAAGGGACTATTCCAGTGTGAAATTTGTTGAGAACGTTTTTTTTCCATTATCCAAAAATATAGACTTTCATAAACGTTTGGTATGTCATTAGAATTAACGAAAAAAAGAAATCAAACTGATTATCAAATTTTATTCGAAAAAAAAAATCATGAATATCCGCGATTTTCAAGTCAGTCTCACTTGAATGGTCCTTTAATAAATACCTCATTTGAATGTATTCTTCCAAAAACAACTTCAATATCGTTGTTCCATACGACACATTGAATTCTGGTCCCTTCGGAATTGATAATGATGAATCTAAATACCTCAAATTGTTTCAATAAATCTCTCGATTCGATTTTTCTCGGCAGATCGACTTCTTCTATGTACCCAACTATAGATCTATGAAAAATTGAAATATGGAATTGGCATTTCATTTAACACAATAGAAATCATTTTCTATAACAAAGAATTCCTTAAAATGTTGAATATTAAAGTGAAATAACAAGAATTACAAATCAAATTTTTTACGGAATTCCGAATTACGAATTAATTAATTTTGAACATATAATATCGCATTTTAAAAAATATCAAAGGAGCACTATTTATATACAAGACAGAATAAAACTAACACAGATTTTTCACCAATTTTAATTTTCTTCAAGTAATCCGTGCTAGAAAAAGGTATGGATGTTTAATTTTTTTTCTTCCAATTATCTTTTGAAGTAGATGCATATTCATCACTATTTTCGCACCTTTCGCGACTTGGGCCAGGCCCCGTACTTCTATAGGCTCTCCATTTTTATTTTTATATTGGGTCATTGTGTAAAATTAAAAAAAAAAAAAATGATATAAAAACGGTCATTTAAACTGTTAGAAACTGGACGAAATAAATAGTGTCGGTCTTGAAGTATGAATTGAAATTGAAAGTCGAAACAAATCAATATAACGCTAATTTCGGGCCGTATATAAAAACGGTTATATAAATTGTCAGAAACTGGAAAAAATAAATAGTGTCAGTCTTGACGTGTGAATTAAAATTGAAAGTCGAAACAAATCAATACAACGTTAATTTCGGGCCGTTATTTGATTAATGATAAGCAGCTTTTTCGAAATATAAATTTGAACAGTTATATATTCCACATTTTTTACTATGGTTTTGAGAAATAAATAACGTCTAAAAATTATAGACTGCAAAATCGTGCTATACAAATATCTTGAAAATAATCGAGAAATAGTGTTAAAGAAAAAGAAACATTGAAATGGATTCGACAGATAAGCGACGCAAATGCCAAGAAAAATATGCACAGCAACATCGGTCAACGGAATTGGAATGTAAACGCAAATATCGGGAAAAAAATAGGGAAAAGATGTTGAAGAAAAAACGTATCGAAAACATAAGCATTGCTGAAATTAAAACGCAACAAAACCGCAACGGATTTACAGTGTATGCGAGGAAAAAAAGATGGAAATACGAACCCGAGATCTTATTAGGCAACGAAATGGTATCGCCCTTGAGGTGCTTCAAACAACAGTCAATACTATGATATTGGTGATATGGCATATGTTTGTGAGTATTGCAATGCTGTATTTTGGATCAACGATTTTCTGAAGAAAAACTGCTGCCATGGAGGTAGAGTATCTTTACCTTCATTGTCACCGTATTCCGAAAAGTTGAGCAAATTTTTTGATGATATCGTGTTTCGGAGTATAATTCGTTACTATAACAGTAAATTTGCTTTTACGAGGTTCGAAACAAACTTTTTGAAAAATTCTAGGCATGGTGTTTATAATCTGAAAATTCAGGGTCAGGTTTATCATTATGCACCTACTACTTTATATCCAAAGAAAAACGAAAGTCCCAAATGCGGTCAAATTTACATCTACGATGATTATGAAGCAGTGAAAGAAAGATTATTGAACAATCTTTAGTTAAAATATACAAGAACGAGAAAAATTATTTCTGAATTGGGAGAAATTAATCCGTTTGTTAAAAAGTATAAACATTTACATCAATGCTCAAAAAAATTTGGAAATTATTATTGTTTATATTTTATTTGGAAACCGAATGTGGACATGCGTAGATATAACAAACCATTAACTGCTGAATATGCAGCGTTAATTATTTCTAAAGGCGGAACTGTTCCTGATTTCGACTTATGCGTATATCCTGAATATTGCGATAGAAAAAATAAAACAATTCGGATTTTAAGTAAACTACCGTCCTATGTCGACCCAATGACGTTCCCTCTTCTTTGCCCATCTGGCGATTTAGGGTGGAGTCCAGAAATGAAGCAGACGAATAACCTTAAGCGTTTATCCATATTACAATGTAATTCTTATCCCTCAGCCTATATACCAGACGAGCAGTTTAATCCAATCTTGAAAGGTGGTCGCTGAACGCAACAATACATTATTCATGAGTAGTATAACAAGGCCGGTTCTGAGTACAAACATGTTCCCAGTAAACATGAGCCGGTTAAAATGTGGTTGAAGAAACGTTAAGGTCGTATAATTATGGTGTAGGTAGAAAATATTACCGTGTTCGATGTACGGTAATTTTTCAGTAAAATATTAATCGTTGTCTCTCCACAAATATTATACGATTTTCATTACACGTACATTTAAACAACGGTTTCTAGACTAATAATCAACGTTTTGTTTACTAGTTCAATTGCTAATTTAAATTCGTTAAAAACCGGTATATTTGTAGATATTAAAATACAAATTTTCTACGTTTCATCGTCAACGTTTTGTTGTGGTAAGCGAGATTCGTAGTATAAACGTGTGGTAAAACCGTTTATATTTCTAGTCTTATGAACAGTTAATATACATGTTTTATTCCTTCACCGGTAACACAAGCTTAACGTTTCATTCACTGCTTTTCTACAACATTTAAACAACGGTTTCTAGACTAATAATCAACGTTTTGTTTACTAGCTCAATTGTCAATTTAAATTCGTTAAAAATCGGTATATTTGTAGGTATTAAAATACAAAATTTCTGCGTTCCATCATCAACGTTTTATTGTGGTAAGCGAGATCCGTAGTATAAACGTGTGGTAAAATCCATTATATTTCTAGTCTCATGAACAGCTAATATACATATTTTATTTCTTCACCAGTAACACAAGTTTAACGTTTCGTATAGTTACCATACCTTGCCAATATGTTCTCATTAATTGTTTAATAATTAAGTCAATACACTTTTGATCTACTGATCACATGTAATACGTGAAAATTACGTCGTACATAGACTTGTCATATCGATACACAGAATTATATACCTACTCGGGCCGAAACGTAAACAAGATTTGTTTCGTACCTTTCTGACCTTCATATCCAAGAATACTACCCTTTTCAACATAGTGAGGGCAGGAATCAACTTTTACATCATTTACTTACATATTGCGATGTTTGAATTTGGAACTATAATCATTATATTCAAGTTTTTCTCATGTTAGCAGTGACTAAAATTCAACGTTTTGTTATCCTCCTCAGCACGTTCTTCTGATTACCTTAAATGTTGTAAACAACTGGTCATTCGATTTCCAATCTTTTTTTTCATTCGATAAACTAGTAAGTATCATCAAAAATATGAAAAAATTCAGGTGACATAACACTAGAAGTGATAATTTTATTTTACGTAATATTGTAAAGTAAAACAATATGTTACCTCCATTTTTTCAAATTCTTTTCCTTGTGTTATTGTTAATTCCCCAACATAGGAAAAAAAGTTGAAAAATCGATGAACAGATTTTTTTACAAAGGTCACCAAGAAATTACGTAGTTGAGCATATAAGTGCATCCCTTCGCGGCGTCTTTATTATTTGTAAAACATACGTTTTCCTATACCATAATGTATATATTGGAATAACCCATGCTAGGAAAGCGAGTGGCCGTAGATGAAGCTCGTGTACCATGGATGTTACATATACATATAATGAGCGCATGTGTCAAACGACAAGCGGTCGCGAAGAATCGAGAATGTCCTAGCGTGAAATACTCGCGCCTCTTCTTCTGCCTCTGATTGGCTCGCTAGGTCAGCGTGTTGTAACTCGTACGGTTCCTGCACGCTGAGAGCCGAGGACGACGCGCCAGAATGCCCCCCCACCACCGTTCGCGAAGGCTCTCAGCTCACGCGATCAGTGAATCAGTCTAATTTGACCAACTTCCGAGGTCAGTGCACGTCCGTGTTTATGTGAGCCTTCGATATAACTGATCTATGCAATGTAGGTATTTGTAAAAGACTGTGTATATATTACATCCCAGTCAAGTTTCACGGATTAGCAGTGATATCAGGAAAGTTAATACTCCAACTGCGGTCCAATATTGGTTAAAACTTGCGTACTGCGTACCTAGAAGACGCCCTCTATAGCATCTGTGTTCTGTGTTGAAATAATGTGCCAATACTTTTTATTATTTTACTTTGTCAGGATTGTGATTTTTTACCTAGTCCCGAGATGAAAGTTAACAATTTTCCTCGTTAGGGTATAATCATTGTATGATTATTTTGTTTCATGTTTTATTTGTTATCAAACCTCTTGTATCGGATATAAGTTTTTGTTTGTTCATGTTTACTTAATTTTACTATTTGCTATACTTCTATACTCTTGTGAGTACATCTGTACAATTGAGGTATGCGTATATGTAAAAGACTGTATGTTTATTTATACATCCCAGTCAACATTCACACAGTTACATCGTTGGCATAATAAAATGTCCGCATCAACGATACAGACAAACTGGTATATAAAAAACTACGGAATCGAACCTGGTATCTAGAGATGCTTTGCCGGAGACTTACTCCACTAGACCACCTAGCCGCCCTGACTACACTGTCATTAATTTCTCTCATCACCTGTATTTCGAAAATTGTTTTTGTTTTCGTGTGCCATTGAATTTGTTTACATTTGAGATTCGAAATTAAAAATTATCATTAAAAATTTCGAAATTGTACTCTCCTCAAGCAAATTTTTCTCGCTAAAAATATGATATGCGTAGCTCATATCGCCAAAATGAACGCGCAGCCGTTCAAAAGTAAATGGCTAAAGTGAATTTTAATTTCACATTAATAGCCACTTACAGCATATGTGTGTACATACCAACAAGCTTCACACACAAGTCTAAAATGTGTCTCTGCGACGAATCTCAAATGTAAACAAATTCAATGGCACACGAAAACAAAAACAATTTTCGAAATACAGGTGATGAGAGAAATTAATGACAGTGTAGTCAGGGCGGCTAGGTGGTCTAGTGGAGTAAGTCTCCGGCAAAGCATCTCTAGATACCAGGTTCGATTCCTGGCTCCGTCGTTAATTTTTCAACTCACCTAAAAATTTCGAAATTGTACTCTCCTCAAGCAAATTTTTCTCGCTAAAAATATGATATGCGTAGCTCATATCGCCAAAATGAACGCGCAGCCGTTCAAAAGTAAATGGCTAAAGTGAATTTTAATTTCACATTAATAGCCACTTACAGCATATGTGTGTACATACCAACAAGCTTCACACACAAGTCTAAAATGTGTCTCTGCGACGAATCTCAAATGTAAACAAATTCAATGGCACACGAAAACAAAAACAATTTTCGAAATACAGGTGATGAGAGAAATTAATGACAGTGTAGTCAGGGCGGCTAGGTGGTCTAGTGGAGTAAGTCTCCGGCAAAGCATCTCTAGATACCAGGTTCGATTCCTGGCTCCGTCGTTAATTTTTCAACTCACCTAAAAAAAAAAAAAAAAAAAAAAAAAAAAAAAAAAAAAAAAAAAAAAAAAAAAAAATTTCGAAATTGTACTCTCCTCAAGCAAATTTTTCTCGCTAAAAATATGATATGCGTAGCTCATATCGCCAAAATGAACGCGCAGCCGTTCAAAAGTAAATGGCTAAAGTGAATTTTAATTTCACATTAATAGCCACTTACAGCATATGTGTGTACATACCAACAAGCTTCACACACAAGTCTAAAATGTGTCTCTGCGACGAATCTCAAATGTAAACAAATTCAATGGCACACGAAAACAAAAACAATTTTCGAAATACAGGTGATGAGAGAAATTAATGACAGTGTAGTCAGGGCGGCTAGGTGGTCTAGTGGAGTAAGTCTCCGGCAAAGCATCTCTAGATACCAGGTTCGATTCCTGGCTCCGTCGTTAATTTTTCAACTCACCTAAAAATTTCGAAATTGTACTCTCCTCAAGCAAATTTTTCTCGCTAAAAATATGATATGCGTAGCTCATATCGCCAAAATGAACGCGCAGCCGTTCAAAAGTAAATGGCTAAAGTGAATTTTAATTTCACATTAATAGCCACTTACAGCATATGTGTGTACATACCAACAAGCTTCACACACAAGTCTAAAATGTGTCTCTGCGACGAATCTCAAAGGTAAACAAATTCAATGGCACACGAAAACAAAAACAATTTTCGAAATACAGGTGATGAGAGAAATTAATGACAGTGTAGTCAGGGCGGCTAGGTGGTCTAGTGGAGTAAGTCTCCGGCAAAGCATCTCTAGATACCAGGTTCGATTCCTGGCTCCGTCGTTAATTTTTCAACTCACCTAAAAAAAAAAAAAAAAAAAAAAAAAAAAAAAAAAAAAAAAAAAAAAAAAATTTCGAAATTGTACTCTCCTCAAGCAAATTTTTCTCGCTAAAAATATGATATGCGTAGCTCATATCGCCAAAATGAACGCGCAGCCGTTCAAAAGTAAATGGCTAAAGTGAATTTTAATTTCACATTAATAGCCACTTACAGCATATGTGTGTACATACCAACAAGCTTCACACACAAGTCTAAAATGTGTCTCTGCGACGAATCTCAAATGTAAACAAATTCAATGGCACACGAAAACAAAAACAATTTTCGAAATACAGGTGATGAGAGAAATTAATGACAGTGTAGTCAGGGCGGCTAGGTGGTCTAGTGGAGTAAGTCTCCGGCAAAGCATCTCTAGATACCAGGTTCGATTCCTGGCTCCGTCGTTAATTTTTCAACTCACCTAAAAATTTCGAAATTGTACTCTCCTCAAGCAAATTTTTCTCGCTAAAAATATGATATGCGTAGCTCATATCGCCAAAATGAACGCGCAGCCGTTCAAAAGTAAATGGCTAAAGTGAATTTTAATTTCACATTAATAGCCACTTACAGCATATGTGTGTACATACCAACAAGCTTCACACACAAGTCTAAAATGTGTCTCTGCGACGAATCTCAAATGTAAACAAATTCAATGGCACACGAAAACAAAAACAATTTTCGAAATACAGGTGATGAGAGAAATTAATGACAGTGTAGTCAGGGCGGCTAGGTGGTCTAGTGGAGTAAGTCTCCGGCAAAGCATCTCTAGATACCAGGTTCGATTCCTGGCTCCGTCGTTAATTTTTCAACTCACCTAAAAATTTCGAAATTGTACTCTCCTCAAGCAAATTTTTCTCGCTAAAAATATGATATGCGTAGCTCATATCGCCAAAATGAACGCGCAGCCGTTCAAAAGTAAATGGCTAAAGTGAATTTTAATTTCACATTAATAGCCACTTACAGCATATGTGTGTACATACCAACAAGCTTCACACACAAGTCTAAAATGTGTCTCTGCGACGAATCTCAAATGTAAACAAATTCAATGGCACACGAAAACAAAAACAATTTTCGAAATACAGGTGATGAGAGAAATTAATGACAGTGTAGTCAGGGCGGCTAGGTGGTCTAGTGGAGTAAGTCTCCGGCAAAGCATCTCTAGATACCAGGTTCGATTCCTGGCTCCGTCGTTAATTTTTCAACTCACCTAAAAATTTCGAAATTGTACTCTCCTCAAGCAAATTTTTCTCGCTAAAAATATGATATGCGTAGCTCATATCGCCAAAATGAACGCGCAGCCGTTCAAAAGTAAATGGCTAAAGTGAATTTTAATTTCACATTAATAGCCACTTACAGCATATGTGTGTACATACCAACAAGCTTCACACACAAGTCTAAAATGTGTCTCTGCGACGAATCTCAAATGTAAACAAATTCAATGGCACACGAAAACAAAAACAATTTTCGAAATACAGGTGATGAGAGAAATTAATGACAGTGTAGTCAGGGCGGCTAGGTGGTCTAGTGGAGTAAGTCTCCGGCAAAGCATCTCTAGATACCAGGTTCGATTCCTGGCTCCGTCGTTAATTTTTCAACTCACCTAAAAATTTCGAAATTGTACTCTCCTCAAGCAAATTTTTCTCGCTAAAAATATGATATGCGTAGCTCATATCGCCAAAATGAACGCGCAGCCGTTCAAAAGTAAATGGCTAAAGTGAATTTTAATTTCACATTAATAGCCACTTACAGCATATGTGTGTACATACCAACAAGCTTCACACACAAGTCTAAAATGTGTCTCTGCGACGAATCTCAAATGTATATAAAAAACTACTGTTATGTTTCAGATACATTGTTAAAGCGGATATTTCGATACGTGTGCAATGTAACTATTGTCATTGTTGCCTTGGATGAAAGTACCTTATAATAAATATACATCATGTTTCGCAAAGGTGTGTGCTTTATCTCATTTAGTTATCCTGTATTTCTCATAAGAATACATAGGTGTGGATGTAAAATAATTAATATCATTTAATTGGTGCAAGTTACCATTACTGAAATAGCTAAGAATGTGAGCGTTGCTGTATCATCTAACCCCTGAGATAAGTCCATATTGACCATACAAGAAGCTTTTAACAGCTTGTGCATTAATATAGTACATGAAAAATTATACCGAAAACATATTCTCAAGTTGGTTGTTACACGTTTATCGGAACCGCGTGATATTCGATTAAGTGTATTCAATTAAACGTATAATAATTGTTTACGGATATCGTTTTTACGTTAAATCAACACACATTAAGTACGTGTATTATTATAAAAAAAATTTTCCAATGAACACGCTTATTAAACGTGTTTGAACCACGAAAAATGGTGGCTATAACAGGTATATATTAAACGTCTACGTTAACATTTAAATTGCGTTCTTTCATACTTGTTTCATTACGTTTCCGAAAACCGTAATTTCGACGTTTACTTCAACCGTGGGAATATCCGGATCATAATCACTAACAGAAAACGTTGATGAGCGCAGTCGAAAAAACCTGTATCAGGGCGGACATTTTTCACGAGAAAAAACGTATGTGCTGAACGATTATTCAACTATATACAACGTTATTTTTCGACGAATTTCTTATGATTTATTTACCAGCAATGTTTATTGGGTTCTTCACCGACCAAGCCGCCCATCCGCCGACCAATCCGCCTATCCGTGCATCCCAGACGCGAACCCTTGAAGGTTACCCCCACTCTCGTAAAATAGAATGTGCTCTGCGGACCGCTCGTCGGTGAGAAAATTTCCCAAATGACCATGATCGTCGGTAAAAAATCCTCCAAATGACCATGATCGTCGGTAAAAAATCCCTGAAATTGCCGTGGTGTTACCCCTTGTGGGATAAATTGTGATCTTTGTCGGTGAAGAAATTCATGCCATCGAGCAGGATCGATAACTGTATTACCGAGCGCACTCCGTGAATCCTCAGGCGTTCGAGCGGACCCGGTGGATCCTCGAACGTTCGACCGAGAATCCTGGCATGTGTCAGGTTTTGAGCGCTTCCAGAAAGTTCGCGAAGATTCTTCGGGGATAAAGAGGTTTCGAGGGCGAAGGTACGACGTTGGTTGGCTCATACAACGGCCTTGAAGGAATCTGGGCTGACAAACAATTCGTCCGACGTGTTTCGGCTCGACGTTGAGCGGCATGCGGTCAAAGGATTTCGGTGCGACGTTGAATTTTGAAAGACCTGCTCTGACCTTAAACGGATTTCGGGTCGACGTACAATTCTCGGAATCGTCCGATGAAAACAATACTCGGAATCGTCCGACGAGTTTCGACTTGACGGCGAGCGGTCTGCGGACAACGGATTGCGGTGCGACGTCGAATTCTGGAAGGTTCTGAAATTTGTATGCGGCTGTTTCGACCCTGAACGAATGTAGGCTGACAAACAATGCGTTCGACAAGTTTTGACTTGACGGCAAGCGGTCCAGGATCGTGATAAAGAGCTTCTTTGACCCTGAAAGATTCTCGGAATCGTCTGACGAATACAATACTCGGGATCGTCCGACAAGTTTCGACTTGACTGCAAGCGGTCTGCGGACAACGGACTGCGGTGCGACGTTGAGTTCATGAGCCGTGTAAAGAAGCCCCTCGACCCTGAACGATTCTCAGAATCGTCCGACGAAAACTATACTCGGAATCGTCCGACGAGTTTCGACTTGACGGTCAGCGGCCTGCGAACAATGGATTGCGGTGCGACGTTGGGTTCGTGAGTCATGTGAAGAAGCCGCCTAGACCATAAACGGATCTCGGAATCGTCCGACGAAAACAATACTCGGAATCGTCCGACGAGTTTCAACTTGACGGCGAGCGGTCTGCTGACAACGGATTGCGGTGCGACGTCGAATTCTTGAAGGTTCTGAAATTTGTATGCGGCTGCTTCGACCCTGACCGAATGTAGGCTGACAAACAATGCGTTCGACAAGTTTCGACTTGACGGCGAGCGGTCCGGGACCGTGAGAAAGAGCTTCTTTGACCCTGGAAGATTCTCGGAATCGTCTGACGAATACAATACTCGGGATCGTCCGACGAGTTTCGACTTGACCGCGAGCGGCCTGCGGACAACGGATTGCGGTGCGACGTTGAATTCTAGAAGGTTCTAACGTACAATCAAAGACACATCATTTCGGTAGCTTTCCAAAAGTTTTTCAAGGATTCTGTGTGCCTGGTGGGAGGAATACGGCTATAAAGGACTAAATTTCAGGTCAAAAAGACAGTCTTGCACCTTCAGTTCTCATGAGGAGAACTTCAAACAGAGCAGAATTAAAACAGCGAAGCGATCTGTTCTTGAAAAATATTCACGACTTGAAAACCGTTAATAACCAGAAGTCAGAAATCAACGAAGTGACAAAAAAGTTCGCAAATCTGAATTTATTAAGAAACACATAACTACCAAGCGTTAAAGAAAATATGGATTTCATAAAACTCAACAAAGTTGCAAGTATGAACGAATTTTTGCCGACGAATAAATTAACGGAGCTGGAAATTTTCGAAATCCACAGAGTCACCAACATTCCACGAGTCCAAACGAGGTTTGGACAGCGTGTCATCAGAGATCTGAACGACGAACTCAGCGTATTCTTACCGGCACGAATTGTGCGACAGCTGAACGAGGACGAGACCCTATTTCAGAAATTGGTGCAGACGATGGAGCAGAAGCGGTTGCTCTTGCAGTATCTGGGCGGTCAGTACGGTCAAATTAAATTCAAAGATGCGTCGACTCTCGCCTAATTTGTACACCGTACCTGGACAACGTGCGCAGCGTTTCCAATTATTCTACGTTTCATAAGCTTCAAGAAAATAGTATAAATTTTTCCACAAAGCTTTTATTTTTCACTATTTAATAGTACGATATTTAATGAAAAATAAAATAACATTATCGAAAATTATATGTCTATGTCACTCAGCACTCAACCATCTTGTCCACCTTCAACCCAACAAATTTATGTAACAGCAATTCGAATCAACTTTTACAATCTAAGAAGGTACTATTCTGAACACCGATGAGCAAAGACAAAGGTTTTAAGGCTACGTTCGAACCTCGTAACTGTGACGTGAACTGGACGATGAGGTTTTAGCGGACTCAGTCAAGGATAGAGTGGAAGGTCGACCAGCATCTGAATTAGCGTACGTTTGAAGCTGTAGGTCCTACGGAGTTAGGTTACTATCGCTCTTGGAATGCAGAACATGATTACGTTGGTGTACAGGCGCGCGGAAGAATTCAAACGTCTTCAGAAAACCGATGGAGGTACGCGGTCGACGAAAATAATACTCGGAATCGTGAAGTTTCGCCTTGACGTTGAGCGGCCCGCGATCAAAGGATTTCGGTGCGACGTTGAATTCTGGAAGTTTCTAAAATAAACTCTTAACTAACAGAATAGAGGTTAGAAATTAAAATACGGTCGGTATCGATCATGAAGGATATTTTATTGAAAAAGAACTTAAGATTACAGTTTGACATAAGATTCATAATGCTGATATATGAGTTTAATTACATGTTTCTTACTCAACCGTATCATACCCATGCTTCAGGCAATGGGAATGAATAACTGTCTTTTGTGTTTCAGTAAAGAATTTCGCAGTAACAATACGTTTTGAGCTGCACAGTTTGGATGTGTGCGAGATATCGGGCTAGATTTGGTCACGTGAGGCTGGCCAGGATTGCCAGTACACGAAAATTCAAAATCCGCATGTACGGAGCTGCTGAGACCAAGCGAGCCAAAAGACGATTAGTCAGTCACCAACCACCTATCCGAAAGGACCACACCATTTCTTATATCTTATACACAAACTGATTATCCCGTTGCCGAGTAGTCTGGAGGACAGGAGATATTCGTGAGCAAGAAGAAGGAACCTGGCCTACAAAGAAGACCCCGGGGTTCCCAGTAGCTCTGTGTTGTTTTGTTTTGTCCCTTTTATTATTTATACATATTTATTTCGTTCTTTTTTTTTTGGTTCCGCTCTTTTTTATTCTCTTTTGTGACGCCTATTGGCTCATTTTATCTTTTATAACCTTAAGCCCGGCCATCTTTTTTTGTCGTTAGATTTTAGTTATACATGGATCGGCCATGGTAAATTTATTTATTAATTTATTCTGTCCTTCTATTTTTTGTGCCTGCTATATCTTTTGTTACGACTATTAGCGTTCTTTTCGATTTTACAATCGGACACGCCCATTTTAGAAAGATAAGTTTACCTTTTTCTGTTTCTGTAGTGTATGTTTTTCAATAATGAATAAAACGAGGTGGCTATTTTAACTTTAGGTACGACCCGCTTACAATATTATAATTACGGATAGAAAATCATAAAGAATCATTACAGATGTAATATAGCATAATGCGTACAGTTTGAATTCGTATCCGACATTCTATTTAATTTCTGCAACGACGGACAACCCAAATCCATCAAATCAACGACATCAACTTTTTCACCCAGAATTTTCTGCAGCCAACTCTTCTTCTCAGAACCTTTTACGTAAACTGTTGAAGCATCACGTAGCGACATACATTCGATGGTGAAGTCAAGCTTCTCGAAAGGTAAATCATCACCTTCCGAGGATAGTTCATGATAATTTCGTGACAGCCGTAAATTTTCGCTTCTGAATAGAGCGAGTAAATAATTCCAATCGTACGGAGGTTCGAAGAGAAAAATTGACGGGTTGGTATGTTCGTCGAGTGACACAACTGCCAACTGTTTTGTTGTAAAACCGGGACCCGTCTTCTGAATCATTGTACGTCGACTATGAACGCCATTGTAAAAACAACTGAATCGATTGTCACAACGTTCAAGGTTTTTATACCAATTTCCTCACCCCACCACTCAGCGGGCTATATGCAATTATACGATCATGTGAAATCAAGCAGTAGGCAGATGTACCGGTAGGAAAGTTATTTTTAGCCTCAAATTCGATACGAATATCTACCGGTCCAGATTTTAGAGCCTCGTTTTGTTTCGAACAGTCGATGAAAATCAAAGGTCCGTACAGTACAAATTCGCTCTTCGTCAACAGAGGCTCGAGTTCTTTGCCGTAATAGGTGACTTGAAAGTTTGCGTACATCTCGTATAGTAATGCAAAGCAATTGTGACTCATGTCCAAGTTCAGGTTACCGTACGGATAATACTCGGAATTCAAGAAGAGCTTGACGTCAGCAGTGTTACAGTGATCAAGATGACTGGCATTTTTGCTGGCTTTGTTTTTTCGATTTGTTTGGAAACCGAGCACGACAAATCGGAGTTTTTCGAAATGGGTGGACGTTTTTACAGTCCAAACGTGTTTCGTGGTTGCCAGTAGCAAAGGATATTCGTACAACTCCCAACTGCGGAAGCTCATGGAGGCTGGTGTGTCTTTCTCAATGAAATTCAACAATGCGATTTTTCGTTGATCCGAGAGCTTTACATAGGGTACTAAGCATTCCACCTGATCGATCATTATTCTAAAGTCTTCGTCTTGATTTCGAACAATGGCATTTAAATCACTCTTTGATATTGTAAGAATCAGCTCGTGTTTCACGTTAACCATGATCTTGCAATAGTCTTCAGCGAAGCCCAACATCATGCTCAAGGGAATAACTACGTCAGAGTTGCGATCAGCATCAGTTAATTTTTTCGTTTCCTGAACATCGAGCCATCCAGCATTTTCCATAGGCCAACTTTGACCAGGGTTAAGCGAAGCAAAACCTTTCAGCAGGCTGGTCAGACCAACGTTTTCACAGTTATCAATCTGTACAGCGTTTAGTTCGTACCGTACATCTTCGAACAAATGGCAGATGGCGTTATTGACTAAAGTTGTGATCGCTGCTGCAGTGCCGTCTGATTTGAGCAGTTTTCCAGAGATATGCAGCGAACTCTTGCCCGGTAATACGCATCAATACTGATGCTGAACGGTGATTCGAATCTCATCGCTGTTGTTGAAAGTTGACGATGCGTACGGTTTGTGTGCGTGTATTTCTTGGTGGACGATTGATTCGTCAAAGACGACAAGTGTTTGAATGTTCAAGATTTCCTCCTCCATGGTACGTAGCATACAACGAAACCGCAGAATCGCAGTTTTATTTGTCGGAAATTCCTTTTCCAAAAGGTGTCAGCTTTAGACCCAGAGCTATCAGGAACTCCACGTTTCGACGTGTTGGCGGTTCGGGAATCGATCGATGACTGACTTGATCGGGACATGCTGACTGACTAATATAACTCTTTTTGGACAATCTGTTATATAGAATACCCATCTTTGATTGCGATTTAATGTGCAGTCTGACAGTTATAACTTCTTCTCGAAAATTAACCAGATCTCCGTCTTGATCGACTATCCGAAGCTGTACGTGATCTATGGTCTTGACGGTAATCGGAAAGTGAATGACGTGCGACGGCACTTCTACGATCTTATATCCCGGTGGAATGATAGGGAAAAATTCGTGAATAGTATGCACTTCATGTCCATTGACATGGGCGCCCGTTGTAATGCTGCATTCGACTCGCAACGCGTTGACCTTGAGAATAGTTACAGGCATATCCGAATGGTGAGTTTGGTTAGCTGCCAATACGCGCGGTGTAAATCCGAGAAGCTGACCAATAGAATCGTCAGGTTCGAAATTTACGATATGGTTACATTTGATTTCGCTACATAACGTTTTGTTGTTAGGCTTTATGCTGATTTCAATGTTGGTATTTCTGAACGCGTCTTGAACATACTTTTCAATATTCTCAATTTCGTAGCTGCCAGTAGATATAGTGACTGCCTTATCGGCTACGTATATTTTGTTGTGACCGACATTAACGTTGGAAATGGAATTGAAGGTTAACAATTCAACGAGACCGAGAACATAATTTTTGTTCAGAGCAAGTTCGATCGGAGGAAAATATTGCGCTCCGAAAATCCAAGACGTTTCCGATATCGTTAATGTAAACGAATCTTTTATGACTGTAAGTGCTCGACTGACGTTATTAAATTACGTTTTATTTTTATGTAACTCATCGCTTAGAAATTTCAGACACAAGTGTCCGCAATCGAATGTACCGTAATCCTGATACCTTTCGTCGTTTTACTTAACGCTACCAACACCGAGAAATTTCACGAGGTCTAACGGCGGTTGAAGATGACCGAAACTGTCGAAGTGAACTACATCGCTGTCGCGTTCCTTACATGCAACCCAGTGTGCCCCAAGGCCATCTTTATCGTCGAGATTGATCACAGCTGTTTCGTTTCTACGCGGCCCGGTTTTGGGCATTTCGTTGTGCATAAAGACACCTCGGAAGAATGGAATTTTCATGATTTTTGCATACTTCAGCAAATCTCAGTTGGTCAACGCTCGGCGTGGTAGCTTCACATTCAGTTCTTTGAAAGATGAAGACCGAAACCCTTTTTATAAGGTTTGAGATGGAGACCTTTACCTAAAGCGATCGCTTCCATCGTTTTGTTATGCCGTTTGCTTTCAAAGAGAGGCCAGAAGAGCAGGCCGGCCACAAGGACGGGGTGAAGTAATGCGAAAGTGGTTCCGCCGCGTCCTGGGTGATGAGCGGCGTGAGGGGTTTCAGCGGGTAAAAATCCGGCACTATCCGAGGACATCCACCTAAACATCCGGATGTCTTTTGAAGATTTCCCCTTCGCCGCTAAAGAAAAAAAAAAAAAAGTCAGGTTAGGTCGGTAACACACCGACTACATGCCCCATCATCTCGTCCGCTATCTTGCAGGCTAGTCAGCCATCTTGCATGTCAGTCAGCCATCTTGCATGTTACCTTGGGTCGGTAACAAAACGACTTCAGGCGAGGAGCGTCTTGCAGCACCATATTCGGTCAGTAAGTCAGTTTTGAACCAGAACCCCTCTATATAACTACTGAGTTATGCAATAGATCTTTCGACAACACGAAAATTATTTAATGGTTTCTGTAGCTTATTATTATTTGCATAAGCAATAAATATTAGATATAATATGTATACGTGCTCTCTCCTTGGATAAACGTATCCTAATCTCAACAACCACGCGAAACTCATACGGGCTCTCAGTTATATTTCTCGCACGTTAGAACTTCAGAACGTTCAAGTGGCCTGGTTTCAACGGGGTGCAGAGTTCATAGCACGCGAGGGGCATATACCTAAGTCCCGTCCACTCTTCCCCATGGCCGCCTGGCTTGAGTCGCGCGGGAAACCAAAGTTCCCGCGCGAGCTCGGTAGACAACGTCCTTCAACGCGCAGAATAAGAAATTGGTGGTAAAACCTTGGTTACTTTGGATTTTGAAATCGAAATATTCATTATCCATAATAATCTATCAGTCTTATTCCTACAACAATACTTTCATTTCAGGCACAAGAAGTCAGTCGAATTAGAGGCAGTACCGTCAAAGAAGTAACTCGGAGAATAATGTATCAAGTTTTCACAAATGAAGTTCGAATATTATATTCTTGGGAAGAGAGAAAGAAAAAAAAACCTTTTAAGAAATTGACAATAGGATCTGCAATATCAAGTACGTATACTGCTGCTATCTTGAAACATACTCGTATGTTCTTGATATTTTTTTGGATTATGCCCTCTGTAATTAGATTGCAAGCGCCAAAATCAAATATCGATAAACTAAAGCTCATATTTATCTTTTTATTTGGTGAATTTTGTACGTTTGATTCTGTTTGAACCAGCAAAACTACCGTCGACGCCAGCGAAGCAGAAGTAATAAGTTTTATGAAAGCATGGCTTGTGTGATGTGAAGACCGCATTGATAATAGCAGACGAGCCAATACTCAAGGAATTGAAGACCGAACTGCGAAAAGTGCAGATGAAGGGTGCATGATCAGAGCTGACAAAACTATCAATATGAGAATGAGATCAGAAGTAAGAACCAACGAAAGAGCTGAAGCTGAAGCTATAGTCAGTTTCCAAGCAAAAAATGAAAGCTGTGTGTACATAAAAGTAGAGAAATAGCAGGAGTCAAAGTTACTGAAGTAGCTGGAGATACCTCTCCAGGCAGTGTCAGAGTGAAAAAATCCAAGGAAAAAGGCATTAATGGGGTGAAAAAATAGCTAAAGACAGATGTAAGGAAGAAGCCAATGATACGAAAAGTGATGCAGATAATCCCGAAGTGAGAGTCAGGAACAGGTTGAGGTTCCCACTCTGCTATTGTTTTTACTTCTTGCTATACCTGTTCGCCTTCACTCAGGGTCCCAGGTGATTTGCCCAAGAGTCGTTATTTGCTAGTTGCGTTAAACCGTTGACTAAAGTGTTTCTGATGTGGAGAACTGGGAGATAAGGATACCAATACTACTGTAGTCTGCATCATTGTAACTTTTTTAGCTTGTTCAGTTTTACGACTTGTGCTTCGTGAACATCTCACTGTTAATTTATTTAATAAGTGTCAATTCTTGTATATCTAAATCGTTTCTCGATAGGAGAAAATGTCAATGGTCTTTAGTCACCTAATCTGAAGAACCATCTCTCTCCCGTTTGAATTTTATGGCACTGACCAGTGTTTTATTCTCTTCTTATAAAGATGAACTCTCCCTTAATTGTTTATATAAATTTTCAGTTGTAATACTTAGATATATTGAATGTATTCTCCAATAGACAATAGATAATAATTCATAATAGTATGATATCCATTGATCTTATTGTCTTACTGATGGAATCTATGGTCTCAGCAGTTTAATGAGAAAATTAATCGTCCTGCGGAGGGTCCCTACTCAGGCCGAAACGTTAACTGAAATTTATGTAACGCATTTACTGACCGCTCACCAAGATTTACCACTACATTATTTTCGTGGTAGAGAATTCTACCCCTTCATTAAATACTTATGTATATTTTTGCTTTTGGGTAAATGCAGTTTTTGGATTTTGAGAAACGTCCACGTTTTGTTATTCTTTACTTTAGTTTCATAATCATTACGTCATGTGACGTGATGTATATGTAAAAGTTGTATTATATGTATAGCGGCACAGGTTTGATCTCAAATGAATTCAGCTTTCTATTATGAAAAAAGTCTACATTTTGTTATTTTCGTATTTCATTTTTATAAGTGCTGTGTTGAGTAAAATGACAAACATACAGAATATATCGTACTATACCGGGACAATCTCTTGAAACTATACATACAATGCGCATGCGCCAAATAATTCAATCTCATTGGTCGGTGAAATCGCCCCGCGGCGATGTTTTCGTCTGCTGAGCAGGGGGCCAACGCACACAAAATGAGACAAGACTCAAGAGCTGTAAATCTCTCGTGCATAAAACCGCGGATTGAGGTTATGTTGCTGTTTATTTTTACGTAGCGTGAATTGTCACAGAAGAATAGTATCGTTCAGCAATACCGTGGTCGATATCGGAAAATATTCAACCGACGCAAATATCAAATGATACAGAAGTTGGATGTTATTTATTCAAAGAAATCTGAAATTCAATGTGAAATGTCATTAACAAGGAGTCTGGACAAATAGAGGTAGGTAAGTAAAAATAACGGTTATTGTGAACAGATTCTTTATTTGCATAAGCTTAAAAATGAGTCTCATTAACGATTTATGTTTTGTGCACTTCATTGGAAATTAGTTGTATCCAAAAATACCAGAAGATCCTGTCTGATAATGATACCTTCTAATATTTTCAGGTACAAAATAAATCATTGTCACAGCGGAACTAAATTTGTCAGGCATAGAAGCATGTAGGTAAATTCCTAATTACGTGATCTTTGACAATTATAATATTTTGACATGGACTCAATGATGAAATTCTTTTTTTTTTTTAGCAGGCTTGAAATTTAAACTTTGATTAACACGAGGAAAATTATGCCTTACCTGATGGTCAAAACGTTTAGGTGGTAAGGATTCTGGTTTCTCGAGCGGTGCAATCATTGTAACAATCGAACCTGATTGTTCCGTCAGACACCAGGTTCCAGAGTGAATTTCATCAGGCCATCACCACCTTCTTAACATCAGTTCAGGCAAAATTAAAGAGCGGGATATACTACAGATCATAATGGCTGAATATCCCATCATTTTACTTTGATCGAGCCAATAGCGATAAGTTTGTTACTTAAGCGTTGCCGCCAATTCATTCTACTGAGGAATCATTCTGTGCACCATTGTGATTCAAGCATTATCATTGACCAGCATTGTTTTTCAAACTTTATGCCATTTATTGAAAGAATGTGAATTCGAAAAATTGGTGATTTCGATAAATTAACGTCGGAGCCAGGAATCGAACCTGGCGTCTAAAGATGCTTGACCGGAGCCTTACTCCACTAGACCACCTAGCCGCCCTGACTCTGTTGTCGTTAATATCTCTCATCACCAGTGAGTTCGAATTTGTTTTCCTGTGCCCGGTTTATGCCATTTAATCTGGTGTCATATTTTAAAGCTTACTTCTACTTTCTTTGGCATTAAATTCACATAAAAAGTGTTTCAAGTCCTCAATTAGATTGTAGGGTTGAATTTTGCTAGGCTAACTGAATCAATCTAAATCTAGAATTGTTGAATAACTTCAGTTAAAAATGTCTTTCAATTCAATCTTAGTTGACGGTGTCATCTGGCTAGCTAGTTGCACGATAACTCAAAACCAAATTCAATTTTACACTCTTCGTAGGGTTCTACGCTAAGACTGAAAGCTTGTGAATCTCCATTTACCGCAATTATTTCTGCATTTCATATTAGCATTGTCTGGAGCAAGAAAAATCTCATTTTGAGATTGGAAATGGAACCTGAAACGCAGAAGTTATTCAGTAGCACGAATTGAAAACAAAGAATTTTATAATGGTTCCTGCAACAAACGGACTCTTTCCAAATATCCTTGTTACAAGGTGATGTTCGATAGACTATGAACAAGATATTGTATCGCATTACATTATTTGGAAAAAAATCTTCATGACCTTCGTTAAAAATTAGATATTTATTTATTTTGATGGAACAAGAGACATAATCTTGAATCCGACAAGTCAATAATATTCTCGTAGTAATCTTCTGACAATACTCCAAAACATGATTGTCCTTGAAGCTAATTGTGACGTTAAGGCGCATTTTGAGAAACTTGATTTTCGACTTTTGTCACAGGATGTGATCAACGTTCCTGAGTTCTACGCTTCTAATTGGATTTTTTTTCTTTCGAACCGCACTAACATGAAATACAGAAATCATATCAATAAATCTAACATTACTTGAATTTTCAATTTGAGTATTAGGTTCCCTACATTTACTCAATCGAACATCATTGGAAATTTGCGACATGAACTCTGATAATCATTGGAAAATTTTTAATAGTAGTAGCAATAATTTATTGATCGGAAAAAATACATTGACTATCGACTATTTGTAAATTTTGTTGAACTATTTTCGAGAAAAGAAAGATTTACAGTTCTGTTACAGGTAGTGTGATATTTAAATTTCTTGAACGCTTAGTTGAATGTCCTATTTTCAAAACTGATAAAATTCAATATTACCGCATGAAATCACAAGAGAGTGAGTAAGTTGCTCTGTTGCTTGAAAGTGGCGATGATCTTTGTACTTGTGATAAATTGAATAGGCAGATAACGGTGAATATTAGAGATGTATTTATTCCGGCCGTATCACCTGTCGACAGAAAAAAATTTCATTGTTATTCCTAATGCACGAAATAATAAATTCGATCAAATAAAGTTTTCACACCTACCTGCTGCGCTTCTTCTAAGCACCCAACATTCAAACAGATTTCTTATTTGAGTCGAATGAAGCCAATTTTCAAAAGCATGAGCATCAATTTTCCGAGTCACTGCCTCGATTGTTTGAGATTCAAACCTCAAAAATTCGTATGAACTACATCGCCGCCAGAAACAGAGTTTGACAGCTGAAACTCAGAGTGGCCAGCCTGCCCGAGCAGCCGATAAAACTCGCGCAAGCGCATTGTATTGTTATAGAGGGTGAAATCACCATAAAAAAATGAAATAGAGAGCTACAAAAACGTCGCCCTTGACTGATAAGGAGCTGAACGATCCAGATGAACGACTTTTCAATTTGGTGCGAGGGGGACGTCTAATTCTGAAAACAACATCGTTAATCCGATCAACAATAAAATAAGGACCTTCATAATTACTCTGGAGTTTGGGGCAACGCCCTTGTTGTCGACGAAATTGAAATAACCAAACGGAATCTCCCTTCTCAAATTTTAAATTTCTTGCTCTGATGTCATAACGATCCTTAGTCTTTTCGGAGGCCATACGAATTCTTTCCCTAGCAAATTCATAAACCTCGTGCAATTTATGACGGAAAACGGAACTAAAAATCACCTGGGACGAAGCTACGGAAGGATTGACTCCCTTTTTTAAATCTGACGGAAGTAGAATATCCCGACCTCTCAACATCATAGCTGGAGAAAAACCAGTAGTGTCGTGAATTGCAGAGTGATACGATAAAAGAAATTAGGGAATCCACTCATCCCAATCTTTCTGATCCTGATCAACAAAAGAAGAAAGATAACGAAGAACCGTCCTATTCAATCTTTCTACCATTCCATTAAACTGAGGATGCAAAGCGGTGGTATGAGTTTTTATAATCCCTCAAATTTGAAGGAACTCCTTAGTAGCAATACAAGGGGGGTTCTGGATAGAAACACCTTCTTTACCGACCAAGCCGACCAGTCCGCCTGTTATCGACGGCAGCCATTTTTTTTTTGATGGCGGCCATTTTGATTTTTTCGATGGGCGGGCAATTTTGACGATGGCCATTTTGACGGCAGCCATTTTTGATGGCGGCCATGATTTTTTCGATGGCGGCAATTTTGACGACGGCCATTTTGACGGCGGCCATTTTTGGCAATTTTGACGATGGCCATTTTGACGGCGGCCATTTTTGGCAATTTTGACGATGGCCATTTTGACGGCGGCCATTTTTGATGGCGGTCATGATTTTTTCGATGGCGGCAATTTTGACGATGGCCATTTTGACGGCGGCCATTTTTGATGGCGGTCATGATTTTTTCGATGGCGGCAATTTTGAAGGCGACCATTTTTGATGGCGGTCATGATTTTTTCTATGGCGGCCATTTTGACGGCGGCCTTTTTTCTGATATATAACCAATAGTTTGCCTCAGGCAAAAAAATAATATTTTCCACGTACTTCGAATACATTCTTTTACGTTAATGGACCGGATGGTGACATCGCGATTAGATAGACACGAAAAACAATATTTTCCACGTACTTCGAATACATTCTTTTACGTTAATGGACCGGATGGTGACATCGCGATTAGATAGACACAAAAAAATAATATTTTCCACGTACTTTGAATACATTCTTTTACGTTAATGGACCGGATGGTGACATCGCGATTAGATAAACACAAAAAAACAATATTTTCCACGTACTTCGAATACATTCTTTTACGTTAATGGACCGGATGGTGACATCGCGATTAGATAGACACAAAAAATAATATTTTCCACGTACTTCGAATACATTCTTTTACGTTAATGGACCGGATGGTGACATCGCGATTAGATAAACACAAAAAAACAATATTTTCCACGTACGTCGAATACATTCTTTTACGTTAATGGACCGGATGGTGACATCGCGATTAGATAGACACAAAAAATAATATTTTCCACGTACTTCGAATACATTCTTTTACGTTAATGGACCGGATGGTGACATCGCGATTAGATAAACACAAAAAAACAATATTTTCCACGTACTTCGAATACATTCTTTTACGTTAATGGACCGGATGGTGACATCGCGATTAGATAGACACAAAAAAATAATATTTTCCACGTACTTCGAATACATTCTTTTACGTTAATGGGCCGGATGGTGACATCGCGATTAGATAGGCAGAGCGGAAATTTCACATTCGAAAAAAATATTAATAGAATTCCAGATTCTAGAAGTTTCTCAAGGAATACGGGTATAAAAGACTGAAATTCAGGCTCGAAAGACAGTCTTGTACCTTCAGCTCGCATGAAGAGAACTCCAAGTAAAGCAGAACTAAAACAGCGAATCGATCTGTTCCTAAAAAATATTCACGACTTGAAAACCATTGTGAATCAGAAGTCAGAACTAAGCACAGTGACAAAAAAGTTTGCTAATTTAAATTTATCAAAAACACGTAACTGGTGAACATTAAAAAAATGGATTTCACAAAATTGAACAAAGTGGCAAGCATGGCCGATTTTCTACCGACGAAGAAATTGACCGAGCTGGAAATTTTCAAAATATACAACGTCACCAATATTCGACGAGTTCAAACGAGGTTTGGAAAGCGTGTCGTCACAGATCTGAACGACGAATTCAGCATCTTCTTACCGGCACGGGTTGCGCGAATGCTCAACGAGGACGAGACTCAGTACCAGAAATTGGTGCAGGCGACGGAGGAGGAGCGGCTGCTCTTGCAATATCTGGGCGGCCAGTATGGGCAAATCGAGTTCAAAGATGCGTCGGCTCTCGTCTAACGTGTACACCGTACCAGGACAACGTGTACAGCGTCTCCTTACACCACTGTTCCATATATATATATATATGTATAGAAGAACTAATTACAATAATTAACATTGATCGATGTAAAAAAAAATGAAATGTTTTATTGAATAAACAAAAAAAAATGAAATGTTTTATTGAATAAACAAAAAAAAAATGCGTATACATTTTTTTTTTTTTTTTTGCTCTCTTCACCCTTTTAGTTCACTAATGATCTGAAACAGAGAAAAGCAGCGATTGCGATTTCGATCCCGTGCGTTCTCCATCGTTTTGACGATATTTGAGTATGTTTCAGCAGCCATGACTTTAACGCTGATATTTGTAGAACTTTGATGAACTTTTGACTTGCATGTGCCGTGTAAGACTGATGAGTCTCGGCGTTGAATTCTGGAAGGTTCTGAAATAAACTCTTAACTAGCGGGACAGAGGTTCTGAATAAACGGTCGTTATTGACGATGCAAAATATTTTATTGAAAAAAAAACAGCTCAAGATTACAGTTTTACATGAAATTCGTAATGCTAATGTATGAGTGTTCTTACTCAACGGTATCGTATCCATGCGTTAGACAATGAGAATGAATAACTGTTCGAGGAGATACCGATTGTCTTTTGTGTTTGAGTAAAAAATTTCGCAGTAACAATACGTTTTGGGCTGCACAGTTTGGACGTAATATAGCGTGATGCGTACAGTTTGAATTCGTGTCCGACATTTCATTCAACTTCTGCAACGACGGACAACTCAAATCCATCATTTCAACGACTTCAACTTTTTCACCCAGAAGTTTCTGCAGCCAACTTTTCTTCTCCAAACCTTTTACGTAAACTGTTGAAGCCTTACGCAGCAGCGTACATTCGATGGTGAAGTCGAGCTTCTCGAAAGGTAAATCACCACCTTCCCAGGATAGTCCATGATAATTCCGTGACAGCCACAAATTGTCGCTTTTGAACGGAGCACGTAAACAATTCCAATCGTACGGAGGTTCGAAGAGAAAAATTGACGGGTTGGCCTCTTCGTCGAGTGACACAACTGCCAACTCTTTTGGTGTAAAACCGGAACCCTGTCTTCTGAATCCTTGTACGTCGACTATGAACTCCATCGTGAAAAAAAAAAATACTGAATCGATTGTCACAACGTTCAAGGTTTTTATACCAATTTTCTCACCCCACCACTCAGCGGGTTATATTCAATTATACGATCATGTAAAATCAAGCAGTAGGCAGATGTACCGGTAGGAAAGTTATTCTTCGCCTCAAATTCGATACGAATATCTACCGGTCCAGATTTCAGAGCCTCGTTTTGTTTCGAACAGTCGATGAAAATCAAAGGTTCGTACTGTAGAAATTCGCTCTTCGTCAACAGAGGCTCGGGTTCTTTGCCGTAATAGGTGGCTTGAAAGTTTGCGTACATCTCGTACAGTAATGCAAAGCGATTGTGACTCATGTCCAAGTTCAGGTTACCGTACGGATAATACTCGGAATTCAAGAAGAGCTTGACGTCAGTAATGTTACAGTGATCAAGATGACTGGCATTTTTGCCGGCTTTGTTTTTTCGATTCGTTTGAAAACCGAGCATGACAAATCGCGGTTTTTCCAAATGGGTGGACGTTTTCACAGTCCAAACGTGTTTCGTGGTTGCCGGTAGCAAAGGATATTCGTACAACTCCCAACTGCGGAAGCTCATGGAGACTGGTGTATCTTTCTCAATGAAATTCAACAGTGCGATTTTTCGTTGATCCGAGAGCTTCACGTAGGGTACTAACCATTCCACCTGATCGATCACGATTCTAAAGTCTTCGTCTTGATTTTGAACGATGGCATTCAAATCACTTTTTGATCTTGTAAGAATCAGCTCGTGTTTCGCGTTAACGACGATCTTGCGATAGTCTTCAGCGAAGCCCAATATCATGCTCAAGGGAATAACTACGTCAAAGTTACCATCGGCATCAGTTAATTTTTTCGTTTCCTGAACATCGAGCCATCCAGCATTTTCCATAAGCCAACTTTGACCAGGGTTGAGCGAAGCGAAACCTTTCAGCAGGCTGGTCAGACCAACGTTTTTACATTTATCAATCTCTACGGCGTTGAGTTCGTACCGTACATCTTCGAACAAATGGCAGATGGCGTTATTGACCAAAGTTGTGATCGCTGCTGCGGGGCCGTCCGATTTGAGCAATTTTCCAGAGATATGCAGCGAACTCTTGCTCGGTAATACGCATAAATCCTGATGCTGAACGGTGATTCGAATCTCATCGCTGTTGTTGAAAGTTGACGATGCGTACGGTTTGTGTGCGTGTATTTCTTGGTGTGCGATTGATTCGTCAAAGACGACAGGTGTTTGAATGCTCAATATTTCCTCCTCCATGGTACGGAGCATACAACGAAACAGCAGAATCGCAGTTTTATTTGTCGGAAATTCCTTTTCCAAAAGGTGTCAGCTTTAGACCCAGAGCTATCAGGAACTCCACGTTTCGACGTGTTAGCGGTTCGGGAATCGATCGATGACTGACTTGATCGGGACATGCTGACTTACTGATATAACTCTTTTTGGTCAATCTGTTATATACAATACCCATCTTTTATTGCGATTTGATGTGCAGTCTCACAGTTATAACTTCTCCGCGAAAATTAACCAGATCTCCGTCTTGATCGACTAACCGAAGCTGCACGTGATCTATGGTCTTGACGGTGATCGGAAGGTAAATGACGTGCGACGGTACTTCCACGATCTTATATCCCGGTGGAACGATAGGGAAAAATTCGTGAATAGTATGCACTTTATGTCCATTGACGTAGGCACCCATTGTAATGCTGCATTCGACTTGCAACGCGTTGACCTTGAGAATAGTTACAGGCATATCCGAATGGTGAGTTTGATTAGCTGCCAATACGCGCGGTGTAAATCCGAGAAGCTGACCAATAGAATCCTCAGGTTCCAAATCTACGATATGGTTACATTTGATTTCGCTGCGTAACGTATTATTGTTAGGCTTTATACTGATTTCAATGTCGGTATTTTTTAACGCGTCTTGAACATACTTTTCAATATCCTCAATTTCGTAGCTGCCAGTGGATATAGTGACTACCTTGTCGGCTACGTAAATTTTATTGCGACCGACATCGACGTTGGGAATGGAATTGAAGGTTAACAGTTCAACGAGACCGAGAACATAATTTTTGTTCAGAGCAAGTTCGATCGGAGGAAAATATTGCGCTTCGAGAATCGACGACGTTCCCGATATCGTTAATGTAAACGAATCATCCATGACTGCGAGTGCTCGACTGACGTTATTAAATTACGTGTCATGTTTATATAGCTTATCGCTTAGAAATTTCAGACACAAGTGTCCGCAATCGAATGTACCGTAATCTTGATACCTTTCGTCGTTGTACTTAACGCTACCAACACCGAGATATTTCACGAGGTCTAACGGCGGTTGAAGATGACCGAAACTGTCGAAGTAAACTACATCGCTGCCGCGTTTCTTATACGCAACCCAGTGTGTCCCAGGACCATCTTTATCGTCGAGATTGACTACAGCTGTTTCGTTTTTACGCGGCCCGGTTTTGGGCATTTCGTTGCGCATAAAGACACCTCGGAAGTATAGAATTTTCATGATTTTTGCATACTTCAGTAAATCCCAATTGGTCAACGCTCGGCGTGGTAGCTTGACATTTAGTTTTTTGAAAGATGAAGACTAAGACCCTTTTTGTAAGGTTTGAGATGGAGACCTTTACCTAAGGCGATCGCTTCCATCGTTTTGTTATGCCGTTTGCTTTCCTCCAATTCTCGTTTAGCCGCGCTCGCATCGTTTACAGCCTTTGCTATACCCGCAGCACCTCCCGCTAACGCACCCGTAGCGCTGAGACTGGCAAAAATAGGTATGAGAAAAGGTAGAAATCCGCCAACTTTTGAGGATACCGGTAGAACGCGCGGTGATCGAACTTTATGTTTACCACCTTCTTTTTTCACAGCTTCTCGAGCACCTTTGAGTGCGGACTTGATGCTCGTTTTCGCGTCATAGCTTGGAATCATAGACTGTTTTGCCGCTCGTATGATTTTGTTCAAGAAAACGTTCTTAGGTTTTCGACACCCCATGCCTAACTTTGTTTTCACCTTCATCGTGTTAGCTACAGCCCAAGCGGCTGCCTTTTCACCCAAATTTGCGTCCGTTGCGAGAACCCGTTTCCAAGCTTTTTCAGCTAATATTTTATCCGCAACGCTTCTAGCTTCAAGGTTCTCACGATTTTTCGAATACGCTATATCGTGTTCCTTACACGCTGCATCGAGAGGATTGATACCGGAATCGCCTCTCGCGAGTCTTTTCGACAACTTGGTGCCAGGACCGCAGTACTGGTAACCGGGAACATGCAACTCGATCGGAAGTTTGTTGATAATGCTATTTACCAAACCTTTCCCACTTGATCGCTTTTTTGACGATCGCTTACGATCACGTGTGTGCACAATCATGTCCGCTCCGCGACTGAGAGAAAGTTGTTATAAACGATGCATTTATGGAAAAATCCAGTCAGTCACGTTTGAGATGAGGTTCGAGACACAATCGGCCAAGCTGCCCGTGATGAATTTTGACAAATTTACACAGCAGAGTACAAAACGGAAAAAACGTAATGTCGAATTGTTGCCGAGTAGTGTACGTGCGGTATTCTGCGGACCATCCAACTGCGGCAAAACCAACGCATTATTTGCGCTTATAACGCATCCGAACGGCTTGAGGTTCGAAAACCTGTACGTTTACTCAAAATCTCTCAATCAGCCGAAATACAAGTTTCTGAGTCAAGTGCTCGAAAATGTCGACGGTGTTGAGTATTACCCCTTTAACGAGCATGAGCACGTCATTGCACCGAACGAGACGCGACCTAACTCGATCATGATATTCGATGACGTAGCGTGCGAGAAGCAGGATAACATACGCGCGTACTTTTGTATGGGTAGACATCACGACGTAGACTGTTTCTATCTTTGTCAGACGTACGCTCGAATCCCTAAGCATCTCGTGCGCGACAACACCAACTTGCTGGTCTTATTCAAACAAGACGAGATGAATCTGAGACATGTGTACAACGATCATGTAAACACCGATATGTCGTACGTAGAGTTTAAAGACTTGTGTGCGGCGTGCTGGAACGGTGACAAATATGGTTTCGTAGTGATCGACAAGGATAGAGAGCTCGGTAATGGTCGGTATAGGAGAGGTTTTGACAATTTCATAAACATGACAAAAGAATAAAATACACGATCTTCGAAGACGACGGAACAGTAGCTTTCCAGAACTAGGTGTGTCAACATGCAGGAAATTCGTAAGGAAAAAGAAGTCTTGCATCGTATCGCTCAAGCGAGTAATGCGATTCGCCGTAAGCACAGAATCCTCAAGACGGGAAAAGAGTCGCTGCAGGAAACAATGAAGGATGTCTTCAAACCTGTGGTAACCCCGCTGCAGGCATTAGTCAATGTTTCTCGAGGTACGAAACTTGTCAAGGAAGAGGTGAAGGAAGAACTCAAAACTGAAACGAAGGATGAGCCGAAGAACGAAATGGAAGATTCTTTTGCAACTGCGGAGGAAGAGAATCAAACCGTCACGGAATCGACGGTGAGATCAGAGGATGAATATCTTGAGATGCTCAACGATAAACAAAGACAGCAGGAGTTGGATACCGTGTACGGGGTACGAAGTCTTTCTACTGTCGGGCTGATGGTTGGTGATTCACCGATAAGTTTCGAGCGCGATTCCGTTCGCATGGGCAACACGCTCTATCCGAAAACTCAAGGACTGCTGGAGTTGCTGTTTAAAAAGATGCCCAACAGCGCTCACGTTAGCCTCAACGACAGGGAGAATTATAGAAATATCCTTCTCGCAACAAATGCTCACAGAAAGTACTATAGCGCCACCGAGCCTATCCGAAACGCTCAGAGCGTCAAATTCAAACATTTAATTGCTGAGCTGCTGAATATTTCTACGTCAGACAAAGACGTATCACCATCGTCACAGATGTCGAAGCGTACGGGCAAAGGTGTTCTGCTACCTCAGGCTTGGGTTACTCGACAAGGTGTTAAAACAGATTATATTTTCTGGGACGACGCTAACGAGCTGGTGGAACGTCTTCGTTTACTCCTGGCATCTCAAGCAGCTGGGAATACAAGTCACAACAATGAAATTATGTCGATTCTGGAAGAATTGCGGGAAGCCGGAATCATTTATTAGCCAATTCTCGTCGACTCTGCAATCATTTACGAGATGAGCATCGACGTGTTTGGACGTCAGCTGAATAAAAACACAGCTGCGAGCACTCGCGGCCCTCCGGGTGTCGGGTTTCAAATAACAGCGGATGGGCATTACGATATACGGAACAGGAGACTGTGCAACGTCGCAGAACCCACAGCACCGAACAGTGCTGTAACTTTAAAAATCTTAAGACGAAAATTCAACGTGCTGCAAAAACAAATCGACAACCTCGATCAAATGACCAAAACTTTGGAGATCGCCACGGAGAAAGCCTTGGATGCCTTCTACACAGACCTTAAAACAGACAGAGACTTGTCGACTCGAAACGCGGAAATCATTTCCAAATTGGACACCAGACTAATAGCGTTGGAATATGAACGAGAAAAAGCAAGCACTGGTGACGGAACTGCATAAACCTGCACGCCGGAATTACCCACGTCGACGTGTAGACGTGCGCGGCATCGACGAGACCTGGCAGGCGGATCTTGTTGATATGACGTCGTACGCTGGACAAAACAAAGGTTACAAGTACATGCTCACAGTCATTGATATCTTTTCAAAGTATGCGTGGACTGTACCGATAAAGAGCAAGTCTGGAGATGATGTTACGAAGGCAATGGAATCTGTGCTTGTCGAAGGACGGGTGCCGAAAAATTTACACGTCGACAGAGGAACGGAATTTTACAACTCGAAATTCGAATCGCTTATGATACGCTACGGAATCAAACTTTACTCCACGTACAGTAATTTGAAGGCTTCGATCTGTGAACGTTTCAATCGCACGCTGAAAGGTAAAATGTGGACACGGTTCAGCATGCAAGGAAGCTTCAAGTGGCTCGATATCTTATCTGATTTGGTTTCGGCTGACAACAACACCAAACACCGAACCATAAGAATGAAACCGTCGGATGTCACCGTTGCAAACGAGAGGTTGTTATTACGTCAGGCGTACGGAGGGCTTCGAGCGATACCTACCATATCGGCAAAATTCAAATCTGGCGACAAAGTTCGAATCAGCAAATTCAAAAATGTCTTCGAGAAAGGTTACACTCCCAATTGGACGACTGAAATATTCACGATAAGTCGAGTGGAAAATACTCATCCTGTGACGTACAAGCTCAAAGACTACCGAGATCAACCCATCGCTGGTGGTTTCTACGAACAAGAGCTCCTCAAGGTTAAGCATCCGGATATCTATCTGGTGGAGAAGGTGCTCAAGAAGCGTGGAAGAAAAATATACGTTAAATGGTTAGGTTTTGACAATACACACAACAGTTGGATAAACGAATCGGACATGTAACTTTTGAATAAATAAATTTTTTTTTGTAAAAAAGGTATGTGTCTCTTTATTTCATACCCGACACATGACAAGTATACATCTTTGTTTTTTAGACAATCAACAGACATATGCATCGTTGTACAAATTTTTTTTTATACTTCGGAGCGTTCTTATTAACCATCCTGCATAATAATATTTTATACATCATGGTACAGTTGAAAAAAAATTAAGCTCTACATAATAATACATCATGGTACAGTTATAAATTAAGTCTTACACAGATTACGGTAATTTATAAAGCTACGGTGCAGGCTTGTAACCCCACGGAAGCGTATCGGTCGTGTTTTGAAACACGATCCGCTTGTCGTCATTCCAGCTCAGTGCTACTTTCTGCTGTTCTACGGTATATACCCCATGCTTTCGACTCATGATCAAATGCTGATTTGAGGATAGATTTTCACGTTTCAACGCACAGTCCAAATAATCGTTGAAGGTTATTTTTCTTAACGCTGATCCTCTAACACCTTTGGCACGTTTGTTGTCTTTTTCATCTCCCAAGACTCGGAATGCGTACAATTTAGCTCGTAACCCTACAAATTCCGACATGATTTTCCCGTTATTCTCGTCTTTCATCAAGCCGAGAACTTTTTTGTTTGCTCGAGGTATTCCGTAAACGTTGTCAAGAGGATAATCCGACGTGTCGAATTTGTGCAAGTCCTCCTTCATGTGTTCGTATATGTCGGGGACGGTAAAATTGTAAATCAAACTGTCGGTATCCGTGTACATTAATTTTGCTCGGTTGCCAAATTTCTGCCTAATGTAATTGTAATGAAAATCATAGATGTATGTTTTAGATAGATCCAGGATGGAAAAACCTGCATACAATGGTTTATTCAATTTGACTTTCGTCTTATTCATTTCGACGATAACCATCTCTTTGTCGAAAACGGTGCAGCTGTGAAAATTAGGCTTGGCTATGGTAGCTCTCGCACCGTACCGTCCATCCCATTTGGTGATCAATCGAACATCTCTGTACTTTCGCACGTTTTCCATAGTTTTACCAAAAACTGCGTTGTTCATTAGCTTGTAAAAATTTTTCTCAAATTCGTTGTCGGATTTTTTTCGCAAATCGGTATTCAAATCTATATATTTTTTGAGCCACGGGGTTTGCCTGAATTTGAGAACTCTGTGAATTTGAAGTAATTTTAAGCCTAATTGTAAGCATTGTTTCAAAACGCTGTAGTGAACAACGTAGTTTTTCTTGGAAAATAGCGTGGGCGTCAATTTTGGCTGTTTATTGGTCGAAATCGGAGGTACATAGTGCTCCGGACACAATGGTAAATCCTTATGAGTTTCATGCAGTTCCGCAGGATATTCCAAATCTACCTCCAGCACGTAACCAAACTCCGCATCGTCCGAGATGGTAAGAACGTCGCATTGTCTGAAGTCTGATACCCATTCGAAGGAACTGTATGGCAGAGCAAAGCTCATAGCAGCACCGTACAAATTATTAACGTCAAAGTACATGAGATAAGATTCTTCGATCTTAGGATCGAATTCCTCTCCCATGTACCTGTTGTTGGCCTTTGCGTATCTGTTCGAACACTGTGATACACCACCACGAATACCTTTTTCGATAAACATAACCATGTCCATGTCGGTGAGAAGCTCGAGTTCGATGCCTGTACATTTTAACATTGCATCAAACGACAGACCGGGCGCTGTGTAGTAATGTAACGGGTCCAGTTTGTACGTCGTCCAACAATTCTGTCGAAAATTTTGAAAAACGTCAGCCAGTAAAAACACGTCCGTCTGTAAATACAAGTCCGAATACTCTCCCAAAGTTTGAACGTTAAAAGTTTGCCATACGTCGCACGCGTGTGCGTAATCGTCGTCTGATATATTCCGGTCGTTTAATTTTGAATAAAACTGTTCTTTGGCTGGTAAATGTTTCTCCTCGAGCTTCTCCCAACTGTCTATGTATTCGTACGGGAAGACACCTTTCCTAGTTAATAACCGAAATTTGTTCAAGCTACTGCAGAATTTACGCGTTATTGTTTTTCGGCAATCGTCCAGATACGATGATAATTTATCGAGACTGCTAGGCATGAAACGGTACGAATCTATGAAACGGAACGTTACATCCGTTCCCTTAACGAATTTAGTGAAGGAAATGTACTTTTCTTTGTTGACAGGTAATAGTTGAACAGTACCTTCGAATGACTTACCCAGAGCTTCGATCAGAAAATGCGCATCGTAACCCGAAAGATTGTGGAATATCACTGGGATGGTGTGCGAATTTTGGTAATTTAGATTACAGCTGCGGTGAGCAGCACCACGGTACTTTCCCGTGAAATGACAGTGATCCCGATGTTTCACGTCTGTGGGCGTAAACGGTTTTTCACAAATATGACAGACCGCCGACAAATCAAATTCGTTGATCTGATTGAAATTTAGTGGTTCCATCGGTACAACAGTCTTGTAATATCCCTCTAACGAAAGTGCCAATTCCTTTAACTCGTTTACAAACCATTGGATGCAAGTTTTTCCGCGATTAATTTTGAATTCTGAAAGCGAATCGTCAAACGCACAATGCAGATAGTAAGCTATACTATACGGAAGATGCTTCTGATAAATTGTTTTATTTTCCCCAAAACTTTCATGTGTGGGCTGCAGTAAACATTCTAGATCTGCGTAAACGCAGAACGGAACGGTTTCTTTGTGCTCGAAATTTTTAAATTTGAGAATCTTGTCCTCTTCTGTTGGCAAGATAACTTTGGTTTTATTCAAATTCATGCAATCTACATTGTGCTTGATCAAACACCTTTCAGATTGGAAGTGTGATAGACACCTATCGCACAACCATGTACGACATTTATGTTTAGAAATTTGGGAACTTGTCAACCGCGATAAATTCCGAATCCATGCAAAATGATGTGTTACATTCTTTTCAATATTTTCCATACTATCATCGTCGTCGTCGTCGTTTTCAGACTCTATTACTAAAAGATGGATTGTAGGCTTATCAGACTTGTTTCGACTCAAATAAATGGGTACAATTTCACTACGCTTTTGTTTTTCCGCACTATCTATACCGTAAACGTTGATTGAGAGTTTGTTAAGTTTCTCAAATTTTGGAATCTGGTCTAAAGACATTGGAAAATGCAAACCTCCGTATTGTAGCACTGAGCTGAAATGCGGATACGAAGTGATTTCGCTGGGATTGTTGTTGGCTGGAAAGAGGGCTGCGGTGACCGACCAGAGAAAGCAATACGCGTCTCCGTTGCGGATGTTGACGACAGCCTTCTTATCTTGAATATCTTTGGGTAGTGGTGTGTATGTGAACACACCGCCTCGCAGTGGCACGTACTTGTTGATATTTACAGTCAAATTGATTATTTCGGTCAGCGACCAACCAGAGTCTCTCTCTTGAAAATCTTCCACCTTGGCCAACACTTTTTGCTTTACGTTCTCTTCGAACCACCCGTGTATGTCAGCTGGCTGGAGGATGATTTGGTTTCTGGTGTTAAAATATTTCATTTCCTCAACATGTTCAGCGTTTTTCGTCACATTGAATTTACAACACAAGACACAGTTTGCCTTTAAACTTCCTACTTTTCGTAGCATTTTCTTCAGTCTTGCAACGACGAGGTGTTTCGCATCTTCCAAAAACCTGTTCAAATCTTTATGCCGCAGATTGATAATGGCTCCCGTTCGAATTCGACTCTCGAAAGCTGTCTCCAAATCTTCCCATCGTACTCGATCGCTTCTTCGTCGGCTTCGTAATCCGTCACCCACTTTTTGAAATTGTTGAAATTTGACTGTCAACGATTTCAGAATTCCAATTGTAGTCAAAATTCTTGTCTTCTCCCCGATCGTTGAGGCGTTGTTGCGTAAGATTTTATTCAAAAGCCTGGTATTTTGGGTTCCGAATCGAATCCATTTTGCAATTTCTGCCGGTGACGATTTTTCAGATAAAATCTTGAACGCCGTTTCCATAATTTGTATTAATTTTAAACACTTTTCGGAATCCATGTTTCTTCTTCTTTCGACCACGCACACACTTGACAAAGATAGAGTTGTGAAGCTTCCTCTAGAATGACCGCTCTACACTGACCCGGTCTCTTTTATGCTAATTGCGATGTCACCATCCGGTCGTTTAACGTAAAAGAATGTATTCGAAGTACGTGGAAAATATTATTTTTTTCGTCTGAGGCAAACTATTAGCGCGAAATCTAATTGCGATGGCGCCATCCGGTCGATTAACGTAAAAGAATGTATTCGAAGTACGTGGAAAATATTGTTTTTTGTGTCTATCTAATCGCGATGTCACCATCCGGTCCATTAACGTAAAAGAATGTATTCGAAGTACGTGGAAAATATTATTTTTTTGTGTCTATCTAATCGCGATGTCACCATCCGGTCCATTAACGTAAAAGAATGTATTCGAAGTACGTGGAAAATATTGTTTTTTTTTTTGTGTTTATCTAATCGCGATGTCACCATCCGGTCCATTAACGTAAAAGAATGTATTCGAAGTACGTGGAAAATATTATTTTTTTTGTGTCTATCTAATCGCGATGTCACCATCCGGTCCATTAACGTAAAAGAATGTATTCGAAGTACGTACTATTAGCGTGAAAGTTTACGGATCGTCATCGGCATTCCCTGTCTATCTAATCGCGATGTCACCATCCGGTCCATTAACGTAAAAGAATGTATTCGAAGTACGTGGAAAATATTATTTTTCGCCTGAGGCAAACTATTGGTTATATATCAAAAAAAAAAAAAAAAGGCCGCCGTCAAAATGGCCGCCATCGAAAAAAATCATGACCGCCATCAAAAATGGCCGCCGTCAAAATGGCCGTCGTCAAAATTGCCGCCATCGAAAAAATCATGGCCGCCATCAAAAATGGCTGCCGTCAAAATGGCCATCGTCAAAATTGCCCGCCCATCGAAAAAATCAAAATGGCCGCCATCAAAAAAAAAATGGCTGCCGTCGATAACAGGCGGACTGGTCGGCTTGGTCGGTAAAGAAGGTGTTTCTATCCAGAACCCCCCTTGTATTGCTACTCTCCTTTATCAAATTCGACTCAAAATTTCGACCCTGTTCTGTGTGTAATTCTAGAGGAGCTCTGTGACGACAGACGAATTCAAGAACAAAAGCTCGAGCAACGGTGCTAGCTTCTTGATTCGGAATTGGGACTACTTTTAATCACTTTGTAGAATAATCTGCTATCACCAGGGCATACCGATTTCCTGTCCAAGAAAGAGGAAGAGGGCCTAGGATATCCATTGAGACTCTTTCAAATGGAGCTCCTACATTACAGATTTGAAGAGAGCTCTTCCCTTTTTCACGAGGTCCCTTCTTGGCTAAACAAACCGTGCAGGTTCTGCACCAATTTTCGACGTCAGCTCGGCACTGAGCCCAAAAATACCTTTCTCTGATCCTACCCAAAGTCTTATTAGAAGCGAAATGGCCACCGACAGGTCAATCATGACAAAATCTCAGCTATATTTTTA
Organism: Neodiprion lecontei; assembly: GCF_021901455.1. Classification (NCBI taxonomy): domain Eukaryota; kingdom Metazoa; phylum Arthropoda; class Insecta; order Hymenoptera; family Diprionidae; genus Neodiprion; species Neodiprion lecontei. The sequence continues at coordinate 12,962,586 of NC_060266.1, read as the reverse complement.
TAGGAACCAGAAGCTGCCAACGTACCAACTTGGAGTCAGGTGATTCCCATTTCCTATAAAGCAACTGATCGAGGAGAAACAAGAAGTCCCGCTGCGCCCAGTAAATTTTCAAAGACTGACTCATAGAAGATACTTTTTCCCACTGAGGCCTAACTTCTGTGGATTTTCAATTCCTAACTAGAAGGAGATCTGGATCTTTCTCCTGGGCGATGATCCAGTCTTCTTTATTTTCAACGAGAGAAATTTGACGAACGTTAAGCGAGGGGTCTTGCTGTTTATTTCAACGAGAGCACTGTTCGCAATCGTCCCCGCACGGACGACAAGAAAGTACATCAGCATTACCATGCAGAACTCCGGGACGGTATTTAGTTTCAAAGTCATATTGACCTAATCTCTCCAACCATCGAGCTACTTGGCCTTCAGGTGATTTGAACGAAAGAAGCCAAGTTAAGCAAGCATTGTCTGTCCGAATCAAAAATTTCCTTCCATAAAGATAATGATGGAAATGGCGAATAGATTTTACCACTGCTAATAATTCCCTACGGGTAACACAATAATTGCGTTCCGGTTTAGACGAGACCCGACTGAAATAACTAATAACGCGCTCTTGGTTAATAATTTTTTAAGGAGAACAAAGGCTCCTTTGCATTCGGAAGTGCGATCAAAAACAACTTTAATTCCTGTAACAGCATGGAGGGGTCTCGCTATAGAAGCAAAGCCCTCAACGAAACGTCTGGAATAAGTACAAAGTCCTAAGAAACTTTGAACTTTCTCTTTTGAATCGGGACGAGGCCAATTCTAGACCTTTTCTATTCAAGAAGGATCTGTCTTCACACCTTCCGCTGAAACCATGTGTCCGAAAAAAGTTATTTCCTTTTTGAAAAAATGACATTTTTTGGGATTCATTTTCAAACCAGCTTGGAATAATAGACTAAAAACTTGCTTAAAATTTTCCAATTCTTTATCTTAAGTCTTACCAAACACGATAATGTCATCGAGATAAACTAAACAAATCTTGCCAATGAGACCTTGAAGGGCGAGTTCCATCGCTCTTTCGAAGGTAGCTGGAGCATTACAAAGGCCAAAAGGCATAACTTTGAATTGCCAAAGTCCACTTAACGTTGTAAAAAAAGCTATTTTCGCTTTATCTGACGGATTCATTTCGACTTGCCAATAACCGCTCTGTAAATCTATCGTAGAGAACCAACGGGCACCAGATAATAAATCAAGGGTATCTCCTATCTGAGGAAGCGGATGTGCATCTTTCTTGGTGACCTCGTTCAACTTCCTATAATCTATACAAAACCTCTTGGAACCATCTTTTTTATTGACTAAGACAATGGGAGAAGCCCACGGACTAGAAGACGGCTCAATAACATCTGCTGTTCTCATATCTTCTACTAATTTTTCAACTTCCCTGCGACCGTTTGAAGGAAGCCATCTAGCCTGTTTAATCGGAGCGTTATTACCTACATCTATCGAATGCTTAGCGATGGTACATCTCCCGATGTCGGCAGAGTCTCTAACGAAAGTCTCTTTAAAATCGTTAAAAAGGCAAACGAGATTGTTATTCTGAGCGATATGTAAATCTTTAGAAGACCTAGTAAAGAGTTCCGTAAGATGAGAAGGAACGACTGAAGAGTCCGATGCATGTTCTGAAACCCGCAAAGACGAGAGGGTTTCTTTCCGTTGAGAAGAGTTAATATACCTAGACGTTTTGAGGTTGATCTTACGGTAACCGGAACGGAGAGTCGAATCCCCGGTAGAAATGACGCAGTTGTGAGCGGATCGAAAATCTACGCCTAAAATGCCTTCATCTTCTATATCAGCTGCTAGAACTTCATGTGGGGATTGAAGACAATCCGCTACTGTTACCTGCACGACCATCTTACCTACTTCAGGAGTAGTTGCGCCGATAGCGGTGCGAATAGACACAGAAGGATTAATTGAAGCAAGAGACGAAATCATATCAGGACGAACAACGGAAATTTCGGCTCCGGTATCTATCACCCACAAATAACCTAGTCCGTTAACGGAACCTTCAGCATATAGGCCGGTACGACGCAGGCCTCTAACCACGAACTGTGAAGCAATAGGGCTAAGGAACTTGGAAGAAACCGATGATATCCGCCCTTTCGAAACATCGGTAGCTAGTTTCCCGAATTCTAAGGAACAGAAGGTTGCGCTGCCCAAACCGGATTAGAGGGAGCCCTCTTGGAGGCATTTTTGCGCCACGAATCTTGCGCAGTCTTCAACTGACGGTCGAGTTTGAAACAATTCTTCGCGATATGTCTCTTTACGCTGCATAACTTGCACTCTGAGACAGGCCGATTTGAGTTTGATCTATTGTAACGAGAGAAATCACTATTTTTCCTTCCTGGAAGAGAATCTGATCTTCGCTGATTGACTGAAGGACGGGACGAAGAATTTTCCGAAGGTTCAGCTCGGCTTAATCGATGAAGTTGACGCGAACCTAAATTTGCCTCGTTGATGGCTTCTAATTCTAAGCCCTTAATAATTGCTTCACGTAGAGAAGTTGGAGCTGCGAGCCTCAGATGATACCGAAGCTCCGGATTCCGAATCGCATTTATGAATTTCGCCCGAGTTTTCTGATCTCTAGCTTTTTCTGCACAATCGATAAGGGAGTGTCGAGCGAGACGTTCGATGTCATTTCCGAGAGAGGCTAAATCTTCCTTGGGCCCTTGACGTCTATTTTCAAACTGTGTGAAATAAAGTTTGGAAAGATGTTCTTCGCCAAACCGAAGTTCAAGAGCCGCACAAATGCTGTCGAAATTTTCAGAATCCGAATCTGAAAGCGATCCAAGAACTACCAAGGCTGGACCGGACAAAGGGGCTGTCAAATTAGCTGCTTTCTGGGACGGACTTCAACCATTCACCTTACCTATCATGTTGGACTGACGTTCGTATAAACGCCAAGCAGACGAACCGTCATACGAACCGGGCTTCAAATTCGATTGTTTCGAGGGCAACTCTACAATACTCGCGACAGGTACAGAGACCTGATTTAGTCCGAACGAGCTCTGAGTCTGCGGAGAGAGAACATTGACAGTACCGGGCGATTTTAAAAAGGCAAAGAACTCTGACTGAATATCCACGCTAGGATGAGACGACGCGACAGGAGGCTCAACTACTTCTGAAATATCACGTGACGGAACATGGGGGTATTGCGGAAAAGAGCTAACCTGAGCTTGACGCGAGACATGAGTAGGTGGAAAATTATTAGCAACAGTATGTATAGTTTCAAGAGATTGTCCTGGTATGTACGAGTACTGTTCTGCTCTTAGATGAGTGCACTTTTTGTATTTTGGAACAATTCCGTGTTTTGTTATTTTCGTTCTCATTTTTTATAGGTACTACATCGAATAAAGTGGCATAATTATAAAACATTCCGTATTACATGCCTATATTTTTCGTCTTAAATGAGTGCCAAATGCAAACTTAGTATTTTATAAAGATCTTTATAATTTGTCACATGCGATTTTTTGGTTTTCAAAGCACTATGTGATACGATCGTCGTTAATGTAGATGATTTGCAACATGTCGATGTATTGTTTCACTTTTTTACAACCTTTTGCTGGCAGCCAACTGGGCTTCAAGTATATACATGCATACAGTAATCTTTTCAGCGTGGGTAGTAGCTCTTTCTATCGTCGACTATCCCCAGAATATCACCATCATAGATCGTAATTAGTGCAAATGTATGGATATGAATGTGAGTTGATATACATCTCATTCGGACGAAAATGAAATACGCATGCTAATCTTAATTTTGCAATTTTTTTTTAATATGCGGTCGTTCCACGTCTCAGATCTCTTTCTCATCTAAAAATTAAATTCGAACCCCTGAAAAATATGTTTCTCCAATTCCAAACCTTGTCTTCAGAATACTGATCACTATTATGAATTTTTTTTTGCATTGTACATCATATTCGAACCAAATCCAATAGTTTTATTGTTTCTGGTAAGATAGACTTTAAAACTGAATTACAAATACTGGTCGAAAACAAGGAATTGGCTCGGACGGCTCGGCTAAAGGACCAAACTGAGTCTGCGAGAATAAAAGATATATTGTAAAGAGAATTATAATAACTGACCTAAGATAAGGCAATTAATGCAATTGGAAGAGTAAGAGTGGTGTTTTAACGTAGCGTGAGTAGGTCGGTATTGGAAGAATCTGAAAAGTAAAGAAACAGTGTTAGTTCGTTGTTGTTTGAGGAGGTTCGTCTAGATATGTGGACACAAGTTGGTTATTTTCCAATTCAAGTAGACAATATCTAGAATTCAAGGAAATAGTACACATGAAATGATCTCAGGAAGGTTGCACGAACTAGGTGCCTCAGATGAGTGCACGAACTAGGTGCAGGAAAGGATCTCAAGAATGTTGCACGAACTGGGTGCCTTGGATGAGTGCACGAACTAGGTGCAGGAAAAGATTTCAAGAAGGTTGCACGAACTAGGCGCCTTGGATGAGTGCACGAACTAGGTGCAGGAAAGGATCTCAAGAAGGTGGCACGAACTTTGTACTCTGGATGAGTGCACGAACTAGGTGCAAGAAAGGATCTCTAGAAGGTTGCACGAATTGGGTGCGTCGACGACGGTGCACGAACTAGGTGCGTTAACGACAGTGCACGAACTAGGTGCGTTAACGACAGTTCACGAACTAACTGCGTTGACGGCATTGCACAAACCAGGTCGGCTAGAACAAACAATGCACAAACTCGGTGCGGTAAAGTAACAGAGGGTACTCAGTATTAACCTGTGATTCAACCAAGATATCGGGTCTTGTCACATTCAATGCTGAACAAACTCGGCGGTGGTTAAACTCGTTGGCCTTCCTTTTCTGGTGATGATTGGGTATAACCCTCTCGTCCATGGGAAAAGATGGGAGGTTCGGGATATAGGAACAGATATTTAAAAACAAAAAAGGATGAGAAAATATTCTAAGATACATATAATTTCGCCCATATCGTGTGCCGAGACTTCTCGGCGCTACTGATTTTTGTGATAATTCGAGGGCGAGATGGCGGTCCATAACAGACGATATAAGCGCACTGTTATAACATCTAGGATTATCTTCATACCGTAGAGGGATCTTCCGCTAGATTTTCTGAAATGTAGGTAGAAGACTGACGATCAAAGCACCCTGCTTTTATCCTCTGCGCGGATGAATTTCACAGAAGCGGTGGGAATTGCGTGGATTAACAATGGCACATAACTGCATCAAAAGGCACACTTGTGGAATTCATCACCTTAATATTTCAACTGTATACGATTTTCATCCGCCATAATGCACATGTTGACCAGCTAATTCGTATCTTCTTGTGGAATCCTCGCGGTTGGCAGCGGTGAAAAGACGTTAAATTTTCTTTCTATTGTCACCAGAATATGAACCCCCAACTCCGTTTCAACCAGTCTCAGCTCGGAGACGCCATACACCACCGATTTCATGGTTCTGACATCTTCTTCGGTGGCTGAGTCTCCAGACAGCTGACGTGGTTGATTTTTCTCAGATCCATCAATTTTCCACGAGGCCTTTTTTTGTAACGAGTGAGAGCAGCTTACGACCGGCAATCGATGAGAACAAAGTGACCGTCTGAATAAGCTCACGGCTTATATACAATCTAATTCACCAACCAAGTCTCGACACGCATTCCATGGGAAAATTTTTAATGAATCTCCTCCATCTCACGAAGATTCATCAATTGACACTACCATCCCCATTTCGTTTAATGTTGACACCACCTCGAAGACCTTAATTCCTAGAATTTTTTTCATGAGCCTGAAATTTTCACACTAACTAATCGATTGACAATACAACTTTCTGGCGCTATGATTTTTCCGCCATACTAGGCTCGACAGAAATTCCGTAGGAAGATTAAAAAAATTTCTATGATGGGTATAAACGTGTATTCAAAGCATCCAACAGCCATTTTTCGAACAACATATTTCCCCCACCACCACGCTATAAAACGTGGCCATCTTGCGGCTGACATTAAAAACGGACCAGAGACGACCGATGGAACAACGATTGATCGACACAGAGGGGGCACCACTTGTGGCAAACCTATTATAACACTTTCATGGTGATATATTAACTGTCGTTAAGACAGGGGTGATGTCATCCGATGGTGGACACTAGAAACAAAACAAGTCAGACTGATAAAACAGCGATGATCGGTAAAGATTCCTTCTTCACTCCTTTGCCTTTTGAATTTTTAGCGGGAATTTCTCTGACAAAGTCATCATCTAACTTGAGTCTCTTGCACACTCTTTCTTGGCTTGGCTTTTTCTGCAGATTCTTTTCTTTTATCAATTCATTTTTAAACTTTTTAGTTTTCATTTCATTACATAGAGTATCTTTCAAAGGGGTATCAGTTAGTATCGCGCTACTCTTACGTCTTCTGTTGATTCCTTTCTGAGGTTCAGCCTTTGGAAATGGTTTTATATCTTGCGGCAATATGGTTGTTTTTTTACATTCAATCTTTGACTTAGTTCTGGCTTCAAGTTTAACTTTCAGTGAATCTTGTGGAACCTAAGTAGTTTCACTGGTAATAACTGATAACTTAGCATCTGCTATAACTGGAATGTCGAGAACAATCGGCTCAATACGATTTTCAAGAGCTGTTACGATATCAGAAGCCAATTGAGCAACGAGCGACATCGATACGTGATGAACAGGATCAGTTTGATTCCCATCACTTACTGAGCTCGCAGGTACTACATCAACTGCATCAAAAGCAAATGGATCATCAACATCAAAACTAGTACTCGAATCCATGAATTCATTAACATTATTATTATTCACATCATTCTTATTAACATTACTTAAAGTATTATTGATATTTCAATCTATGCTTAGGGCCTGATTCGTTTCAATGGTAGGAGCAGGTCGATCGGTGACATATGAGCACAGGTATTCATCGTCATGAAATAGATCGCGATTCAACGGCCAAATACATGTCGATTCGAATCCCTTCGTCACGTTTCGAACAGTAAATACCTTCGGATAGGCGATACCAAAAAGTTCTGCAATCTGATAAATAGATGTAGATTTTCCTGGGTTGGTTATCATCCATTCATTGCAGGCTGTGTGAAAGGAATTGTTCAATGACTTGTAAGCCGTACGATTCAGCGGTTGAAGCTTGTTTAAAGTATGTGGTGGTAGGGTCAACAGGATAATTCCATTGTCTTCCCAAAAATTAAAACTGATCATGATGTGAGAATCGTGGTTATCAAGAACCAGCAGGACTTTGCGGTCTACGAATGCTCAAGCATATTTTTGAAAATGTTTCCAGGCATCGATAAATACTTCACCGTTCATCCAACCACTTTGATTCGCAGCTCCTTTAGAACTTGGTGGAGCACCATGGAGCATATGCGATGTGAAATTTTTTCTTGGAAATATTAAGAATAGAGGGATTGACTTCCATTCGCAGCAATTAAAACAACACGCTGTGACTTGTCAGTTCCACGTTCACCAGACGTCATTTGAACAACCTGCTTCTTACTCTTCCGTGCAATTACATTCGGTGGATTGTGAACTGTTAATACAATTTCGTTCGGGTTTTAAATGAAAGCAGGTGACAAATCATTTCCCAGCTGCTTGTACGCTGCTTCTAAATTATCATAGAACAGGTTAACTGTATTTCTATTGAAACTACTTGACCGAGCTAGGCTGGTCCCTTCTGGTTTTCTGAGTGATGGATCTGGATATTTTTTCATGAAATTGAAAAACCAATCTACACCTGCTGATTTTTTGTGATGCCACGACTCTGGACAATTCAAATTATTAGCAATAGCTAATTGATATGCTAAGGGCATGACTTGTTTACGAATCGAGCCATGATGCATATTCGATGCGGTGAGCAAATAATTTCTCAACTCTAGCTCGATAGCTTCTGAGAAAATAATTCAGATCAGGAAATTTGGAGAAAACTTCATGCCCTGCCGTGCATCTGTTGCAAGTTTCTTGTATTCAGTGACGTATTGCTGTAGAGTCATTCTGTTGATTCTTAATGCTGCTGCAGCGGAACGAACTTTTCGAGCACCAGCCTCCATCGTAGCAGCGTCGATGACTTTTCGGTCAGATTTCTTTTTCCTATTTCGGACCATGTCTGCTGAGATTTAGGTTTATGTCATTCAACTCGAATACGTGAGACATAAAAGCATATTTATAAACTACACCAAACGATTGGCACAACGAGCCCCATAAAATTTTGCCACAATGTACCCCACTGCTTGTTGATAATGTTTAATTATTATTTAACAAAAGAACCATTTTCAGGTTATGTTACTCATACTCGCACTCAGCTTCATGTATGGCTAATGATGTATGAGAAGATTCTCACAAAAACTCCACGGCAATGGATAGAAAGTCAGATTATACTAGGCACAAAAGCCAGCCTACGGAAGGCCTGGTTCTATTTTGTTGATTTTCTGCATGACGTCAACTTTTCACTGTGTGAAAATAGGATCGACTTGACAGATTTTAGACAACGAATTGAAATGTTAATAGTACAAAATTCTGCCACGAGAGGCAAACGAGATATGGGTGGTGGAACAGGGTGCCCCGCATCACAGGAAACCCCACTCTCCCCTACGCGAAATATAAAAACAAAAATCAATTCTATTAGCCTGATTAGGAATATTCAAAGCTTCACAGAATTGAAAAATTACAAAAATTGTTAAAGTTACAGCATTTAGAGCGTAAAAACTTTATCACAATCTTTGGATTTTTTCAATTCTGTAAAGCTTAAAATTTTCATAACCGTTCAGGCTAATGGCATCAAAGAAAGAAAAAAAATGTAGATGTAGATATTGACCGCACACATGGCTATGTAATTGTAAATTTTGGCCCCACATATTGCGCAGGAGGCTATTAAATAAGATAAAATTGCACTTATAATAGATACCGCGCGGCGCGCCCGACCACCAACTTCAAAGCCGTTTTTCCACGATTTACTTTTTGAACCTTGTGAAAGTTCTAACTCTTGAACGAAGGTTCAGATCGCTTTGAAAATCTCACAACATATTCTGAGTATCTTTACCTATCGTGTGAACTACAGAATCAGAAATTTACATGACACAGAAAAATATAAAAAATAAAATACCGACAGAAGATTGAGTAAAAAAATTTCAAGTTTCCAATTTTTATTATAATAATTTTTTTCTAGTAATATTGTTAGTTCAGACTGAAAATACATTCATTATGTAATTATAAATATGATCGTTTTTTTTCCGACACACACATCGATGCCGAGAATTTTCACCATCAACGAGCGTGCCAAAAAAAAATACATTGCTTTATTATGTTATATCTCCGCCATTCGTTGATATTTCTGATTTTTTTAAACATATACTTGACCATGTGCATAAATAATCTGTTAAAAAAATGTTGTTAGTATATCCATGATTTTTTTTTAACCGCGTCTAGAAAAGTACCTTAAAAAATCGGCGAAATCGCGTATATAAGGCCATAAAACGGCCACCAATTTGTGAGTTCAAAGAGACTCATATACTAACAGGGTTTGGTTTGTCGGTCACCATCGTGTAGACCAAATGTTGATTTTTGTAAGAAATGATATTGTCTTGATAAATAAAGCATTTTTATTCGTAAATAAACTGGAATAATCACATTTATCGGCTTCATTTTTTGTACACTCCAACGTCATCGCTCATGTTAAGAAGTTGAAAGATTTCAAAAGATTTACCTATTTGAGTTTAAATCCAATTGAAAACGCTTATCCAATCGAGTTACTGATCCTAACAAGAGCACTAGCATAAAGCTAATTATGTATTCATGTATACAGGATGTCCCTAAATTGGGGGACACGGACCAGTCAGCGTGATACCTGACTCGAATCCAGCCGAGAATTTCTTTGCCGCAAGCTCGTCCGACGCATAGTTTTTGAATTATAAGCGATAGCGTTAGGCCAATCAGAGTGCACCATTTCATCTGGATTTGCCGCCACGGAAATTGCTGTTTTGTTCGTCTGGGTGAATAATTATTATTCGTTTACGAATTAAATATCGGCACCTTCCCTCTCTCCCTGTTGTACCCCTTCTCGAGCGCTGACCTCGGTATTGTTGCCGCGGCACATGCTGCCGGCCGCACACCCACGGACGCACACTCGTGTGTGTGAAACATAAGCGAATGCCCAGCTACACAATACTACGAAACACACATCTACGAGTGAGAATAAAAATAAATCTCCAATTAAATCAGCGGATTTAAGATTTAATGTTATAAAACACTTCCAATCATCGATGTATGCATAAAACTAGAGATTTTAGATGATTATTATGCCGTTAGGGTTCATAATTACGCATTTAATCAATTTGGCTTGAGATCTTCAGAATTATGCTTTCCGAACATTTTTTGTGTCTTTGCAACATAATTTTTCCACTAGTTTTAAATTCATCATTGACATCCGATTTTTCTATAATGCGAGGGAAAAACAACTCGCTGAATTGACGTGTCAATAGGTTTGTAAATCAATTACGATTCACCTGAGTTAACACAAAATAACTGAATAAATGAGAATTCACTGAATCACTAAAAATGAAAACTGAAATCATGAGAATTATTTGAGATATGACTGAATTAGAAAGAGTTGTAATAAGTCGAGTTACTTTGAATTACTTTAGATTCGTGCCAAAATTTTATGTTTAGAGAGAAAAATAATTAAATTCAAATGAAAAAGTAATTTTAAATCAAGAAGAAGGAAATTCCCACATACCTGAATTCAAATGAAGCAATTTGAATATAATAAATCTATCTGAATTTGAGGAAAAATAATTATTGTTATTTGGATCAGAAAAATGAAGTCGAATTACATGAATGAATTCAATTGATTCAACTCAAAAAAATATGGTGTCATTCAAATTCACAGTTATTTCCTCGTCGATTCAAAGCGGGTCTGGAGTGGCAAGTGACGTTGAAATTGTTGAGATCAATGCTAGTGATGGCCACTTATCTGAGAATAATTGATGTATCGATTAATCGATTTCAACAAAATAATCGGACACGGCTCGATTGAATTGGTAAAAATTAATCGATTTGGTAAATTTCTGCGTGTAGTCTTAATATCAGAAGAGATATTTTGATAATTCATAGTCTTGTTCAAAATATTTTTAGGTTTGATAAATTTTGAGTAATCGATACTTAAATCACATACAGGGACAATCTCTTGAAACTATACATACAATGCGCATGCGCGAGTTTTATCGGCTGCATGGGCGGGCTGGCCACTCCGAGTTTCAGCTGTCAAACTCTGTTTCTGGCGTCGATGTAGTTCATACGGATTTTTAAGGTTAGAATCTCAAACAGTCGAGATAGTGACTCGGAAAGTTGATGCTAATACTCTTTGAAAGTTAGCTTTATTCGACTGACATGAGAAATCTGTTTAAATGTTGGGTGCTTGGAAGAAACGCAGCAGGTAGGTGAAAACACTTTATTTGATCTCTTTTATTATTTTGTACATTATAAATAACAATGAAATTTTTTTCTGTCAACAGGTGATACGGCCAAAATAATTGCATCTCTAATATTTACTGTTATCTGGCTATTCAATTTATCACACGTACAAAGATCATCGCCACTTTCAAGCAACTAAGCGACTTTCTCACTCTTTTATGATTTCAGGCGGTAATATTGAATTTTATTACGTTTGAAAATGGGACATTAAACCGAGTGTTCAAGAAATTTAAATATCACACTATCTGTAACAGAACTGTGAATCTTCTTTTTCTCGAGAATAGTTCATCAACATTTACAAATAGTCGATAGTCAATGTATTTTTAATGATGTTTTAATGATGTTAAATTGAATAAATGAAGGGAACCTAATACTCAAATTGAAACTTTAAGTAATATTAGATTTATTAAAATAATTTGAGTATTTTATGTTAGTGCGGTTCGAAACAAAGAAAATTTAATCGGAAGCGTAGAACTCAGGAATGTAGATTACATCCTGTGACACAAGTTGAAAATCAACTTTCTCAAAATGCGCCTCAACGTCACAATTACCTTCAAGGACAATCATGTTTTAGAATAATGTCAGAACATTATTACGAGGATATTGACTTATCGGATTCATGATTGTGCCCCTTGTTCCATCAAAATAAATGAATATCTAATTTTTAACGAAGTTCATGAAGATTTTTTTCCAAATAATGTAATCCGATACAATATCTTGTTCATAGTCCGCCGAACATCACCTTGTAGGAAGGATATTTGGAAAGAGTCCCTTTGTTGCAGGAACCATTATAAAATTCTTGGTTTTCAATTTGTGCTACTGAATAACTTCTGCGTTTCAGGTTCCATTTCCAATCTCAAAATGAGATTTTTCTTGCTCCAGATAATGCTAATATGAAATGCAGAAATAATTGCACTAAATGGAGATTCACAAGCTTTCAGTCTTAGGGTAGGACCCTATAAAGAGTGTGAAATTGAATTTGGTTTCAAGTCATTGTGCAACTAGCTAGCCAGATGACACCGTCTACTAAAATTAAATTTAAAGACATTTTCAACTGAAGTTATTTAACAATTTTGGATTTAGATTGATTCAGTTTGCCTAGCAAAATTCAACCCCACAATCTAATTGAGGACTTGAAAAACTATTCATCTGAATTTAATGCCAAAGAGAGTAAAAGTAAGCTTCAAAATAAGATACCAAATTAAATGGCATAAAGTTTGAAAAACAATGCTGGTCAATGATGATGCTTGAATCACAATGGTGCACAGAATGATTCCTCGGTAGAACAAATTGGCGGCAACGGTTAAGTAACAAACTTCTCGCTATTGGCTCGATCAAAGTAAAATGATGGGATATTCAGCCATTATAATCTGTAGTATATCCCGCTCTTCAATTTTGCCTCAACTGATGTTAAGAAGGTGGCGATGGCCTGATAAAATTCACTCTTGCACCTGATGTCTGACGAAACAACCATGTTTGATGGTTCTAATGATTGCACCGCTCGAGAAACCAGGATCCTTGCCACCTAAACGTTTTGACCATCAGGTAAGGCATAATTTTCCTCGTATTAATCAAAGTTCAAACTTCGGGCCTGCTGAAAAAAAAAACGAATTTAATCATTGAATCCATGTTAAAATATTGTAATTGTCAAAGATCACGTAATTAGAAATTTACCTACATGCTTCCATGCCTGACAAATTTAGTCTTGCTTTGACAATGAATTATTTCGTACCTGAAAATATTACAAGCTATTATTATCAGACTGGAACTTTTGGTATTTTTGGATACAACTAATTTCCAATAAAATGCACAAAACATAAATCGTTAATGAGACCCATTTTTAGTTTTATGTAAATAAAGAATCTGTTCACAATAAACATTGTTTTTACTCACCTACCTCGGTTTGTCCAGACTCCCACTTGTTAATGACATTTCACATTGAATTTAAGATTTTTTCTCTGAATAAATAACATCCAATTTCTGTATCATTTGATATTTGCGTCGGTTGAATATTTTCCGATATCGACCACGGTATTGCTGAACGATAGTATACTTAGACAATTCGCGCTACGTAAAAATAAACAGCAACATAACCTCAATCCGCGGTTTTGTGCACGAGAGATTTACAGCTCTTGAGTCTTGTCTCATTTTTGTGTATGTTGGCCCTCTGCTCAGCAGACGAAAACATCGCCGCGGGGCGATTTCACCGACCAATGAGATTGAATTATTTGGCGCATGCGCATTGCATGTATAGTTTCAAGAGATTGTCCCGGTACATTGATACTGTATTGCATCGTTCGTGTGAGTAAACAAGTGGCTCCAGCATTGAATCGACGAGGAAATAACTAGGAATTTGAATGACACCATATTTTTTTGAGTTGAATCAATTGAATTCATTCATGTAATTCGACTTCATTTTTCTGATCCAAATAACAATAATTATTTTTCCTCAAATTCAGATAGATTTATTATATTCAAATTGCTTCATTTGAATTCAGGTATGTGGGAATTTCCTTCTTCTTGATTTAAAATTACTTTTTCATTTGAATTTAATTATTTTTCTCTCTAAACATAAAATTTTGGCACGAATCTAAAGTAATTCAAAGTAACTCGACTTATTACAACTCTTTCTAATTCAGTCATATCTCAAATAATTCTCATGATTTCAGTTATCATTTTTAATGATTCAGTGAATTCTCATTTATTCAGTTATTTTGTGTTAACTCAGGTGAATCGTAATTGATTTACAAACCTATTGACACGTCAATTCAGCGAGTTGTTTTTCCCTCGCATTATTGAAAAATCGGATGTCAATGACGAATTTAAAACTAGTGGAAAAATTATGTTGCAAAGACACAAAAAATGTTCGGAAAGCATAATTCTGAAGATCTCAAGACAGATTGATTGAATGAGTAATTATGAACCCTAACGGCATAATAATCATCTAAAATCTCTAGTTTTATGCATACATCGATGATTGGAAGTGTTTTATAACATTAAATCTTAAGCCCGCTGATTTATTTCGAGATTTATTTTTATTCTCACTCGTAGATGTGTGTTTTGTAGTATTGTGTAGCTGGGAATTCGCTTATGTTTCACACACACGAGTGTGCGTCCGTGGGTGTGCGGCCGGCAGCATGTGCCGCGGCAACAATACCGCGGTCAGCGCTCGAGAAGGGGTACAACAGGGAGAAAGGGGAGGTGCCAATATTTAATTCGTAAACGAATAATAATAATTCACCCAGACGAACAAAACAGCAATTTCCGTGGCGGCAAATCCAGATGAAATGGTGCACTCTGATTGGCCTAACGCTATCGCTTATAATTCAAAAACTATGCGTCGGACGAGTTTGCGGCAAAGAAATTCTCGGTTGGATTTGAGTCAGGTATCACGCTGGCTAGTCCGTGTCCCCCAATTTAGGGACATTCTGTATATTGTGATAATATATTTTCCGAACTTTCAATACCCAAGAGCAACATTATTAACGGGCCGTCAAGATTCACCAGATAGATTATGATGTATATTATATATATTGAGTTGCTCCTCACTTAGGTTGTTTCTGAAATTATGTGCAGATAAAACCAAAAAAGCTTGCAAAAAATTCTTGAAAAGTTCAAGCAACCTTAAGTCTGTCGGTCAACTCATAGTCCTGCTTTTAAGGCAGGGAATTTTCCAACGTAGATCAAAGGGAACTCGAGCTCACTGTATTATTATTTTTTTTCTCTACCTTTATAATGTTTCGAAAAATCTGTAATTTGATGTATGGCTTTTGTACAGTCATAAATATATTTAAAAAAATGGTGCGATTACATATTATTGGACAAAAGGATTTCTGAAGTATCATTAAACTAATTCAAGAATCATTTGTGGTACTTGAATCGAGCAGTTGCTGCAATGGCCTTTTACGACGATATCTTGTCCGATATCATGAAAAGACATACGGTGTCTGGGCTGAGCATTATCGACGATGCTATAGAATGTCCGAAACGAGCGAAAGTATGTGACAGCAAAAGTTTAAGGGATTCAACTGTAGAGTCATTTATTTCATGCGAAACCGGCAAATTTTTCGAACGTTTTAACATCAATAATGATTTTTTAAAGAGCGATCAAACATAGTGGTCAAATAATAACAATAATGACGAAACGGGCCTTTAGATGGTGAAAAATTTGAAAGTTGTTAACGATACTGCATAGAGAGCAGTAAAATTAATACACGGGTCTAATCAAATTTTATCAGAACATAATGTCATAAAATAATGTATTTCGCTTATTGTATCCGAGTAGATGGAAAAAAAAATATCCATGCTAAAGGATTTATAGAAATACGGACACCATGATTGTACCATTGTTGTGTGATTGAAAACAATATTAAAAAAAATGTAATTGTAAGTTCGATCATCAAAGATACCCCTGGTGATATTTAATGCAACAGTCATTCAATATATTCTCAATTTCACGGTTATATGGTGAGTATTATTCCGAAAAACTCATAAGAGTATATTGAGTAGTATGAAGTTATTTATAATTTCATTTATTTCGTTAAATTATGATCACCGGCTTTGAAACACACCTTTGGCGTGCTGGGATTTCGAAAATTTTATCGCTAGATATCTCCCAAGTTTTGCGCATACCTAGGACTATAGGGAAGACTCGCACCAAATTTTAGATTTTTCAGAGCATGATTAAGGTAGGAAAAAAAATAATAATGCAGTGAAGCCAAGTTCCCATTTGAATTACCTTGGAAAATTCAGTATCTTGAAGGCATTACTTTGAGGTGATCCATAGGTTCCAGGTAGCGCGTACGTTTTTCGAATTTTTTTAAAACTTTTTCCGCCTTTTCCACACGAAATTTCGACATCATTGTAAATCAAGACCATCTTACTACACATACATATGAGTAGTTTCATTAGTTTTCGAACAATTTCTCGGGAAGGGTCCACCGATTTTAATGAAACTCAGTAATCTTGAAGTACCTCATAAAGCATCCCCACACACGAAATTTTAGCCCTCTAGATGCCACAGGTCAAGAGAAATTGTTTTTTTAAGGTGTAAAAATCACCACTTTTAGCCTAATTTCAAGAGTTTGATTCTCATAAACTTCAAACCCAACCCGAATAATTTGCATTAGATTTCTTCTATTACATCATTTAGTATGTGAAAAAACATATTATAGACTCCCAAACTATTTAGGCTTTATTTATAACAAAGTTAAACAAAATAAAAATTTCTGTGAAATGACTATTTTCAAATGGCCACAAATAATTCAATTCTCAACCAATTTGCTTCTACAAGGTCTCATATTAAAGTTAATTTGCAACCAGGAATCGGCAATATTTCATTTCAAAGTTCATGACTTTTCAAAAATCGCTTACTTTGAAAGTAAAAGAAGCAATGAAAAAAGAAACAAGCAACTTCAATATTTAATTTGTCAATAATGATTTTCATTGGTTTTACGAATATTTAAAAAATAATAGAAAATTGCACAAGTTCGGGCCAAGAAAATCCATTTGAAAGATTGTTCTAGACATAAAACACTACACCCTCCTGAATTGAGTTGTCATAAAGGCGTACTTAGAGGTCAAAGTAAGCGATTTTTGAAAAGTCATAAATTTTGAAATGAAATATTGCCGATTCCTGGTTGCAAATTAACTTTAATGTGAGACTTTGTAGAAGCAAATTGGTTGAGAATTGAATTTTTTGTGGCCATTTGAAAATAGTCATTTTACAGAAATTTTTATTTTGTTTAACTTTGTTATAAATAAAGCCTAAATAGTTTGGGAGTCTATAATATGTTTTTCCACATACTAAATGATGTAATAGACGAAATCTAATGCAAATTATTCGGGTTGGGTTTGAAGTTTATGATAATCAAACTCTTAAAAATAGGCTAAAAATTGTGATTTTTACACCTTAAAAAAACAATTTCTCTTGACCCGAGGCATCTAGAGGGCTAAAATTTAGTGTGTGGGGATACTTTATAAGGTACTTTAAGATTACTGAGTGACATTAACATCGGTGGACCCTTCCCGAGAAATTTTTCGAAAACTAATGGAACTACTTATATATATATATATATATATATATATGTCAGAAACACACAAATAACGTGAGTTAAAAATAAACTAGAGAGAGCAAGAGTGTGCTCTCAAGACACAATAAATATCTCACTGACGGCCGCAGTGACACAGCGTACAGAATTTATTAAATGATTCGATACAAAGATTAAAAGATGCAGGATAATCGTTATAAGGAGATCTCTCGAAGGTGGTGCTAGCGGAGTGTATCGCGCAGAGCCTTTTTCAAAGTATGATCTTTTCGACTCGATGACTCGAGCGAGAGTGTCCGGAATCCATTCCCCAAAAGCCTGAGACCTCTTCGGCCTTCTTTATTCTTTTATGACCTAGGCCTCTACGCGATACAACCCACTCGTGGTACCTGCACCACGCACCCGCAATAGGCTAAGTATTTCTTAAACATCCTGACGACATCTGGTCACTCGATGTTCGACTCATGACCCTCCATAAACGTCATAAAAAGGTCGAGTGCGTCGTCCGGACTTCGTTCTCGACTGCGATGCGACACGGCCATACTGACTAGCACGCGTCTCGAGTACCCAGTATTCAACCATTTAGTTCACTTCTGAAACACAAAAACAAGCATCGAACGATCGAACATTAGTTTACGTTCGGCTTCCCTGACTCTACAAGTTCGTCCGTGTCCTTTATGCTTTTGCTGTATTTTTCTTTTAAATACTCTACAGTCACACTGTAGGTCCTATTCCCAAGACACAAATGGCTCTGCAGGCATGCCCCACGCATCCGTGCAATTTCTAACCATTGTCCAATTACAATAGCTCTGTAGGCATGTCTTCCACATCCATACATGTTCTAACTATCGTTTCACTTACAATAGCTCTGCAGGCATGCCGTACGCATCCGTACATGTTCTAACCATTGTTTCCATCCACAATAGCTCTGCAGGCATGCCGTACGCATCCGTACATGTTCCAACCATTGTTTCCATCCACAATAGCTCTGCAGGCATGCCGTACGCATCCGTACATGTTCCAACCATTGTTTCCATCCACAATAGCTCTGCAGGCATGCCGTACGCATCCGTACATGTTCTAACCATTGTTTCCATCCACAATAGCTCTGCAGGCATGCCGTACGCATCCGTACATGTTCTAACCATTGTTTCCATCCACAATAGCTCTGCAGGCATGCCGTACGCATCCGTACATGTTCTAACCATTGTTTCCATCCACAATAGCTCTGCAGGCATGCCGTACGCATCCGTACATGTTCTAACCATTGTTTCCATCCACAATAGCTCTGCAGGCATGCCTTACGCATCCGTACATGTTCTAACCATTGTTTCCATTCACAATAGCTCTGCAGGCATGCCTTACGCATCCGTACATGTTCTAACTATTGTCACTCGTCGAATCATTCTCAAGTTACATTTAGGCTTTGGGTTCGAGGATTCTGGGTGATCAAGTCCAGCGAGCATCGAGAGCCAAAGTCGCACTCTCGAATTGAAACAACGATAACCCACAGAGCGCCCTGCTCTCTTTCGGATTTCTACACATAAATCCGACTCAACCAGAACCACATGTTCTCTCCGAATTCTCAGCAGAATTCGAAAACTAACAGAATCAACAAAAATGCACAACCACTTATTGTCCCGACCTACGTGGGCACAATCTCTCTGCAAACCCCATGTTTGCGCTCATGAGCACAACTTTTGGTGCCGCTACAATTTTACAAAAACCCACGAATCGCTACACGATTCTGTGGTCGTCTTCTTCACTTTCTGCGACACAGCTGTCCTGATTCGTCTCAACCCCTGGAGCTGCGATCAGTTTATCATGAGATACCTTAATGCTACTGCGACCGCTCAATCCAGAGCCAATTTTTTGAACCAGATACCTATCGTTCGGAAGCACCGCAACGACTTCTACGGGACCGCGATATTTCGCGTCCAACTTCGTCTTTATCCTGTCATTGTTTCTTACCATTACAAAATCTCCAATTTTGAATGGCTTAACCGGTTTGTTCTTTCTATCGAACCTCTCTTTCTCCTTCGTGGCTTCTGCTGTCATGCTACTTGCAGCCTCTGCCCTAAGTTCATTTAAATTATCGTTATCGGTTTCCACGCTACCGTGCTTCACGCGTTCAATCTCAATTGCATTTATTTTTGTACCAAATAAAATCTCAGCGGGACTTTTGCCTATTGTTTTGTGAACAGTCGAATTTATCGCAAGCTGCACTCTGCCTAACTCATTTTGCCATCTCTTTCCCTGGGCCTTGCTTACCGATAGCATATTCCTCATGGTCGACATGACCCTCTCAACCTGACCGTTAGCTCTCGGCGTCCCTGAAGCTATTAGGTGTAACACGATATTCTTTTCCTCACAAAATTTCTTAAATCGCGCATTTGTAAACCCTGAACCTTGGTCACAAATGATTCGTTTCGGTACCCCAAAAGTAAACGAGTGTTTCTCAACCTGATTAATTGCTGTTTCCGCGTCCAAGCGGTTTATCCAATTTAGTGTCACGAATTTCGTAAATCCGTCTATAATTACGAAAACGTACTCTTTCTTCTCAGAAGGACCTGATAATTTGCCTGATATGTCTATGTGAATCGTACGCCACGGAGTCTCGTCTTTTTCTATCGGATGTAGCTGTGCTTGAGATGGTCTCGATACTGATTTGCAAGTTTGACACAGAATACAATTAGCTACAAATTTCTTTACTTGCTTTGACATATGAGGAAACCAATAAAGCTCGTACAGTTTGTCTAAAGTCTTTTCCCAGCCTAGATGGCAAATATTCGCGTGTACGTGATGTATGAGCGACCATACCATCAATCTGGGTACTATGGGCAATGTGAATTGCCTACCCTTCCTCTCTATTGTTCGCATCAATATTTTATCCTTTATCGTATAAGTTTTCGCAGCCTCTGATCCGTCAAGTACTTCGCGGTATAAGGTTTTTATTTCGTTGTCTTTTTGTTGAGCTACAATTAACCAGTCGTCAGCTAGTTCTATTATTTTATTCGCGTCGACTTTACTGACTTTCATTACGGTTCCCTCCGAAACAGGGTTTCTTGACAAGAAATCGGCGTGCTTCATTCTCTCTCCCGCGCGATATTCAATGTCAAAGTCGAAGGATTGTAAAAATGCCCACCAACGGTAAACTCGTGGCGTTAAATCTTTTTTAAGGCTAGCAGCCTTCAGTGAGTTACAGTCCGTTACAACTAGAAATTTGCGTCCAACTAGGTACTGTCTAAAGTGCTTTATTGCATTTACAACTGCAAGGGTCTCGAGTTCATACGAATGATAACGGGTTTCAGCGTCTATGGTACGTTTGCTATAATAAGCGACCGGATGTTTTTCTTTGTCAACGCGTTGGAGTAATACAGCGCCATACCCGAGGGCACTAGCGTCAGTATGCAGTTCGATCGGAAGATTAGGGTCGAATATTCGCAGCAACGGTTCTGATGTTAAATGTTCAATGAGCTTGCTTCTAGCGTTGGTGTGTTCGTCTGTCCACGTTATCGTCTTGGTGCTACCTGCAGTCAGTTTATAGAGAGGAGCTGCTACCTGCGAGAACCTTGGTATAAACCTACGAAAATAAGATGCTAATCCTAGCAATTGCCTTACCTGGGTCTGCGTTCGGGGGATGGGCGATTGCACCAGTGCTTCGATTTTTCGAAGGTTGGGCCTCAGCTCTCCGTTCGATACAGTGTATCCCAGGTATTCAATTTGCGTTTTCAAGAATTTACATTTATTTAAATTAAACGAGAACCCACTCTCAGCCAGTTTTGTCGTTACAATTTTCAGTCTATCAAAAGCTTCTTGTTGGGTTTTGCCAGGTATAAGGACATCATCTAAATAAACAATCGCATACGAGTATCTCAATTCTCCTAGTGCGTTGTTAATTGCTCTTTGATACACGGATGGTGCGTTCATCAGCCCAAATGGCATTGTCAAGTATTCGTAATGTCCGTCAGGTGTAATAAATGCAAGCTTCTCTATCGAGTTCTCCTCTACGGGTATCTGATGGAAGCCCGCTACCATATCGAACGACAAGAAATAATGCGCTCCACACAGACGATCTAATTGGTCCTGTATTAGCGGTAATGGATAACGGTCTGCTACCGTATTTGAGTTTAATTCCCGAAAATCCACGCATAGCCTATCCGATCCATCCTTTTTCTTCACTAAGATGATTGGACTAGAAAACGGGCTTCTACTTTCTCGAACAATTCCTGCCCTAAGCATTTTGTCCACCAAACATCTCACAGTTTGCCGTTCTACATCGCCTAGCTTGTAAGGGCGTCTTTGCACGAGTTTGTTTTCGTCTTTCAATCGAATCTCAAGACTACCGGAAGTGACTCGAATCTTGGGGGACTCAACACTCATATTTTCCTCACACATTCTCAAAAATTCAACGAGTGCTTTTCTCATATTAATTGAATCACAATCGACAGCATCGATACTAATTTCCAAGTTACACGAGCCGATAAATTTGTCTACTTTTGCAAATTTTACCACGGTTTCGTCCAACGTGACTGAGACACCGTCTGCTAACAATTCTTTACCCAGAATTATATCCTCGGACAAGGTTTCGTCCGCTACCACATACAAATCAATCTCAACATTTATGCCATTTAAATCGGCCAAAACAGAGATTTGCTCACAGCAATCTACATATCCATTTCCAAGGCCTCTTAACCGCCTTGAGACGCACCGTCTCCTACCGGGCAGCCTTTCCACCAAACTCTCTCTTACCAACGAGCAGTCTGAACCAGAATCGAAAATAAATGTCAACACCCTACCGTCAGCCAGCTTCAAAGTACTTTTGGTAGAGGTCAAATTGCAAAGCCTCACGATTTTCTCTTCCTTCTTTGGACAGTTCGTGGAGATGTGACCCTCTTCCTTGCAGTTGTAACAGGTCAACGCCTTCTTGAAATACGCGCCCTTGCCGTCCCGTGACTTGCTGCTGTGTGACTTCAAGGATGATCTGCAATCGGCCTGACGATGTCCCTTCCTTCCGCAACTGTAGCACTCGATATCCGAACGGTGCGACTTCCCATCTCGCGGCGTCGGAGTCTTAGTGTGTGGACCAGGGGCTCCGAAGGATGCACGCGGTCGATGGTGATCGGTCGTTCTTCCATCGAGGTACGACATTGCTTCTTGTAGGTTGCGAGGTGATTCGCGTACGAAAATATTTCGCACAAATCGGTTCTGGAACGAGTACGACAATCCAGTCAGTTGGGTAGCGGTCTCGTCCACCGATTTCCGTTCCTTGAGCCACGCTTTGATCTTCCTCCCCCTCTTCATGAAATTCTCGAGCGTGAACTCGGCGTTGTCGGTCCAAATCGAATGGAGTTCTGAAGCGGCGTTTTTGTTCTTTGCATACGCGCTCATAAATTCAGCGCGAATTTCAGTCCAGCGTTTTCCAGAAGGGTCCATACCGGTGAACCACTGAGCTGCTTCGTCCTTGAACGCTTTAGCCAGATGCTGGACGACTTCCCAATCGTCCGGTTTGTAACGTCGAATCCATTCATCAACCATCTTTGCCCAGCCAGTGGCGTCCGTCGTTTTTGGATCGAATTTAACGAGGTCCATCGGTGCCCGTTCTCGTCGAGTAAGCAAAGCAATCAGTCGTAGATTCTCTTCCTCCAGCCTTGACCTACGTTCTCTCCGTTTATTTTTTGTGCGCGCAGAATCATCAGATTCAAGTTCCGATTCGGATGTAGACGGAGATCGTTTTCTTTTTCGTTTTCGAGATCGTACACTGTCTGTCTCAATAACATTTTTTTCACTGTCCCTTGCTACCACACCGGCATTGTTTTCATCAGATTCAACCACATCACTGGCACTGTTTTCGCCGTCTTTTGTCATAGTCGTATTTCAGAGTTTTCACAATTTTCACGTGAACTTTATCGTCGAATCTCTGAGTTGAAAGTTCTTTATCCCACTTCTGATGTCAGAAACACACAAATAACGTGAGTTAAAAATAAACTAGAGAGAGCAAGAGTGTGCTCTCAAGACACAATAAATATCTCACTGACGGCCGCAGTGACACAGCGTACAGAATTTATTAAATGATTCGATACAAAGATTAAAAGATGCAGGATAATCGTTATAAGGAGATCTCTCGAAGGTGGTGCTAGCGGAGTGTATCGCGCAGAGCCTTTTTCAAAGTATGATCTTTTCGACTCGATGACTCGAGCGAGAGTGTCCGGAATCCATTCCCCAAAAGCCTGAGACCTCTTCGGCCTTCTTTATTCTTTTATGACCTAGGCCTCTACGCGATACAACCCACTCGTGGTACCTGCACCACGCACCCGCAATAGGCTAAGTATTTCTTAAACATCCTGAGGACATCTGGTCACTCGATGTTCGACTCATGACCCTCCATAAACGTCATAAAAAGGTCGAGTGCGTCGTCCGGACTTCGTCCTCGACTGCGATGCGACATATATATATATATATATATATATATATATATATATATACATATATATATATATATATATGGGGCATTCCACGCCAATTCAACCTGCGTTTTACCCTTGACCTATTAGATTTGGTGCGTAATTTTTTCTATGATTGTTCTTAGTTCAAAAGATACTCTGTTTTTTTTTTTTTTTCTTTCGACTCAATTTGAATTTGCGACAATTTTTAGAAATAATTTTATCGACCGACGTAAATTAAAAATTTGAAAAAATTCTTAATAATCCTACGTCAGATATAAAAATTTTCAAGGTTGGACCCGGAGTGGGACGATTTTCCCTTCTTACTGTTTACAAACTTTTACTGACTTACTCCACTAGACCACCTAGCCACCTGAACTTCGAATTTGCACTCTCTACTAATTTTTGTCGCGAAAAAATATATACGACTTTTTTATATCATTTTGATGATCGGCCGGGTCCGGTCTAAATGTCTTAATACAAGAGTGTAATTAGTTACACTTTCAAAGCCATGTAGGCATAAACTTAGGATAAGGAAGTGAATCTACATAGGTATGTGGGTATATACGCAAGGTAAAGTGTTAAATTTTCACATGTATAATGGTATATGCGTAGGGTAAGGAGTTAAATCGGCGTACCAATAAGGGCATAAACGTTACAAAGGTTGAAGATCGATAGAAGGTCATAAATCGAAGGTTGAATGTCGAAGATTCTCGACACGACGGCGGCGGCGATCGCTTTATATAATACTAGGGAACGGAGACGCGCGCTCACGCGCGCGAGCGGCTGCTCGTCGGCGCTGCAGCGTTGGTGACACATTCTTAGATTGGTGACCACACGACTGCGCCAATTTGCGAACTCTTAGATTTCTGCTTATTACTGTGCACGAAACACTCTATGTATTTCAAAGTATTTGCATAAGAAGGTAACAGTACCCGATTGAAATTTTCAATAATTTCCATTCTGGATTCTGCAATTGACTGCACAGATTTCAACTAAGTGTCGCAAATAATTACACATATACTTTATTTCAACTGAATCATAGGTGATTGGCAAGCTGATAGCGAGACTCCGTACATGGTCAAACTGACAGCGAGACTCCGAAAATGGAATTCTCGTATATCGTCATTTCGACGGAAGCGTAGACCACACACGTACATACGCAACTGTCAAACTGACAGCGGGACTCTGAACATGGTACATAGCCCAGCGACCAATCACAGGACGAATAAAACGACAACAATGCTCGCGAGTCGTGACACACCAACTTTTTAGTAGTTGATGGTACGATATATATACGAGCAAAATTACCGGTGGTCAATTATAATTTACTATTTCTTGAATATCTGGTAAACCACTGATAGTAATGCTTATCCAATCGAGTGAGCGATCGTAGCAAGCGTACGTGCAGAAAAATCAGTTTTACTGTGCGTACTGACCCTGCACGAGCTTTAGCGAGTAAGGGTTTCAAAGCTCGTTATTAATTAATTTGCTGATAAATCATTCAACATTTAACTTAAGGGAGATAATGAATGGGAAGAAATGGGCATGAGAGTTGTTCGATCTGCCTGACTCTGTGTCTCAGCATAAGAAGTTACACTTGTGAAACCAAACTCACCTGCGGATGGAGTTTGCTTGGAGAGCCTTTCACCCCAGTCGTTTCTCTCGATTCTATCGGCCGGCACGGCTCTATCGCCTCTGTCACCTCTATGATCACCGTGGCGCCGTTCCGGTGATCCACTTCTCGACTTGCTTCGCCATTCTAGCTCCCGCTCCCACCTGAGCTCCTCACAACGCTCTCCTGCAACCTTTCGAAACTATAAAATTAGAATATGGTTAACGGTCGATAGAAGGGACACCACCACATAAATGGTAATATTGATAAGCGAGGTTAAGGCCATTGAGGGTTGTAACACTGCGGAAAGATTCACACCTGGATAGAAGGTTCATGCAACAATCACACCCTGGAACAACTTCCGAATATGTCGCACCTTCTAATTTAACTTGACAATTGAGTTTAGACCTCATCTTTGATAATTCGATTGAAACTTTGACTGTCGAACCTTCAGAGCCCCTAAATTTATTGCACACATATTAACATATTTTTATGTATGTATCTTTCTGCTGTAACTTGCGTAGCTGGGAGTATTTGGAAGAGTGGACGAAGGAATTGAAGTTCCAGGTGCTTTGATGAGAGAGTCTACGTTTATTTTCTTGGTACAAACTCGGTTGATTAACGAGGGCAAGAGCCAGTACCTTATCGCTCTCTAGACGAATCTGTCTGTTCTTTTTCTGCCCGCTCGTCTAGCACACCGGGCGTGCACACACACCTGCGCAACACATACGCAACCTCGCGAGGCTAGTTTGGCGTCGCTATGCTCGAGTTACTGCACTTTCTACGTTATAGAGATATCTCGCCGGCGTCGTCGCTTGAAAGATTTAACCCTTTACCCCATACATTCACTTTCCACGACAAGTCAATAAACGGTTGACCACGATATTTTTTAATCTCATCAAGGATTTTTTCCACGTTGGTAGAACCATTGAAAAGCTTCTAAGAATTTTTTCACATTTGTTAAATCACTTGTCTCTACCCTACGATTTTTCACAGCTATCTCAAAAACATCTAAATTGGTTTTCATGAGGTGACAAAAAAAATTTGCTTACCGAAATGAAACATTTTCACGCAAGATTCAGAGTGGGATCTCGTTTTTTTGTATTTTTTTTTATCATCTCATATTTATTTAATCACTTATTTTCATACCTGTTCAAAATCTATTTTAACACGTGCCACATCTCCAATTTGATCACTGATTTTTTAAATCGTTTCTCCAGTTTTAGAACACAGAACTAAGGATTTTTTTTTCAATTTTAATACATTATTTTTTGAAATATTATATTTCATAAAAAGCGTTCTGGAAATAAATTTGAAAAAAATCGTGACTGTATTTCAGTACTACGAGACAATTTAAAAATCAGCAATGAAATCAGCGGTGCGATATGTATTATAATTTATTTTTAACATGTTTGAAAATGGAAAAAACGATTGATGAAATGAAACAAAAAAGTTTTAAAACAGGAAAAAACGAGGTCCTACACTGAATCTTGCGTAAAAATGTTTCATTATGGAAACTAAATTTTTTTTGGTATTATAAAAATCAATTTGGGTGTTTTGAGATTGGTTAAAAGAATCATATGGGAAAGATAAGTAATTCAGATATACAGGGTGGTACATTTAGGTTGACACAGCAGAATATCTCAAGAACCAGGCATTTTAGAGAAAGATGTTTGAAATAAAAAATTCATGGTTCGAAGGGGGAAAAGCACTGTGCCATCGTACTTTTGATTTGGTGGAGATTTACAAGGTCATTTGGAGGTCAACATTGTTTTTTTAAATAGGGAAATGTACTTTTTTCACAGATTTGCATTTTACACATAAAAATGAAAAACTTTTATTCCAAACTTTTTTTGTACGGCATCAATTTTTCAAGGTATCACAAAATTAATAAAATAGCTAGTAGGAAGATCTGGTGACCGAGCAGACTAATGTATTAGTCTGCCTATGTTTTTGTTTTCATTCCATGAAGGCACGAGATCTACTCTCGTATCTGTTGACATTCAATAATACAATAATTGTAGACATGTGATAAATGCCAATCTAGGAATGAGTTTCAAGAACGAGAAATGTATGACTGAGAAACTTTCCAGTGTTCACCTGTACGTTATGAATACGAATTAACTTCTCTAATAACTAGTCTCATCATAATGGATTATTTAACCATCGCGGAAAAAATTGAAATGATTTCGATCTATGGTGAATCCGGAAGAAACATTTATAACGCTATTACGTTGTATGCTAGCTGTTTTCAAATTGAAAAATTGATGTTGTATAAAAAAAGTTTAGAATAAAAGTTTTTCATTTTCATATGTAAAATGCAAATCTGTGAAAAAGTACATGTTCCCATTCAAAAAAACAATATTGACCTCCAAATGACCTTGTAAACCTTCACGAAATCAGAACTACGATGGCACAATGTTTTTCCCTCTTTGAACCATGAAACTTTTATTCCAAACATCTTTCTCTAAAATGGTTGGTTCTCGAGATATTCTGTTGTGTCAACTTAAATGGACTACGCTGTATAATATATGTATATACTAGGGGGGTTTCGCCCCCTGCGCGTTTCGCGCGCCAATGCCCAATTTTTGATTAGGTTGGGAGGGGGGAGGGAAGGCAGTAAAGGGTCAGATATTTGTATATATATATGTATAATTATTTAACTTTATAGGTATAAGGGTATATATCGGGTGAAAGGTTCAATTCCTGATTCTAAGATGCATGTATATTATATATGTGTGGTGTAAAGGGTTGAATTTGTAAGGGTATGAGAGCATACATGTGAGGTAAAGGGATATATCTGTAAAGGTGTCAAGGCATATATCTGGGGAAAAGAGTTAGATCTGTAAAGAATGGGGGCACATATATAGTTCGAGGTTAAATCTGTCCAGGTATAAGGACATATATGTGGGTTCGAGGTTAAGTCTGTCAATACCTGAGGGCATATAGGTGGGTTCGAGATTAAATTTTCTTGACTCGGCGGCGGCGGCAATATCTGTATATAATATAGTACAACGCTGTTAGTGTTGCTTCATTTCCTGTTTTCAAAGCTTACTTTTCCTTATCTTCCTGAAAACCTATTTGCTGTTGGTTTTTTGTATGAATTGATAATCGTGTAACAGAATGTGACCTACGGGAAATGTGTAACTGTTCTATTCTCCATGCAGCCTTCGCAGGAGTATGAAGAAATTTCATAATTTCGTCGTGTGTTTCTTCTTAAATCGAACTTTCATCTCTGTGTGTGTTATCTAATGTTTTTTTTTTTTACTTTTGTGTTCTCTTCACTTATTTTCAAGTATGCCTTATCTAACCCTTTGTGTAAATACTGGAAAAGATATTTAATACTATGGATTGACGCACAGTAATATACACAAATATGGTATTCAAACGTCAACAAAAATACAGGATTGTATGGGATGGTCATAGAATTATCTACTCTAATATACCTTTCTCCCACCTTTGTCTTACAAACATAATTTTTATCGCTATTATCTTTGCGTCTGTATTTTGGATATCCATAATTTTCAAACACCGTATGATCACAGAATTCTTTTGGAAATTTTTTGGAACAAATTTTCTTATCGACATGTAACATATTTTTCGTAACTAATGATTTTAAACTTTCATTATCCTCGTGAATTTCAGCACTAATATGTTTGTCAATATCTTCAGGTGTTTTATTAATTTGTTCTTATAATTTAATACAGATAATATGTATGCATGAGGCAAACCTCTGTTTTGAAACTCAATCGTATCAACAATAGATAAGACCTCTCCAAGTATTTCTTCACTCATTATAAAAGTAATAATCATCCGCAATTTCACATAAAATATCCGGACAGTTATACTTGGAATGTCATTGCATGAAGTTCCGCGAGGAAAACTCCTAAGTATTCTTTTGAGTACTGGCCAATCAGGGTTGCAAGTAACCATCAAAAATAAATCTAGTCTCCCAATTTCGTGGACCATAGTCATAGCATCTTGATAATTTTGGTGTATATGTCTTGGGCTACCGATACATGTAGATGGTAAGATGAACAAATTTCCCAATCGCTCTTTACTTTCAAAATCACTTGAATCATTTAACGCACTATGTGCTACACTGGTGGCACCACCCTCCAGTCATTTTTGTCATAACACTTCTTCATGCCGAACAAGTCACACGGTTAGAGTGAAGTATATATTTTTCATCCCATACATCCATCGAATTTCTGCTTCCGATTGTTCAGTTATGGGAAAACACAAAAGAAAATCATCCTCTCACGATAAAGAAAACGAGAAACTATGGGAAGGCTGAAAAAACTGGAGGAAAAGCTGTTGCGCCAGTCTGTCTCAGCGCAGCGCGGGCCGCCTGACTCTAACGACGCTGCGACCAACAAAGAACTACAGAATTGTTTAGATTACAGAATTATTCAAAGACAGTTCAAATGGAATGAAAAGGTAAGCAATTTATGGATACAGGTGGAATCCTGACTCTGAAAGTTTGGAGGTGGGAGTTGGGGTCATGCAAGAGAAGACACACTAACCTATATATACGACGATTGACCTTATTCGTGAAATAAGGCAATGATCGATCTCTACCACAGTTGAGCTTACCCGGGAGGTAAGACAGGACCGAAGTGATGTACTTGATACATAACTTAAATAAATAAATTTAAAAAAAAAGAGCTTGAAAAATAGGTTATACATTGTCGTTTATTTTGCCGTCTCATAGAACCACCAGCACCAATGGAACGTATTCTAACAGAAATATTCTTTTCGACGAACCTCGACCATTATCAAAGCCCGGAAACCAAGCAAAGCAATTTAGTGTTGTCAACACACATTACTTCACGCTGGAACAGCTGGCTTAAGATAGGACAACAAAAGGAGGTTAAAACAATCTACTGAAAAAATGTCCTCGTAGAGGAGAATGTATTTTGGAGTCACCGAAGCTCAACCCTGAGGTGGCAGTTTCCCTCTCCGAAAGCTCACTAGAGCGAGATAAGTACATATCCATTTCTCAAAATCTTGTCGGTTCTGCCCTCTTGGCATCAGTCTTAGTTATCAAGCTATTCATGATGCGAAAGGAGAAAGAAGACCCTGAGAAGATGCTAGAACATCTATGGGAAGTCTCCCAGCTATTGCCAGAGGTACACTATGGACAGGCAAAGTCTCGTAAAGCTTGCATTATGCCTAACTTGGAGAAGCTGATCGTCTTGGTTTTAGATGAAATTGAAACAGATAGCTTGTTATTTGGTGAGAAATTGGGACACAAGATTAGAGAGGCAAAACCAATCAACAAAATTGGACCGGAAATTAAAACACAAGTTTTGGTTTAAAAAAAGACTGCTAGCTTCAACAATTTACACTCGCTAGGCCCGTTGACAGCAAGGCCGATGACACAGACGCGCTACAAGAAAAATTACTTCCCAAAGTCGTCCAGATTCCATTTCAAGCAGGCACCTTCAGCAAAGCAGATTGAGAACCGTTTTTACTACTAGAACCCGAAAACTCAGAATCGCAAATAGGCGTGAACTCAGGGGTAATCTATGTAGCAGGTAGGCTGAAACATTTTTCTAAACAATGGACCACAATAACTTCGGATAAATTCATCCCATAATGTATACAGGGATGTAAATTACAAATTGAACAAAAGTTTTACTGTTGTCACCGACCTCCATATCCAAGGAAAAATATTTACTTCAGTAGATAGAGATAGATGAGAGTTCTAACCCGAAAAATACCAATGATATTGCTACCGGCGGTTAACGTACATGACGTCACCAGTATAATCGCCTGATTTTGCCGCGTGACGAGCGGCCATTTTGATGGCAGCCATTTTGATTTTTACTTAGTCGGATGGACAGCCATTTCGATTTCTTATCGTCAGACAATTTAATAATGTGATTTATTGCTTGGCCGAATGAATAGCCATTTTGATTTTCTTCGTCATGACCCGTAAACTTTCACGCTAATAAATTATCGCCAGGGCGAAAAATAATATTTTCCACGTACTTCGAATACATTCTTTTGTGTTAATCAACCAGATGGCGACATCGCAATTAGATAGGTCGGGAATGTTGATGACGATCCGTAAACTTTCACGCTAATAGTTTATCCCCAGGGCGAAAATTTTACATTCGACATACCATTTTGATTTTTCGCCGCTACCCGTAAACTTACACGCTAACAGTTTGCCCCCAGGGCGAAAAATAATATTTTCCACATACTTCGAATACATTCTTTTGTGCTAATCGACTGGATGGCGAGTGGGGGTACCAAGCTTGGACCTTTCACTACCACTCTTCCAAATTCTCACGATCTATCTGCATATATTAACTCAACTCATCCGATGCAGACTCATCAGTCTTACACGATACGTGCGAGTCAAAAGTTCCTCAAAGTTCTGCGTATATCAGCGTTAAAGTCATCGCCGCTGAAACATACTCAAATATCGCCAAAACGATGGAGAACGCGCACGATTTGTTGGGCGAGCTGTATCCCGAGCAGGAGAATGACAATATCTTCCAGCGCTGGATTGATGTTGGAATGGAAAATCTCCAATTGCTGCGTGATGTTTCCAAGCGATCGAGAACGAGCGTAGGTGCGAAACTGCAAATTCAGCACACAATCACGCTCGTACAATCCTGGATAGCAAAGATTCGGCAACAGCTGAGGCAGCGACAGCAGCAGCGGCAGCAGCAGCAGCACGCCGTGGTGATGGGTGCTAACATCGGCAGTCCTGCGAGCGTGCAGTGGGACTAAGTCGGAAGTGCTTTCGCCAACTGGATCCGAACGGGAGTCGTCACAAATCTCGGGCATAAGAATTTGGACGCCTTTTTCGACGAAGCGCAACGGATCATCGTTGAGCGATTGAGGCTGGTACTGCGCAAGGAGGATAATGTGAAGGTTAACCTCACATTATCGTGCAAATTTGAAAACATAAAGCACGAGGGGATTGCGGAAGAAGTTAAAAGCTTCAACACTGCCAACATCGCGATCCTCCCCTCGAGCGATATCAACGGTTGGTTTACACACGCAAGGGCCGATCTACTTGTGAAGGTTGAGGATTTTGAACAACGCGATTCTGGGTGGAGCATGATCGAGATCCTCAATACTGCCGTCAATATCAACCGGTACCAGCCTCTCGCTGCGGGGCTTTCGACATTCGTTGAGCTGCCCAAGGACATTCAGCGGAAGAGAGCGGTGGTCAATGTTAAAAACAAAGATAAAAGATGTCTTTTCTGGTCCATCACTGCAGCACGCCACCCGACCAGCACCCACACCGATAGGATTAGCCATTATCGTCGCTTTATCTCCGAGTTGGACTGTAAAGGTATCAAATTCCTTGCTACTCTACATAATGTGAAGAAGCTTAAGAGAATGAATAATTTGCGAAACAATGTATATGGGATAGAATCTCAAAGTTTTTCACATCATGCAAAATCAAATAACAGCGTGATCGGGCCAATTTATTTGAGCGATCATTTGAGTACCGCAAAATTTGACACGATTCATCTTCTGATGGTTGAAAGTAATCCAGAAAATGATATGACTCGCGAGTTAACACCAAGATTCCACTTTGCTTGGATTAAAGATCTTTCACGATTGGTGAGCAAATTTGGTCTTATCGTAATGGTCAACTGTTTTTATGCGACAGATGTTTTTGTCACTTTAGTGTGAAACATGCCTACGATAATCATCGGCAAGATTGTATTATGCTAAATAAAGTACGCATGAAATGTCCCCAGTCTGAAGATTGAGTATGTTCAAATTTTCAGAACAAGGGTACCGTCCCGTTTATCGTTTACGCCAATCTCGAATGCATATTAGAGTCTATACCGATTGACAAATTCCAAAATCACGTGTCAACCCGTAAAACACGTGAATTTCAAAAGCATATCCCGCACAGTATAGCGTACTATGTGCATTGCGTGTACGATGAGACGTTATCGGAGTTCCACAGTAAACGTGGCGTTGATTGCATAGATTGGTTCATGCAGCAGCTTAAAGATTTATCGATTAAAGTAGAGTCGCGCGTCAAAAACATAATTCCGATGGATTCTCTTACCCAGGGGCAACACGATCGTCACATGCGCGCAAAGAATTGCTACTTTTGCGAAAAGCCGTTTACCCCTGAAGAGAAAAAGTGTCACGACCACTGTCACTTCACGGATAAATATCGTGGTCCTGCTAACAATCGGTGTATTCGAATTTCAGAGAGACGCACACAATTCCAATAGTTTTCCACAATTTGTCCGCTTACGATTCTCACTTTTTAATAAAATCCCTCGCGTCAACTTTTCCGGGTGAAATTACCCTGCTACCCATAAATGAGGAAAAATATATATCCTTTACGAAACGCGTTGATAGGACGAAGATGCACTTGAGATTCATCGATTCGTTTCGATTTATGGCTAGCAGCGTCGATAAACTTTCCAAATATTTGAATGATGCAGACAAGCCCAGAACACGTAAATTTTATAATAATCCGACTCAGTTCAGTTTGATGACCCGCAAAGGCGTTTTTCCCTATGAATACGTCGATTGTTGGGGGAAACTCGATGAACCGCGATTACCTGCAAAGAAGCATTTCTACTCGCACCTCTGCGATGCAAATATTTCAGACACCGATTACAAGCACGCTAAAAATGTTTGGTGGGAATTTCATTAAGAGTCATTGGGCGGCTATTCAGATTTACATACAGGGACAATCTCTTGAAACTATACATACAATGCGCATGCGCGAGTTTTATCGGCTGCACGGGCGGGCTGGCCACTCCGAGTTTCAGCTGTCAAACTCTGTTTCTGGCGTCGATGTAGTTCATACGGATTTTTAAGGTTAGAATCTCAAACAGTCGAGATAGTGACTCGGAAAGTTGATGCTAATACTCTTTGAAAGTTAGCTTTATTCGACTGACATGAGAAATCTGTTTAAATGTTGGGTGCTTGGAAGAAACGCAGCAGGTAGGTGAAAACACTTTATTTGATCTCTTTTATTATTTTGTACATTATAAATAACAATGAAATTTTTTTCTGTCAACAGGTGATACGGCCAAAATAATTGCATCTCTAATATTTACTGTTATCTGCCTATTCAATTTATCACACGTACAAAGATCATCGCCACTTTCAAGCAACTAAGCGACTTTCTCACTCTTTTATGATTTCAGGCGGTAGTATTGAATTTTATTACGTTTGAAAATGGGACATTAAACCGAGTGTTCAAGAAATTTAAATATCACACTATCTGTAACAGAACTGTGAATCTTCTTTTTCTCGAGAATAGTTCATCAACATTTACAAATAGTCGATAGTCAATGTATTTTTAATGATGTTTTAATGATGTTAAATTGAATAAATGAAGGGAACCTAATACTCAAATTGAAACTTTAAGTAATATTAGATTTATTAAAATAATTTGAGTATTTTATGTTAGTGCGGTTCGAAACAAAGAAAATTTAATCGGAAGCGTAGAACTCAGGAATGTAGATTACATCCTGTGACACAAGTTGAAAATCAACTTTCTCAAAATGCGCCTCAACGTCACAATTACCTTCAAGGACAATCATGTTTTAGAATAATGTCAGAACATTATTACGAGGATATTGACTTATCGGATTCATGATTGTGCCCCTTGTTCCATCAAAATAAATGAATATCTAATTTTTAACGAAGTTCATGAAGATTTTTTTCCAAATAATGTAATCCGATACAATATCCTTGTAGGAAGGATATTTGGAAAGAGTCCCTTTGTTGCAGGAACCATTATAAAATTCTTGGTTTTCAATTTGTGCTACTGAATAACTTCTGCGTTTCAGGTTCCATTTCCAATCTCAAAATGAGATTTTTCTTGCTCCAGATAATGCTAATATGAAATGCAGAAATAATTGCACTAAATGGAGATTCACAAGCTTTCAGTCTTAGGGTAGGACCCTATAAAGAGTGTAAAATTGAATTTGGTTTCAAGTCATTGTGCAACTAGCTAGCCAGATGACACCGTCTACTAAAATTAAATTTAAAGACATTTTCAACTGAAGTTATTTAACAATTTTGGATTTAGATTGATTCAGTTTGCCTAGCAAAATTCAACCCCACAATCTAATTGAGGACTTGAAAAACTATTCATCTGAATTTAATGCCAAAGAGAGTAAAAGTAAGCTTCAAAATAAGATACCAAATTAAATGGCATAAAGTTTGAAAAACAATGCTGGTCAATGATGATGCTTGAATCACAATGGTGCACAGAATGATTCCTCGGTAGAACAAATTGGCGGCAACGGTTAAGTAACAAACTTCTCGCTATTGGCTCGATCAAAGTAAAATGATGGGATATTCAGCCATTATAATCTGTAGTATATCCCGCTCTTCAATTTTGCCTCAACTGATGTTAAGAAGGTGGCGATGGCCTGATAAAATTCACTCTTGCACCTGATGTCTGACGAAACAACCATGTTTGATGGTTCTAATGATTGCACCGCTCGAGAAACCAGGATCCTTGCCACCTAAACGTTTTGACCATCAGGTAAGGCATAATTTTCCTCGTATTAATCAAAGTTCAAACTTCGGGCCTGCTGAAAAAAAAAACGAATTTAATCATTGAATCCATGTTAAAATATTGTAATTGTCAAAGATCACGTAATTAGAAATTTACCTACATGCTTCCATGCCTGACAAATTTAGTCTTGCTTTGACAATGAATTATTTCGTACCTGAAAATATTACAAGCTATTATTATCAGACTGGAACTTTTGGTATTTTTGGATACAACTAATTTCCAATAAAATGCACAAAACATAAATCGTTAATGAGACCCATTTTTAGTTTTATGTAAATAAAGAATCTGTTCACAATAAACATTGTTTTTACTCACCTACCTCGGTTTGTCCAGACTCCCACTTGTTAATGACATTTCACATTGAATTTAAGATTTTTTCTCTGAATAAATAACATCCAATTTCTGTATCATTTGATATTTGCGTCGGTTGAATATTTTCCGATATCGACCACGGTATTGCTGAACGATAGTATACTTAGACAATTCGCGCTACGTAAAAATAAACAGCAACATAACCTCAATCCGCGGTTTTGTGCACGAGAGATTTACAGCTCTTGAGTCTTGTCTCATTTTTGTGTATGTTGGCCCTCTGCTCAGCAGACGAAAACATCGCCGCGGGGCGATTTCACCGACCAATGAGATTGAATTATTTGGCGCATGAGCATTGCATGTATAGTTTCAAGAGATTGTCCCGGTATAAAGACCGATGTTGCTTGCCGATATTTTCGAAAATTTCCGCGCTAGCTGCTTCAAAACATATGATTTAGATCCGTTGCACTACTACACTGCACCGGGACTTGCTTTTGACGCGATGCTCAAGCATACTAATGTAAATTTGCCACTTTTAGACAACCCTGAAATGGTGTTATTTATTGAAAGGATCATTCAGGGCGGCGTAGCGCAATGTTCTAATCGACACGCTTGGGCCAATAATAGATTCATGGGAACAGATTTTGATCCAAACAAAGCGTAATCGTATCTCACGTCTTTTGACGTGAATAACCTGTACGGGGCAGATATGAGCGTGCATTTACCAATCGGCTTGTTCGAGTGGGAGTATCAGCACATCGATATAACAAACCATCCGGACGATTCGCCGATCGGTTACTTTCTGGAGGTAGATTTGGACTATCCTGTGGAACTCCACGAGGATCACAAAGACTTGCCTCTTTGTCCCGAGCATCTTACTCCTCCAGGTAGTAAAAACGCCAAACTCGCGACCACCCTCCACCCCAAAACAAAGTATATATTGCACTATAGAAATTTGAAGCAGTGTTTGAGTTTAGGATTGAAAGTAACGAAAGTGCACGGCGTTTTAAAGTTTGCACAATCTCCATGGCTCGAGCCTTACATCACGCTTAACACGGACATGCGCAAACGGTCAAAGAATGAATTTGAGAAAAACTTTTACAAACTCATGAATAACGCGGTGTTCGGCAAGACTATGGAGAATGTGCGAAATCATGGAGATGTGAAATTGGTCACAAAATGGGAGGGAAGAGGTGGTGCGAGAGCGCTTATTGCCCGGGCAAACTTTCACAGTCGCACCGTATTTGGCGCTGATTTGGTCATCATTGAAATGAATCGTGTCAAAGTTCACTTCGCTAAACCTATTCAGGTCGGTGCATCGATTCTAGATCTGTCAAAAATCCTTCTTTACGATTTTCACTTTTATTATGTCAAATCGAACTTTTCGAACAGCGAGGTTAAATTGTTGTATACCGACACAGGCAACCTTATTTATCAATTTAACGTATCGAACATCTACGATATCATCAAACGTGATGTGGATACAATGTTTGATACCTCTGACTATCCGCCCGAAAATGTGTATGGCATTCCGCTGAAAAACAAGAAACGACTAGGGCTAATGAAGGATGAAAATAATGGTAAAATTATGACAGAGTTTGTGGGACTGCGAGCAAAGCTGTACACATTTACTACGATGGGCGGGGATGGGGAAAAAGTGAGTAAGCGCACCAAGTGTGTAAAAAATTCTTTGATAAAAAGCATCACGTTTGATGATTATAAGCGCTGTCTGATGGCTTACCAAGAGTTGACCCTCCCCCAGTGTTTGATACGAAGTAAGAAACATGAAGTAAGCACAATCGTACAAAAAAAATTGGCTCTTAGTAGGCAGGATGACAAGCGGCATTGATACCTGGACAGTCCGACACCCTACCTTAGGGGTTTGTCCCAGCTCCCCAATAGCTATAGGAAAGAAGTGTAGACGTAAATATATTGTGGAAAATGAAAAAAAGTTTTCCGAAAACTTTGTTCCCATTTGATTAACACGTAAAGAAAGTTTTCAGAAAATGAAAATAAGTTTTCTGAAAACGAAAAAAAGTTTTCTGAAAATGAAAACAAGTTTTCCAAAAACAAAATGTGTAATAATCGTATGGAAAAATTGCAGATGATGATTATTATTAATATGATTCTTATTATTATTTTCATGGTATCGAGTATAGCACATGTGCATGCAAAGGAGATGAGTGTGGAAATATTCATAATTCAAATCCTTGATTGTAATTCGGAAAATACATACAAATTATGTTACATGTCTGTTTTAATTATCCAGCTATTGTGCGAACTATCAAAACCCAACCAC
This sequence comes from Neodiprion lecontei, assembly GCF_021901455.1. Classification (NCBI taxonomy): domain Eukaryota; kingdom Metazoa; phylum Arthropoda; class Insecta; order Hymenoptera; family Diprionidae; genus Neodiprion; species Neodiprion lecontei. Next base: position 12,923,836 of record NC_060266.1, on the reverse strand, counting down.
TCCACATAGACCTGATTCCCCCGTTTGCGTAATACTTTCTCCACAAGATAGCCGTCGGGGTATTTCACTTTGCCGAGCTCCTCCTCGTAGAAGCCTCCCTCGATGGGATGATCTTGATAATCGGTAAGTTTGTACGTCAGTGGATTGGTATTTTTCACCTTACTCACAGTGAATATTTCAGTCGTCTAATTGGGTGTATGGCCTTTTTCGAATACATTCTTGTACTTGCTGATTCGTACTCGATCGCCCACACTGAATTTCCGCGCCTGATCACTTCGTTTGATTTGCCGAGGCTTGTACATGCTACAATACAGCTGTTTTTCATTCTCCTTGCTAAAATCCAACGGTTTCATTCGGATCGTGCGATGTCTGGTGTTGTTGTAGGACTTCATTAAATCAGCCAAAATATTAATCCACTCGTACGATCCTTGGAAAGTGAACGGCTTCCACATTTTATTTTTTTTATGTTAATTGTCCACATTTTATGTTCGATTAAAACGTTCGCATATCGACGCCTTTAAGTTGCTACATATCGAATACATGTTGATATTGCGTGGCTTGACGAGGGCTTTGAATTCGCTGTTGTAAAATTCTTTGCCTCGATCAACGTATAGATGTGTAGGTATACGGCTCTGGGTCAGTACAGATTTCATGGCAGCAGTAACACATTTCCCACTCTTGGACTTTATCGGCACCGCCCAAGCGTACTTGGAAAATAAATCAATGATTGTTCGTAGGTATTTGTATCCCTTGTTGTGCGAGCTGTATGCGGTCATATCGACGAGATTAGCTTGCCAGGTCTCATCCAGTTCGCGTACATCTACGAATCGGCGCGGATAGTTGCGTTGAGCCTGTCTGTGAAGTTCAGCAGCTATTACAGCCTTCATTGTTTCCCACTCTTCACCTTTCAGTTTTTCGCATTGTCGTCCAACCACTTTGGTTCCTCAATTGATACCAATTCCCTGCTAGCCTGTCCCAGCGTCGGTGTTGCTTGTTCCTTAATATGTTTGATGCGACTCAACACGTCTTTTATGATTTTGTTATTTATGCGTAGCTGTTTCAACTCCTCGTTGTGATTATGCGCGAAACTCTCAAGATTTGATTGAAAAGTATCCACAATATCCACAGCCATAGACTGTAAAGCAGTATTGAGAATTTTTAAGGAACAGCATCGGTTGAGTGCTGCGGATCAGCTATGTTACACAAACGTTTACCATCCAAATCATACCGATTGTCGTTGGTGGTTCTGAATCCAACACCCGGAGGCCTTCGAATAATTTTTTTACTCCCACCACGCTCCGAGTGTCGCCCAAATATGTCTATGCTCATCACTGGACGGTCACTAAACAAATGATGATTCTATGTTTACACGCAGCTGATAAACGATTTCAGCCTCGCGCAACTATTCAACGATGGCGACTATTTCGTTGGAATAGTTGGGACTTTTTCATTTAGTTTAATTATTGACCACGCCATGCCTTCAACGGTTTTCCGCAACAAATTCAAATCGCGCCTTAAACTTTTGATACTTTCAAGCATGAATCCTATAACCTCGTGAATTTCTTCGGCATTATTTGCAATCTTCACCTAAATGATATCAATTCCCCCCTTGATATCGTTCTGGAGCACATCATTCGCTCGCTGTACACTTTGGTTGAGTACTCTCATAGAAACGGCATCGTTTTCCATCTGAGGATCGGCGATATTACACAATCGTTTGCTCTCTATATCGTAGTGGTTATCGGCGGTGGTTTTGAATCCAACATTCGGAGGCACCCGAATAGATTTTTTACCCCCACCACGCTCCGAGTGTCGTCCAAATATGTCTATACTCATCACTGGACGGTCACTGAAGAAATAATGATTCTATGTTCATCCGCCGCTAATAAACGATTCCAGCCTCGCGCAACTCCTCAATAATGGAGACTATTTCGGTGAAATGGCTGGTATTGCCTGGAGCCTGTGACGCCATAAGCAGCCGGAGACGATCTACAATTTCATTCGGATCATCCCAGTAGACATAATCAACATCTTGACCATCCTTTCGCGCAATCTTATATTCGGGTAAGCCTTCACCCGATTTTTTCGGCGAGCCGACGTGTTTTGCAATGAAATTTCTATACTCTGCGCTTTGTAAATCATCTCGCTTCCATCGGCTTGATAACGTTTTCGATGCGCATCTGAAGTCGTTACAAATTTTATGTAATTATTCTTGTCCGCGTCATTTACAACCGATGCATCGGGTGATTTTTTGGACAATAATTCAAGCAATCCTGATGTTCTCTCATAACTTCTATCTCCTACATTGACCAGATTATCAATGAAATTGATCGGCGTATCACCAATCATCATACCGTTTGGCAACTTTCGAACACCGTATGTGGCATCCAAATCCCTCAGTAGTATAGATATGACAGTTCTAGATCAAGAAAAATGGCGGCGTGCCGGCTCCCCCCCCGCCACCCTCCCGGGCAGCCGGTATGTTACCCTTACTATAGCAAGCCTTTCCCAATGACGTCAGCAGTATAATCGCCATTTTGCTTAGCCGGATGAGCAGCCATTTTGATTTTTGCCGGATGTGACGTAACCGGCTGACGTGTCCACGGCGGCCATTTTGAAAATGGCGGTCATTTCGACGGCGGGCATTTTGACGGCGGCCATGATTTTTTTGAAGGCGGCAATTTTGATTTTTTGATGGGGGCCATTTTGACGGCGGCCATTTTAGATTTTTTGATGGCGGCCATTTTGATTTTTGCTTAGCCGGATGAGCAGCCATTTTGATTTTTCATCGCCCGACAGTTTGATAATATGATTTTCGCTATGACGTCATCAGCATAATCGGCCGATTTTGCCGTCTGACGAGCAGCCATTCAGACAGCGGCCATTTTGAGTTTTGCTTAGCCGGATGAGCAGCCATTTTGATTTTTGCTCAGCCGGATGAGCGGACATTTTGATTTTTCATCGCCCGGCAGTTTGATAATATGATTTTCGCTATGACGTCATCAGCATAATCGGCCGATTTTGCCGTCTGACGAGCAGCCATTCAGACAGCGGCCATTTTGATTTTTGCTTAGCCGAATGGGCAGCCATTTTGATTTTTTATCGTCGGACAGTTTAATAATGTGATTTTCGCTATGACGTCACCAGTATAATCGACCGATTTTACCGTCTGACGGTGGCCATTTTGATTTTTGCTCAGTCGGATCAGCAGCCATTTTGATTTTTATCGTCAGACAGTTTGGTAATGTGATTTATTTCTCGGTCGGACGAATAGCCATTTTGATTTTTCGCCGTTACCCGTCAACTTTCGCGCCAACAGTTTGCCCCAGGCGAAAAATAATATTTTCCGCGTACTTCGAATATATTCTTTTGCGCTAATCGACCGGCTGACGACATCGCAATTAGATTTCGCGCTAATAGTTTGCCTCAGGCGAAAAATAATATTTTCCACATACTTCTAATACATTCTTTTACGTTAATCGACCGGATGGTGACATCGCAATTAGATAGACAGGGAATGCTGATGACGATCCGTAAACTTTCACGCTAATAGTTTACCCCCAGAGCGAAAATTTTACATTCGAAAAATATCAATAGAATTTATTGTAGTTATATATATATATATATATATATATATATATATATATATATATATATATTTCGAATTACAGTTACACCTAATTTGAAGTAAAGCTGGGGATGTTCGCCACAATTAGATAGGTCGGGAATGTTGATGGCGATTCTTAAACTTTCACGCTAATAGTTTTACTCCCCAGAGCGAAAAATAATATTTTCCACGAACTTCGAATACACTCTTTTGTGTTAATTTACCGGATGGTGATGCCGCAATTAGATAGGCCGGGGGAATGTTGATGACAATCCGTAAACTTTCACGTCAATAGTTTGATTTTACTATCACTCCCCCAAATTCTTACGATTTATCTGCATATATTAACTCAACGCATCCGATGCAGTCTCATCAGTCTGACACGATACGTACAAGTCAAAAGTTCATCAAAGTTCTGCAAATATCAGCGTTAAAGTCATGGCCGCTGAAACATACTCATATATCGTCAAAACGATGGAGAACGCGCACGATTTGTTGTGCGAGCTGCATCCCCAGCAGGAGAATGATGACATCTTCCAGCATTGGATTGACGTTGGAATGGAAAATCTCCAATTTCTGTTTTCTACACGTCAGCATAAGGTTCGATTCCCGCATTCCAGGGTATTCCATGAAAATTGCGTGTTAGCCAAGCGTTAGTAGCTTTGTGTTCAGCTGGTAGATCCGCCCAAGCGTACGGCGGTTCGAAGAGAATGCGACTCAAACCCGACAACTTTATGTTTATGATGCAAAGTTCCTTGGGTATAAATTTATCGTTGGGGCCAACGAAACTTTGAATGTCCATGATCATCTCCATATTGCAAGTTGGAACAGTGGTGTTTGTTACGCTCAAATTGCTCATCTGTCACACAAAAATTCAAATTTGTTGTATTCGCCTCCTTGATATTTCATTCGTAAAATGCCCTCGATTATCGTCTTTTGCATGGCGTTGAATTGCACCACATCATTTCCCATGAGGCTTACAATTCGTGGGGGTATAAATATTTCCAATTGTTCATTGAGCGCGAGAAGAATACTCGTGCCGTACTTAGTATTTACGCGTCTTACCCCCGTCACGCTGTACTCCTCCGCCACCTCCAAATCTGACATTCTCTTGGTGGGTAGCGTTTCCAGGCGACAGACGAGGTTGATTTTATTTAGATCCATCACGTTCAATGTAGATTTCATAAATTTGATGTACTATGGATACTGAAGTTCGCAATGGGAAAACTTTGAAAACAATATAACGTGTTGAATGAACTCGCGATTTATATACCAACTAACCACACTCTCCCCCTAATAAATTCTTGAAAGCGAAAGTTTACGAATCGCCATCAACATTCCCGACCTATCTAATTGTGGCGAACATCCCCAGCTTTACTTAAAATTAGGTGTAACTGTAATTCGAAATATATATTTATATATAACTACAATAAATTTCATTAATATTTTTCGAATGTAAAATTTTCGCTCTGGCGGTAAACTATTAGCGTGAAAGTTTACGGATCGTCATCAGCATTCCCTGTCTATCTAATTGCGATGTCACCATCCGGTCGTTTAACGTAAAAGAATGTATTCGAAGTATGTGGAAAATATTATTTTTCGCCTGAGGCAAACTATTAGCGCGAAATCTAATTGCGATATCGTCAGCCGGTCGATTAGCGCAAAAGAATGTATTCGAAGTACGCTGAAAATATTATTTTTCGCCAGGGGCAAACTATTGGCGCGAAAGTTTACGGGTAACGGCGAAAAATCAAAATGGCTATTCGTCCGACCGAGAAATAAATCACATTATCAAACTGTCTGACGATAAAAATCAAAATGGCTGCTGATCCGACTGAGCAAAAATCAAAATAGCCACCGTCAGACGGTAAAATCGGTCGATTATACTGGTGACGTAATAGCGAAAATCACATTATTAAACTGTCCGACGATAAAAAATCAAAATGGCTGCTCATCCGGCTAAGCAAAAATCAAAATGGCCGCTGTCTGAATAGCTGCTCGTCAGACGGCAAAATCGGCCGATTATGCTGATGACGTCATAGCGAAAATCATATTATCAAACTGTCGGGCGATGAAAAATCAAAATGGCTGCTCATCCGGCTAAGCAAAAATCAAAATGGCTGCTCGTCTGACTAAGCAAAAATCAAAATGGCCGCTATTAAAAAATCAAAAATGGCTACTGTCAAAATGGCCGCCATCAAAAAATCAAAATTGCCGCCATCAAAAAAATCATGGCCGCCGTCAACATGCCAGCCGTCGAAATGACCTCCATTTTCAAAATGGCCGCCGTAGGCACGTCAGCCGGTTACGTCACATCCGGCAAAAATCAAAATGGCTGCTCATCCGGCTAAGCAAAATGGCGATTATACTGCTGACGTCATTGGGAAAGGCTTGCTATAGTGGGGGTAACCTACCGGCTGCCCGGGAGCGTGGTGGGGGGAACCGGCGCGCCACCATTTTTTTGATCCAGAACTGTCATATCTATACTACTGGTATCTCGGTGTTGGTAGCGTTGAATACAATCATAAGAGGTATCAGGAATATGATACTGTGATTTGCGGGCACGTATGCCTCAAATTTCTCAGCGAACAGTTATAAAAAGAGAAGTGCCGCAGGAGCAAGCATCAGTCATGTCGGAATCGTTGACGTTAACACTGTCAGGCACATCCTCCCTGCTGGAGGCTCAATATTTCCCCCCAATTGAGTTATCACCAGAAAAAAACAATGTTCTCGGACTCGTCAAGTTCCTCACATTCAATTCAATACCCAATATTTATGAGACATGTAATAAATTTTACCTGAAACGGACGGACAACAGCAGAGAGAGCATTACAATACCCACGGGGAGCTATGAAATTGAGGGTATTGGAAAATTTCTGCGTAAGGAGCTACCCTCCGACATTACCCTCAATCTGAGAGCTAACTACAACGAGCGGAACAGTGAAGTCACGTGCAATCATGTGGTAGACTTTAAGCCCAAAGATTTCATCGGCAGATTATTGGGACTTAAAGCGGTTGAGCTAGCACGAGACGTTACTCATAAATCTGAATCACCAGTGGCTATACTGAAGGTTAATACTTCACGCGTTGAGTGTAACATAACTGCTGGGGCGTACATAAACGAGCGTCGAGCTCACACGATTCACGAATTTTTCCCAATCGTTCCATCAGGATATAAGATTGTCGAAGTGCCTGTCAGCATCATATACCTACCAATCGCCGTACTGTCGATACAGCATTTACAGCTGAGAATAGTTGATCAAGACGACGAGCTGATCAATTTCCGCGGTGAAACGATTACTGTGCGTTTACTCGTGAAAACACTGAAATAACGGGGATCGTGTTAAAGACGAGAAAGTTGGGTAAGAGTTATAAAAGTCAAATGTCATGGGCACAAATCATCAGTCGCCCGACACCTTTGACAACGTTTACACCGCCTACGAGACTGACACCGCTGAACGTTCGGTTCCTCCAGAGCCTGGGTCTTCGATTACGTGAAAATTTTGGAAAAGAATAATCTGTGTCCGCTGTATCCTGCGTATGTGTTACCATGGAAGAAATAATAGGAATACAGAAACCTGTGGTATTAGACGAATCGATTGCGGGGTCTGAGGTTCATGCTCATCAGCCGTTTGCATCATCCCCCTCCAGAACAACGATGAAAATCCATATTATTGTCCAACATCAAGACTTGTGTCTACTGCCTAGTAAAAGCTCTCTACACATCCATGAAAAAATCGCAAAGGATGATGGCGTGGCTGCGGTGACGGTCACGAAATTGATCAATATGGCCGTTTGCCATTTGTTCAAGAAAGTTCACGATGAGTTGAACGGTGTAGAGATTGATCGGAATAAAAATGTTGGCATCACCAGTACTATGAAGGGTTACGTATCCTTGAGTCCAGGCCAGCAATATAATTCGGAAAATACCGGGTGGTTAAGTGGGGATAACGTACTAAGCGATGCCGCTGGAAACTTCGATGTTGTTTTACCGTTAAATTATGTGCTAGGCTTCGCCGAGGATTATTGCCGAGTTGTAGTTAATGCTCAACATGAGTTAATCCTCACACGTTCCAACACTGATTTGAATGCCGTGATCCAGGCCTCGATCACGGAAAAGTTTAAAATCACTTTAAATAAAATCGAGTGGTTGTTGCCACACATCAATTGGCAGATAAACCGAAAATCCAGCTACTCAACTACATCGCCAAGGATCCGGCCATATCCATGAATTTTCGTTCTTGGGAAACGTAAGTGTATCCGATGCCCCCGTCAACAACGCGGCATATATGGTCAATCAAGACATCGACGCAGCTTGAGAAGCCGAGATATGTCGTTCTAGGATTTCAAACTGCAAGGAGAAACGAGCCGCTGAAAAATGCTGGCGTATTTGATCATTGTCGGATCAGAGATGTGAAACTCTTCCTCAACTTGCAGTGCTATCCCTACGGAAATATAAATCTTGATATATCCATTAATCAATACGCCATTCTCTATGATATGTATGGTCGGTTTCAAATGACCTACTACAACAAAGAAGCTGAGCCTTTGCTATCGAAGCGTGAATTTATAAACCGAGCCCCCCTTATTGCCATCGATTGCTCCAATTGGAATGAAACATCAAAAACTGGACCTGTGGACATTCGATTGGAATTTGACTCTAGCATAGCGTTCCCCCACATACTTTTGCCTACTGCATGATTTTGCATGATCGCATTGTTGAATATAATCCGATTAGTGGTACTGTGAAAAAATTGGTACAAGTCAATTTTGAGATAGTATGTTCAATTATTATTACTATTATTGTGGGAATAATGAAAATGTGTGTGAAGTTATTTGCTCAATTTGAAATATGATGATCTATCACCATTATTATGTACAAGCTGAAAACAGAATGTAATTGTTGATAAATAAAAAACATCTATTCAAAGCATCCTACCGCTATTATTTGAAAAGTTCACCCACCCACCCACCCACATGATAAATAAAACAATAGAAAATTTCTACCTATTAATGGAATATTCCTTTCTTTAAACTATTTGGGGATTCAACTTCAGGGTTATGGTGTACCGTATGAAAAAGCTATAAAATAATGCTAATTATGCCATCAATAAACTGTGATTAATAAGTTTTTTTATTTCTTTTAACAGATGCTGCCTCTAACAAGACATTCATATATATATATATATATATTTATTTTTATTATATATTGTGACGTGGATTTTTCCAGCTCTTCGGTCACTCGGAGAAAATGACCGACAACTTACCTCGTGCACAATAAATCGGCGTCCACGATGTACCCTGGACCTAAAACAATATCGCGAGATTTGTTGGGCGCCTGGCGTGATTAACACGCCTCGAAATCGGTAATGCGAATTACCGCGACCATATACTCTATAGCTTAGTACCGCGGAGAGGGCAGGGGTAATTTTTGGGTAGAGAAAGCTGCAACACAAGTAAGCCAACGCGTGGTTTGGCCAAATCACTATAAAATTCCAATAATATATTTCTCGTCAGCGATAATACAAAAAAAAAAATAAAAATAAAAATAATAATACTACTGCTAAATTCGTTCTTCGCGATTCCAAATACAAATGCTTAAATTCAGTCCAAAATAAACAAGGAAGGGAGGAACAAACAAAATAATAAAAAAAAATGAATAAATCCAGGAGACCTCTACGGCCTACGTGCGCTAGTCGCCGTTTTAATAATACCCTAACTCGCAAAAACCAAAAACAAAATTTTGACTCGATGCGCTGCCCGCGATCGTCCTCGACTACGACGCTAATCGTCACTTAATCATAAACCGCCAAACAAAAACGTGATCGAGATCATAATCGACGCGCTAATCGCGATCGTGACTAAATCTAGGTGATGTCTTATTTCTACGGGCGCTAGTCGCTGCCTTACTGATGCACAAGAATTCATAAACTAACCCAAAAAGACGTGACTCGACGCGCTAATCGCGACCGAATTAATAACTCTAGGAAGCTTTTCTGATCGTGCGAGTGTGTAGCGTATTATGACGCATCCGAGCTTCAGTCGTAGTCACTATTTCCACAAAGTTCGCAACCCTTCCCGCTAAACCGAGCATCTACGCACAGTAACACGTGACCCCACGAGAGGTGACCCTTTTTACATACGCGGACTCGACTAGACCCCGTGCAGCGGAATTTGGCCACACTCAATTTCGAACCGAAATTGTTCCCCACTCGAAACCGTGACTCTACGCGAGACTTTACAGGGGTCAACTTGACCCTACGCGTTATCGCGAAAACTCAGGCTACGGTCATCATCAAGGAGATCGGCAAACAGATTTCGACCGCTACTCTAACTCCAAAATTACGTGGGCCGACCGTTTATCAGTGTGCCAATTTAACTTGCGCTCAAAATACGCCGGCAAAGAATTACAAGCGCTTACCGCTCCGCAGCCACACGAGGAATTCCCCGACTCCAGTTTCTGCCATGGTACGCGATTTTCCTTCTTTTTTTTTTTTTTTTTGACTCTGACTCAATATTACTACCACCCACTACGTAACGTCGCCAGGACTCAAGTGACGAGTCCTGTAAATCGGAGCCGCAATTCGAACATGCCCCGAACATAGGCGCTATCTGTAGTCAAAATTCCCCCAATCTAATCGGGGTTCTCGTTACGAAATTCTTACAGCCTAGCGTATCGCTATCGTTGAATTCCGCTGTCGCGGGGTGTTGATTGGCTGGCCAGTCTCTGGTACCCCGTAGCTTAACAGTGGCGTGGTGACGACTTCGCGAGGGTACCTGTCGTCAGTTTGGCGATGGGAGGGGGGGGGGGGGGGGGGGGGGGGGGCTACGACTCGCCAGCCACCAACGGGAATCTCGTCCGCCTTGGGTTCCCTCGCGGCAGAGCTCTCCGTTGACGCTCTCTCCGTAGCCTCGTGTCAGGCCCTCCTTTCGTCGCGATCCGCCGCGACTGCCATCCAGTAACGTCGTTCGAATTTGCTGCCGATCCCCTGTCTGAAGCCGCATTTACTCGCCACCCAAAAAAAAATAAACAAATATCCTGAAAAGTCTTATTCGCTAGGCCGACTAGGGTCCCCTCTCAGAGTCTCGGATGCGTGACCGTTGTCCTGGCGCTCTTTTTCGAAATGAGCCGCGGTCTGCTCCGCGGGCTCCCTAAGTTTAGGGTCCGTCTAGAGTTCGGGGAGCCGTGTGGAACGCGCAGTAAAAATGCCACGTTACAATATATATATATATATGTATATATATATATATATATATATATATACACATATATATATATATATATGTATATATATTTCCTTAAATTCGGATAGATTTATTGAATTCAAATTGCTTCATTTGAATTCAGGTATTCGGAAATTTTCTTCTTCTTGATTTAAAATTACTTTTTTGTTTGAATTTAATTATTTTTCTCTCTAAACATAAAATTTTGGCACGAATCTAAAGTTATTCAAAGTAACTTGACTTATCACAACTCTTCCTAATTCAGTTATATCTCAAATAATTCTCATGATTTCAGTTATCATTTTTAGTGATTCAGTGAATTCTCATTTATTCAGTTATTTTGTGTTAACTCAGGTGAATTGTAATTGATTTACAAACCTATCGACACGTCAATTCAGCGAGTTGTTGTTTCCTCGCATTATTGAAGAATCGTATGTCAATGATGAATTTCAAACTAGTGGAAAAGTTATGTTGCAAAGACACAGAAAATGTTCGGAAAGCATAATTCAGATTGATTGAATGACTAATTATGAACCCTAACGGCATATCAACCGTCTAAAATCTCTAGTTTTATGCATACATCGATGATTGGAAGTGTTTTATAACATTAAATCTTAAATCGGCTGATTTATTTCGAGATTTATTTTTATTTTCACTCGTAGATGTGTGTTTCGTAGTATTGTGTAGCTGGGCATTCGCTTATTTTTACACACACGAGTGTGCGTCCGTGGGTGTGCGGCCGGCAGCGTGTGCCGCGGCAACAATACCGAGGTCAGCGCTCGAGAAGGGGTACAACAGCGAGTAAGGGGAGGTGCCGATATTTACTTTGTAACCGAATAATAATAATTCACCCAGACGAACAAAACAGCAATTTCCGTGGCGGCAAATCCAGATGAAATGGTGCACTCTGATTGGCCTAACGCTATCGCTTATAATTCAAAAACTATGCGTCGGACGACCTTCCCGTAAAGAAATTCTCGGTTGCATTTCAGTCAGGTATCACGCTGGCTGGTCCGTGTCCCCCAATTTAGGGACACCCTGTATATATATATATAACTACAATAAATTCTATTAATATTTTTTCTGTTTTTCGAAAAGACAGAACGATTTCGTGAGAGACCCCGTGCACTCCTCGACATACCACTTTTTCAAACGCTGAACATTTTCGAAGGCGCAGCTGTATCCCGTTGAAGCGTTTCCATGATAATCACAGCACCAGCCCGCCTCTTCCATATGTTTCAGTCTTTCCAGTGATGGTGGTGAAATGTGTAAATCTTTCATGTTTATTACTTGTTTTGTCCCACCAAGGATCTCTGTCAGCCACCGTTTCTTCTCCTCACCTTTGACATATACATAGCATGCACATTTAACAGCCTTTTTTACAATTTTTTGCACGTCAGCATAAGGTTCGATTCCCGCATTCCAGGGTATTCCATGAAAATTGCGTGTTAGCCAAGCGTTAGTAGCTTTGTGTTCAGCTGGTAGATCCGCCCAAGCGTACGGCGGTTCGAAGAGAATGCGACTCAAACCCGACAACTTTATGTTTATGATGCAAAGTTCCTTGGGTATAAATTTATCGTTGGGGCCAACGAAACTTTGAATGTCCATGATCATCTCCATATTGCAAGTTGGAACAGTGGTGTTTGTTACGCTCAAATTGCTCATCTGTCACACAAAAATTCAAATTCGTTGTATTCGCCTCCTTGATATTTCATTCGTAGATGCCTTCGATTATCGTCTTCTGCATCGCGTTGAATTGCACCACATCATTTGCCATAAGGCTTACAATTCGTGGGGGTAAAAATATTTCGAATTGTTCATTTAGCGCGAGAAGAATACTCGTGCCGTACTTAGTATTTACACGTCTCACCCCCGTCACTCTGTACTCCTCCCCAACCTCCAGATCTGACATTCTCTTGGTGTGTAGCGTTTCCAAGCGACAGACGAGGTTGATTTTATTTAGATCCATCACGTTCGATGTAGATTTTATAAATTTGACGTACTATGGATACTGAAGTTCACAATAGGAAATCTTTGAGAACAATATAACGTGTTGAATGAGCTCGCGATTTATATACCAACTAACCACACTCTCCCCCCTAATAAATTCTTGAAAGTGAAAGCTTACGAATCATCATCAACATCCCCAGCTTATCTAATTGCGGTGTCGCCATCCGGTCAATTAACACAAAAGAATGTATTCGAAGTACGTAGAAAATATTATTTTTCGCCCTGGGGGTAAACTATTAGGGTGAAAGTTTACGGATCGTCATCAACATTCCCGGCCTATCTAATTGCGATGTCGCCATCCGGTCGATTAACACAAAAGAATGTATTCGAAGTACATGGAAAACATTATTCTTCGCCCTGGGGGCAAACTATTAGCGTGAAAGTTTAGGGGTAACGGTGAAAAAATCAAAATGGCTGTTCATCCGGCCAAGAATCAAATCACATTATCAAACTGTCTGACGATAAAAATCAAAATGACTGCTCATCCGACTAAGCAAAAATCAAAATGGCCGCCATCAAAATGGCCGCTCGTCACGCAGCAAAATTGAGCGAGTATACTGGTTACGTCATGTATGTTAACCGCTGGTAGCAATATCATTGGTATGTTTTGGGTTAGAACTTTCATATCCTATCTACTTACTTCATCATTACCGAGGTCAAGAAACCATTATTCATCATACAAATTACACTTTACACTTCAAGTTAATCAGGTAACCCCCCCTCCCCTACATTACTGGTCTAAAAGCGAGATGATAGCAATACAGACAGAGGTGAATAGACTTCTCAATTTAGGCGCCATCGAGTCCTGCCATCCAGCAGATAATCAATTTCTATCCTCCTTCTTCCCTACTCCAAAGCCAGATGGATCTCAAAGATCATTCATAATCAATTTGAAACAACTTAATGGATTTCCAAGTCCAGAACACTTTAAGATGGAGAATATCCGTTCAGTCGGTAAATTAATTGGGAAAAATTCATACATGGGCTCGATTGATTGAGAAGATACTTAGTTTTTAATCCCTATTCACCAATCACACAGAAAATACCTACGTTTCTTCTTTGATGGAAAACTTTGTAAGTTCACTTGCCGCCCCATTGGACGTTCTACAAGCCCATATGTTTTCACCGAGATCATGAAACCAGTAGTAAACTCATCAAGATCAAAAAATGACCTGTCCACCATCTACTTGGACGACCTAGTCTGTAAAGTGAAAAATTTCTACACCTGTTCGAATAATCTTCAAACAACAAAGGAACTTTCAGTATACGTAGGTTTTGTCATTAAAGAAGAAAAAAGTAACTTCTAGCCTAGCTCTCGATGCAAATAATTAGGGTGTATTGTTGGCTCTAATAATTACGCACTAGAGTTGAATCTTAAAATGTGTGCATCCTCATTAAGTCGGATCGTCCACTTCAATAAACAACAGGTTTGTTCAATTTGGGAATGCGCTCAGCTGATAGGTTCCCTTATAGCAACGTGTCCAGATGTATAATATAGAGCGCTTCATTGTAAATCACTGGAAAGAGCAAAGACCGACGCCCTTGCACGTACCAATAATAATTTCGAGTCAAAAATTACCCTTCCAGGGTATATTCGCGAAGATTTAACATGGTGGTATCAACAATTGCCAACGGCTCTACGACAAATTAGAACGGCAATCTATACCAGGGAAATTATTTCTGATGCTTCCTCATCCGGTTGGGGGTGTTTTGCGAGGATAAAAAACTCATGGACTCTGGAAAAGAGAAGAAAAATCCCTGCATATAAACTGATTGGAACTGATGGTTGCATTTCTAGGCCTAAAATGCTTTGCGGCAGACCTACAAAACTGCAAAATACTCCAGAGAGTCGCCAATTATACAGCAAAGGCACATACTGATGAAATGGAAGGTACCAAATTCCCTCACTTACATGGACTCACACGCAAAATTTGGGACTGGTGCAAAACTCATAAGCTCTGGATATACGCAGCATACATCCTATTTAGGGAAAATAAAGAGGCCGTCGTTCAATCTAGATTACACAATGTCGATACAGAATGGCAATTGGCAGACTATGTCTTACAGAGAATAGTCAAATTCTTTGGTACCCCTGCGATAAATTTGTTCTCATCAACATCCGATGCAAAATGTGAAACATATTGTGCCTGGGAATGAGACCTGAATGCCCTGACAACAGACGCTTTCACAGTCACTTGCAGTGACGAAAAGTTTTATGCGTTTGCACCGTTCGCAGTAATATTAAGGGTCCTCCACAAAGTAATTATCGAAAATGCGAGTAGAGTTCTTGTGGACCCGTTGTGGAGTGCTCAGCTATGGTTTCTATTACTTCAAAATAATACAAATACTCGGCACACGAAAACAAACAAATTCGAATATGATGATGAAAGAAATTAAAGACATTGTAGTCAGGGTGGCTAGATGGTCTAGTGGAGTAAGTCTCCGGCAAAGCATCTCTAGATACCAGGTTCGATTTTTGGCTCCATCGATAATTTTTCAATTTACCAAAAAAACGTTCGAATTTACTTCTATATATATATCTTAATATATATAAATCTCGTGTCACAATGTTTGTCCTCAATGGACTCCTAAACCACTTAACCGATTATAATAAAATACGCACACCATGTGCAGTTCGATCCAACTTGAGAGATAGGATAGTTTAAATCTCAAATTGTAGTCGCAATTTTAATTTATTGCTAATTATTTGTCTGTTATTATTTGACAGTCACAATTATCTGTTAACTCCAAATGATTCTAACAGATGTCGATACCTTTCGACTGGGTTGAGTAAGTAATCAATAGATGGCGCTGCTATGGTAAATCTACGAACGTGTCATATAAGCTACATTTTAACAGCATAATTACCACGTGTTGTTGACGCTATAAAATTAATTAAATTTATTTTGTAGTGAACGAAATACCGTACAATTCAATTATTTCCACTTTTTAAATTTTTGGTGTTAGCATAGCCGGCCACGTGTTACTTAGACTGAAGTGTAAATTGCATTCATATTATAATGAAGATAATACAGTGAAATTAATCCTGTTTTTTACTTATTTGTGCTTCATTGATCAAAAATTTATAATTTAACTAGCAGCCCATCCCGGCTTCGCACGGGCATATAATAATATTAAGTAATAATATAAATGTTATTTTTCTAGAAAGTCACTGTAAACATTGTGTATTTTCTTTTATTATATTATTATATGCCCGTGCGAAGCCGGGATGGGTTGCTAGTATATATATATAGATTTTATTCGATTTTTGGCTCCATCGTTAATTTTTCAATTTACCAAAAAAACGTTCTATATATATATATAGAAGTAAATTCGAACGTTTTTTTGGTAAATTGAAAAATCAACGATGGAGCCAAAAATCGAACCTGGTATCTAGAGATGCTTTGCCGGAGACTTACTCCACTAGACCATCTAGCCACCCTGACTACAATGTCTTTAATTTCTTTCATCATCATATTCGAATTTGTTTGTTTTCGTGTGCCGTGTATTATATATTATGTATATATATACATATATATATATATGTATGTAATATACTTATCCCTGGGATGTGGATGGGATACAGGTTCTTAACTCTAGTAGTGAATAGGTTCAGGCTTTAGTTTAAGTGTTCATTATAGTGTTGTACATAAGAGTGACACGTCTTTGTCGGTAACGCAGTAAGAACTGAACTCCCTTCTCAGGTCAATTGACCCTCTGTCCCCGTTCACCTCCCACTCCACTCTTGCATCCCTCAACGTCATACTTACTCCTACACTCTGTACAAAATACCTTATTACTATACCTAAAACTACCTGATGGCCTGTGCATACTCGCATGTTTCTATTTTTTCGATATTACATATATATATATATTGTGACGGGACGCCTGGCTAGCGTACCGGCACCTGAAGTTCAACGCGTGCCCCCAAATATTGTGCTTGGTGGTGACGAGCCCAAACCTCACTACACACTCAATGACCCCACCACATACCGGTAAACCAACCACATCACACGATTTACCGTGCCCCTTCTTCATGGGACACGGCCAATCTCTATCCCCGAAAACCGCGAAACTACACAATAAGATAGTATATAGAACGAGCGCAAATGTGGCTCGAGTTCTATCATCTATTGTATCATACACCAAGGTAGATCAACGAATCGTCCAACGCGAGGACCTATCCGTGCATATATTGATGGAGCATCCCACGTCTACGAAGAGCCAGATATCGACATGATCCACGATCAGGAGACGTGGAGTCGTCCTTCCAGGACTCCTTAAACACCACTCCCCATCAAAGGAGGGCATTCAACGTATTAAGCATTTTATCTGTTCAATAAAAGTCCTTAGGTATTAGGGAACCGTGTCTGAGTGAAGAACAGCATTGCGTCTGACCTCATAGCTCAGATACGGTGATCGTCTCACAATCCTCTGACCCATAGGTAGGGAACTCTCTGTAGAGAATATCTGTCATTGCGACTGGATGTCTTGATACAGGTGACGGTAAGTTTGCGTAGAATTCCCTTTCATTTGACTACCATGCAAATAATATTCAGTCTTGCCATAGGTAAGCCGAACTATTATCCAAGTCCTTCTGACTACTATTCTATCACGTAAATAATATTCTGTCTTAGTACTAACTAAACGAATAATTATTAATATCGAAATAAACTGTCAGCGACGATTCCGCATTGTCGAATACCGTCCCTCTGACAACCACGCTGTCACGCAAATAATATTCAGTCTTGCCGTAGGTAAACCGAACTATTGTCTAAGTCCTTCCGACTACCTTGCTATCACGAAATAATATTCTGTCTTAGTTCCAACTGAACGAATCATTATCAATATCAAAACCGACTTGTCAACGACGATCCAGCATTGTCAAATACCGTCCTTCTGACCACCATGCTATCAAACATATAATATTCAGTCTTGCCGTAGGCAACCCAATTATTATCAAAGTAAATCAGGAAGAACTATCCCTTCCTAAGTAACCACAAATTCCTCAAAGATCACAAGGAAAATAAATTCAAAACTTCACATCCTGTCTCTTATCCCGTCTCACGGGAACAAAACATTCACTCATTATTTCAATACTTCCTTTCCGGAAAAAAATATTTCGCATCACGAGACATTTTCTCATAGCGATCGATCTGTGCGTAGTTCACACACACAGATCAAGTTTGACCCTCAACCGTTTACACGGCCTGTGATGATGGGTTTATTCCACTCGTGCCATTGCACATGAGGGTGAGAAAACAACTTCTGAGGCTATCTCGAAAACCAAGTTGAAACGGTCAAACTGTTCAAGCTCTTTCAGGAGTTCATCAAATAATGGACAAGTAATCATTCTCCACCTTCCTTCCGAGTCCAGAGACCGAATCCTGCAGCTCTATCCAAGAGACAGGGAATTCTCAAAATTAATATAACATTTGAGCTTGCGCGAAATCTCCACGTTACCTCACATATTACGTATGAAATTCTGACGAAATTTAGCCCGCGAATAAACTCGAAACGTTTCGATATATATATATATACACATTATACATATACATATACATATATGATGTTTAGCAAATTCTGGATTATGTTCAACTCCATGCGCACCATTCGTTTGCAAGGTATTACGTTTTCGGTGTTATCAATTTGGTTGAATACATAATAGTAAGTTACCAGTCATGAAAAAGCAGCGTAAGATGTACATATATATATACTGTAACGTGGCATTTTCGATGCGCGTTCCAAACGGCTCCCGGAACCCTAGAGGAGACTCGAAATCAGGGATCCTGTGGATCAGACCGCTAATCATTTTATAAGAGAGCGCCAAGACAGCGGTCACGCATCCGATACTCTAAGAGGGGACCATTTTCGGTCTGGCAAATACGATTTTTCAGAAGTTTTGTTTATTTTTTTTTTGGTTTCGAGTAAATACGACATCATAAACGGGATCGGCAGCAAATTTGAACAGCATTATAGGGTCGCAGTCGCGACGGATCGTGACGAAAGGCAGGCCTCACACGAGGCTACGGACAGAGCGTCAACATAGAGCTCTGCCGCGAGGGAACCCAAGGCGGACGAGATTCCCGTTGGTGGCCGGCGAGCCGTAGCCTCCCCCCTCACTACGCTGCCGTCACGCAACCTCGCGAAGTGGTCACCACGCCACTGTCAAACTACGGGATACCGGAGACTGGACAGCCAATCAGCACCCCGCAATAACAGGATCCAACGACAGCGATAAGTTAGGCTATAAGAATTTCGTAAAGAAAACACGAATTGGAGCGGATGAGTCTTTCACGACGGATAGCTCCTATGTTCGAGGCATTTTTGAATCGCGGCTCCGATTAGCGGAGCTCGACACTTGACTCCTGGCGACAGTTCGCGACAGTTGTGCATTGAAAAACAAAATAAGAACAAAAAAAAAAAAAACGATAAGAGTAATTAGAGTGCGAAATAGTGGAGGCAGATGTGGGCGCGTTTTTGGTGTGGCTGCGAAGCGGTAAGCGCTATTAATTCTTTGCGAACGCATTTGAAGTGCAATTTAGATCGGCGCACTGGTCAACGGTTGGCCAGTTTTTCGTGGAGTTAGAGTGGCACTCGAAATTTGTTTGCCGATCTCCTTGTTGATGGCCGTAGCCTGAGTTCTCGCAATAACGCGGAGTCACAGTTTTGGGTTGAGTCGCTCTTGTTTCAAATTGAGTTCAGCCAAATTCCGCTGCATTGGTTGTAGTCGAGTCAGCGTAGGTAAAAGTGTCACCTCTCGCGTAGGTCGGGTATCACCGGGAGTGGACGCTCGGATTAATTGTGCGATTTGTGAAGTTTTCGGGGATTGCGAGTACGAATGGAGTTCGGATGCGTTTCGATAATTGCCATACGATTACCGTGGATACCGGCGTAATTAAGAGTAACAGCTGGAGATGCGATTAACGCGTCGAAAAAGGATTACCTTTAGTTATTGCTCTTGAGGATGAGCATTGTAGCTTGACGATTAACGCTTTATTTCGTAGAAGACGATAGCGGATAGCGCATCGAGTACGATTTTGGTCATATTTTTTTGTCTAGTGGGTTATGGTTGAGTGGCGATTAGCGCTGTAAATAGTAGAGGACGGTCGCGGTTAGCGCATCGGGTCAATTCTGTGTTTGGTTTTTGAGTTATTGTTATTATTACTACAGCGACCAGCGCACGTAGGCTGAGAAGCCCTCTAGATTTATTGAAACTTTTCTATTCTGTTTGTTCCATTTTTTTTTTGTTTAACCTCAGAATTTAGGATTTAAAATCGCGAAGAGCGACTTGCGAATTATTATTTCTCTTGTTGTGTATTTTGTGCCGCAAAAAACGACGTTTGAATTATTATATTTTTTTTTATTTTTCTTTGTATCATCATTAGCTGGAAATATATTATTTTAATTTTATACTAGCTTGTTAGAATAACGTATTGGTGTTAAGCATCTCGCACTGTCTCTCCACCCAAAAATTACCCCTCCCCTCTCCGCGGTACTGAGCTGCCGAGCATACTTTCGCGGCATAGCGCGTTGACGATATCGGGGCGTGTTTATCACGCCAGGCGCCCAACAACATTTCGCAGTATTGTTTTCTGGATCCAGGTTACATCGTGGATGCCAAATTATTGTGCATGTGGTAAGTTCTCGGTCATTATCTCCGAGTGGCCGAGGTGTATGAAAAATCCACGTCACAATACATATACATATGATGTATTTGTTATTCGTTCAAGAAATTCGACTCCAATAAATTGGACAAAAGCTTAGTTTTTCTGTAATGAGGTGATGTAATTTTTTATTCACATGTTAGTGGATATACAAGGCCGGTTCTGGATAGAAACACCTTCTTCACCGACCAAGTCGACCAGTCCGCCTATACATGCATCCCAGATGCAAACCCTTGAAAATTACCCCCACTCTCGTAAGATAAAACGCACTCTGCCGACCGTTCGTCGGTAGGAAAATCTCCCGAATGACCATGATTGTCGGTGGAAAATCCTCCACATGACCATGATTGTCAGTGAAAAATCCTCCAAATGACCATGATCGTCAGTAAAAAATGCCTGAAATTGCCGTGGTGTTACCCCTTGTGGGATAAGTTGTGTTCTTTGTCGGTAAAGAAAATCATGCTTATCGAGCGGGATCGATAACTGCATTACCGAGCGCACTCCGTGAATACTCAGACGTTCAAGCGGTCCCCGTGGATCCTCGAACGTTCGACCGAGAATCCTGGCGTGTGTCAGGTTTTGAGAGCTTCCAGAAGGTTCAAGAAGATTCTCACGGCCTTGAACGAACCTAGACTGACAAACAATTCGTCCGACGTGTTTCGACTCGACGGTGAGCGGCATGCGGTCAAAGGATTTCGCTTCAACGTTGAATTTTAGACAAACAATTCTCGGAATCGTCCGACGTGTTTCGACTCGACGGTGAGCGGCATGTGGTCAAAGGATTTGGGTGCGACGTTGAATTCCGAAAGACCCGCTCTGGCCTAGAACGAATTTGAGACAAACAATACTCGGAATCGTCCGACAAGTTTCGACTTGACGGCGAGCGGCCTGCGGACAACAGATTGCGGTGCGACGTTGAATTCTGGAAGGTTCTGAAATAATCTCTTAACTAGCGGGACAGAGGTTCTGAAATGATGGTTGATATTGACGTTGAAAAATATTTTATTGAAAAAAACAACTCAAGATTACAGTTTCACATAAAATTCGTAATGCTGATCTATGGGTGTTCTTACTCAATGGTATCGTACCCATGCTTTAGGCAATGAGAAGGAATAACTGTTCGAGTAGATACCGATTGTCTTTTGTGTTTGAGTGAAAATTTCGCAGTAACAATACGTTTTGAGCTGCACAGTTTGGACGTAATATAGAGTTATGCGTTCAGTTTGGATTCGAATAAAACATTGTATTCAATTTCTGCAACGATGGGCAACCCGAATCCATCAAATCAACGACTTCAACTTTTTCACCCAGAATTTTTTGCAGCCAACTTTTCTTCTCCAAACTTTTTGCGTAAACTGTTGAAGCATCACGCAGCGACATACATTCGATGGTGAAGTCGAGCTTCTCGAAAGGTAAATCACCACCTTCCCAGGATAGTCCATGATAATTCCGTGACAGCCACAAATTTTCGCTTTTGAATGGAGCGGGAAAATAATTCCAATCGTAGAGTGGTTCGAAGAGAAAAATTAACGGGTTGATATCTTCGTCGAGTGATACAACTGCGAACTCTTTTGGTGTAAAACCGGGACCCGGTCTTCTGAATCCTTGTACGTCGACTACGAACTCCATCGTAAAAAATACTGAATCGATTGTCACAACGTTCAAGGTTTTTATACCAATTTCCTCACCCCACCACTCAGCGGGTTATATTCAATTATAAGATCATGTAAAATCAAGCAATAGGCAGATGTACCGGTAGGAAAGTTATTTTGAGCCTCAAATTCGATACGAATATCTACCGGTCCAGATTTCAGAGCCTCGTTTTGTTTCGAACAGTCGATGAAAATCAGAGGTTCGTACTGTAGAAATTCGCTCTTCGTCAACAGAGGCTCGGGTTCTTTGCCGTAATAGGTGGCTTGAAAGTTTGCGTACATCTCGTACAGTAATGCAAAGCAATTGTGACTCATATCCAAGTTCAGGTTACCGTACGGATGATACTCGGAATTCAAGAAAAGCTTGACGTCAGTAATGTTGCAGTGATCAAGATGACTGGCATATTTGCCGGCTTTGTTTTTTAGATTCGTTTGAAAACCGAGCATGACAAATCGCGGTTTTTCAATATGGGTAGACGTTTTCGCAGTCCGAACGTGTTTCGTGGTTGCCGGTAGCAAAGGATATTCGCACAACTCCCAACTGCGAAAGCTCATGGAGACTGGTCTATCTTTCTCAATAAAATTCAACAGTGCGATTTTTCGTTGATCCGACAGCTTCACATAGGGTACTACCCATTTCACCTGATCGATCACGAATCCAAAGTCTTCGTCTTGATTTAGAACGATGGCATTCAAAAACTTTTTGATCTTATAAGAGTCAGCTCGTGTTTCGCGTTGACGACGATCTTGCGATAGTCTTCAGCGAAGCCCAATATCATGCTCAAGGTAATAACTACGTCAAAGTTGCCATCAGCATCAGTTAATTTTTTCGTTTCCTGAACATCGAGCCATCCAGCATTTTCCATAAGCCAACTTTGATCAGGGTTCAGCGAAGCGAAACCTTTTAGCAGGCTGGTCAGACCAACGTTTTCACATTTATCAATCTCTACGGCGCGGCGCGGCGTTTAGTTCGTACCGTACATCTTCGAACAAATGACAGATGGCGTTATTGACCAAAGTTGTGATCGCTGCCGCAGTGCCGTCCGATTTGAGCAGTTTTCCAGAGATATGTAGCGAACTCTTGCCCGGTAATACGCATCAATCCTGATGCTGAACGGTGATTCGAATCTCATCGCTGTTGTTGAAAGTTGACGATACGTATGGTTTGTGTGCGTGTATTTCTTGGTGGGCGATTGATTCGTCAAAGACGACAGGTGTTTGAATGTTCAAGATTTCCTCCTCCATGGTACGTAGCATACAACGAAACCGCAGAATCGCAGTTTTATTTGTCGGAAATTCCTTTTCCAAAAGGTGTCAGCTTTAGACTCAGAGCTATCAGGAACCCCACGTTTCGACGTGTTGGCGGTTCGGGAATCGATCGATGACTGACTTGATCGGGACATGCTGACTGACTAATATAACTCTTTTTGGACAATCTGTTGTATACAATATCCATCTTTCATTGCGATTTGATGTGCACTCTCACAGTTATAACTTCTCCGCGAAAATTAACCAGATCTCCGTCTTGATCGACTAACCGAAGCTGTACGTGATCCATGGTCTTGACGGTGAGCGGAAGGTAAATGACGTGCGACAGCACTTCCACGATCTTATATCCCGGTGGAACGATAGGGAAAAATTCGTGAATAGTATGCACTTTACGTCCATTGACGTAGGCGCCCGTTGTAGTGCTGCATTCGACTCGCAACGCGTTGACCTTGAGAATAGTTACAGGCATATCCGAATGGTGAGTTTGGTTAGCTGCCAATACGCGCGGTGTGAATCCGAGAAGCTGACCAATAGAATCGTCAGGTTCCAAATTTACGATATGGTTACATTTGATTTCGCTGCATAACGTTTTATTGTTAGGCTTTATGCTGATTTCAATGTTAGTATTTTTTAACGCGTCTTAAACATACTTCTCAACATTCTCTATTTCGTAGCTGCCAGTAGATATAGTGACTACCTTATCGGCTACGTATATTTTGTTGTGGCCGACATTAACGTTGGAAATGGAATTGAAGGTTAACAGTTCAACGAGACCAAGAACATAATTTTTGTTCAGAGCAAGTTCGATCGGAGGAAAATATTGCGTTCCGGAAATCGAAGACGTTTCCGATATCGTTAATGTAAACGAATCTTTCATGACTGTAAGTGCTCGACTGACGTTATTAAATTACGTTTCATGTTTATATAGCTCATGGCTTAGAAATTTCAGACACAAGTGTCCGCAATCGAATGTACCGTAATCCGAATACCTTTCGTCGTTGTACTGAACGCTACCAACACCGAGATATTTCACGAGGTCTAACGGCGGTTGAAGATGACCGAAACTGTCGAAGTAAACTACATCGCTGCCGCGTTTCCTATATGCAACCCAGTGTGTCCCAGGGCCATCTTTATCGTCGAGATTGACTACAGCTGTTTCGTTTTTACGCGGCCCGGTTTTGGGCATTCCGTTGCGCATAGAGACACCTCGGAAGTACGGAATTTTCATGATTTTTGCATACTTCAGCAAATCACAGTTGGTCAACGCTCGGCGTGGTAGCTTTACATTTAGTTTTTTGAAAGATAAAGACCGAAAACCCTATTTATAAGGTTTGAGATGGAGACATTTACCTAAGGCGATCGCTTCCATCGTTTCGTTGTGCCGTTTGCTTTCCTCCAATTCTCGTTTAGCCGCTTGCATCGTTTACAGCCTTTGCTATACCCGCAGCACCTCCCGCTAACGCACCCGTAGCGCTGAGACCGGCGAAAATAGTTATGAGAAAAGGTAAAAATCCGCCAACTTTTGGGGGTACCGGTAGAACGCGCAGTGATCGGACATTATGTTTACCTCCTTTTTTTTCACAGCTTCTCGAAAACCTTTGAGTGCACACTCGATGCTCGTTTTCGCGTCGGAGCTTCGAATCATAGACTGTTTTGCCGCTCGTATGATTTTGTTCAAGGAGATGTTCTTTGGTTTTCGACACCCCATGCCTAACTTTGTGTACACCTTCATCGTGTGAGCTACAGCCCAAGCCGCTGCTTTCTCACTCAAATTTGCTTTCTTTGCGAGAACCCGCTCCCAGGATTATCCGGCTAATATTTTATTTGCAATGCTTCTAGCTTCAAGGTTTTCACGATTTTTCGAGTACGCTATATCGTGTTCCTTACACGCTGCATCGAGAGGATTGATACCGGAATCGCCTCTCGCGAGTCTTTCCGTCAACTTGGTGCCAGGACCGCAGTATTGGTAACCGGGAACATGCAACTCGATCGGAAGTTTGTTGATAATGCTATTTACCAAACCTTCACCACTTGATCGCTTTTTTGACGATCGCTTACGATCACGTGTGTGCACAATCATGTCCGCTCCGCGACTGAAAGAAAGTTGTTATGAACGATGCATTTATAGAAAATCCTGCCAGTCACGTTTGAGATGAGTTTCGAGACACAATCGACCAAGCAGCCCGTGATGAATTTTGACAAATTGACGCAGCAGAGTACAAAACGGAAAAAACGTAATGGCGAATTGTTACCGACTAGTGTACGTGCGGTATTCTGCGGACCATCTAACTGGGGCAAAACCAACGCATTATTTGCGCTTATAACGCATCCGAACGGTTTGAGGTTCGAAAACCTGTACGTTTACTCAAAATCTCTCGATGAACGGAAATACAAGTTTCTGAGTCAAGTGCTCGAAAATGTCGACGGTGTTGAGTATTACCCCTTCAACGAGCACGAGCACGTCATTGCACCGAACAAGACGCAACCTAACTCAATCATGATATTCGATGACGTAGCGTGCGAAATGCAGGATAACATACGCGCGTACTTTTGTATGGGTAGACATCACGATGTAGACTGTTTTTATCTTTGTCAGACGTACGCTCGAATCCCTAAGCATCTCGTGCGCGACAACACTAACTTGCTGGTCTTATTCAGACAAGACGAGATGAATCTGATACATATGTACAACGATCATGTCAACACCGATATGTCGTACGTAGAGTTTAAAGACTTGTGTGCAACATGCTGGAACGGTGACAAATATGGGTTCGTCGTGAGCGATAAGGATAGAGAGCTCGGTAATGGTCGGTATAGAAGGGGATTTGACAATTTCATAAACGTGACAAAAGAATAAAATACACGATTTTCGAAGGCGACGGAACAGTAGCTTTGAGTTGTTCGGTTGAGTCAACATGCAGGAAATTCGCGAGGCAAAAGAAGTCTTGCATCGTATTGCTCAAGCGAGTAATGCGATTCGTCGTAAGCACAGAATCCTCAAGGCGGGAAAAGAGTCGCTGCAGGAAACAATAAAGCATGTCTTCAAACCTGTGGTAACCCCGTTGCAGGAATTAGTCAATGTTTCTCGAGGCACGAAACTTGTCAAGGAAGAGGTGAAAGAAGAACTCGAAACTGAAACGAAGGATGAGCTGAAGAACGAAATGGAAGCAGAAGATTCTTCTCCAACTGTAGAGGAAGAGGATCAAACTGTCACGGAATCGTCGTTGACATCAGAAAATGAATATCTTGAGATGCTCAACGATAAACAAAGACAGCACGAGTTGGATACCGTGTACGGGGTACGTAGTCTTTCTATTACCGGGCTGATGGTTGGTAACTCACCGATAAGCTTCAAGCGCGATTCCGTTTGCATAGGCGGTACGCTCTATCCGAAAACTCAGGAGCTACTGGAGCTGCTGTTTAGTAAGATGCCCAACAGCGCTCACGTTACCCGCAACGAAAAGGAGAATTACAGAAATATCCTCCTCGCAACAAATGCTCACAGAAAGTACTATAGCGCCACCGAGCCTATCCGAAACGCTCAGAGCGCCAAATTCAAGCATTTAATGGCTGAGCTGCTCAATATTTCTACGTCAGGCAAAGATGTATCACCATCGTCACAGATGTCGAAGCGTACGGTCAAAGGTGTTTTGCTACCTCAGACTTGGGTTACTCGACAAGGTGTTAAAACAGATTATATTTTCTGGGACGGCACTAACGAGCTGGTGGAACGTCTGCGTTTGCTTATGGCATCTCAAGCGGCTGGGAATACAATCCACAACAATGAAATTATGTCGATTCTGGAAGAAGTGCGGGAAGCCGGAATCATTTATTAGCCAATTCTCGTCGACTCTGAAATCATTTACGTGATGAGCGGCGACGTGTTTGGACGTCAGCTGAATAAAAACACAGCTGCGAGCACTCGCGCACCTCCGGATGTCGGGTTTCAAATAACAGTGGACGGGCATGACGATATACGGAACAAGAGACTGTGCAATGTCGCAGATCCCGCAGAGCCGAACAATGCTGTAACTTCGAAAACCTTAAGACAAAAATTCAGCGTGTTGCAAAAACAAATCGACAACCTCGTTCTAATGATCAAAGCTTTGGAGCTCACCACGGAGAAAGCCTTGGATACCTTCTACACAGACTTTAAAACAGGCAAAGACCTGTCCCAAAACCAAATTGCGCACCAGACTAAGAGCGTTGTAATATGAACGAGGAAGAGCAAGCACTAGTGACGGAACTGCATAAACCTGCACGCCGGAATTATCCGCGTCGACGTGTAGACGTGCGCGGCATCGACGAGACCTGGCAGGCGGATATGGTTGACATGACGTCGTACACTGGAGAAAACAAAAGCTACAAGTACATGATCACAGTCATTGATATCTTTTCAAAGTATGCGTGGGCTATACCGATGAAGAGCAAGTCTGGAGATGATGTTACGAAGGCAATGGAATCTGTGCTTGTCCAAGGACGGGTACCGAAAGATTTACTTGTCGACAGAGGAACGGAATTTCACAACTCGAAATTTAAATCGCTTATGACACGCTACGGAATCAAACTTTACTCCACGTACAGTGATTTAAAGGCTTAGATCTGTGAACGTTTCAATCGCACGCTGAAAGGTAAAATGTGGACACAGTTCAGCATGCAAGGAAGCTACAAGTGGCTCGACATCTTATCTTATTTGGTTTTGGCTTACAACAACGCCAAACACCGAACCATAAGAATGGAACCGTCGGATGTCACCGTTGCAAACGAAAGGCTGTTATTACGTCAGGCGTAAATCGGGCGACAAAGTTCGAATCAGCAAATTCAAAAGTCTCTCCGAGAAAGGTATTTGGATGACTCCCAATTGGATGACTGAAATATTCACGATAAGTCGAGAGGAAAATACTCATCCTGTGACGTACAAGCTCAAAGACTACCGAGATCAATCCATCGCTGGTGGTTTCTACGAACAAGAGCTCCTCAAGGTTGAACATCCGGATATCTATCTGGTGGAGAAGGTGCTCAAGAAGCGTGGAAGAAACATATACGTTTAATGGTTAGATTTTCACAATACACACAACAGTTGGATAAACGAATCAGATATGTAACATTTGAATAAATGAATTTTTTTTTTTAAAAAACGTATGTGACTCTTTATTTTATACCCGACACATAACAAGTATGCATCTGTATTATTTTTTAGACGAACGACAGACACATGCATCGTTGTACAATTTTTTATATTTCGGAGCGTTCTTATTCACCATCCTACATAATAATAATATTCTATACATCATGGTCCAATTATCAATTAAGTCCTACATAGATTACGATACGGTAATTACAAAGCTAAGACACAGGCTTGTGACCCCACGGAAGCGTGTCGGTTGTGTTTTGAAACACCATCCGCTTGTCGTCATTCCAGCTCAGTGCCACTTTCTGCTGTTCTACGGTGTATACCTCATGCTTTTGACTCAATATCAAATGCTGATTTGAGGATAGATTTTCACGTTTCAACGCACATTCCAAATGATCGTTGAAAGTTATTTTTCTCAACGCTGATCCTCTAACACCTTTGGCACGTTTATTGTCTTTTTCATCTCCCAAGACTCGGAATGCGTACAATTTAGCTCGTAATCCTACAAATTCCAACATTATTTTCCCGTTATTCTCGTCTCTCATCAAGCCGAGAACATTTTTGTTTGCTAGAGGCGTTCCATAAACGTTGTCAAGCGGATAATCAGACGTGTCGAAGTTATGCAAGTCCTCCTTCATATGTTCGTATATGTCGGGGACGGTAAAATTGTAAATCAAACTGTCGGTATCCGTATACATTAATTTGCTTGGTTGCCGAATTTCTGCTTAACATATTTATAATGAAAATCATAGATATATGTTTCAGACAGATCCAGGATGGAGAAACCTGCATACAATGGTTTATTCAATTTGACTTTCGTCTTACTCATTTCGACCATAATCATCTCGTTGTCAAAAACGGTGCAGCTGTGAAAATTGGGTTTGGCTATAGTAGCTCTAGCACCGTATCTTCCAACCCATTTCGTGATCAGCCTGACATCTCTATACTTTTTAACATTTTTCATTGTTTTTCCAAAAACTGCGTTGTTCATCAGTTTGTAAAAATTTTTCTCGAATTCGTTGTCAGATTTTTTCCGCAAATCGGTGTTCAAATCTATATATTTTTTGAGCCACGGGGTTTGCCTGAATTTGAGAACTCTGTGAATTTCGAGTAATTTTAAGCCGAATTGTGAGCATTGTTTCAAAACGCTGTAGTGAACAACGTAGTTTTTCTTGGAAAATAGCGTGGGTGTCAATTTTGGCTGTTTATTGTTCGAAATCGGAGGTACATAGTGCTCCGGACACAATGGTAAATCTTTACGAGTTTCATGCAGTTCCGCAGGATATTCCAAATCTACCTCCAGCACGTAACCAAACTCCGCATCGTCCGAGATGGTGAGAACGTTGCATTGTCTGAAGTCTGATACCCATTCGAAGGAACTGTATGGCAGAGCAAAGCTCATAGCAGCACCGTACAAATTATTAACGTCAAAGTACATGAGATAAGATTCTTCGACCTCAGGATCGAATTCCTCTTCCATATATCTATTGTTGGCTTTTGCGT
Source organism: Neodiprion lecontei (assembly GCF_021901455.1). Taxonomy (NCBI): domain Eukaryota; kingdom Metazoa; phylum Arthropoda; class Insecta; order Hymenoptera; family Diprionidae; genus Neodiprion; species Neodiprion lecontei. The sequence goes on along the minus strand of NC_060266.1, from coordinate 12,893,770 downwards.
ATCTGTTCGAGCACTGTGACACACCACCACGAATACCTTTTTAGATATACATAACTATATCTATGTCGGTGAGTAGCTCGAGCTCGATGTCGGTACACTTTAACATCGCGTTATACGACAGACCGGGCGCGGTGTAATAATGTAACGAATCCAGGTTGTACGTTATCCAACAGCTCTGTCGAAAGTTTTGAAAAACGATGGCTTCTAAAAACACGTCCGTCTGTGAATACACGTCCGAATACTCTCCCGAAGTTTGAACGTTAAAAGTTTGCCAAACTTCACATGCATGTGCGTAATCGTCGTCTGATATATCCCGAACATTTAATTTTGAGAAAAATTGTTGTTTGGATGGCAGCCGTCCGTCTTTGAGCTACTCCCAACTGTCTATGTATTCGTACGGGAACACTCCTTTTCTTGTCAATAACTGAAATTTATCTGAGCTACGATAAAATTTTCGTGTAATTGATTTTTGATCATCACCGAGATACGTTGCTAATTTCTCAAGACTACTGGGCATGAGACGGTACGAATCTACGAATCTAAACTTTATATCTGTCCCCTTGACATATTTTGTAAAAGAAATGTCCTTTTCTTTGTTCACGGGTAGCAGCTCAATTGTGCTCTTAAACGATGTAGCCAGTGCTTTGATTAGAAAATGTGAAAAGTAGCCCGACAGATTGTGGAATATCACTTGGATAGTGTGCGAATTCTGGTAATTTAGATTGCAACCTCGATGAGCAGCACCACGGTACTTTCCTGTGAAATGGCAGTGATCACGATGTTTCACGTCTGTGAGTATCAACGGTTTTTCACAAATGTGACACACTGTTGTTGAATGAAATTCGTTGATTTGATTGAAATTGAGCGGTTCCATTGGTACAACAGTTTTGAAATAAACTTCTAACGAATTTGCCAATTCCGCTAACTCATTCACAAACCATTCAATGCAAGTCTCTACACGATTGATTTTGAATTTCGAAAGCGAATCGTTAAACGCACAATGTAGATAGTAAGCTATACTATACGGAAGATGCTTCTGATAAATTGTTCTCGTACCCATCTTTTTGAGCGTAGGTTCCAGTAAACATTCGAGATCCGCGTAAATGCAGAATGGAACGGTTTCTTTGTGCTTGAAACTTTTAAATTTCAGTATTTTTTCCTCATCTGTAGGTAGAATAACTTTGGTTTTGTCTAAATTCATGCAATCTGCATTGTGTTTTGTCAAACATCTTTCAGAATGAAAGTGAGTCAAACATCTGTCACATAACCAAGTACGACATTTATACTTAGAAATTTGAGATCTTGTTAATCGAGACAGATTTCGAACACAAGTGGAATGAAAGATTCTATTTTCTTCATAATTTTCCATATTAACAACATCATCGTCATCGTCAGTGATTTCAGTTTCTATCGCCAACAGACGAATTACAGGTTTATCAGACTCATTCTGACTTAGGTGAGTCGGTACTATTCCACTTTTTTTCCGATCACCTTGGTCTATACCATAAACGTCAATTGAAAGACCGTTAAGCTTCTCAAATTTTGATATGGTGTTTTTGTCTAGAGACATAGGAAACTTTATACCATCATACCGTAGCACTGAGCTGAAATGCGGGTACGAGCTGGTCGCGTTAGGATAGTTGTAGTCGGCTGGGAACAGAGCTGCGGTGACCGACCAAAGAAAGTAGTAAGAGTTGTTGTTTCTGATTATTTACCACAGCCTTCTTATCAGTGATATGCTTAGGTGACGGGGTGTATGTGAAGACACCACCTCGTAGTGGCACGTAGTTGTTGATATTCACAGTCAAATTCATTATTTCAGTCAACGACCAGCCGGAATCCTTTTCCTGGAAATCTTCCACCTATTTCAACAAACGCTCCGTCGTATTTTCGATGAACCATTTGTTGATATCCGTTGTCTGGAGGATGATTCCATTTCTCATATTGAAAAATTTGATCTCTTCCACCGTGTGATCATCTTTTCTAACTTCAAATTTACAAGCCAGGATAACGTTGGCTTCCAAGCTCCTGTCTTTCTTTAAAGCGTTTTTTAGTCTCGTCACAGCTAGTACCTTTGCGTCTTCTCGAAATCTCTCCACATCCTTATGCTTCAAATCGACGATGGATCCAATTCGAATTCTCCCCTCAAAAGCTGATTCCAAATCTTCCCAGTGAACTCGATCGCTTCTTCTTACTCTCCGCGTACCTCCACCCGTTTTCTCAAGACGTCCGAATTTTTTCGCGAGCGCTTTCAAGAGTCCAATCGTTGTGATAATGCTCATCTTTTCTCCAATCGATGAAGCCTTCCGCAAAATTTTATTCAGAAGTCGAATATTTTGACTTCCAAATTTCATCTATTTCTGAATCTCTGATGTTGATGATGATTTGTCCAAGATTTTGTACGCCGATTCCTCAGTATCGATCAATCTCAAACACTTCGCGGATTACATGTCGAGCTTTTTCCTCACGTGTACTTGACAAGTTGTGACTCAATGATCGTTTGCAGTGACGATCGTCCTTTCTATAGGGCAGCTTTACGTATTTTTGTGTATGCGCGCGCACCTTTTAGCATTCTTGGAGCGATAACCCAACACCGCAGATCCATGGCTCTGAATGTACCGCGGCTATCGGTCGACCTTGCACTCTGGTCTTGACTCAACCCGTTCAAAATTCATCGTTGAGTTAACATGACAGTTACAAGCCAAGAAAATGTCAGGTGGTTGATATCAAACCGACATCCGAGTAAGTGAAAAACAATTCTTAGAACCATTAATTTTGTAATATCGCGTGGTTGATGACGTGGGAAAGGAATGTGAGATGGTTGATGTTACACATCAGCGATATCCGAGTAGGTGAAAAACAATTCTCGGAACTATTGATTTTGGAATGTCACGTGGTTGATAACGTAGGAAAAGCATGTGGGGGTGGTTGATGTAACACATCAGCAGTCTTATCGTGGGAAAAGCATGCGGGAGGGTAAAAAAGTTCTTGCCCCCGCTGCACCCTCTACCGTTGGCAGACGAGCACTACATAAAGACTTTGACCTTCTGTTGGTCAGATTGTCAGTGAAACAGCTCGATTTTGACCTTCGACTGATAAGAATTGTTGGTAAAGCAGTGCGATTTTTACCGTCGACCAATACAACTGTCAGTCAGATTGCACGGTTTTGACCTCAAGTTAGTACGGCAGACTGTGACGTCATCACGGAAAAGGGTTCGAGTCTGGGGGGAATGTCAGTAAGTGTCGGTAACAGGAATCTGCGTGTAGAACCCCTATTGCTATATTACTACAATTGCATGCCTAGCCGCCTCGATAAATTATCATAGTATCTGGACGGTTGTCAAAAAACAATAATACGTTAATTCTGTAGTAGCTTAAACCAATTTCGGTTATTGACTGGGAAAGGTGTCTTCCCGTACGAATACATAGACAGTTGGGAGAAGCTCGAGGAGAAACATTCACCAGTCAAAGAACAGTTTTATTGAAAATTGAATGACTGGAATATATCAGACGACCATTACGCACACACGTGCGACGTATGGAAAACTTCTAACATTCAAACTTTGGGAGAGTATTCGAACTTTTATTTACAGACGGACGCGTTTTTACCGGCTGACGTTTTTCAAAATTTTGGACAGAATTGTTGCACGACGTACAAACTGGACCCATTACATTACTACACAGCGCCCGGTCTGTCGTTTGATGCAATGTTAAAATGTTCAGGCATTGAACTCGAGCTTCTCACCGACATAGACATGGTTATGTTCATCGAAAAAGGTATTCAAAGTGGTGTGTCACAGTGTTCGAATGGATATGCGAAAGCCAACAACAGATATATGGGAAAGGAATTCGATCCTGAGGTCGAAGAATCTCATCTCATGTACTATGACGTTGATAATTTGTACGGTGCTGCTATGAGCTTTGCTCTGCCATACAGTTTCTTCGAATGGGTATCAGACTCCAGACAATGCGGCGTTCTTACCATCTCGGACGATGCGGAGGTTGGTTACAAGCTGGAGGTAGATTTGGAATGTCCTGCGGAATAGCATGAAACTCATAAAGATTTACCATTGTGTCCGGAGCACTATGTACCTCCGATTTCGAACAATAAACAGCCAAAACTGACGCCCACGCTATTTTTCACGAAAAACTACGTTGTTAACTACAGCGTTTTGAAACAATGCTCACAATTAGGCTTAAAATTACTCAAAATTCACAGAGTTCTCAAATTCAGGCAAACCCCGTTGCTCAAAAAATATGTAAATTTTGTTGAAATAAAAGCGAGTGTGGTTCCACAAGTTAATATTAAAGTAGTTTATTTCAATATACTATGTCTATTTACATAATGCCAGTGCGGCACGTCCTATCATCAAGGAGTCCAGGCGTAGACAGAGAGAGAGTGTGTCGCAGCACACTGTACAAGTTAATCACCCAGCAGAGGGGCAGGGAGGACGCAACGCGTACGGTCCCGCGCGAGCTCGTCTCGCTGCACAAAACTATTGCTGGCCAATAAATGGCTCGTCAAGTTTCATTCTGGCCATTCATCAAGATTAGAAATTTATCTATATATTACAACACGCCTCCTTAAATTCATAATCTTGATTTTTACATAATTAACATTATTTTGGAACTTTCAAATCACTTCGAGTTCGTCTCAATTCTTTATAAATTTCATCTTATCTAAACTCTTAGTTAGCATACCTGCTATATTTGAATTTGAGTCTATTTTCACAATGTCAATTACTCCATTTTCATAATTTTCATTTTTATAATGATATTGCACCTCGATGTGCTTTGAGTTTTTCGTAAAATTTCCAAACTTTGCCATTGCGATTGCGCCTGAATTATCTTCATATATTTTTATCGGTTCATCAAACTTCATGTCACGAGCGCCGCATATTTACTCAGACTATATTACCGATGATGTCAATTATTATTATCTCTAGAAACAAGGAAGCATAGCATAAATATATTAGTTAGTCTATATAAAATATTTTATTATAACCAGTTCGTGGAGTATCCGAGCGCAACGGCGTAGTTGGACGGCCAGCAACGTCAGCGTCTTCGCGCCCGCCAGATCCCGGGTTTAATCAACACCGGGATGAGGCGAGCGCGAAATCACGCGCTACGAGGATGACTGTCGCGAGGCGAGTCTTTGTTCCGGAATTGTGTATTTAGCGAAAACCCCGAATTGTAAATTCAGCGAAAACTCGCTCGCCGCCCGACGTTCCAAGGGGTGTCGGACGAGCGAGCGAAGGCAGTCCCGTCTTGAGACCGTCTGAATAACGACATCAGCGGAAGCCGGCTCCTTCGAAGCGACCACGTATAGAGCTATAAATCCTTTTTCTGAAACCGACGATTAAAGCGAAATTCTCTAATCTACCCACGGCCGTAAAAGGTTACTCGCGTCGCGGTGTAAGTCTTACGAAGCTAAAATAAGTGCGAGCGTTAAGCCACGAACTCTATTGAGCTGTGTAGCCTGTAAGTAAGTGTGTGTGAAGGCGTATACTTCGGCGAGTTCGAAGCCGAAGCTGCGAAGCGAGAGAGGGAGAGAACGTGAGTAGTATAAGACCAAAATAATTGTAAGCTTCCTTGTTTCGAACCTTCTCTGCTTTTTTTAGTTTCTGACCTATTAAACATTTTATTTGGCTTTCCATCAAAACATTGGTACGATAAATTAAAATCTTCTAAACCTATTCCCGGGGAACGCCCTGTAGAGGAAGTTCACCTCCCAACCCACCTAGGAAATAAATATAAACCTCTGTGAGAACTTAGAGGGTTGAAGCCGTCGCGTGCGAGACCGCTCCGCACGTGACATTCACATTACACATTTCGCCGAACAAATTTCTAACGAACAATATTTCTGTTGTTGCTTCTGACATAGCTGTATATTCTGCAAAAGTTGAACATTTTGTTACTGTACTCTGTTTATGAGTTTTTCAGAAAATCAAGTTTCCATATAATTGTATTACAAAACCCGTTGTAGATTTTCTATCTACATTATCTCCTGCGTAATCAGAGTCTACCATGCAATCTAATATTTCACAATTTATATTATTGTAATATGTTAGTTTTAAACCTTTGGTCTTATACAAATACTTTAGAATTCTCATTGCATATTTGAAATGTGTTTCATCGAAACAACTTTGATATTGACTCAAAAAGGTCACACTGAAAGCTATATCTGGCCTTGTGCCTGTGCTGATATACAATAATTCGCCGATTAAATTTCTATATTTTATATTTTTATTGATTTCATTTGCTGGTTCTAATTCAAGATTTGTCTCCACTGGAGTATCGTATAACTTAGAATTTTCTAAATTGTATTTTACAACCAATGATTCAATATATTTTTCTTGACTTAAAGTCATTTTACCCTTATATTTGTTGTGATCAATATTTATTCCAATATAATTTTTAATTTTTTCTAAATGTTTCATTACAAATTTTTCCATTAGACTAGCTTTAACTTTGTTTATTTCTTTCTTATCTTTGCAACAGATCAAAAGATCATCTACAAATACTAATATATATATATTGGATCTTTGCTTGTATTTTTCACATATAAACATTAATCATAATTACTTCTTACAAAATTGAATTTTTCGATAAACTTATTGAAACAGTCATACCTAGCTCTTGGACTTTCTTTTAGACCATAGATTGCCTTTTGCAATTCACAAACTTTATTGTCCCCTGTTTCGTAACCTTTTGGTTCGATTATATATACTTCTGATTTTACATCGCCATTTAAAAAGGCTGTTTCAACATCTATTTGTTCAATAAATAGATTATTTTTGCAACTGTATGACAATGAAATTTTTAATGTTTGCATTCGACCCACTGGTGAATAAACATTTTCACTGTATTCCCTTTGTTGGAATCCTCTTGCAACTAATCTTGCTTTATAAACATTATTATCTTTCTTTTTATAAACCCATTTGACATCAATTACTTTTTTATCTTTTGGTCTTTCAACAATTTTACATGTATTATTTTTCATTAAACTATCTATTTCAGAATCCATTGCTATTTTCCATTTTTTACTATCACTGGAGTTCAACGCCTCCTCGAATGTATTTGGTACATTTGCATCAATATAATGAACATAAATAAAATGTGATACAGGATTTCCGTACCTGTTTATAGGACTTTTCTTTCTGTGTGATGTTCTTTTTACTGTTACAATTTCATCACTTTCACTTTCAATATCATTTTGATTTGAATTACTTCTAGTTTTACTACTTCTACTTTCTCGAGAGAATGAGTAGAAAGTAAAGGATTGTTTTCATTTGAATCATTTTCGTTGATTCTGAACGCTTCCTGATCTGAGGTTTTAGATTCGCTATTTTCCAAATCATTATCGCTTTCTTCATCAAGTTTTTCCAAACATATTATTTTAGTATTTTATTCAACAATTTGTACATGTCTAGCATTAATTACTCCATTATTTACTAGAACTCTATATCCATTTTCAATATATCCTACTAGTACGCCTAATTGTGCTTTGTCGTCCCATTTACTTTTCCTTAAAGCTTCCGGAATTCTAACAAAAACTCGACTTTCATACATTTTCACATTTTCTACATTTGGTTTTTTTTCAAAAAAAAATGGGTGCGTGTACTTATGTACGCGCGTGAGAAGTTATACTTCTATGGCATCATTAAAAAACAATAAAACAAATAACGGATGTCTTACATTATATTTAAATAATCTATTAAATTTTTGTCACGAACTTTTTATTAAATGTTCTATTAAATTTATTTCTTTACTTTGTAAATATTAAAAAACCAATAATAAATATTTAACATTGATAATTTAATAATATTTAGTATTAATTATATTAAATAATGATATTTTAATTTATATCAATAAATAATACATACGGATAACTAACCTCAATTATATTGGAGCACTTGAAAAAGTATTTTAGCACAATTTTTTCACTAATATTCACAAATTTTTCGAGACTTAATGAATTCGGTTGAGTGGGCAACTTCATCCTGTTAATTTTGTGTTACAATTTTGTGTTACAGTGATGCGCGCCCATCTTGAAATTTCACTCTCATCAGTTTTTCATAACGCGCCTAAAGAAGTATAACTTCAAAAATATTTCATAGGGAGTTTTATTCTCCTCCGTATTTGCAATTGTACGATTTTTTGAATATGCTACTGTTTTCATAATTTCTGGCCAATACCTTCTATGTATTTTGGCTTCTCGCATTAGACATCTACCTATGTCCATTGCAGATCTATTATATCTTTCCGCTACTCCATTTAATTCATGGACGTAGGGTGGACATGGTAACAGTTCAATTCCTTTGGATTTAACAAAATCATAAATTTTGTGATTTAAGTATTCTTTGCCATTATCACAGCGTAATTTCTTCATTTTTTTATTAAATTTATTTTCTACCAAATTTACGAATTCTTTTAGACAACTCGCTGTTTCTGATTTATTTTTAATACAAAAGATTCTTGTGCATTTACTATAATCATCTACAAATGTTATAAAATATTTTTCTCCACCATAGCCAATCGTGCTATGTGGACCATTTAGATCTGTATGAATCAGTTCTAGGACTTCACTAGTTTTTCCTCTGTTATTTTCAAATGGTAGATTAGGCATTTTGCTCTCTATACAATTGCACATTTCATATCAGTGTTTTCAATTTTATTCGGTAATCCTTCAACTAACTTTTCCTTCACTAATTTGTTCAAATATTGAAAATTTACATGACCTAATGCTCTATGCCATTTCTCTTAATCAGTAATTTTTATTGTATTTACATACGTTGCATTATTTTTTCTTTTTGAAATAAAACTTTTCAAAGTGTATAAATTATCTACTTTGTTTGCAACAGCTACTAACTGTCTTGATTGATTATAAATTTTGGCACTTTCATTTCTAGCTACTATTGTATAATTTGTTGTTATCTTAGAAAAACTTGATGAATTTTGTTTTTTGCCTTCAACGTAATATACATTCTTTAAATCAACTTGTACCTGATTATAATAATTTTTCAGAAAAATTTTAATATTTCCAATTTTTGTGGCTTTCAAATTTTTTCCATCTGGCATTTCATCATCAATTGGAATTTTCAAATCCACATAATCATAAAAGAATCTATCATTTTTTATAATATGGTCTGTACAACCACTATCTAGTAACCAACTTATTTCGATATAATTTTCCTTGAAACTTGTTACATGATTTACCTGTCTCATTTTATAATCTCTAAGTTTTTCTCTGTTGACGTTGTAGTCTGCTGTTTTGGTTTGCATACCTCTGTTGCCCAATTCTCCGATGAGTAGTTGCCCTGTTGATTGCTGGAATAGTCTTCTCTGGATTGACTTTGTCCTCTGCCTCGACCTTGGTGATTTCCACCTCTGTAGTAGTCTCGCTGTTGACTTCGCTGTCCTTGATTGACTTGAGTACCTCTGCCTCTGTTGTTGTGTTGATCATCATTGAATTGAGCACCCCTACCTCGGTTGCTCTGTTGTCCCTTTCTACAATCTTTCTTGTGATGGCCTGGTATACCACAGTTGTAGCACTTATCTTGCGTTTTCGCACCGAATGTGCTGACATTGCTTTTATTGTTTGTGTCGTTCGAATTCAAATTCTTCTCCTTTATCTTGGAGTTCAAGTAGTCAACGGTTCTTTGCTCTTCTGGTATTACATCAAGAAAGTCGCCAATATAACTGTAGCTTGGTGGCAAAGCTTTGATCAAATATCTCATTTTTTCTGATTCGTCTATCTTTCCTCCAGCTGTTTTAAATTCATTTGTTAATTTTTCAAACTCTACAAAAAATTCTTCAATTGACTGGTAATTTGTCAATCTAATATCATCGATTTTTCCTCTGCACATTATTTGCAGTGCTGTTGATTGTGTCGTATACATTTCATCAAATCTTGTCATCATTTCTAATGCTGTTTTGCATTCACGAACGTATTCTAATTGTTTATCAGAGATTGAACTGACTATTAGCGTTCTTTCTTTTAAATCCATTTCTATCCAATCTTCTTCTTTATTTTTAAACTTATCGGTGATGTTACTAACTGCTGGATCTTTACACTTTTTGTATTCGAGTAATAACATTATTCTTATTTTCCAACTTAAATAATTTACCCCATCAAAAATGGGTATCATAATATCTTCCATCTTAACTTGCTTAGCCATTTTCGATTCACTTATACTTATATTATCGTACACTAAATTTTCAGAATAACAGCTTTCTTAACTCCTTCCAAAAACATTTGAAGAATTTGATTTCTTGTTTTGATTTTCTAACCTAATATCTTTTTCATCTAGTTTTATCCACGAAAACATGTGCTTTACTTCAAAAATGAATTTGATCTATTATCGCGCTTCATCACTTATTTCACAGGCCATTTTTCATCCATTGACATCGCACTTAAAATGTAATTAATGTTCACAGTTCTTTCCATTTTTAGTTAAATCAACACTTTATCTTCTTGGTTACACGTATATTCTTTTCCTCTAAATTTTATAACCGTTATATTTCTTTCATGAAAAATTTTTCACTTTGGCACGTGGCGTCAAACTTTTACAGACCACTTTTATACATCACATACATTTCCCGAAGGTAAACTGTATGATGATAGAAAAACTTTGCGAACCAACCACGCTCTGCTACCATGTTGAAATAAAAGAGAGTGTGGTTCCACAAGTTAATATTGAAGTAGTTTATTTCAATACGCAATGTCTTTTTACGTAATGCCAGTGCGGCACGTTCTATTATCAAGGAGTCCAGGCGTAAAGAGAGAAAGAGTGTGTCGCAGCACACTGTACAAGTAAATCACCTAGCAAAAGGGAAGGGAGGACGCGACGCGTACGGTCCCGCGCAAGCTCGCCTCGCTGCACAAAACTATCGCTGGCCAATAGATGACTCGTCAAGTTCCATTCTGGCCAATGATCAAGATTAGGAATTTATCTATATATTACAACAGATTTGAATACCGATTTGCGGAAAAAATCTTACAACGAATTCGAGAAAAATTTTTACAAACTGATAAACAACGCAGTTTTTGGCAAAACAATGGAAAACGTGCAAAAATACAGAGATGTTCGATTGATCACCGAATAGGATGGACGGTACGGTGCTAGAGCTACCACAGCCAAGCCTAATTTTCACAGCTGCACCGTTTTCGACAAGGAGATGATTATCGTCGAAATGAGTAAGACGAAAGTCAAGTTAAATAAACCATTATATGCAGGTTTCTCCATCCTGGATCTGTCTGAAACATATATCTTTGATTTCCATTATAATTATATCAAGCAGAAATTTGGCAACCGAGCAAAATTAATGTGTACGGATACCGACAGTTTGATTTACAACTTTACCGTCTCCGACATATACGAACATATGAAGGAGGACTTGCATAAATTCGATACGTCTGATTATTCGCTTGACAACGCTAATGGAATGCCTCGAGCGAACAGAAAAGTTCTCGCCTTGATGAAAGACGAGAATAACGGGAAAATAATGTTGAAATTTGTAGGATTAGGAGCACAATTGTACGAAGTCCGAGTCTTGGGAGATGAGAAAGACAGTAAACGTGCCAAAGGTGTTAGACGATCAGCGTTGAGGAAAATAACTTTCAACGATTATTTAGAATGTTCGTTGAAACGTGAAAATTTGTCCACAAATCAGCATTTGATATTCAGTCGAAAGCACGAGGTATACACTTTAGAACAGCAGAAAGTGGCACAGAGCTGGAATGACGACAAGCGGATCGTGTTTCAAAACGCAAACGACACGCTTCCGTAGGGTTACAAGCCTGCACCTTAGCTTTGTGATTACCGTATCGTAATCTATGTGGGACTTAATTCATAAGTGTACCATGATGTATAAAATATTATCATGTAGGATGGTGAATAAGAACGCTCCGAAATATAAAAAATTGTACAACGATACATATGTCTGTCGATTATCGAAAAAATTAAGATGCATACTTGTTATGTGTCGGGTATAAAATGAAGAGACATATACGTTTTTTACAAAAAAAATTATGTATTCAAATCTTACATGTCCGATTCGTTTATCCAACTGTTGTGTGTATTGTCAAAACCTAACCATTCAACATACATTTTTCTTCCACGCTTCTTGAGCACCTTCTTCACCAGATAGATATCCGGATGTTTAACCTTAAGGAGCTCTTGTTCGTAGAAACCACCAGCGATGGGTTGAATTTTCGTCTCATGGTTTTTGAAGTTACAGCATTGTTCGGCTCTGCGGGATTTGCGATATTGCACAATCTCTTGTTCCGTATATCGTAATGCCCGTCCGCTGTTATTTGAAACCCGACACCCGGAGGACCGCGAGTGCTCGCAGCTGTGTTTTTATTCAGCTGACGTCCAAACACGTCGACGCTCATCTCGTAAATGATTGCGGAGTCGACGAGAATTGGCTAATAAATGATTCCGGCTTCCCGTAATTCTTCCAGAATTGACATAATTTCATTGTTGTGACTTGTATTCCCAGCCGCTTGAGATGCCACAAGCAAACGAAGACGTTCCACCAGCTCGTTAGCGTCGTCCCAGAAAAAATTATCTGTTTTAACACCTTGTCGAGTAACCCAAGCCTTGACAAGTTTCGTGCCTCGAGAAACATTGACTGATTCCTGCAGTGGGGTTACCACAGGTTTGAAGACATCTTTTATTGTTTCCTGCAGCGACTCTTTTCCCGTCTCAAGGATTCTGTGCTTACGACGAATAGCATTACTCGCTTGAGCGATACGATGCAAGACTTTTTCTCACTTACGAATTTCCAGCATGTTGACTCTACTAGTGATGGAAAGCTACTGTTTCGTCGCCTTCGAAGATCGTGTATTTCATTCTTTTGTCACGTTTATAAAATTGTCAAATCCCCTCCTATACCGACCATTACCGAGCTCTCTATCCTTGTCGATCACTACGAACCCATATTTGTCACCGTTCCAGCATGCCGCACACAAGTCTTCAAACTCTACGTACGACATATCGATGTTTACATGATCGTTGTACACATGACTTAGATTCATCTCGTCTTCTTTGAATGAGACCAGCAAGTTGGTGTTGTCGCGCACGCTATGCTTATGGATTCAGGCGTACATCTGACAAAGATAGAAACAGTCTACATCGTGATATCTAACCTTACAAAAGTACGCGCATATGTTATCCTGCTTCTCGCACGCTACGTCATCGAACATCATGATCGAGTTAGGTTGCGTCTCGTTCGGTGCAATGACGTGCTCATGCTCGTTGAAGGGGTAATACTCAACACCGTCGACATTTTCGAGCACTTGACTCAGAAACTTGTATTTCCGTTGATTGAGAGATTTCGAGTAAACGTACAGGTTTCCGAACCTTAAACCGTTCGGATGCGTTATAAGCGCAAATACTGCGTTGATTTTGCCACAGTAAGATGGTCCGCAGAATACGGCACGTACGCTACTCGGCAATAATTCGCCATGACGTTTTATCAGTTTTGTACTCTGCTGCGTGAATATGTCAAAATTCATCACAGGCAGCTTGGTCGATTGAGTCTCGAACCTCATCTCGAACGTGACTGGCTGGATTTTCTACAAATGCATCGTTTATAACAACTTTCTCTTAGTCGCGGAGCGGACTTGATTGTGCACACACGTGATCGTGAGCGATCGTCAAAAAAGCGATCAAGTGGGAAAGGTTTGGTGAATAGCATTATCAACAAACTTCCGGTCGAGTTGCATGTTCCCGTTCACCGATACTGCGGTCCTGGTACAGAGTTGACGAAAAGACTCGCAAGAGGCGATTTCGGTATCAATCCTTTCAATGCAGCGTGTAAGGAAAACGATATAGCCTATTCGAAAAATCGTGAAAACCTTGAAGCTCGAAGCGTTGCGGATAAAATGTTAGCCGAAAAAGCCTGGAAACGGGTTTTCGCAAAGGACGCAAAATTGGGTGAGAAGGCCGCCGCTTGGGCTGTAGCTAACACGATGAAGGTGAAAACAAAGTTAGGCATGGGGTGTCGAAAACCAAAGAACGTCTCCTTGAATGAAATCATACGTGCGGCAAAACATTCTGTGATTCGGAGGTATGACGCAAAAACGAGCATTAAGTCTGCACTCAAAGGTGCTCGCGAAGCTGTGAAAAAAGAAGGTGGTAAACATGATGTGCGATCACCACGCGTTCTACCGGTACCCTCAAAAACTGGCGGATTTCTACCTGTTCTCATACCTATTTTCGCTGGTCTCAGCGCTACGGGTGCGTCAGCGGAAGGTGCTGCGGCTATAGCAAAGGCTAAGAACGATGCGAGCGCGGGTCAACGAAAATTGGAGAGAAGCAAACGGTATAACAAAACGATGGAAGCGATCGCCTTAGGTGAAAGACTCCATCTTAAACCTTATAAATAGGGTTTCGATCTTCATCTTCCAAAAAACTAAATGTAAAGCTACCGCGCTGAGCGTTGACCAACTTGGATTTGCTGAAGTATGCAAAAATCATGAAAATTCACATGAAAATTCAAACACGAGCTGATTCTTACAACATTAAAAAGTGATTCAAATATCATCGTTCAAAATCAAGACAAAGACTTTAGAATCGTGATGAATCAGGTGAAATGGTTAGTACCCTATGTGAAGCTCTCGGATCAACGAAAAATCGCACTGTTGAATTCCATTGAAAAAGATACACCAGTCTCCATCAGCTTCCGCAGTTGGAAATTGTACGAATATTCTTTGCTACCGGCAACTACGAAACACGTTTGAACTGTGAAAACGTCCACTCATTTTGAAAAACTCCCATTTGTCATGCCCGGTTTTCAAACGAATCGAAAAAACAAAGCCGGCAAAAATGCCAGTCATCTTGATCACTGTAACATTACTGACGTCAAGCTTTTTTTGAATTCCGAGTATCATCCGTACGGTAACCTGAACTTGGACATGAGACACAATTGCTTTGAATTACTGTACAAGATGTACGCAAACTTTCAAGCCACCTATTACGGCAAAGAACCTGAGCCTCTGTTGACGCAGAGCGAATTTCGACAGTACGAACCATTGATTTTCATCGACTGTTCGAAACAAAACGAGGCTCTGAAATCTGGACCGGTAGATATTCGTATCGAATTTGAGGCTAACAATATCTTCCCTATTGGTACATCTGCCTCCTGCATGATTTTACATGATCGTATAATTAAATATCACCCGCTGAGTGGTGGGGTGAGGAAATTGGTATAAAAACCTTGCACGTTGTGACAATCGATTCAGTATTCTTCACGATGGAGTTCATAGTCGACGTACAAGGATTCAGAAGACCGGGTCCCGGTTTTACACCAAAAGAGTTGTTAGTTGTGTCACTCAACGAAGATACCAACCCGTCAATTTTTCGCTTCGAATCTCCGTACGATTGGAATTATTTACTCGCTCCATTTAAAAGCGAAAATTTGTGGCTGTCACGGAATTATCATGGACTATCCTGGGAAGGTGGTGATTTACCTTCCGAGAAGCTCGACTTCAACATCGAATGTATGTCGCTGCGTGATGCTTTCACAGTTTACGTAAAAGGTGTGGAGAAAAAAAGTTGGCTGCAGAAAATTCTGGGTAAAAAAATCGAAGTCGTTGATTTGATGGATTTCGGTTGTCCGTCGTTGCAGAAATTGAATAAAATGTGGTATACGAATTCAAACTGTACGCATAACGCTTTATTACGTCTAAACTGTGCTGCTCAAAACGTATTGTTACTGCAAAATTTTTTACTCAAACACAAAATACAATCGGTATCTACTCGAACAGTTATTCATTCTCATTGCCGAAAGCATGGGTACGATACCGTTGAGTAAGAACACCCATAGATCAGCATTACGAATTTCATGTAAAACTGTAATCTTGAGTCGTTTTTTTTAAATAAAATATTCTGCATCGTCAATATCAACCGTCATTCAGAACCTCCGTCCTGCTAGTTAAGATTTTATTTCAGAACCTTCCAAAATTCAACGTTGCACCGAAATCCGTTGTCCGCAGGCCGCTCACCGTCAAGTCGAAACTCGTCGGACGATTCCGAGAACCTTTCAGGGTCAAAGAAGCTGTTTCTCACAGTCCCGGACCGCTAGCTGTCAAGTCGAAACTTGTCGAACGCATTGTTTGTCAGCCCACATTCGTTCAGGGTTGAAGCAGCCGCATACAAATTTCAGAATCTTCGAGAATTCGACGTCGCAACGCAATCCGTTGTCGGCAGGCCGCTCGCTGTCAAGTCCAAACTCTTCGGACAATTCCGGGTATTGTTTTCGTCGGACGATTCCGAGAATTGTTTGTCTAAAATTCGTTCAAGACCAGAGCGGGTGTTTCAGAATTCAACGTCGCACTGAAATCCTTTGACCGCATGCCGCTCACCGTCGAGTCGAAACACGTCGGACGATTCCGAGTATTGTTTTCGTCGGACGATTCCAAGAATTGTTTGTCTAAAATTCGTTCAAGGCCAGAGCGGGTCTTTCGGAATTCAACGTCGCACCGAAATCCTTTGACCGCATGCCGCTCACCGTCGAGTCGAAACACGTCGGACGAATTGTTTGTCAGTCTAGATTCGTTCAAGGCCATGAGAATCTTCTCGAACCTTCTGGAAGCTCTCAAAACCTGACACATGCCGGGATTCTCGGTCAAACGTTCGAGGATCCACGGTGTCCGCTCGAACGCCTGAGGATTCATGGAATGCGCTCGGTAATGCAGTTATCGATCCCGCTCGATGACATGATTTTTTTTACCGAAAAAAGAGCACAATTTATCCCACGAAGGGTAATACCACGGCAATTCTAGGCATATTTTACTGACGATCATGGTCAATTGGAGGATTTCTTACCGACAATCATGGTCGTTTGGAGAATTCTTTACCGACGATCATGGTCATTTGGGAGGTTTTCTCACCGACGAGCGGTAGGCAGAGCACATTTTATCTTACGAGAGTGGGGGTAACCTTTAAGGGTTTCCGTCTGGGATGCACGTATAGGCGGATTGATCGGCTTCATCAGTAAAGAAAATGTTTCTACGCAGAACCGGCCTTGTTATACTACCAGTGTACCATTTCATGTATATATGTTTATTCGAATAAAGAGAGATTGATGAAGAATTGAACTGTTTTCTATTCATTCAATGGCAAATTTTATATAACATTCTCAATTCAAATTGTCCGCTTGCTATACTTTTTATTACGAAATGAAAAATAAGGAGCGCACACAATTTTCGATCCCCAAACATTGTTGTGGAAACCTTTTTTTTCATCGTTTTATGAACAAAACACGCCAATAATCCCGAATAGAATTTTGATTCACGAACTGTGTTCCCTAAAACCGTTTATCAATTTTCATATGAATCTGTTCAGCCGTTTCGAAGACGTAAGATATTTTATTTTTGGGAAATTTGTTATTTCAATAATTTGAGAATTACTGGCCAATGAATGCCAAAATCAAATCAGTTCTGCATGGAAATTTGAAAAAAGTTCATGGGATATTGTTCCGACAATAATTTAGTCACATATAACTATTTTCACACATACATACTGTAACGTGGCATTTCGGTTAGGCCTGCCCGTTACAAGGTACTCCCTGAACCCTGGGCGGAATCCAGGAATAAGGGTTCCGGAAATCGAGTCACGAGATGATCATAGAGAGTGCCAGAACTGGAGTCACGCATCCGGGCTTCGACAGGGACGAAATAGCGAATTACGAATAAGATATTGCAGGCTTTTTGTTTTTATTTTTTTTTGAGTACACCGGCCACAAGCCAGCGACCGACTCCGACGCCGAAGAGATTTCGCGGCAAGGCGCAACCGCGGAGATCTCGCGGGAAGGATACCGAGGCTGCGGAGGGGGAGACAACGCAGATCCCTGCAGCACGGGAATCCAAGGCGGACGCGATTCCCGCTGGCGGCCGGCGCACCGCAGCCGCCCAGCTCACCCGGCCTACGCCCAACCGAGGCAGCCGCGAGAGACCAGCCAG
This sequence comes from Neodiprion lecontei, assembly GCF_021901455.1. Classification (NCBI taxonomy): domain Eukaryota; kingdom Metazoa; phylum Arthropoda; class Insecta; order Hymenoptera; family Diprionidae; genus Neodiprion; species Neodiprion lecontei. Next base: position 12,875,796 of record NC_060266.1, on the reverse strand, counting down.
CGACGAGGGAGCACCACCCCGCCCAACCCCGAACCCCGTGTAGCAGCGCGGAGGACGACATCGCGATCTAGCGTTAAGTTCTGCGCCGCGTAGTGACCACAGGTGCGCTTCAGGTTGCGCAATCTCCAAAATCAATGACAGATCGATTGTTGCGCATTCTCAGGGTAATGACGTCACGAAGGACAAGACTGGCGTTGCGGCCGATCGACCATGAGCGATCACTCGAGTTCTGGCGACCAATCCAGGTTGAAGTTCGTAGCGAAGTAGATTCGTGTTTCGAGTTTCTGTCAAAAAGAAATTGGTAGTCGCGAGGGAGGATGGCTAGTGTGAATCACGAGGGAGTCGGGGCATTGGTCTTCTGGATGTGGAGCGGTAAGCGCTGCTAATATTCTTGCGAGAGAATTTCGAGAGACATCAATTAAAGGCTTGCCGAGGAACGGATAGTCATAGAGGGTTGGCGTTAGCGAAAGTACTCGAAATTCTGAGCCTGAGTTGCGCGTAATAAAGTAGAGCCAATTTCGAGTGATCGAGAAGGTCGAGTCGAGCCACGTGTTGAGCCAAGGCACTATTGTCTCGAATTTGAGTGTAACCAAATTCCGTTACACGGGGTCACGTTAAATCAGTACGATAAAATATCATTTCTCGTGTAGGTCGCGAGTCGTCGAAAGGGGAGCGTTCGAATTCGCGAACCGCGTCCCGACGTCACGGAGAAAGTTGAGCTCGGGTGCGTGTTAATAAGAATTTTCTTTTGTAGAGGATAGTCGCGGGTGACGCGACGAGCCTCTTTTCATTTGGGCTTTGGTATTATCGGTTATCAATACGGTGGCGATTAGCGCCCGTAGGCATAAGCAATTTTTTTGTTGTTTGATATATTACCGGTCGCGGACAGCGTCGGTCGGGATTTCGGTTGCGTTTTCCTCGAGGAGTTTATTATTAAGTTGGCGATCAGCGCCATTCCGTAGAGGACGATCGCGGGCAGCGTGTCGGGTCCTATTTTGTCTTTGGTTTTTGTAAGTTAGCGGTCATTATTAAGACAGCGACTAGCGCACATAGGCCGTAGAGGTCTTCTAGATCTATTAATTTTTTTTTGTTTGTTCTTTCTTTTTTTTTTTGGTTAAATCTAAGCATTTGTATTTGGAATCGCGAAGAGCGACTTTTGAAGGATTCTTTCTTTCGTTTTGTATTATCGCTGGCTGGAAATATATTATTTCAATTTTATTATGGCTTTTTAAAATAACGTGTTGGCGTACGTGTCTCGTATCTCTCCCTATCCAAAAAAAAAAAATTACCCCTCCCCTCTCCGCGGTACTGAGCTGCCGAGTATATGGTCGCAGTATATCGCATTACCGATTTCGAGGCGTGTTGATCACGCCAGGCGCCCAACAAATTTCGCGATATTGTGTTAGGTCCAGGATACCTCGTGGACGCCGATTTATTGTGCACGCGGTAAGTTCTCGGTCATTTCCTCCGAGGGACCCGGGAGCGGGAAAAATCCACGTCACAATACATACATATATACATATATATATATATATATATATATATATATAGATATATATATGTATATATATATATGTGGGATCTGGGGGTCACTGGGATCCTACGTATTAAAGCGTGCGATGGGTGAAATATAAAAGGATGTTTATTAGGTTTTACAGGTGCGTGGATACGGAGATCCGGTTATAGCGCGGTTACAATATCGGTACTCTAGCGTGTGTTGATTTTGACTATCTGCCAGGTGATGCGAAGGATCTTCGCTCTCGTTTTTGCCCGCTGGAGTGGGGAAAGCGCGCTGAGGATTATTCCCGAAATTGGGCGATAAACGCCGAGCATTGCCTCGCTCTAATACTAGACCGAGTGCGTGTATGTGGCTGGCGCCACATATATATATATATATATTGTATATTTTATTGTATATTATATATATATATTGTAATAATTCAAATATAACCGCTCATTGTACACGGCACGATCGGATGAGGTTAGACCCAGGGATTGGTGCACCTGGTCGCAAATTTAAGGAGAAAATTAAGAGGCTTAGTCTACGTCTCTCCAGGAGGAAGGAGGTGCGGAGGTGTTCCTCTCTGAAAAGAACTCGTAATCGATCCAAAATCGACCATTTAAAAATAATAAAGTAAATCTAAACTACGAGGACATACCTATTAAATTAAAAATTAAACACTCCAAACTTAAGCCCAAATTCAAAAACAGACGATATAGAACGAGAAATAATAAAAGTGCAATAAACAAATATAGTGCCTTGACGAAAGACGGTTATTGACAATTATTTATAATTTCAAGCATATCCACCAGTTTTAACCATATACACTGTTTTTAAACCATATACACCTGGAATGAATGAATTGTGGAATGGATGAATGAATGAATTTTAAACCTAATGACGGCTCATGTGTGGATATATTTATAAATAAATTAAAATTTTCACTCTACTACTCATAGTTTTTAAAAGATTTTTAATATCGATTTCGAATAATTTTTAATTTTCAAATAATCTTACAATATATATATATAAAAATTATGCATACATGTCATACATAATATGGCGGTTGGTGAACAATACCAAAATAATATAATATAAGATGAAACAAAAATAAAATAAAATAAAAATAAAACACAATAACATTGATAGAAAATAAATAAAATAAATAAATAAATAGATAAATAGATAGGTTAATATATAAAAATAAATATATAAATAGGTATAAGTAAGTAAAGATAGAGAAAGAAACAGAATAGGATTAGTTGAGACCGCCAGTACTTGAGCATAACAGCTCAGGGAGTGAGCCGAAAAATACAAAAATAAAAATAAAAATTGAAATGAATATAATATATACATATATAATAGGATTATAGATAAAGACATAGCCGAGGCGAAAATTATCTCGTGACGATAAGAAACAGAAACAGAAGGCTAGCAGGGCAGAGAACAATAAACACAATAAACATAAAAATAGAATCACTAAAATAAAATAATAAAACAAAATAAAATAAAATAGCCTAATATTTGAGACGAGGAAAATAACTACTGCAAAGAATCAAATCTTTGTTGCTCGAGATTTAAGTAATAATCATAAAGTTTGACCTTAAATGTATGGTAACAGGTTCAGCTGTATGTAAGCGGGAGAAATGTGGCTGCTTTTATGGACACCCGTCACAAACCGTATAGCGGCATTCATGCTTCTACCAAGCTTCGTTACAAGCTCACCTGAGATCGAAACATATAGTCCTGCACAATAATCAAAATAGGGCATTATGAGTGCTCTAACCAGAGTAAGTTTGCATGAAAGTGTTAGGGAGTGCCCGCATCGACGAAGAGATTAAGAGCAGCCGTACACTTTCTTCTAATTACGCCGCATTCAGCTCGAAAAGTTAACGCAGAGTCAAGTGTAACACCCAAAATCTTCAGCGTCTCGCTGACGTGTACAACGGTGTTGCTAAGCAGGATGTCAGGTGCAACGACTGAGGAGAGCCTTTTGATAAAGCTACCCGAGCCAAACCAAATTGCACCGGTTTTCGCAGTATTAATGAGAAGTGAATTGAATCGCGCCCAGTTAGCAACATAAGTCAAGTCCTCATTAACGCGTCAAATGATATCCGGAAAGTCGCTGTAAGAACCATGAAGATAAATGCAGAAGTCGTCAGCGTATAGATGGTACGAACAATGCTTCAGTACAGAACCGATGTCGTTGATGAATAACGAAAAGAGTAGCGGGCCCAAGATGGAACCTTGCGGCACCCCCGCACTTCTACCTAGGGGTTGAGATCACTCGCCTGAGGGGGACACCACTACCTGAGTCCGACCCGTCAGATATGAGCAAAACCAATTACAAGCCGACGCAGAAAATCCCATATTATACAGCTTGTCACAGAGCAACTGAACATTTACCAAATCAAATGCACGCGAGAAATCAATCGCAACCAATAATGTGACTTGCTGACGGTCGATGGCAACTCTTACATCATCAACTATTTTTACTACTGCAGAATGAGTGCTGTGAAACTTTCGAAAGCCAGATTGAAGCGGATCAAGCAAGTCACGTTGAGCGATGAATTTCGACATTTGTCTGTAGGCAACGGTCTCGAGTATTTTCGAAGTGGAATTTAAAATACTGATAGGTCTAAAGTCTTGCAGTACTTTAGGCATACTTATCTTAGGGATAGGTTGCACTAGAGCTTTTTTCCAGCCAGATGGAAAAACCCCTGTTTGCAGTGAAGAGTCAAAGGTATTCTGCAAAATAGCGATGATAGACATCATGCACTCTCTCAAGAATCGCAGGGGTATACCGCCTGGACCACAAGCGTTAGAACGTGCCGACCGTATAGCATTACAAACTTCGTCGCTACCAACGTGCCGAAAATAGAACCTATCCTCGTCGCAACCCTCCACCGGTGGCACAACATCATGCTCAACGCTAGCGCTCATAGGGGTACCACTGCCAACAAAATTCCTATTCAGCGAGTCCTGATCGACAGGGAGCTGATCGTTACGATCTGATTTGCCTGACAAGCCCACCTCACTAACACAATCCTAGAATTTCCTGGGCGATTTACACTTTTGAAACTTTTCACTATGATAGCGTGTGATAGCATCACGAATCGCTATTTTAGCACGATTACGCGATTGGTTGCAAATTAGCTTGTCGCTTTCTTTATAAGTACGGCTGTAGGTACGGCAAGCTGCGTTTCTTGCTCTTAAATTTTCAACTCAGGAGTCAGCCACGGCGATGGTCGGTTACCTCGTACAACAAAAGTACGAGGAGGGGCATGCTTATCATAGAGATTTATAATTTTGTCAGAGAAGGTGGCAACCTTTACATTGATATTCCCCAAGGCAGTGACTGATTGCCAATCTATTGAACAAAAGTCCTGATGAAAACGTTCCGCGTTAATATTTTTAAAGCAACGTCGCGTGATTGTTTCAGGTGCAGGCAAAATACGATCGTAAGTAAAACAGGCAAGGAGAACTTCGTGTTCAGTAGAGTGTCCCAAAAAAACCGACTATTTTTTTTTTTTCAAAGAACATTGAAAAATCGTCAGAGTATCTCTAGAAAATGACCCTGTGAAAATATAAGCTCTTAATATTATTATTTAGAGGTGGCGATTTGTAATTTTCTATTTCCCATTTAAATAACATGGGAAAATTTTTTTTTGAACTTTGGAATTTTGTGATGGGATAACGAGCTACTTCATAAGTATGACAAAATCAGGTCTTATAGGAAATTTGATGCTCTACAAAAAAGGTCTGATTGACATTTTGCGTAAATCCAGCCATTTCAAAAATATCGAGCCTCAAACTTCGGACTGTTTAAAATTATGCTTTTTTTTTTCGTAAATACAACAAAAATTAATTTATGTATCATAAACCCAGAATTATCAACTGAACAATAAATATATGCATATATTTGACGGAATGCAGATCCGAAATTATTAATAATTTGACAAATGATAATTTTTATTGATTTTTAGCGAAAAATATTTACTTACCTAAAAAAATTCGTAGAAGTTTATTATAAATTTATTTGTATTATGTATTAATAATATATTTACTATTTGCATAGTCATATGTTTATAGTCTATTTCACTTCATATCAATTTTCTTCTGTTATCTGCTAAGTTGAGTGGATTAGTAATCCCAATTTCGGTAGGATTAATAATACAATTGTTATTTGCGCCCTCTACCAACTATTGTACATAATTGTCTTCCAAGCTTTTGTACTATTATACGTTTCTTCTTGTATCATTACGCTACTGATTACATTTTATTGTGATAATTGTTTAACTTGACAGTTTATTTATTAATTTTCTGAGAATTAAGTTTATCAAGTTGATTAATCAAGTGTTAAATATGGAAAAACAAATTTATTTAATTGGCTGCCAGATAACAAAATTTGTGGGACGTAAGCTGCCAAGTTTGAAAGAGGTTATGTCGCTTTTTTTTCATTATCATTGTTCTCAGAAATTGACAATTAAAAAAAGTGCATTAATTACGATTGAAAACGTTTTTGAGTTATGGGCTGAAGCTGGAATCCCGACGTGTAGTAAAAGTTCTGCAATAAGAAAGTTTGTTCACCATCATACTCAGTGGAAGAATTTGTTGAAAAATAAAAATAAGAAGCAGTCTCACAAAAAAACGTCACATTTTCGTGTGCTAATTGAAAAATTGTTTGACGTTGCCCATCATAATTCAACAAAACTTATTGATGAAGATAAAAAATTATTTTTGCAAGGTCAACGGCAATTGAATCGACGAGGTTTCATTGAGGTTAATCCTCAAAATGATATGGAGGTTGATCTTATATCAGACAGTGATATAAATCAATCGAATGAAATTGGTAAGTGTTGTTATTCTTTTTCGCAATCTTGGGTAACTCTTGCATACAAATTATATACAGAGATTCACTTATAAATCTTGCATTTTCCTCATTTCTAAAAAAACTTCACAGTATTTAATTAATCTACTTCTTAGGTAACAAAAAATTATCTTTTTGAATTTTCTTTTTTTAAGTAGACTTTTCTTTTTTATTCGAGATTCTAGCTATTTCAAAAAATTTTTATTATCCTTGAAAATCAGCAAATAATATAAAAATATAAGTTTACTAGTATTTTTAATTTACGTCCTCAAAATTACTAAAATGTCCAACAAATCTAGACGTTACAATTCAAGTTTCTGTACATAATTTGTGAAGTTTTATTTTTTTTTGTTTTAGCGATTAAAATTTTGAATTATTTTGTGAATTTTCAAGAACTTAACGGATATTTTAAATATTTTATAGAAGAAAATCAGTCTACTGTCAACGATCTTGGCTTATTAAGTCAAAAAACGGATTCCAGTCTTAGTCGAACTTCGCACTCAATTTCTCATTATGAAGATGATCTTCAATTATCACAGCAGCCAAAAAAAAGGACATAATGACACCACTACTTGCTAGTACACTTGATCGTGCCAATGTAACTGACAGAAATGGTCATCAAATCATAAATGCTATTTTGATTAGTGCAGGACTTGACCCAAACGACTACAATGTAAGTCATATGACGGTCCATCGAAAGCGTGAATCTGTGAGGAAAAATTTAGTGAAGAGTTTACAAGACAATCTGACAATTAATAATTGCGTTCTACACTGGGATGGGAAAATAATGCCTAACAATGAAGAACCTGGAAATGTCGATAGAGTGGCAATTGCGTTAACAGCTTCGGGACAAGAAACATTTCTAGGAGCTCCAAAAATCGCTTCTGGAACTGGTGGAAATCAGGCCTCAGTGATTGTTTCAAAAATGCAGGATTGGTCTGTCGCGGATAAAGTTGAAGCGCTATGCTTTGATACTACAGCAACAAATACAGGTATTATTTACTTATAAATTATTGTAGTTTTTTCAAAAAATATCATTCTCATAATCATTCCTACTTCTTGAGATTTCTTGAACTTTTGCTAACCATTTTTTGATTGTTCAATTGACGATTCATCTATTTGTAAAAATTTAATTTAAAATTCATTTTTTATTAGGAGCTCACAGTGGTGCATGCGTTTTAATAGAACGAGCATTAGGAAAAGAGCTTATTTATTTGCCATGTCGTAACCACATTCTTGAACTGGTTTTAAAATCTGTATTTGAATCGTATTGGCCTACATCGTCCGGACCTAATGTACCTATTTTTACAAGATTCAAAGACAATTGGAAAAAAATTGATTAACAAAAGTATGTTACAGGAATTTCAGACCAGGGAGTATTTGGAGTCATAGGTGATGACAAAGATCAAATACTGATGCTTCTCACAAGTTATTCACAAGTAAAAATAAATATATTTTATCACTACTGTTGATTGTAATTTAAACTGTTCAGAGATAACAGGCAGGTAGTGCTGCGAAAAGAAGGCCAGATGCGAGTCGCTGAGTAGAGAAAAGTAATCGATGGTAGAAAACGGATTTACTCCGTGATGGGTTGCATCAAGAGGCAAACGCACAAGATTACACGTTTGCAGCGAATCAGCTAATGTCCTACGAGGTAAAAGAAAGGAAAACCAATCAATATTGAGGTCACCGATAAGAAAAATATTGTCATAGGCGCCCCTGCAACCAAGCAGCGCATCCTCAACCATTTCACACCAAAAGCCCGTTTTTGGAGGGTTGTAAACAAGTGCGCAGAGAAACTTGTATGAGCCCAATTGAAGTTCAACGAAGAGATACTCGGGTCTGGTGTCTCTTGCCGTAGATTGTGGTGAAAGAACTACAACCACTTTGGCTTTAATTAAGTCGTGAACATACATTGCAACACCTCCTCAGCCCCTAGTCGTCCGATCGTTACTGTACAGATTGTAGTGCGGAATCTTATAGCAAGAAGAAAGTTTCTCTGGCTTTAGGAATGATTCACTGATCGCCATGACATGCACGCTATATTCTAACATAAAATTTTGAACCGCGCCAAATTGTGCTGGAAGAGACAAAGCGTTACAGTGACTAACACAAAGATACCTCGATAGCGCACCATTACTCGCCATAATTGATAAAAGAGATAGCGCGATCAATTTGTCTACGCAGTACAGGGCATTTACTTTTATCATAAGCGGAATGAGAGACGTCAGTTGCCTTGGCCGACACGCAGTTGCTACAGCTCAGCTTATGTTTAGTTCCACAACTATTTGTTGCATGTGCACCAGCGCAAAAACCGCAACACACATTATTTTTACATTCTTTAGAAGTATGGCCAAATTTCAAACAGTTATAGTACTGCATCAAAGAGACGTGGTCATCAACACGGAAAGATCCCCAGTTCAAGTATACACGAGCCTTCGATAACGAAACTTTACGACGTTCGGGCGAAACTTCGATTATACACGAGCGGACATTCCTGGAGTTACGCGGCGGGTACATGTAAACTACCTTAATAGAATCAAGTTCACAGCCAGGCCGATTCTGGTTGACAATACAATTAACAACATCGGATGCTTCAAAATCAATCGGAACATCGTGTACAATCAGTCGCGGATTTTTTGTTGCATTCGTTTTTATCTCGAGTTCAGCGTCTGACGCAGCTAGCTGTTCCCTAATTATATCAACATCAAGCGAGTCGCCCTCGAATACCACCGCACTACCGCCAGTATAAATCACTCTTTTTACGTTCATATTTAAACGTGCAGGATTAATAATTTTTTTGACAGCCTCATCTGTTGCTTTTGCTGTCGGAAACTTATCCTTTGCTGCCTCCCAAGGACCAATAGTCACACGAGTAGAGCGCTGAATATTATCGGCTTTATTACGATTAAGAGCGATAGAGTTATTACTACTATGACGGGCAGGAAGTGCCGCGATATCCGAAAAAGTACGAGCGCGGTCAACGGAGACGTTAGAAATTGTATCGGTAATAGAATCGCTTATTTTCACTATCTTTTCACACGAGTTCTTTAATGCATTTTCGCAACAGCCTGACACACGCTCCACTTCGAGCTTACACAAATATGCAGTAGAAATTTTTTGTAATATCACGCAAAAAGAATCTATAGCCTCACGCAATTGAGCTTTGACTCCTGCAGCCTTCTCATTTCCCAGCGATGTAAGCATTGTCATGCGGTGGGATCTTACTTCAGCAAGTAGTGCCTGTACCTCGCTATGCGTTGATAACGATGAAGTTGTCTGATCGTACGTCTCGTCGTCGTCGTTGTCAACGCTGTCATCGTCTTTACCGTCGCCCATGATAAGCGTGTAGTAGGTACTGCCACGCTCCCACAGATGTAACTAGCGTCGTATGTAGGAGTGTCGTTCCCGCGCTTAGAGAGAGTCAGAGAGAGGGGGTGGAGCTCGAGCCAGCGATAAGCGTTGAGACACAGGTAGTCCAGCAAGAGTAACGATAGCCTGTCCAGGAGTAAGTCTAACGGCCGAAGTAACTGACAGTTGACCAATTTGAAAAGGGTGAGACGGCGCGATGACGGCAAGCACGAAGGAAATAGTATCCACCAATAGTGAGGAGGTCCCACAAGGCAGCAATGATGTAGAGTATCGAAATTGATCAGCCAGCAAATTGTAGGTTATATAAGACCAGTCTTCGATTGATTACACTTCCAACCGTAGCTCAAAAAGAGAATCCACGATTTTTAGCTCAGAAAATTGCCAGAGTGACGGTGGAGGTAAAGAACCTGGAAGCAACGCCCGCAAGCGGGCAGAAAACAGCAGTAAATAGGCCAAAAGAGGAGCGTGACAGAGAGCGTTTTAGCAGGTACTCACCAAAGAGAGAGAGAGAGAGAGAGAGAGAGAGAGAGAGGAGAGAGGAGAGAGAGGAGAGAGAGAGAGAGAGAGAGAGAGAGAGAGAGAGGAGAGGAGAGAGAGAGAGAGAGGAGAGAGAGAGAGAGAGAGAGAGAGAGAGAGAGAGAGAGAGAGAGAGAGAGAGAGAGAGAGAGAGAGAGAGAGAGAGAGAGAGATAGATAGATAGATAGATATTTTATTATGCCCTAGAATACTTTGGGGCAAGAGAAAAACTACGTATAAAATATTAATAATATACACAAGTATAAACGTAAAATAAAATTAAATAAAATAAAATAAAATATAATATAATATACAATAAAATAAAACAAAATAAACTAGCACTACGCAATACTATAACTTAGGTAGTATAAAGATAGCTTAATTAATCGAGCTAGCTAGGGCAGAAACCTCATTAGATAAAAAGTACTCATACACCTTAGCCTTGAAAACAGCACATGAGGACGAGGAAGTAATGTCAGGAGGAAGAGAATGCCATAGGTAAACAGCAGTGAGATGGAAGGAGTTGCGGTAAATGCAAGTTCTATGTAGCGGAATATGAAAAGTATTATATAGCCATGCCCAGGCGTGACGAATGACGAGTATAATCATGATGTAAGGGAAATAGTTCACGTAAGTACGACGGGGCATGGTTATGCAGAATATTATAAGTAACTATAGCTACAAAGTACTTCCTCCTGTTTGAGACTGACAACCACTTCAACCGTAATCGATACGGGGTGATATGTACATCACCACGTAGATCAAAAATGAATCGTATCGCACTGTTTACTAATCGCTGAAGTTTTAAGTCAAGCTCGTTTGACAAATCATTATAAACAACACAACAATAGTCGAGTAAAGGAAAAATTAGAGTAGAGACTAATTTTATGCGAAGTTCAGTTGACAGCGAGTTCTTGTGATATTTTAATCTGTGAAGTGTGAAATTCACTTTGCGAGATATTGTTGTTACATGACTAGCCCAAGAAAGATTTGCTTGCAATATAACTCCCAGATTACGAGCCTCTAGTACATAAGGTATAGAGGTCTGATTTATTGCCATGACCGGCAATAGTTTAAAGTCGATGGACTGAACGTTTGCTCCACTACCACAAATCATTACTGAAGACTTCGCTAAATTTAATTTAAGGCTATTTTCATTCGAGTACTCAGATATCTGGTTGATATCATACAGTATCTTAGCTAACCCTACATTGAGCTCTGACCGGTGACAGCTCAAGTAGATTTGGGTATCATCAGCAAACACTATGTGGTCGGAATACTTGAGAGAAGCACCTATGTCGTTGATGAAGATAGAAAACAATAAGGGTCCTAATACAGAGCCTTGTGGAACACCGGATGTGATAGGAAGCCAGTTCGAAATATTTGTCTCATCTATGACAGTCTGAGTTCTACCAGTGAGATAGGAGTAAACCCAGCTCAGAGACGATTCGGAAAAACCTATGTCACAGAGCTTTTTCAGCAGAATGGAATGAGAGACCGTGTCAAAGGCTTTGCTGAAGTCAAAAAGAACTAAAATAGTGACACGTCCATCATCAGCAGACTTTCTAATGTCATGGCAAAGGCGAAGCAAGGCTGTCTGTGTACTGTGAGCTGTGCGATACCCTGATTGGCGAGAATCCAAAATATTATAGTAAGTAAGATATTTAATGATCTGATTATGAGCAATCTTTTCATAGATTTTGGAGAGTTCGCACAAGTTCGCAATTGGTCGAGTATCTGAAGGAGACAAAGGTGTATTTTGTTTTGACAAAGGTCTAATAAATGATCGTTTCCAACTCGCCGGAAAGAACGAGTTGTCAAAGCAGGAATTGAACAATTTCTGTAAGAAAGGAACCAGCAATGGAGCTGCTTTTTTAATAATGAAAGACGAAATACCGTCAGGTCCAGTCGAATGAGAATCAGAGATATAGGACATAATCAACCGGAGTACATCATTCTCCGTTACATGCTCAAACTGAAACAGATGATTCGAGATATCAACATGGCTTTTAATTGACTGCAATTCACCTTTAGAACAAGCTGGTAAGGAACTAGAGATTGAGGAATAATAAGAGTTCAGTTGATCAGGCGTGAAAAAATTAAGAGGGGAGGTTGACGATGTTTTAACTAGTCCAAGGGTCGCAAGCTCCTTCCATAGTTTGTTAACATTGTTAACATTGGCTAGTCTGGTAAAGTTGTACTCACTTTTCACACGTTTCAACTCAGACGTCAACTCGTCTCTGAATTTCCGATAAATTGCATACCCTAATAGGCTATTAGCCCTTTTTGCTTGTTTATAAAGGGCGTTGCGTTTTCTAATACGCAATTTTAATTCTGGTGTGAGCCATGGTGCAATAGGCTTGCGTACAATAAAATTCTTGAAAGGAGCATGAATGCCAAGAGCTAAAAGTAAGATACCTTCTAAGGCCTTAAGAAACACGTTAATATCATCAGAGATTGAGGAATTTGTGGGTACAAGCTCTACTATCTTAACAAGAGATAATTCCACAGTTGTATTGAATGCACTAACGTCAAAATTCTTGAAGTTGCGGCGAACTATCATTTGGTCAGGATTCTGCGGTGTAATAAAGGCATACGAGAGTTCAAGAAGGTCATGCCCTGCAATAAATGGTGTTTCAGACTTTGTGAAGGCAATGTTTTTGTCACTGCTATCAATAATTATGACATCAATAAGCGTATCGGACGTGGATGTATGATGCGTCGCTTGGGATTCAACCAGGTATAATGATAGAGAAGAAACCATCTCACTAAGATATCTAGATTCAACAGAGTTAGACAAAAGATCACAATTCAGATCACCAGCAATGATGACATTTTTGAAGGAATGACTAAACTCGCAGAAAGTGTTTATATAGTCAGTGAATAGTTTACTTTTGGGTGGCCTGTACATGGACGTGAATAATATAGAGTCCTGGTTAGGATAGTGTATGTCAAGCAGGAGAAACTCAGGTTGATTAGAATACAAACAGGGTGAAGCTGCTAATAGATTGGCTTTCAATGACTCATGAATATAACACGCAACACCTCCACATCCCTTTCCTATTCTATCATGACGAATAATAAAATAGTTCGGAATCTTAACAAGATCGTTAGAAATTTCAGGCTTGAGCCATGTTTCAGATATAGAAATAACGTGATAAAAATGTTCGCTAAGATATGATTTGATGTAGTCAATGTGGCCCAATAACGAGTTTGCATTAAATTGACAGATTTTCAAGGACGTAGCACTATCATGCAATCTCACTGCTTTTCGAGAGTTCCGTACACGATTTAGTCAACCTAATTTGTCTAGATCAGCCTCAGAGGTGATGCGAACAGGCTGAGATCCATCTTGCTTACGTGCATAGATCTGACCCTCCCTAGACCATACATATTTCCAATTTCTGTCAGACGCGATCTTTTTAGTTTTGCGCAACAAATTATAAGTGTTTGGGTGAAGAAACTCGTTGACAAAAATATTGCCACGCTTATCACATGCAAAAACATCACTAACCGCTAATACGCCGTGCGAACGCTTTTTCCTTATAATATGGCTACTGATCTGTGAGGATTTAAAGAAGACAATAAATGATTTTGATGCCTCACTAGTGTTAACCCGCTCAGGATTTTGGCTCGAAGGAGCTCTGCGGGTGATTGGACGAATGTCGAGTATGTCAGAAGCGAGTTCAGGGACACCAAGCACAGTCAGAACTTTAGCAACGACTTCTAATGGATTATCAGTAACTGTAAATAGTATACCAGCAATGAGAGAGAAAGAGAGAGAGAGAGAGAGAGAGGGAGAGGGAGAGGGAGAGGGAGAGGGAGAGGGAGAGGGAGAGGGAGAGGGAGAGGGAGAGGGAGAGGGAGAGGGAGAGGGAGAGGGAGAGGGAGAGGGAGAGGGAGAGGGAGAGGGAGAGGGAGAGGGAGAGGGAGAGGGAGAGGGAGAGGGAGAGGGAGAGGGAGAGGGAGAGGGAGAGGGAGAGGGAGAGAGAGAGAGAGAGAGAGAGAGAGAGAGTATTTATTTGATCGAGGGGTAACACCCCCTAGCAACCATAGGCACACACACACATATGGCGGTTGGTGAACAATACCAAAGTAATATAAGATAATACAAAAATTAAGAATAAAATGAAAATAAGAATAGAAATAGAAATAGACACAAACCGAATGAAAAGCGTACATACAGAGAGGGCAGCCACATTCTGCGCGCATAATACATCATACAGCATTCATCATACATCATACAGCATACATCATACAATACATCTGTTGATTTCAATAGTTTCACAAACATCACCCTCGCTGCACACGCTCAGTCTCTTCCACTCCCACATCTTCTAGCAGGCCAATACGAAACACCGGCAAAGTGGACGCTGATGTAATTGACGGAGGCAGAGAGTTCCAAAAGTTAACGCCAACATACGCAAAAGACTTTTGATACGTCACGGGCAGGCATGGGCAATCCTTTGCAGGCAGGCAGCGACTGGGCGTTAAGGCCGCAGACATTGAGGAGCTCCGGGCGGGTCAGTGAGCGCTTAGGTTTGAGAACAATCGCAGGTGTGAGTCATTGTAGGGCTCCGGTTAGGGTCGACAAGTCGGAAGAAGGCTGCAAGCGTAACGGTTTGATCCCCGGTCCAGGTCGAACAAACAACGCAGCGTCAGATATCCACACAGACCTCGGGCTCAGCGACGGGAACTTCTTCAAGATCTGACTCCGATATCGGTGAAGTTGTACAGGATGCCTCTTGTTAATATAGACCTTTCGGTCCGAGAGGGCGGCATCAATTTATACAGTGCGGAGTTGAGGCTTGAGCTTCTTAGCCGCAATTACTTGATCGCACCAAGCAGGAGACCCAAGTGTTAACAGAAGAGGACGCGCAGTGAAGGCAGAAGGAGAGCCAGGAGCAGTTGCATCCAAACGCAAGGTTGAAGCACTAGGGGCACTCTGAGCTCTATAGCGGCCCATTCGTTCGAAGCGGATTATGGCATCAGGAGGTAGCTGTATATTAAGAGCCGCTAGCAGTTTGGTCAATATTTCATCTAGACGCTCGCGATCACCACCATCTCGAATCCCTGTAATAATTAGTTGGTTCGCAACTTCATTGCATGCTACCCGCAACAACATAGCCTCATCAGCAGGTGCCAGCACGCCAGTCTGCCTGATGGCAAGCTTGCTTCCAATTTCGCTAATCTCCGCCGAATGGCGAGACGCTACCTCAGCCAGCGAATCAACATCTTTCTTTACTTCTGTTACGGTGGCATTGACAGTTTCGAGACCTGATTTGAGAGCTACATTATCGGCTAGCATGCTGTCAAATTTTCCTCGAAGATCCTCGACAACCGTTACGAGCGTGTTGACCTTGGCCGCTGTGGCTTCAAACGCACCAAGGCGAGTGTTCATAGCCACGAGTAAGGTTGAAATATTTCGAATTTCTGCTCCAATAGCGGTTGTCTCATCTCTCGTACAAATAGGGCAGCAACTACGTACACGATCTGTCGCAGCCCTGCTAGTTTCGACTTGAAACCGTATTTTGAGACAGATAGCATGAAATGAATGTTTACATTTGTCGCCAGTAGTAATGGCACTACCAGGGACATCTATAGAGGCATATCACAAAGCCCAGTTTGGAGGAGCCATACTATCAGCAAGTCGGTATCACAGATTGGTATAAATAGACGTCTATAGATAACACGAAGGTAATCCCAAAACAGTCAACAGTCAACAAAGGCTGCGTTAAACCTCACTAGTCTGACACTGACACTGACAGCTCCAGAAAGAAACAACAAAGTCAAACCGTCCGTGAAATTTTAACGGGTTATAATGCACTGTGTGTCTCAATTATTTAATAGCTGCACTACAAGGTGCAAAGAGTTTTATACCACTTAAGAGCCGGCACAGCGCGAACCGACCAATACTAGACAGACCGAACTCACAAAAGAAAAACTCAAAAAACGCCCAGAAAATGTGACGAGCGATAACGGGTGGACGTTGTTCACCAAGCATCAACAGACAGACAGAGAGAGAGAGAGAGAGAGAGAGAGAGAGAGAGAGAGAGAGATGTTGTTGAAAGAGATGGCGGTTGGTGAACAATACCAAAATAATATAATATAAAATAATACAAAAATTAAAATAAAATAAAAATAAAAATATAAATAGAAATACACACAAGCCGAATAAAAAGCGTACACACAGAGAGGGCAGCCACATTCTACGCGCATAATACATCATACAGCATACATCATACAATGCATCTGTCGATTTTAATAATTTCACAAACGTCACCCTCGCTGCACACGCTCAGCCTCTTCCGCTCGCAGATATTCCAGCAGGTCAATACGAAACACCGGCAGAGTGGACGCTGATGTGATTGACGGAGGCAAAGAGTTCCAAAAGTTAACGCCAACATACGCAAAAGACTTTTGATACGTCACCGTACGAGCCGATGGTAGGACAAGAGTGTCAGTTCGTGACGGGTCACGACGACGTGATGCATACTGACTTGGCTGAAAACAGTCGAATAGGCCAGGAAGCCCTTCATGTATGGCCTCATACAAAATGCAACCAATAATGTACAATCGGCGATCGCGCATGGTGAGCCAGCTGAGCCTTCTTCGAAAGTCAGATATGTGCACAAACCACGTTTGACGAAAAACATGGCGCACACAATTGTTGAGCGCAACAGAAATTTTTTTATCCAGGCCTTCAGAAAGGTTAGTGAACACTCCTGCACAGTAGTCGCTTATCGGTAGGACAAGAGATGCGACCAGGCGCCTCTCAAAAGCAACATCCACGTCATAGGTTGTCAGCCTGAACTGATATTGAGTAGACGCGCTACGCTTACACACTTCAGTAATGTGTTCCGTCCATGACAGTGTTCTATCTATTATAATCCCAAGATACCGAAAACTGGTTACAAAATCAATAGGATGACCCCCTCGACTGAGAGGAGGGAGCTGCGTTGCACAGACCACGTTTACATATTTAGAGCTGCCAATAACCATGGCTTTAGTTTTATCTACATTCAGTCTAAGACCGTTCTCTACACTACATAACCAGATACTCTCAATATCAGCATTAACCGAGGCTAATGTTTCGTTCACTTTAGACGGCAAGCAACTGAGATATATCACAAGATCATCTGCGTAAAGCAGATGGCGACATCGCGAGAGGCAATGGGGGAGATCGTTTATGAAAAGTGAGAATAGTAACGGTCCGAGAACACTGCCTTGCGGTACATCTGTCAGGAGAGGACGTACCCGCGAGGTCATACCACTAGAATCGCGAACCACTTGCATACGGTCAGGTAGGTATGAGTTGAACCACTCAAGTACATTGTCAGATAGTCCGAAAGTTCGCAGCTCCGGCAGAAGCAGCGCATGGTTTACCATGTCAAACGCTTTAGAGAAATCTAAAAACACCACCAAAGTAACCATGCGATCATCAATCGCAATCCTACAGTCATCCACCAAACGCAAGACGGCTGATTGCGTTCCCATACCCTCACGAAATCCAGTCTGACGTGGATCGAGATAATTACTGCGCGCAAGATGCACCGCGAGTTGATCATATACTATCCGTTCAAGCACTTTAGAGAGCGAGCAGAGAAGCAATATTGGAATAAAATCTGATAGGCCAGTGAGATCGCGAACCTTCGCTATAGGCACGGCAATTGAGGATTTCCACAACAAAGGAACCGATGCCGTTGTTAGCAGAGAGTTCAGAAAATATACAATCAGCGGCATCAGCAGATCTTTTAATGTCTTAAACGCCTGTATCGGAAGGTTATCAGGGCCACATGCACGAGTTGTAATATGTGACAGCGCACTGTTGACACATCTGTTCGTGATCAGTGAGAAGATGAAGGATTCTATCTGCCTCTCGGCAAGGTTCTGTACCACTGGGCAATCATACCGCACAGTCACAGTACTAGACAGAAAGTGTTCATCAAGATCATCGACAGTAATCCTACTAGGTAAAGCAGCCGGTGGTTTTTTACACTTGGCAAGACCAAGGTTCTCCATCTCACGCCAAAACGATCGCGCACCACCACAAGTATTGAACCGCTCTTGTATGTAAGTAGTCTTGGCGGTTGCTAAAGCACGCTTCACATCTCTACGGTACGCGACATATTCGGCGAAAACTTCCACACTGCGAGATCTCTTAAAGGACCGGTAACGGGCATTGCGCTTTTTCATCAGACTTCTGATATCTAGCGATATCCAACGCGCGAGTGATTGCCGCAAAGTAAATTCCCTGACAGGAACAGCACAATCCAGTACCTTATTCATAAGGTTATTGAATATTGACAACGGTTTGTCCATTGAGGGCAGCAACGCAAACTGTGAGAAGTCAAACGTAGATAAGGCAGTAGAAGCAGCATCAAAATCGATACGATCCCATACCCGGTATCAAATAACACGCGCCTCTTGCTTGGGCACACCATACCTGACAGCAGCATATATATATAAGATCATGCCCTGGGAGAAATGGACTCGACGATTGACCCCAGGACTCAAGAAGATAAATATTGTTAGCAGCGCATACATCGAGCCAGGTATCAGAGGTGGTAGTATGATGAGTGGGCTGCATTGGCACGATATCATACCCCTGCGACGCAAAAAATTCTCAGAGGTGAACCGAGTCATAAGCTGCAGATGTCAGATCCGCATTGAAGTCACCAAGAACACACGAAAATTTATATCGAGATTGTTGCCGAACAAGTTCATCCTCAAACATATTGAGCTGACCAACTTTAGGAGGTCTATATACGACCGCGAATAGAAACTTCATTTCAGCATCAGCGCTAACTTCTATTAGAAGGTATTCAGGATATCCATGTTCTGGAAGAGCAGCGGATGTAGCAACCGTTGCAGAGCAAAGCTCCTGGTGCACAACGCCAACGGCAACGCCACCCCCATGTCGCCTTCGACGATCAACCCTGTGCAGCCTGTAAAATGGCAACATAACCTGTAGGTCCAATACCCGATCGTTAAAACAGGTTTCGGAGACAGCAATCACGTGATATGAGTTAAGCCGAAAGAACTTGCGAAATTCATCAATGTGGGCAGGCAGCGACTGGGCATTGAGGCAGCAGACATTGAGGAGCTCCGGGCGAGTCAGTGAGCGCTTAGGTATCAGAAAAGTCGCAGGTGTGAGTCATTGTAGGGCTCGGTTCGGGGTCGACAAGTCGGAAGAAGGCTGCAAGCGTAACGGTTTGATCCCCGGTCCAGGCCGAACAAACAACGCAGCATCGGTTATCCACACAGACCTCGGGCTTAGCGACGGGAACTTCTCCAAGATCTGACTCCGAGGGAGAGAGAGAGAGAGAGAGAGAGAGAGAGAGAGAGAGAGAGAGAGAGAGAGAGAGAGAGAGAGAGAGAGAGAGAGAGAGAGAGAGGGAGAGAGAGGGATGGAGGGAGGGAGGGAGGGAGGGAGGGAGGGAGGGAGGGAGGGAGGGAGGGAGAGGGAGAGGGAGAGGGAGAGGGAGAGGCGAATGCCAAAAATATAAAGCAGACAGCTCAAATGACTTTTGATAAGTAGTAGTGCGGTATACCGGTATAGAAAATGTTGGTGGATTTTGTTGTCTGGGAGTACGTCTCAACAAAAGGTCTGGATGAGTAAACAATTCACGAATATAAGCCAGAGAATTTATATGAATGATGCGAAATACCATAGCGCCAAGGAAGTATTTTCTTCTATTCTTTACCGTAAGCCATTTGAGTCTTCGTCTGTATGGAGTTACATGCTCATCTCTGCGGGGATTGAAAATGAACCTAATGCAGCTATTGATTAATATTTGTGAAATTGAGTTTTGCTCTTCGCTCAATCCATGATAGACAAAGCAGCAATAATCAAAGTATAGCAAAATAAGTGTAGTGACAATCTTGTTTCTCAGTTGAGTCGAAACAGAGTTTTTATGATATCTGAGCCTATGCAGCGAAAAGTTTACCTGCTGTGAGACTAACGAGACATGCCTCTTCGAAGAAATATTGCTCTGAAGGAAAACTTCCAAGTTCTTTGCTTCTGATACAAAAGGAAGTGTAACATCATCCACCACGATCGAAGGTACTACCTCCTGATGAAGTAAGTTGACATGTGTATTGCTTCCAAATAATATAAACTTTGATTTGTTCAAGTTAAGCTTTAGTCCATTTTCCGTTGCATATGTGAAAATTGCTCGCGCATAAGATGAGATTTTCTCAAAGCCCAGTCGCAACTCTGAAGGCAGGCACTGCAGATAAATCTGAGTGTCGTCCGCGAACAACATACATTCAGAATGTTGAAGACAGTTGTTGATATCGTTTATAAAAAGAGAAAATGAAAGCGGACCAAGTACTGAGCCTTGAGGAACTCCTGAAGTCGTAGTTAGCCATGTGGAGCATTTGTTGGATTCATCTACAACAGCTTGGACTCTACCCGTCAAATAAGAATGGCACCAGCTTAGGACTGAATCAGAGAAACCTATTTTTTTCAGTTTACAGAGAAGATGTTGATGTGGCACTATATCAAAGGCCTTACTAAAATCGAATAAGATAAGGATTGTAATTAGTCTTTTGTCTTTACTGTGTTTGATGTCATTCATGACTCGAAGGAGTGCAGTTTGTGTGCTGTGGTCTGAACGATAAAGCTGATAGACGAGAGTTCATAATGTTGTGCCTATTTAGGTAATCTTTTACCTGATTTGCAGCTATTTTCTCAAGGATTTTGGATAATTCAGGTAGATTCGCGATAGGGCGCATGTCGGACGGAGAGCCAGGCGTACGTATTTTTGATAAAGGTCTGATGAATGCTCGTTTCCACATCACTGGAAAAATACTATTTTGTAAGGACAAATTGAAAAGTGCGGTAACATATTCTGCAATAACTGGCCATGATAATGAATGATAAACAAAGAAATCAGGACTGATCCAGAAGGACACGAATTCGGAGAAGACAGCATTATTGTGTTCAAAATGGCATCTGATGTAACATCTTTGAAAAAGAACAAGGGACGAGTCTGTGGTTCATGAATATTAGTAATAGCAGACAAGAAATTCTCATATGAGCAAGCCGGTTCAGTATTCGCGACTGAAACATAATATCGATTCAATTGCTCTGGTGAAAAAAGGTGAAGGGGTGAAACAAGAATACTTTTTACTATTCCCAAGTGCGACAACTCTCTCCATAGTTTATTTGAGTCAAGTATGTTATTTAGTGTGTTATATTGAAATTCATTCTTTGCTTTTTTAATGTCATCATTGCGTGTGTTACGAAAGGCTCTATACATCGCAAGCCTCAAAGGATTGTTTGAGCGTTTAGCTTGTTTGTACAAAATGTTACGTGATTCAAGTCTCTCTTTAAGTTCATTAGTAAGCCATGGAACAGGTGGTTTCTTAACTCGGAAAGTATGCGCAGGAATAATCGACCCTTTGCTTATATTCACTATGTCCTGAACTACCATCGCAGCCCCACTTACCAATTAAAGTTAAATTTGCGAGTTTAATCTCTGATAATGTTTTCATAACTTCCATTTGATAACGAATGATACGTTCGATTGTGTGATCTAATAAAGGTTTTAACTCCACTTCAGCTTCATTTGCAGTGATAGTAAGACCTGAAGCTGAATAACATTGTAATTTTGCTATACGTAGCTTTTTATATGATGGAAGCATCTTTAATTTTTATTGCAAATGAGCATCACGCAGCTGCTGATATTTACTTTGTGATAAACCAAGTTCTATGAATAACGATAAAGCCTCGTCATTTGTGAAAGGTAGATTAGTGATTACGATGTCCGCAGATTTGATATACTTCGTAGCTTTAGTAGGACTCCCTTGTGAAATATCATGCACCACTTTTGCAAAATCAGTTTTTCCTTCATACCGCAATTTACTTGTTACAGAATAAGGATTTCTTCGGTTGATGTTGTCGCTCGTAAATGTTCTGTTCTTCTGCGTTTACTTCGTGCAGAGGACTCTGCAAAACTGAGTTGTGGCCAACCTGCTGCCTTGGGCTGCCTTTCATCAGTTTCTGTTGTTTCTAAATCTATGCTTTGTATATTTTTTTTAGTTCAAGAGATTTCTGCAACCAATCATGATTTTTCTTTTCAAATTCTCCTCTGTTCTATTACTGACATTCCATTTTGTCCTCAGCTTGGACACCAAATCAGATATTATCCTTTTAGCGTCATGTGATAAAAAGTATGGTAAAGCTTGTTTCTCGGATAAAAATTTTTCGGTTCTCGCATGAATAACTGAGATGTCATCTTTCGAAATATTTTTTATGTTATTGAAAAATTCCAGTTTGGTGAATCTGTGGGTTGAAGTACCCAAACCTGAAAAACGAATGGCACTGTTTTATCATAATTGTGAAAAAATTTATTGAAACATCAGATAACATTTGTAAGTCGCAAAACTTTAACAACAAATCATAATGTGAATAGAAAGTGTTCTTCCTCTTAAGCAACAACTGTAAGAATGTATGTAAGGAATGTTTACATTTTGGAATCTTACGCTTCTGATGCGAAGCCCGTAAGACAGTCAAAGACCGTCTAATAATTTAAATGCGGATATGCATTATCATTAATTACGAGGAATATTCATTGTTAAAGATATAAATTTGATGAATTTGATGAACTGGTAAAATTCGAAAAATTAACGGCGGAGCCAGGAATCGAACCTGGTATCTAGAGATGCTTGACCGGAGCCTTACTCCACTAGACCACCTAGCCGCCCTGACTCTGATGTCGTTAATTTCTGTCATCAGAGGGCTTCGCATCAGAACCGTAACATTCCAAAATGTAAACATTCCTTACATACATTCTTACAGTCGTTACTTAAGAGGAAGAACACTTTCTATTCACACATACAAAAGCACCAGAAAACAAATTTGAACTAACTGGTGATGAGAGGAATTAACGACATCAGAGTCAGGGCGGCTAGGTGGTCTAGTGAAGTGAGGCTCCGGTCAAGCATCTCTAGATACCAGGTTCGATTCCTGACTCCACCGTTAATTTTTCGAATTTTACCAGTTTATCAAATTTATCAAATTTATAACAAATCATAATCCAACGTATATTATACATGTAGAGGAAGGGGGGGGGGGGGGCAAAACGTGTTACTTGAGGAAATACTAAAATTTTGTGAAAGCAAATATTTAAAATTCTGTTTTTTTCAGTTGCAAACGACGTAAACAATGTCAATTTTCAATTTCCAGTAGGAATTTTTTTTTTTTTTGCGGGCAAAATGGGGTACCACTAAGAAAAGTAATTTTCGACCGTTCACGAAATTTTTTCGAAAAAAAAAATGATTACGAAATTTTTGGGGTACCCCGTTTTGCCCCCCCCCTGCCCCTATATTTCTGTCTTTCTTTTCGATGTTCGTTTTTTTTGCTCTATGTCTCTTAATTTCTTCACTTGTATGCTTCATCTCTTTCATTTGTTATTATAACTCATGAAACGAATGTCCTACTTCGTTTCAGAAAAAAATTCATAATAATTCAACGGGCAGTGACGGGCAGCTGAATTTTTTTTTATTCGGTAGATAATACCTTCTTGTGAAACCTCTTATTCGTTTTAAAACAGCATCTCACGGCATTCTGCTACTTTTTTCTCTTTTTTTTGTCAAATATTTTACTAACCTTTACGCGTTGAATTCATTTTGTTTCGTTCGATGTGCTGCAGTTTTCGAGATTTGTCACGATCTCAACCTAAGCGCCGACCGTCCCCCTCATGTCTACAATAGCGTGGCGCTCAAACGAAGGCCACACTCCGACTGAGATTGTGGAGGGGATTTAGGTAAAGGGACGCTATGTTAACGGTTTTCGTTTCTTAGGGGATCCCTTTAACCAACTTGATGAAAAAAAAAACCTTAGTTAGAAACTCTTTTCTTAGACTTTTGGCCGCGTTTTGAGCATTCGGCCGCACTGTGGATCGTGACGTACACAATCAAACGCTTTTGAGAAATCTAAGAAGAGCACAATAGACACATTCCGGTTATCGATGGCCTTTCGAGCGTCGTCGACAATACGTAGTAGGGCCGATTGCGTACTGTGATACTTCCGGTGAGCTGATTGAAATGGATCGCGGAGATTACGTGAATCGACATAAGCCTTGACTTGCCGTGCCACAATACGCTCAAAAACCTTGGACAACGTACAGAGCAACGAAATAGGTCGATAATCCGAAGTCGAAATCGGTGTAGCCACCTTGGGAATAAGACAAACAAGTGCGTGTTTCCAGGCCAAAGGAAATACAGATGAGCAGAAGGAGAAGTTCAGCAGGTGCAATATTTGTTCGCAGATGACAGGGAATGCCAGTCGAAACATTGTTGCCGATATCCCGTCAATACCCAGTGCATCTGAAGCCGTATCACGCAAGGCCGCCTCGAGACTTTCTCGCAAGGCCGGTTGAACTCGAAAGAAATCCACCACCTCTACCGAAGACAATCGGAAATCCAGTGCAGGCACACCAAAGCCAGCGGATAGAAATTGCGCATTCAGCGTGTCGAGGGGTAAAGCAGGAGCAGTCTTGGCCTTTCCTGATGTAAGTAGTCCCAAATCCCGGAGCCTGGACCAGATCCTCGCCGCATCGTCCGTTTCAGCTTGTAAGCAGTCAAGGAAATAGCTGGCACGAGCAGCCCTGAGCATTGCCTTGACCTCATTACGCAATGCGATAAATCGAACATGCGGATGAGGCAGGCGTGTTTTCAAGAAGGCTCGACGAAGCCGATCTCTGTGACGAATCCACTCTCGCAATTCAGCGGTCAGCGACGGGGCAGGACGCCGCTTCACCTTGACCTGCTTTATTGGCGCATGAATATGAAAAACTCCTAAGATCGCTGCATTTAGAAAGTCCACCTTCTCGTCGACTGATTGAAGTTGGTATAGGGGCTCCCAATCCAGGGCCGAAAGGTCTCGGAGAAGAGCCTCCGCGTTCACACTCCTGAGCCCACGGCAAGTAAATGAGACAGGCTCACGCGCCGGCACGATGACATCGTAAACCGCGAAAATAAGGTCATGTGTAGATAGGAATGGCACAGGATATTAACCAAAAGATCGAACATTAGATGCGTCATTAACAATGCAAAGATCCAGGCGGGTACTCGACCTCGCAGTGTGATGCGTAGCCCTATGAGGGACAATGTGCAGTCCATTTGCCATACAGAAGTCGCGGAGGTGTACAGTATCGAACGAGGCCGCGTTTAAGTCCGCGTTGCAGTCTCCAAACACGAGGCCATGAGAGGAGTCCGGAATAATCTCAGTGAACCGATCCTCGAACACAGAGAGATGGCCCAGATGAGGGGGACGGTACACCACCGCCAGCAAAAGCGCCGGAGCATTGGGAAGCTTAAGTTCAACAATAAGAAATTCAGGCAAGCGGCAGTAAAGTTCGTGCGACGCAGAGCTTATGGCGTGAAGAGAGTCATGATAGTGGTTCAAGGCCCCATTTACCCGCTTGCGCCCATCTATTGATTTCTTGCTTGTCAATAGTACAGAGGCTATAGCTCCTCTCGCGTCACTCATCGAGTTTGGCGTCTGAGTGACGGATGCAGGTGAATATGTAACATCTCGCATAATCCCAGCGAGGTCTTTAGGCGTCATCCTGATCACTGACTCCGGTGACTTCGCGTCAACATCTTTAACAGTCTCGGAATCCGACTCATTCTCCACCTCATCGCAATCTTGCCGTGAACTAAAAGGCGACGACCCGGCATCCTCTATAGGAGAAAGAAAGAAAGAAAGAGAAGTTCGAAAGTTAGGCTACCCACAGTGCCGTGTACGCCCCAGGCCGAGAGAGAGACACGCTCCCCACTTCAATTGACCGTCTACCGTCATCACAGTCCCCACTCACTCACACACCGCCAGTCGAGGGAAACATCCTCGCAACTACACGGACAGGCGATAAGCAGACCGTGACCGCCCACGTACACCGAGAGATCTCCATTACATAGTCAGTCTAAGAACAGCTTAGCTAATGCTGACTGTACACAAACTTGTGACACCTTGACTAATGGCGAACCCGAGAACCAGGGAAATGCGCAAAACTATTAACAAAAATTGCCGAACCAGTACTTTACAGTATAAAATACTGTACTCGCCCACCACTGTTACTGCATACGCCCAAGGCAAAGCTGCCAGCTAGACGGCAATGTTCACAACTCCTTGTTTAATAGAGAAAAAACATCAAATGAACGGAGCAATAAGTAATACGTCAACACGAGCTTCTCTCTAGAGAAAAAGATGAAAAAAAAAGGAAGAGGAGAGAGAGAAAGAGAGAGAGAGAGGGGAAAAAATTTGTTAGTATATTAATCAAGTATGATAATAATCGTTGATTGAAATTAGCATTCACGGTATTGTAAGCGGATTGGTGTAGCACTGTATATATAAATATATGAGTAGATCCATTACTTTTCGACCGCAGCCTGCGGGCTTAGGTTAGCGATTCGGCTGCTGATTTTTTTCAAGAAAGTAGGTTATAAAAAAGACGATTTTCCAGATTTGAGCTTAATGTGAGAAAATCTGGTAGCTATAGAAATTTTTGAAATTTTTAATAATTCAATTTTTTAGTTATTTTCCCGATTTTTTCACGCGAGCTCTGTGGGACTCGTAGACTCGAATGAAACGGCATTCCCCTTCTCTGACCTTTTATTTCAGGAAAAAAATTGTTTTTCGCTCTAAAGCAAAATACAGTTTAATTGGGACCCTTTTCATGAACTACTATTTTAGCAAATTTTCGCATGAACTTGAAACGCTGCCAAGTCAAAAATTTTCCAAGTAGACGGCCAATCGACCGCTCAAATTTTTCGGCTAGGTATATTTTATTACTACCAACACGAATTATCAATCATCGCCACGTTCCTTTTTATGTACGGCCTCGCAAATTCAACTGATTTCTGAAAAATCGCTGTTTCCAGATGGCTGTAACTTTTTTCTATTAACTCTAAATCGCTTGAAATTTTCAGGGAACATACGTTATTCTATCCCCAAACAACCCTGAAAATTTCTAGCTAGGAGTCGAAGTTGTTGACGAGATGTGAATTTTCAAAATGTTCAAGTTTCCCACATAATATTTCATATTTTATGACATTATCAACTATATAACAAGTATTGAAATGAGTATGACTTCATGGGACACAAAGAAACAAATATTCAATTTCAAATGAATGATTACAATACGAATGATGAATGAAAATATTTTATATTACTATAAATATCCTATTCTCGCAGTCAATGAACTTTTTTTTTAAGGCGATCCAAATTCTAGGGAAGTGAGCCTTATTTTGATAACATTACTTCAGTATTTAGTTTTGCAAGCTTTTCATTTTTTTTTTTTTAATTCAGGTTAATAATCGACAATTGTAAATTTTCCAGGCGCAATTCAAGAAGTCGTTGATGATCCCATGAAATATAAAATATTACGTGGGAAACTTGAACAGTTTGAAAATTCACAGCTGGTTAACAACTGCGACTCCTAGTTGGAAATTTTCAGCGTTGTTTGGGGATAGAATGAAGTATATTCCTTGAAAATTTCAAGCGATTTAGAGTTGATAGAAAAAAGTTACAGCTATCTGAAAACAGCCATTTTTTAGAAATCAGTTGAATTTGCGAGGCCGTACATAAAAAGGAACGTGGTAATTGATAATAATTCGTGTGAGTAGTGATAAAAAATACCTAGACGAAAAATTTGAGCCGTCGATTGGCCGCCTACTTGGAAAATTCTTGACTGCGCAGCGTTTCATATTTATGCGAAATTTTGCTACAATAGTAGTTCATGAAAAGGGTCCCAATTAAACTGGATTTTGCTTTAAAATGAAAAACAATTTTTTTCTTAAAAACACAAGGTCAGAGAGGGGGAATGCCGTTTGAATCGAGTCTGTAAGTCACACAGAGCTCGCGTAAAAAAAATCGTGAAAATAACTAAAGAATTGAATGATTAAAAATTTCAAAAATTCCTATGGATACTAGATTTTCTTATATTAAGCTCAAATCTGGAAAATCGTCTTTTTTTATAACCTACTTTCTTGAAAAAAATCGGCAGCCGAATCGCTGACCCAAGCCCGCAGGCTGCGGTCGAAAAGTAATGGATCTACCATTATATATATATATATATATCGGGGTGAAGCCTCTAAAAGGCGGAGAGGACGTAGAATCTGCATTTAGTGGATAGCTCATTGTAAAAAGCGTGATGATCCCAACACGTCCGGTCAATTCGCTTGCTTTTCCGTGACTGTTGAATTCATCCACGCATTGTTATGAACAAACCATTTGTTTGTTCTGTATTCAAAACATGTTGAACAACGCTTGACGCTTGATACGGCGGACTCATTCGAAGTTCAAGTTGCAAATTCACTTGATGATGCATCCTCTTTATTCTTCTCCGACGCCGCCATTCTGACAAATCACATGTCCCCATGTGAACTGATCTGCAAGAAATTTAATTCTCCAGCAGTGAAAGTTCGTTTTGAAGAAATTCAATTTTACTTTAATCATTTATAATCAACAGAAAACTTGAATTTCAGTTCCAATCCCACATTTCTTGACAAAGTAATTAATTTCGATACATGTGGGTAATTTTTGAAGACTAGAGAAGTAGTGTATATACGAGAGTTCTAATCCAAAGATGGCGGCGCTCCCCCCTAGCACCCCCCTCGGCCCGAGGGAGGCCGGATCTGGACCATACAATGGCGGCGCTCCCCCCCCGACCCTCGGCCCACACACAGCCACACACACACACACAAAATAATTCCTGTCGAGAGTTGTTTTCCGTCGAACGTCATAAACGGAGGTATTTGGGCGAGGGGTGTGGGCCCCGATTTTTTTATACCTGCACCACCCACTACCTGCTTTTCGTTGACCAATTTTCATTGCATGCTTGGAAAGCTATATATTGGTACTCTACTCGCAGCATTTGCACAGATTTTTACACTTAGGTGGGCATCCATCGTAGGTGGCCGCGGGTTCGCGGAGAGGGGGAGGGTGAAAACCTGTTCCAACATGCTGTTAGGCAAGATGCAGCCGCGGAGGCGGGTCAGTTCAAACGAGCAATAAACACCAAAAATTTAGGGATGGCGGGAGGGGGACTGCGGACCCCGTCGCCTCTGACGTCAATTTTTACATGAATTGCATCATCTCTGCAGAACCGGAAGAACAATCAAACCCAAAAATTTGGTGATGGGGGGATGGGTAAGGGCTGGGCCCAGTCGTCTCTGACGTCATTTTTCCTTCCTATATGCGCAGAACGCAATGCGCAACGCATCTCTGACGTCATTTTTCCCTCCGAGATGCGCAGAACGCAGTGCGCACCGCCCTCAAATTCTTGAGATTCATCTGTATAATGCAAGGTGCATCTGAAGACTTATCAGTCTTACACAATACGTGCAAGTGAAGACTTCAGAATATCTTCATCATCCGCGTCCAAGTCATGGCCGTCGAAGCGTATATGGGACTTGCAGAGCAGATGGAGGGGATGTACAATTTGCTGAGAGAGCAACCACCCGGAGAGAGAATGACGCTGTCATCAATCATTGGACTGATATTGGAATTGCGAATATCCAAGTTCTGCGCGATATTTTGATGCAATGAGGAACAACCGTTGGTGCGAAAATACGGATCCAACATACGATCGCACTCCTGCAATCTTGGGTGACGAAGATCAAGCAGTTGCAGCAGCGCACAGTGGTGACGGGTGGAAATATCGGTACTCCTGCGGGTGTACAGTGGGACGATGTTGATAGTGCTTTCGCCAGCCGAATCAGAAGGGAGATTGTCACAAATCTCCGTCATAAAAATTTGGACGTCTTTCTGGACGATGTGCAGCGCGTCGTCACTGAGAAGATGAAGCTCTTAACTTTGGTGGAGATCTCTTCGTGTTTGACATTTTCGAATTTGCACGATAATATGAGGTTAACCTTTACATTTCCCTCTTCGCGCAGTACCAGCTCCAACTTCTCGGTGACGACGCGCTGCACATCGTCCAGAAAGGCGTCCAAATTTTTATGACGGAGATTTATGACAACCCCCCTTCTGATTTGGTTGGCAAAAGCACTATCCACATCGTCCCACTGTACACCCGCAGGAGTACCGATATTTCCACCCGTCACCACTGTGCGCTGCTGCAACTGCTCGATCCTCGTCACCCAAGACTGCAGGAGTGCGATCGTATGTTGGATCCGTATTTTCGCACCAACGGTTGTTCCTCGTTCCATGGAAATATCGCGCAGAACTTGGATATTCGCAATTCCAATATCAGTCCAATGTTTGATGACAGCGTCATTCTCTTCTCCGGGTGGTTGCTCTCTCAGCAAATTTTACGTCCCCTCCATCTGCTCTGCAAGTCCCATATACACTTCGACGGCCATGACTTTGACGCGCATGATGAAGATATTCTGAAGTTTTCACTTGCACATATCGTGTAAGACTGATGAGTCTTCAGATGCACCTTGCATTTGTGACGTGGATTTTTCCCGCTCCTCGGTCACTCGGAGAAAATGACCGAGAACTTACCGCGTGCACAATAATTTGGCGTCCACGATGTACCCTGGATCTGAAACAATATCGCAAAGTTTTTGTTGGGCGCCTGGCGTGATTAATACGCCTCGAAATCATTAATACGCTATTCCTCGGGCATGTGCCCGATAGTTCAGTACCGCGGAGAGGGGAGGGGTAATTTTTAGACAGAGAGAGAGACACTCAAAATACACACGCTATTCAACAAAAGTAAAATAAAATCTTATATTTCACAATAGCGGTGATACAAAACAAAAAAAAAATATAATCAAAAAATCGCTCATCGCTAGTCTAAAACTAAACAGAAAATTACACGTAACCTACTCTATTTCTTACTCCAATGAGCTCGCGGCTCCCTAACGAAAACGTCACTCAACGATCACAAAATCCTCATACGCAATTCTTAATTTGCAAATTTGCCATTTGTTCTCCATGGCGATTATTGCTCGAAACGAAACTAAAACTAATTATTCGACGGTGCGCCGTCGGCCTACCGAACAGACGGCGTCCTCAATCTCACTCGAAATCTCACCCGACTCGGAGCTTCGACGCTACCGCGAGCTGTCCTAAATCTAAAGGAATCCGTAAACGCTACTATATTTTAAACGCAACTAAAATGCGATGCTCAAACTTCTCGTCTAAACTGCTGCTCAACGCAACGGCAATTTCGACTATACATCACCTAACCTCGACTCAACACTATTTTAACTGAACGTAAACTTAACTAAGCGCAAACACCACTACATTTAACTTCAACTAAACACAAGCTCAGAGTAACGCAACTCAATCTACATTATCTTAACTAACGGGTACGGAACTCAATGCAGGCGCAACTAAACGTAACTTAAACTATACGCAATCGCAACGCATCCGAACTTAATTCTTTTCAAAATCCCCCAAAACGTTACCCGCTAATCCGAGCACTCCAATTCGGTACTTCCCGACCTACTCGAGAGGTGACACTAAAAAAAAAAAACGATAACGCGGCTCGACCCGGTACGGCGAAATTCGGCTATACTTGATTTCACTAACGAGAAAGATTCAACTAAAACCCGTGACTCTACTCAACTTTTTCAGAAACTCAAAATTTACTTTACTTTAACCCGCGTACTCAGGCTACGTTCGTCAAGCAAAAGAATCGGCAAAAGAATTTCGAGTACTTCTCTACAACGCAAATCCAAAACGGCTATCCGTTACTCGGCAAGCCTTTCCGCAATTATGCTCGAAATTCAATCGCGGTGATAGAAGCAGCGCTTACCTTCTACATCCTTGCAACCCCCTTTCCATTCCCCTCGCGATTTTTGGGCGACTCCATTGCTTCGCGAAACTCCCCCAAAACGTGATTACTAATCACGACCGCCAGAACTAGAGTGGTTTCAAAAACCTACCACCTGCCGCAACACGGATCTCGATACGCCATCCCACACGTGACGTCATACCCCCAAGAATACGCAATAATCGATCCGTCATCGATTTCGTCGATCGCGCAACTCGACGCGCACCTTCGATAGCATCGCTGCGCAGAACTTAAAGCTAGCTCGCAATCTCGTCCTCCGCGCAGCTCCATGACGTCTTGGCGGTGAGCGTGGTGCTCCCTCGTCGCTAGTCGGTCCGTCGCAAGTTCGCTGGTCAATTGTTGGCGGGATGAAGGGGAAGAGACTGCGGCGCGCCGGCCGCCAGCGGGAATCGCGTCCACCTTGGATTCCCGCGATGCGGGGATCTGCGTCGGCTCCCCCTCCGCAGCCTCGACATCCTTCCTTCGCAATTGTTGCTAGTCCGCCACTTCGCAATTTCCTCGAATTCGGTGTCGACTTCTTGCCTGATGCCGTTGTAGCTCGAAAAATAAAAAAACAAAAAAAAAACCTGAAATATCTTACGCTGGTCGCTAAGGTGTCCCCTCTCGTAGTTTCGGATGCGTGACTCTAGTCCTGGCGCTCTTTTCCAAAAACTTCGCGACTCAATTTCAGAAATTCCTAAATTTTTGGTTCCGCTCAGGGTTCAAGGAGCCCCTTGTAACGGGCATCAAAATTGCCACGTTACAACTCTCCCCCCCCTAGACGGAACGTGGGGGGTGTCAGAGCGCCAGCGCTGCATCCCGCGAGCCGAACTCCGCGAGGTGACCGCAAGCTTAAGATAATTACACGCCAATGCGCAGTATTCATTGATCAACAAAAAAAATGCATCGATAACCGTATCCAAGAGACCTTCGTCTGGGTCACATCAGATGACCGAGCCTCCTGGTTTTCGCCACTACCGCCACTGCCTCCCTTCCCAATGGCAATTTCGTCACGGTGAGTGCTCGGACTCGCAATCGTATCCGGAATTATTGAGTACCACTTGCCACTGGGACTCACCCCTCGCACCCGCTTGTATTGGTATCATAACCGCGACCAACGGAGTCCAATAAACAAACCTTGACCGTGGAATCAAAACAACAAGAGGAAAGGAAAAAAAAAAAATTATACACGACAGCGCTCAGGATGGTGTCAGTCGAACCAACGCCACAGCTGTTTTCAAGTACAGCCTTCAAAACCAACCGGCCAATCAACAACGGTCTTCGAAATCCAAACATAATTCAAAATTCTAAACATTTTGTAGCGAACAAGAGGGGTCATCCCGGGCAAGCGTATCTGTTATGTAACACTGAGAACCCACACCCACAATCCTCAACTCAAGTAATTGCGATAGCGTCACAACACAAAAATCAAAAACAATAGTCTCGGGCTGAAATCATACACCGTCGCCCCTGCGGCACAAGAAAAAGAAAAACCAAACAAACTAAAAAAAATCAGCCGCGACCTGTAATCGAAAGTTCCGCAATCGTCCCGTGATAATAAAGAAAACGGAGATACGAAAGAAAAATTTAAATCAGAAATCCAAATAAAATTTAAACCAGAAAGCAAATGGAAAGGCGATAATAGCAGGCAAACCATCAGACGGGTAATGTGCGCGCGAACATACGCAAGGGTTTTCTCGGTCACCCGGTATATTCGCGACGTCGTAGCCTGAGTTATTTAATATTATTCGCCACCTGGTATACTCTATTTTATCTCCCGCTTAACCTACAGAACCTTACATTGCTAGTTCAAAATATCAACAAACCTAACCGAGGTGTGTCGCGACCTCTCTCTCCTAATCTCCGGCCGCTGTTGTCAACGATTCGCCAACGCTAACTGATTCCAGATTCGAAATTTTCACAGCGAAAACGCTACTATCTAAATCGGAAATTTACAGCGGAATTTCTCGACGGCCCCACGTTGGGCGCCAATTTGTGACGTGAATTTTTCTGCACCTCGGTCACTCGGAGAAAATGACCGAGAACTTACCGCGTGCACAATAATTTGGCGTCCACGATGTCCCCTGAACCTGCAATAAGACCACAAAATTTGTTGGGCGCCTGGCGTGGTCAACACGCCTCGAACTCGGTAATACGATATACCGCGACCATATGCTCGGTAGCTCAGTACCGCGGAGAGGGGAGGGGTAGTTTTTGGGTAGAGAGAGATACGCCACACGTACGTTGACAGGTTATTTCACAAAGCAGCGAGAAAGTTGAACAATATATTTCAAAATAGCGATAATACAAAAAAAAATTAAAAATAATAACAATACTGCGGAAGCTTGTCCTCGCGATCCTAAACGCAAGCGCTTAGCTTACAAAAAAAAAGAAGAACGAGCAAGCAAAATAATCAATCAAGAAGAAAAAAAAAAGAGAGAAAACAAAAATATGAAGGGATCCCGAAGACCTCTACGGCCTACGTGCGCTAGTCACTATACTACTCGTGACCGCTAACTTACACACTAAAAGAAACCAAAAGCAAAATCGGACGCGACGCGCTGCTCGCGATCGTCCACTACAAAACGGCGCTAATCGCCAACTTAATACTAACTGATTATGCCAAAAAAAAACTAAACTGAGGCGAGGCTCGTCGCGGCACCCACGACCCTCCTCTAGGAACGCATATTTTTATTAGTGCGCACCCGAGCTTCACTTTCTCTGCGACGGCGGGACGCAGTCGCGAATTAAAATGCTCCCCGTGAGACTGCTCGCAACCTACACGACAACGGAGGGTGTATCGGACGAAGTAAAATGACCCCGTGTAACGGATTTCGGTTACACTCAAACCTGAGGCAATAATGTCTCGGCTCAACCCGTGACTCGACTCGATTTCCTGGATTCCCCGAAATTAACGCTACTCCCTTACGCGCAACTCAGGCTACGGTCACCAAGCAAATGTATCGGCTAAAGAATCTCGAGTACAGTTGCTAACGCCAATCCTCACTGGCTATCCGTCCTCGGCAAGCCTTTACTAATGACCTCTCGAGATTCCCTCGCAAGAAGGTTAACAGCGCTTACCGCTCCACATCCACGAGACGAACGGGCCCACTCCCTCGTGATCTCTGGCTGCCATTTTTCGCAAATTCGTCACAATAGAGAAAAGAAACAACGCACACTCGATTAGCTCACCCGTCCTCTATAAACGCCAGAACTTGAGTGATCTCGGATGGTCGCAACGCCGATCTCGTCACGCTCATTTTTCGTGACGTCATCACCCTAAGAATGCGCAACAATCGATCGGTCATCGATTTTGGGAATTGCGCAACTTGCCGCGCACCTGTCGTCTCTACGCGGCGCAGAACTTAAGGCTAGATCGCGATGTCGTCTCCCGCGCAGCTCTACGTAGTCCTGGGGTTGGGCGGGGTGGTGCTCCCTCGTCGCTAGCTGGTATCTCGCGGTTGCCTTGGTTGGGCGTAGGCGGGGTGAGCAGGGAGGCTGCGGCGCGCCGGCCGCCAGCGGGAATCGCGTCCGCCTTGGATTCCCGCGCTGCAGGGATCTGCGTTGCCTCCCCCTCCGCAGCCTCGGTGTCCTTCCCGCGAGATCTCCGTGGTTTCGCCTTGCCTCGAAAGATGTTCGGCGTCGGAGTTGGTCGCTGGAGGGTAGCCGGTGCACTCAAAAAAAAATAAAAAAAAACAAAAGCCTGAAATATCTTGGTCGCAATGAGCTATTTCGTCCCTGCCGAAGCTCGGGTGCGTGACTCCAGTTCTGGCGCTCTCTAGGATTATTTCGCGACTCGATTTTCTAAACCCTGATTCCGGGATCTCGCCCAGGGTTCAGGGAGTCTCTTGCAACGGGCAGGCCTAACCGAACTGCCACCTCACACATTATACAGATGAATCTCAAGAATTTGGGGCGGTGCGCACTGCGTTCTGCGCATATCGGAGGGAAAAATGACGTCAGAGATGCGGTGCGCACTACGTTCTGCGCATCTCGGAGGGAAAAATGACGTCAGAGATGCGTTGCGCATTGCGTTCTGCGCATTTCGGAAGGAAAAGTGACGTCAGAGACGACTGGGCCCAGCCTTTACCCATCCCCCTATCCCCAAATTTTTGGGTTTTATTGCTCTCCCGGTTCTGCAGAGATGATGCAATTTATGTAAAAATTGACGTCAGAGGCGACGGGGTCCGCAGTCCCCCTCCCACTATCCCTAAGTTTTTGGTGTTTATTGCTCGTTTGAAGTGACCCGCTTCCGCAGCTGCATCTTGCCTAAAAGCGTGTTGGAACAGGTTTTCACCCTCTCCCCCTTCCCTTCTCCGCGAACCTGCCGCCACCCATGATGGATGCCCACCTAAGTATAAAAATCTGTGCAAATGCTGCGAGTAGAGTACCAATATATAGCTTTCCAAGCATGCAATGAAAATCGGTCAACAAAAAGCAGGTAGTAGGTGGTGCAGGTATAGAAATATCGGGGCCCACACCCCTTGCCCGAATACCTACGTTTATGATGTTCGACGGAAAACAAGTCTCGGCAGGAAATATTTTGTGTGTGTGTGCGCGCGTGTGTGTGTGTGTGTGGCTGTGTGTGGGCCGAGGGTCGGGGGGGGGGAGCGCCGCCATTGTATGGTCCAGAACCGGCCTCCCTCGGGCCAAGGGCCGAGCTAGGGGGGAGCGCCGCCATCTTTGAATTAGAACTCTCGTATATACACTACTAACGACCCTGGTCCGCAATTACGCGAGTGGGTGAGCCAAATAGAAAAATACCAGATTTCAATGCTTTAATGCTATTGCTAGTATCTACATATATGCAATGTATGACGGAGAAGAACGAATTTGGTGAAAGAATGAATCAAAACGAAAGCGTACTCCTTCTAATCATTTTTATCACCTAATTTTCCAGTTGCGTCGATGTGAATGGTATTCCAAGGCTACTTTAGGAATGGGATGTAATTCGGCCTGGATTTTTCCCGAATTTGTTTCAGAAATTTTGCATGTCAAGCAATTTTCAACAAATTTTCGAACATGTCTTGACATTCCGTCAAACCAGAATGAATCATAAATTTTCTCAAGGGTCTTTTTCCATCCTAAATGTACCAATGCTTCGTGGGTAGCGTTAATAACTGACCATCTGTACGCGCGTGGAAAGATTGGTAGAGACCGCGTTTTCCCGGGTCTTTGTATTTTGCGATAAAGAATTCCAGAGCGTAATTCGTAAGTTTTTGCTAATTCGTTATTCAAATTTTCACCAGTCAAATTTTCAGTTAATTTCGAAATTTATTCATCTCGTTGCTGTTGAGCTAAAAACCATGTATTTGAGAGATTCGTTAAATTGACCTCTTTGTGCTCGGGTTTATTATAATTTTCTTTTATTGAATCTGGTAACGGATTTCTCGAAAAGAAGTCCGCATGACTTATTTTCTTTTCATTTCGGTATACTATATTGAAATCGAAAGCTTGAAGAAAAGCCCACCATCTACTCGTATGCACTCTTGGGGTAAGATCAATTTTTTTTTCTCGACGATTGCAAAGAGTTGCAATCTGTGATGACAAGGAATTTTCGTCCGTATAAAAAGTGTCGAAAATGTTTAACCGCGTTAACAGTAAGTGTTTCCAACTCATACGAATGGTATTTCGATTCAGCTGGTGAGGTCCGTTCACTGAAATAAGCAATCACGCGCAATATATTTCCTTTTTTTGCATTAGAATTGCCCCATAGCCTATTGAACTTGCATGAGTATGTAGTTAAGTTGGACAATTCGGGTCGAATATTGTCAGTACTGGCTCATTGGTAACTACTGAAATTATTTATGTTCTAATATTCTTTCGTAATTCTTTCCATTGAATGTTTCCTTTTGTTGCGGAAGTTGGCGCGTATAAAGGAGCCGCAATTTGAAAGAACCTAGGAATGAATTGACGGAAGTAAGATGCCAAACCAATGACTTGCCGTAATTGTCTTACCGTTTTAGGAGAGGATAAAGATATTGAAGCTGAAATTTTCTTCGTATTTGGTTGGATTTCTCCGTTGCAAACTTCATAACTAAGATGCTCTAATTTTTGTTTTAAGAAAGAGCATTTTTAATGTTGAAAGTAAAGCCGTTATCTATCAAAACTTTGAATACAAGCTTCAACCTCTCCAGAGCTTCGTTCTCATTCCATGCAACAATAAGAATATCATCCATGTAAATAATGACAAAACTATTCACTAATTCTCCCAAAGCCTTGTAAACGGCCATCTGGAAAACAGATGGTGCATTTCGAAGCCCGAACGGCATGGACGGATATTCATACTGTTCATTATGAGTCATGAAAGCTGTATATTCGATTGAATTTTCATGGATAGGGACCTGATGGAATCCGGATGCCATATCTAAGCTAGAAAAGTATTTCGCCCAATGTAACCTATTTACTTGGTCAGAAATTAGTGGCAATGGGAATCTGTCAGGTACAGTATTATCGTTTAGTTCTCGATGATCTACACACATTCTGTCTGATCCGTCTTTTTTCTTCACGAGAAGGATAGGGCTAGCGAATGGAGATGAGCTTGGGCGGATTACGTTTGCAGCAAGTAACTGTTTGATTTTATTTTGAACTATTTTTTGTTCATTGTGGCTCAATCTATACGGACGTCTATATACCGTCTTATTTGGATCTTTCAGGCGAATTTGCATTGGGTCCGTTTTAGCAGGTTGCTTTGGTGTGCCGGTTAGAAAATGCTCTCTAAATTCTTGTAAAACTGAGAGCAACCGTTCTTTCGACTCGAAAGAAATTTCAGTCTCAATTCTGTCAAAATTTACTTCGATTGATTCTCCAATTTTGCAAGCATCGACACGGATTTCACGCTTTAATTTCAATTCGTTCGAAGATACGAGTACAGTCAAACCCTGACTCAAAATTTCACGACCAATCGAAATATCACTCCTTAAATAATGACTTGACAGAACATGAAAAACAATTTCTAGGGCAACATCGTCAATGTTCACTTTGGTAAGAATTTGCAAAGTACTATGGACACTTGTTTGTCCAATTCCAGTCATAGTGACGATATTATCGAGTCTTTACCCGGAGAACCTTGACGACACTGATTCTTTTATTAAAGAACATTCGGCACCAGAATCAAAATTAAATGAAAACTGCTCACCTGTATGCCTCAAAATGCCAGAAGGCGAATTCACTTCACAAATATCCACTCGTCGTTCGATATTGGATCCGTTGAAGTGTCCTGACGATGGCTTCTTATTCAATCCAGGACGTTGCGAAGAATAATGCACAGGTTCCTTGAACTTGAAACAGGTTATAGGCTTCCTCGCGTCACTGCTTGGAGATGCTTCTCTCTGGCACACATTTGATGCTGCATTTTTCTCTTGTCTTTGATAGCACACGGACGATTTATGCCCGATCTTTCCACAGGTGAAACACTTCAGATGACTGGTAGACGATTTTCCTTTAAATCGTTTTGCTTCAGTCTGACGTTGTTCAGTGTGAAGTTCCGAGTTTTTCCTCTTCAAGTAATATAGTGCCTTTAGTTTTTTTTTAAATTTATTCCATGTTTCAATTCCTTCCGTGAAAGCAAAGCGTTAAAGTCGTGGTTCAAATCGAGAAATGTGACTGAGGACGAAGGACACAGCAATCTGTTCCATAGAGAGATTCTTCCATCGGTTCATTAACGAAGTTATTATAGTAGCTGAATACACGGCAATACATTCACCTTCCTTTGGCCTTCCTTGATTAAGATTCATTAAGAAAGCAGCGAGGGTTTCCGGACATTAAAATCATGGAGAAAATATTTCTTGAAATTCATTCCAATTTAATCCGGCAAATACGTTTTGGGTCAGCCAGGATAATGCCTCTCATTTTATCGCACGGCTCAAGGCGTTCATGAGCGACGCTCCTTTCAGGGGATGTTGTGACATACACATGTCTGCCGTACGAATCCAAGCTTGAATATCGCGCACCATTTCTGGGTCAAATTCAGGTAATTGAATTTTCGTCTCAGAAGGTTTCTTCACTGCCTCAATAATCTGAATAAAAAAACCAATCCGCTCACAATACCGTGAATGTTCTCTTTCTCGATCTCTATCTCTATCTCTATCTCCATCTCCATCTCCATCTCCATCTCCATCTCCATCTCCATCTCCATCTCCATCTCCATCTCCATCTCCATCTCCATCTCCATCTCCATCTCCATCTCCATCTCCATCTCCATCTCCATCTCCATCTCCATCTCCATCTCCATCTCCATCTCCATCTCCATCTCCATCTCCATCTCCATCTCCATCTCCATCTCCATCTCCATCTCCATCTCCATCTCCATCTCCATCTCCATCTCCATCTCCATCTCCATCTCCATCTCCATCTCCATCTCCATCTCCATCTCCATCTCCATCTCCATCTCCATCTCCATCTCCATCTCCATCTCCATCTCCATCTCCATCTCCATCTCCATCTCCATCTCCATCTCCATCTCCATCTCCATCTCCATCTCCATCTCCATCTCCATCTCCATCTCCATCTCCATCTCCATCTCCATCTCCATCTCCATCTCCATCTCCATCTCCATCTCCATCTCCATCTCCATCTCCATCTCCATCTCCATCTCCATCTCCATCTCCATCTCCATCTCCATCTCCATCTCCATCTCTATCTCCATCTCCATCTCCATCTCCATCTCCATCTCCCTCTCCATCTCCCTCTCCCTCTCCCTCTCCCTCTCCCTCTCCCTCTCCCTCTCTCTCTCTCTCTAAGTATCACGTCGCGGGCGGCTTAACCCGACCTCCCCGACTCAGCCATAGATTTGAATACGAGTGGAACAAATAAAATCTTTTTTGACATCAAAATAATGCCAAGCTCGTTGTTAAAACTCGTTTTATTCATTGCTTTTGATTTTAAAAAGAAAAGAAGAAATTGATTCGAATAATGGGTGGCAGATAAAGGAAGTAAGAGCTGGCTTAGGGTACTCAAGATATAGGAAATGGAGTTTGTGGGCCAACGAGAAAGGGGAACTCAGTGAGTCCCAGTTGCCCTTATTTAACAAGCATTATTGAACAGGGTCACATCGACACAATAGTGGTTCTCTCTCCTTCCATTTAGATATGACACTTTCGGCTGATTCTTACTATAGAGATATTAAGATAGAGGCGGTGTGGCAGCGCTCAAAGCGTCCAGGAAATGGAAAGAGATGACAAGTCTCACAGCCGTGTCTGTCCCTTTCGCACTATTATCGTTGGAGAGAGATAGGAACGGCTGTCTGATCTTTCTTACTTCTCTGTTCAGCGGACTTTTCCACTAACAGAATATTTACGACCGTGATTGTAGCTCATTTCAACCTTAACTCAAATAATAATAATCAAAGTTGCCGGAACATGCAACGAAGTAGAGAGTGGAATCAACTGTTTGGATAAGTGGC
This sequence comes from Neodiprion lecontei, assembly GCF_021901455.1. Taxonomy (NCBI): domain Eukaryota; kingdom Metazoa; phylum Arthropoda; class Insecta; order Hymenoptera; family Diprionidae; genus Neodiprion; species Neodiprion lecontei. The sequence continues at coordinate 12,834,373 of NC_060266.1, read as the reverse complement.
GGATTTTCATTTAACAGTGGCAGAATTTAGTGTTATTTCGTAATCTTTTATTTTGGTTCCGTTTTTGTAACTCATTATCTTTTTTTTTATTTGAACAATGATTGCTGAACTAGGCTAAGCTGTGATAGCTTGATACATCAACGTCTTGTAAACAGGGTGGTTCCTGTGATGGGTTAGCATTATTGATTTATAGATGTTGATTTTTTTGTGAATGTGTAACTAGAATAATTTCCCACAAACGTGAACTTAAGACCCACGATTTACAAAAGACAACCTCAAACATTGTACCAAAAATTGATGTGGTATGGTGAAAAAGTTTTTCAATACATACTAAGATTCCACTGGAGCTGACACTCATCGAGTGAAGCCAGTGAGTAAGTCATATCATGTTGGTTGAGTTAGTACATCATGTTGGTCTTAATTTATGAAATTCTTTTGAGAAATTGAGAATTCTTTTTCAAACATATGTGTGATTCATTAAGATTTTTATTATTTCAAGTGGAGTTCTAGAAAATGCATTCTAACGGCACAATGAACGTCAATCGCAGTCTGCTTCACTAATTGTGTTTTCTATACATTTCTTTATACCCAGAAGAGTCTACAGAAATTATTTATGTATCAGTATCGATGATCATCCACATTTTCCAATATATTATATACATAACCTGACAGTTATACCTTCTATATAATTAGGTTTGCACGAGAAAGTACGTCACTGAATTGAGCATGCACTGTGGAACAAACATCAGTCCAGGGCACAAAGTGCGTAACAAATCGTACGTCGTAAAATCGATGGCGAACAAAGGGCAAGATTCAATAAAATCTGCAGAATGTCACGAGTGTGCGGCATGAGCTGGTATGTATACGCAAGGCAATACGTTTTGACGTAAAATATGTGTGAAGTATCTTCAATTTAGTATCTTGTTAGACAGGTGGATGCAAGTATCCTATTGCCTCTCTTATGCGGGTTCACCAACAAAGCGTAGATCTTGCATCTACAAAAATCAACTGATACTGGCAAAAAGCATAGGACAAAGGTTGAAATATGCAAGAAACTGAGCTCTAACTAAACAACGCAATCCAAAAACAATCCGTCAGCTGCATGGCACATGATGCAGAATATGTTCGCCATTCTGTACAACAAACAAGTTGCTGTACAAGCATTTGCTGGCCTTGGTATTTCCTTTTTGAGCTCTGTTACTCCCGAAAGTTGATTGTATTATATTTCGTGCTTGCTAGTCCCAGGTCTATGCTAGTTCAGTTTCTGTTCATTCGTTTATCATCAGAGGTTGGATATTTTTGTGCTACACAATGCGAGCCATAAGGTCCACAGATGATAACTTAAACACTATTTATGGTTCAATATATTCTTCAAGACATGAAATGTATAGTACTCTGTTTTACGTGATCTATCTTTCTATCTTTCCTGAATATTTACATTCTTTCTATATTTTAGACACTGAAAGCTTTGACTGAAGCAGAATTGGTGTAACATGTGCATGGGGAGCTAGTTTTTCAAATATTAACGAACCGAACGCAGAATCAAACATCAGCAACGAGGGACTATTCACTTGAGTATTAGTTCTCAATCACCAAACATCACTGGAACTCGAGTTGTACTATAATATTGAACGTCACGTGGAAATCCATATGCTGAACATCTCGAAACGTTTATGGGAAATCCATACTACATTTCAATTTCTGTATTGATTTATAGATTCTATGCCTGGTCGTGAGAAATAGAGTGTAAAATAAGTTTTTCACTAGTAATCACCGCTCTGTCCAAGAGCGAGAGACGAAGGTTTCGTCACTCGTATGGATGATCCGTAATACTTTTGAATCTTTGTATTGATTCATAGATTCTATGCCTTCTCATAAGTAATAGAGTGTGAAGTAAGTTTTTCACCAGTAAGCCCCGCTCTGCCTCAAAGCGAGAGACGAAAGTTACTCGTCACTTGTGTGGGAGATCCATACCACTTTTCAATGGCAGTATTGATCCGTGGTTTTATGATTTGTCGTAGATAATCGATTAGAGGGTGAAGTGAGTTACTTTTCACCAGTATACACCGCTCTGCCCAAGAGCGAGAGACGAAAGTTACTTGTCAGTTGTGTGGGAGATCCATACCACTTTCAATCTCAGTATTGATTCATCGATTTTATGCTTTGTCGTAGATAATATATTAGAGGGTGAAATAAGTTTTCACCAGTAAATACCGCTCTGCCCAAGAGCGAAAGACAGAAGTTTCGTCACTTGTATGAAGTAAGTTACTTTTCACGAATAATCACCACTCTGTCCAAGAGAGAGAGAGACGAAAGTTTGGTCAGTTGTGTAGAGAATATTTCTCCTATAAAAAAGTTGATATTCCACTAATCAAATCAAACTTTGATTCCTCGTAAACTTAACATTCGTTGAATGCAGAAATAATGTACATTTATGTATGTGAATAATTTGCGTAATCCGTTCATGATTTTATGCAATCGATTGCATACATTGCGATGCTGATGAGCATTGTTGTGAAAGATTCACGAATTTTTGCAATGCAGCGGGCGTCTTCTATGCAGGTTTCTACTATTGAACCTGGTTAGAAGATGCGCGCTGCGCCACCTAGCGGTGTGCGGAGGTACCTTGGTACTCTGCTCTGCATTACCGCGTTGGAAGGGGGCCGCATCGGAGTTTTCACGCAACTTTAAAAGCACCTTAAATCCGGCATAATATGATAATTCGGCACGGTAACTTGAGGTTCGATGACGGGAGGGAGTGGTCGACCATCGTTCCTTCTTAATCTCGAGAACAGTTCGTTGAACAACATATCCCTTCTCCTTCCGTCCTCAACGATCACCCAGATCGCTGCTTCCACACTATTCGTGTTACCGCGTGGATTTCCTTCCGAATCCTGCCGAACTTCGGGCGGATCCTCGACCTCCATATCGCTCTCAGCACTTCCATTCACCGTTTGGCTAGTCGTTTGATTTGTCGTTGCGCCAATTGGATGCGCAGAAGGCACTACTTCTACCAAGAGAACCAAGCTTCTTTCGGTTTCTTTGCCTCTGCCCAGGGAATAATCTCCGCCATCGCACGAGAGGTACGATAAATTACTCCATGTATGACTCATTTTATTAATTGAATCACCGGATCGTACCGTCCTCATCATTTCTCCATAAAATTGGTCGAATCGATCCTCCGGTATAGACGGAATGTTCTCGTTCATTCCTGCAGAACTATCGGTATTACTCGCAAATTTTCACTAGTCTTAACCTCTGTACCGTTGGCAATTAATCGTACACTCTTTTCCGTTAGAACACGTTATCCGATTTTCGAACTTCACGTGATCTCTATTTAGAATTTGTTTCACCTTTTAGGTAGACTTTACGGATACATCCCACTTCCGAATGAAGACAAGGCTTAAAATTTAAACAAGTAACGAGTGGAGAAGAGGTAATTTCGGCAGAAAATAGACGTTGGAGGGTCGGCAATATGCAACACAAATATATGATAAGATATTTCAATTCAATTATATTATAAACGACTGTAGTTTGTAATAAATAAATAGTTAATTATACTAACAACAGAATAACTTCACAACTGTTCGGATCATTCGCGCGTTTTGGTTGCTTATAATCTCCCGTATAAATTCATACGTCTTCCTTCATCCATTCTCACGTACGTACTCTCTTTCCTTTCGAACTCATACCTTTTTTACGTCGTTTACTCTCACTCTCCCTAATCCACTTTTTTCCCGTTCGGTCATCGACAATACATATAACTTGACGAATACGTTTCACACACAAGCAAACATACTTACATACGCGAAGAATTAATTTTCATACAGATACACATTCATATAGAACAACCTTTAATAAATGCGTATTTCTTGAGATATTGTGATATCTCAAGATCCAAAACTCACCCTGAATTATTCTGTCTTATTGTTTCATTATTTTGGTGAAATTATATAGCCTACGAGTGTTCGTTTTTTATCTCCTCAAAATTGCCCGTTTACTCTCTGCAGTATTAAGCTATCTGGTGCCAAGAGTATGTAGCCGAGGATTAGCAAGGCTGACAATCGAGATGCGTGATAATCACGTCATCGCGCAAGGCGCCCAACAATATCTCGCGATATCTTTTATGAGATCAATTTTCATCATAAGTTCTCGATCACTTTTCCAGGTAACCGAATGCATTGCATTTCGGGCGTCACAATGTATACCTTGAATGTTCTGTTGTTTTCTATAAATTGTTACAACCAAACCAGATTCTAGATATTCATTAATTATTCGGAAGTGGGTTGAGTTTGAACTTGCTTCATCTCACGTTTTGTTCTATTATTATCATTTTTTATTGTTTCGAGTATTCGTTTTTGGATAGGACGCGCGTCGACAAGATCGATCGCCTTTTACTAACTTTTAACGTGTTCTTGTTATTCTACATGCTGCTATAAGCCTTGATAGGCTTGATTATCGTATTGATTAATTAGAACGTTACAGATGCTTATTGTGGGCATATTTTCCACATGTGGTGCATTCTGTGCATGTCACCTTGATGAATTTTGTTTTAACCGTGCTTTGGAATGATGAGCAGCTCTGATGTGGCGTAGATGACCATCGTGACTCATTTTTCTTTACTCAAATATATGTATAGATTAGTCTTGACTTATTTATTGGTTAAACCACCAAGAGGAAGCAATGCGGCTGGAGATGAAGTAATTGACGTTCTATTGAAAGAGGATTTCCTTTTTCTCCGATGATTCATCGCTTTTCGGTAATTTTTTGGTGAAGAAACTATACAACAGTTCCATGCAAAGTATGGCTTGTTGATTCATTCATCTCTCATCCATTTACAAAAATATAAAAAAATCATTCCTTCCCAAAAATACGCCTGCCACCTCCCTCGACGCGCGTTGATCCCCAATTGACGCTATGCACGATTTCAGTTTGCCCATTAATCCTGCAATAAAAACTTAGGAACATTTTACTTTACAAACATGTAGCTATCATTTGACGGAGTAGGAAAATGAAATTGTTGATCCGATAATGTTGTGCACTCAAAATATCGCTTGACCCAAAACAATAGATCAATCGGTTTGTTATGAACAAAAAAATATCAAACGTGTTGTTTTTTTTTGTGTGTGTAAAGTGAAATATTTTTGCTACTATTCTAGACAGAGGTAGCAGTACCTCTGAATATGAATAAAAAAGGAATTCGTTTTACTAACTCTAGAATACAAGGCTTCATTGCCTATCAAGAGTGATCAAATACGCTAAAGTTACCACCCTGAGATTCGATAACGTAATAATTTAAACTGATATCGATGAAAACTTTAGGGTATATAAAGAATTCATCGCTGAAGTTGTTTGACCTAATCTCTCTGTTGGAACATGGTACATTAAAAACTTTAAATACGTGAAAGCTCAATGCTGAAACACTCTTTGACATAACGGGTTGTTGTCAAAAGTTCGGTGCCATTACCGCGTATCGGATGTGACAAACACGAAATCCTCCAGACCCGCAACGTTATCCATTTCTGCTTTATGACAGGAATATATATCATATATTAACAATGTAATATCAACAATAATATAGAAAACAAACACGCAAGGGAAAGCAAAAAGCCTCTCAACTCAGTCATGTACAAGAGCAAAAGTAATATACTACATTGCAGCAGAGAAGTGATGTATAATCACCTGAAAGATACAAATCTAGAAAGTCAGAGAGACAAAGAGCATTGAAGCCATATTTGGTAATCACCTTATGGGAAGCTTGGGCTGATCGTCAAAGACTCAAGTTGTTGGGTTACAATGCCTCACATTTTTATACGTTATAATAGACATTGACGTCGATAAATTGTTTATAATAAATGATTGAAAGTACATGATTATTATTCATTATTTATATTGATTATTAGGTACCAAGTTGATTTTATGATATAGCTAAGTATATTGTTATGAGTTGTGTAATTATTGTACATGATAATTGCCGAATATACTCCCTATTTAAATGAAAAATGATATTATAATCCTACACGGATGTTTAAATAGATTGATTACGATCACTAAAAGCAGTTAAACATGATTCACTGTTTTGTATTAGATCGCAGAAAATCTAGAAATAAGCTATGACGGTTGAATATATGATGTGTGTAAGGGAAAAAAATATACAATTTAGCTTTTATTTGACGATTCAAATTAATTCGAGGGCAATTCATCAACAGTTTCAAAGAGATCGTTAAATTGCCTAATGCTGGTGATTTTGATACATGCTGATAACGGCATAATAACATCGTCTAAATAAATTTTGACATTCAGCCCTGCAAATACAGTCATACTAAAACGTATCTTCAAACTCCAAGAATAAATTGTTGCCTTTCATGAAACACCAAACCGTTGAAGACAGCTGAACTCAATCTAGATAGTTCTACATATATTGAAAACTCAAGTTTTTAATGTTTCTCTGTGCGCGTATTATTCCTGCCCTGATTCCTACCTTCTCTACTAGTAACTAGTACCAACCACAGAAATGTAGCGCGTAACGAACGAAACTGTGGAACGTGAGGACCTGAATTGAAATCTCCAGTATGTCAAGAACGACCTGAGCGGGAGCTGAACTCCGTCAATGTTCTCTGCACATTCCGCAGTCCTTTACAGGATTGCAGGTAATTCTAATAAACATCTTGAGCTAGGTGATAGGGGGGGGGGGGGGGGGGGGGTGACTACGTCGCCCGATAGATTCCACGGACCCCCGGAACTTTGCGGGATATCTGGGAAACGGTGTAGCAGAATCGATTTTCTTCGCGGCCTACGATGATTCATGAAGAATAGATTCCGACGGAAGCATTAAATCACCCAAATTCAGGAACGTTTTCCGTCGCCTTAATCGTAAAATGTGTGCGTTTCACTTATGTCGTTCGAAATCAGAGTCTACGCACTTTCTATCAAAAAATTAACATAACAACTTCATTTTTCACGTTCTTTCGAAAAAAAATTGCTCAAAATCGAAAAAATTGCGACAATATACGATGCATGAATAGAAAATTCAGCTCGGAATCATGGTACTCTGTTTTTACCGGCGTTGCCGAAAACTTCCGAGAGATGATGCGAGACGAGAATTCTTAGTGGTGATTCCTGGGTAAGTCGGCCGTACGAGTCTGTCAGTAGACTGATTTTTTCGATACACTGGTCAAAATAATCAACCATCAGTGACAGCGACGCGTGGGATACACAAATATTCAAAAATGCCATCGGGCTTTTGTTTTCGTGGTCAATAAGAAGAAAAAAACCGACGGCGTCGTAGGGGAGAGTGGGGGAATTGCGAACACCTAAGGGAAAACTAAAATAAAATAAAACCATATTAAGTGATCAACCTTACGTTTTTATACTCAACAGTTATGAATTTTTGAATATAATCAAGTTATAAAAAAAAAAACTAAACATCTGGTGTCCGGGATGGGTAATCGACAGCATGTGGGGTAATTATGGATACTGAGTGGGGTAATCCCGGACACAATCTAATTAGCGTAAAAATCGCATAAAAAGCCCGTCGGAGTGCTTTTCCCATTTGTGCACTTCTCATGGGCCCATAATCTAGATTTATAACACATTATCGAGTCTTCGGTGATTGGTTGTACATATTTTTCGTTGCAAATTGGACAAAAATACTCTTCTCGATTCTTCGATTTGACTTTTTTATTGTCATTTTTTTTTTGTTGCATGTATCATTTTCAAATGCTTTTAGATTCTTCACGCCTCTATTAATTTTATTTTTACTATTAATCTTTTCATTAACTTTAATCTGATCTTTTTTCTTCCTTTTTCGTTCTTTTCCTTTAAAGCATCTTTCATGGGGGTGCTGGTTATTATAATTGAATGCCTCTTTCTAGAAGTTTCTCTTGTTTTGGGTTGTGATATTTGGGGAACAGTAACAATTTCCTGAAGTGGAAATGATTCGTCTAACTGAGCTATTTGGCTGATTGGCTTTATCATCTGAGCCTCAGATGTTATAGGTCCTTTCTCCTTTGATGCTTGTGTTTCCTGACCCTCTGGTGGTTGAACATTTGACGAGGGTATTGATTGAGTATCAGGCAATGTCGCTTCTAAGAACTGTTCATCAAATTTTGTTGTATCTAATGGCCAAATACCAGCTGCCCGGAATCCATTTGCTGCTTTCTCAATATTGCTGAACCGATTGAACGCTTTAGTGAAAAGTTCGACGACTTCTTACTGAGTAATCCTTTGGCCTACGTTGGAAGCCATGTATAAATCACGTTCGCGGTTATATGCAGTTTTGAGGGGTTCAAAATATGTTAAATCCAGAGGTTTCATTCGATGTGACGTATGCGGTGGAAGAAATAACAATACTATTCCATTCTGGCGACAAAGCAGATAGCAAGCAAGGCTAACGTGGCTTTTGTGGTTATCCAAAACAAGTAGAATTGGTTGTTCAACAGATGGCTTTGCATATGAGATAAGATGACGTAACCAATCTACAAAGTGGTTTTCGTTCATCCAACCCAACTCGCTAACTGCTGCTATCAGATCAGAATCGCCTCCACTCAACAATTGAGCATTCTGTTTTTTCCGCTTAAAAATGAAAAACGGAGGAACATAATTCCCTGAGGGACTGAATGCGCAAACAACTGTTGTTGTAGTTCCTCTTTCACCACTAGTTATCATACCGACTTGCTTCTGGCTTTTTGTATCTAGTATCCTGGAATTTCTCTGCACATTAGAAATGCCGGTTTCATCAACATTATATATGCGAACAGCATCAAACTGATATTTTGTTTGGAGTGATTCCAAGTTATTGAAAAACATTTTCACGTCTGTTTCGTTAAAGGCAGTAATTCTATTGATAGAAGTAGATTCAGGTCTACGAAGCGAAATATTAGGATGCCTTTTCTTGAACCCATAGAACCAGTCCTCACCTGCCATTTGGGTTTTTTTTTGTCAAAATTATGCTTCAAATTATTGACTTCGGCAAATTTGAAGGCTATTTTGCGGACCACTTCAACAGTTAAACCATAAAACTGTTTACTGCATTTCAAAATATGATCCTCTAGTTCTACTTCTTGTTCTTGAGAAAATATAGCCTTTCTTCCAGTTTTTGGAGTCATAATAATTTCTTGTTTAAGATAGTCATGTAGAGGTGTGTTCAAAAAGTAAGGTGACTTTTCTAATTTCGCGGGCTATGTCCGTTCGATCTTCGATTTTTTTTTATGTTATGTTGGTACACTTGTCCCGAACATCTGTACACAGTTTCAAGTGTATAGCATGTTTAGTTTGTTTTTGACAGATACAAAGGTGAGACGTATTTTGGTGTGCTCGGCGATTTTTTGCTATCAAGAAAAATGGATCAAAGAATTTGCATCAAATTTTGTGTAAAAAATGGAATTAAGTGCTCCAAAACACTTGAAATGTTGACAGTGGCATACGGTGAGTCTACTCTTAGTAAAAAAACGTTTATAAGTGGTACAAGCTCTTCCAAGATGGCCGAGAAGATGCCAATGACGAACCTCGCTCTGGACGCCCCAGCACGTCAACAACAGATGAAAACGTTGAAGCAGTGAAGAAAATTGTTTTTGAAAATCGTCGAATCACTATCAGAGAAGTTGCTGAGGATGTTGGCATATCGGTTGGCTCGTGCCATGAAATTTTTTCGGATGTTTTGGGTATGAGACGTGTGTCAGCGAAGTTTGTTCCGAAACTGCTTAATTTTCACCAGAAGAATCGTCGCATGAGCATCGCTCAGGAGCTGTTGAATGACGTCAATGATGATCCTGATTTACTCAAAAGGGTCATAACTGGTGACGAATCATACCAGCACTTAATTCCATTTTTTACACAAAATTTGATGCAAATTCTTTGATCCATTTTTCTTGATAGCAAAAAATCGCCGAGCACACCAAAATACGTCTCACCTTTGTATCTGTCAAAAACAAACTAAACATGCTATACACTTGAAACTGTGTACAGATGTTCGGGACAAGTGTACCAACATAACATAAAAAAAAATCGAAGATCGAACGGACATAGCCCGCGAAATTAGAAAAGTCACCTTACTTTTTGAACACACCTCTATAGTGCTTTTTGACACAGAATAAGTAATAGCTGCCTTTCCTAGTGAAAGTGTTTTGTTTCTGACAGTCTGTTAAATATTGGATTAGGAAGTAAATAAAGACTAATAGTTTAATAAAACAATAGATATATATATATTCAGAGGAGTACAAGTAGATTGTGCTCGATCGTCGAGCTCGAACTGGCGTATCGAAAGGATCTCGCGGTCACCGAAGATAAGCGCGACAATTGAGGGACACCTAGTGTCACCTGTCGATCGATACGATTAGATCGAAGGTTGCTCTGCCGCTCAGGCAGATACATGACACAGTCTGAATGGCTTTCTCCAAGTCCACTAATTCATATTTAGTCTCTGTCTTTCTTTGGTAACGTCTTGGCATCTGAAATATTAATTTATATTTAATAACAATATCAGAAATAACGTATTAATTGGGATAAAAAATAATTATCCGGCCTATCTACTATCTCTGCACCAAAATACACCTAGTTACATTAATGCATTTATTTCAAACTGATTTACATATCAGTGAAATATTGTACTTATATTATATTAACAATTTGGTGACGGTATTCGACTGTTGACTACAAATTTTGTATTAAAAGTTCAGCACTCAATACAGTTTAGCGGTAACTGCGGACGTTCGTGTTTACCCCACTCAAATCGTCCGCCATTAGCCGACTCGCCCAGAAACGCAATATAAATATTTTATTTGAGGTTAGAACCATGCGGTGCATGACACGAGTGCTTTGAAACGTTGTTCAATTAGATGTTATCTCACAAAAAAAAACCATCATGCTCCTATGTTTTTTGTACAGTAAAAAGCATACATCCAATTTTACACAAAAAGAAGATGAAATTATTGAAAAATAATCAAGTTAACTTACCTTGAAGCGCAAGAGCCTCCTCACTTTAAGACTTATTGTTTGGCATTGGCTGAAGGGTTGACTTACGATTGCGTCATTCAAAATATCTTCTGTCCTTTTCTAACATAATTAATCCCGTGCGTCCGCCATTACCCGCCGTCCGTGATTCCCCCACCCTTCCCATTCTAAATAAGCGAAACACAATTGAAGCGTAAATTATGTTATTCATGTCCACCTTGATTAGGTGAGGTGAACGTTAAATTATTACGCTCGAAATTTGTCGACGATACGATAGAGCATACGCCCATTATTACGATCGAAATTTGCTGGTGATAGGATAGAGCATACGTCCCTTATGGTAGCGTTATTGAAAGATATGAATTCGAAAAATTGGTGATTTCGAAAAATTAACGACGGAGCCAGGAATCGAACTTGGCGTCCATGGATGCTTGACCGGAGCCTTACTCCGCTAGACCACCTAGCCGCCCTGATTCTGTTGTCGTTAATTTCTCTCATCACCAATGAGTTCGAATTTTTATTCATGTGCTTGGTATGTGTGAATAGGAATTTTCGTCTCTTGATCACCCTGTCTAAGAATGTATGTAGATGATGAATGTTGACATTTTGGATTATTTTGCTTCCGATGGAAAGCTACGCAAGACGGGCAAAGCCGTCTAATAAATGATATGCGGATGTGCATTTCATTAAATACGAGAAGATAATTGTTGAAAGATATAAATTCGAAAAATTGGTGATTTCGAAAAATTAACGATCGAGCTAGGAATCGAACCTGGCGTCTAGAGATGCTTGACCGGTAGCGTTATTATTGTGTTCTGTATTATTTGCTTTTTTTCTATTGTACAGTTTTCCAAACAAACCAGAGCCAGTTAAAACACGATGGCCGAACGTGAACCTAGACTAGGATTTTGAACCTTTAGAAACGCTGAGGTTCCGCTCTGACCATTTTCAAGGAGGATGCTTATTGAGGCCAGTTGTCGATTCGTCAGAGGAAGCCCTCCGTCCCTGTCCAGAAGATAGAAATCAACGTTGGCTCAGTGATCCGGCGTGAGAGCACACTACGACCGCCGTTTTTTCCGCGAGTAATTCAAATGTCAAAACGAATTATTATAATCTATAGATACCAAGAAGCGAGAACCTGGATGTTCGCAGGTCCTGCTGTTCCACATCATAGTAGATGGAAGCCAAGACTTTGTTAAACATGCTACATATAGTACGTATGTGGCAATTTTCAGTAAAAAGGAAACTAATTTGTATTTACAAACTATTTTTGTTTTCAGTTTTTCCTCACGGGACTCCACCAGGTTGTTTACTATTCAGAAGAATCTGACTTTGATGCCGCAACTCTAGTAGACGCCCTGTTCTCGTACTGAAAGATGGCTTGCAAATGTTAAAAAGAAGTATAGTAACCTCAGTGGGAGCAGCCCGATCCGTTCCAACGGTTCTGTAGTGGCTTGTTTTCATTGTATTGGTTTCATTGTCCTCGGCCTACGAGGAATTGAAAAAATGTTAAAAATATTTATGCCACTTTAAACTGCCGTCAGCTGAATTGCATACAAATTCTCTGACAGTAGTTAGGATACAAGAGTTCTAAATCCCGCAGTGAGTTAGACGTGCCATTACTTTTCATTATGTTTTGTACCGTAGATTTTGCTGATTTTTCAATACGCCTTATCTATCAATGTCTAATCTACTCCTGTATGTCAAACTTAATTTTTTTGATTTACTAATTTTCTTTTGTACACCCATCGATGGATGTAATACTTTTAATTTTTCCTGACGTGGTTGGGAGGTTGGGACGGGATAGGGTGGGTCTCTTCATTGCAGCGACCTCCAGGTGGCGAGACCTGGGTAATTGATGGCTATGTATTTACTGCAGGGATATGCGATTCTAGATCGATCCACACAAGAATCGAATTTTTGTGTCGAGAAAATAGATCTTTCTTATTGATACTTCACTAATTGATTTTCTCTAGTATCGATCCCAAATCTGTAAGGATCGGATTAGGTTCTTGAATCTTCAATCAAAAAAAGTTTTGAAAGTCTATTTTGGCGTTCTGTATTTTATGGATAACTAGGGGCTTCGCGCCTGCGCGCTTCGGGTGCTAACCCCACCTCTGCGCTACGCGCCTCACTATTTCCTTATACATTGCCTATTAGACAGGTGAATTCGTTTATGTTGATTTGATGACAGGTCTGCAATTGTTGATCGGGTGTTTCCGATCAACCCGACATTGCTATTGGCTCTTTATTCAGGCCTGCTCAGATTGTTTTAGTAAACGAATACACTCACATGTACAAAACCGCCGATGCCATGCAACCCCACTTGCATTTGGCGACTTATTTTGCTATAGTTATTATCTTCAGATTTTTTCTACGTATACATATATACATATAAACATATAGAGTTTACTGTGTCTGGTTTGTAAAAATCTGCACATGATCTTGCTTCAGCTCTGAGAAGATGATCAATTTCACATAGTGCTGTATCTTCATGCTGATCCACGAAGTCTTCAGATAGTGCTTTCTTGTACGCGTTGCATGAATCTATCACGTTCGATGGCATTTCACCGATTAGATACCACACAAATAAATGACGTAACCGTTTCGACATAAGTATTGGACCAGCTTCGTCGAATATCTTGAAAGCTTCGTCATTTGTCGCAGTTAAACCCATATTCACTGCAGCATCTCCAGATATGTTTCATTCTTTCCCGTTTACAGTGCATAAATCTATAAAACTCCTAGCATTTGTCGCATGTCCAAGGATTAGTTTGAGGTGAAATCTTTCTGCATCCCTTGGTGAAACATTTGTCATTCTGCTAACTACTTTACATGCGATTTTTCTTTTTTTCTACGTTTTTGTTGCTTCTTGAAACGAATAGTAATCTGGCGTGTTCGCGTAAGTTATATTTCTTGCTATTTCATCTATGCTGTTCAATTCAAACCATGCAATAAGATGAGTTCGCCACTTTTTTTCACTTGTAGCAGCTTCGACTTCTCTACCTTCCTCAAACGTTGCGTATTGCTGCCCCGGTAGGTAAACAGGTAAGAGTGTGACTGCATAACTTCGTCCATGCATTGGCAGTTCTAGTATACGCCAAGCTGCTTTAATCAGTCTTACGTAACGCGAATCTACATAATCCTGTATTTCGTTGATTATTGGCTGACCATCACTCTCGCTGTTTGAATCAGTTATCTGTACTCTTGCACGATTATGTCCCTTGTGCATGTACTTGAAGACACACTTCATAGCCATTATTGACACACAATATTCTACGTTCATGTGGCAGTTGTACTTCGCAAGTAGGTATGGATTGTGAGGCACAACCATGCTGATGTCTACTTGGATATTTCTTTCTTTCACGCGGTTGCGGTAATAGTTTACGTCTGTATTTTTTCGTCTGCGATACTTTGGAAAACCGCCACCACTTATATCAGTGTTTTCCACTAAGTCTTTCGTGAATTTCTTTGAGCATGACTTCGTTACCGAATTCCAGCATGGTATTTTGGATGTGTGAGGGCCGTGTAGCATGTGGGATGTGATAGATTGATGAAGTTGTTGCTGTATTTGTTTGTCCGGTATTTCTGCAGATATTAAACTATCTATTGCTTCTGGAATCAAAAGTTCGTCATTGTTATTTAAGATAAATAGTATGTGAGCATGCGGTGAGCCTCTCTTCTGAAATTCAATTGTGTATACGTATCCTTTAATTTTCCCAAATACTGAACCGCTTTCGATTTCCTTTAGTGCCTGTTGTAGCCGCATGTTAAATATCTGACAAGCTATTGTTGGAATGTCGTTTGCAGTGGTACCCGTAGGAAAATCTTTTAATACTCTACATATTTCCAGCCACTTACGATGACATATCATTGTGATAAATAAATCCGGTCGTCCAACTTTCCTTGTTATTGCCATTGCATCTTGGTTCTGCTGTTGCATATGTCGCATGCTGCCGGAAAATGTTGAGGGTAAAATCATTTGGTTCCCAAGTCTTGTTCGATCCGACGTATTCGCTTCACTATTTGTTATGTGATCCATCATTCCCTTGTAAAATTCTACACGCAGTTGTTTCTGATTATTTCTTAAAAATAATAAACGCTGCGTTTCGATTGTCAGATATGCGTGAATCACATAGTGGTGTGTCAATCGTCTGCTTCGCAACAACTGATTCTGTGCTTCACCTTGACGTGAGGCCAATCGATGCCCATAGTATTGAATAGGAGAGAACGTCTTGTTTATTCCTATGTGTTTCATATTATAGCTCCATTCTAAATCACCGCTCGGAAATAGTAATGGAAAAGTCATTGGATCAACGTGATGCGAATATTTCGGCACATATCCAACTGCACGATCTTGTTTTGGAAATACTTGTACTTTTATATTTTCAGATACTGCCCCGTAATTTGAAACGATCAGAGCTGCTAGCTCACCACAGGTTGGCGCATTGTACCGCCGTCTATCGTCTTCCTTGAGTGCACCAAAGTTTAATTTCACCAGGCTTTGTCCCTTAACAAATCGCTCGTACAGTGTTTTAGAATTTGCTGCATAAGGATTGATATCTATTATCAGTCTACCAATAATTTCTAACAGGTTTGCTCTTCTTTCGTTATTTTCTCTCAGCGCTAGCTGAGTTTGTGCGTCGTAGATGTAAATTTGTCTGTATCTCGGTCGGTTATTGTTTGCGGTCTCTAAACTGGTAGATATTTTGTAACTCACTCCCCGATTATTTTCATCACTTATCGTCCTTCATTCCCCAGATCTGCCACGGTGCAATTGAATGATGCAAACGCAAACGCATCATTGTATGATCGTATATGTTGTCTGAAGTGTCTTGATACTTCGTCATTCCCTTCTTGCAGACGTAGAAATACATAAGGATATTCCGTTATTGGTGGTAATGTTATTTTTCCTCCATGACAGCAATTATTTGCCACCCTTCCTGTTTCATATTTGAACCTTTCTGCATTGCAATGTTTACATTTTACTTTCATTTCACCCATGTCTAGTTGCTCCACAGTTTTGAAAATGCTTTTTCCAATATCCCCGTTGTAACGATGCTCAGCAATTATTCTTAGGCGAGTTCGCTTAGAAAGTACTGGTTCACTATTCATTACTTCCACTCGTTCTCTCTTTCTGTCTAATTCCAACCTGTCTCTGCTATCTTCTATTGTTTGGCTAAATACAGACAGTTCCTTCTCCGTCGATGTCGACGTGTAGTTCACTTAATATAGTCATTGAAGTCAGTTAATATTTCTTCACAAACATGAATTTCAGATACGTTATTTTTGCTCATAAGTCGTTGATACACTTCTTTTTCGTCTGTCGTTTCATCTACTCGTTGTCTCTTGCTGTCCAGTTCAATTCCTTCTGTGCTTACTTTTTTTTTCATCAATCCAAGCTTCTGCAGTTCGTTGGTTGAGAATTGGTGTTCTTTCTCCATTGATATCGATCTATCTTCTTGACTTGATATTTCTTCACTCTCCTCGAGTTCTGTTTCATCACTTATGCTGACATGTTTGCCAGTATGATATTTTTTGTTCACTTTCCTATAATTTCGCTGCTGTTCTCGTCGTCTAATTTTTCTTTTTTCTATGTCTGTAATATTGGTTCATCGTCCTCTTGATTTATTTTCCAAATCAATAATCATAATTGATTCTTCTAATTTTTCGACACCCTTCGCTGAATTATTTTGGTTACCACTCACCATTGCTGAATTATTTTTGCTACCACTGTGCCTATTATTCTCCAAAATCACTTTTTTTTATATTATTTTTTTCTCTACATTTGCGTTGGTGTTCACTCCGCAAAACACCTTTTTCTTTTGTGGTCAACATTAATCCTGGTCGTCCTCTTGCCTGGTTGTACGAATATTTGTTTGATATTATTCTATGGCTTATTTGGTTATTTGCACCTACAATTTAATTTCCTTTGTCTTTTGTGATACGTCTGACCATCCACCGCCTCCATTGCCTTGTCTACTGATTGAAGCTCCTCCTTTCTCCATTGCCAACGTAAATAACGGCTGTCCTTTTGACTGTTTGGTGATATATTCAGATTCACTATCATTTGCTTGTTACTTTTGATACTTATTACTCACTATCTGAATTTTATTTTGGTTCTGCAAGACATCAAAATTACTCACTATCTGAATTTTATTTTGGTTCTGCAAGACATCAAAGTGTCCACTATCTCCGTCGCCAGTGAAGAGTAGCGAGAATTGTCTTTCATCTTGGGATTCGATTTGGTGTGAATGAATTTGATCTCCGCGATAAACGATTAAACATATCTTAAAAATGTCCGCAGCTGCAGCTAATTCTGCTTCTCGTTAATTCTATTTTTATTCATCTGTGATTTTTCATCACCAGGTGACCTAATAACGGCACCGTTTGACTCATTACCTGTAATAAAACCCGCAAATGTAGACCAATTATCAACTATATTTGAAACGATACTCAGTCTCACCTCTGCGTGTCGATCTTGAGTGCCGTGTACACCATACACCAACGCGCTAAAAAGACAAGTCCCGTCTGGAATCATCTTGATAATTTTTGTTTGCATATTTATTTTTTGTGTGTCAAAAACAGATAACTATAAAGATATTTGTCAAAGACTGTCATAAACAGCCGATGACAGCTGTCAATTGCTTGACACTAACTTTATAGCAACAGCAACTTTATTATGAAGTGATTTTATTTGAAAATACTCCATGTTCGACTTCTCAGCGCACATCTTGTTATGAATATAGGAAGTTTTGTTTGCTAGATGCTTTTTGTTTTGTTTTCGGCATCTCACCCCACTGTCAACTTCGTGCGTATACTATTGTTATTATAATATGTTTTACCTGTTGCTATTAAAATCATCTTCTTCATTTATTTACGCGGGACAGAACTTCTTCATTAGATCGAGAGATATAGGTTTGAGAACACAAAAGAATCGACCAATTTCTAGCGCTGAATAAATCTAATATCACAACTAATGACAAAAGCTTTGCACCTAGTCGGCTGGGTTTGTGTAATATGTATATGAGAACTGTTGCTGTGATAAGCAAATATGACCCACAGCAAACTATTGTTAAATATCAAAACTGTTGAATAAGTTCTACATTTGTGTAACACGATTTTCAATCTCCAATATAACTACCGGTTTCCAGTTAAACTAAAATGTAAAAATAACTGTCAATCTTCTGTAGATCAATCTCTTATATCCGATTTTTTGGACGAATCGATTTTTCCAAAATCAATTCGAATCGCTTCTGAGAATCGATCTTTTGCTTGAGATCGCCCATCCCTAATGGCAATGTATTTACTCAGTACACGCGAAACTCATACGGGCTTCTAGTTATATTCCTCGCACGTCAAAACTTCAGAACGTTCAGGTGGCCTGGTTCCAACGGAGTGCAGAGTGGGGGCCTATAGTACGCAAGGGGCATGGACTTAAGTCCCGCCCACTCTGGCCCTTGGCCGCCTGGCTTGAGTCGCGCGGGAAGTCAAAGTTCCCGCGCGAGCTCGGTAGGCAACGTCCCTAATATTCCATAAGAGTTGAAATTACCATAACGGTGACTTACACGGTCTTACCGTAAGTTCTCAGATTTGCATCTACACATCTGCATAGTTATCATCATAGTGTGAAGTCCTATTGCATTCATAATTTGTATGCATCATACCATCCGTTATCAAGTAAAACCCAACTCGTAACTACTCAATGCTAAGCAGTATATATGTGTATATGTCAGATACGATAATACGTTCAGGGTAACGAATAGGTTTACTTGTCAGGATCTAATGACCTGAACGTATGTCACGCGTCTGGTATATAAAAAAATGACAAAGAATAGAAAAACGTTGTACTTTACTGACTGCCACAGTGACACAGCTCACATGCCTTTTATTAAGCTTTGATACAAGAATGATAGAATATAAAATCGAACCACTCGGTAGCAATGCTAGTAGATTGTATCACGGAGAGCCTGTTCTGATTGAAAACGTCTTGTCGTAACCAATGACCAAGAAAGTATAACCCGGAGAGCTGTCTCCCACTCCTCATTTCTTGGCCTCTCCGTGACACAACCCACTCGTGGTCCATGCACCAGTGCACCACGCATTACCACCGTGGTAGGTTCTTCTAAGAACCCTTATTGATTCCTAGCCAGCGATCATATAAACAGCGCGCGGTGCGCGACTCTATCACATGGCACCTGATAATTGAGTCTTAGTAAACATCGGCGAGCGAGAAATCGAGAATGCTGTTTTAAAACCTTGATTTCCACGGCGATACGACATATATATTAGGGTGGGTCAAATAAAATGACTATTTTTTTTTCCCTCGATATAATAAAAAATTGATTGTATGGCATCTCAAAAAAACCCTCTGCAAGTATTAGCCCTTCATATTTAAATTAAAAGGTCCCTCATCGCAGATATGTATTTCCCATTTAAATAACATGGGAGAATTTTTTTTTTTTTAATTTGGAATTTCATGAGGCTTTAACCGTCGAGGTTAGGAGAGTCTTTTTAGTAGATTTCTGTAGAACTTTTGATACTCTACAAAAAAGCTCTCTTGTGTCTAATCGATAAAAGTAAGATAATCGGTAATAATTAGCTCTGGATTCGACTTACCATGTCTTTAGTACATAAATTCCAAATTTTTTTGAATTTTAGTTACCAATAAGAATAATTATATGTTACTAATTGTTTTCAAATAAATATGATGAAGAACTTCAAAACCAATTACATTTCTTAGCTTAATAATTTCAACAGTATTGAAATCGATTTAAATTAAAGGTTTAACAGCGATTATTTTTTGAATGGTTACTTTTATCGATTAGATACAAGAGAGCTTTTTTCTAGAGCATCAAAAGTTCTACAGAATCATACTAAAAAGACTCTCCTAACCTCGTTGGTGAAAGCCTCATAAAATGGCAAATTAAACAAAAAAAAATTCTCCCATGTTATTTAAATGGGAAATACATATCTGCGATGAGGGACCTTTTAATTTAAATATGAAGGGCTAATACTTGCAGAGGGTTTTTTTGAGATGCCATACAATCAATTTTTTATTATGTCGTGGGGAAAAAAAATAGTCATTTTATTTGACCCACCCTAGTATTTATATACGTTCACATTTGAATAGCATATCTTTCAACATTAGCCTGCACATAGAATGCGTAGTCTCAAATATCAAATAATAAACTGTTGCAACAGATCTCAGACCCAATGAGACAAATAAGGTAAACCTGCATTCTGAAACAGGAAAAGCGTCAGACAAGAAATTTCTAAGCATTTCACAAAATCCTCTATCTCTGGAAACGCAAATAGACAAGATTTCCTGTCAGCACACGTCAATTTGACCTTATAGACCAATCGTCTTGTCCTGAATTATTAAAGAACCTAGCTCACAAATGAAGCGCTGCTTCTCAAACTCCTCCCACTCCCATCGCTTCAGAAATCTCGTAAGACAGAAATCGGAATGTAATTTAACATCGAAGAATAAAAAATTTAATTAAACTTCAGACAGTAGAGAATCATTCTAAACTCCAGAACGAAATTAAACATCGAATAGTATGATAACTCTTAGATTCAGAAACTCCGAACTCAGGTATTCCTATTGCAACCGTAAGTAAACAATCTTACGAATAAATAAGACCTTTATAAAACCTAACGCTAAGAATTGATCGAGAACTTGCTATTACTTGATGAATGTGTTTAAAATGCACGTAGATCTGGTTTTGGTCATTGGAGCCAGGGTTGACTGCGAAAACTATTGCAAAGAAAGTTCATTCAATATAATCTTAGATTAGAGAGAATGAGTAATTTTTCGTGAAACTATTGATCTGTGAGGTAGCAGGGCCAACTGGTCATCACTGATGAGACCGTAGTCGAAAAACCTTTAGATACGTGGCATATTGGATATTGAATCTGAGACTAAAGGGTAGCCAGCAAGAGGAGGATCAGCTTCGAGTTTGCCAAGACGAGGTTCCAGCCGGAAAGCACACAAAAGTGATGATATTCGATTAGTGATCATCATTGAATGCAATGTAAGACTGGATGCACGGCACTCAATACAACGCAATGATTCAATTGAATGAAGGTAGTATGTAGATAAGAGATTGCCGATTCCATTCTTGAGTTATGATGCCGAGATGTAGACAGCCAAACGTCGTTCCGCAGTAGCTGGTTCAGTGGTGTAGAATCATGGGAGCGAAAGTGTCCACGTATGGCGATCGATGACAGAATTTAGACGGCCGCTGAGAACTATAACGCAGCTTAGAAGGAGATCGAGAGTAGGGCGGTTTCTATAAGAGAGAATACTTTGGGAAATAAAAATTGAAGAATGCTAATAACTATTGGATAAGAAGAAGTAAACGTGTTCCGCGGTACACAAAAGCTTTCTAACTATTTTAAACAAAATGTGTATTTTAAATTGAAGTGTTTTGTAAAGAGAATTATTTCAACCACGTATAGCGACGGTTCGTACGACCCGAAATAATCATATGCACAAATAGTGGCGAGTTAAACGAGAAACCTGAACGAATCGAACATTAGAGTTCAGAGTAAATTAAATTTAAATTTAAATCGGGTAATCTCTTACAGGGTTCTTCCAGAACAATAAAATCAACTAATGAAATCTTTGCAGCCCTAAATTCACTTCATTTAACTTATGACTGACATTTTAATTTCGGCTTGTAATACATGCAAACTATATGTATAGCATACTCAGGCATGTTTATGTGAGATTACTCAAATAGAGACCTGGCGTCAATGAAAAATGACTTTCTTTCTCTTTTCATAGATAAGCTTCTACATCAAACAGCATAGGACCCTAAAAATTGGCACTTTCGTTCAAGAAACAGTTTATAAATAACAAGCATCAGATTTTGAATGTATTCAAATTTTTAAACGAAGAAATATTTTCATCTCACGAATGGTTCCTGGTTTCTCATCGATTTATTGCGTATCTGTTTCCTTGAGTTGAAGGTACCTGCCTGAATTTGTTCAGATTCTTCGCATTGCTAGGAAAAAGGTTTTTTTACAAGTACTATATCCGCAATCGGTTAAATGATGGACTGAAAGTGTACTTTATGAAGGATAGATTAGACGGTAATTGGTTCAATAATGGAGTCAGACTGTACCTGATGAAGGATGCATTAGAAGCGAATTAGTTAAAATACAAAAATATTGATGCCGGAAAGGTACTAAAATTCAGAACAGTGGGGAACAAAAGTATAAAGTCCTAGCTTGAGGCTGGATGGAAATAGAAGAACGGGACAGAGACTATAAGGTTACTACAAGGATTGTGCGAGAGTTAGCAAGTGGAATCAATCGATAAGGAGTAATTGTGGAAAATGGAAAGGACATGAGGCTAACAGTCCAGATGTAATGACATCATAGGACCGGTATGTTGAACTGATCAAAACAAAAAAAATTAATTTTTGATAATCATTCGATTAAACAGGGTCCAACTATAAAACCATATGAATATTTATAGTTGAAAAACCGGTTAGAAAAATACAACGAAGACCAAAAAAAAAAAAATTCCGTTCAATAAAATTACAAACCAAGAATGGTAGGGTCAAAACCTAGTCATGTTGAGAACGCCTTCGTACAGACCACTCGAACCAATATTAAATGCTACTGAACTGTCGAATGTAACTGCCGCTGATAAGTTAGAATGATAGAATAAGCCAGGTCAATGGGAACAATTAATAGCAGTGTGTAATGCGCACATAATTAGGTATTCTGTACCCGTATGGTTGAAATTTTTCTTCTGCACAACTCTGCAAAGCATTCTTTCAGAGATCATTATCCTAAAAATGCGTTCTCAATCGACTCAACAAATTGAAAATACTCGATGAGGAAGTATTCAAGTTACTTCAATTAATTCTATGTGATATGAAGTGGCTGGTTGGCTAAACATTGTTACTTATTATCAACGTCATTACGACATATTTGTGGACTGACAATGAGTATTCATCAAATTAGATATTTTTAAGTTACAAGGATTCTGATCGAGAATTCAAAAATACGAAATACTGCATTCGTGAACAAAAGCTTGGATATCGATGCTTCATTTTAACTGTTTGAAAATGTAGATGAGAAATCCAGTTGATATGTTTTGTTTCACTTCTACACGATGAATTATTTTATTAAGAACATCACATTTTACATAGTTAGGTGAGCGGGTCCACGTCACTTGACTCAAAAAAAGACCGTCAACTCACGGATCTTTGCGCCATTCAAAATATCCATGGTACTATGTAAAAAAAAGCATTTTAAGGTTTATAAAATTTTTTCAAAAATGGCGGAGTTAGAGCTATGTGAATTTTTGTAAACCACTGTTGCATCGCTATGTTCGAAAATTTATATCTCCGAAAGTATTCATCGGAGCGAACTGATCCTGCAATCATTCTCTTTGTAAAAGAATGCGCATCGATACAAAGAATTTCATTTGAAAAAAAAATAATTTCTTTTAATCTTGTTTCAGTGTTTTTTTTTTCTCGATTTCGCTGCCAATTCCTCGGTACTCACAACTATTCACGGAGACATTTTTTTTTCAGATACCTGTATCCTTTTCCATCATTCTTAAAAAAAAATCTATGGAAAGAATACCTGGGCGGGAGAAAAAAAAAGAATCGTCTCGTCGCGCGCCGATCCACGTCAGCGTTACTCTCGCGAGCTCGCTGTGTTGCGTAAAGTGGAGTTAAACTTCATTTCATGCTCTTCTACTTACACGGGCCATCCATTCTACGAAAATAGTTATTCCACCACCTTTGCCCTTCCGTATCCGTCTACTGGTCATCCGCATAGTAGAATTTTATCGAAGTGAGGTCAGTCGCATAACACCAGGTCAAAGAAGCTGCGTAATCGTCGAAAGAAGTGGTAAAAAAATATCGGTTTAGGAGCATCTGATGTCGAATAATCTGAGAGAATTGTATCGATTGTTCCGTGATCGATATCCGGATAAAAAAATCGATTTTTCTAAATTTGCAGAGTTGCGCCCGAAAGAATGTATTTTGGCAGGACCGAGTGGCACACATACCGTGTGTGTTTGTACCTATCACCAAAATGTAAAACTGATGACGATGGGCGCAAATATTAGTGATTTACTTGAGAAAGGAGCTGTGAATTTTGCGGCCTATCAGCATTGTTTAGCTCAAATCGTTTGCAATCCATCACAGTTACAGTGTCGTTTAGGAGAATCCTCGAATTGTCCTGGTGAGAATATCATCGAAACATCATTGCAGGAAGCGTTTGCGAATAAGTTCATCAACGATGTTACTTATATACGGTGGATATCAGTGGATCGAACGTCTTTGGAGACACTCACCAAAAAGTCCGAGGATTTTATAGATAACCTCTGTGATCAATTGTCAAAATTGGTTGCACATGATTTCATTGCGAAGCAGCAAAGTAGTTATTGGCAGAAGATGAAAGACAGCTTGAAAATTGGTCAATTTTTAGTAGTATGCAATTTCGTTGAGAATTATGCATTTGTTGTACAAGATTCCACGCAAGGGTTTCACTGGAGCAATAAATAGGCGACTATTCATCCAATCGTGGCTTACTATAAAAGTTACGGTGACGACCAGTTGTGACATTTTAGTTTCGTGATAATTTCCGAGCATCTGAAACATAATGCAGTTGCAGTTCATTTATTTCGGAAAAAGTTCATCAAATTTATGAGAGAGAAGTTTCAAAATTCGATTTCTATAGAAAAAATAATTTATTGCTCCAATGGAGCAGCTTCTCAATATAAGAACAAAAAAATTTCGTAAACATAACACATCACTTTGAAGACTTTCAACGCCAAGCTAAATGGCATTTTTTTGCTACATCACATGGAAAAGGGCCGTGTGATGGTGTTGGTGGAGCTGTTAAGAGATTAGCTTCACGTAGGAGTTTACAACTAATTGGCAATTCCAATTGTTGAAATATTGAGTTCGTCTAGAAAAGTTTCTCTCTTTTGTGATATTATATTTCTCATATTTAAGTTTTGTCTATATGTTTTAAAAGTGAAAGTTTTCACTTTTTGCAACATCTGGTAAACACATTGTCAGCCCTGTAGCGATTGCTTTTATGGTTTTCTGGAAGTAAGGATGGGAGCACTCGAACAGAGCCATATAACCAGGTATAATTTTGCACATGGTATAGACCCTTGAAATATATATTTTTAACAATACAGCTGCAGTGGTATGGCTCCAAGGAGCCAGTTCACTCTGTCAGTTCACTCTGATCCTTCAGTTGAGAAAGACATACCTTCGACACTCTATTTTGAATAAAAAGAACAATCTTCCTAAAATAAATCTTTGATTATTTGATTAAAATTAATCACACCAACATCCATAATCCCAACACCAATCCTATTCAAACACCGCTGAATCTATATAATTCGGCATGTTCTTATTTTCGGAGCATATCTTTTGCGTACTGTAGGTCTGCAGAACATCAAGCGGAAGAATCTATTTTACAAAATCGATTCGATAAAGCCTTGACAGTTCGTAGCACTCTGAAATTACATGCGGTAATTCCAGTATTTCATAAACTCGTCAAAACAAAATTATCTGCCGCATCAGAAAAATTTGGTTCGACGAAAATTATGAATCAATTTTAAATAGAGGTGTCCTAATAAGCGTTATCTTGCAAATCATCGTTAAAAATATCATTCCTTTTCAGAGCCACCAAAATATTGCAAAAGATCCATTAGTCACATAGCACAAACCGAGTGAAATAGAATCAAACGCAATTCCAGCACAGGTGTATTCAACGAACCATAACCGTACTGGAATTCTCAGAACAGGTATGTATAACTCCGAGAAAGGATGCCCAGTAGACGGATACGGAAGGGCTAAGATGATTGTATAACTATTTTCGTAGAATGTATAGCCCGGGTAAGTAGAAGAGCATCAAATGAAATTTGACTACACTATACGCAACACAGCGAGTTCGCGGGAGTAACGCTGACGTGGATCGGCGCGCGACGAGACGATTCTTTTTTTTTCTCCTGCCCAGGTATTCTCTCCATAGATTTTTTTCAGGATTGATGGAAGGATACAGGTATCTGAAAAAAAATGTCTCTGTGAATAGTTGCGAGTCCCGCGGAATTGGCAGCGAAATCAAAAAGAAAAAAAAACACCGAAAAAAGATTAAAAGAAATTATTTTTTTTTCTAAATAAAATTCTTTGTATCGATGCGCATTCTTTTACGAAGAGAACGATTGCAGGATCAGTTCGCTCCGATGAATACTTTCGGAGATATAAATTTGCGAACATAGCGGTGCAACAGTGATTTACAAAAATTCACATAGCTCTAACTCCACCATTTTAAAAAAAAATTCAAAATACTTGAAATGGTACTTTCTTTCTTTTACATATTATTACGGATATGTTGAATGGTGCAAAGATCCGTAACTTGACGGTTTTTTTTTGTTTTCAGTGAAGTGATGTGAACCCGCTCAGGTACTTGAACAGATTTTTTTCCAGCAGACAGCTTGCATTGCTATTTAGTGATCATAATTAATATCAATGCAATACGTTATGAAATAAGATATTCAACTTTTATAACATAACAAAAGCCTTTCAGTGAATTTAAGGTAAAAGTCTTCTGAATAAAATGATTTATCATGCAGATTGAAATTGTGACCTTTTACGAAATTTTCAACTCACTTCAAGCGGGTTAAAACGAAGTACCAATATCTAGGCTTCTGTTTATATTTCCCATATTTTCCATATCTGTATTTTCAAAAAAACCTTTCGTAATTCACGAATAGAATAGGGTTGCCGTTTATGGATGGTGCACTGTCCTTGGCCAACCATGAAAAGCGTTTCAATTGTTTTTATTACTAGAAGTTCATTCCGTTATTGATGCGATCCAAAGAATGTCTACTGCGTTAAATAGAACTGCAGTTTTTGCACACTCAATTACTTGAAAATAAAATTTTATACTGCTCAAAGCCAACCAATCACTTTTGTGTTAATTGTGGCTAGGCACTTATTTACACGTAAAGGATGAAGATACAAATAGAACGATCTTCGATTGATGGCTACAATCTACATACGGTACTAAAGTCGCCAAAAATATGTCAAACCTATATCGTAATAAAATTACTGTGGTCATGAATTTCGACCAGACAACCTCCTAAAATTTTTTTTTTAAACAGCTTTGAATGAGTTTACGTAACGGAAGTAACTTCACTCGACTTTAAGTAACTTCACATCACTTCAATTTGTAAAAATCAATTGAGATCAATCTCAGAATACTTGTTATAAATATTCCGATCAAACCTGCAGCTTGCATCGAGTTTCAGACGAAAAATTTGTCACCAGAATCTTGAATCGGGTCACCTACCTTCTCGAGTTCTTTAAGACTAGCCGGCGATACGTCCGAGTGTCGTCTTAACTCTGGACTTCTTGGTGGTGCCAAACCGCTACTGATGCCTCCGACGTTGCTCCCGGTCTGACAGCCAAGTCTAGCGTCACTGTGCCTTCTCTGGAGCGCCTCCAAAACCGGAACGTCTAGGAGCGAATCCGTCGACTCTTGGGTCACGACTGGCTGCACACGGGAAGCGACTTTCCGCCGACATACGCTGCATCGCCATGTCGCCTGAGAAACACGATTCGAAACTCAACTCAAGAGACTTTCTTTACGTGGATAGATGAAATTCGTAGTAGGATTTCCAACGAATAAAAAATGAAAGGATGTACAGTTCACTGGAAGAATGAGCCTAATGAAAAACGTTGTAATTCATTGATCTGAATATTATAGAAAGGAACTTACAAGAATAGCAGTGATCATCTTATGATTCATGACTGTACAAAGCAATTCAATTACTAGGACTGCTATCAAGTACGATGAAAATATTTGGTCATTATTGATGATAATAATAATAATAATAATAATTACTTCCAAACCTACCATATCCTTTTGAGTATGCACCCACAAGCGACTAGCTTGGGGAGGGTAAAGAAAGGTTATAATTATCAAACCTATGTTTTGTAGAAAGACAAATTAACCTTATTTTGATTTATATTAGGCAATCTGTAAATAATATACTATCCTCGAACCAAGTAAACAACAATATAATTTAAGTATTGACAAATCGAAACAAAAATGTAAACTTTTCAAAATTGTCAGGAAAGAAATTATTCGCGTGGGGATTTTGTGTTTCCAAATTCTCTTTTCTTAAGTTTCACGTTTCAAACCTTGACTTTATCATTCATCTTAAGATTTTTATGTTACCGTAGTAGATAAGCAAGGCCGGTTCTGGATAGAAACACCTTCTATACCGACCAAGCCGACCAGTCAGCCTATAGTTTGCCCCAGGCGAAAAATAATATTTTCCACGTACTTCGAATACATAACCAGGTGACGTAACCATGTGACGTTACCGGCTGATGTGCCCACGGCGGTCATTTTGAAAATAGCGGTCATTTCGACGGCAGCCATTTTGATTTTTTTGATGGCGGCCATTTTGATTTTTTCGATGGCGGCAATTTTGATTTTGTGATGGCGGCCATTTTGACGGCGGCCATTTTTGATGGCGGCAATTTTGATTTTTTGATGGCGGCAATTTTGATTTTTTGATAGCGGCCATTTTGACGGCGGCCATGATTTTTTTGATGGCGGCAATTTTGATTTTGTGATGGCGGCCATTTTGACGGCGGCCATGATTTTTTTTGATATATAACCAATAGTTTGCCTCAGGCGAAAAATAATATTTTCCACGTACTTCGAATACATTCTTTTACGTTAATCGACCGGATGGTGACATCGCAATTAGATAGACAGGGAATGCCGATGACGATCCGTAAACTTTCACGCTAATAGTTTACCCCCAGGGCGAAAATTTCACATTCGAAAAAAATATTAATAGAATTTATTGTATCGGAATCGTCCGACGGTGAGCGGCATGCGGTCAAAGGATTTCGGTGCGACGTTGAATTCTGGAAGGTTCTGACGTACAATCGATGACACAACATTTCGGTAGCTTCTAGAAGTTTCTCAAGGAATACGGATATAAAAGGCTGGAACAAAAAATGCGTATACATTTTTTTTTTGTTCTCTTCAACCTTTTAGTCCACTAATGATCTGAAACAGAGAAAAGCAGCGATTGCGATTTCGATCCCGTGCGTTCTCCATCGTTTTGACGATATTTGAGTATGTTTCAGCAGCCATGACTTTAAAGCTGATATTTGCAGAACTTTGATGACCTTTTGACTTGCATGTGTCGTGTAAGACTGATGAGTCTCGACGTTGAATTCTGGAAGGTTCTGAAATAAACTCTTAACTAGCAGGACAGAGGTTCTGAATAAAACGGTTGTTATTGACGATGCAAAATATTTAATTGAAAAAAAACAACTCAAGATTACAGTTTTACATGAAATTCGTAATGCTAATTTATGAATGTTCTTACTCAACGGTATCGCACCCATGCTTTAGACAATAGAGGAGATACCGATTGTCTTTTGTGTTTGAGTAAAAAATTTCGCAGTAACAATACGTTTTGGGCTGCACAGTTTGGACGTAATATAGCGTGATGCGTACAGTTTGAATTCGTGTCCGACATTTTATTCGACTTCTGCAACGACGGACAACTCAAATCCATCATTTCAACGACTTCAACTTTTTCACCCAGAAGTTTCTGCAGCCAACTTTTCTTCTCCAAACCTTTTACGTAAACTGTTGAAGCCTCACGCAGCGGCATACATTCGATGGTGAAGTCGAGCTTCTCGAAAGGTAAATCACCACCTTCCCAGGATAGTCCATGATAATTCCGTGACAGCCACAAATTGTCGCTTTTGAACGGAGCAAGTAAACAATTCCAATCGTACGGAGGTTCGAAGAAAAAAGTTGACGGGTTGGCCTCTTGGTCGAGTGACACTACTGCCAACTCTTTTGGTGTAAAACCGGAACCCGGTCTTCTGAATCCTTGTACGTCGACTATGAACTCCATCGTGAAAAAAATACTGAATCGATTGTCACAACGTTCAAGGTTTTTATACCAATTTTCTCACCCCGCCACTCAGCGGATTATATTCAATTATACGATCATGTAAAATCAAGCAGTGGGCAGATGTACCGGTAGGAAAGTTATTCTTCGCCTCAAATTCTATACGAATATCTACCGGTCCAGATTTCAGAGCCTCGTTTTGTTTCGAACAGTCGATGAAAATCAAAGGTTCGTACTGTAGAAATTCGCTCTTCGTCAACAGAGGCTCGGGTTCTTTGCCGTAATAGGTGGCTTGAAAGTTTGCGTACATCTCGTACAGTAATGCAAAGCGATTGTGACTCATGTCCAAGTTCAGGTTACCGTACGGATAATACTCGGAATTCAAGAAGAGCTTGACGTCAGTAATGTTACAGTGATCAAGATGACTGGCATTTTTGCCGGCTTTGTTTTTTCGATTCGTTTGAAAACCGAGCATGACAAGTCGCGGTTTTTCCAAATGGGTGGACGTTTTCACAGTCCAAACGTGTTTCGTGGTTGCCGGTAGCAAAGGATATTCGTACAACTCCCAACTGCGGAAGCTCATGGAGACTGGTGTATCTTTCTCAATGAAATTCAACAGTGCGATTTTTCGTTGATCCGAGAGATTCACGTAGGGTACTAACCATTCCACCTGATCGATCACGATTCTAAAGTCTTCGTCTTGATTTTGAACGATCGCATTCAAATCACTTTTTGATCTTGTAAGAATCAGCTCGTGTTTCGCGTTAACGACGATCTTGCGATAGTCTTCAGCGAAGCCCAATATCATGCTCAAGGGAATAACTACGTCAAAGTTACCATCGGCATCAGTTAATTTTTTCGTTTCCTGAACATCGAGCCACCCAGCATTTTCCATAAGCCAACTTTGACCAGGGTTGAGCGAAGCGAAACCTTTCAGCAAGCTGGTCAGACCAACGTTTTTACATTTATCAATCTCTACGGCGTTGAGTTCGTACCGTACATCCTCGAACAAATGGCAGATGGCGTTATTGACCAAAGTTGTGATCGCTGCTGCGGTGCCGTCCGATTTGAGCAATTTTCCAGAGATATGCAGCGAACTCTTGCTCGGTAATACGCATAAATCCTGATGCTGAACGGTGATTCGAATCTCATCGCTGTTGTTGAAAGTTGACGATGCGTACGGTTTGTGTGCGTGTATTTCTTGGTGTGCGATTGATTCGTCAAAGACGACAGGTGTTTGAATGCTCAAGATTTCCTCCTCCATGGTACGTAGCATACAACGAAACAGCAGAATCGCAGTTTTATTTGTCGGAAATTCCTTTTCCAAAAGTTGTCAGCTTTAGACCCAGAGCTATCAGGAACTCCACGTTTCGACGTGTTAGCGGTTCGGGAATAAATCGATGACTGACTTGATCGGGACATGCTGACTTACTGATGTAACTCTTTTTGGTCAATCTGTTATATACAATACCCATCTTTTATTACGATTTGATGTGCAGTCTCACAGTTATAACTTCTCCGCGAAAATTAACCAGATCTCCGTCTTGATCGACTAACCGAAGCTGTACGTGATCTATGGTCTTGACGGTGATCGGAAGGTAAATGACGTGCGACGGTACTTCCACGATCTTATGTCCCGGTGGAACGATAGGGAAAAATTCGTGAACAGTATGCACTTTATGTCCATTGACGTAGGCACCCGTTGTAATGCTGCATTCGACTTGCAACGCGTTGACCTTGAGAATAGTTACAGGCATATCCGAATGGTGAGTTTGGTTAGCTGCCAATACGCGCGGTGTAAATCCGAGAAGCTGACCAATAGAATCCTCAGGTTCCAAATCTACGATATGGTTACATTTGATTTCACTGCGTAACGTATTATTGTTAGGCTTTATGCTGATTTCAATGTCGGTATTTTTTAACGCGTCTTGAACATACTTCTCAATATCCTCAATTTCGTAGCTGCCGGTGGATATAGTGACTACCTTGTCGGCGACGTAAATTTTATTGCGACCGACATCGACGTTGGGAATGGAATTGGAGGTTAACAGTTCAACGAGACCGAGAACATAATTTTTGTTCAGAGCAAAATCGATCGGAGGAAAATATTGCGCTTCGAGAATCGACGACGTTCCCGATATCGTTAATGTAAACGAATCATCCATGACTGCGAGTGCTCGACTGACGTTATTAAATTACGTGTCATGTTGATATAGCTTATCGCTTAGAAATTTCAGACACAAGTGTCCGCAATCGAATGTACCGTCATCTTGATACCTTTCGTCGTTGTACTTAACGCTACCAACACCGAGATATTTCACGAGGTCTAACGGCGGTTGAAGATGACCGAAACTGTCGAAGTAAACTACATCGCTGCCGCGTTTCTTATACGCAACCCAGTGTGTCCCAGGACCATCTTTATTGTCGAGATTGACTACAGCTGTCTCGTTTTTACGCGGACCGGTTTTGGGCATTTCGTTGCGCATAAAGACACCTCGGAAGTATGGAATTTTCATGATTTTTGCATACTTCAGCAAATCCCAGTTGGTCAACGCTCGGCGTGGTAGCTTGACATTTAGTTTTTTGAAAGATGAAGACTGAAACCCTTTTTGTAAGGTTTGAGATGGAGACCTTTACCTAAGGCGATCGCTTCCATCGTTATGTTATGCCGTTTGCTTTCCTCCAATTCTCGTTTAGCCGCGCTCGCATCGTTTACAGCCTTTGCTATACCCGCAGCACCTCCCGCTAAAGCACCCGTAGCGCTGAGACTGGCAAAAATCGGTATGAGAAAAGGTAGAAATCCTTCAACTTTTGAGGGTACCGGTAGAACGCGCGATCATCGAACTTTATGTTTACCACCTTCTTTTTTCACAGCTTCTCGAGCACCTTTGAGTGCAGACTTGATGCTCGTTTTCGCGTCATAGCTTGGAATCATAGACTGTTTTGCCGCTCGTATGATTTTGTTCAAGAAAACGTTCTTAGGTTTTCGACACCCCATGCCTAACTTTGTTTTCACCTTCATCATGTTAGCTACAGCCCAAGCGGCTGCCTTCTCACCCAAATTTGCGTCCGTTGCGAGAACCCGTTTCCAGGCTTTTTCGGCTAATATTTCATCCGCAACGCTTCTAGCTTCAAGGTTCTCACGACTTTTCGAATACGCTATATCGTGTTCCTTACACGCTGCATCGAGAGGATTGATACCGGAATCGCCTCTCGCGAGTCTTTTCGACAACTTGGTGCCAGGACCGCAGTACTGGTAACCGGGACCATGCAACTCGATCGGAAGTTTGTTGATAATGCTATTTACCAAACCTTTCCCACTTGATCGCTTTTTTGACGATCGCTTACGATCACGTGTGTGCACAATCATGTCCGCTCCGCGACTGAGAGAAAGTTGTTATAAACGATGCATTTATGGAAAAATCCGGCCAGTCACGTTTGAGATGAGGTTCGAGACACAATCGGCCAAGCTGCCCGTGATGAATTTTGACAAATTTACGCAGCAGAGTACAAAACGGAAAAAACGTAATGGCGAATTGTTACCGACTAGTGTACGTGCGGTATTCTGCGGACCATCCAACCGTGGCAAAACCAACGCATTATTTGCGCTTATAACGCATCCGAACGGTTTGAGGTTCGAAAACCTGTACGTTTACTCAAAATCTCTCAATCAGCCGAAATACAAGTTTCTGAGTCAAGTGCTCGAAAATGTCGACGGTGTTGAGTATTACCCCTTTAACGAGCATGAGCACGTCATTGCACCGAACGAGACGCAACCTAACTCGATCATGATATTCGATGACGTAGCGTGCGAAAAGCAGGATAACATACGCGCGTACTTTTGTATGGGCAG
Source organism: Neodiprion lecontei (assembly GCF_021901455.1). Classification (NCBI taxonomy): domain Eukaryota; kingdom Metazoa; phylum Arthropoda; class Insecta; order Hymenoptera; family Diprionidae; genus Neodiprion; species Neodiprion lecontei. Next base: position 12,800,624 of record NC_060266.1, on the reverse strand, counting down.
ACATCACGACGTAGACTGTTTCTATCTTTGTCAGACGTACGCTCGAATCCCTAGGCATCTCGTGCGCGACAACACCAACTTGCTGGTCTTATTCAAACAAGACGAGATGAATCTGAGACATGTGTACAACGATCATGTGAACACCGATATGTCGTACGTAGAGTTCAAAGACTTGTGTGCGGCGTGCTGGAACGGTGACAAATATGGGTTCGTAGTGATCGACAAGGATAGAGAGCTCGGTAATGGTCGGTATAGGAGAGGTTTTGACAATTTCATAAACATGACAAAAGAATAAAATACACGATCTTCGAAGACGACGGAACAGTAGCTTTCCAGAACTAGTTGTGTCAACATGCAGGAAATTCGTAAGGAAAAAGAATTCTTGCATCGTATCGCTCAAGCGAGTAATGCGATTCGTCGTAAGCACAGAATCCTCAAGACGGGAAAAGAGTCGCTGCAGGAAACAATGAAGGATGTCTTCAAACCTGTGGTAACCCCGCTGCAGGAATTAGTCAATGTTTCTCGAGGCACGAAACTTGTCAAGGAAGAGGTGAAGGAAGAACTCAAAACTGAAACGAAGGATGAGTCGAAGAATGAAATGGAAGATTCTTTTGCAACTGCAGAGGAAGAGGATCAAACCGTCACGGAATCGTCGGTGAGATCAGAGGATAAATATCTTGAGATGCTCAACGATAAACAAAGACAGCAGGAGTTGGATACCGTGTACGGGGTACGGAGTCTTTCTACTGCCGGGCTGATGGTTGGTGATTCACCGATAAGCTTCGAGCGCGATTCCGTTCGCATAGGCGACACGCTCTATCCGAAAACTCAAGGAATGCTGGAGCTGCTGTTTAAAACGATGCCCAACAGCGCTCACGTTACCCGCAACGACAGGGAGAATTACAGAAATATCCTTCACGCAACAAATGCTCACAGAAAGTACTATAGCGCCACCGAGCCTATCCGAAACGCTCAGAGCGTCAAATTCAAACATTTAATTGCTGAGCTGCTGAATATTTCTACGTCAGGCAAAGACGTATCACCGTTGTCACAGATGTCGAAGCGTACGGGCTGAGGTGTTCTGCTACCTCAGGCTTGGGTTACTCGACAAGGTGTTAAAACAGATTATATTTTCTGGGACGACGCTAACGAGCTGGTGGAACGTCTTCGTTTACACCTGGCATCTCAAGCAGCTGGGGATACAAGTCACAACAATGAAATTATGTCGATTCTGGAAGAATTGCGGGAAGCCGGAATCATTTATTAGCCAATTCTCGTCGACTCTGCAATCATTTACGAGATGAGCATCGACGTGTTTGGACGTCAGCTGAATAAAAACACAGCTGCGAGCACTCGCGGTCCTCCGGGTGTCGGGTTTGGAATAACAGCGGATGGGCATTACGATATACGGAACAAGAGACTGTGCAACATCGCAGAACCCACAGCACCGAACAATGCTGTAACTTTAAAAATCTTGAGACGAAAATTCAGCGTGCTGCGAAAACAAATCGACAACCTCGATCAAATAATCAAAGCTTTGGAGATCACCATGGAGAAAGCCTTGGATACCTTCTACACAGACTTTAAAACAGACAGAGACTTGTCGATTCGAAACGCGGAAATCATTTCCAAATTGGACACCAGATTAATAGCGTTGGAATATGAACGAGAAAAAGCAAGCACTGGTGACGGAACTGCATAAACCTGCACGCCGGAATTACCCACGTCGACGTGTAGACGTGCGCGGCATCGACGAGACCTGGCAGGCGGATCTTGTTGATATGACGTCGTACGCTAGACAAAACAAAGGTTACAAGTACATGCTCACAGTCATTGATATCTTTTCAAAGTATGCGTGGGCTGTACCGATAAAGAGCGAGTCTGAAGATGATGTTACAAAGGCAATGGAATCTGTGCTTGTCGAAGGACGGGTGCCGAAAAATTTACACGTCGACAGAGGAACGGAATTTTACAACTTGAAATTCGAATCGCTTATGACACGCTACGGAATCAAACTTTACTCCACGTACAGTAATTTGAAGGCTTCGATCTGTGAACGTTTCAATCGCACGTTGAAAGATAAAATGTGGACACGGTTCAGCATGCGAGGAAGCTTCAAGTGGCTCGATATCTTATCTGATTTGGTTTCGGCTTACAACAACACCAAACACCGAACCATAAGAATGAAACCGTCGGATGTCACCGTTGCAAACGAAAGGCTGTTATTACGTCAGGCGTACGGAGGGCTTCGAACGATACCTACCATATCGGCAAAATTCAAATCTGGCGACAAAGTTCGAATCAGCAAATTCAAAAATGTCTTCGAGAAAGGTTACACTCCCAATTGGACGACTGAAATATTCACGATAAGTCGAGTGGAAAATACTCATCCTGTGACGTACAAGCTCAAAGACTACCGAGATCAACCCATCGCTGGTGGTTTCTACGAACAAGAGCGCCTCAAGGTTAAGCACCCGGATATCTATCTGGTGGAGAAGGTGCTCAAGAAGCGTGGAAGAAAAATATACGTTAAATGGTTAGGTTTTGACAATACACACAACAGTTGGATAAATGAATCGGACATGTAACTTTTGAATAAATGAATTTTTTTGTAAAAACGTGTGTGTCTCTTTATTTTATACCCGACACATGACAAGTATGCATCCTTGTTTTTCAGACAATCAACCGACATATGCATCGTTGTACAAATTTTTTTATACTTCGGAGCGTTCTTATTAACCATCCTACATAATAATACATCATGGTACAGTTGAAAAAATTAAGCTCTACATAATAATACATCATGGTACAGTTATAAATTAAGTCCTACACAGATTACAGTAATTTATAAAGCTACGGTGCAGGCTTGTAACCCCACGGAAGCGTATCGGCCGTGTTTTGAAACACGATCCGCTTGTCGTCATTCCAGCTCAGTGCTACTTTCTGCTGTTCTGCGGTATATACCTCATGCTTTCGACTCATGATCAAATGCTGATTTGAGGATAGATTTTCACGTTTCAACGCACAGTCCAAATAATCGTTGAAGGTTATTTTTCTCAACGCTGATCCTCTAATACCTTTGGCATGTTTGTTGTCTTTTTCATCTCCCAAGACTCGGAATGCGTACAATTTAGCTCGTAACCCTACAAATTCCGACATGATTTTCCCGTTATTCTCGTCTTTCATCAAGCCGAGGACTTTTTTGTTTGCTCGAGGTATTCCGTAAACGTTGTCAAGAGGATAATCCGACGTGTCAAATTTGTGCAAGTCCTCCTTCATGTGTTCGTATATGTCAGGGACGGTAAAATTGTAAATCAAACTGTCGGTATCCGTGTACATTAATTTTGCTCTGTTGCCAAATTTCTGCTTAATGTAATTGTAATGAAAATCATAGATGTATGTTTCAGATGGATCCAGGATGGAGTAACCTGCATACAATGGTTTATTCAATTTGACTTTCGTCTTATTCATTTCGACGATAACCATCTCTTTGTCGAAAACGGTGCAGCTGTGAAAATTAGGCTTGGCTATGGTAGCTCTCGCACCGTACCGTCCATCCCATCCGGTGATCAATCGAACATCTCTGTACTTTCGCACGTTTTCCATAGTTTTGCCGAAAACTGCGTTGTTCATTAGCTTGTAAAAATTTTTCTCAAATTCGTTGTCAGATTTTTTTCGCAAATCGGTATTCAAATCTATATATTTTTTGAGCCACGGGGTTTGCCTGAATTTGAGAACTCTGTGAATTTGAAGTAATTTTAAGCCTAATTGTAAGCATTGTTTCAAAACGCTGTAGTGAACAACGTAGTTTTTCTTGGAAAATAGCGTGGGCGTCAATTTTGGCTGTTTATTGGTCGAAATCGGAGGTACATAGTGCTCCGGACACAATGGTAAATCCTTATGAGTTTCATGCAGTTCCGCAGGATATTCCAAATCTACCTCCAGCACGTAACCAAACTCTGCATCGTCCGAGATGGTAAGAACGTCGCATTGTCTGAAGTCTGATACCCATTCGAAGGAACTGTATGGCAGAGCAAAGCTCATAGCTGCACCGTACAAATTATTAACGTCAAAGTACATGAGATAAGATTCTTCGATCTCAGGATCGAATTCCTCTCCCATGTACCTGTTGTTGGCCTTTGCATATCTGTTCGAACACTGTGATACACCACCACGAATACCTTTTTCGATAAACATAACCATGTCTATGTCGGTGAGAAGCTCGAGTTCGATGCCTGTACATTTTAACATTGCATCAAACGACAGACCGGGCGCTGTGTAGTAATGTAACGGATCCAGTTTGTACGTCGTCCAACAATTCTGTCGAAAATTTTGAAAAACGTCAGCCAGTAGAAACACGTCCGTCTGTAAATACAAGCCCGAATACTCTCCCAAAGTGTGGACGTTAAAAGTTTGCCATACGTCGCACGCGTGTGCGTAATCCTCGTCTGATATATTCCGGTCGTTCAATTTTGAATAAAACTGTTCTTTGGCTGGTAAATGTTTCTCCTCGAGCTTCTCCCAACTGCCTATGTATTCGTACGGGAAGACACCTTTCCTAGTCAATAACCGAAATTTGTTCAAGCTACTGCAGAATTTACGTGTTATTGTTTTTCGGCAATCGTCCAGATACGATGATAATTTATCGAGGCTGCTAGGCATGAAACGGTACGAATCTATGAAACGGAACGTTACATTCGTTCCCTTAACGAATTTAGTGAAGGAAATGTACTTTTCTTTGTTGACAGGTAATAGTTTAACAGTACCTTCGAATGACGTACCCAGGGCTTTGATCAGAAAATGCGAATCGTAACCCGAAAGATTGTGGAATATCACTGGGATGGTGTGCGAATTTTGGTAATTTAGATTACAGCTGCGGTGAGCAGCACCACGGTACTTTCCCGTGAAATGACAGTGATCCCGATGTTTCACGTCTGTGGGCGTAAACGGTTTTTCACAAATATGACAGACTGTCGATAAATCAAATTCGTTGATCTGATTGAAATTTAGTGGTTCCGTCGGTACAACAGTCTTGTAATATCCCTTCAACGAAAGTGCCAATTCCTTTAACTCGTTCACAAACCATTGGATGCAAGTTTCTCCGCGATTAATTTTGAATTTTGAAAGCGAATCGTCAAACGCACAATGCAGATAGTAAGCTATACTATACGGAAGATGCTTCTGATAAATTGTTCTATTTTCCCCAAAACTTTCATGTGTGGGCTGCAGTAAACATTCTAGATCTGCGTAAACGCAGAACGGAATGGTTTCTTTGTGCTTGAAATTTTTAAATTTGAGAATCTTGTCCTCTTCTGTTGGTAAGATAACTTTGGTTTTATTCAAATTCATGCAATCAACTTGGTGCTTGATCAAACAACTTTCGAAATTAAAATGAGCCAGACACCTCTCGCACAACCACGTCTGATGCGAGCGTTTGGAAATTTGGGAACTTGTCAACCGCGATAAATTCCGAATCCATGCAAAATGATGTGTTACATTCTTTTCAATATTTTCCGTACTATCATCGTCATCGTCGTCGTTTTCAGACTCTATTACTAAAAGATGGATTGTAGGCTTATCAGATTTGTTTCGACTCAAATGAATGGGTACAATTTCACTACGCTTTTGTTTTTCCGCACTATCTATACCGTAAACGTTAATTGAGAGTTTGTTAAGTTTCTCAAATTTTGGAATCTGGTCTAAAGACATTGGAAAATGCAAACCTCTGTATTGTAGCACTGAGCTGAAATGTGGATACGAAGTGATTTCGCTGGGATTGTTGTTGGCTGGAAAGAGGGCTGCGGTGACCGACCAGAAGAAGCAATACGCGTCTCCGTTGCGGATGTTGACGACAGCCTTCTTATCTTCAATATCTTTGGGTAGTGGTGTGTATGTGAACACACCGCCTCGCAGTGGCACGTACTTGTTGATATTTACAGTCAAATTGATTATTTCGGTCAGCGACCAACCAGAGTCTCTCTCTTGAAAATCTTCCACCTTGGCCAGCACTTTTTGCTTTACGTTCTCTTCGAACCACCCGTGTATGTCAGCTGGCTGGAGGATGATTTGGTTTCTGGTGTTAAAATATTTCATTTCCTCAACATGTTCAGCGTTTTTCGTTATGTTGAATTTACAACACAAGACATAGTTTGCTCTTAAACTTCCCACTTTTCGTAGCATTTTCTTCAGTCTTGCAACGACGAGGTGTTTCGCATCTTCCAAAAACCTGTTCAAATCTTTATGCCACAGATTGATAATGGCTCCCGTTCGAATTCGACTCTCGAAAGCTGTCTCCAAATCTTCCCACCGTACTCGATCGCTTCTACGTCGGCTTCGTAATCCGTCACCCACTTTTTGAAATTGTTGAAATTTGACTGTCAACGATTTCAGAATTCCAATTGTAGTGAAAATTCTTGTCTTCTCCCCGATCGTTGAGGCGTTGTTGCGTAAGATTTTATTCAAAAGCCTGGTATTTTGGGTTCCGAATCGAATTCATTTTGCAATTTCTGCCGGTGACGATTTTTCAGATAAAATCTTGAACGCCGTTTCCATAATTTGTATTAATTTCAAACACTTTTCGGAATCCATGTTTCTTCTTCTTCTTTTGATCACACACACTTGACAAAGATAGAGTTGCGAAGCTTCCTCTAGAATGATCGCTCTACGCTGACCCGGTCTCTTTTATGGGTACTAATTTTAAGTAAAGCTGGGGATGTTGATGGCGATTCGTAAAACTTTCACGCTAATAGTTTGCTCTAGGTGAAAAATAATATTTTCCACCTCTGTCCCGCTAGTTAAGAGTTTATTTCAGAACCTTCCAGAATTTAACGTCGCACCGCAATCCGTTGTCCGCAGACCGCTCGCCGTCAAGTCGAAACTCGTCGAACGATTCCGAGTATTGTTTTCGTCGGACGATTCCGAGAATTGTTTGTCTCAAAGTCAACGTCGCACCGAAATCCTTTGACCGCATGCCGCTCACCGTCGGACGATTCCGATACAATAAATTCTATTAATATTTTTTTCGAATGTGAAATTTTCGCCCTGGGGGTAAACTATTAGCGTGAAAGTTTACGGATCGTCATCGGCATTCCCTGTCTATCTAATTTCGATGTCACCATCCGGTCGATTAACGTAAAAGAATGTATTCGAAGTACGTGGAAAATATTATTTTTCGCCTGAGGCAAACTATTGGTTATATATCAAAAAAAATCATGGCCGCCGTCAAAATGGCCGTCATCACAATATCAAAATTGCCGCCATCAAAAAAAATCATGGCCGCCGTCAAAATGGCCGCCATCACAAAATCAAAATTGCCGCCATCAAAAAAAAATCATGGCCGCCGTCAAAATGGCCGCCATCACAAAATCAAAATTGCCGCCATCAAAAAAATCATGGCCGCCATCAAAATGGCCGCCATCAAAAAATCAAAATTGCCGCCATCAAAAATGGCCGCCGTCAAAATGGCCGCCATCACAAAATAAAAATTGCCGCCATCGAAAAAATCAAAATGGCCGCCATCAAAAAAATCAAAATGGCTGCCGTCGAAATGACCGCTATTTTCAAAATGACCGCCGTGGGCACATCAGCCGGTAACGTCACATGGTTACGTCACCTGGTTATGTATTCGAAGTACGTGGAAAATATTATTTTTCGCCTGGGGCAAACTATAGGTGGACTGGTCGGCTTGGTCGGTAAAGAAGGTGTTTCTATCCAGAACCGGCCTTGCTTATCTACTTACCGTCGAATCTCCGCCAGACGTGATATAAAGTTGTTCGATCTCGATTTGAGTGTATTCGGATACTCAGGAGTAAACCCGTATCTCATATTGCATATCGGGTTGAGAGGATTCAGAAGAATATGAAGTACGAGGAATGCAGCAATGTTCGTAGGTTAAGGGTAAATCAAACGGTTTATTTCACTCAGTGAACTAATGTATATGATATGATAACGATAAAATATTGACTCTAGGCTCAATGTGCCTTTGGAAATGGGAGTAATTATCAAGACTCAGAACGCTTTGTTTACGAGAAATATTTAGTACTCTTTCGAACAGTGATTCTGGGACCCCTGATATTTTAGCTAAGTCAGTTACATTGGCAACGCAGAATCCACCTACAGGCTAAATCTTTCTGTTAAATAATATAACTCGTGACAGTCAATTCCAACCAAAAAATACAAAGAAGGAACAATTCGTTTTCAGAGGAACAATGCAAGTGGTCCGAAAGTATGTTGTTATCATCAAGTTATTTGAAGAAACGATGAAGAGTGTCGGAATTGGCGGAAGAAGAAATTGAAATCGGAAATTTCACTGTAAAATCTTAATATATGTAATTCTTATGTGCGTTTGTAGTAATTCTGTGACTTTTGAAAGATTTGTCCGATTGAGATCATATTCGTAAAATATATTTGTATTTTCAAGACGATGATAAGTAACTATTAAAAAACTAATTTTTTTGACCAGGGGTTAGATTATGATCAGTTTTAGGATAGGTCATTAAATTTGAATGCGGGCGGAGAACAAGATGCTGTATGGATCCCTAATTACTTTCGGAGAAAAGCAGTTGACGACACAAGCATCGCACCGCAACCTATTGACCACAGTTATCATTGTAACTAGAAGCGATGAGATTATAATGGAGAAACGTTGAGGAAGAATTACGAAGGGCTACGTAATAAGCATTGTCCATAACTCACAACCCGTGAATCTCAAGATGTGTTTTAATTTGACAAACTTAACTTTGCTGCACATAATGACAACACGCTGATAACGAATAGAACAACGCCGAGGCATGGACGAGTTATTTTCAGTAACACGTTTCCAAAACCTTGGAAATTCTCAATAAGCTGAGGTCACATTTACTAGCGAATAGTTACAAGTGCTCCAACCTTACTTTCTAATTTTATTCATCAAAAACTTTGTATAAATATCGATTAGAATATAAAATTCTACATTTTAATAATTATTTAAAGGACACTAATAATACTCTCTAGGGCCACTGCGCACCTCTTACAATACAAATTGAAGATTTTAACAATTTTTTGGATGCTGAATCAAAATGCTCTCTAAGGCATATTTACGCTTCTGACAATATAAAATTCTAAACTCAAACAATTACGGGACGAAGACTTCGAATACGCAGAAAGGGAAGGGTAGCTGTTCATCTTTAGAAATAAAGAAGTTTTCTTCATATGCAAAGATTATCGTAGGTTACTTTTGGGCGTAGTTCGTTGAGTGCCACATCCACGAAACAATACACGTCACGTCATCAGCTTCCTTATTGCTATAGTTGCGATTCGTAGAATTAATATGCAACTCTTTAAATTTGAATTAGTAAATATATAGGATTATGAGTATACCACCGGAAAAACCCAGTGCATGTACACTGATGAATCGTTGACTATTTACTAATATTCCACTGATTTCCAGTAGATCTCCATGTAGACTGATGTTTTACAGTAGTATAATCATAATAAAAAAGATCTTGACCTCAATATGTTTGTCAAGAAAATTCTTGGATATGTAGGTCCAAATTGAACAACACCTTTATTCCCATGTTTTGGCCCGGTATAGGCCTCAGGGATGTTTTAAATTCTAAATCAACAGAGAAATAAACCATTCTACAAATTGACCAAATGTAACATCAAAAGGAAATTACAACATATGTGGAACAAAAAGAACAACCTTATGCGTACGGATGAAGGTTTATGTACCCTGAATAATAGCTGATGAATCTTAACCAGTATATAATATTAACCATAGAATGCATATAACAGTAATGTATTCTTAGTGTGTAAATGGAACGTGCGTAGTATGTCACAATTTCACATTACGGTAAAGAATAGATGTTATATGTTAACATGGTTTGTTTCTTTGTTGATTCAGAATTAAAAAAAATCCCTGAGGAGGGCCCATACCGGGGCCGAAACGTTGGAATAAACGTGCTATTCAATTTCGATCTACATATCCAAGAATTTTCTTCACAAACATATTGAGGTCAAGATCTTTTTTATCATTCAATTTTGCGAATAATTGTGAGAGCGATGGGCTTTTACCAGAATATAACTTAAGAGTTTGGCGCTCATACCACGATACTACTTAGAAGATAGTCAGCGTCCTCTTTGAAGCTTTCAAGACTGAAAAACGAACGCATTTTTCTACTTAGATAAAAGAACCTTGAGTTACCCACACATCTTCAACTTTCTCAATTGAACCTTAAGAGGTCATCCTTCAGCTGCACGACCTATAAACAAAAGTTTAACCACATTCTACGTGAATTTCAACTCAGCTTTTTGAACTAAAATCAGTAGAATAGTGCAGAATTTAGAGGACATGATACCAATTTCACCTTTAGATACGAGGAAGAGATTTTTTTCCTCTCAAAATCAAAAAATTTAAACGGAGTTTCACAAGACTAATATCTCGAATATGAAAAATATTAACAAACTTTTCAGTTTGAGCAACAGTATTAATAGAACTACTCTCAATCGTTCTACTTGGCTAATCAATTTATCTAATACCATGATTGCTAAGGATGTGAAATCCATCATGTGCTTGGGACCGAAACATAGTTTGCCCGTTTCGAAAAATTAAGTCCCAATACCTTACTTCATTTCTGATTTTGAGGAGAAAATCGATGCCTTCCATCACGATACTAGACCTCAGGTCAGAACGACTTTTGCAAATAAAGTTACCAATTTCATCAATAATCCTTGTCCAAAAGGGAGGTTTGATTTGAAACCTATGGTTTGCCCAAAATTCATAAAGAAGGAGTGTGTGCACGAGTAATCGTCTCTTTCATTAGCACTTCTATCAATTATTTATCTAAAAATTTGAACTCTTGATTAAATGTTGAGTCGATCTTACCGAAATCACATATTAAAAACAGTTTTACCCTAGTAGAAAAAATCCGAGGTCTTTCTCTTCCTCCAGGTTATGTTCTAATATCCTCAGATGTAGTATCATTATTCTCTAATATTCCTATTGATCTTGCGGTTAATTCTATCAAAAACGTTCGAATTTAATATCACACAAGATACCTGTATCGTACGATGAATTAGTTATTGCCTTACGTTTATGTTCTGATGCGTCCATTTTTAAATTTTACAATAATGTCTACCACCAGACTTTTGGGCTACCCATGGGCTCACCGCTGTCACCTATTCTTGCTAACTTGGTGATGGATGATCTTGAGTCTTCTTGCATCAGCCAGCTATCATTTCAATGACCTTTTTATTATCAGTACGTAGACGACATTTTAGCGGCAGCCCCTCTTGATTGCGTTAACCAACTTCTTAACACCTTTAACAGTTACCACAACCGCTTAAAACTCACGAACTTGAATGTGAGGGTTGCATTAGGTTTTGGATGTGGTTTCAATTAACAATGTATCTCTACGGGCTGGTATCAGAAGCCTACATGGTCGCAAAGATATCTGAATTATGATTCTCACGACCTCAAGTCTTACAAAATCGGCACAATTCTTAATCTCGCAGATAGGGGTATCAGACTGACGAATGATTATTATCATGCGAAGAATTTGAAAATCACAAAAGAAGTAGTATTTAAGAATAATTATCCGACAAAACTAATCCAATTTAATAATACCATTAACAGACGTTTGAATCATATCCTCTCGAATTACAATAACAACTCTATTCCTAGCTCCCTTCCAACTAGAAACAATCTTACATTCATTCCGATCCTTTATGTTGCTGGACTACTGGAATCATCGAACAGATCCTTCAAAAAATACGATGCAATATTTGTAGGTAAAAATTTCAACGCTCTACGTTCAAATTTTGATTCAGGGAAAAACTTATTAGTTAAAGAGAGGCACTCAAATATGGTTTATCAAGTTCTTTGCAAGGATTGCAATAAGACATATATTTTCCAAGCGAGTCCATTGTTATCCATTAGAATTAACGAACACAAGAACAATATTAAGAAGAGTGTCGATCCGCATACCGCATTAACTAAATATTGTCTAAATTATGATCATTCTTTTGACTTTGACAACACAAAAATTTTACATTAAGAGACTGATTATTATAAACGCATCATATTGGAAATGCGTAGCATTGTTGGTCATAAAGACGCAGTTACTTTAAGACAAGGTGTTGAAAAACTTAGCAACACACGCATAAAACTTATGACCGACACCTCGTCCAATCGATAAGTTACCGACTTATAAGGCTAATTCTTTAAACCTAAGTACGTATGGCTCTACAACATCTACTATCTCTTAGCCCCGCTCTCTTCCTCTTCTTTTCTGTCGCTGAAAGTTCTGAATTCCACGTGCAACTCGTGCCTTTTGTTGTTCTTTGAAGAACTGTTTATTTAACCGAAAGTCGCATGAAGGAGTGGGAGGAAAGGAGAATCGAAAGGTTAATCAGCCAGCCTACCTATTTATTATGATGGTGGTTGCACCAAATCTTGGCTTTCTCTAATTCCTTTCATATACTAAATTTGAAGGTTGGTTCGCAGTTGATCTCATACTTTGTGTTCTGTTCCCTGTGTTTAATTTCACTGTACGCTTGTTCTAGTTCCCCTTTGATGGGTTTCAGTTCTGGAGTACACTATAAAACTCCTATTCTGCTTTTTCTCCTTGGTCTCTTTGGAATTAACGCATAGTAGCCAAAAAATGTTCCACTATCCCGATAAAACCTGGATCATTAGATAAGGTTAGTTCGTTTCCATATTGTATTACCTACAAGATTTTCTGTACTTCATTGAATTATTAACATATAAGATGTATTCTTTACCAAAATGTGGAATTGCGACATGCTGCGCTCGTTCCATTTACACACTAAGAAGACATTACTGCTATGTGCATTCTATGGTTAATATTATATACTGGTCAAGATTCATCAGCTATTATTCAGGGTATATAAACCTTCATCCGTACGCATAAGGTTGTTCTTTTTGTTCCACATATGTTGTAATTTCCTTTTGATGTTACATTTGGTTAATTTGTAGAATGGTTTATTTCTCTGTTGATAAAGAATTTGAAAAAATCCCTTAGGAGAGCCCATACCGAGGCTGAAACGTTGGAATAAAAGTGTTATTTAATTTTGGTATAATTATAACTGTTTCATGTTTAGAGAGAAGGGTAACATCTTATTCATCACTTATGTCAGTCAATGTGTCATCAGCTGCAAACATCAAATCGCAACAGCACGTCGAAGAAGTATAAAAACAACAGGCTAGAAGTAACACGATCCGCTTGACTTGGGGACCAATAATAACTGAGGGTCAAACACGTGAAAGCTGAATTAGGTTTACGCGGTGACCTTGGCTTCAATATTCGCTAGATACTGATAAGCATCTCCACGGTGGTAATAACTACAAAATGTCCACTACTTAATGCGATAGCCATCGACTTTTATGATCTTCAGCATTCGGTGGGGCATCAATGCTGTCATAGCTTCTGTATATTCGGGCTTATCTTGCATCTATGCCTTGCACCGTAGCGAATTTTCAACCCTGTCATCGAACCGCACCTCTACTCCCAGACGGAACCTAATAGATCTAGCAAACGAAGGGAGAGTCCCGCCGTACCGCCCGGAACGACGATCAGAGCTCAATGTAGGTTTTTTGTATAATGGCCAATGCCTGTTGTTTTCCCCGCGAAATTCCTTGAGGTTTCTGACCCTGCTGTCTTCACTGCCGAGCCCGACAATTCAACATCGTCTGCGCTGCCGACGAGGGAACCGGAGGGCAACGCCTACGACCGGCGTGGTTTCCGAAGCTCCGTACCCAGCAGTCGCGCTGTTGGTCGGTAACTCTACGCTGCCGCACGTGCCAACATCGCCGCCATTGCCCAGGGGTCGAGCTGCCTCCATTCAAGTCAACTCCAAAGTCCGGCCTTGCCACCCGGCACACGTTACGACCAACTGTAATCTCCCCCTGGGTACTCCGTAGCCCAGAGACCGATTTTCAACCTGCGGCCCTCGCCGATAGCAACACAGAGCGGCTGCCTACGGTCCCGTCAGTCTCGCCGTCACGACGGAACGTCTATTGCCACTGCCGTAGCACCACCGCGACAGCGCGCCATACGGAGCGCTTGGCTGCCTCACTCTCCCTTGCGTCGTAATACGAAATGGTTATATGATTGAGTTGTCGAGTCAAGTCTTGAATTATTATTATAGTTTGGCCGTACTGCTTGCCAATTTCCTTCTTGGTGAACTGCCTCGCCTATCAACAGTAGTGTATATACAAGAGTTCTGGACCACACAATGGCCGCGCTCCCCCCTAGCTCCCCCCTCGACCCGAGAGTTCTGGACCACACAATGGCGCGCTCCCCCCTAGCTCCCCCTACCCCCCCATACTCCCCAAAAATCCGCGGCGTTACCCCCCCCCCCCCCTGCCCATGAATTCGCGGCGCTACCCCCCCTTCCCCCTAAATCCCCCCCCCCCCCCCCCCCCCCCCTGCCAGTGAATCCGCGGCAGTACCCCCGCCCCCGTTGATCATTTTCGCGGCTTGCCGCAAGATTACTATTTTCACAGGATTTGACACACACACACACACACACACACACACACACACACACACACACACACACACACACACACACACATACACAAAATAATTCCTGTCGAGACTTGTTTTCCACCGAACGTCACAAACGTAGGTATTCGGGGCAATGGCTCTGGGCCCCGGTTTTTTATACCTGCACCGCCCACTACCTGCTTTTCGTTGACTAATTTCCATTGCATGCTTGGGAAGCTATACATTGGTACTCTAATCGCAGCATTTGCACAGATTTGTATACTTAGGTGGGCATCCATCGTAGGTGGTGGCGGGTTCGCGGAGAGGGGAAGGGGGAGAGGGTGACAACCTGTTCCAACACGCTTTCAGGCAAGATGCAGCTGCGGAAGCGGGTCACTTCAAACGAGCAATGAACACCAAGAATTTAGGGATGGTGGGAGGGGGACTGCGGACCCCGTCGCCTCTGACGTCAATTTTTACATGAATTGCATCATCTCTGCAAAACCGGGAAAGCAATGAAACCCAAAAATTTGGGGATAGGGGGATGGGTAAAGGCTGGGCCCAGTCGTCTCTGACGTCATTTTTCTTTCCGGGATGCGCAGAACGCAGTGCGCACCGCATCTCTGACGTCATTTTTCCCTCCGAGATGCGCAGAACGTAGTGCGCACCGCACCTCTGACGTCATTTTTCCCTCCGATATGCACAGAACGCAGAGCGCACCGCCCTCAAATTCTTGAGATTTATCTGTATAATGCAAGGTGCATCTGAAGACTCATCAGTCTTACACAATACGTGCAAGTGCAAACTTCAGAATATCTTCATCATCCGCGTCAAAGTCATGGCCGTCGAAGCGTATATGGGACTTGCAGAGCAGATAGAGGGGACGTACAATTTGCTGAGAGAGCAACCACCCGGAGAAGAGAATGACGCTGTCATCAAACATTGGACTGATATTGGAATTGCGAATATCCAAGTTCTGCGCGATATTTCAATGCAACGAGAAACAACCATTGGTTCGAAAATACGGATCCAACATACGATCGCACTCCTGAAATCTTGGGTGACGAAGATCAAGCAGTTGCAGCAGCGCACGGTGGTGACGGGTGGAAATATCGGTACTCCTGCGGGTGTACAGTGGGACGATGTGGATAGGGCTTTTGTCAGCCGAATCAGAAGGGGGGTTGTCACAAATCTCCGTCATAAAAATTTGGACGCCTTTCTGGACGATGTGCAGCGCGTCGTCACCGAGAAGTTGAAACTCTTAACTTCGGTGGAGATCTCTTCGTGTTTGACATTTTTGAATTTGCACGATAATATGAGGTTAACCTTTACATTTCCCTCTTCGCGCAGTACCAGCTCCAACTTCTCGGTGACGACGCGCTGCACATCGTCCAGAAAGACGTCCAAATTTTTATGACGGAGATTTGTGACAACCCCCCTTCTGATTCGGCTGGCGAAAGCACTATCAACATCGTCCCACTGTACACCCGCAGGAGTACCGATATTTCCACCCGTCACCACTGTGCGCTGCTGCAACTGCTTGATCTTCGTCACCCAAGATTGCAGGAGTGCGATTGTATGTTGGATCCGTATTTTCGCACCAACGGTTGTTCCTCGTTCCATGGAAATATCGCGCAGAACTTGGATATTCGCAATTCCAATATCAGTCCAATGTTTGATGACAGCGTCATTCTCTTCTCCGGGTGGGTGCTCTCTCAGCAAATTGTACGTCCCCCCCATCTGCTCCGCAAGTCCCATATACGCTTTGACTGCCATGACTTCAACGGTTATAGGTAACAATTGTATTTCAGAGAAAATGAAAATTATAGGCTTTTGACTTGCACGTATCGTGTAAGACTGATGGGTCTGCATCGGATGCGTTGAGCTTATATGTAGGCCGAGGGATCGCAAGAATTTGGGAACGGTGCGCATTGCGTTCTGCGCATCTCGGAAGGAAAAATGACGTCAGAGATGCGGTGCGCACTGCGTTCTGCGCATCTTGGAAGGAAAAATGGCGCCAGAGACGAGTGGGCCCAGCCTTTACCCATCCCCCCATCCCCAAATTTTTGGGCTTTATTGCTCGTTTGAAGTGACCCGCTTCCGCAGCTGCATCTTGCTTGAAAGCGTGTTGGAACAGGTTTTCACCCTCTCCCCCTCCCCCTCTCCGCGAACCCACCTCCGCCTACGATTGATGCCCCCCTGAGTATAAAAATCTGCACAAATGCTGGGAGTAAAGTAGCAATGTATAGTTTCCTAAGCATGTAATGGAAATCCGTCAACAAAAAGCAGGTAGTGGGCGGTGCAGGTATAAAAAATCGGGGCCCAGAGCCCTTGCCCCGAATACCTACGTTTATGACGTTCGGCGGAAAACAAGTCTCGACAGGAATTATTTTGTGTGTGTGTGTGTCATATCCTATGAAAACAGCCATCTTGCGGCAAACCGTGAAAATGATCAGCGGGGCAGGGGGTACCGCCGCGGATTGGGGGGGGGGGGGTAGCGCCGCGGATTGGGGGTGGGGTACCGCCGCAGATTAGCGGGGGGAGGGGGGCTAGGGGCGAGCTAGGGGGAGCGCCGCCATCTTTGATTTAGAACTGTCATATATACACTACTTGTACGTACTGAAAACCTGTCACGACGCGTTGCATACCCGCTAATGCTCTACACGAATGACTAAAAAAAACCGTTTCAGCCAAGAAAACAGGTGAGGGCAGCTGATTCTTGTGGTTTTGTAAGCTAATAGACTCACCTAACAACTTGAACTTGGATCCTTGTAGTAGATGGTAGAGAGTGGTACTTTCGATCTGTTTCCGAATATCCTATTCCCGTATATGGACGTATTTTTTGAGCGGTTGAACATTATTTCTTGATTGAACTAGTTCGGAAATACTTTTCACATGCTTTCAGGAGTCGAATCCATCTTGAAAAATTGAAATCGCACAATTCGCTCTTGAGATTCAGAATTCTGAAATTCTCTGCTTTTACTTCATGATCTCGCGCGGCGCATGTACTCTCGTCGAAGGTCAACTTTGAACTAAAGTAGCAAGGCGGGTAGAGAGAATAGGACTTGCCCCTTTGGGGTTCCAATGTACTGGTGATTTCTTTCCCAGAGCCATTTTTCGAAATTCGCTAAAACGGATTTTTCTTTTCGACGTTTACTCCGCTTTTGTAGGAATTCGTCACTGTGTGCGTCATAGTTGTACTCGATCGGATGATAGATATTGAAGATATTTGTCAAAGCACAACCTTGATTAAACAAATTTGGACAAACGTTAAATCATCTCATCCACAGATAAGGAGAAGATTCTGAAATTTAAAAATTTTAGTCATAAAGAAACTGTTCCATTCTGCATTTATGCAGATCTTCAATGTTTACTGCAATCCACTGTCGATGTGTCGGAAAATAGAACAATTTACCAAAATGATATTATGTAGAGTGTTGCAAGTAGTAAAGCAAGGGGGTTTCTGGATACAAATCCCCACTTTACGGGCAAAGCCAACCCTCGTCAGATAAGCCGTGTGCTCTCCCTTACAACCCCCCACCCTCGTTGCGCTCTACGTTACTGACCTTTTTCTCCTCTGATCATTGATGGTCGGTGAAGAATCTTCAAAATGACCATAGTGTTCAGCCCTCGTGTAATAAAATGCGCTCTTCGTTGGTCAAAATATCTTCCAAATTACCTGTCTATTACCATAGTTCCGACCCTTATCGGAGAAATCGTGCTCTACCTTGGCATGCTCATTGAGCGAGATCAAGAAACTGCATTCCCGCACGTGTCAGATTGAGCTTCCAGAAGGATCGAGAAGATTCTCCAACGATCGCGAGATTTCGAGGAGATGTACAAATTTGGGACGCTTATGCAATGATCCTGGACGAATTCAAAGAATTTGAGGTTGACAAACCATTTGTCTGACGAGTTTCGACTTGAAGTCGAGAGGTCTGCGGCCAACGGGTTTCGGTGCGATGTTGAATTCTGGAATGTTCTAGAGACATGAGAAGGACCTTCTTCGACCTTGAACGAATTTTCGGCTGACAAACAATTCATCCGACGATTTTCGAATTGACGTTGAGAAGCCTGTATCCAACGGGCTTCGGCGCTACGTAAAATATCCATCTTAACTAGCAGGAAAGAGGTTCCGAGTCATTGATTGGTATTGATAAAAAAGTATATGAATGTGATTTTCTTGACCTCGATAATGACACCGGCACACAAAAAAAAAAAATTCTCAGTACTTTTGACCGGACTCATCCATCTCTATGTATTTTGACCCGCTGAATCCGAATCCGAGGTCTGTTTTACCCCTATACCCTCAGATTTCGAGAAAACTTTGAAAAACCGAAAAAATAACGAAAATTGGCAGTTTTCGTGCTATAAAAAATTCTGCGGAGCTGAACTAAGCATGATTTTCATGTTTTTTAATCCGTTGAATACGAATACAAAGTTTACATAGACCATCATCTGTTTTAAATGCAAGAAAATTGCAAAAAATTCTTGAAAATCTCGAAAAATTGCAACTATTTTCAAAAAATTCAAGGTTGTATGATGAAAATCGTTTTTTAAATTTATACAAAGTATATTTTACATATTACTTGATTTGTGAAGTATGAATTTAAAATTTATTTCGCTTGAAACCTCGAAAAAGTTGAAGTGACTCACAAAAAATCTGCAGAAATCACAAAAAGTGCGGTGAATCGCCTTTATTTCAATCCGGTCTTTGCTGATATCGAACCGTTTTGTCTTAAAATGCTTTATGTACAGCGTTTTCTTTTCGCTTTCGGTTGTCATCGTGTACATCTCTCTTCGGCGTCCAGCAAAGTCAGTTATACAAGAGTAGCTTTCAAGCATTTTTGATTTCTTATTTGGATGCTTGTGTCTGTAACCAGGGCACCTCCACGTGGTGACGGTGGGCAACAGATCTGGCAGAGTCCCTGGGTTAACGGCGTGTATGCCGTCATGGCAGGCACAAGCGGAAAGTGTTTTACGATGCAGGGGTTAGGAACCCCAGTATCGGCGTCTGGTCAGAGTGAGAAAGCAGGCTCGCAGGCGTCGTCATCAAGCGACTGCAGCTCTTCATTAGTGGTTGACTTGGCTTCTGGAGAGTTTAATATGACAAGAAGTGTCCCTCACATATGTAACAAAAGCTCCAATTGGTTTTGAGTTGAGAATTTTTTATATCACTAAAACTGCCAATTTTCGTTATTTTTTCAGTTTTTCAAAGTTTTCTCGAAATCTGAGGGTATAGGGGTAAAACGGACCTCGGATTCGGATTCAGCGGGTCAAAATACATAGAGATGGATAGGTCCAGTCAAAAGTACAGAGAATTTTTTTTTTTTGTGTGCCGGTGTGATGAATGAATCTTTCTCTTCTTGTCTGACCGGTTGTTGTCTCAACGTCTCTAACCGTCATCCAATTTTAACATCCGTTTCTTTGCCTAAACTGATTCAAGATAACAGTTTGGGTGATCCGTATTGTTCAATATTAACGTAATGTAAGCTAGATCTTTTAAATTTTATTTTGTAAATGTTGTTTTCATCGTCATGTCCAAATCCAGATTTATTATACAAAAAAAATTCTCGCATTCCAAATTATTAAAAATTTGGTTTTGAGGAGGGCACTCGGGCCGAAACATCAATAATTTGAGTTTTTTTATTGACCTGCATATCCACGAAAATACTTATTCTTCGATGAAAAAGATTTTTATTGAGAAAAATAAGAATTACAGTTTTGCATGAAATTCATAATGTTGATTTAAGAATGATTACATGTTTCTCACTCTACGGTATCGTAACCATGTTTGCGACAGTGGGAATAAGGAACTGTTCGAATAATACCGATCGGCTTTTGTGTTTCAGCAAAAAATTTTCAGTGACAATACCTTTTTTGCTGCGCAGTTTGGGTGTAATATTGCATTATGCTCACATTTCATAGTAATATCAGACTTCTTCTTCAATCTTTGCAATGATGAACAGAACAAATCCATTAAATCAACAACTTTAACTGTTACACCCACAATTTTCTGCAGCCAAATTGTTTCTCTATTCCTTTTACGTGAACTGTTAGAGCATCGCACAGTAACAGGCATCTAATGACGAACTCAGGCTTTTCAAAAAGTAAATCACCACCTTCCCAGGGTAGCACGTCACCACTCAGCGGATGATATTCAATTATACGATCGTGTTAAATTGAGTAATATGCAAATGTACCAGCAGAAAACTTATTTTTAGTTTCAAATTCGTTACGAATACCAACCGGTTCAGATTTCAGAGCCTCATTTTGTTTTAAACAGTCGATGAAAATCCAAAGTTCATACTACAGAAATTCATTCTTCGTCAATAAAGGTTCGGGTTTGTCACCGCTATACGTAGCTTGAAAGTTTGCATATATCTCGTACAGCAACGCGAAACGATTGTGACTTATATCCACGTTCAGGTTACTGTACGGTCAAGACTCGGAATTCGAAAAATGCTTGACGTCTGTGATGTTATAGTGATCAAGATGACTGGCATTTTTTTCGGCTTTGTTTTTCCGATTTGTTTGAACACTAAGCATAACAAATCGTGGTTTCACCAAGTGCGTTGACGTTTTCACAGTCCAAACGTGTTTCGTGGTTGCCGATAGCAAAGTATATTCGTACAGCTCCCAACTGCGGAAGCTCATAGAAACGGGTGTATCTTTCTCGATGAAAGTTAACAGCACGATTTTTCGTTGATCCGAGAGCTTGACTTACGATACTCACCAGTTCCACTTGATAGATCCCGATTCAAAAGTCTTCATCTTGATTCTGAACGATGGCGTTTCAATCAGTTTTTGATCTTGTAAGAATGATCATGCTTCACGGTAGCGATGAACTTGCGATAGTCCTTAGCGAAGCCCAATATTATGCTCAGAGGAATAACCACATCAAAGCATCGGCAACAGATAATTTTTCCGCATTTGAATATCAAGCCATCAGCATTTTCCATATACCAATTCTGACCAAGGTTGAGCCAAGCGAAACCCTTGAGCTGGCTGTTCAGATCAACGTTTTTGCATTTATCAATCTCTACAGCGTTTAGTTCGTACCGTACTTCTTCAAACAAACGGCACATGACGTTCTTAACTAGGATTGTGATCCCTGCTGCAGTACCCTCTAATTTGACCAATTGTTCAGAGATATACAGCGAACTCTTGCTCGATAATATAGTCTGGGAGAATAGAATCAAGTTCTATACTGGAATAACGTAGGTCAGCCGATTTTTTTATAGGTTCATTAGAGATTGACGAACATATTTTCACCTATGCCCCAAAAAGTTGCGTCCGGGTTTGTGCGTAACGATTGTTTAAACTTTTGAGAGCCCACATTTTGTTAAATAACGTCTTTGTTATGTGTCATACACGAAAACTGTTCAAAAAAAAGTTGTTCGTCTCATCATTCTCGATAAAAGAAGCTGTCGTGAGATCAATTTCCTCTATTCGTTTTGTTTCAAAATTCAAAATGCCGTGGAAAAAAAAAATTTACATTTCTTGTTATAAATTGATGAATGAACAACATGTGGCTTTAATACTCATGGTACAGGTAATATGAAGTGTCTTCAAAATTATCGTGCAAGGCTTTTTTGGCTGTGTTATATGGTTGAGCAACAATCCGCGACAAGCCAAAATCCGTATATCGTCTGCCCTTTCTTATGTAATTGGACCACGGGTTGCCAAAAAATCATGGAGTCAGTTCATTACTCGTACTTTCCATGAATGAAAAAAAACATTTTTCATACTCGAAAATCACAATTTTTGGGCTACTTGAAATTTTTTGCTTTTAAACAAATAGAGATCTCTCCGAAAATATTCATATTATTCTGAATATTATGATGGATTGCACTTTCTCTTAATTTTACGAGTAATTGAAGAAAGAAAAATATGAATATCTTGATTAGAAGCGGAGATAACGGTGTTTAAGTGTTATTTTGTTTATTGTTGTTGTAATTAATATTGAGGGGCAAAAAAAATATCAGCTATCTTTCAACACCCCGAGACATCACCGTGAATTTTCTCAGATCTCTAGGTGCGTTGTATCTAGTAAAAAAAATTGCTCAATGTATGTCGAGCGGCATCAGTCAGAGGAATGAAGCCGGGCGGCGTGGTAGGGGGCTCGAGGCATCGCGCGCCCGCGCGCCCGGCTGTTCTCACCGCTTAATTAACAACTCAATAACTCCGTTAATAATTATCGTACACTTTTTTTTTTAGAACAATGCTATTTTTTTCTCAACAATTCGAACCTGTAATTAGATTTCTAATATTTATAATTTTTTTTTTTTTTTGGGTTTTTAGTCATATTCTTAGGAAATATTGCTATAAATAATTTCAGATATACAATATCTGCGAATTTTAGGATGAAATGAAATGAAAAAAAACTTAATCACGATGGTGTGAGTATGTATACAGACACATATATATGCACTGTAACACGATTTTTTTAGTATCGAGGGATATAAAATAATATGATCGGTTACCCTACGGCGCAGTTACTAACCTGAATAATTAGTCATAGAGAGAGATAAGAAAAGAGAAAGGTATGATTGTTGGGCGCCAGACGCACATGCGTCAGAAAATAGATAATTAGAGAAAAAGATATAGATAAAGATAAGGTTAGGTTCTACGACGGTTTTGCACAGCTTGCTCAGTATAGACAAGATAATAGTAGAGGGGAGGGGTTGAATCCAATAGATAAAATAAGAAACAGGTGAAGCAAAAATAGTATCGAATGATTAAGAAGCGATAAATTTTAATAACAAGTAAACAACTGAAGAGATTTAGATACGATTAAAATAAATGCGATAATTGATTTACAGCCAGAGAAAAGTTAAGCGAGAGATTTAACAAATAACAGAACATTTTCAGAATAAACGAGAAATATGCGTAGGCTCGCGATACTACGATTCGAGATAATAATTAATGCGATTTTATAATAAATAGGCAGAACAGAAAAAGATATACGGTACTTAAATCAAGCATTGATCAAACTAACCATAAAATGTGAGAAGCGATTATAAGAAACATGCGAAATACAAAAATCGTAATAGTTATCACATTATCGGAATTATCAGAAATATGCAAAGACAGGGAATTATGAATTACAAGGTAAATTCAAGGAAACAGGTCAAGTAGAAAATTATTATAAAATATAGATACTAACAGATAAAACGTAGTCTCTAGTTTGCGGTAAGTGCGAGAAGAAAAAAAGGTAATATTCGGTACGATAAAAGATAACTTCGGGATTAAGACAAATAATATTCCAGAGAATTAATATGCAACATACGACAAACCAAAGAGACTACGGACAACTACGATCAGCGATATTAGCGAAGAAAATAATAAAAAAGATGTTATGCGATACGGCACAATACTCCAATGTCAAATGAACAACGAGCGGGACCCCGCGGCGATGTAAGATCGCTCACGCGGTACACTTACTAAGATAAATCAATCAAAGGTAATAGGCGAAGAGACAGTTATGAATTAATCAAAGAAAGTATAGCGAAACAGTAATGCTCAATAACTAAGATAAGAATTGATCATTTACCAGAACACGCTGCTATACAGCGATATTAGACATTTAGGTACTCTAGAAGAGAAAGATAATAAAATAAAGCAGTAGTCACTAACAATGCGTAAGTAACAGTCAACCAGTCGCGAAGTTACTTGCAATAAGGAATACAAAGGGACAAGATAAGAGATAATAGAGAATAAGATACGAGCCCAGGTGGCTCACGCAGACCAACTGCAAGATAGAGAGAAAAAGAGAGAGATAAAGATACGATATAATGCAAGTAATTTCGTGGCTTCACAAAATAGAAAAGGAACCTCACTTACCTAGAAAAAGAAGATAGAGAAGGAACCGAAGATGCGGTCACAAAAGCGAGAAACTGAATTTACGGTACGAGAGATACAAGAGATAATAATAGCGGTACGATATAGCGATAGCACGTCTTCTTAGAGTGAAAACTGAACGTAGAGTGTCGAGACGAGCGATGATCCTGATTTTCGTCGTGCTGCTGTCACGTGATTCTTCTTCAAATTTGCGTTATTCTAATTGGGCCAGCAGGTCGCGTAGGTCTGGTCTACGGATGGGCGCCGATAATCCCTCGCCGCTTGTTTTTCTTCTTCCTCGACGACAGGTATCGAGATATCGGGACGTCGGAAGGTGGTCGGAGATGTTTACCCTCAGCCGTGCTGCATCGTTGGTGAGAGGGGAGGTCGTACCGCTCATATGTTGCGATATTGAGGTGTGCGATAATATTACGTCACCGATCTCTTGGACTTGCGACCGACAGTACTTCACTCGGTGTTTTACTGGTACTCCCCGTTGTAGCTATTTCGTTGGCGCTGCATCCTGGCCCTCGCTCATTGAAGCCCTCATGCCGAAACGATCCGGTGGTGATGGCCATCGACCCGGATCCCCACACTATATCCACCAGATCCACGTGGTCAGCATATCATTAGCCTATTCCACGCCGCAGTCCTTCGATAAGACGGTTCGTGAAGAGAAAACCGTCTTCTATTGGATAGTCAACGACTTGGTAGATGTTAGGGTCGGTTCAGCTCCAGGCTGATGAGTATCGTCGACGGGAGGCTTTGTTGTGTTTTTGACGCACAGCCCTGTACGCCGCCTAACGATGCATCCGAGCGGTAGAAGCATTCGTTCGTGGTTCGGCTCCTGGCCGATAAGTCTCAAATAGTTGGAGGTGCTGTTTGTGCATCACGCACGACCCTGTTCGACAACTAGATATGCATCCATCGGGAGTGGTTTCAGCGGTATTCGTTCGTCTGTAGTCGGTGGTGGTCGATGTTGAGCTGGTACGTGACCCCTGTCAGGCAGTGTCCTGGTATTCTGACGCGAAGGTCTCGCAGATGGTTCTCGAAGAGCATTACAGAATTAGAAAACAGAATAAAATTAGCTTAATAAAGAGAATTTCACTTAAAGATAATTAGTCGTTCATTTTTGGAGTATTGGCCTCAGACGTGCTTTCGTTATTTTCAGCGATATTTGTACGTAGGGAAGTGCGATAATTAAACAATGTGATGGGGTACGAAATACCACGTCACAATACATGTATTGTGACGAGACGCCTTGCCGGCGTACCGGCACCTGACGGTCAGCCTGAGCTCCCCGAATATTATGCTTATCGGAACAAGCCCAAATCTTGCGACATACTCGCTAATCCCACCACTTACCAATAAACCAACCAAATCACGCGATTTACCGTGCTCCCTCTTCAAGGGAGACGGCCAATCACTATTCCCAAAATCTGCGAAAATATACGACTAGCAGGTATAAAAGTCGAGCACAGATGTGGCTCGACATCTATTCATCATCTATCATCCATCGTACAACACATCAGAGTAGATCCACACATCGTCCAACGCGAGGACTCATCCGCACATTTATTTGGCGGAGCATCTCATCTCAACGAGGAACCAGAAGTCGACACGACCCACAATCACGAGACGTGAACTCGTCACTCCAAGAATCCTCGAACACCACTCTCAATCAAAGGAAGATATTCAACGTATTAAACATTTTATCTGTTTTCAATAAAAGTCCTTAGGTATTAGGGAACCGTGTCTGAGTGAAGAACAGCATTGCGTCTGACCTCATAGCTCAGATGCGGTGATCGTCTCACAATCCTCTTACCCATCGGTAGGGCACTTGAACTTGTAAAGTCTCTGTCATTACGACTGGATGCCTTGACACAGGTGACGGTATATTTGCGTAGAATTCCCGATCATTTGACTACCACGCTATCACGTAAATAATATTCTGTCTTGCTATTGGCAAGATGAATAATCATCAGTATCAAATAATGAACTTGTCAACGACGATTCTGGATCATCAAATACCGTCCTTCTGACTACCATGCTATCACGTAAATAATATTCTGTCTTGGTACTAGCTAGACAAATAATTATTAATATCGAAACAAACTTGTCAACGACGATTCCGCATTGTCGAATACCGTCCTTCTGACCACCATGCTATCATGTAAATAATATTCAGTCTTGCCGTAGGTTAACCGAATTATTATCAAACTAAATAAGAAAAGCTATTCCTTCCTAACTTACCACAAATTTCCTAAACATTACAAGAAAAATAAATTCACGACGTCACATCCTGTCACTCATCCCGCCTCCCAGGAACAAAACGTTTAACTATCATTTAAAGATTTCCTCTCTGGAAACAAATTTCCCGCATCACGAGTCAATCACTCATAGCGATCGATCTGTGTGTTGCTTCACAAACACAGATCAAGTTTGACCCTCAACCGTTTACACGGCCTGTGATGATGGGTTTATTCCACTCGTGCCATTGCACATGAGAGTGAGGGAACAACTTCTGAGGCTATCTCGAAAAACCAAATTGAAACGGTCGAACTGTAGCAACCTCTTCCAGTAGTTCATTAA
Source organism: Neodiprion lecontei (assembly GCF_021901455.1). Lineage (NCBI taxonomy): Eukaryota > Metazoa > Arthropoda > Insecta > Hymenoptera > Diprionidae > Neodiprion > Neodiprion lecontei. The sequence continues at coordinate 12,773,700 of NC_060266.1, read as the reverse complement.
ATAATCTATAAATAACCATTCTACACCTTCCTTCCAAGTTCAGAGACCGAATCCTGCTGTTCTACTTACGAGACAGGAAATTCTTTAAATCAGTATAATATTCGAGTTCGTGCCAAACCTCCGCGTCACTTTTCATGTTACGTATTAAATTATCGCGAAATTCGGCCCGTAAATAAACTCGAAACGCTTCAATATATATATATATATATATATATATATATATATATATATATATATATATATATATATATATACAGGGTGTCCCTAAATTGCCTCCCACGGGCTAGCCAGCATAATACCTCGTTAAAATCAAACCGAGAATTTCTTTTCCGGAAGATCGTCCGACGCATAGTTTTTGAATTATAAGCGATAGCGCTAGGCCAATCAGAGTGCACCATTTCATCTAGATTTGCCGCCACGGAAATTGCTGTTTTGTTCGTCTGGGTGAATTATTATTATTTGTTTACGAATTAAATATCGGCACCTCCCCTCTTTCGCTGCTGTACCCCTTATGCTTGAGGATGCGCTTCTGTTTACACACACAAGTGTGCGCCCATGGATGTGCGGCCGGCAGCGTGTGCCGCGGCAACAATACCGAGGTCAGCGCTCGAGAAGGGGTACAACAGGGAGAGAGGGGAGGTGCCGATATTTAATTCGTAAACGAATAATGATAATTCACCCAGACGAACAAAACAGCAATATCCGTGGCGGCAAATCTAGATGAAATGGTGCACTCTGATTGGCCTAGCGCTATCGCTTATAATTCAAAAACTACGCGTCGGACGAGCTTCCGGAAAAAAAATTCTCGGTTGGATTTTAACGAGGTATCATGCTGGCTAGTCCGTGGGAGGCAATTTAGGGACACCCTGTATATATATATATATATATATATTAGGGTGCTTTTTTTTTGGACCATATTTTTTTTTTTTCGGTCCCATCGTGAAATTTTGTTGGAAATACAACAAAAAAAATTCCCTGAAAGATTGAGCCCTTAATATTAATATTAAGTGCTCGCCCAAGGCATGTAAAGATTTCCCGCTTGAAATACACGTAAACTTCAATTTTTTTCTTTAAAACATCTACAGTTCAGAGGCATTCTTTGGTGTAGTCTAGGACGTCAGTAGGTTTTCTTCGGAATGAAATGCTCTACAAAAGTGCTCATTGCGGTGAAGTCGTAACTCACACCGGCGAAGTCGTACGGGCCACCCAAACCCAATTTTTTCATGAAATTCTTGTCTTTTTGCCCGTATCTCGTAAATAACAAGAGCTACAAAAAAAAAAATATTCAACAAATTTGTAAGAAATTTAATTTCCTACAAAAAAGTTCCAGAAAACCAAATTGCTAACATCGATATTTATTGAGATATTGGGCTTTTAAGGTGAGGAAGTATGGAATTTTCATGAATTATTGAGTTAAATTGTCGAATTATTGATTGTCGACTATTTTTTTGTTTTGTAGCTCTTGTAATTGTAATGACAAGAATTGTAATTGTAATGACAAGAGCTACAAAACAAAAAAATATTCGACAATCAATAATTCGACAATTTAACTCAATAATTCATGAAAATTCCATACTTCCTCACCTTAAAAGCCCAATATCTCAATAAATATCGATGTTAGCAATTTGGTTTTCTGGAACTTTTTTGTAGGAAATTAAATTTCCTACAAATTTGTTGAATATTTTTTTTTTTTGTAGCTCTTGTTATTTACGAGATACGGGCAAAAAGACAAGAATTTCATGAAAAAATTGGGTTTGGGTGGCCCGTACGACTTCGCCGGTGTGAGTTACGACTTCACCGCAATGAGCACTTTTGTAGAGCATTTCATTCCGAAGAAAACCTACTGACGTCCTAGACTACACCATAGAATGCCTCTGAACTGTAGATGTTTTAAAGAAAAAAATTGAAGTTTACGTGTATTTCAAGCGGGAAATCTTTACATGCCTTGGGCGAGCACTTAATATTAATATTAAGGCCTCAATCTTTCAGGGAATTTTTTTTGTTGTATTTCCAACAAAATTTCACGATGGGACCGAAAAAAAAAAAATATAGTCCAAAAAAAAAGCACCCTAATATATATATATTGTAACGCTAAATTCTGTTACCCTCAGCTGAGGACTTACCGTTGACACTTTGGCGCGATTCTCCACTTATTCAGAACATTAAACTATAACAAAATCAATTATGTTGGGCGCCGGACGCGTTAGCGTCGATTTTCAAATAATAATACGAATCAAGAAAAATAACATGAAAGCTCACGAAAAATAACTGGAGAACCCATTGTATGGCTGGCTAGGCTCAGATACTCACATGAATTGGTAGAGTGGCTGTATTCAAGGCAACTAACAATAATTACAGAATTAAGGAAAATAATGAAATAAAGAATAAACTCAAGTGAGGAAAAATGAACAGGTCAATCGATCATATATTGTCGAAAAGGTTACAGGGTTGAGACAGGCAAATGAAATGGTATCGACAGCGGTAGTTAATAAAATAAGCAATCGTTGTTCACAAGAGAAAAATGATCGTAGGTCGGGAGAAGCGATATAATGCAAGAATTTACTTAAAACGACACGTCACTGGGTGACGTGATCTCACCCAAGTTGCAACTGACGCTACGAAACTTATTATTCTGTCAATTAAAAACGAGAGTGAGAACTTTACTGCAATCGGTAGAAACCAAAGTAACGATAATAACGGGAAAACACGGCGAATTTACCATAGATTTTAACCAGTACGAAAGATTGATATTCATTAACACTTTAGAAAATCGGTAGCGTAAACGATCGACTAGACAATTTTCGGTAGAGTTATTCATAAACGATAGAATCAATAATTTACAATAATTACGGATCTGAAGAATTAAACAATGAATTCCTTAGCATAACTTTCGAGAGAATGCAAAGATACAATATTATGAGAGAGTGAGAATTTCAGAGAGATCACTAAATAAAGGAATACACTAAATCAGGGTTGCAAATTTTTGAACGAAAAAGTAATGCATTAACCCTTACTTTTTCAATTCATAATGGAAATAATTCAATGTTGTGATGGAAATTATTTCCATTTTAAATTGAAAAAGTAACGGTTAATGCTTTACTTTTTCTTCAAAAAATATGCAACCCTGCACTAAATACACCGCAGTACAAAAGAATCAAGAATAATACGCAGAACTTAACTTAACAAGATACAGAGAAAAGAATAACAGGCAAAAATAATATAGAATTGCCAATAGCAATAGAAAAAGGTGCGGTCATATTGAGAGGCTGATTCTACGCTCGGTTATACTCCAAGGAAGTCGATATACGATACAATAGGCAGGAAATGAATAAAAATATAATACGCAATAACGGAAATACAATATAAGGCACACTACGATTACAAAAAAAAAGAGTATGGAATGAAACGTGAAGCCAATGGGGCTCAAAATACGATAGAAACTACAGAAGCAGAGTAATAGAAACTCACAAATAATCAGAAAATTCATAAAAACAAGAGAATTGATTATTCGGCAGTTACGAGGTCGCTCAGACACAAAGATTATTAATTACTGGAATCATATAGTCGCACGGCGGCTTACTGCAAATCTAATCTGTGGATCATGATTCACACAAAACTGGCATCGCACGATGCAACCAATGTCGATAAATACAATACTAAAAGGAATAGAAATTATGAGCAACTCCGTAACGATACAATAGAAAGGCAAAAGCCTTACCTTAACGGTGACCTCGGGCACACGACACTGAATTTAAATTGAATAAAACTGAAAGAAAAACGGCAGAAAACTAGGAATACGGTAGGAAATTTACGGGAACAAGGATGAAGCTAACGGTAGTGCAACGATGATAATAATAAAACGGTAGCGGGACGAAAGACGATAGTACGATATAAACATAGCGATAGAGGAAGAGGTATCGGTAACTTGAATCGTGAGGATGCAGGAATTCGTGCTGTCAATCAGCGGGTCAAGCGTAGAATAGACGGAGGTCGGAGTTCGGCTCGCCGATCTCGCGGTTGTCGTGAGGTGATTCTTCTTCCTTTTGATTGGTTCGGTGACGCCGACCGCAAATAGGCCATCCGCCTGTGGCGAAAATCGGTTGAGGTGTGGTCACGCGTTTTCAAAGATTACCGCTAGATGTAACGTAATGTGCTGCTCGTGATTTCGTCATTGACACCAACTCGTACGATTTAACAGCTGCTTCAGTTTACTGTCCAGATTGCCTATCATCGGGGACTTTTTTGACGAAGGCATATACGAGGTGCCTCTCGGTCAAAGTTAGCGAGTGGAGAGTGACGCCTCATTGTTCATTTCCACCAGTTTCGTGTATAGGCAGTGGCCATCTGCCTATAGTATCAAGAACGTGAGTAGTCGTTGCCGACAGAAAGGCTGCGTCGATCCTCGAAACGATGTCTTTATCAATCTGGACGTAGGGGTTTGGGGTCGGTCCAGCACCAGGCCGGTAAGTCGGAAGATGGCAGGCTACGGTCTGCCCTTCATGCCATCCTTAGGGCATCCGATAGAGCCTGCGACTGGTTCCTCTTTGAGGAGCGGTGCCCTCGACTGTCGGGAGGATTTTCATCTCCCTGTTTACCGGCAGACGAGGCGATACGGAAGGTTCGGGTGGATGCTACCCCAGTAGCAAAAGAAGTGCACTAAGGTAGCCAGTATGGTTTTATTAGACCGTCGGTAGGCGAAGTCATCGGGAGCTGGAAACGGTGGATATCGGTAGCTGTGGTTCCCTCGGTGGTCGGGATCGTTGTCGTCCAGTACCCGATCAGCGTGCACCGAAGCGCGAAATACAGAATTTACAGAGAAAGTGTTAGCTTGAAACTATTATACTTTGTATATCTATATATGTATTCACGTACACACACAGACACACACTACACCATACACTAGTATCATATAAATCAGTTTCTGTATAGCAAGCCTAACTAAGCGCACGTTTATTTATCTATCCCAGTAATCCATGCAATCTATCAGACAATAGGTTATGGGCCTTATAATTCGTTTAAATTATTGATTGCACCGTTCGGATTTAACGAGATAAAAGTTTATTTTTGGTGGTTTCAGTGAATTTATAGTAGAAATTGGACAAAATAAATTCTAACCCCAAAACGGCTATAGTGTGGCTAAGTGCGCACGTGATCGTTGCTCTGAAAATTTGTCTAACCTTTGTGGTGTGTTAGTGCTGTGTTATATGCTTTACAAACATTTTTCTCATTTATCTCATTTTTTGCGTTACAATATTAGTTAAAAACGTCAAAAACTTTGTGCAGAGAGATATTGAGACAAGAGAATCAATATAGTGCTAGGTGTTAATATTGATCAAAACCAAAAAGTAAATACCAGATCTAAGTGATGATGGCTGACGTACAGCTAGCTGGTATAATTAAACTACAATCGAAAGAACATTACTCAGACTGGTCCTTTGCAATGGAATATTATTTAAAAGACCAAGATCTGTGGGGTTGTATAGAAGATACTGAAAGCTATACACGTGATGAAAACAAAATGAATAAGGCGAAATCTAGAATCATCAGCTCAATACATGTGAAAAACTACTCTCTTATTAAAAAGTGCTCCACTCCGAAGCAAATGTGGGACGAGCTGAAGAGTACATTCGATGGAGGTGGCCTAAATAGAAAAGTGGGTCTACTGAAAACTTTAGTAAGTACCAAACTTGATGATTACCCTAATACAGAAGATTACGTCAATAAAATATCTGACACAGTTCAGAAGTTGGAATCTCTTAAGATGAAATTGGATAGTGAACTGGTAGGTGCTCTGCTTCTGGCTGGCTTACCTGACAAGTATGATACTATGGTGATGGGACTTGAAGGATCAGGTCAAAAGCTTACAGCAGAGACAGTTAAATCTATTATCCTTCAAGATGTGATAAAAGATGAGAAAAGTGCAACAGAAAATGCTTACGCAGCAAGGAATTTTAACAGAAAGAAGTTCAACAACAACAATAACAACTTCAACAAGAAGAATAACTACAAGAAGCAGTTCAATAACGACAAGTTCAATAACAATAGCAACAAGAATAGAAGATGCTTCAAATGCAACACCTATGGACACATAGCAAAAGACTGCAGAGTGAAAACAGAAACCAGCAACTTGGCAAAAGAAGATGACGATGAAGAAGCAGTCGCTATTGTATGGATGATCACAAATGAAAAGTGTAAGGAGTCAGATTGGTATCTGGACTCAGGCTGTACTCAACACATGACACCATTTCAGAGGTGTTTATCTGAATTTAACACAACAAAACCAAAGATGGTAAGGTTGGCTGATAATAGGTTAGTAGAATCCACTGGCCAAGGAGTTGCTAAAGTTAACCTATCAAACATGGACAAACCAGTGATTTTAAAGAACACACTACTCGTACCTAAACTACATGCAAACTTAGTCTCCGTACACAGACTAACCGCGACTGGATTTCGAGCAAGTTTTGATAACGAAAAATGTGATATCATAAATAAGAAGACTAATCAAATTGTTGCCACAGCAATCAAAGAAGGAAAGATGTGGAAGTTTATCAGAAAAGATGAAGAAACTGCAGCTCTAGCCAAAACTTCAAAAGTGCCAAACGCTATATGGCACAGAAGATTAGCCCATTTGAACAGGCATGACATGCTAAAGTTAAACGAAATGGCCACTGGATGTAAAATTATTGGAATAGATCATCAGGCATGTGAAAGCTGTATCAAAGGTAAACAAACAAGATTGCCATTCCCAAAAGAAAGCCAAAAAGCAGAAGAATTACTTCAGATAGTGCATTCTGATATGTGTGGCCCAATGAATATTAGCTCATTAGGTGGAGCAAGGTATATACTAACCTTCACAGACGACATGAGCAGATTCACACACGTATATTTTTTAAAGGCAAAATCAGACTTACTGGAGTATTTACAAGATTATGTAAATTTGGCCGAGAATCAAACAAATAAGAAAATGAAAACTCTCAGATCTGACAATGCACTGGAATACAAGGACAAAAAAGTTCAAGACTTTCTCAAAAGGAAAGGCATAAGATGGGAATCATCATGCCCTTACACACCAGAGCAGAATGGAGTTGCTGAAAGGAAAAATAGAACCATCGTGGAAAAAGCAAGGACAATCTTATTAGAGTCAAATGCTCCAAAGTATCTATGGGCCGAGGCATCATATACAGCAAACTATCTGATCAATCGTTCACCTTCAAGAAGTATTCGATCAACGCCATTTGAAATTTACACAGGCAGGAAGCCAGACTTAAGTCACTTAAAAGTTTTTGGATGTACAGCAATGAAACATATACCAAAAGAACAGAGAAAGAAATAGGATGAAAAATCAAGTAAAAGAATGTTTATTGGTTATAGTGAAACTCAGAAAGGCTACAGGTTGTTTGATCACAACACAAAGAAGATTACCGTTAGCAGGGACGTAATTTTCATAGAAGAGGAAATGTTTTTCAAACCAAAGGAAGCTCCAGCAGTTACTTTACCTAAAAAAGAAGAAAAAGAAGAAGAATTTGTATACTTACCACTTGAAAAGTGCCTAGAAAAAATAAATTTAAATCAAGAAATAGAAGAAGAAAGAGACTCAACAGGTGTAGTGGATATGTCATTAGATGAAACAGTTGAAATTCATAGACAAGAAATGGACGATCAACAGCAAAATCAACTTGAAAATAGGCAAGCAGAAGAAGAAGAAGAAGTCAGAGAGCAAGTGATAACACAGACTCCGACCAGGCCTACGAGAAACAAGAATCCACCAGCAAAGTTTAAAGACTACGTTATGACTGCGAATGTCACAACAAAAAGAAAAAGAGAAGAGGAAACAGAAAAGATAAAAGAGCCTAAAACTTGGCAAGAAGCTCTTAATTCAAAACTCAGAGATGAATGGTACCAAGCAATGAAAGTTGAAATGGAAAGATTTAACGAAAATGAAGCTTTTACACTTGTAGAATTACCCAAAGATAGAAAACCGATTGACTTAAGATGGGTGTTCCAGATCAAGAGGGATGAAAATGGCAAAATAGTAAGACTCAGACCAAGACTCGTCGCCAAAGGATTCATGCAAACCATCAACATCGATTATTTCAAGACATTTGCACCAGTTGTACGCTACGCTACGATTAGATTTTTGGTGAGTCTAGCCATGAAGTATGATCTGGAGATTTATCATTTGGATGTGGATGCTGCATTCTTGAAAAGTTTACTAAAAGAAGAAATTTACGTCAATCAACCAGAACCATTTGTACAAAAAGGAAGTGAAGATAAAGTATTAAAGTTGAACAAAGCAATATATGGACTCAAACAAGGATCAAAAGCGTGGCACGAGACGTTTACACAAATACTAGTAGAGATGAACCTCAAGCAAAGTGCAGTTGATACATGTGTGTACCAGTATAAAAACAATCAAGATTGGATCATCGTCACCATTTACGTAGATGACCAAATGGTCCTAGTCCGTCGAAACAGTTAAAAGAAGAATTTGCGCAAGCCATAGCAGAAAAACTCAAGATCAAAGATCTAGGATTACTCAAGTTCTTTTTGAATATAAAATTCGAAGTTCAGAGGGAGAAGGCTCTAACGTACGTCACACAAGAGACTTACATCAATAACATGATAAGTAACTTTAGATTAGAGGGAGCAAACGATGAAGACACTCCACTAGAACCAGATGTGAAATTAGATAGAAGCGACTCAAGTCCTGTAACGCCAAATTTTCCATACGCTGAAGGAGTAGGTACCTGTTTATACTTGAGCCAAACATCCAGGCCAGATATCTGCTTTGCAGCAAGATATCTTAGCTCATTCAACGCTAATCCAAAGAGAATTCATGTTGCAGCGCTTAAACATTTGATGAAGTACCTGCATGGAACAAGAACTTTAGGACTGAAGCTTCAAAACGACAAATCTAATCAGATAGTAGGCTATTCAGATGCAGATTATGCCAATGACGTGAGAGATAGAAAATCAATCTCTGGCTACATATTCTTTTACAACGGTTCTCCAATCTCATGGTCAACAAAAAAGCAGAAGACAGTTGCAGCCTCTACTTGTGAAGCCGAATATCAAGCTTTATCCGCTGCCTGCTCAGAAGCTAAGTGGTTGAAACAATTAATCATGGAGTTTGATCCAGAAGTAGCTTCTAAACCAATAATTATAAAAGTAGATAACAACAGTGCAATAAATCTAGCAGAGAATGAAAGCTACAAAAGTAAAGTCAAGCATATCGACATCAAACACCACTTCATAAGGGATATGTGGAAAAACAACATCATTGAAATTGAACATGTATCAAGTACGAAGATGGTAGCTGATTGTCTGACGAAGCCGCTGAAGAAAGAAAAACATCTATTCTGCCTCAACAACTCAGGATTAGAAGAAACAAGTGATAATTAATTATAAGACTTTTCTATTATCACAACAAACAAAAAGAACATTTATTTTATTTTAAAATTGCTTACAAAAATGTTATTTAGTTTTTTCTCATTACATTTCTTATTTTTTATTTTTGTTATTAATAGTTTAGAGGGAGTGTTAGCTTGAAACTATTATACTTTGTATATCTATATATGTATTCACGTACACACACAGACATACACTACACCATACACTAGTATCATATAAATCAGTTTCTGTATAGCAAGCCTAACTAAGAGCACGTTTGTTTATCTATCCCAGTAATCCATGCAATCTATCAGACAATAGAAAGAATTAGTTAAAAGTAGTGGTGGTCTATTTTGTATCGAGTTCGGTTGGAGTATCCCGCTGAGGACGCGTTTCCTGAAGATAAATAATGGTTGCGTGCTCTAGTGACGGGCGACTCTAAAACGCCACGTTACAATATATATATATATATACATATACCGGGACAATCTCTTGAAACTATACATATAATTCGCATGCGCGAGTTTTATCGGCTGATCGGGCAGGCTGGCCACTCCGAGTTTCAGCTGTCAAACTCTGTTTCTGGCGGCGTTGTAGTTCATACGAATTTTTGAGATTAGAATCTCAAACAGTCGAGGTAGTGACTCGGAAGGTTGATGCTAATGCTCTTTGAAAATTGGCTTTATTCGACTGAAATAAGAAATCTGTTTAAATGTTGGGTGCTTGGAAGAAACGCAGCAGGTAGGTGCGAACACTTTATTTAATCATTTTTATTATTTCGTACATTAGAAATAACAATGGAATTTTTATCTATCAACAGGTGATACGGCCAAATTAATTACATCTCTGATATTCACTGTTATCTGCCCATTCAATTTGTCAGATGTACAAAGATCATCGCCACTTTCAAGCAACTAAGCAACTTTCTCACTCTTTTGTGATTTCAGGCGGTAATATTGAATTTTATCACTTACGAAAATGAGACATTAAACCGAGCGTTCAAGAAATTTGAATGTCTCACTATCTGTAACGGAACTGTGAATCTTTTTTTTCTTGAAAATAGTTCAACAAAATTTACGAAGAGTCGATAGTCAATGTATTTTGAATAATGTTTTAATGATGTTTAATTAAATGAATGGAGGGAACCTAATACTCAAATCGAAAATTCAAGTAATATTAGATTTATTAAAATGATTTCTGTATTTCATGTTAGTGCGGTTCGAAACAAAGAAAATCTAATCGAAAGCGTAGAACTCAGGAACGTAAATCACATCCTGTGACACAAGTTGAAAATCAAGTTTTTCAAAATGCGCCTCAATGTCACAATTAGCTTCAAGGACAATCATGTTTTAGAGTGATGTCAGAACATTATTACGAGGATCTTGACTTATCGGATTCAAGATTGTGCCCGTTTTTCCATCAAAATGAATGAATATCTAATTTTTAACGAAGTTTATGAAGATTTTTTTCCAAATAATGTAATCCGATACAATATCTTGTTCATAGTCCTCCGCAGATCACCTTCTAACAAGGATATTTGGAAAGAGTCCCTTTGTTGCAGAAACCATTATAAAATTCTTGGTTTTCAATTCGTGCTACTGAATAACTCTGTGTTTCAGGTTCCATTTTCAATCTCAAAATGGATTTTTTTTTGCTCCAGACAATGCTAACCTGAAATGCAGAAATAATTGCGGTACATGGAGATTCACAAGCTTTCAGTCTTAGCGTAGGACCCTATAAAGAGTGTAAAATTTAATTTGGTTTCAAGTTATCGTGCAACTAGCGAGCCAGATGACACCGTCAACTAAGATTAAATTTAAAGATATTTTTAACTGAACTTATTTAACAGTTCTAGATTTAGATTGCAAAATTCAACCCTACAATCTAATTGAGGACTTGAAAAACTATTTATCTGAATTCAATGCCAAAGAGAGTAAAAGTAAGCTTCAAAATAAGATACCAAATCAAATGGTATAAAGTTTGAGAAACAATGCTGGTCAATAATAATGCTTAAATTACAATGGTGTACAGAATGATTCCTCGGTAGAATGAATTGGCAGCAACGGTTAAGTAACAAACTTATCGCTATTGGCTCGATCAAAGTAAAATGATGGGATATTCAGCCATTATGATCTGTAGTATATCCCGCTCTTCAATTTTGCCTCAACTGATGTTAAGAAGGTAGCGATGGCCTGATAAAATTCACTCTGGCACCTGATGTCTGACGAAACGACCAGGTTCGATGGTTCTAATGATTGCACCGCTCGAGAAACCAGGATCGTTGCCACCTAAACGTTTTGACCATCAGGTAAGGCATAATTTTCCTCGTGTTAATTAAAGTTTAAACTTCGAGCCTGCTGAAAAAAACAAATTTTATCATTGAATGCATGTTAAAATATTGTCATTGTCAAAGATCACGTAATTGGAAATTTACTTACATGCTTCCATGCCTGACAAATTTAGTCCCGCTTTGACAATGAATTATTTCGTACCTGAAAATATTAGAAGCTTTCATTATCAAACAGGATCTTTCGGTATTTTTGAAGGCAAAAAAAAGGCAGCACTTTTTGAAAGGCAACCAATGGCCAGACGAGGGGTGATCAGAAGAGTGGAGATTGGTCTCCCAGTGTTATCGGACGATTGCCTTGTAAGTTATTGTTTTGTTTCCTAATTTTTCTTTAATAGCATGAGTTACACTGTAATATTAACTGTTGTTCTTTTTCTCTTTTTATTCTTGGATATCTGGTGAACCCTCTTTGTTAACGGAACATTGATTGTTGTACAATGGAGCTGCAAAAACTTTGTCAACTAATCAATGATGTCGGCGAGGGTTTTTGTGAGTATTGCGTCCGGTACGTTTTCTGTTAATTGCTACTCTTTGTCCTCTTAAGCTTCGTGTTTAAGATGAATAATTTCTTTATTTCTTGTTACTCATTTCTTTTATTTATTTCATGTTCATCAGCACTAATGACTGACTTCTGGAGCACTGCACCGTAACGAATCTACTCTGGAAATACCTTCTACTGGGTCTCAACCATTCATTTATTTTTAATTTTATGAAAATAAAGAATCTGTTCACAATAAACATTGTTTTTACTTACCTACCTTTGTTTGTTCAGACTCCCACTTGTTACTGACATTTCACGTTGAATTTCAGATTTCTTCTTTCAATAAATAACACCCAATTTCTGTATCATTTGATATTTGCTTTTCCGTTAAATTCTTTATTGCGTCGGTTGAATATCTTCCGAAATCAACCACGGTATGGCTGAACGATACTATTCTTCTTAGACAATTCACGCTACGTAAAAATAAACAGCAGCATAACCTCAATCCACGGCTTTACGCGCGAGAGAATTACAGCTTTTGTTTCATTTTGTGTACGTTGGCGCCTTGCTCAGCAGATGAAAACATCACCGCGGCGCGATTTCACCGACCAATGAGATTAAATTATTTGGCGCATGCGCGTTATATGTATAGTTTCAAGAGATTGTCCCGGTATAATGGAAGAGCGAGAGAGAGATTCCAAGCGTTATAACGGGTTTTTGCTTTGAAATATTTATTTTCCTTACATGTATATATATTGTAACGTGGCATTTCGGATGCGCGTTCCAAACGGCTCCCCGAACCCTGGACGGGTCACGAAATTAGGGATCCCGCGGATCAGACCGCGACTCATTTCGAAAAAGAGCGCCAGGACAACGGTCACGCATCCGAGACTCTGAGAGGGGACCATTGACGGTCTAGCGACTACGACTTTGCAGGATTTTTGTTTATTTTTTTGGTTGCGAGTAAGTGCGGCATCATGCAGGGGACTGGCGGCGAATTCGAACGACGTTACCGGATGGCAGTCGCGGCGGATCGCGACGAAAGGAGGGCCTCACACGAGGCTACGGAGAAAGCGTCAACGGAGAGCTCTGCCGCGAGGGAACCCAAAGCGGACGAGATTCCCGTTGGTGGCCAGCGAGCCGTAGCCTCCCGTCACCACGCTGACGTCAGGCAACCTCGCGAAGTCGTCACTACGCCACTGTCAAACTACGGGATAGCGGAGACTGGACAGCCAATCATCACCCGGCCACAGCGGGCGCCAAATATAGCCATAAGTTAGGCTGTATGAATTTCGGAAAGAAAACACCAATGAGAGCAGGAGAGTTTTTCACGACGGATAGCGCCTATTTTCGAGGCATGTTCGAATTGCGACTCCGATTAGCGGAGCTCGACACTTGAGTCCTGGCGACGCTTCGCGACGGTCGAGCTTTAAAAAAAGAGAAAGAAATATTAAGAGAGACAAAAAATTTTTTATTTTTGTGTGAGTGACATGGCTCAGACTGGCGTAGGCGAGTTCTTGGTGTGGCTACGAAGCGGTGAGCGTTTTTAATTCCTTGCGGACGCATTTCGAGTGCCAGTAGATCGGCGCACCGGCACCCGGTTGGCCAAGCCCTGGTTGAGTTAGAGTAGTACTCGAAATTCGTTTGCCAATCGCCTTGTTGGTGACCGTAGCCTGAGTTTCGCGATAACGCATAGAGTCAACCCGGTTCCTGTAGAGTCTCGTGTAAAGTCCCGGTTGTGAGTGGAGCCAATTTCGGTTTGAAATTGAGTGTAGCCAAATTCCGCTGCACAGGGTCTCGTCGAGTCTGCGTAGGTAAAAAGTGTCACCTCTCGTGTAGGTCGCGTATCATCGTGCGTAGACGCTCAGATTCGCGGGACGGTTTGCAAATTTTTTTGGAAATAGCGACTACGACTGGAGCTCGGATGCGTAGTGATACGCTATAAGCAAGCACGAAAAGAAAAGCTTCCTAGAGTTATTAATTTGGTCGCGATTAGCGCGTAGAGTCACGTTCTTTTGGTTTAGTTCATAAATTATTGTTCATTAGTAAGATGGCGATCAGCGCACGGCATAAGGAATTTTCTAGATTTATTAACGATCGCGGTTAGCACGTCGAGTATGATTTCGGTTAAGTTTTTGTCTAGCGGTTTATGGTTACGTGGTGATTAGCGCCGTGAATAGTAGAGGACGGTCGCGGTTAGCGCGTCGAGTCACCTCCCTTGTTTTGTTTTTTTTTCTTTTGAATTATTGTTTGGCAGTAAAGTGGTGATTAGCGCCCGTCGAAATGAGGGGTCATCCCGATTTAGTCATTTAATTTTCTTTCTTCTTTTCTGTTATATTATTTTCTTTTCTTTTGCTTGTTAGATCTACCCACACGGCACGAAATATGTCAGAAATATTTCCGAAATGTTACAACATTTCAGATTCATTACATAATTTCAGGAATATTTCAAATGTAATATAACATTTTCGATATTATAAATATATTTCAGAAATATTTCAAATGCAATATAATAGCACTGGTACCTTTGAAACGTTTCAGGAATATTTCAAATGCAATATAACATTTTCGATATTGTAAATATATTTCAGCAATATTTCAAATGCAATATAACATTCTCGATATTATAAATACATTTCATAAATGTTCCAAGCGCAATATATCATCACCGGTACTTTCGAAACGTTTCAGAAATATTTCAAATGCAATATAACATTTTTGATATTATAAATATATTTCAGAAATATTTCAAGCGTAATATAACATCACCCGAACTTTCGAAACGTTTCAGTAATATTTCCGTTTATGTGTGTATACATAAGTATTTTTCATAAAATTTGTCATTTTTCAAATTTTCCATAATGGACACGTGCATAAAGTTTTTCAATATTTATACCTTTCATAAAGTTATGGATCTTTAATAATTATGCATACTGAGCTACGTCCAGTCAAAAAGACCGAACTGAAGACTTTTTGACGGAATACGAATTGGGCGTCATAATTCTCATTTGTCTTGTTGAATCTACCAATTTTCTCGAACAATATCTCTTAACTGGTATTTTAGTATAGTGATATTGGGGTGCTTGAAAAATCGCGCTTTTACGATAGAGCCGACCGGTCAACATGGCCGACTTCACCGAGTTACTCCATCGAAGTTACTAATTGTAATATGATTTCAAGTTGCGATTTTACGCCGCCAAATGGATTCTGGATTCGCCCCGGAATATTAAATTATTCCCGTTGAAGTGGCACGGAGATATAAAGATATTAAAAAATAGTCTCCGAGGGAAAAAAAATGTAAATTGGTATATATATATTTCTCGAAATGTCAAAGATTGAAATAGGTCTGCACTAGTCTGCAGAACTCGTGTTAATGCGATCTAAACTAATTCCCTCCAAAACCTCAGAAAAACGTGTGGGCGGAAAAAGCCCAGCCCCTAAATCGAGAGGGGATCCAATTCTCCCTCGGATTCGCTCCTACTCTACACGGAAGTAAATCAAACGAACTCTTAAAGCTGCCAAAGGGACTCGTGAGAACGGGTCCGAAAGTGTGGTCCACACCGAATGCGTGATTACTTTAAAACCAGTATAACATTGACCAGATACTTCCAAATTCCAATGTTTAGAATATTCAAGTATTGGAGGTGGTGGTTTCGAACGCCTTAAACGGATACATAAATATTCGTTATTTACGTCTGAACCATATAAGAATAAACAAGCAGTGTTTATATTTTAACTAAACAATTTATCAACAATTAACATTCCTTTTTGATTCCTGGGTGACCGGTTTACACTAATTGTAATATTATAATATTTATTCACATTCTTATTCTACGTACATGTTTATTAAAATTACCGTCGTACTTATATTAATTCAAATTAACGCGCCTTATTTATTCGCGTTTTATCCGCGAGGAAGCGCTGAAAAACCCTAAAAATATGGCATCACGTCGCATACTCGAGCGCACGTGCTCGAGCGTCGCGCCAATTTTTCGCGCATCACCGTCGCGCAGCGTCGTGCACTCTTCCATCCTTCATTCTCGAGCTTTCTTGTTCTTTCGCACCGCGTTTCACAGGTCGTTAGATACCACGGATCTCTTGAGAAAATTACAGAAACCCACGTGGCAAGAAAAGTGGATATTTGGTAAGTAAATGTTTAATTTCCAATAAATGTGTAGAGAATTAGACCAAAAAATATCCTTAGCTACTTGGCATAATTACATATTTACGTGCATATTTGCTATGTACGCTGTTCTGCAGTTTGCTTGCTAAATCGGCTATCCTTGGCCACCACGTGTTGAATGGTATGCAATTGAAATACTGGCTTATGTGTGAACAGAAAGTATTATACTGCTTATAATTTTTTGGCAAGCTGTGAATTAAATAAAATAATTACGATCGTTGACTTCCCAACTATGAAACATCTATAATATTAAATCTTTTTATAGTTTACTCAACAAGGTTATTTCCTAACCGCAGTTGACCTCTCACGAGTGAGTACTCGTTTGCTTTTCCATAGAATTGAAAAAGTCATGCTACGTATTTAAAGGATAACTTTTTGTCAGAATAACTTTTCCTTTGGAGAATCATTGTGATCTGGATGAACTAAGAGTGTTTGACCAAATATTTAGAAAAAGTCAGAAATAGTGGAAATTGTGTGTGGAAATTTCTGGTTTTTTTCTCATATTTTTTGGTTAACAGATCTTCGTTTATCCAAATCAGAATGATTCACCAAAGAAAAATTCGTCCTGATAATTATCCTTCAAATTGCATGATGATTTTCCCCCTTGATGGAAAATCACATGATACGGCATAATTGCCTTATGCAGTATTAAATTATGCATATTCCGATATTCGTATAGTGTCGCTATTTATTAATAAAGGCTAATTTTAATTTATACTAAATTGTTGATCAATTGAAACTTGAAGATACGCCGAACGTTATCAAACTTCGGTTTACTTTTCACTAGTTAATTACTGATTGAGGCCTGTATATTCAAAACTGTACGTTTTTAACATTTTTACTATAATTATTATAGGATATTATTATGCATTATAATTATTTTTCACGCTATACATATAGACGGGCTCTAATGAAACACTTAGTGTATCTCGCTGGCCCAAATAGAACAAGGCTATTTCATAAAAAGCTGTGTAAGGCATGTACAGAGCTCTGTATATACGTCCTATGTCAGCTTCAGTTTTATGCACATTCCTATCATTGTTGATTATAAAATAGCAGAATATACTCTCACAATATACTCTTCTGCTTATACGTTATTTCAATCTGGCGTATACCACCTTGAGCCTCGTGTAATCTAGCTTCAGTTAGAAAGATATCAGACTAGCGTGGAGACCGCCGATCAGTAATTACATATTATTTGCTTTGAATCACACTCATGTATTTACAACTAAATCTTGAAACATCTGTAATAATTGCAGGAAAAGGTTGAGCAGCTGACAGTCAACTGTGTATTCGAAATATACAACATACGTTTTAGGTAAGACTATTATTAACCAATCATTTAGTTTATGTTTGATCAAATGATTGGGTAACCAGCTACCATTCGATTGGCAATCACACTAATCTAATATCAATAGTGGCATTACGTCCATATTTTCAGTGTATATTTTATGTTAAACAACTTAACTTTGCAGTCAACTGTATAGTAGACCCTGACAAACATTAGTTCTCAGACTGTTTTCAGAATAAACTTTTATTTTCCTGCACATCAAATGAGAAATTATTGACTGACCTTTTGTTATTCAAAGTTTTATGTTCGCAACATTGAATATTATACTTTATTATACTTCTATTATTTATGATATTTGATTTCAGAAAATGACACGTAAAAGAAAAAGTAACGACTGCTATTCAAATAGACATAAACGTCGTCTCGTTGAACAACAAACTAAATTAAGTATTATTAGAATGAAGCAAGCTATGTCATTTGAACAGACAAACTTATCCGGTCAAGACAATGAAAATACACTCGCGCGTTCAGAAACCCAGTCAGGCTCTCAAAATTTTGATGTTACTATTGATGGACCAAATTTTGAAAGTGTACCATCAAGATCAGAAATACATGATAATGTACATAGTAGCCAAGATAGTGAATATAATTCTGTAATAGGTAGCGACGTTGAAACGAATGTAGATGAGCATGTCGATAAAAATACACCTAGTATTGCAAATATTACAGAAGCCCATGATTTAAATCATTCGAATGATTCAAATCTTGCAAATTGTTCAGGAAGTTCTCAGGAATTATCAAATAACAATAATTCACTGGTTGGCGATTTCCACCAATGGATAGCAGTTCATAGACCTTCGAGAGGTTCTGTTAACGCGTTGTTAGGTATCTTGAGAAAACATACGAACGCAAAATTGCCAAAAGATTACAGAGCACTTCTCAAAACTCCTCGGTCTACAGATGTTCACTGTATCGCTGGTGGCCAATATTGGCATAATGGACTGGAAAAAGCAGTCAAATCTATTGTCAAGCATCGAACGCAAGCTGCACACAATATTGGGAATATTAACTTGATGATAAACGTTGATGGCGCTCCTGTTGGCAAATCGTCACAATATAGTCTTCGGCCAATTTTGTGTTCGGATGATATTTTGAAAAAAGTTTACGTTGTTGGGGCCTTTTTCGGAGAAGGAAAGCCTAACAATGCTAACGAGTTTCTTGACATGTTCATTAACGAAGCAGTGACTTCAATCAATAATGGTCTTCTATTTGATAATCAACAGTTTGATGTCAGAATTCAAGCCTTGATATGCGACGCACCTGCTAAAGCATTCATTTTACAAGTCAAAAATTTTAATGGGTACAACAGTTGTACAAAATGCAATATTGAAGGAGAATATTTAGAACATACCATGTGTTTTCCATCAGCAGGTGAAAATATAACTCTAAGAACCGATGAAAATTTTAGAAATTATATTTATCAGGACGACTATCAAATTGGAACGACAAATCTTTCTAGAATACCTCACTTAGAATTGGTTACAAATGTTCCACTAGACTACATGCACCTAATATGCTTAGGGATTGTCAAAAAATTGCTTTTGCTCTGGATATGTGGGCCTCTTAGCGTGAGGCTATCCGCCTACGACATAAAAAAAATCTCTCGTGCATTAATTAGGCTGAGAAAGTGGGTTTCATCGGATTTTGTGCGAAAACCAAGGTCATTCAAATTTGTCAAGTTGTGGAAAGCGACAGAGTACCGTCAATTTCTTCTGTACTTAGGTCCCATAGTTTTAAAAAATGTATTGAAGAAAAACTTATACGAGCATTTTTTAGTTCTGCATGTGGCGATAACAATTCTGATCAGTCCGATTCTGGCAAAAAATCCTTCAAATATAAAGTATGCAGAAGAATTTTTACAATATTTTGTTGAGTCTTTTGGAAATATATATGGACTTAAGGATATGTCCCATAATGTTCATAATTTACTACATCTTGCTGAGGACATCAGAAAATTTGGTCCCCTAGATGAGTTCAGCGCTTTTAGATTCGAAAATCATATGTCTACGATTATAAAAATGACTCGGAAAGGCGAAAGACCGCTTCAGCAGATAGCTCGGAGACTTGCCGAATACGATTATATATCTACCACTGATACGACGGACGAAGACGTGCATATAAATGTTGGTTTTCACAAACGTCACTTCGAAGGTCCTTTAAGGGAGTTTATCTGATGATCGAATTAACAGATAGATTTCGATGAAAAAATTCGAGTCAACTTGAAAGTATGTAAAAAGTCACCTGTTTAAATTTCAATCTCTCCGGATATCTTGTTCGCGAGCAATTAATAAATAAAAATTGTCTGAATTAACATGGCCTCTTATGGATAGTCTTGTTTTTTTCGCCTATAAACGTGAAATTTACAATCATTGACAGACAGTTTCGAACCAAACTTTTGTAATAGATAAAAAAATATGTAAAGAACATTTAGACTGCTTTCTAAAATCCATTGGATACTTACGAACTTCAGAATAAATTAATTTGTCTCGCGAAGTGCTAATTTTTTGGAGGTTAACCTCCATTTTACTATGGCCGCATATGAAACCGGCAACGTTGCAACCGCGCGCTTTTTGAAATGACCACTGCGGTACTTTCCAAACGACGCAATATGCAGTACACTTGTGTCAAATCAATGAATCGCAAATAACACCATTGTGTTGTTAAAAAAAAAGGATATACAAAATGATAACACATATAAAAATTAGATTGAAAACATATATTTTTGCAATTAAATTCTATCACAATATAATTTTCCATTTGAATAACAAAGCGTATAGAATCTTAAATCTAAAAAGTAGGAACTGAAATTTTGTTTCGGAATATTTTTGGTTTTTCATCTTTGGAAAAAAATCATAATTGCGAAATTTTGTTTTCCAAAAAACCGCGGATTTTCTTGGAAACGCTTCCAGATTTACTGACTTCAATATTGCCATTTTCATCCTCACCAAAAAGGTTCAACACGCCCATTAATTTATTTTTTTGGTGCACTTGTAATATCAGATCGTAACTTATCCCCGCAGCGACGATTTTTTTGCGCGTTGCAAGTGATGTACAGGTTTTTAAACCATCAAGATTTTTTAAAGCTTTTGGCAACTCCTCGTCGAATTGTTGTTTTTTTCCTGCGTCATCCCACGTTAGTGTATTTTCAAAGAATGTTTCATCAGAAATACCAAGTTTCATGATCACTTGCTAGAGCATCGCAACGTCATCGGTAGCGTTGTGAGCATTAGACGTTGATATTTCGAGATTTTCAGCGAGTTTTTCTAATTTATTCTCCCCTTTTCCGGTTAGCTTCGTGATTTTTTTGATAATGGGCAACGAATCCGAGAAGCTAAATATCACTGCTGCAAAGTGTTGAATCAGCAAACTTCTTTTTATAGCCTCTATGAGCCTCGGACGATCAAATGTGCAGTTATGTGCAACTAACACGCATTTCTTTTTCAATTCTACCAAAAAATTGTAAAATTTCAACAATGCATATTGGAGACCAATCGATATAACTTCTTTTCCATGATAATGCAGCTGCCCTGCGACTGTCCGTAATCCAGTTATATTGCTTGCTTTTTCATCAATTTTCTGGGTAGGCGTTACGTAAATTGAAAAATACGAACTTCCGTGTTTAGCAGCTATTTGCAAAATATCGGCTGTTTTAGAAAAACCACCAGTTTCTAAATCAAAAAACACCAATATACGCGATGAAGAATCATTCTCAATTTCAATAATCGGAGGCATATCAGCGTTCAATAATCCCATGTCTGATTGGTATGTTTAAGATCCTTCCGAGCGTTCCTTCTTGTGTCGCAAATCTGTTTTTTTTGCTTTCAAAAATAAACGTCTTTTTTTGAACTCTTGGGAACATGATCTTAAATACCTTTTGCTCGCGTTCGAATCCACTTTCAGACCATACGTTTCCGTATATTTCGCGGGTGAGAAAGATAATTTTTCCGCCATTTTATGTACATACTGTTCCCCGCTATTTTTTTTATTGATCGCGCATGCTAGCCGAGCATCGCTGGAAGCTGTTGAACCATAGAAGCGCATTTTTGGTGCTTTACTAGCAATCGTCGCGCTTAGGCTTTCGTTGACGTTACTCGAAACTCCTGCTGCGAATCTCTCCGCTCTAGACGCTACAACGTCGAAAATACAGCTTAACGCATCAAATAATTGTTCGCTCACAAATCCGTCCCCTATCGCGGAATGTCTGTACGATTCCGGGTTGGCATGATAGCCGCACCATGTTCCGCAATTGTCATGGTTATTGAAACAATGGGATGGAATGTTTCTTATTCCTTTGCCCATTTCGACAGGATCACCGATATTTTGAGCTACGCAATAATTAAAGCAGCGTTGGAGATATTTTATTGCACCAGCAGTGAGCTCTTTGTGATTTTTTTTTATTTTGTAGAGTTCATTTACTACCCCTTTGCTTGTGTGATTTTTATCAGAATGTTTGATAACTTCATGATGACTAGCCGCTCGTACTGATCCTATCGCGCTACTATCGTTATCTCCGATCATGATGCCTAATTGAACGTGACACGTGTCGAAAATCGAATTTTGGGTTGCTAGATGCGCAGTAGCTGCGGACTCCATTGCATTAGCAGAACCTTCAAAATTCAGTCTCCAGTCATGATCGCTAGAGTCGTGTCCTCGATCACATTTTCGGCATTTTCTATTTTTAGAAATGTACGTAAGGACTTTCTTTGTAAAAAATCCGACGAGAGCCTCAGATCCCGTAAGACTGTCGTAGTTACGTCCAGTGCCTCTAGTTGTCCATCCCATATCGAACGAAGCCGCAATACGTACTATATTATCTGGTTGAATGTCCGTAAAGTTTCTTGGATTTTTTTCGCATGAAGTTGGAAATAGGAAATTCGTAGTGAGGTGGGACGGCCTGTACAAGAATCCTTTCAAATTTATTCACGAGTTTTATTTGCATCAAAATATTAATTCGTTCCATTTCCATTATATTTTTTATTTCCATTT
Organism: Neodiprion lecontei; assembly: GCF_021901455.1. NCBI lineage: Eukaryota > Metazoa > Arthropoda > Insecta > Hymenoptera > Diprionidae > Neodiprion > Neodiprion lecontei. Next base: position 12,750,962 of record NC_060266.1, on the reverse strand, counting down.
CAAATGATGATGATAGTTATTACCATTTAATTACAAAAACTTATATTTTAATTTAATGTTTATTTCAATTATTTAGTTTGATAATAATAAAACAATTAAATTTATGAATTTAGAAGAATTCCGAATTTAAAAAGCCTAAGAAATTTAATTTCCACAAAAAAAAATTTTTGAGAAATTATGAAAATGATTACAAAATGTTTATAATTACAATTTTTCGTGGTATATACCTAATAACTATTATGACATTGATATAAACAATGTCAAATGTACAATTTGTTTTTCTATAAATATTGATTCAAGAATTCTAACGACGTAGTTTATCATACGAAGTTAATGCACGCATGAAACTTGACTGTTCATTTTCTAATCGAACCCGACACTAAATTCAAACTTGTCGAGTGCTTCCACAAAATTCCCCATAATGCTCTATTTCATAAAAATTTTCAGACTTTACAAAATCTTTTATCCTGACATTTTCTCAAATATTTTTGATAGCTTTGTTACGTCCTCCAGACTTCATACTCCTTTCCCACGCTCTTAGTTACCTTACGCTCTGTAGTCTACCCTTATCGTTCGCGAGTCAGCAGGTTCTCCTGTAACTCGCGGCTAGTTTGCCTGCTACATCCGGCAAAACCAGGCAGATCCATCCCAGCGCTCAAGCAAGACACCTATCCCTCTAAACCAAGACCATACCTTTTTCCCTTCACCGACTCCGTTGCATTGACCACTAATAAACAACCATATACTTTGAATCGTTTACCTTCCCTTAATACTGATCCCTTTCTATTCCATTTACTTCCTGCATTGGGAGTAGTAGCACGCGAGTGTATAGTCGACGTGAACGGACCCTACAATAGCCAAATAACACCTTGGCTGGGCGTGGAGTAAGCTCCGATTACCGCTAATCGGAGCCTACGCAATATACCCCGTAACAGCTTCGCAAACCCAAAGCACACTGACATTGGAAACTTACAAAAGATTTTTTGATTTGTCGACATTCTGAATGGTCAGTTCTCGCTCCATGAGAGTTGCTGCGATGCAGCCTTCTCGAGCCATTTCTTCTGCCGCAGTGCCTACTTCTATTTCATGCGTCTTATAACAATTCACATGAAGTGGAGGAATATTCAATGAAGCCAGTATTTTGTTGATATGCGTGTTGTCCATACCACCATTCAGAGCTCCTAGAATAAATAATTGAATTTTCTTACTGACGACGATTGATATCGTAATATGTGTTACTTTTTTTGAAGATCATATATCATCTTACCCATTGCTGCTCTGGTATTGACATCGTAATGTTTACTCGTTTTGGCTCGTGTACTCTGTTTTTCAACTTCGTGTGTTTTATCAGTGGCAAATCTGATTTTTCCTCGGCAATTTTCACATTGAACCGTGAATATCGACGCTAATCTGATTCGCGTTTCATCGACTATGTTGCTCAGAGGAACCACTGCATCACATTTGTGACATTTGCAGAAAAGATGTTTAGACACAGTTTTCAAGTGCATAATACGTCGGCCTTCGAGGTTATCCGATTCTGTTGCGCTTTCTTTGAGGTTAACTTTTTCTTTCCTGCATCCTTTAACGCTCTTCAAATTTTCTCCCACTTTCATAAGTCGCAATCGTGAATTGTACACTTTTTCAGTGACCCGTTTTCCTTTCCAGAAAAACGCTTTCTTCTTCGAATTTTCTTCCATTGTTTAAGAGATTAACGTGCAAAGCATAGAAGCAAGAGAAAAATACTAACACATGGCTGCGGCTGCGGTACGCCGTCGGGCGTCGCCGCCGTCGGGCGTCGCGCCTGGTTGCAGCGTTGCCAAACTTATCGAAGGGACTACGCTAGCCGTAATAATTTTTCTTTTGACTAACTCGGTACCAGATGAACTTCCTTAATTGGTGATTCAAAAAAATGCAAACAGTATAAGGTTCTGCGTTAGAATTCTTATTCCATTAATTGTAATAATTCTACAAATGATTGTTGCATGCTTAAAGACGGAACAATGGTAAAATGTGTAAATTTCGTAAAGTACAAAAACACATCATATGTTATCGGTTACGAACTGGTTCGATTTGAAAATGTATATTCACTACCTTGTGAATCCAAGACATTTGACATCCAAACTGTAAAGAAAGATGCTAACCTCAAGTCATGGCCATGCGCTAATATATGTCTCAAGCTGATGAAGATACCTTTGGATTTTGTAACATCTCGTAATGAAGAAATAGCTATGTTTCCAGTACTTCACACAGCTAGTAATCTCTGAGCAGAACAAACTGCACATTTTGTAAGCAACATGTTATTCACATGCATTTTTATGTACATGAAATTTCAGTTAGTTTAGAAATTATTGATTTCTTGAAATGAATGCACCAGCTTTTCTTATTAACCACGATCTTCAGTTGAATTTTCTAAGACCAGCTAATACTAAACAATATTAATTTGCTTTGTATATTCTCTGTACAAAATATTTTTAAATATTTCTGGCCGTGTGGCTAGAGATGTTCTAAATTCATATCAATTTATACCCTGCAAACTGTATATCTATATCGTGACTTCACTGCAACAATTTCTTATTTTAGATCGTTTTCAATACGCCGAAGAATCATGAATTTCAATATAGTCGAGTTTCATGATGGTCTGCACGTGATTCCGTTTAGCTGGTTGACCGATGATGATAAGACAGCTTATTGGCCTCCTTATGAGGATCCGATAAAAATGTGTAGGGCGGTGGTGAATATGGAGACCCCGGTCAAGGACAAGTGGGAGCTGTTGAAGGTGTTGGCCATACTCGGAAGTGCAGGTATTTACTATTCTGATCAAAGGTAACGTTAGGAACAACTGTTGTCTACAATCATATTTTTTAGTGCATGTCCGTCATCACACTAATTTTAGCATGCAAAGTAAACGATAATAAAAAATAATCATTTACTAAAAATAATTTGTACATTGTGATCCTTTTTACATATTGGTTGATCTGAAATTATAAATCTGATAATTTTATCTTTGATTATGAGTTTGCCCAGCTGTTAAGTATGAACTACATTAAGGGGAGACTTCGGTAAAATAAGAAAGTCTCACATTTTTTGATCAATTTGATTGAAATTTGGACCGTTTATTTACATAGCAATCCTAAAACTAGAATCTGGTATAAGTTTCTGCTCAATATAGGTCAAGTAATTTGACAGTTATGCATTTTTTCCAAGATTCCTCGAAACATTCCTTGCTCATTAGGCTTCATCGTAGAAGGTTGAAGTTGGTTGTCGATACACTTTCTACCATAGACTAAAAATTGGTTGGAGAAATTTTTGATTAGAGTTTTTCAAGTCATTTAGGCTATTACTTAAACAGTTTGAATTTTTATTTACAACAATTTTTGGTGCACGGTAGGCTGGGAAATGAGTAATATTCACCGGAGCTCAAATTCCTTTCACCAATTTCAGGACAATATACCTAATTGTGAAAATATTTCTGCTGAAGGGCAAAATGATTCGATGAAATCTAATGCGCAAGGAATTTTTTGCAGCGGTGGGCAAAATCTTCGAACGGTTTTTTGCGCATATATTTTCATCGCAGGAGGTTGGAATTTTATTTCAAGGCCTATACTAACATTATCTAAAAATTTGTCGAAGGATTTTTTTGTACGACTTTTTTCAATCGTGTAAAAATTAAAAAACCGATTTTTGTCCAAAATTTGACTGAAGTCTCCCCTAATCAGATTTGTGACACAAAAAGTAATTGTAAAGCAGCTGCTTAGTCAAAACGGTATACTACTGGAATCACTCTTAGGTTTCCTATCATGGAATCAGCATAATGAATTGTCAGTTTCATAAATTATCCAGTATCAGATTTTTGGTTCTAGATTACCTTATAGTAAATTCAAAGACGTTCTCATCGTACATATAATTCATAGTTTGATTATACAATGATGATTACGCAATCTATTTTGTGTTAATGGTGATGTATGTAGATATGATGTGAATAATGTATTAATTATATTAATTGTCTATTATTTGGTTTCATACAGATAATTATCCTGACGCAACACAAAAACTGAAGCTCATGCAGGATGCTTCCGATTTAGAGAATTTTGCAACGGAAGAGAGTTTGAAAAAGTCGAGATCTAAGCGCCATCGAATATTGCCTATCTCTCCGGACACATCTGAGGATGAGGAAGTGGCTGTGCCTAAGCCGACAGAAGACGCAGCCAACAACAATAAGAAAAAAGCTACATGTGGAAATGGGGAAAAAACGATGAACTTGCCAATAAAACCGGTTGATTTTGTTACTATCACAGAAGCAAGAAGAATTGATCATGTTGAGGCGCAGGTTACAAATCATTTGCCATCCAAGAGTGGGAATTCACAAGTTGGTAAGGATGTATGACTGTGAACCATGGTTTTATTTCATCCATCGCTCTTACATTTTTGTGTGAAAAATTGTGTAAATACTTTTTCCTAAACATCTAATACTTGTAGGAAGGGGGTTGGCGAGTAACAAAGGCATGCAGCGTCCAGCCAAAGAAAACAAAGAAACTATTATTCTAGAAGGTAAATGTATATCTACTAATGAATAGTTGACGTAGCAATGGCAGGTGGATGGTCATTGAATTAAGATGATGTTACGAATTAAATAGCTTCTTCAATTAAATTTGTTTTGTAAAGAGCAAGCCCTGTATTCCAGGTACCCTATATTATTGAACAGGTTAGATTAGTTTTGTGTAGATTCGATTTTCCACAGTCTCTCTGTAGTTTCTTAGTTGCAAAAGGTTCCCTACGTATATCTATATTTCCATTACAGACCATAAATATCTTTTCTAAGACTTAAACTATCATAATCTATAAAATTGTGGAGTCCCCTGTCAAAGATTTATATTTTATTTGCATATATTGTCCAGTCGAATATATGTTCACCCAAATTTATATAAATACGATTTGTTCGTTTCAGACTTCTATACAGAGCTACTAATCACTATTAGCAAAAGTTACCACACGACCCAAGAGGTCGAAAATCGACTCAAGTTCATCGAAGACTCACTAAAAGCAAAGGAGTTACACCTTCCAGGGTCTCAAAATAACGGTCATGGTGCGGACGGAGACGCACTTGAAGCTATGTTGCCATTGGGGACTCTTCTAGAATTTGATGAATTCGATAATAAATTGCGAGAAAAGGAATTTGCATTACGAGTGGTAAGAGAATCTGTTATCATTTGGAAATTGTACTCGTTTTACAAAATTAGTCCTGCACAAATAATTGTGTTTCAGGAACGAAAATGCCCAAATAGTTTGAAAAATTGCCAGCAATACCTGCTTTGAGGGGTTTCATCCCTTATCAAATTTAGTACACCACTTCGTTCATCTTTTATCAATTTTAGAAAACCCTCAAAACCTTTTTAAATTCTGTGAAATCTCCTGAAATTATTTGAGATCATTTGAGGTCCGTTGAAATCTCTTTGTATCTTCAAAAATCTTTTTTTGCAACCTTCTGAAATCTGATGTTTCTTGAAATTTGTTGAAATCTTTTTTAATCGTAAAATTCCAAAATTGATGAGTTGATACAACCCATTGTCTTGCACATTATTGGCTATAGAATTTCGCTAATTTGAAATCAAAGTGACAAATGCGAAATGTATGCAATTAAATTCATGGTATATATGATCAAATATGTAGCATACAGTGTTTATTTAATATACAATAATCTTCCACTAATGATGGAGAATTTTAAACTATCATAACCATTCTCCATCTGAGTGCAATGAAGAATATACGTATAAATACGGTAAATTCTAGTGCTTGGCGTTCCCTAGCTAACATCCAGCAGGTACAACAGTCAACGACTAAACAAACTATTTCATATTTCAGGTTAAGGTAGATAATGGCGTTTCAAAAGAAAAATTGTGTGCAACAGTAAGCGATTTTATAATTATAATACATCGTCTGTGCACGGCTTGTATGAATTGTAACGTTTCGCGGTTATGGGGTCCGAAGGACTAAAGTAACCGCTGCTATTGTGAGTGTCTTTGCTCGAGTTGAAAGTTGTTATTAATGAATTTAGTAAATCGGAGCTCTCCTCATGTAGGTAAAGAAAGAATGAGTCTGCCAATTAAAGAAAATCTGGGCTATGTTAGCTATAGAGTGTTCGTGGAGTCGGACAGGATTCGCCTGCCAGAACCACCTTGCAATAGACTTGGGTTTTTTAGGCCGAAGCTACGTGTCTTGCAGACTCGGGCAGAATACCAGAGGTGCACTATCGTTAGTTACGGAATCAGGTAAACAGATTACCATCCCTGCTTTCCTGAGATCGGACTTAAGTACCTGCGTACCAAAGCCGTTCGTTTTAATCGCGAATTTATGATGATGTTGATTTATCCCAGACCAAGGCGCGAACCGTGGCTGTCCCTCGGACTTGGGATCACCACCAGGGAGAGCCGGACACAGGTTTTACCCAGTACTGTCAAACTGACTGTTTATCCAAAGCTGTTCCCTGCCTATAGTATACCCAATTGATTGGCCTCAACAATTTGGTTTATCAGACAAGGATGCAGTAGATGTAGTTACGAAAGAATTCTTCAAGTTATATTTACAATAAACAAAATGGTTTAACAAAAGAGGAGTAAAGAAAATAGTAATGTTAACAGAGAAGAAACAACTGAAAATAACTAAGAGTACAATCGCTGCTAAAAGCGATTGAAAAGAATTAAATCTAAATACAAAGAATATTAACAAACAAAAGAAAAATGAAGGAATAAGAACTCAAGTTTTATAGGCTGCGGTCAATCAGTATGCCGTACGAGAGTTTAAAAGAGTTAAGTTTAGAGTTGAGTATGCGAAGGTCGTTATAAGTTTTCGGTTTGGATTTCAATATTCGAAGATTTGGTTGGTTGAAAGTAGATTGAGTAGACTGCTTTAGTTCTAAACTCAAGATTTGGTTTCTGATAATTTATGTCTCCTAGAGAGAACAGTGAAATTTCACAGAGTTAAAGTTTGAAGTTAAAGAGAGTCAGCTGAGCGTTTTGCTTCAGTGCTCGAAGAATGAGTGATAAGTGGAACAGCTGTGCGCTTTGCTACAGGTCTGAACTTGTAATCGAAGAGTATTTAATAATCTCAATAGAGTCAATTGGGCGCTTTGCCTCAATTGCTCGAAGAAGTTAAATATTGGGTGCAACAGCTGTGCGCTTTGCTATAGGTCTGAACACTGGGTCGTCGTTCGTGCTCAGTTTTATACCTGTCAGGCCTATTGTCTAGGGATTATTCCCGCCGTTCGGTTCTGGTCCGTCGTGCTGTCCTCACGCCGCTCGCTGGTGTGGGTGATCATGAGATACAGCTGGTTGTGTGTAATGGTCATACTCGGCTGACCGTTACAGTATTGTATGTTATTGCTATAGATGTTTGAACAAGTACTTATTCCAGGAAATATTTTGCATACCTTGATTCTGAGGCTGACTATAATTGAGGGGGTTGGTGCAAAAAGGATATACGTGATAGACAAAAACGTCCTTTTTCTATATTTTGATACTCTTTCTACATTAAGCCCCTCACTATATAAACCTGTATTCAATATTCCAGACCTATAATTCTACAGTATAGATTATATCATTTATTGGATTGTTCTATTCAATGAAAAGATTCAGAAGGCACCAAGACTTTCATTTGAGAAGTATTACAGATTGGGAGTATAAAGAATATTTGATTGAACAAGAATATTGATTAAATCCTGAATCCTAATTAATCCAATTAATTCGGTCATCTGCATCGGATATACAGATACAGGGTTTCTACTTAACCCGAAAATCAATGAAATCGGGGTAGTCAGGGAATTTAACCGGAATATATACCTACATTGTGAAAAACAGCAACTATGCTGCATATTTTGTACAGTGCGCGAGTAATAATCATTTGTACACAGCAATAATTGTTGATACATACTGAGGCTCACATGAATAAAAATTTGTAACAAAGTAAATTGGGATTGAAATATTTTTGAACAAAGTTTTACGGCTATAATTATCAAACAAATTAGAGAAGTTTTTTATACTTCTGAAAATTTCAGGAAATTTCTGTTTTAGGTTAGACTAGAGACCCTGTATAATCTGCAAGAGCTTTATTCTGGTTAATCACATACTGATCAAAATAATGATTACATATATTGCCCCTCGACAAACTAAATTCTCCACTCATATTATACTAAATTAATAGCACGCAATTATAACTCTTATTATGTTCTATTTTGTCCTGATTTACCTATCTACACGCATTAATACAATTCATTTGAAAACATTTTAACTGTATAAATTTATATACTGGTTGCTAATCTAAATGGTGAGGGAATCCTATAGTGAAAATGTAAGGTGACAATGGGAATTGTTGTGATTTTTCTATTTGGCTTGCAATATTTTTTTGACTAGTGCATAATTTACAAGCACTATAATATGTGGTATGAAATAATTTACTATATTTTCTCAATATATGTTTTTAGGTACACTTTATGAAAACTCTTGGTGGAAAAGACACCCATGATTTTTTATTCAATGCCTTGAAACGCTGCCTCAGTAATTCCGTTGCCAAAGAGTACAGTATGGATGGCAAAAAAAAAAAAAGAAATCGCTGAGACCGACATATTTTTTGAGAACCATCCTCAGTGAGTATTTGCGCTATATGTTGGAATAATATAATTGTTTCAAAAAAATATAGCTCTTAACTGAAAATTATTATTTTCTCCAGAAGCTGCAAAGATGCATAGGGCTGAATCTGATGAAGATCTCGCCATAAAAATTATAAGCTCCTGGCTCGCTGGAGCCAAATTGAGATTCGACAGAGAAACGTACGACAAATAAAAAATCTTCTTTACTGTGAACGACTACCTAAGCATATGTTGAAGGGTATAATTCAAACCTGGGATTTTTTTTTTTTGTACAGCGCCAAACTGGGAGTGATTGAACCAGAACAAGAACAACAAGAACAAGTACAACAAGAACAACGTGCGGATTGAAAGTATATGACAAAACGTAACATTTCTTCGTAAATATTGTGTAGAGCAAAAGACTGCCCTGTATCAGCTTAATTATTATATCCTATATTTTCATATGCATTATTGTTCCCAAAATAATATAATTATAATAATATAACGATAAGTTTATATTGAGAAAAAGACTATACTTACTTTCATGTATATTTCAAAAGAAGCCTTCGATTCACGACTTAATATGGACATGTGTCTGTACGATTTTATAATGTATTTGAAAATAAATAACTTTATAAGATACCTATATAATTAATCATTTTACTCAGATTCAGGACTTTCTTTATTACCTGAAAGATTTTTGAAATGTATTGTGGAATATATCAGAAATATTTTCACTATATCTTTCGGAAATGTTTCAGCAATATATCAGTCACCATTTTCATATATATGGCTGAAAAATTTCTGAAATATATCGCGGAAATTTTTCTGACATATTACCAAAATGTTTCTGACATATTTTTGACATATGTCAGCTATATATTTCTGACATATTTCTAAAATGTTGCAATGGAATATAACATGTTTCTGATAAGACATTTCTGAAACATTTCTGAAACATATTGTGCTGTGTGGGTAAGTAGTTGAGTATGAGTCGCGAATAGCGAATTACGAATTATAACTTCTCGTGGTATTTTGAGTCGCAGTGAGCATCGTTTGAATAATTATTTTTATTTATATTTTTTTTTGTTAGTATTATCATCCACAGAAAATATATTGGTCGATTTTATCAGTGCTTTGTAAAATAACGTGTTGGCGTACGTCTTTCGTATCTCTCTCTACCCAAAAATTACTCCTTCCCTCTACGCGGTACCGAGCTGCCGAGTATATGGTCGCGGTATATCGCATTACCGATTTCGAGGCGTGTTGGTCACGCCAGGCGCCCAACAAATTTTGCCATATTGTTTTAGGTCCAGGATACCTCGCGGACGCCGATTTATTGTGCACGCGGTAAGTTCTTGGTCATTTTCTCCGAGTGACCGAGGAGCGGGAAAAATCCACGTCACAATATATATATATATATATATATATACACACATATATATAATAATACATATAATATATGTATATATATATTTATACATTAGACTCGTCCAAAATTAAAAAAAAAAAATTGTAAATACGTGGGGTAATGTTAGGAAAAATGAAACTCATTCAAGCGTTAATTATATTTAATGTTACAATACATAAAATAATGGTGAAAATGTGACCATAAATATCGTTGCTTCTTTTTTTTCGCTCGAAATTGTGTATAGAAATATATATTTGCGAAGTATTCGTGACCAGGAAAGTATATTAAATCATGTTTAGTTGAATTCCGGTCGATATTGTAATTAATTTATTTGGTTAGGAAACCACATATTTTCGACGTTTCGGCTGGGCCCCGCCGACCATCTTCAGGCTATAATATATATATATATACAAGAATGTTTAAGAGGACATTCTTATTCATCTAAAAGAAGCTATATTATTAGGAATAGTTGCTGTTTTTCATTATCGTTCATTGAAACTAGAAAATGTCACATGGTGAAGTGACTTTTCTTTGAGGTTATGTGTGAAATATTTGTGGTTTACATATATAGTACAATTATAAGTTAAGTTTGTAAAATTAAAAGATTAAAGTGTAAATAGACGTGAGAAAGTTCAAATTAAGTAAAGATCAAACAAGATGTAGAACGGGTTACTCACAAAATTGACAACCGGTGCCTGCTTAGGTGCTATCAGTGCGGCATTTTGGACGGAAGTGATTATTAGCGGAAATCGATCAAGGACCTATGGTAATGAGGTGCGATGTTGATCTATGTTAGGAAATTATGGATTTGAAACTGATTCAGCGTAATCATGGCGCCAATTTTTGAAACTACAGAATATTAGAGTACAGATGACTAAGTTGTTGAATATCTGTGCGCTTGTTCACCGTATTGTTTTTGTTCTTATAAATATGGATCAATTATTTGATGTTAATGTTTATACGCATGTGGTTCTGTAGCCAAAGTTATAGAATTGTTGAAATCAAAATGATGTCCTAGATTCAAAGTGTGTGCAGCTAGAGCGCATCTATCTGTTTCATGGAATTTGATGTTTGAACGATGGCCAGAAATTCTATTCTTTAAATGTTGTGACGTTTGTCCAATATAACTTTTGCTACAGTCCGAACATTGTATTTCATACACAGAGTTAATTTTATCCAGGTTAGGAGTTACAGATTTGAGGTGAGAAAATAAACCTTTGGTAGTTTTATCAATTCTAAAAGTAATATCGATGCCCTCAATTTCCAAAATTTTTTTAATTTGGCTGGACAAGCCTTCAATGTATGGTACAGAAGTGGTGTTTTTTTTGCTTGTCATTATCATTTGTTGGATTGTTATAGTCTGTTTTCCAATCGATGGAGTTGTACATTTTATCTACTCTATACTTTCTTATATTATTTATGAGTTTTAGAGGGTAGCCATTCGTAGCAAGAGTTGTTTCAACGAGTTTTAAATTTTTTATGAGGAATTGAGGGTCAGTTATTTTGAGACAGCGATAAAATAAAGCTATAGCGACAGATTTTTTTATGTTTTGACGGGGGCAAAGCGCCAAACTGCGTCACGGTGAAAAAGGGTAGTCACAGTTAGGGGACCAGTTGTCCGGCAAAGTGCCGAGCTGCGTCAATTTTATAACGAAGCGTTTCTCGTCTAGAGAGCGTTATCGGACTAAGATTTACGAGGATAGGAAAAGAAATTCAAGCATAGAGATTATTCCAAATTTTAGTAAAGAAATGGAATACTAGAGTCCACGATAGCGCGGGACTTCTAGATGAATATTAAGTTGGGCGGAGTAGTTAACATTTGAGCTGTAGGGAAGTTAGGAGCAGAACCGATAAATTCTATTAAATAATTATTATTTCGTTAATTTTATTTTTAATTTTGTTCACTACGGTTATATTTTTGTAAGTCTTCAATTTGTCTACTAACAAAGAGTATTGTACCTTGATTATTCGCGATTAAACATATGTTATATTTACACATGCACTCGTCTGTCTCGTTGTCAACGCATTTCTCGAACCTATAACTTTAAATCAAAAAAAGGGAGGGAAGTGAAAAACAACAGTCAGCCAAGGAATTCCCTGGTCTGAAAGGTTGGCGATGTTATAAGTCAATAGTCCATAACACAACATAGGCAAGCGACTCTCTTCACTTCGAGATCGCGATTAGAAGGGAGCACTGGGAAACCCGTATCTCCGACTAGGTGACACAGGCTTGCTTTCACTTGTCTCCAGTTGAAGGAACGGCCGAAGAGGCCCTTGTCTTTCTAAGGGAGCAACGGGCACAGGCGCTTGTTCACATATTCAAGGCGGCCTTGGGGATACCTAAGTCCGTACAGCTAGATCATCGGGGGTTTTGGGTTGATAACCCATAACATAACGTAGGCAGGCGACTCTGTTTACTCCGAGTTCGCAATTAGAAGGAAGTACTGATTAGCCCGTATCTCCAAGTAGGTGACATACGCCTCTCTCACTTGTCTCTAACTGAAAGCAACGGCCGAAGAAGCCCTTGTCTTGCTGAAGGAGCAACGGGCGGAGGCGCTTGTTCACATTCCAAGGCGGCTTTGGTGATACCTAAGTCCGTATCAACAATCCAGAGTTTTTGGGGTCTGATAAGCTGATCCTGCTTTTACCCATCAGAGGTGGTTCCTTACAATTATATTACAATTGACAAAAAACTCACTAATAACGGGTTTATCACATAGGCTCCGGCTTGAGATGAACCCCACCCGTTACAGTATACATACTCCCACCACCGTAATTGAGTTTGTTTTTAATTTCATTTCATCTTAAAATTCACAGATATTATATGTCTAAAGTTATTCACAGCAATATTTCCTAAGAATATGACTAAAATCCAAAAGAAAAAAAAATATTATAAATATCAAAAATCTAATTACAGATTCAAATTGTTGAGAAGAAAATAGCGTAGTTCCAAAAAAAAAAAAAAATGTTGTACGATAATTATGAACGGAGTTATTGAGTTGTTGATTGAGTGGTGAGAACACCCGGGCGCGCGGGCGCGCGAAGCCTCGAGCCCCCCACCACGCCGCCCGGCATCATTCCTCCGACTAACGCCACTCGACGTACGTTCAGCAATTTTTTTTTACTAGATACAACGTACCTAAAGATCTGAAAAAATTCACGGTGATGTCTTGGGGTGTTGAGAGATAGCTGATATTTTTTTTCCCCCTCAATATTATTTACAACAACAATAAACAAAATAACACTTAAACACCGTTATCTCCGGTTCTAATCAAGATATTCATGTTTTTCTTTTTTTAATTCCTCATAAAATGAAGAGCAAGTGCAATCCATCATAATATTCACAATGATATGAATATTCTCGGAGATATCTCTATTTGTTTAACAGCAAAAAATTTCAAGTGGCCCAAAAATTGTGATTTTCGAGTAAAAAAGGATGTTTTTCTTTTCATTTGTGGAAAGTACAAGTAACGAACTGACTCCATGATTTTTTGGCAACCTGTGGGCCAATCACATAACAAAGGGCAGACGATATACGGATTTTGGCTTGTCGCGGATAGTTGCTCAACCATATAACACAACCAAAAAAGATTTGCACGATAATTTTGAAGACACTTCATGTTACCTGTTCCATAAGTATCAAAGCCACACGTCGTTTATTCATAAATTTATAACAAGAAATGTGAAATTTTTTTTTATCCACGGCATTCTGCATTTTGCAACGAAACAAATAGAGGAAATTGATCTCACGACAGCTTCTTTTATCGAGAATGATGAGACGAACAACTTTTGTATGGACAGTTTTCGTGTATGACCCATAAAAAAGACGTTATTTAACAAAATGTGGGGTCTCAAAAGTTAAACAATCGTTACGAACAAACCCGGACCTAACTTTTTGAAGCATTGGTGAAAACATGGTCGTCCGTCTTTAATGAACCTATAAAAAAATCGGCTGGCCTACGTAATTCCAGAATAGAAGTCAGTCTATTTTATAGCTTATTCGTCTGGACTAATATGCATAAATCCTGATGCTGAACGGTAATTGGAATCTCATGTCATCACTGTACATGCACGCATGTACGCATACATGCGTACAAATCGTACGCATTATCAACTTTCAACCGAAACGATGAGATTCCAATCACCGTTCAGCATCTAGATTTATGCATATTAGTCCAGACGAATAAGCTATAAAATCGACTTCTCAGTGCCCGATTGATTTGTCCGAGAGGAAAAGTGTTCAAATGCTTAAGATTCGCTCTTCGACGGTACTTGGTGGACAACGAAACAGCAGAATCGCAGGTTTATTCGTCGAAAATTTTTTATCCAAAAGGTGTGAGCTTGTGATCCAGAGCTACAAGAAACTCCACTTTCTGACGTATCAACAGTCGAGGAATGGTTCGATGAGTAGTTTGATTGTTGACTTACAAATATGCCTCTTATTGGTTGATCTGTCATACACGATACCCATCGTGTGATTTGATGTGTAGTCTCACAGTAATAATTTCCCTACGAAAATGAACCTGGTCAGTAGGTAGGATAGGCCGGTTCTGGACCACAGTATGATCCAGAATCGGCCGATCTTGATTCCTACCTTACCGACAATCGATATGTTACTACCGCGAGGGTAAGCCATACCCGCGATATTGTTCCTGGCTGTTAACATAGATGGCGCAAACTGTATTTTTGCCCAATTTTATCGACGGACAGTTTGACAATTAAATTTTTTGCCAGTCAGATGGGCAGCCATTTTGATTATTGCTTGGTCAGATGCGCTGCTATTTTGATTGTTCCCCCGTCAAACGCTGCTCACTACCTGCGTTTCGTCGACCGATTTTTCCCATCACATGACCCACGCTGATTAGGGGTCGGGTGTGCAGGTTTTTGATTTTTGCTTAGTCAAATGAACAGCTATATTGATAAATTTCGCAACCTCACCCCACTCACTATCCTTGGATCGGTAAACACACCGGCTTGCGACCCGCTGCATGCACATTTTTTACACGGAAACTGTGAATCGTCTAAGAATTACAATAAAATATACGGTTATACGAAATATCTCAACACTCCCTTCCTTTATGCATACACGTGTAACATATCATCGATAACAACAACAACAACAACGACGACGACGACGACGACAACAATAACAGCAATAATTAAATATCATGTACCAAAATGATCTGGGATTCTGGCGCAAACTTATTATTAAATTTGCGTAACAGATCGAACGATACTAGACGAGCACAAGATCAAAATCAAGACGTGGAAATACAAACAATAAACGGTATTACGAATGGCGCAAGCGTTTCAGTAAATCAAAATGCCATTAAAAATTTCTCAGAAGAATCCCCAAACAAAAAGATCAAGACAAAACATCGAAACAAATTTTACCAGCGTTATTTAACCAGGATAAACGTCGCTATATTGAAAAACAAAAAAATTCGCAGCTAAACCTGAAAATAATCTATAACTAACTTACAAACTATTTGGAGAGGAAATGAGTTTTAATACATAGATACAATCAAATATGATATATAACAGGTGCATATTCTATGCACTCTGTTTTTATTTTGAAACAAGTAAAAAAAGAGTCATTGAGGGGCTATTCAGATTTAGTAATTAGGGTTGTAAGCCGCCCAGAGACCCTCCGGCTATTGCCGCGCCGGATGAGCCCAATCCACAAAGGGGCAGAGTCGCCCCCAGCGCTTCTCGATCAGCCACCTGATCCCGAAAAAATCTATCTCGTCGTCACCGAAAAGTTGGAGGTCGTCAGCCTGATAAAAAAAACTATTCATTTGCCGTTTATGATCGGCCCTGCGGCTTCGTTTTTTTTTTTTATAGACTCGATGCTGAGCAGCCCTAGAGTCCTCAGCAGGTACTGTAAACAAGGATAAATAACCAAATTTAAATTAAAATGCTACACAAACACTTCAAATAAAAAGAGCGAAAACCATGATTCGAGAACACTGTCACGAACAATGAACAATAAATCGAAATGAAAAATTCTCAATACTTGCAAACTTCTTCTTTGAACATATAAACACAAATAATTAAACGACTCAAAAACTCTTAAACATGTTAAGGTAAAAGACATCTACAATGAGCAAGATAATAAAACTCGGTACTCACAGAAATCTTCTCTGGTTCATCACTGCAGCCCTCCACCAAGTCAACGCCAACGCTGAGAGGAAACATCATCATCGTAGCTATATTTCCGAATTTGACTGCAGAAGTATCAATTTTCCCGCGACTCTGCGTGATGTGAAAACGTTTGAAAAATGGATACAAGTTTTCACGCGATACGGGTTCAAATAGGTTGCTGAACACCCCAAAGACTCAACCCCTCCACATCAGCATCAACCAATGATGTTTGAGGTAGAGGATACTGACCAATTACTTCGAGGATCTTTTTTCTTCTCTGCCGCTCGAACAATAACCTCACCCACGATGTGACCGAAAATGAAATGCAGGTATGATATCAGAAAAAGGCTGAAATATAGAGATCTCCAGAAACTCGTATTATCCATCAATTTTGCATGTGAACAGCCTTATCGGAATGTAAAAGCAGAATTCATAGAATATATTTCACAAATAAGTAATGATGTTACATCTCATTAACCTAACTCATGAAACCAACCCATAGAATAACCGTTAGAACAATTCATAAGATTCAGGAGCTATTAGCGGATAATCTTGAGTATATCCCCTCAATATTTTGAACCTTATAAAATTCGTACCATAATCATTGAATAATACTTAACATATATACAAGGTGCCCCCAAATTGCCTCCCACGGACTAGCCAGCATGATACCTCGTTAAAATCCAACGGAGAATTTCTTTTCCGGAAGCTCGTCCGACGCATAGTTTTTGAATTATAAGCGATAGCGCTAGGCCGATCAGAGTGCACCATTTCATCTAGATTTGCCGCCACGGAAATTGCTGTTTTGTTGGACTGGGTGAATTATTATTATTCGTTTACGAATTAAATATCGGCACCTCCCCTCCCTCGCTGCTGTACCCCTTCTCGGACGCTGACCTCGGTATTGTTGCCGCGGCACACGCTGCCGGCCGCACATCCATGGGCGCACACTTGTGTGTGTGAACAGAAGCGCATCCTCAGCTTGATAATGCTATGAAACACACATCTACGAATAAAAATCAAAATAAATCACAAAATAAATCGGAAAATTTAAGATTCCATGTTATAAAATACTCCCAATCATCGTACCGTGATAACGGAGGCACGTGAATATCACGGTCAACGAATTGACACGCTCGTCACATCTTCCATAATCACTCACTCATTCAAGCTGGCTCAAAATCGTCAAAATAATGCTTCCTGTTTATTTTTAGGATACTTGCAAGAAATATTTTTCACTAGTTTTAAATTAATCTACACATCCGATTTTTCAGTAATGCGGATCCAGAGTAGCAACATATGTTGAAATTATCGACATTATTGTTGTGCAATTTGGTCGGTTTAACTGGTTAAATTAGTGGACCTGGTTAATGAGCTCTGGGTTCAACCCGTTAACCGACTGAGCCTGTAGATTTGATCAACCGATTTGGCTGGTTAATGTGGTTAAGCGATTTGGCCGGTTTATCTGGTGAAAAATTATAGCTCGCTCGATCAGTTGGTGCTCAATAAATTTCACCATCCAAATCCAATGAATCAGCTGTGAATAATCACTAACCGACCACTCCGGTAATAACTTATTGTCGGTGTTGCGTATCAAGCAGCATCTAGACTAATAGACTATAGTTAGCGTAATATCGTTTGTAATGTCTTTCGAGGATTTTTTCTTATATTTAAATTTTCACCCGATGGACGGTCAGATGCGAAAAATGCTTTTGTACCTGACCGCCATAAACGAAGGCTATAAACCCTTCATCCGACTAGCTGGCAAACTCTATCCCTCAACTTTTGCTTTTTTATTCTGCGTCCATACGGCAACCTTATGTTTTGCGTCTCTAATGCGAGACACTGCCAAATGGACACTTTTTGAATATTTTTATTCTTTGTGTCCACGCTAACCGTCACGTTCGGATTTTATTACGTAAACTCGGGAAGTTTCTAAGTCAAGAAATTTGTCGAGTCTGCGTGCCAGCTGTCAGTGATATAATTTTATTATAGAGTGCATCCTCGTTTTAAGCCTACGCACATTTTTTATGTTTTCAGTATTTTCGCCAGATTTTCCATCTGGCAATTTAAACTACGACTCTTTCGTGATTGGTGACCTCTGGACCTCCTTCTTGGGTTTTCCGGTCTGCTTGACCAATCATCTGTCTCTTAATATTCGAATAACGAAGTAAACGTCAACGCCTTCTTTTCTAAGGACCTCGAAATTGTCAATCACGGAAGTCAGTCTAGCAACAACCATCGAACTATTAACGTCACATCCACTATTTGACTGTTAGCTTCATGTCCACTCACTAACTTCTTAATTCCATACCTATAACTTGAAATCTTCGTTGTAACAAACGTATGCTTGAATAAAGTGTCAAGTTTTCTTAAAATAAAAGCACCGCGCAAGATTAAGTTGGCGCGCGGGTTCCCGTATTTGCGTGACGTCCTTTTTACTCCACCAAAAGGGTGGTGAGATTTACAACCTCATCAGGTATCGTACCATCGTCACGAGGAGACGGGACAGTCGGAAAATGATAATTTATTGATATTCTTGTATCAAAACCGTGATATTCTGGCAAAAAATACGAATAAGGCGAATACTACAACGTTGACCATAGACATAACTTTATTGGAACGTTTCGTAGTTATTTTCACCTCTTATACATTCAAAATTCTACATTGATTATTATTTCATTGGTCTTGGAATCATAATTTACTTCAACGAACCTTCGGAAGCGAATTTGGAATTCGGAATTCTAAATTCTGACCTTAATGCAATGAAGCATGCGTTACACGTACGGTACATCCCTAACAATCAGCGTAGAAAGAAGATTCTTTTAACGGTACGATAATACAATAATGGCAACAGACAAGCAAATATTCAACAACTTCAGGCCGCTTGAGCGTATTCAAAATAACTCGTTCCATCTTTGTGCAAGAATTATCCTACCTATTAGTGACTACGCGAACGACCAGACGTAGACTTATACGGAGGGAGAAGTAACTTGTCGGATTAACGTGTCAATAGTCCATGAATTGATTGATAGTTCACTTAAATTAATGAGAATTACTTGAATCCATGAGAATTACTTGAATTCATGGGAATCACCTGAACCAACAGAGAATCACCTGAATTAATGAAAATTAAAGGAATTCACGGAGACTTAATAGTCGATTTCTGGAACTGATCGGGATTAACAGAGAATTAAATTCAACTAATTTCAATTTGTGCCGGAATGATCTTTTCAGCGTGCAATACTTGTGCCCGTTTATTTACCAGCTCTTTTTTCGAAATTTCAGAGACGCGAAATATCTCGGGTCTCCCCATGTCTCTATCATAGTAATCATAGTAACCACAATGATATGAATATTTATAGTAACTGCATATCGTAGTACGGAATGTATCGCAATAATAGTGATATTATGGGAAACTTGAAATGAACTTGAACTAGCGTGAGGGATAAGAAAAAATTAGGTTGACGAAACCAAAAATATTCCGAAATGAAGAAATTAAGTTGAATTGAATTATTTAATTTAGTTTCATAGAAAAATCGGGAGAAAATTGACAAAATTTTCAGGTATTGACGTGAATTGGGGTAAGTTATCGAAGATTCTAGCGAAAAAAACTAATTCAACCGAATTGAAAGAATTAATTTGGACTAATAGGAGAAACAAAAAGGAATTGATTGAAATTATTCAGATATTTACTAGAATCAAAGTGTATTATCGAGAATTAGTGGTAAAAGTACTGAATTGATTGAATTGAAAGAATTCACTTGAGTAAAGTTAAATTTAGTTCAATTAATCTAAATTAACAGAATTATGTTAAATAAAATGAAAAATCGGATGTGTAGATTAATTTAAAACTAGTGAAAAATATTTCTTGCAAGTATCCTAAAAATAAACAGGAAGCATTATTTTGACGATTTTGAGCCAGCTTGAATGAGTGAGTGATTATGGAAGATGTGACGAGCGTGTCAATTCGTTGACCGTGATATTCACGTGCCTCCGTTATCACGGTACGATGATTGGGAGTATTTTATAACATGGAATCTTAAATTTTCCGATTTATTTTGTGATTTATTTTGATTTTTATTCGTAGATGTGTGTTTCATAGCATTATCAAGCTGAGGATGCGCTTCTGTTCACACACACAAGTGTGCGCCCATGGATGTGCGGCCGGCAGCGTGTGCCGCGGCAACAATACCGAGGTCAGCGTCCGAGAAGGGGTACAGCAGCGAGGGAGGGGAGGTGCCGATATTTAATTCGTAAACGAATAATAATAATTCACCCAGTCCAACAAAACAGCAATTTCCGTGGCGGCAAATCTAGATGAAATGGTGCACTCTGATCGGCCTAGCGCTATCGCTTATAATTCAAAAACTATGCGTCGGACGAGCTTCCGGAAAAGAAATTCTCCGTTGGATTTTAACGAGGTATCATGCTGGCTAGTCCGTGGGAGGCAATTTGGGGGCACCTTGTATATATGTTAAGTATTATTCAATGATTATGGTACGAATTTTATAAGGTTCAAAATATTGAGGGGATATACTCAAGATTATCCGCTAATAGCTCCTGAATCTTATGAATTGTTCTAACGGTTATTCTATGGGTTGGTTTCATGAGTTAGGTTAATGAGATGTAACATCATTACTTATTTGTGAAATATATTCTATGAATTCTGCTTTTACATTCCGATAAGGCTGTTCACATGCAAAATTGATGGATAATACGAGTTTCTGGAGATCTCTATATTTCAGCCTTTTTCTGATATCATACCTGCATTTCATTTTCGGTCACATCGTGGGTGAGGTTATTGTTCGAGCGGCAGAGAAGAAAAAAGATCCTCGAAGTAATTGGTCAGTATCCTCTACCTCAAACATCATTGGTTGATGCTGATGTGGAGGGGTTGAGTCTTTGGGGTGTTCAGCAACCTATTTGAACCCGTATCGCGTGAAAACTTGTATCCATTTTTCAAACGTTTTCACATCACGCAGAGTCGCGGGAAAATTGATACTTCTGCAGTCAAATTCGGAAATATAGCTACGATGATGATGTTTCCTCTCAGCGTTGGCGTTGACTTGGTGGAGGGCTGCAGTGATGAACCAGAGAAGATTTCTGTGAGTACCGAGTTTTATTATCTTGCTCATTGTAGATGTCTTTTACCTTAACATGTTTAAGAGTTTTTGAGTCGTTTAATTATTTGTGTTTATATGTTCAAAGAAGAAGTTTGCAAGTATTGAGAATTTTTCATTTCGATTTATTGTTCATTGTTCGTGACAGTGTTCTCGAATCATGGTTTTCGCTCTTTTTATTTGAAGTGTTTGTGTAGCATTTTAATTTAAATTTGGTTATTTATCCTTGTTTACAGTACCTGCTGAGGACTCTAGGGCTGCTCAGCATCGAGTCTATAAAAAAAAAAAACGAAGCCGCAGGGCCGATCATAAACGGCAAATGAATAGTTTTTTTTATCAGGCTGACGACCTCCAACTTTTCGGTGACGACGAGATAGATTTTTTCGGGATCAGGTGGCTGATCGAGAAGCGCTGGGGGCGACTCTGCCCCTTTGTGGATTGGGCTCATCCGGCGCGGCAATAGCCGGAGGGTCTCTGGGCGGCTTACAACCCTAATTACTAAATCTGAATAGCCCCTCAATGACTCTTTTTTTACTTGTTTCAAAATAAAAACAGAGTGCATAGAATATGCACCTGTTATATATCATATTTGATTGTATCTATGTATTAAAACTCATTTCCTCTCCAAATAGTTTGTAAGTTAGTTATAGATTATTTTCAGGTTTAGCTGCGAATTTTTTTGTTTTTCAATATAGCGACGTTTATCCTGGTTAAATAACGCTGGTAAAATTTGTTTCGATGTTTTGTCTTGATCTTTTTGTTTGGGGATTCTTCTGAGAAATTTTTAATGGCATTTTGATTTACTGAAACGCTTGCGCCATTCGTAATACCGTTTATTGTTTGTATTTCCACGTCTTGATTTTGATCTTGTGCTCGTCTAGTATCGTTCGATCTGTTACGCAAATTTAATAATAAGTTTGCGCCAGAATCCCAGATCATTTTGGTACATGATATTTAATTATTGCTGTTATTGTTGTCGTCGTCGTCGTCGTCGTTGTTGTTGTTGTTGTTATCGATGATATGTTACACGTGTATGCATAAAGGAAGGGAATGTTGAGATATTTCGTATAACCGTATATTTTATTGTAATTCTTAGACGATTCACAGTTTCCGTGTAAAAAATGTGCATGCAGCGGGTCGCAAGCCGGTGTGTTTACCGATCCAAGGATAGTGAGTGGGGTGAGGTTGCGAAATTTATCAATATAGCTGTTCATTTGACTAAGCAAAAATCAAAAACCTGCACACCCGACCCCTAATCAGCGTGGGTCATGTGATGGGAAAAATCGGTCGACGAAACGCAGGTAGTGAGCAGCGTTTGACGGGGGAACAATCAAAATAGCAGCGCATCTGACCAAGCAATAATCAAAATGGCTGCCCATCTGACTGGCAAAAAATTTAATTGTCAAACTGTCCGGGGATAAAATCGGGCGAAATCGATCCGAGTAAAATATTGCGCCTCAAGAATTGAAGACGTTCCCGATATCGTTAACGGGAACATATCATCCATGGCTGCAATTTTTGACTGGCTTTATTTAATTACCTGTCATGTTTCTACAGCTCTTTGCTTACAAATTTAGAACACCAGTGTCCGCAATCGCATGTCTTGCAATCCTGATATCTTTTCTTGTTATACTATACGCTAATATTACCGAGATATTTTGTGACATCTAATGAAGGTTAAAGGGAACCTAAACTCTTGAAATAAACGACTTTGTTGATACGTTTCTGGTATACAACCTAGTGCGTCCCCGGACCATCCTCACCGTCAAGATTGACGGCAGCTGCCTCATTTTAACGCAGTCCGTTTTTGGGCATACTTTTGGGCATAAAAACACCTCGAAAGTATGGAATTGTTATAACTTTCGCATACCGGAGCAAATCCCAGCTGGTTGAAGCTAAACGTAGTAGCTTCACATTCAGTTTTTTGAAAGACAAAGACCAAAACCCTTTTTGTACAGCTTCAGATGGGGACCTTTACCTGACGTCATAGCTTCAATCGTTCTGTTATGCGTTTGCCTTCCCTCAATTCGTGTATGACCGCGCTTGCATCGTTTAAAGCCTTCCATATATCCGCAGCACCCCCTGCTAACGCACCCGTAGCGCTGAGACTGGTAAATATAGGTATGAGGAAAGGTGAAAATCTACCAACTTTTGAGGGTACCGGTAAGGTTCGAGGTGATCGCATGTCACGTTGACCGCCTTTTTTTCACAGCTTCTTGAGCAACTTTGAGTGCACGTGTGTCTTGTTTTCGCGTCGTGGCTCAGAATCATAGACCCTTCCGCCGCGCGTAATATTTTCTTGCAGGAAACATTCTTCGGTTATCGATACCTCATGCCTAACTTTTTTGTACCTCTTTCGTGTTAGCTATAGCCAAAGGGGTTGCTTTTTGTTGGGATTATGGATGTTGGTGTGATTAATTTTAATCAAATAATCAAAGATTTATTATAGGAAGATTGTTCTTTTATTCAAAATAGAGTATCGAAGGTATGTCTTTCCAAACTGAAGGATCAGAGTGAACTGGCTCCTTGGAGCCATACCACTGCAGCTGTATTGTTAAAAATATATATATTTTAAGGGTCTATACCATATGCAAAATTATACCTGGTTCTATGGCTCTGTTCGAGTGCTCCCATCCTTACTTCCAGAAAACCATAAAAGCAATCGCTACAGGGCTGACAATGTGTTTACCAGATGTTAGTAGTATAGCAAGGGGGGTTCTGGATAGAAACACCTTCTTTACCGACCGAGCCGACCAGTCCGCCTATACATTCTCCCCAGACTCAAACCCTTTTCCGCTCCGCGCAGCCCAGACTCAAACCCTTTTCCGCGATGACGTCACAGTCTGCCGTACCGAAGGTCAATTACCGACAGTTGTATCGATCGAGGGTCAAAATCGTGCTGTTTTACCTACAATCTTACCGACAGTTGTATCGATCGAGGGTCAAAATCGTGCTGTTTTACCAACAATCTTACCGACCGAAGGTCTGTAGTGCTCGCCTGTCCCACGATAGGACTGCTGATGTGTAACATGAACCACTCCGAATTCCTTTCCCACGGTAGGACTGCTGACGTGTAACGTCAACCACCTCACATTCCTTTCCCACCTTATCAACCACCTCACATTCCTTTCCCACGTTATCAACCACGTGACATTCCAAAATTAATGGTTCCGAGAATTGTTTGTCCCAACGTCGCACCGGAATCCTTTGACCGCGTGCCGCTCACCGTCAAGTCGAAACTTGTCAGGTGCGCGCGCATACGTATTTGATATCAGTCCCGTGACATTCCTTACCCTCCATCAAATTATGTGGTGGGGGAACGTTATAAAAGCGAAAAGTGAAAAGTTCATCGTCAGTCTGAAGCTGTTCTTCTTGCAAATGAGAAGTGCTCTGGAACAACGTGAGTTGAAGAAACGATTAGAACTGCTCCTCAAGAATATCACAGAAGTAAAACATCTCCTGAAAATCAGATCCGACCTCAATCGACTTACAAGAGATTTCGAGCACCTACAACTGGACCGTAACGACAATGGACTTCTCAAAACTGAACGAAATCGCGCGGCTGGAGACGTTTCTGCCGTTGAAAAAAGTTTCGGATCTTGAAGCCTACTTCGAATACAGAGTCAGCGGTGTTCGTCGAGTCAAAACGAAATTTGGAGACAAAATCGTTCTGGAATTAGATGACGCTTTCACGATTTTTCTGCCCAACCGACTGAACAAAGCCCTCCACGAAAACGAAGATTTGTACCAGAAGGTGACAGCAGCCAGTAAGGAGATACGGTTGCATATACGCTATCTTGGCGGACCCTACAGTCAACTCGAATTTGTATACGTATAATATTCAAACAATGTTCTGTGTAAGTCTTACGTTTAATAAACAAAAAAAAAAGATTGAAATTACGAATGTTTTTTCATTTATCCTGTATACCTTTAATCCTACGTACGTTTTGTATCTAGAATTAGGTCTCAAAATCTAAGAAAATGTCCGAACACCACTAAGCAACGACGGAGGGTTTCGAGCTGCAACTCTACGATGAGTATTTGGACGGGTTCAGACCGGAGTGCAAGGTCGGCCGATAGCCGCGGTACAGAGCCTGCGGTGTTGGGTTACTATCGCTCTAGGAATGCAAAACTCGGTTTGAGTACAGCTCGGTCAAGGATGGAGAGCAAGGTCGAATCTTACATAAGCTTCTGAAAAAAATGCTCTCTCTTAAGAGCTAAGGTGAAGGTATAAAATTATTTCATGAATATTCTTTAAAAGTTTTATTGAGTACAATTTTTAGAGTACGGTTGACAATTACTTCACAAAAAAATAGTACAATAATTCTATTCAACAGTGTCATGACCAGGGTGATATATTCGCCAGGAATGCGGGACCGTTCTTGTAGACGCTTCTGCGCAGTAACACAAATCGTACAGCCTCGCCATCCGGACAGTACGATGATTTTGTAGCCAATTCTGGAGTATGCAAACGTTTCGTGCTGCACAGATTGCGTTGGGTATTGTGTGAAGGTCGCATCTCAGAGACACAGCTGAAGTTTTTTGCAGGGTTTCAAGCGACGGGCAGTCAAAGTCCAACATATCGATAATTTCAACTTTCGGAACGATTTTGAGCAACCAATCTCGTTTTTCTTCTCCTTTTACGTACACGGTTTGAGCTTTGCACAGCCTGTCTTGAATGGTCCGCTCAACTTCCTCAAAAGGTACGGTTCCACAGCTCCAACGTAAGCCGTGAAAATCGCGTTCTAAGCAAGAATTTTGGCTTTTGTATTTGACGTCCAGTAAATTCCATTTGTAAGGTGGTTTGAAGAAAAACACTGAAGGAGATGCTTCCGAGTAGATTGAAATTACAGCCAATTCTTTTAACGTGAAGGTGTTGTTGAGAGGTCTACGAAAGCCTTGTATGTCAACGATGAGCTCCATCTTTGAACTGTGCGAGATGGTGGAAACGGGTCAGCTTTTATACCAACTTTTTCACCCCACCACTGAGCGGGTTGTATTCGACAATACGATCGTGAACGATCAAGCAGTACGCCGATGTTTCAGCGGGAAAGTTGGCTTTAGCTTCAAATTCAAGACGGATGTCGACAGGTCCGTACTTCAAAGATTCGTTTTGTTTCGAACAGTCGATAACGAACAAGGGGACGTCTCGAAGGAATTCACTCTTTGTCAGCAACGGCTCGGGGTTCTTGTCGTAGTAGGTAGCTTGGAAGTTTGCGTACATCTCGTACAGGAGCCCGTAGAGATTACGACTCATGTTGAGGTTCAGGTTACCGTACGGATAAGATTGAGAGTTTAAGAATAGCTTGACGTCCGTGATATCGCAATGATCGAAATGACTTGCGTTCTTGCCGGTCTTGTTCTTTCTACTTGTTTGGAAACTTAAAATGACGTACCGAGGTTTTTCAAGCTGAGTGGAAGTTTTCACAGTCCAAACGTGTTTCGATGTCGTGGGAAGTAAGGGATATTCGTACAATTCCCAACTGCGGAAGCTCATCGAAACAGGCGGATCTCTCTGAATGAAATTTAGTAGGTCAACTTTTTTCTGATCCGCGAGTTTCAAATACGGTATTAGCCATTCCACTGCATTGATCGTGATTTTGAATTCCTCCTCCTGAGTCTGCATGATTGCGTTGACGTCAGTTTTTGATCTCGTCAAAATTAACTCATGTTTAGCGTTGACAACGATCTTGCGGTAGTCTTCGGCGAAACCCAATATCATGCTGAGCGGTATCAGTACGTCAAAATTACCATCGGTATCGGTTAATTTTTTCTTCTCTTCTACATCGAGCCATCCAGCGTTCTCCATCAGCCAAGTCTGACCAGGGTGCAGGGAAGCGTAACCCTTCATGAGACTTGTCAAGCCAACGTTCTTGCTTCTATCAACCTCAACTGCGTTAATTTCGTAGCGAATTTCTTCAAACAGATGACAGATGGCGTTGTTTACGAGCTGTGTGTTCACAGTAGCTGTACCATCAGGTTTGAGGAGTCGTCCGTGGATATGTACCGGACTTTTGCTGGGTAATATGCATAAATCCTGATGCTGAACGGTGATTCGAATTTCATCGCTGTTGTTGAAAGTTGACGAGGCGTAAGGTTTGTGAGCGTGAATCTCGTTATGCGCAACGGATTCGTCAAAGACGACTGGTGTTTGAATGCTCAAGATTTCCTCCTCCATGGCACGTAGCAGATGATAAAAAAGCAGAATCGGATTTTTATTTGTCGGAAATTCCTCTTCCAAAAGGTGTCAGTTTCAGACCCAGAGCTATCAGGAACTCCACGTTTCGAGGTGTTAGCGGTTCGGGAATCGAACGACGACTGACTTGATCGGGGCATGTCGACTTACTGATATACCTACTCTTTGACAGTCTGTTATATACGATTCCCATCGTTTATCGCGATTTGATGTGTAGTCTCACAGTGATAACTTCTCCACGAAAATTAACCAGGTCTCCGTCTTGATCCACTAACCGGAGCTGAACGTGATCTATGGTCTTGACGGTGATCGGAAGGTAAATGACGTGCGACGGTACTTCCACGATCTTATATCCTGGTGGGACGGTCGGGAAAAACTCGTGAATAGTGTGTACTTTGTGTCCATTGACGTAGGCGCCCGTTGTAATGCTACACTCGACTCGCAACGCGTTGACCTTGAGTATAGTTACAGGCACGTCCGATTCGTGAGTTTTGTCAACCTCCAGTACACGTGGTGTAAATCCCAAAAGTTGAGCAATGGAATCATTCGGCTCAAAGTTAATCGTGTGGTTGCATGTGATTTCGCTGCGTAATGTATTATTGTTGGGTTTGATGGCGAGCCTGATGTCTGTATTTCTTAGCACGTTTTGAAGATACTTCTCTATGTCCTCGATCTCGTAGCTGCCGGTAGGTATGGTGATCACTTTGTCAGCTACGTAAATTTTATTGTGACCGACATCAACGTTGGGAATCGAATTAAAGGTTAACAGCTCTACCAAGCCAAGAGCATAACTTTTATCACGAGCAAGTTCGATCGGTGGGAAATATTGTGCCTCGAGTATCGAAGAGGTTCCCGAAATCGTTAACGTTAACGAATCATCCATGACTGCGAGTGGTAGACTGACTTTGACGAATCACGCACCATGTTTATATAGCTCGCCACTCAGAAATTTCAGACACAAGTGTCCGCATTCAAATGTATCGTAATCCTGGTACCTCTCATGATTGTATTTGACGCTACCAACGCCGAGGTATTTTATGAGGTCCGAGGGTGGTTAAAGGTTGCCGAAACTGTCAAAGTAATCGATATTGTTGTCGCGTTTCTTGTACGCAACCCAGTGTGTTCCCGGACCGTCTTTGTCGTCAAGGTTGATTATAGCTGACTCGTTTTTTCGTGGACCGTTTTCGGGCATTTCGTTTCGCATGAAAACACCGCGGAAATGCGGAACCCTCAAGATTTTTGCATATTTCAACAAGTCCCAATCAGTCAACGCTCGACGTGGTAGCGTCGCATCTAGTTTTTTGAAAGATGGA
The DNA here is from genome assembly GCF_021901455.1 of Neodiprion lecontei. NCBI lineage: Eukaryota > Metazoa > Arthropoda > Insecta > Hymenoptera > Diprionidae > Neodiprion > Neodiprion lecontei. The sequence continues at coordinate 12,722,158 of NC_060266.1, read as the reverse complement.
GACCAAGACCTGTTTTGTACGGTTTCATGTGAAGCCCTTTGCCCAACGCGATAGCTTCCATAGTTTTGTTGTGTCGTTTGCTTTCCTCCAATTCTCGTTTAGCCGCGCTCGCATCGTTCACAGCTTTTGCTATACCTGCCGCACCGCCGGCTAACGCACCCGTAGCGCTGAGACCGGCAAAAATAGGAATCAGAAACGGTAGAAAACCACCGACTTTCGAAGGTACCGGTAGGACGCGAGGTGTTCGCACTTTACATTTACCACCCGCTTTTTTAACGGCGTTCTCAGCTCCCTTCAGCGCAGATTCGATAGCTACTTTTGCATTGTTGCTTGGAACCATGGAACGTTTTGCAGCATTTACAATTTTTCTCAAGGTCACATTTTTTGACTTTCGCATTCCCATTCCGAGTTTTGATTTTACTTTCATTGTATTAGCTACTGCCCAAGCGGCTGCCTTCTCACCCAAATTTGCGTCCTTTGCGAGAACCCGTTTCCAAGCTTTCTCAGCCAACACCCTATCAGCCTCGTTTCTAACCTCAAGGTTCTCACGATTTTTCGGATACGCTATATCGTGTTCCTTACACGCTGCATCGAGAGGATTGATACCGGAATCGCCTCTCGCGAGTCTTTTCGTCAACTTCGTACCGGGACCGCAGTATTGGTAACCGGGAACATGCAACTCGATCGGAAGTTTGTTGATGATTCTATTCACCAGACCCTTGCCACGATGTTGCCGCCTGCTGCTGCTTCGTTTACCTCTGTACGCGATCATGTTCGTGCGTTGACTGAAGAAAAGTGCTTTAAAACGAGGTATTTATAGCAAATCCGATCAGTCATGTCCGAGATGCGGTTTGAGAAACAACCTACCAAGCTTCCCGTGATGAATTTTGACAAACTTTCGGAGCAAAATGTCGAAAAGCACAAACGGCACGGTGAATTACTCCCGAACAGTGTACGTGCGATATTCTGTGGACCGTCGAATTGTGGTAAAACTAACGCGTTGCTCACACTTATAACCCATCCCAACGGACTCAGATTTGAAAATATCTACGTCTACTCGAAATCTCTCAACCAACCTAAATACCAATTGTTGAAGCAATTGTTGGACCATGTTGAGAATACGGAGTATTTTGCGTTTACCGAGCGTGAGCAAGTGATTCCACCGGAAGAAGCACGGCCCAACTCAATAATCATATTTGACGATGTAGCGTGCGAGAAGCAGGACAATATTAGAGCCTACTTTTGCATGGGTAGACATCACGACGTTGACTGTTTCTATCTCTGTCAGACGTACGCGCGTATTCCCAAACATCTCGTGCGCGACAACGTAAACTTACTCGTGTTATTCAAACAAGACGATATGAACCTGAGACACGTATACAACGATCATGTGAACACCGATATGTCTTACACAGAGTTTAAAAGTGTGTGCTCTGCATGCTGGAACGGTGAGAAGTACGGGTTTCTGGTGATCGACAAAGACAGTGAGCTCAACGAAGGACGATACAGGAGGGGATTCGATTCTTTTGTTAGCCTGGAAAAGGAATAAAATCTAGCGTTTTCGAGCGAGAGACGCAGTAGCGCTGCAGACTCAGTTGCGTCAACATGCAGAGCTCTGAAATTTCCAAGCAAAAAGATGTCCTACATCAGATCGCTCAAGCAAGTGCTGCGATCCGTCGAAAACACAGATTGCTCAAGTCGGGCAGGGAATCTACGACTCAGAAATTGAGTGACGTTTTCAAACCAGTAGTGACTCCGTTGCAAGAACTGGTGAATGTTACAAAAGACACTAAACCTGTCAAACAAGAGGTGGAAGAAATTAAAGAAGAAATAAAGGAGATGAAAAATGAAACGAAAAATGAAACTGTCTCGGAAATGGACGATTCCTTTGCTTCGGCGGGGGATGAAACAGTCGTAGAAACACCGGTCGAGGACGAGTATTTTGCACTGATGAGAGATGCGAAGACAAAAGGCGAATTGGACAACGTGTACGGTGTACGCAACCTCTCAAACGGACTGATGATCGGTGATTCGTTGATATCTTTTGAGAGTGACTACGTTCGTATTGGCGACACGCGTTACCCGAAAACGAAGGGTTTGCTGGAACTTTTGTTCAAAAAGAAGCCCGACGGTTCTTCTGTGAGCGCCGGAGATCGGGAAAATTTTAAAAACATAATCCTCGCAACGAACGCGCATAAGAAGTATTACTCATCCGACGGGGCTGTTCGAAACGATAACAGTTACAAATTTAGAAATGTCATTGCCGAATTGATGGATTATTCTCCGTCACCTCGCCGAAAGGGTAAAGGTCTACTTCCGCAAGCTATGATCACTCGACAAGGTGTTGAAACGGAATACGTCTTCTGGGATGATCCAAACGAGTTGGTGGAGCGTCTTCGTTTACTCCTGGCATCTCAGGCAGCGGGAAATCCGAGTCACAATAACGAAATAATCTCCATTATCGAAGAGCTACGCGAAGCAGGAATCATTTATTAAGCAGCTCCCGTCATTTTTGCATTCATTACCGAGATGAGCGTCGACGTGTTTGGACGTCAGCTGAATAAAAACACGACCGCGAGCACTCGCGGTCCTCCGGGTGTCGGGTTTCAAATAACAGCGGACGGGCATTACGATATACGGAACAAGAGACTGTGCAACGTCGCGGATCCCGCAGAGCCGAACAATGCTGTAACTTTAAAAACCTTGAGACGAAAATTCAGCGTGCTGCAAAAACGAATCGACAACCTCGATCAAATGATCAAAGCTTTGGAGATCACCACGGAGAAAGCCTTGGATACCTTCTACACAGACTTTAAAACAGGCAGAGACTTGTCGATTCGAAACGCGGAAATCATTTCCAAATTGGACACCAGACTAATAGCGTTGGAATATGAACGAGGAAAAGCAAGCACTGGTGACGGAACTGCATAAGCCTGCACGCCGAAATTACCCGCGTCGACGTGTAGACGTGCGCGGCATCGACGAGACCTGGCAGGCGGATCTTGTTGATATGACGTCGTACGCTGGACAAAACAAAGGCTACAAGTACATGCTCACAGTCATTGATGTCTTTTCAAAGTATGCGTGGGCTGTACCGATAAAGAGCAAGTCTGGAGATGATGTTACGAAGGCAATGGAATCTGTGCTTGTCCAAGGACGGGTACCGAAAAATTTACACGTCGACAGAGGAACGGAATTTTACAACTCGAAATTCGAATCGCTTATGACACGCTACGGAATCAAACTTTACTCCACGTACAGTAATTTGAAGGCTTCGATCTGTGAACGTTTCAATCGCACGCTGAAAGGTAAAATGTGGACACGGTTCAGCATGCAAGGAAGCTACAAGTGGCTCGATATCTTATCCGATTTGGTTTCGGCTTACAACAACGTCAAACACCGAACCATAAGAATGAAACCGTCGGATGTCACCGTTGCAAACGAGAGGCTGTTGTTACGTCAGGCGTACGGAGGGCTTCGAGCGATACCTACCGTATCGGCAAAGTTCAAATCCGGCGACAAAGTTCGAATCAGCAAATTCAAAAATGTCTTCGAGAATGGTTACACTCCCAATTGGACGACCGAAATATTCACGATAAGTCGAGTGGAAAATACTCATCCTGTGACGTACAAGCTCAAAAACTACCGAGATCAACCCATCGCTGGTGGTTTCTACGAACAAGAGCTCCTCAAGGTTAAGCATCCGGATATCTTTCTGGTGGAGAAGGTGCTCAAGAAGCGTGGAAGAAAAATATACGTTAAATGGTTAGGTTTTGACAATACACACAACAGTTGGATAAACGAATCGGACATGTAACATTTTAATAAATGAATTTTTTGTAAAAACGTATGTACCTCTTCATTTTATATCCGACACACAACAAGTATGCGTCTTTTTAGACAATCGACAGACATGGTAAAGTTATAAATTACAAAGCTTAGGCTTGTAGCCCCACGGAAGCGTGTCGGTTGTATTTTGAAACACGATCCGCTTGTCGTCATTCCAGCTCAGTGCTACTTTCTGCTGTTCTACGGTGTATACCTCGTGCTTTCGACTCATGATCAAATGCTGATTTGAGGATAGATTTTCACGTTTCAACGCACAGTCCAAATAATCGTTGAAGGTTATTTTTCTTAACGCTGATCCTCTGACTCCTTTGGCACGTTTAGTGTCTGTCTTATCTCCCATGACTCGGAACGCGTACAGTTTAGCTCGTAACCCTACAAATTCGAGCATGATTTTGACGTTGTTCTCGTCTTTCATCAAACCGAGAACTTTTTTGTTCGCTAGAGGCATTCCGTAAGCGTTGTCAAGCGGATAATCCGACGTGTCAAATTTATGTAAGTCCTCCTTCATGTGTTCGTATATATCGGGGACGGTAAAATTGTAAATTAAACTATCGGTATCCGTGTACATTAATTTTGCTTGGTTGCCAAATTTCTGTTTAATGTAATTATAATGAAAATCATAGATGTACGTTTTCGCTAGATCCATAATGGAGAAACCTGCGTACAATGGTTTATTCAACTTGACTTTCGTCCTACTCATTTCAACGATAATTATATCTCTGTCGAACACGGTGCAGCTGTGAAAATTAGGCTTGGCTCGCACCGTACCGTCCATCCCATTTCGTGATCAATCGAACATCTCTGTACTTTCGCACGTTTTCCATAGTTTTGCCAAAAACTGCGTTGTTCATTAGCTTGTAAAAATTTTTCTCAAATTCGTTGTCAGATTTCTTTCGCAAATCGGTATTTAAATCTATATATTTTTTCAGCCACGGAGTTTGCTTGAATTTGAGAACTCTATGAATTTTGAGTAATTTTAAACCTAATTGTAAACATTGTTTCATAACGCGGTAGTGAACAACGTAGTTTTTCTTAGAAAATAGCGTGGGTGTCAATTTTGGCTGTTTATTGGTCGAAATCGGAGGTATGTAGTGCTCCGGACACAGTGGTAAATCCTTATGAGTTTCATGCAGTTCCTCAGGATATTCCAAATCAACCTCCAGTATGTAACCAAACTCCGCGTCGTCCGAGATGGTTAGAACGTCGCATTGTCCGAAGTCTGATAACCATTCGAAGGAACGGTATGGCAGGGCAAAGCTCATAGCAGCAGCGTACAAATTATTAACGTCAAAGTACATGAGATAAGATTCTTCGACCTCAGGATCGAATTCCTCTCCCATATATCTATTGTTGGCCTTTGCGTATCTGTTCGAACACTGTGATACACCACCACGAATACCCTTTTCGATAAACATAACCATGTCTATGTCGGTGAGAAGCTCGAGTTCGATGCCTGTACATTTTAACATTGCATCAAACGACAGACCGGGCGCTGTGTAGTAATGTAACGGGTCCAGTTTGTACGTCGTCCAACAGCTCTGTCGAAAGTTTTGAAAAACGTCGGCCAGTAAAAACACGTCCGTCTGTAAATACAAGTCCGAATACTCTCCCAAAGTTTGAACGTTAAAAGTTTGCCAAACTTTACATGCATGTGCGTAGTCGTCGTCTGATATATCCCGATCATTTAATTTTGAGTAAAATTGATGTTTGGATGGTAGCCGTGTGTCCTCGAGCTTCTCCCAACTGTCTATGTATTCGTACGGGAACACTCCTTTTCTGGTCAATAACTGAAATTTATCTGACCTATGATAAAATTTTCGTGTGATTGATTTCTGATCATCACCGAGATACGTTGCTAATTTCTCAAGACTACTGGGCATGAAGCGGTACGAATCTACGAATCTAAACTTTATATCTGTCCCCTCGACGTATTTTGTAAATAAAATGTACTTTTCTTTGTTTACGGGTAGAAGCTCAGTTGTGCCCTCGAACGATGTAGCCAGTGCTTTGATCAGGAAATGTGAATCGTAACCCGACAGATTGTGGAATATCACTGGGATGGTGTGCGAATTTTGGTAATTTAGATTACAGCTGCGGTGAGCAGCACCACGGTACTTTCCTGTGAAATGACAGTGATCCCGATGTTTCACGTCTGTGAGCGTAAACGGTTTTTCACAAATATGACAGACCGCCGACAAATCAAATTCGTTGATCTGATTGAAATTTAGTGGTTCCATCGGTACAACAGTCTTGTAATATCCATCTAACGAAAGTGCCAATTCCTTTAACTCGTTCACAAACCATTGGATGCAAGTTTCTCTACGATTAATTTTGAATTTTGAAAGCGAATCGTCAAACGCGCAATGCAGATAGTAAGCTATACTATACGGAAGATGCTTCTGATAAATTGTTCTATTTTCCCCAAAACTTTCACGCGTGGGTTGCAGTAAACATTCGAGATCCGCGTAAATGCAGAATGGAACGGTTTCTTTGTGCTTGAAATTTTTGAATTTCAGTATTTTTTCCTCATCTGTAGGTAGAATAACTTTGGTTTTGTTTAAATTCATGCAATCAGCTCGGTGCTTCAACAAACATCTTTCGAAATTGAAATGAGACAGACACCTATCGCACAACCAAGTTTGACATTTATGCTTGGAAATTTGAGATCTTGTTAATCGAGACAGATTTCGAATCCATGTAAAATGAAAGATTCTATTTTTTTCATAATTTACCATTTCATCATCATCGTCATCGTCAGTGGTTTCAGTTTCTATCGCCAAAAGATGAATTGTAGGTTTATCAGACTTATTCTGACTCAGGTGAATCGGTACTATTTCACTTTTTTTCCGATCACCTTGGTCTATACCATAAACGTTAATTGAAAGGCCGTTAAGCTTCTCAAATTTTGAAATGGTGTTTTTGTCTAGAGACATAGGAAACGTTATACCATCATACCGTAGCACTGAGCTGAAATGTGGATACGAAGTGATTTCGCTGGGATTGTTGTCGGCTGGGAACAGGGCTGCGGTGACCGACCAGAGGAAGCAATACGAGTCGCTGTTACGGATGTTGACGACAGCCTTCTTATCTTGAAAATCTTTCGGTAGTGGTGTGTATGTGAACACACCGCCTCGTAGTGGCACGTACTTGTTGATATTCACAGTCAAATTGATTATTTCGGTCAGCGACCAGCCTGAATCCTTTTCCTGGAAATCTTCCACCTTTTTCAACAAACGCTCCGTCGCGTTTCCGATGAACCATTCGCTGATATCCGTTGTCTGGAGGATGATTTCATTTCTCGTATTAAAAAATTTGATCTCTTCCACCGTGCGATCATCTCTTCTAACTTCAAATTTACAAGCCAGGATAACGTTGGCTTTCAAGCTCCCGTCTTTCTTCAGAGCGTTTTTCAGTCTCGTCACAGCTAGTACCTTTGCGTCTTCTAGAAATCTCTCCACATCTTTATGCTTCAAATTGACGATGGATCCAGTTCGAATTCTCCTCTCGAAAGCTGATTCCAAATCTTCCCACCGTACTCGATCGCTTCTTCGCCGGCTTCGTAATCCGTCACCCACTTTCTGCAATTGTTGAAATTTGACTGTCAACGATTTCAGAATTCCAATTGTAGTCAAAATTCTTGTCTTCTCCCCGATCGTTGAGGCGTTGTTGCGTAAGATTTTATTCAAAAGCCTGATATTTTGGGTTCCGAGTCGAATCCATTTTGCAATTTCTGCCGGCGACGATTTTTCCGATAAAATCTTGAACGCCGATTCCATAACATCGATCAATCTCAAACACTTCGCGGATTTCATCTTGAGCTCTTTCCTCACGTATGCTTGACAGCTTGTGACGTAATGATCGTTTGCAGTGATGAGCGTCCTTTTTTATAAGGCAGCTGTACGGATGCGCGCGCACCTTTTGGCATTCCAAGAGCGATAGTAACCCGACACCGCAGGCTCTGTACCGCGACTATCGGTCGACCTTGGATATCAAACCGAATAAGTGAAACACGATTCTCGGAACCATTAATTTTGGAATGTCACGTGGTTGATAACGTGGGAAAGGAATGTGAGGTGGTTCATGTTACACATCAGCAAATTCTCGGAACCATTAATTTTGGAATGTCACGTGGTTGATAAGGTGGTTAGACAAAACAATGCGATCGACAAGTTTCGACGGTGAGCGGTATGCGGTCAAAGGATTTCGGTGCGACGTTGAGACAAACAATTCTCGGAACCATTAATTTTGGAATGTCACGTGGTTGATAACGTGGGAAAGGAATGTGAGGTGGTTGACGTTACACGTCAGCAGTCCTACCGTGGGAAAGGAATTCGGAGTGGTTCATGTTACACATCAGCAGTCCTATCGTGGGACAGGCGAGCACTACAGACCTTCGGTCGGTAAGATTGTCGGTAAAACAGCACGATTTTGACCCTCGATCGATACAACTGTCGGTAAGATTGTAGGTAAAACAGCACGATTTTGACCCTCGATCGATACAACTGTCGGTAATCGACCTTCGGTACGTCAGACTGTGACGTCATCGCGGAAAAGGGTTTGAGTCTGGGCTGCGCGGAGCGGAAAAGGGTTTGAGTCTGGGGAGAATGTATAGGCGGACTGGTCGGCTCGGTCGGTAAAGAAGGTGTTTCTATCCAGAACCCCCCTTGCTATACTACTGATGTTGCAAGAAAGTGAAAACTTTCACTTTTAAAACAAATAAAACAAAACTCAAATATGAGAAATATAATATCACAAAAGAGAGAAACTTTTGTAGACGAACTCAATATTTCAACACTTTTTCTCCTAAATTTGTGTCCTTCGCAAAAACCCGTTTCCAGGTTCTGTTAGCTAACATTTTATCCACCGAGCTTCTAGCTTTCAGATTATCACGATTTTTTGAAAAAGCTATATCGTGTTCCGTGCATGCTGCGTCGAGAGGATTTATACCAGAGTTGCCTCTCGCGAGTCGTTTCGTTAATTGGGTACTAGGATCGCAGTATTGATAACCGAAAACATACAACACGATCAGAAGTTTGTTTATATTGTTATTTATTGAACCGTTCCCACATGCTCGATTTTTCGAATGTCGCTTACAATCGTGTGTGTGCATGATCTTGTCTGCTCTTTGACTGAGGGAAAGTTGTCATAAACGATATATTTATCGAAAATCGAACAAGTCATGTTCAAAATGCAATTTGAGACACAATTGACCATAGTGCCTGTGATGAACTTTGACAAATTTACGCAGCAAAATACAATACGAAAAAACCGTCATGATCTGCACTGTGACCGAGTAGTGTACGTTCGGTATTCTATGGGCCGTCTAACTGTGGTGAAGCCCAACGCATTATTTACACTTACAACGCATCTGAATTGTTTGAGATTTGAAAACCTGTCTGTTCACTCAAAATCTCTCATTCAACCGGAGTACAAGTTTTTGAGCCAAGTGCTCGAAAGCGTCGACAGTGTTGAGACCTTCCCTTTAACGAGTACGAGCACGCTATTGCACTGAACGAGGCGTAACATAACTCTACTGTGATATTCGATGACGTAGCATGCGCGAAGCAGGGCAACATGCGCGCATACGGAAGTATGGGTGGACATCATGACGTGGACTACTTCTATCTGCGTCAGACATGCATCCGAATCCTCAAGCATCTCATGCGCGATAATATCAACTTGCTGATCTAATTCAGACATGACGAAATGAACCTAATACACGTGTTCAACGACCACGTCGACACCGATATGTCATACACACAGTTTGGAGACATGCGTATGGCATGCTGGAACGGTGACAGATATGGGTTCTTTGTGATTGATAAGGACAAAAATCTCGACGATGGTCGACATAAGAAGCGATTCAATAGTTTCATAAACATGACAACGGAATAAAATACACGATCATCGAAGGGTATTTTTGCAGAGCTTGTTCCGTCAACATGCAGGAAATTCATAAGAAGAAAGAAGTCTTGGGTCATATTGCACCAGCGAGTAATGCAATTCGTCGGAAGCATAGAATCCTCAAGATGGGAAAAGAGTCACTCTAGGAAAGAATAAAGGATATCTTCAAACCTGTGGTAACTTTGTTGCAGGAATTAGTCAATGTTTCTCGAGGCACGACACCTATTGAGGAAGAGATAAAGAAAGAAATCTAAACTGAAATGCAGGATGAGCAGAAGAATGAAATCCAATCTAAAGCAAAAGATTCTTATGCAACTGTGGGAAAAGAGAAAGAGGATCAAACTATCACATAGTCATCCGCGAGATTGGAAAATGAATATCTTGAGATGCTCAATGATAATGAAAAGACTGCATGAGTTGGATACTGTGTACCAGGTACGGAGCCCTTCGACTGCTGGACTGATGTTTGGTGACTCTGAATTTTTTTCAAATCAAGATGTCTTTATTTCACACCTAACATATATGTAAGTTGTGACGTCGCATTTTTTATGTGTGTTACAAATGGCTCTCTGAACCATAGGCGGAACGCAGAAGTGGGGATGTCGCGGTAGTAACCGCTGGCAGTTTTAAAAGAGAGCGCGAGGACGAGGGTTACGTATCCGAAGTTCTGAGAGGGTACGCTTTACAGGCTAGCGAATAAGATATTTAAGGATATTTGTTTATTTTTGTACCGAGTATATGCAACATCGGACATGGAATCGGTGGCACATTCGACAGCGTCGTGTGACAATGGTAGCGGAGAATTCTGACAAAGAAGCAACAAGAGTGAGGCTACACCGCGAGCGGAGAGCTTCATGCGAAGCTACGGAGAGAGCGCCAACGTATAGCTCTGACGCGAAGGAAAACAAGGCGGACAAGATTCCCGTTGTCTGTCAGCGAGTCGCAGCCTCCCCTCGAAACGCTAGCATTGTACGAGGCTTCGCGAAGCCGTCACCACGCCACTACTGAATGATGGAGCACCATCGAGCCCGACAGCTAATCAGCATTTTGCCGTTACGTTACACGACAGCGGAAATCGACGTTAGCGATAATCCGGACTTTAAAAAGTTCGTAATCCGAGAACCGAAAAGATCTGGCGAATCTTTCGTGACTGATAGCGCTTATGTTCAAACTTCGGCTCCGTGTAGCGAAGCTGTTTACATAAGCCCCATTATTCGAGTGGAGGATAAAAATTTAGAAGTCGAGCCTAGAGACGTATTTGTGGAATAGACTTCGTTGCGTTTGCTATTAAAGATTAGCGGAACTGAAATCCAATAATTCGGTTGGAGGATTCTTGGTGTGATTGCGTCGCGGTAAGCGTTATTAATTCCTAGTAAACCAATTTCGAGATTGATTTAGATCGGCTAACCGATTGACGGATGGCCATTTTGTACTTGCGTTACGAGGATACTCGAAATTCATTTGCCGATTTCCTTTTTTCCATAGCTTGAGTTTTCGCGGTACCGCGTAGAGTCAATTTTGTATGTTGAAAATCTATAGTAGAGGCACGGTTTTGAGTAGTCATTTCGTTTCGAAATTGCGCACAGCCAAATTCCGCTACACAGGGTCTAACCGCGCCAGCGTGTTTGAAAGTGTCACCTCTCGCGTAGGTCGCGTATTCGCTGTGAGCCGCCGCTTGGAGGGGAGCTGCGAAACGATCGCAGCGCGCGGGGTGGCGAGTAGTGAGTTGAGCCAGCGTGTGTTGTGATAGCATTTTGTATGAGAAACAATAGACGGTATGTGGAATTACACTTGTTGTGCTGTTAACTGCAAAAATAACGGTAAAACTAGTGATTGTATATTTTACAAGTTTCCAACTGCATCACATAAAATAGTTCAAAGGCAAAAATGGATTGCTGCTGTGAAAAGAAAAAAGTAAGTAACATAATTTTACTTTCGACGCCTTAGTTTTCTATATTTCTAAAATCAAGCCAACTATATCAATAGGTGAACTGTTATGCTATCTGCATGAAACACTATATAAATACATAAGTATTATTGTTTTTTACAGTCCTAATGGTTCAAAGTGGACTCCAAAAACTCATCATGTAATATGTAATGCTCATTTCATTGGCAAGAAAAAATCAGATGATCCTGCGAGTCCAAGCTACGCGCCAACTCTATTCCCTCCAGTTTATCATGCAAAGCAAGTAAATGAAAGAGCTGTTTTGAGCAGGTAAATGTATGAGAAGTAAAAAAATAATTATAAAATTGAATAATATATACATCGATATTTATATAATAACACATGTATCTATTAATTATAGGTACAATCGACTCATGAACCGAAGAAAGACTCGTCACAAGCATAACATCGGAGTGAATTGTGGTACTGGAAATCAAGTTAATGACGACCCTAACAATGTTGTCAATAATAGTGGACGTGAACCTATGGATATAAGCAGTGCCGAAGTAATTTTAAAAAGTGATCAAGAGTGTCAAGTAGATTTTGTAAGTTCTGCTGGTATCGATTTAATTTTTTTAGTGAAAATAAAAACTGGACTGACATTTTCAGCCATAGCAATTTTATTTGGTTTACATCGGTCAACTATCTCCAAGATATTCTTTTCAACTTTACAATATTTGAGTTCGTCAACTGCAAATTTAGTGTTTTGGCCAAGTAGAGCTGCCGTACAAAAAACTATGCCTGAATGTTTTAAACCTCAGTACTCTAATACTTGGGTTATCATAGACTGCACTGAATTCAAGATAGATGTTCCGTCAAGTGTTGACGACCGTATTTACTGTCACTCTCATTATAAGAAAGGTTTAACAGCAAAAGTACTGATTGGAATCACACCATCTGGGTTCATCTGTTTCAAATCGAAAGTTGCTAGCGGTAGAAAAGGTGATTCCCAATTAACTATTGAATTGAATTTGGTAGATTCATTGGAAGATGGTGATGTGGTTTTAGCAGATAAAGGTTTTCCTGAAATCAGGTCTATCATTGATGCAAGTGGTAAACGAGTATTTCTTATTATGCCACCATTTTTGGAAAAAAAATCAGAATTTTCGAAAGAAGAAACAGATCTGACTTACAACATCGCAAGAGTTCGAATTCATGTAGAAATAATTATGCAACGACTTAAAACATATCAAATTTTGTATAAAATTCCAGAACATTTGTTCTTTTGTATCGATAATATTATTCATGTTATCTGCGTCTTACTAAATTTACAGCCACCAATTTTTTCTAATAAAACAAAAACTATCAAGTAGAATAATAAAAACCTTTATTCGTAAAAGGTAGTGGTTTTCATTGTGTATTTATTAATATTATATTGCTACATACTACTGGAGTTTCAACTCGTTATTATTTTCAACTTTTCACTTCACTGTTACAGTGGAAATATCACTTATTTGATAATATTTTGCTGATTTGGATATTTATCAGTATGCCTCTAATGTAAATTAACACGCCGGCTGTTTAGCTTTTGAAACCGCTAGGTGGCGGCACGAGCGAGGCTCACAGCGAATAGCCGTGTGTGAGCGCTCAGCTTAGCGGTGCAACTATTCAATCTTGGGTTCTGCTCGAGTACCGAGCAAGTTTCGGATACGTCGTGATTAGTCGCCTCAAATTCACGTTGTGAAATTGAGGATTATTTTTGAATTTTGACATTAATATGTGCATAAATATTTAGTTTTGATCACTATGGATAATTATGGATGTATTATGGGTAAGTAAAAAAGATAATAGCAAACTATACGTCACGGATTACGCGTCACCAATCACATGAAGTGTTATGTGAGAATTTATCATTGTTTGTGGCCATATACTGGCTTGTTTTTTAGCCAAATTGTTATATTCATATCAACGTGTAACCACATACCCATACTCTATATAAAGTCTATCTTTCTGATCTTCGAATAGTATGTAATGTATAATACATGACCTACACCAGCTAATGTAAAAGTCTTACCGCCGCAAATGATGTTTTTACTGATTGTATCTATAGGATTATTTAAACTGTAGGTGCCTCTCGGTATAATTATAGCCTGTCATTATTTATGTGATTGAAACTACGCGCCCCAATCAATAACTCTACTTTAAGGTCGACCACATTTACGACAAAACCAACGCATATCGATTGTGCTGTAGATTGCTTATTGCATATGGCCAAGACCTTGAGTACGGAGTATACTGACATTTGCATCAATTGCTAAAGTTCAGCGATTTTCATTGAATCCGTAAGAACAGATCGAGATCTTAGTGCGACAAGTTAGGCATGTAGCAAGTGCATGAGAACGTTCAATCCTCTGTGGTAAAGACGTAACAGTATCACTGAAAATTCTTAAATCGATCAGAATATTCGTCCAGCGCTCAAGGTGTTGCGTTATTATCTTGCCATCTTGAAATATCGACGGAGCGATTTGTAATGTTGGGTCAGTCTACGTTTGTGCCCTCTGTGCATACGTCTCCAAGAATGCAATGCCAGTCGCTACCAGATAAATGTACGTATCGTACCTACATGTCTTCTTGTAAGATATACTAGTTCTAACTTTGACAGGCTCACTGGCACTGTGATTTCTCAACAATAAGATATTTTATGCCCTAGCATTCTTCATTGAATCCCATTTTGGGCACTCATGCAAATAAAGCGGTTCAATTTTCGTATCAGCCCATTTTTTTAAGAACTCTTTTCCAAGTTGTCTGACCATACCTCGCCAATCTTCTTCGGTGTTTCATGCACGAGCCTTGCTTTTGGTCAACTGAACTGGAGATGGCTTACTAATGCCATTGCTCTCACAAAGAAACTGACTGAGGGGTCCACCCCCCCAATTTCGACCATTTGAGGATACACTATTCTTTATTGAAATATTAACGACACGTATTGTTTTTTATCGGTGGAAAAACGCTTTGTTAGTTCGCTTTATTAGTGGCTAGTTCGCCCCCTGGGTGAAGTTATTTCGAAAAACGTAAACACATTTATCCTTTACTTTTTTGTGCTGTTTCAAATGCAATTAATATCATTAAAATCCGCACAATAGTTTTTAGTTATACAAATTTTTTAACACTCAACTCCTCTAATTTTCGACTATTCAACCCCGTCGTAATCGGCCAAAATACATTTTTCATCATTCGTCTTAGGAATTATTCTCCAACTCGATACATTCAAATATCTGAACTGGAAGTCTGCGAAACTATGAAACAATCACTGAGAATGCCCAAATTTGGGCGCTGATTTCACCCCTTCCAACGGTTTTTCTGCGATAAAAAAAAAATACGTGTCGCTTAGATTTCGATGAAGAATAGCGTATTCTCAAATGGTCGAAATCGGTGGAGACGCCTCATGCAGTTTTCTTTACAGTCGGAATGTGTCCGCCGGTATGACTTGGAATCGCGTTCGAATGATAAATTGGGCTCGAAATAGTTACGATCAAGTGCGCCGTATTCGTTGGTATCCCGCAAGAAAAGGGGACTGGCATTGAGTTTGGATATTCCGCCTCCAAAGTCTCTGTACGATATTCCGGTACGGGAAGGGGTAACTCGTCGGTGCGAAAGTTCCAGGGTACCCATCTACCCTCCATACGCTCCTGGTATCTAACTCAACGCCAACGCCTTTTATGCGCAGTGCCTGCAGTATTGAGAGATTCAGCAAGTAATAGCTCATCAATCATGTCCCCCGTTAACTTACTTGGCCACGATATCAAATCGAAGGTAACTGACCGGTCAGCATTATCTCCTGATTGTGACATACTGAGGGTGTTAATATGAATTTTCAGAAAACAATGAAAACAAACAAAACAAAAAAAAAAAAAATGCTACGGTATCAACACTCTTTCGGAAACTATTTAATGCTTTACTTGGCTACTTTTCCCTGATGTTAATTGTTTCACTCGGGCACCACGGTGGACGCCAAATTTGTGACGGCCACAGTCCGCTTACGGGAAAATATCCAGGTTATGGACACGCTTACAAACACCCACAACATTAAAAATTATTTCAAACACGACAAAAAGAAATGGGAATAGTTGGGTGCCAGGCTTTAAAAGGCCGGAAGGACAATATCTCGTAATTAAATGGACATGACGCGATAAACGGGAGAGAAAACAAAAGAAAGTGACCTGCTGCTTCCAGCCGTTTATCTTGACCTCACGGGATGCTCAGCTGTCAGATTGGTAAAGGAGAAGGTGGGGGCGATAAGTGAAACAAACCATATGCATGCGATAAAAGAGGATAATGATAAAATAGGTAATTTATTGGCGGAGGGTAAGGTAAGTCTCTTACACTTTATCTTTTACATGCTGTTCAGCCAGTCGGTAATACAGAACTTATATAAGTCCCCGGGACTAAATGGCAGTGAATGGGGGGGGGGTAAGGAAAAGGGGAAAGCAATTAACCCGGGGATCGCTAGATACAAATATATATACAAAATTTTTACCTAGCTACCAGGAACAGAAAATAATGTTGAACATTTAACAATAACGAATAATTATGCTTTAGTATATGGCAAACAACAAGCTTCAAATATAAAAACATATAATTTACCTCGACCTGAGGTAGGCTTAATTAAACGATATTCAAGGGAACTAATATATAACACGAAAAGGAAGGCTTCGCATACGCTGATATTAGGCAGCCAATAAAACCTTAGATAGTGAACGAATATTAATATAACGAATAATACGCAAGATAAGGCAAAAATTTAGGGTCTAACAATTTATAATACAATTATATTACTCGTAGTCAGGCCCAGAAATAGATATATTACCCTAGGGCTAGCAGGATCCGATATAGGCGAAATGAGACAAGATGCTACTAACACCGGCACACTTTCACACACTCACACACGCACATGCACGCACACACAGGGGCGAATACAAGGTAATAACACAACGAAAGGGAGGCACAGACTAGAGTAATAACGGGAAGGAAAGATATTCTGAACTTAAGGTAATTACATACGAAAACCCGAGGGATGATGCAAAAAGTCGAACGGCAGAAAATGGTGGCTTCGACCGGTAGCGTCGTACTTTTAGGGAACAATTTCAACGGATAATTCTTAAGAGAGTAACGCGGAGAATCGTGCGGGAACAAAAACTTGCTTTCAAAATTACAGATTGACCCTCTGGGTCGAAAAGATGTTCGAAATATAATCCAAAATCACCAGGTGATTCACCAACACGGAAAAACAACAACAATCACAATAGAGATGCAAAGAGACAATTTTCAATACGTCAAGTCGCTAAGGTATTAGGACGAGAAATGACACTATCCTCGCGTTCTTTCCCCCTTTTTTTTGCAAGCATCATCAAAACAGAAATATAGAAGACGGTCGGGAGATGTCATTGTTGTGTGGACATTGGGAGATGCTCATCGGTAGATATCTCGGCAAGGCCCGCGGCACTCAGTTGTTTCGCCAGGTCTCCGGCGTGAGTCGATAGGCGGTGGACGGTCAGGTTGAGCAGGGCTAGATTGCCATGGTGTGAGTTAAACGGGCGATGTAGGTTCATGTTAGGTCGACTTGATATCATATAATAATAGTATGAACACGTAACGATGATATATGTAAAATAAGATCGTTATCACGTCATGGGCTTTCATGCCTCAGGCTTCTCTCACATGAGCTAACGAATAATATTACGATTCAACAGCTCAATCATTGTAAGTTCTCATTCTCAAATTCAATAATAGACCTTGAACTTCCATCCTTGATCCTTGAAAGCAATATGAAAATCCGAAATAACTTCGAATTGAAGGAGCTTCGACCATACAGCTTGTCCAATTAAAATTAACGGACATCTTATATTGAATCTTATGCTATTTTATGTACAATATTTGAATATACCTTTTTGGCAATCAAAAATGGAAACATCCTAATAAGTGAATGACAGAGTCACATTTACATGCATATTAATATATGTTTTTTGTTTTCAATTAGATGTCAAGCCGATTGGTAGTATTTACGCAAACTCACTCGATGGTAAATTCCTATTACTACGGAATTGTCATTTATATCAGCCAATTTACAAGCATCGTCATTTATTTTTACTATAATATTGTACAGTTCTTTATACAAATGGAAAAGTTTATGAGTAGTTTGATTCAGAGCTGATAATGGGTATGGTACGTGTAATAATACGCTATCACCAACATTCAGGATTATAGATGATTTTGATTTTTGCTGGCGTCTTCTTTGTTCAAAGTTTTTCTTGAGATTTTTATTTGCTGAGAAAATTTTAATTACTTTTCTTGCTTAGAACATTTCTGGAAATTTTATTACTCGTTTGACTTTAACATATACTTGGTCTCCAAAATGCAACTTATAAGGTACACATCCTGTGCTGTGACGGGTAGTTAAATTACAATAAAATTTTTATATCTTCTAATCTCTTAGCTCATTTTGTATGCCTATCACAGCGAAGTGTACGAAATAATGATGTGGAGAATTTCTTGGAAATGTAGGTCAGGGAACGTCGAAATACAGACTCCAATTTTTTCCAACATTTCGGCCCGTTCTGTGGGCCCTCCTCAGGGAAACAGATTTATTCTATTCAGCTATATAAAAATTTAAAAAAAAAATGTGTTGTACAATCGCATAAAAATTGAAAATAATACCGGACTATATACTAATTAATAATAGTTAGGCGCCGACGTATATTATCTATCGGTGTGGAAATCGTCTTTAGATGGTTTAATTTATTTGTAATACATGGTAAAAAAGATTGCGGTCCTGCATGTCCATAACACTTAGTTTAAACGTAGACCATTTTCCATGATATCTGTATAAACAAATGATCTTATTTTGCGACAAATTATCCAAAGTTGTAAACTAAAAACCAAAAAGACGATGAAAATAACAAAAGGAGGCGTTTATTCGTACTCCGGAACTATAACCGCATACTTTCAAGCGGTGAATCCTTTCTGTGAATAACTGTAGAAAAAGGACAAGACTCAATCATAGAAGAAACTGCTGAATTTGATTCGAAAAAAATTAGGTATGAGATAGAGTAACGACTAACCTTGAAACAAATCTTTTAATTACAGGAAGAGAGAAGCCAGTATCAGGCCGTAGTTGTATCAATAGAGACTAGGTCATTTAATAGCTTCCCTCTTTTTCCTCCATTTCCACGCCTCCATACGTCCAAATTAAATTTCAAACTACTAATTTTAACAGAAGAAGAACAAGGAAGAAATTTGCGTCTGTATTTCGACGTTGCCTGGCCTACATTTCCAAGATATTCTCCACAAAACTATATTATTGAAGTCAAGATTTTTCTCAACATTGTACGGAATAATCTTCCGATCTCTCGCATAACTCTCAGTTGGGTTGGATTAAGAGTGACGTATAGAAAAGTAACATACCTTAATAATCATTTTTTCTAATTCTACTTTCCATTTCTCGGCCGAGAACTGTGTACTATTATCAGATAGTATTTTTTTAGGCTTCCCAACGTTTACACAATGATCATTAACTAACTGAATTAGCGCAGCTACGGTGTTCCTCTTTTTAATGTATATACTTGACAGTATATAAAGAAAGCATCTATTGCCACTAAGAGATATTGTATCCCCCCTGTAGATCTTGGTAATGGGCCATGAAAATCAACCGTCAACGGTTCGTTTCGCTTTTCCGCAAGCAATCTCATAAATTCACCTTGCATACTACATGATAATACTTCAACTCGTTCACACAAATCACAAGACCGAATACATTTTTTAATGTCATCTTTCATTTTACTTCAATAGTAATATGTATTAATATATTGAAATGTTTTATATATTCCCATACGGCCTATTTTTTCATGGACAGACTTCACCAATAATTTTAGTGAACAATCTGGAATAACTAGCCACTAATATTTACCATGATACGATTTATAAAATAAAACCATTATAGAGTTTATATGGTACATTCTGATCTGTTATTTTCGATTTGCAAGGTATTATAAGTTTATTCAAGTGTGGGTGATGTATATGCAATTGTTTCATATTTCTTAGTACTTTAAGTAAATGTGCATCAATTTCTATAGCGTTCTACTTTAATACTTCTAATCGGCCGTCTATTCTGTTGATTAAAATTCAATTTAAATTTGCGATTATTATTTTATTATTTTCAGGCTCAGCTTGTTTCCCATCTATGTTTCTGCTGAAAAAATGAGCTACTAAATTGTCGTTGCCTGTGTAGTGTTTCATTTTGAACGTATTTTCTTGCAGAAGTAGGCTCCAACGTATAAGTCGCATACTTTGAAATTGAGCAGTATTCAAAAATGTAACTGCAAGATGATGAGTGATTATTAGAAACGAACTTCCTATCAGGTAAATTCTAAATTTTGTTACTGCAAGTAATTCTTTTTCGGTTGTATTATAATTATTCAGTTCAGCTTTCTTTAGTCATCTACTTACTGAAGATATTATTCGATGATTTCCCGCAGAATCTATTTGATATGAATTACCATTTAAACCAGGATAACTGGCATCGGTTTGTCATCGGAATTCAGTATTCAGAATATAATGATTTAACGTAACATGCTTCAAAAATATTTCTTTCAGCTTGTTATATAAAGGCTTTCATATGTTCGTTTTTCCAGTCCAAATTAACATTATCTTTCAAAAAGTTACGCAGACGTATTACTTGATTTGCATATTTAATACTGAATTGCCGATAATATTTACACACGCCTAGAAATTGTTGAAGTTGTTTTATACAAGTAGGTACTGGAAATTTCCGAATTATTGCTAACTTGTCTGGATTCTGATGTACTCCAGAGGATGTAATTATAAATCCTAGATACGGAACTGATTCTCTATACGGCAATGTTTTCGCTAAACGGATGGTGAAATTGTGTAGCACCAAACGACCAAATACCAAATTTAGATGGTGCATGTAAGAATCGAAATCACGTGACATAATAATCATCCATATAACAGGTCAAAAAAGCAGAATATTCATTCGCAATTTCTAGGTTAAGTGTACGAATGAATCCGCTCCTGCCGTTTCAAGACCGAAAGGTACGCTGCAAAATTGGTATACAATACCTACATATACAAAAGCAGTAAATTTACGGGAATTTTTCTTTCGAAGAATTCACCAATACCCGTGTGTTAAATCTGTTGTCGTCAAAACTTTTACAGCATGATTTTTTCTCATCAATTCTTCAATCAACGGAGATGACTAATTATCTGCTTCAATAATATTATTTAAATGACATGACGCGCATCTAAACAAAATTGCACTCCACCCTTGTTTCTTTGGTACGATTCGAAGAGCATCAAGCTGGAACCGCCACATTCGAAAATCGAAAAGTCTCCTATGGAATAATTAAGGGCTAATTAAAGACTAATTAAATGCTCTATTTTCGAATTAAATGCTCCGCGTTTTTTAAAAGAAACCTGTGGCGGTGCCAGCTCGACATAAACCTGGAACCGCCACACCGAAAGAAACGGAAAACACGTGAAATTTCGGAAAAGTTTTAGGGTCATAATTAAAGGCTAATTAAAGGCTCTTGGAATTCCTCATCTTTGAATTAATTGCTCGGCGTTTTTTAAAAAAACCTGTGGCGGTGCTAGCTCGAGATGGACCAGACTTAAAAAAAAACGGGAACGAGGTCAAGTTTCAAAAAAGTGTGACGGTCATAGTTATAGGCTAATTAAAGGCTCCTGGAAAACCATCCGCTCGAATTAACTGCTTCACCCCCGAGGGGTGGAAACCACCACAAAACTCAAAAAATCGGTGTAACTTTTGGACGCAACAACTTACGTAGTTCGTACAGGCGCCAAAATTGCTCTAGAATTAAAGGCTCCCGGAATATTAGCCGCTCGAATTAACTGTTCCACCCCCGAGGGGTGGAAACCACCTCAAAACTAGAAAAATCGGTGTAACTCATGGACGCAACAACTTACGGAGTTCGTACAGGCGCCAAAATTACTCTAGAATTAGAAGCTCCTGGAAAATCATCCGCTCGAATTAACTGCTTCACCCCCGAGGGGTGGAATCCACCACAAAACTTAAAAAATTGGTGTAACTCTTGGACGCAACAACTTACAGAGTTCGTACGGGCGCTAAAATCACTCTAGAATTGAAGGCTCCCGGAATATCACCCGCTCGAATCAACTGCTCCACGCCTGAGGGGTGGAAACCAACTCAAAACTCGAAAAATCATTGTAACTCTCAGACGGAACAAATTAGAGGGTTTTTAGAGGCGTTACATTGATTTCTCAATCATAGGCTCTCCGCTGCACAGTTCAAAAGTTTGTGTTACAAAAAATCCATACAAGTCGAAGTAATCCATCTTAATTACCAGATTTCGGTCACTTCAAAACAGTGCATTATTGAATTGTCTCTGATAGCAGAAGAATTTTCAACAACACAAGCCCTGCAAAAATCAGCAGAGAAATTTAAATGAATTTCAGGGTACACAAAATTTTTAAGCGTTTAGTTGATTTCATGTTTTGTCAACGATCAAACCGATTACTCTGCTCTTTTAGTAGTATAAAATAATTCAAGCTTCACGGGACCGTTTTCCAGTATACTTCACTACTTCGTCGCTATCAGAAATCATGAAACCTCTTTTCAATCCATGATTCTCGAGACTATTTTAAATAGAGTAATTTCTCGTTTTATCCGTAACTTCGTGCTGACGCATAAAAATGCAGTGCTATTGGATCAGGTGTCAACATTGTTGAAAATTGTTCATCGCTCACAAATTTGTTGCGATAATGTGTTCTGCCCGTACCTATAAGCCAGTCACAGTCATCCAAACCATATTTCACCCTACGTTGACTAAGTTCATTTTCGACGATATCGCCCCTGGTTCGTTGAATTCAATCCACCTTTAAATCAGAATCGTAAATCAGTGATAATTAATAATAAAAATATTAATAATAAAATATGACTTAATCATGATCACAAAAATGCAGGCGAACAGAGGGTATTTCGACAATTAGCAAAAAAAGCTTGTCAATGCCTAAGCGCTTGAAGTAAATTCATTTAAATGACCTGTGTTAAATTCCATTATGTATCAAAAACTCATCAATTTTATTCACCAGTAATTGCTTATAGTACACATTAGTAATATTAAATCTCATCGGTGGGAAAAAATCATTTTCATCCAGCAAAATAGCTATTGGTACTCAAATGATACCGGCTTTATGGTCAGTATATATTTTAGTTCGCAAAGTCAGAAAGGATGTAAGTAATACGTCGCTATCAAAGTCAGGCCGCCGTCAGCGCGCGACAATGTTGCATGCCGCATTGTTCTTCGCAGCTCATCGTCAGGCCAGCTCACGAAATCGGCGTTTTTGATCTTTTTCGAATATGACGAGATGCAAGAGGTCGTGATCCTCAGTCGCATTCATTCTTTCGTATGGAGACATACGATTCGAATTATTATCGAATTTAAACTACATTCCTAAAAATGCTGCGGGGTCCAGGAAAACCGTTTAAAATGGGCCGAAAGGTCGTGATTAGTGCAATACGGAGACGAAATTCGGTGATATTACGTCCCGATAAAAAGATCATGTCAAAATTAGATCCAGTGTGGAATCTGATAGCCAAAGAGTTGAACAATCAGCTTTCGGCACGGACACTCTATTCTATGGCGTGTGATTATAATATTCGCAAACAGATATTATCATCTGATTGTCAGCCTGACTACAATGATTTGCACGATCTAAGTGCAAATGAGAAAGATGTTGACTCTTCTGGAAAAGTTGAAGACCATTCGACCATAGAGCCAGGGTCAGAAAAAATCATCGTTTTGGCGAAAAAAGGTGACTTCGAGGAACTCCTCGAAAGAAAATTTTATAGAAGGCAAGATGCAGCTAGATGCAAAACGTACGATCGTCTCTGCACTACGTTCAAGCCGAGTCTTTGGCAATACTGGTTGACGGATCAGATTTGGAACGCAAGCCGATTAAAATGTGCTTTCAATTTCCATAATTCGAAGATCACGCAGGATGGTTCCAGCGGTTCAGCAAATGGTATGTATACTGTTACATCTGTGGCAGACAGGCATAACCGAATAAGTCCATAAATTGCGTTTTCGAGAAACCGCGATTTTAAGTTACAGATACTCTGTCGCATCGGGAAAATCGGTTTCAGAATTAATTACTGTTGGAAGCCATTCTATTTTATAGAAGATCGAATGTAGCAATATCATTAAAATTGTTGAGAATGTAATTTTAGAATACTATATATATATGCATACTATGTATTACTATAGAGCCCAGTATGCGCAGTAGAGGTAAGGCGCATACGGCGCGTATTAGTATTAGTGAGATTGAGAATCGATGAGAGAGTCGGTACTGCCACTGCTCCTTCTTGTTCGTCGTCGACTCTCGTGATAGAATGTAGTCGTTATTAAGTAAGTTTACAGTCAAAGTTATTAAGAATTAAATTGTTCCTTATTAATAATAAATAAAAGAGATTTATTTACTAAACCGATCAAGAAAATCTGACATGGTAGCAGAGCGTGGTTCTAAAAGTAAAATAAAGTGAAAATTTCCGTTTACCGGCATATAAACGTGGCTGATGCAAGCACATGGCGAGCCCAGTGGAGAAAAATTAGAGGCGCTGGAGAATCCAGAAGCATCCGATGAAAATAAAATAAAACAAGCAAAGTTGAGATTAAAATTATTAAAGAAATTTGTCAAAGTCGCACGGAAGGTAATATTTTTGAAAAATTCGATATACGAAGAGAGTGACGACAAAATGACCGACGATGTGAAGATTTTTATTCCTACATTTGATGGCCAAGATTACGATATGTGGAAAAAAAGAATTGAAGTATATTTGGAAATGAAAGAATGCGACAGCGTGATCAAGGGAGAAAATCCTGGAGGCACAGGTGAGGTGGCCTGGAAAAAATTAGAAAAAAAGGCCATGAATTATATAGTTAGCTCTATTTCAAATAAGCAGTTGAAATTTGTTGTTGATGAGCCCACACCGAAGAAGGTAATTGAACGATTTGATAAAATGTATTTAAGAGAGCCCACTGCTCTACAAATTTGTATTAGAAATCAATTGGAGACTTTGAAACTTAATCAGTTTACCGAGTGTACAGACTTTTTCAATCAGTTTGAAAAATTAACAATTGAATTGAAAAATTCAGGGGCAACCCTTAGTGGAAAAGAAAAGTTAAATTATATGATTAGAAGCTTGCCTTGTGAAATGAGCCATGTGGGGGACATTATTGACGCATTGAGACCAGAAGATCAGACTGTAGACTTTGTGAAAAATAAAATAATTATGCATGAAAGGCAGAATAATAACAATGTGAAGAAAACCAATTCAAATGCATTCAAAGTTGAACGGAAAAATGAATTAATATGCTATGGATGTGGCCAAGCTGGTCATTATAAATCGGAATGCAGAACGTCATCCTCAGGGAGAGGACGAGGATAACAGCGAGGAGGCGGAAATCGTCAAAATTGGCAACGTGGTCGATTTACCCATCCCAGCTGGAATCCACCGGCTGTATCAGGTCAAAGAGGAGTTCAGCGAGGGATGCAACGAGGAGGTCAAAGAGGAGGCCGAGGAAGGTACCACAACGACAGCTACGAGCAACGAAAGTCAAATTCATTTTATGTACAAGTAGGCGAGAAGAATCAAGGTAAACAAATAGAAATAAATAATATTGAAAGCAAAGTTGATTGGATCTTAGATAGTGGTTGTAGTGACCATGTGACAAATAATGAAAAATATTTTGATGAATGTAAAAATTTACAGAATCCTATTTGTGTAAAGGTTGGAGATGGTCGAATTCTCGAAGCAACGAAAATTGGTAACATAATTTGTAATTTCAGGTTAGACAACAGAACGAGTCAAGTAACAATAAATGATGTATATTATGTAATAGGAATGGACAGAAATTTAATAAGCTATGGAAAAATAACTGGTAAAAATAAAATAGTATCTAAAGGTAATTTATCAAAAATTTATATTCAGAATAATCAATTAATTGCAGTAGCAAAGAAAGTAAATAACATGTTGATTTTGGAAAGTACACTAGAAGTAAAATCTAATTTTAATTCAGAAAGAGTATTGCACAATATGACAATGAAAGAAAAGCTACACAGAATGTTAGGTCATGTAAATTTCAAAAATTTAAACATTATGTGCAGAGAAAACATGTTGCTCAGTTTACCGTCTCATCTTGAAGATGATTATCTTAAATGTGGTACATCTATTAAGAATAAAATGCACAATCTAAGCTTTGATGATAATAGAAAAAGAGCAAAAGATTTATTAGAAATAATTCATGCAGATTTGAATGGGCCACACAATACAACAGGTTTAAATGGTGAAAAATATTTTCTAACAATTATTGATGATTATAGTAAAATAGTTATAGTTTATCCAATTAAAACAAAAGACCAAGTTTATGAATATTTTGAAAAATATATCAATTTAGTTGAAAATATAACCGGAAAAAGAGTAAAACAAATAAGGTGTGATAATGGTCGAGAATTTTTGGATAATAAAATGTATACTCTTGCTAAAGAAAAAGAAATATGGATAGAAACATGCCCACCTTATGTACATCAATTAAATGGAACTGCTGAAAGAATGAATAGGTCTATTATGGACACAGCAAGAAGTTTATTAGAAGATGCAAATTTAAATAATAGATACTGGCCTGAAGTAGTTAAAACAGTTGCATATTTGAAAAATAGAACATTGACTAATACTCTGGAAAGGAAAACACCTTATGAAATATTTTTTGGAGAAAAACCTGACATTAAAAATTTGAAATTATTAGGTAGTAAAGTCTTTGTTAGAGTTCCAGAAGTAAAAAGGAAAAATAAATGGGATAGAAAAGCTGACATAGGTATATTGGTTGGTTATGAAAATAATGGCTATAGAGTAATAGTAGAAAATAAAGTAATAGTTGCAAGACATGTTGATATTGTAGAAGAAGATGTTAAATTAGTAGGTTTTGATGGTAAAAATGAGCTTGCTGATACTTTAAACAATGATGAAGGTGATCAAAATTTATCTGATAATGAAAATGAATATTTTGAAAGTTTTGATGAAAGAATAAATGAACATAGAATAAAAGATGATAAAACTCCAGAAAAAATTAGTAGTATTACACTAGACAAATTACGAAGATCAGCAAGACCGAAAAAGCAAACTCAATTTTACCAGTCTGAAGCAAATACAACCTTTATTTATGTAAATTATGTAAATGCAACCAGTCCAGAAAATTATGATGCAGCTATAAATTCTTATGAGAGAAATGAATGGAAAAAGGCTATGAACCATGAAATAGAATGTTTATATAAAAATAATACTTGGGAACTTGTTGAAAAATCAAAAAATAAGAAAATTATTGACTTAAAATGGATTTACACTAGAAAACGTGATAATTCTTTCAAAGCAAGACTAGTAGCTAGGGGATTTCAACAGAAAGAACAGTTGACTGATTTATACTCTCCAGTAGCAAAAATGCAAACTTTAAAGGCATTATTGAATTATTGTGTGAAATTTAATCTTATTATAAATCAAATGGATGTTGAATCAGCATTTTTAAATGGTAAAGTTCTTTCTGAAGTTTATGTAAAGTAACCAGAAGGTTATGAAGATGGTACTGATAGGGTATGCAAATTAATAAAAGCATTGTATGGTTTAAGGGAAAGTCCCAGAGCTTGGTATCAATGCTTACATGAATTTTTGATAAAAATAGGATTTAAGCGCAGTAAATTTGATTATTGTTTATATACTATAAAAGTTGGTAATGATAAAATTTATTTGTTAATCTTTGTTGATGATATGTTAATCTGTTGTAAGAATCAAAAGAATATAGATAGCATTAAGAAATCATTGGTTTACCGTTTCCAAATTAAGGACTTAGGCATTGTTAAACACTATTTAGGTATAGATATAGATTATGATCAGAAAAATGGAAAAATGATCTTGAGTCAAGAAAACTATATTGAATCATTAGCGGAGAAATATCAGTTGAAAAATGGAAAACTGTATAACACCCCATTGGAAGAAAATTTGAAATGTAATCCAGCAATCAATTCTTGTGAAAACATTAAGTATAGAAATTTAATTGGAGAATTACTGTATATTAGTTATGGTACTAGACCTGATATTTGTTACAGCGTTAATTACTTAAGTAGATTCCAAAACTGTTATGACAATAGTCACTATAAGTACGCATTAAGAATTTTGAAATATTTATTTTATACTAAAGATTTAAAATTAAACTTTGATAGAAATTTGAGCAATGAAACAATAGAATGTTATGTTGATGCTGATTGGGTAGGTGATCATATAGATAGAAGGTCTACAACTGGGTATATAATAAACTTTTTTGGAAATGTAATAGATTGGAAAACTAAGAAACAGAGTAGTGTAACTGAATCATCAACTCATGCAGAGTATGTAGCACTTTCTGAAGTAGTGAGTGAAGCTCTAAGCTTAAAGGATTTATTTGAAAATGATTTTGAATTAAAAGTTGTAGAACCTATAAAAATTTACGAAGATAACTTGGGGGCAGTTGATATTAGTCATTTAGGAAATTTCACAAAGAAATCTAAGTACATTAAAGTACATTATCACTTTGTTAATGAAAATTATATTGCTGGAATTATTGATATTATTAAAATAGAATCAGATGAAAATTGTGCAGACTTATTAACTAAAGCATTAGGTAAAAGTAAATTTGAATTCTTTAGAGAAGGTCTAAATTTGTATTAAAAGCCAAGGAAATTGGTATTCTGAAATTAAGGAGGCGTGTTGAGAATGTAATTTCAAAATACTATATATATATGCATACTATGTATTACTATAGAGCCCAGTATGCGCAGTAGAGGTAAGGCGCATACGGCGCTTATTAGTATTAGTGAGAGATCGAGAATCGATGAAAGAGTCGGTACTGCCACTGCTCCTTCTTGTTCGTCGTCGACTCTCGTGACAGAATGCAGTCGTTATTAAGTAAGTTTACAGTCAAAGTTATTAAGAATTAAATTGTTCCTTATTAATAATAAATAAAAGAGATTTATTTACTTAACCGATCAAGAAAATCTAACAAAAATAATGGAGTCATTATTTTGTCGCTGCCAAACTGAAACAATTCAGCTTATTCGGTTATGTCGGGATCCGGTGGATTTATTCGGTTATGCCGGGAAATTGGACTTATTTGGTTTAGCAAAACCACTATATTTCCATTCAGATAAACAAATGTCGACAATTATATTTCTTGAAATAAAATACGGATAATAAAGTTCAAAAATCCGGCATGAACTCATTTTTCCAAAAAATGGACTTATTCGGTTACGCCTGTCAGCCACAGAGATATATTGGCATTTTATTCGTTAGTAGTGTATATATGCCGGTTCTAATCCAAAGATGGCGGCGCTCCCCCCTAGCTCCCCCCTATCACCCCCCTAGCTCCACCACCCCTCGACTCACGACGCACCCTATCTCACGCACCCCCCCCCCCTCCCCCGGTCATTTTCGGTGGCTATTTCCATAGGATTTGACACACACACACAAACACACACACACACACGCAAAATAATTCCTGTCGAGACTTGTTTGGCGCCGGAAAGCCGCACATAAATCGGATAGGGTAAAAACCCGCTAGATCTATTGAAAAAATTCCAGGAAATTGCTCTTTGAGATGGTGCCGACAATGCACTTGAACCAATCTGGGGCAGTGGGGGAGTGGTCCCATAAAAAATTCCTCGCACAATATGCGTGTCGAGACTTGTCCAATGGAAAAATTGTAGTGGGGGTGGGTGGTATATAAAGCGTACGTCTATCGTGATCGTCACTCTGTTCTCATCGTATTCTCATTGTGAACTGTTCTCGCTTGTGAAATAACCTCGAAACGCGATGGATCTAGCAAAAGTTAACCACGTTAGCCGCCTGGAGAATCTGCCAACCAAGAAGATGTCGGAACTCGAAATTGGGGGAGTGTATGACGTCATCGGGTTACGACTGGTCAAAACAAAATTCGGGGTACGTGTTCTGGCGACTATCGATGGAGAATACAACGTCTTCTTACCACCGAGAATCGCAAGAGTTCTACAAGAAGATTCCAGTCAGCTGACTGAAATGTGTAGCATGGCCGGGGAAAATCGTCTGCAAATGAAATACCTTGGTGGAGAATTCAACAAGTTCGAATTTTCATGCAGTTATGCGCCTTAAATGAACTATGCGATCCCCCTCTACTTCCACAAAATTCATCCACGAGGGGGTGAAAGCGGGTGTGCTGGAGATGGAATAGTCAGTCTTCCACATACAATCCGTCAGTATATAATCGAGCGCAACATTCCCACTCCTCAACATGGCGATGATCCTAGACGTGCAATGTTTTATCGGTCATAACATGAAGTTTGTACCCAAGGAAGTCGCAGTCATGAATGTAAACGGGTCGGGTCTGGATTACATCATTTTCAAGCCGCCCTATGATTTGGCAAGCCTACCACTTGAATGTAGAGCTACCAATGTATGGTTGACGCACAATCACCACGGAATATCATGGAATGCGGGCAACAAATCTCACGAGGATGTGACGAAGATTGTGAGAAAAATGGTTAAAAATGCGTGTTACGTATGCGTCAAAGGGGCGGAGAAGAAAGCATGGCTGACGGAGATCGTCGATGGTACAACGAGGGTTATTAATATGGAAGATTTGAATATCATACCCCCTGAAATGGAAAAATTGAGGTATATGGAAGCGGCATCGTGGCACGACGCGAACCATGGATACTCTCCAGTGAATAACCTCCAGCAAGCAGCAGCGCCAGGCTCAATTTGGTATGATGACAACTCTGAATACATCCCGGCATACAATTGCGCCTTTGAAAATGTGCAGCGACTAAGGAGTTGGTATTCGAAGGAGTGTACCAGCTCCCTCGAGAAATCCTTCCGTCTGTACAAAGAATTGGACGGTTTAAGGGGAATGATGTCCGAGGATATAGCTTTTTTACCAAAAGAATTTATCTGCACGTTCGCATCAAACTCCATTAATGATGCGTGGGATAAACTACCAGAGAATATGAAAATGGACCACGCCATCGCAAGGTTCCGCAGATGTAGCGTACATCACACACCGGGACCCGATGGCGATATCGTGGATGGACCGAATCCTCTAATTAAAGACTGTTTAGCTTGCAATCGCGTGTATAGATAATATGGACAATATTTACCAAAATAACAATAGAATTTATTACGATATATACAATTATATTCGCGTTTATATGTAGAATATTCGATAGAATTAATCTCAATTATATCATAGCTTATACATGGAATTAAAAAAATTTACTATTCGATAAAATTATAATCTAGAAATAGGATACATTACAAATATATATCTTTATAACTTTTACCCATTCTCGTCATACAAAATGTAAATGTTATGAATTTTTACTTGTGAAAAATATATAATCAATAATTATGAATTTAGCGTGGTTTATTCCTCGAAAAAATCCATAAAATCATTATCGCTATCCTGTTCGTTAACATTATCATCATCATCGCTATTTTCGACATCTATAATTATTACGATAGTTTCATTCGCCCATTTTTCTACAATTATTTGCATACGTATAGCACCGTAATTTATATAATATTGGCTGTTTGGTCTCACTCGAGCAGCTCGCGCATCCTCAACGAGATCCCGAAGCTCCTCCAACGAGAACTCGCGTGTTCCTTCGGAAAAGCCTATAATTATCTCTTCCTCAGCCTCCTCATCCTCGCCCCAATCAACGCTCGACCACTCGTCGTCATCATCACTCAAATAAGATGACATTTTTTTCTTTCCAAAATTGATTCGCGATGAAAAATCTGTAAAAAGAGCAAGCCGAAATAGAAAAGTTGATGCTGCTGCACTCATCATTTATATGCATGATAAATCTCCAATTCAAAAAAGTTTCCACATATTCAAAATGAGTGATATGGAGAAGGTGTGGAAGGTACTAGAATTTCATTTTAATGTGGTGATACACACCAATCCTCGTCCGAATAATAACCATCATCGTCAGCTCTATCTATGTCTCCCAGGATTTCACGGATTTCATCAATCTGATCCAGAAGTAAACCGAATTCAATGCGTGCGTCATTACCATCACTGCCATTCCAAACACCCTCCACCTCCGCTTCCTCCTCCTCCGCCTCCTCCTCCTCCTCCTCCTCCTCCTCCTCCTCCTCCTCCTCCTCCTCCTCATCCTCCACATCACTCGATGATGATGATGATTCGAGATGATGCTCGCGAGCCAAATTATGTTCAAACTCGCGATGATCATCACCAACACTATCCTCAATACATCGCTCGGGGTCGATAATTAGCGTATCAGCATCACTATCAGTCAATTCATCCTCATCATCCTCCTCATAATAAGCCGCCCCTCTGCACACCCGCTTATATGTCGGCGATCGTGGTGGTGAATGGGGTGGGGAGTCTGATGGCCCCCTTTTCTGTCCATTCATATTTTTTCGATATGATTCTAAAATTTTTCCAGAATTTTTATGGATACGATGATAGGGAATACAGAAAAGTTAAAACAAATCGAAAAAAACTTTTGTTAACATACTAATCAAATGCGATAATCATTACGGAATTCAAATCAACATTCACAGTATCGTAAGAGGATTGGCGTAACACCATATACATATATGTATATGTGTAATCTATAAAGTACTCACAAAAAATATAAACTCGTTGAAGTCTTGAGATTTTTCCAATGAACACCGATTTTTTTTCTTTCTCACAGCTCACTTTATCAAAAACGCCTGTTTTGACACGAAGGATTTTTCAAAATTACCGGAGAAGTTTTCAAACCACTGTTCGAATTAATACTAAAGGACTCGCACCCGCCCTCCACCGAGCAAAACCCAGCCGGCCAATCATTCGTAGAGCACGCACCACGTGACATAGAGATGAAAGAGTGACGCGGGGGAGGCGGTATAAGCTAGGAGAAAATTTTCTCAAGAGCTCGCCAGCTTTCTGTTGCATACCCCACGCTAATATGGTTGGGGATGTGCAGGCTCGGACTTGCTCGCTATGAAGAGTCGTAAAACCCAAAAACTACATGTGCACATACCATCCGGTGAAGAGCGGGCAAGATAAGATTTTTCTCACACCAAACACTGTTCGCCACCCGCCTTTCGTTGACCGATTTTTCCCACCACATGACCCACGCTGCTTAACGACTCATGAAACCCAAAAACTGCATTAGGCGGCGGTGGGTTCGTGGAGAGGGGGAGGGGGACTGCGGACCCCGTCGCCTCTGACGTCATTTTTTACATGAATTTCATCATGTCTGCAGAGTCGGGAAGGCAATAAAACCCAAAAATTTAGGGATGGCGGGTCGGATAAAGGGCGGACCCAGTCGTCTCTGACGTCATTTTTCCCTCCGAGATGCGCAGAACGCAGTGCGCACCGCATCTCTGACGTCATTTTACCCTCCGATATGCGCAGAACGCAGTGCGCACAGTTCCCAAATTCTTGCGATCTATCGGTCTATATACATATAAGCTCAACACATCCGATGCAGACTCGTCAGTCTTACACAATACGTGCAAGTCAAAAAAGTTATACAAAGTTCAGCTTATATCAACGTCAAAGTCATGGCAGTCGAAGCGTATATGGGACTTGCGGAGCAGATGGAGGGGACGTACAATTTGCTGAGAGAGCAACCACCCGGAGATGAGAATGACGCCGTCATCAATCAATGGACTGATATTGGAATTGCAAATATCCAAGTTCTGCGCGATATTTCCATGCAACGAGGAACAACCGTTGGTGCGAAAATACGGATCCAACATACGATCGCACTCCTGCAATCTTGTGTGACGAAGATCAAGCAGTTGCAGCAGCGCACAGTGGTGACGGGTGGAAATATCGGTACTCCTGCGGGTGTACAATGGGACGACGTGGATAGCGCTTTTGCCAGCCGAATCAGAACGGGGGTTGTCACAAATTTCCGTCATAAAAATTTGGACGCCTTTCTGGACGATGTGCAGCGCGTCGTCACCGAGAAGTTGGAGCTGATACTGCGCGAGGAGGGAAATGTGAAGGTTAACCTCATATTATCGTGCAAATTCGAAAATGCCAAGCACGAAGAGATCTCCACCGAAGTTAAGAGTTTCAACACCTCCAACGTGACGATTCTTCTCCCATCGAGCGATATAAATGGTTGGTTTACACGTGCACGGGGTGATCTGCTGTCAAAGGTGGAAGATTTCGAGCAACGCGATTCCGGCTGGAGTATGATTGAGATCCTTAACATCGCTGTGAATATGAATCGCTACCAGCCTCTCGCCGCGGGGGCTTCAACATTCGTCGAGCTGCCCCAAGACATTCAACGGAAGAGAGCGGTGGTGAACGTGAGGAACGAGGACGAAAGATGTCTTCTCTGGTTCGTCATAGCAGCCCTCCACCCAGTCAACACCCACACTGAAAGGACTAGCCGTTATCATCGATATATTTCCGAGTTGGACTGTACAGGTATCAAATGCCCTGCTGCTCTACATGATGTGAAAAAGCTTGAGAGATTGAATAATTTGCGCATCAATGTATATGGAATAGAATCTCAAACTTTTTCGCATCATGCAAAATCAAATAAAAGCGTCATCGTGCCAATTTATTTGAGTCAAAATTTGCATAGCGTAAACATTGACACGATCCATCTTCCAATGGTTGAGAGTAATCCGGAAGACGATATGACTGGCGAGTTTGCACCGAGATTCCATTTTGCTTGGATTAAAGATCTTTCCCGATTGGTGAGCAAACAATTGTCCGTTCATGATCACAAAATGTTTTTATGTGACAGATGTTTGTGCCACTTTAGCGTGAAACACGCCTACGACAATCATCGACAAGATTGTATTATGCTAAATAAAGTACGCATGGAATTCCCCAAGTGTAAAGATTTAATATTTTCCAATTTTCAAAACAAAGGCACCTTTCCGTTTGTCGTATACGCCGATCTCGAATGTATATTAATCCCTGAACCTGTGGATGAATTTGAAACTCGTAAGACTTGTGAAATTCAAAAGCATATCCCGCACAGTGTAAGCGTACTATGTACATTGCGCGTACGATGAGACTTTATCGGAGTTCCACGGTAAACGCGGTGTCGATTGCATAGATTGGTTTATGAAACAGCTTGAAGATTTATCAATTCAAGTAGAGTCACGCATCAAAAACATAATTCCGATGGAGTCTCTTACCCAAGTGCAACGCGATCGTCACATGCGCGCAAAGAATTGTTATATCTGTGAAAAACCGTTTACCCCTGAGGAGAAAAAGTGTTACGATCACTGTCACTTCACGGGTAAATATCGTGGTCCTGCTCATAATCGGTGTAATTTGAATTTCAGAGAGACGCACACAATTCCAATAGTTTTCCACAATTTGTCCGGTTACGATTCTCATTTTTTAATAAAATCCCTCGCGTCAACTTTTCCCGGTAAAATTACACTGCTACCCATAAATAAGGAAAAATATATATCCTTCACGAAACGCGTCGATGGAACAATGATGCACTTGAGATTCATCGATTCGTTCCGATTTATGGCTAGCAGCATCGATAAACTTTCCACATATTTGACCGATACCGATAAACGCATAACACGCAAATTTTATAATAACCCGACTCAGTTCAGTTTGATGACCCGCAAAGGCGTTTTTCCCTATGAATACGTCGATTATTGGGGGAAACTCGATGAACCGCGATTACCTGCAAAGAAGCATTTCTACTCGCACCTCTGCGATGCAAATATTTCAGACACCGATTACGAGCACGCGAAAACTGTTTGAAGGGAATTCCATTTAGAGTCATTGGGGGGCTACTCAGATTTATATTTAAAGACCGATGTTCTTTTGCTTGCCGATATTTTCGAAAATTTCCACGCTAGCTGCTTCAAAACGTACAGTTTAGATCCGTTGCACTACTACACTGCACCGGGGCTTGCTTTTGAGGCGATGCTCAAGCATACTAATGTAAATTTGCAACTTTTAGACAACCCTGAAATGGTGTTATTTATTGAAAGAGCCATTCGAAGCGGCGTAGCGCAATGTTCCAATCGACACGCTCGGGCCAATAATAGATTCATGGGAACAGAATTTGATCCAAACAAAACGGAATCGTATCTCATGTATTTTGACGTGAATAACCTGTACGGTGCAGCTATGAGCGTACATTTACCAATCGGTTCGTTCGAGTGGGAGTATCAGCACATCGATATAACGAACCATCCGGACGATTCGCCGATCGGTTACTTTCTGGAGGTAGATTTGGAATACCCTGTAGATCTCCACGAGGATCACAAAGACTTACCTCTTTGTCCCGAACATTTTACTCCTCCAGGTAGTAAAAATGCCAAACTCGCGACCACCCTTCACCCCAAAACAAAGTGTATATTGCACTATAGAAATTTGAAACAGTGTTTGAGTTTAGGATTGAAATTAACGAAAGTGCATAGAATTTTGAAGTTTGCGCAATCTCCATGGCTCGAGCCTTACATCACGCTCAATACAGACATGCGTAAGCAATCTAGGAATGAATTTGAGAAAAACTTTTACAAACTCATGAATAACGCTGTGTTCGGCAAGACTATGGAGAATGTGCGAAATCATAAAGATGTTAAATTGGTTACAAAATGGGAGGGAAAAGGTGGTGCGAGAACGCTTATTGCCCGAGCAAACTTTCACAGCTGCACCGTATTTGACACTGATATGGTTATCATTGAAATGAATCGTGTCAAAGTTCACTTCGCCAAACCTATTTACGTCGGCGCATCAATTCTAGATCTGTCAAAAATCTTTCTCTACGATTTCCACTATAATTATATTAAAACCAACTTTTCGAATAAACAGGCTAAATTGATGTATACCGACACAGACAGCCTTATTTATCAATTCAATGTGCCTAATATCTACGATATCATCAAACGTGATGTAGATACAATGTTTGACACGTCTGACTATCCGCCCGACAATGTGTATGGTATTCCCCTTAAAAACAAAAAACAACTAGGGCTAATGAAGGATGAAAATAATGGTAAAATTATGACAGAGTTTGTGGGACTGCGAGCAAAGCTGTACACATTCACTACGATGGGTGAGGATGGGGAAAAATATGACAGTGGCGTAAAAGTGAGTAAGCGTGCCAAGGGTGTAAGAAATTCATCGATAAATAGCATCACGTTTGATGATTATAAGCGCTGTCTGACGGCTTACCGAGAGTTGACTCTTCCACAGTGTTTATTACGCAGCAAAAAACACGAAGTAAGCACGATCGTACAAAAAAAATTGGCTCTGAGTTGGCAGGATGACAAGCGGCAATTGATACCCGGACAGACCGACACCGTACCTTGGGGCTTCGTCCCAGCCCACCAATAGCTATAGGATAAACTGTAGACATAGAATTGATGTAAATATTTGATGTTTGACGCCTCGAACGATCCACCATCGGGCGGAAACGTTTCATGATCAATAAGATATTTAATGGATTTGAAGTTTCAAAATGCGAATTCATATACTCAACAATTGTTTATTTATTTATCATTAATATATCAAGCAATTATTCATATTCATTTGTTTAACACGAGAAAAGTTTTCAGAAAATGAAAAAAAATTTTTAGGAAACGAAAAAAACTTTCCAGAAAATGAAAAAAAGTTTTCAGAAAACTTTTTTCCCATTTGATTAATACGTAAAAAAATTTTTCAGAAAATGAAAAAAAGTTTTCCAAAAAATGAAATGTGTAATAATCGTATGGCAAAATTGCATATTATCATTATTATTATCACTATTATTATTATCATTATTATTATTATTATTATTATTTTCGTAGTACAGAGTATGTCACATGTGCGCACAAAGGAGATAAAATGTGGAAATATTTGTATGTTCAAAATCTTTTATTGTAATTCGGAAAATACATACAAATTATGTTACATGTCTGTTTTATTTATCCAACTATTGTGCGAGCTATCAAAACCCAACCACTTCACATAGAACAGATTCCCCCGCTTGCGTAATACTTTCTCTACAAGGTAGCCGTCGGGATATTTCACTTTGGCGAGCTCTTCCTCGTAGAAGCCCCCCTCGATGGGATGATCTTGATAATCGGTAAGTTTGGAGGTGGGTGAATTGGTATTTTTCACCTCACTCACGGTGAATATTTCTGTCGTCCAATTGGGTGTATAGCCTTTTTCGAATACATTCTTGTACTTGCTGATTCGAACTCGATCGCCTACACTGAATTTCCGCGCTCGATCACTTCGTTTGATTTGCCGAGGCTTGTACACGCTTCGATACAGCTGTTTTTCATTCTCCGTGCTAACATCCACAGGTTTCATCCGAATCGTGCGATGTTTGGTGTTGTTGTAGGACTTCATTAAATCATTCAAAATATTAATCCACTCGTACGATCCTTAGAGAGTAAACCGCTTTCACATTTTATTCTTCAATGTTCGATTGAAACGTTCGCATATCGACGCCTTTAAGTTGCTAAATGTCAAATACATGTTGATATTGTGATGCTTCACAAGGGCTTTGAATTCGCTGTTGTAAAATTCTTTGCCTCGATCAACGTGCAGATGTGTAGGTATACGACTCTGGATCAGTACAGATTTCATGGCAGCGGCAACATCTTTCCCACTTTTGGACTTTATCGGCACCGCCCACGCGTACTTGGAAAATATATCGATGATTGTTAGTAGGTATTTGTATCCCTTGTTGCACGAGCTGTATGCGGTCATATCGACGAGATCAGCTTGCCAGGTCTCATCCAGTCCGCGTACATCTACGAATCGGCGCGGATAGTTGCGTCGAGCCTGTCTGTGAAGTTCGGCAGCTATTGTAGTCTTCATTGTTCCCAACTCTTCACCTATCAATTTTTCGAATTGCTGTCCAACCACTTTGGTTCCTCAATCGATACTAATTCCCTGCTGGTCTGTCCCAACGTTGGTGTTGCCTGCTCCCCAATATGTTTGATGCGATTCAACGTATTTTCAATGATTTTGTTATTTATGCGTAGCTGTTTCAACTCCTCGTTGTGATTATGCGCGAAACTCTCAAAATTTGATTGAAAAGTATCCACAATATCCACAGCCATAGACTGTAAAGCAGTATTGAGAACTTTTAAGGAAACGGCGTCGGTGGAGTGCTGCGGATCAGCTATGTTACACAATCGTTCACCGTCCAAATCATACTGATTGTCGCTGGTGGTTTTGAGTCCAACACCTGGAGGCCCTCGAATAAATTTTTTACCCCCACCACGCTCCGAGTGTCGCCCGAATATGTCTATGCTCATCACTGGACGGTCACCGAACAAATGATGATTTTATGTTTACACGCCGCTAACAAACGATTCCAGCCTCACGCAACTCCACAATAATGGAGACTATTTCGTTGGAATGGCTGGTATTGCCTGCAGCCTGTGACGCCATAAGCAGCCGGAGACGATTTACAATTTCATTTGGATCATCCCAGTAGACGTAATTGACATCTTGCCCCTCCTTTCGCGCAATCTTATAGTCGGGTAAGCCATTACCTGATTTTTTCGGCGAGCCAACGTGTTGTGCAATGAAATTTCTATACTTTGCACTTTTTAAATCATCTCGAAGGCTTCCATCGGCTTAGTAACATTTTCGATGCGCATTTGTCGTCGTTACAATTTTTATATAATTATTCTTGTCCGCGTCATTTACAACTGATGCATCGGGTGATTTTTTAAACAGTAATTCGAGTAATCCAGGTGTTCTCTCATAACTTTTATTTCCCACATTGACCAGATTATCAGTGAAATTGATCGGTGTATCGCCAATCATCATACCGCTTGTCAACTTTCGAACACCGTATGTAGTATCCAAATCCCTCTTTTTACTTGAGCTGAACATTTTCAAATATTGTGCTGTGGAATCCGATGTTTTCTTCACCGGTGTACTTGTAGTAGAAATTTCACCAAACTTCAGTGTTTTATCATTTGCATCCATGAAATTCCCCCCATCCATATCCTCATCCTCCTCATCATCATCATCATCCCCGGCACTCTCGTCATCTTTTTCTTCTTCTTCTTTCATTGTCACATCCGGTAGTTCCGTTTTAATTTCACGTTTAATATGCTGCTGCTGCAGCTTTGAAGTATCCACCAATTCTTGCAACGGCGTCATTAACGGCTTGAATACCTCTCCCATAACCTGTTCGGTCGTGTCCTTGTCCAACTTGAGCATCTTATGCTTCCGCCGTATGACATCGGATGCTTTTGATATTTCACTCAATGTATCGCTATGCTTACGAATCTTGGCACTCTCCATGTTGCAGGCTCGATTGTTGCAACGAAACAGTGCAAGTTTATGTTAGTTTATGCTTATAAAGCAGTCAAACCCTTTCCTATATCGCCCCCCATTGATTTCGCTATCCTTGTGAATTACGGTAAAACTGTAATTGTCATCATTCCAGCATGCCGAGCACAAGTCTTTGAATTGCTGATACGTCATGTCCGTGTTCACATGATCGTTATAGATATGTTTCAGATTCATATCATCCTGCCGAAATAGCACTAATAAGTTTGCATTGTCACGCACTAGGTGTTTTGGAATGCGCGCGTACGTTTGACTTAGATAAAAGCTATCGATATCGCAATGCCTGCCCATGCTAAAGAATGCTCTGATATTATCCTGCTTTTCACAAGCCACATCGTCGAAAATCATAATAGAGTTGGGGCAAGCATCTTCCGGTTTCACAACCTCATCGTTCTCGTGAAACGGGAAATAACCCACTCCCTGCACAGGTTCTAGTAACTTTTGCAAAAATTGATACTTTGGTTGGATGAGAGATTTCAAATAGACATAGACATTTTCGAATCGCAATCCATTGCCGTGGGTGATGAGTGCGAGAAGAGCGTTAGTTTTACCGCAATTGGATGGCCTGCAAAAAATTGCTCCCACGGTATTTGGCAGCAATTTTCCATGTCGTTTTTCTATCTTCCTCTTACCACGTCGAACCATTTTATCGAAATTTGCGATAGGTAGTTTATCGGGCTGATCTTGAAATCTCATGATGCTTCGTTAGCATGACAACGAAAACTGAGATGACGGTATATAAATTCCGCCTTTTATAGAAGTCACATTAGTTGTTGCCTGACTATGAGGATGTGCACACGGAAAAAACGCGGTGGTGGTTTGTTGAATAAAATCATCAATCATCTCCCAGTTGAATTGCACGTGCCAGGGTATCAGTACTGCGGAACTGGAACGAAACTGGCCAAGAGGTTGGCTCGTGGAGATTTGGGGATCAATTCGCTGGATGCCGCGTGTAAAGACCACGACATTGCATACGCAAAGAATCGCGATACCGCAGCGAGAAATCTTGCCGACAAAGCGCTCGCTGAGAAGGCGTGGAATCGCGTCTTGGCCACGGACGCTAGTGTGGGTGAAAAGGCGGTAGCCTGGGGAGTCACCAACACCATGAAAGCTAAATCGAAACTCCGAATGGGCTTAGCTGCAAAGCGGTCGAAACTTGGAGTGGCTGCGAAGAAGAAATCTGGAACTGACGGGAAGAGTAAACAGCGGAAGAGAACTGTGAATCTTAAATCCATCATTACAGCAGCAAAGGTCGCCATGCGACCGGGTTATAAAGCCGTCGAGTCGGCGTTGGCGGGTGCTCGTGCGGCCGCGCGTGGGACTGGGAAGAATATTCGTATGCCTCGCGTTATACCTGTGCCTGATAAAATTGGCGGCATCCCACCATTTCTCATTCCAATTCTGGCCGGTCTAAGCGCTACTGGGGCTCTTGCAGGTGGTGCTGCGGGTATAGCTAAAGCTGTCAACGAAGCTAGTGTCAACAAACATCAGTTGAAAGAGGCCAAACGGCACAATGCAACAATGGAGGCGATTGCTTTGGGTAAGGGATTATACCTGCGACCCTACCGCAGCGGAATGGGCCTGTACTTACGTCCGGCAAAAAACTAGTAAAGCTGCCACACCGAGCTCTCACCAACATTGATTTACGCAACTATGCTAAAAATATGAAAATTTCGCATTTTCGAGGTGTTTTTATGCGGAATGATCTACCGAAATCAGGACCAAAAATGCGAGAATCCGCAATTATTAATCTTGATGATAAAAACGGTCCAGGGACACATTGGGTTGCGTACAAGAAAAATGGTGACCATGTTGTGTATTTCGATAGTTTCGGTGATTTGAAACCGCCTAAGGACTTGATGAGGTATCTCGGTGTTGGCAGCGTTGAATACAATCATAAGAGGTATCAAGAAAATGATACTGTCATTTGCGGCCACTTGTGTCTCAAATTTCTCAGTGAACAACTATAAAAAGACAGGTGTTACATGAGCAAGCATTAGTCATGCCGGAATCGTTGACGTCAACACTGTCAGGCACATCCTCCGTGCTGGAGGCTCAATATTTTCCCCCAATCGAGTTATCACCAGAGAAGAACTATGTTCTCGGACTCGTCGAGTTCCTGACATTCAATTCAATGCCCAATATTCATGAGAGGTGTAATAAATTTTACCTGAAACGAGCGGACAACAGCAGAGAGAGCATCGCGATACCCACGGGATGCTATGAAATTGAGGATATTGAAAATTTTCTACATGAGGAGCTACCCTCCGATATCACCCTCAGTCTGACAGCTAACAACAACGAGCTGAACAGTGAAGTCACATGCAATCATGTGGTAGACTTAAAGCCCAAAGATTCGATCGGCCGATTATTGGGATTTAAGGTGGTTGAGCTATCACGAAACGTTACTCATAAATCTGAATTACCCGTAGCCATACTGAAGGTTAATACTTTACACGTTGAGTGTAGCATCACCACAGGGGCGTACATAAACGAGCGTCGAGCTCACACGATTCACGAATTTTTCCCAACCGTTCCATCCGGATATAAGATTGTCGAAGTGCCTACCAACGTCATTTACCTGCCAATCGCCGTACAGTCGATACATCATTTACAGCT
This sequence comes from Neodiprion lecontei, assembly GCF_021901455.1. Taxonomy (NCBI): domain Eukaryota; kingdom Metazoa; phylum Arthropoda; class Insecta; order Hymenoptera; family Diprionidae; genus Neodiprion; species Neodiprion lecontei. The sequence goes on along the minus strand of NC_060266.1, from coordinate 12,679,468 downwards.
GAGAATAGTCGATCAAGACGACGAGCTGATTAATTTTCGCGGTGAAACGATTACTGTACGTTTACACGTGAAATCACTCAAATAATGGGAATCGTGTTTGAGATGAGAGAGTTGGGCAAAAGTTATAAAACTCAAACGTCATGGCCAAAAATCGTCAGTCGCCCGACACCTCTGACAACGTTTACACCGCCTACGAGACTGACACCTCTGAACGTTCGGTTTCTCCAGAGCCTAGGTCTTCGATTACGTGGAAATTTTGGAAAATAAAATTTCGTGTTCGCTGCCTCCTGTGCGTGTTACCATAGAAGAAATAATAAGAATACAGAAACCTGTGGTATTCGACGAATCGATCGCGCACTCTGAGATTCATGCTCATCAACCGTTTGCATCATCCACCTTCCAGAACAACGATGAAATCCGTATTGTTGTTCAACATCAAGACTTGTGTCTACTGCCCAGTAAAAGCTCTCTACACATTCACAGAAAAATCACAAAGGATGACGGTGTGGCTGCGGTGACGGTTACGAAATTGATCAATATGGCCGTTTGTCATTTGTTTGAGGAAGTTTGCTACGAGTTGAACGGTGTAGAGATTGATCGGAATAAAAATGTTGGCATCACCAGCACTATGAAGGGTTACGTATCCTTGACTCCAGGCCAGCAATATTGTCTGGAGAATAACGGGTGGTTGAGTGGGGATAAGGACCTAACCGATGCCGCTGGAAATTTCGATGTTGTCTTGCCGTTAAATTATGTGCTAGGCTTCGCCGAAGATTATCGTCGAGTCATCGTCAACGCTAAACACGAGTTAATTCTCACACGTTCCAACACTGATTTGAATGCCGTGATTCAGAGCTCGGCGACGGAAAACTTTAAAATCACCCTGAATAAAATTGAGTGGTTGTTGCCCTACATCAAACTGGCAGATAAACCGAAAATCCAGCTACTCAACTACATCGCCAAGGATCCGGCCATATACATGAGTTTTCGTTCTTGGGAAACGTACGTGTATCCGATGCTCCCATCAACAACGCGGCATACATGGTCAGTCAAGACATCGACGCAGCTTGAGAAGCCGAGATATGTCGTTCTAGGATTTCAAACTGCAAAGAGAAACGAGCCGCTGAAAAATGCTGGCGTATTTGATCATTGTCGGATCAGAGATGTAAAACTCTTCCTCAACTCGCAGTGCTATCCCTACGGAAATATGAATATTGATATATACAATAATCAATACGCCATTCTCTATGATATGTTCGTTCGGTTTCAAATGAGCGACTATAACAAAGAAGCTGAGCCTTTGCTATCGAGGCGTGAATTTATAAACCAAGCTTCCCTTATCGGCATCGATTGCTCCAAGCAGAACGAAACAGTGAAAACTGGACCTGTGGACATTCGATTGGAATTTGACTCTAGCACTACGTTCCCACCACACACTTCTGCCTACTGCATGATCTTGCATGATCGCATTGTTGAATATAATCCGATCAGTGGTACTGTTAAAAAATTGGTATAAGTCAATTTTGGAATAACAATATGTATAATTAATATGGATATTGAAAATAATATGTACAATTTTACTCGTTAAAATTTAGAATAAGATAATTGAGAATACAATAAGACAACTAAATGTAATTGGTGTTAAATAAAAAAATTGTTTAAAGCATTCAAAACGCCATTTTAAACCTTCCTTCAGGGGTCATTTCCTGAAATTTTTTTAATAGATCTAGCAGGTTTTTACCCCATCTGATTTATGTGTGGCTTTCCGGCGCCAAACAAGTCTCGACAGGAATTTTTTTTTTTGCGCGCGCGCGCGCGCGTGTGTGTGTGTGCGTGTGTGTGTGTGCGTGTGTGTGCGTGTGCGCGTGTGTGTGTGTGTGCGCGTGTGTGTGCGTGTGTGTGTGTGTGTGTCAAATCCTATGGAAATAGCCACCGAAAATGACCGGGGGATAGGGGGGGGGAAGGTGCGTGAGAGAGGGTGCGCCGTGAGTCGGGGGGGGGGGGGGGGGGGGGGGGAGCTAGGGGGGAGCGCCGCCATCTTTGGATCAGAACTGGCATATATACACTACTTTCGTTACTACTTACACAGAGATATAATACCCCGATGCTGTAATTAGCATCCATCGTAATGATAAATATACCCTATACGATCTAATGACACGTATATAGTCGGACTAATAATAATAACAACAAACAAAATTTACATGTAAAATTAAACCTCAAAAAAATTAATGAAACTATTAAACTACAAATAATAACTAAGGATACAACCTATTACAATTATGATCTGAACCTATGACTAAAAAAGAGTAACTAACTGATATAAAAGTGGTTTCATCCAGTTTGACATAATATACATACATAAAACTGACATTGAATAAAAATACTAGTAACAATCACGAAAATTACGCCATGAATATTTAGAAAGCCAACTGCAGCAACGGCAATAATGAAAAAAATATTCATAATGTTAGTAATATACAGGGTGTCCCTAAATTGAGGGACGAGGACCAGCCAGCGTGATACCTGACTGAAATGCAACCGAGAATTTCTTTACCGGAAGCTCGTCCGACGCATGGTTTTTGAATTATAAGCGTTAGCGTTAGGCCAATCAGAGTGCGCCATTTCATCTGGATTTGCCGCCACGGAAATTGCTGTTTTGTTCGTCTGGGTGAATTATTATTATTCGGTTACAAAGTAAATATCGGCACCTCCCCTCTCTCGCTGTTGTACCCCTTCTCTAGCGCTGACCTCGGTATTGTTACCGCGGCACACGCTGCCGGCCGTACACCCACGGACGCACACTCGTGTGTGTGAAAATAAGCGAATGCCCAGCTACACAATACTACGAAACACACATCTACGAGTGAAAATAAAAATAAATCTCCAAATAAATCAGCGGATTTAAGATTTAATGTTATAAAACACTTCCAATCATCGATGTATGCATAAAACTAGAGATTTTAGATGATTGATATGCTGTTAGGGTTCATAATTAGTCATTCAATCAATCCGAATTATGCTTTCCGAACATTTTTTGTGTCTTTGCAACATAACTTTTCCACTAGTTTGAAATTCATCATTGACATCCGATTTTTCAATAATGCGAGGGAACAACAACCCGCTGAATTGACGTGTCAATAGGTTTGTAAATCACTTACAATTCACCTGAGTTAACTCAAAATAACTGGATAAATGAGAATTCACGGAATCAGTAAAAATGACAACTGAAATCATGAGAATAATTTGAGATATAACTGAATTAGGAAGAGTTGTAATAAGTCAAGTTACTTGAGTATTAATTACTCAAAATCTATCAAACTTAAAAATATTTTGAATAAAACTATGAATTATTAAAATATCTACTGATATTAAGACTACACGCAGAAATTTACCAAATCGATTGATTTTTACTAATTCAATCGAGCCGTGTCCCATTATTTTGTTGAAATCGTTTAATTGATACATCGATTATTCTCAGATAAGTGGCCATCACTAGCATTGATCTCAACAATTTCAACGTTACTTGCCACTCCAGACCCGGTCCGAATCGACGAGAAAATAACTGGGAATTTCAATGACACCATATTTTTTTGAGTTGAATTAATTGAATTCATTGATGTAATTCGACTTCATTTTTCAGGTCCAAATAATAATTATTATTTTTCCTCAAATTCAGACAGATTTATTAAATTGAAATTGCTTCATTTGAATTCGGGTATTTGGGAATTTTCTTCTTCTTGATTTAGAATTACTTTTTTATTTGAATTAGATTATTTTTCTCTCTAAACATAAAATTTTGGCACGAATCTAAAGTAATTCAACGTAACTTGACTTATTACAACTCTTCCTAATTCTGTCATATCTCAAATAATTCTCATGATTTCAGTGATCATTTTCAGTGATTCAGTGAATTCTCATTTATTAAGTTATTTTGTGTTAACTCAGGTGAATTGTAATTGATTTACAAACCTATTGACACGTCAATTCAGCGGGTTGTTGTTCCCTCGCATTATTGAAAAATCGGATGTCAATGATGAATTTCAAACTAGTCGAAAAGTTATGTTGCAAAGACACAAAAAATGTTCGGAAAGCATAATTCAGATTGATTGAATGACTAATTATGAACCCTAACGGCATATCAACCGTCTAAAATCTCTAGTTTTATGCATACATCGATGATTGGAAGTGTGTTATAACATTAAATCTTGAATCCGCTGATTTATTTGGAGATTTATTTTTATTTTCACTCGTAGATGCGTGTTTCGTAGTATTGTGTAGCTGGGCATTCGCTTATTTTCACACACACGAGTGTGCGTCCGTGGGTGTGCGGCCGGCAGCGTGTGCCGCGGCAACAATACCGAGGTCAGCGCTCGAGAAGGGGTACAACAGCGAGTGAGGGGTGGTGCCAATATCTACTTTGTAACCGAATAATAATAATTCACCCAGACGAACAAAATAGCAATTTCCGTGGCGGCAAATACAGACGAAATGGGGCACTCTGATCGGCCTAACGCTATCGCTTATAATTCAAGAACTATGCGTCGGACGAGCTTCCGGTAAAGAAATTCTCGGTTGCATTTCAGTCAGGTATCACGCTGGCTGGTCCGTGTCCCTCAATTTAGGGACACCCTGTATAATAATATATATAATAATGATAACGATAGTACTAATAAAAATAAAGATAATAATAACAACAACAACGACAGCAATGACGAATGCGAATTTTTCTCGTATCTTTGTTTTTAACAACAACGAATTTCAAATATGTTTAAAACAGTCGAAAAAATTCGTTTTCTTTTCGAAAAAAAAACTTTTTGAAACATATTTGTTATGTCGAGATCATTTTTCTAAACCGACGCTTCTCACCCCTTCTCGGGAGCTGGCTGATATTGTTGCCGCGGTCCACGGTACCGACCGCACATACACGGGCGCACACTCGTGTGCCTGAACAAAAGCGCATCTCCAGCCAGACAATACTACGAAACACACATTTACGAGTGAAAATAAAAATGAGTATGTGCGGCCGGTACCGCGGACCGCGGCAACAATATCGGCCAGCTCCGGAGAAGGGGCGAGAAGTGAGAGCGGGGAAGTGCTGATATTCAATTCGTAAACGAATAATAATAATTCACCCTGACGAACAAAACGGCAATTTCCGTGGCGGCAAATCAAGATGAAATGCTGCACTCGGATTGGCCTTGCACTATCGCTTATAATTAAAAAACTATGCGTCGGACGAGCTTTCGGTTAAGAAATTTTCGGTTGGGTTTTAGCTAGGTATCACGCTGGCTGATCCGTGGGTCCTAATTTAGGCACACCCTGTATATACCGTTATCGCGCGACAAATTTGCATGTTGCATTGTTCTTCGCAATTTATCAGCAGGCAACCTACAAAATATTATTAAAATCATTAAACTACAAATAATAACAAAGTATATAACTAATTATATAATCTAAACCTACAAGTACAGAAAAGTATGTGAAGTTAAAAATATTAACAAATGTGTAAAACTAAACTAAAAAAAATTAATAGAACCATTGAACTGCAAACTAACAACCAAAGATGCAACTTACTATATAATCCAAATCTACAACTACAGAAAAGTATGTGAAATTAAAAAAATTAATAATATGTAAAATTAAACCGACAAAAAATTGATAAAACGATTAAACTACAAATAATAACTCACTTGTTGTGTAAGAAAAATAATAACTGAACAAATTGAAAACTTAAATGTACAAAAATGGTCGTTTTCGGCCTGGTAATAGTTCTTATTAATTTTCGTTCGATGTTCTACAGGTACCTGCGATTGTGGAGGGAAACTAGTCTGCGAAATTGACAGCGATATCGATACTGCCAGTGACAAAACTCGTCTCGAATGTATTGTGACGAAAGGCACCGGAAAGTGTGGTAAACGATACTGACGTGCGCCAATTCGACGAGATATCGCTAAAGAATTGTGCACGAAATCAGTCACAATATACCGTGACGAAAAAGCTGACACGTTGATGTTACCAGGGAATTCCGAGCCGCCTCACCTGCCTAAGAAAAGTGCTTTGGTTAATGCTGAGCATGAATATATATTGTCACAGTACTCACATCGTAACCCAATTCAAGCATTGCAAATTATGAAACTGAAGTCAGAGCAAAATACGATTCACGCCATCGGGATGGACCCGTTCCACCTTTTTTACTGGACTAACCATCAGCTCCATGTCTACAGAGCCTACGCAAAGGAAGAGCCAGCCTGCATTTCGATCGACGCTACTGGCAGCATTACAAAGTCGATAAAAAGGACCGATGGTTCGAAATCCAAGTCCATTTTTTGTACCACTGTGTAGTATATAATCGAAATGGACAGTTTTCAGTTTCTCAAATGCTCAGCGAAAAGCACACCACTGTGGCAATTTCATACTGGTTAGCGGAGTGGGTTTCTTAAGCTGCTGCATACCCGAAAGAAGTTGTGTGTGACTCATCCAAGGCGTTATTAGGAGCGGCGGTTAGGGTCTTCACGGACTACAAAACTATCGAGGATTATGCCAACGTATGTAATCATACCTCTACGTTGCCACAAAGTTACATCAGACTTGATGTAGCTCATTTTCTGAAGATGTACGCAGATTTTCTAAAAAATTCTCCGAGACGAGTGAAGGTCTTTTACATGGCGGTATTAGGCCAATTTGTACAAATCCGTGACATGCGTTCTGCTGGCGAGATGTTGAAATCGCTGTTGACGGTAGCACGATGTGAGACAGACGGCAACTTATCTTCTGGTCAGCAGTCAGAATGTGATTACCATAAATCGAGGCTAAAAAATGCCATCAACCCGTCGTTGGAAGCTTTTTAAAGAGGACGATAGCCCGCCAATCGAAACTCTCCCGGATGACAAAAGCATCTATGAAGACATTGACGTCGTCAATTATTGGTGGTCATGGGGTGGAGACATTGACCTAGAAGTAAAAAGCGGGTCAAGAATTGAAGAGGGCGATCACGATAATACGCATTATTTACCTGCGTTTGCAGATCGCCTGTTGAGAGATATTCGATGGTTCCCATTATGGTCGAGTGTATGTCGTGACCAATTTGGCTACGACCGAGTGCCTACTACAAGCGCGTCGGTGGAAAGTGAGTTTAGCATAATTAAAACTGACCTATTGAGGAATGATTCTAAGCCGTGGAGGGCGGACGTATTTGTGGCCAAGCATATCAACTACATCAATAGTCGAACGAAAATTGCCCACGCAAATATCTTCTCCAAAACAGTTGATAATGCAAACAGTGCGGAGGGTAGTATGAATCTCAACGATTCTTATGTTGATATTCCTAACGTAGATGACTCATCTGAATGCCACGATATTATTCTTAGCAATATAGCTCAGGATGGTTTCTCTGAATTCCAACCAGCAATGCGAGCAGATCCCGAGATTAGCTCGTTGTCAGTACAGAACAATGAAGTTCTCGTAGCTGCGTCTTCATCTCAAACGCGACCTGTAAAAAAAATTATTGCTCAGTCATGTACTCTGTGTTCCTCATCTATTAAACTGGAGTCATCAAAAGCGGTGAAGAAATCCATGGTATGCTTGGATTGTACCAAACTTGAGGGCACAACCAAAATTCTCGCTTCTCGAGAATTCGAAGACTGGGGCGGATTAACAGCTGCGACAATAAAATCCAAAAAATCCAGATACTTAGATAAAAATCACACCACTTTCGATGCCATATCCAGTGAAAAACTGCAAAAAATTCCGATCATTAAGAATGGAGATACTACAACGCTGCAGGTAATACTGAATTATTTATGCTACGAACTAAAATACAACGATGCAGGTATACTGGGAATAGAATTATATTCGAAATTTCAGTATTGCATTGATCCTCCCAAAGGGTTGATTACTTGTAAAATCAGGTGTGAGCCTCTGCGTGAATCCATTGAAATCCTTAGAAATCTCCAGAATCTTGTGCAGTCTGCTGATATCTTACGAAGTTAGTGAAAACCAAAGAAATTTGAAACACTTTTTTATTTTAAATTTCTGAAATCAGACTCACGCTAAAATTGAGGAATCATTAAGCCTGCCACGACCCTCACAATTGAATGACCAAAAATTACGGCGTGACGACAAGCTGGATAAAGAAAACGAACTTTTTAACAATTCATTACTAGGTTACTTTGATTTGAATGCTGTTGTTATCGTTGATTATTATAAGTCATGTATTATTTCTGCAGGCCTCAAAGGTTGGCAAGGAACAATATTCGTTCGTCAGGACCTGTGCCGTCGACAGTGTCTTGCACGGTGTCCTTGTTTCTGCCTTTGACAGACTAGAGGTGAAAGAAGCTGTGAGCAATTTACAAAGTCGGAATCCGCTTTTTGATTTGGTGATGGATATAATGCACCATGGTTTGCGAGCGCATTCTTATCAACTGAGAGCTAAGATCTTGATTGAGATACACAGATCTATTCAGTCATTTGGAAACAATCGATTAATTGATTGCGAAATAAATGTCTGTTACTTGGTTGGCAAGATATTTGTAAATACACCAAGCATCCGAGAAATTTCACCGTGCTCCCAGGGATGCGAATTTATTAACAAACAGCTGCGTACGCTAATAATCGGTCGCAAGGAATTACTCGATCCCTACATATTCAAGGACATTCTCACGAAACTCCGTGAGAATAGAAATCGGGGAACATGTGCAAAATGCGGTGCACCCACGACCCACCAATATACCACTACTGGTTAGTTTTTAGTTTGATGCATCAATTTTCTTATTTTTTAGATTCTACCATTTTCTTCACTGTGCTTGCTTTTCTCTTCTCTCTTCTCTCCTAACTCTTCCCTGTTCTCTTACCTCATCCCTCTCCCGGCTTCCCTCTCTCCTCTCGAGGAGATTATTATATATTATATAAAATATTATCAGAATTTTGTTGTAAGAATTATATTTACCTTCATTTTATGCCCATAGGACCATTCCTTATGTTTGAAATGGATGACGATGTCCGCTTGGTTACTTTAGACGAGATCCCAAAATGTCTTGCTGATCCGTTAAACAGAGATTTGTTCTGTTTCCGTTTAATTAGCGTGATTGACTTCACACCGGCAACCACTCGACGTTCCGCTGACATGGAACAATCACCTGTTCGTGGAACCGGTCAGTACACGACAATTGCGGTGAGGCCAGCTGGAGTGTACGAGAGGTTTGATGATACTAGGAATAAATCGCAGAGGTTACCCAGTCGATATCAAGCCAGACCTCACATGCTCATATATTTTAAATACAAGAATATTTAAACCATAAAAAAATTCAAATTAAGCCGTCTCAAGTTATTTGAGTGGGAGTAAAAAATTAGAATAGCCGATTCATAGAAGGACAAGGAGATCGAGTTTTCAAAGACGCGAACATCTCATTCATAGAATAATCGAAACATATCCAAGTAAAGTCCAAGTATATAAAATTGAAAATATAGAAAGTCGAAATGCAGAGGCAAAATATAGAAAGATCAAAAGATAGAAAGCAAAATCAAGAATCTGGGTATGATTTTGTATGACCGAGACGCATTCTGACGATTGTACATTTTGACATTATACATTCTGATCTTTTGATTTTTTCAATTTTCCATCATTGGATTTTCCAAATTTTTTAAATTCTACAATAGATATTTTTCCTGTTTTAAAGATTCGATATTGTGGCCCTTCTATTTATCAATCTTTCTATACTTTCATTCCCACCAGGATTTACTCCATTTATCCTTCTATCCTTCAGTTTTGAATATTTTCAGCTGAAATTTGGGACGCACATTCCCTTCACCAATCTTTCATAATAGAACTCTCTGTTTACTTTACCTTCAATATAGCTCAGCACTCTGCGTCGGTCTTTGAAGCCTTACTCTCGTTGACACACAAAACGTTTCACTAAATGTTTTTCACTCACACGCAGGATAAATCACCGAAATAACCCCCCCGGGGGTGACAAACAAATATCTTTCTCGACAAAGCCCAGAGTCGACTCGCAGGTAGGGTTGCCAACCCCATTATACAAAAGCCGGACTCGGCGCTATATTTGGCCGGACATTTTGGCCTAAAAGCCGGACATATATTATTTTAATAACCAAGCGTACCTTTTTTTAAGCCAGACATACGTTTTCAAGGCCTGACATAACTTTCATAATAAAAAACAATTCGATTACGTATTTTAAATGTTTAAAAATGCTTACCTGCTGCCCCGTAAGCAGTGGTGGCTGCAGCTTTGTAGGTGGCCGTGGACATTGCTGAGTACTAATAAGTCACAGTTTTGTTCCAAAATTAACCAGTATAACTAGCAACCATCAATAATTAGTCCCATCATCATTTGGTATTTATTTAAAACTAACTCACTAAAAATACGGTTACCGCTGACTGATGTTTAAAATGCATAAGCTGAGCACACCACGCGTTCTTACGGCCGACTAAAAACAAAACCTGCTGCAAGTAGTATAAACAAAAAGGTGAGCCGCTGCCGTGAATCGGCATATGCCGCATTGCTTCACTCGCTCTGCAGGCGCTGCATCTGCAGATGCATGCGACAAGTAAAACTGACAAAAAGTCTAACAGAAGCTGGACAGGCCGGACACGTGAATATTTGGCCGGATATGATCGTAAAAAGCCAAACATATCCGGCTAAAGCCGGACGTCTGGAAAACCTACTCGCAGGCCCGTTTCTTTCAAGAGTACGCAGGCTCGATATCTACCTACTCTACGCACTCTTCTCGCTGCATAGTGACTTTTCCCGTCAAAAGATGCAGAATTTCCAAACTTTTTAACACGAAACTTAGATAATGGTGAGCAGTTTTTACGACTAAAAGCTCTCAAAGTTGTGTACCTTGAATATATAAATTTGGATCTAAAAAACAAATAGTAATTCTCTGTTTCACACAACTGATTAGAAATTCAACGATACCATTTCCGAAAGTTAGCTGAACTGAAATTACGAAGACTTGCTGCAGAAGTTTGCAAAAGGATTCACGAAAAAAGTACGTTTTTCCCTATGGTTCATCATAATTATCTGACTTTTCCCTTGACTATTACCGGTTTTCTCGTTCTGTCGCTACCGTTTTTTTTTTTTATTTTTTATTTTTTTTTATCGCTGGATAAATGCCTTATGCATACCCCGAGATCCGCGTGAGGGCCCTACCCTGATAGTAATATGAACAACCTCCAACGCACCCCCACGACGGGGAGTTACGGGAGAGTTACGATTATAGCAAAAAAATTGACAAACAATATTTATAGCCGTATACGCGAAACTTATTGTACGCATTAATTCGAACATAAGACACTTGAAAAATATTCTCTTCCGCCTGAATTCCACGACAAAACTCGTCTTCCACCCACATAAGTGTTGGAATTTTGCGAATTTCACCCGTATATTTGAGTCTCGATTCTTACGGTAAAAGATCTATTACAACTTTCCGCTAGAATTTGAATTTATTCACTGAATAAATGTATAACATGAAAAGAAAACTTCATGATAGTCTTCCAATAATTCAGAACAACAACGATCGTCTTTAAGACAGGTAGAGATGCAGCGTTGTAGCCTCGTCGCTCACGTGCCACATGCCCAGCGCAGTTTCACAGTTCTGGACGACCGTCGTTTTATTTTATAGGTGAAACACTATTCTTTTCGCGTTTGTTATTCTAAAAAAAAGCATCGCAATTAATTTCATCCTTGAAAATACAAATTTTCTCAGATTTTTACGCCTGCTTATATGGGTGGGAGTCGAGTTCTGTCATGAAATTCAGGCGGAAGAAGATATTTTGTGAAATTCTTATGTTCCAATCAATGTGTACAAAAACTTTCGCACATGTGTCTATGAATTTTTTTTGTTAATTGTTTATCGTAAATCAAGCTCTTCCGTAAGCCCTTATCATGGCGGTGCGTTAAAAGATGTTCATATTCCTATTATATGTTCCACGGATGATTCATTAAATAAATTGATTGTGCCAAAACGACCCGGCTGTCGTTGACTCCCAGGCCATGAAAAAAAAATTGGCAGCTTCTGAAAATTTGAAATTTGGAGTAGGAATTTTCTTTATATTACACACTCACTTTCTCAAGCCTGCAACACAATTTAGACCACTGTGTCTTTCTTTGTACTTAGTGTCTGGAAAGGGAAGGAAGGGCTGGGTTCCTGTAATGGTGACGACGGTGGCGGTAACGAATACTATTTATGGTATGAACAAAGGTACACAATAAATATTCTCCATCATTCACCTGCAATTCCGAAAGTGAAATCAATAACTGCAAGAACAATGCGTCATTTGCGTTAGGATGACGTTCGTTGGTGACGATGCTGAAATCAAAGTGGAAGACATAAAAATTGCCTAACGAATTCACGCGACACGAACATTTTTTCGCATTGAAAATCCTGGTTCCTGTTCCATCCAACTATTCCGTTGATTCGTGAAATTCGTGTGTCAATCACACCCTTGTGGGTGGACTGTGAAGCATTCGATTTGTAAGGGCAGTGTAAGTCGTTGACTAAAGTGATTTTGGTGCCTCTAGAGACCCTGTAGGTTGTTGGGTCCAAGAGTTACACCGATTTTTCTAGTTTTGAGGTGGTTTCCACCCCTCGGGCGTGGAGCAGTTGATTCTAGCGGGTGATATTCCGGGACCCTTCAATTCTAGAGTAATTTTAGCGCTCGTACGAACTCTGTAAGTTGTTGCGTCCAAAAGTTACACCGATTTTTTGAGTTTTGTGGTGGTTTCCACCCCTCGGGGGTAAAGCAGTTAATTCGAGCGGATGGTTTGCCAGGAGCCTTTAATTCTAGAGTAATTTTGGCGCCTGTACGAACTCCGTAAGTTGTTGCGTCCAAAAGTTACACCAATTTTTTAAATTTTGTGGTGGTTTTTCACCCCTAGGGGGTGGAGCAGTTAATTCGAGCGAGTGATATGCCGAAAGCCTTTGATTCGAGAGTAATTTTGGCGCCTGTACGAACTCCGTAAGTTGTTGCGTCCAAAAGTTACACTAATTTTTTGAGTTTTGAGGTGGTTTCCACCCCTCGGGGGTGGAGCAGTTAATTCGAGCGGATGGTTTTCCAGGAGCCTTTAATTATGGAGTAATTTCGGCGCCTGTACGAACTCCGTAAGTTGTTGCGTCCATGAGTTACACCAATTTTTCTAGTTTTGAGGTGGTTTCCCCCCCTCGGGGGTGGAGCAGTTAATTCGAGCGGATGGTTTTCCAGGAACCTTTAATTAGCCTATAACTATGACCGTCACACTTTTTTGAAATTTGACCTCGTTCTCGTTTTTTTTTAAGTCTGGTCCATCTCGAGCTAGCACCGCCACAGGTTTTTTTAAAAAAACGCCGAGCAATTAATTCAAAGATGAGGAATTCCAAGAGCCTTTAATTAGCCTTTAATTATGACCCTAAAACTTTTCCGAAATTTTACGTGTTTTCCGTTTCTTTCGGTGTGGCGGTTCCAGGTTTATGTCGAGCTGGCACCGCCACAGGTTTCTTTTAAAAAACGCGGAGCATTTAATTCGAAAATAGAGCATTTAATTAGTCTTTAATTAGCCCTTAATCATTCCATAGGAGATTTTTCGATTTTCGAATGTGGCGGTTCCAGCTTGATATGGCTGATTCGAAGTGGCTTACAAAACGAGCTATGAGAACGCTCTAGTATCCGTTGTCGTAACATATTTTGTAGCTCTAACTCTACAGCTTCTGTATATTTTAATGGTATGGGGTACCATCGGTTTACAAATGGCTTATTAATGAGTTGCAAGTTTGATTGAATTTCCAGCAATTTCAGCACAGCCCACTTTATCAGAAAACTGATGCTCATATTGGCACAGCAATTTTTCAAGAACTACTATTTGCTCACCGCTTAAACTCATAAGACTTGTCGCGATCGCTCGCACATCTTCACAAGAACTTTGATCATTATTCGTACATATAATTGTTCTAGTGAAGCAATTAAAAAATTCTGCGATTAAATTATTACCTTCACACAAATTTGTAATCTTGTGTTGAATTTCTATCCTCTCAATCGTCTTCTTTCTTATCATTAATTATCAATGTATCACATTCATCAATTTCATTACGATTAATAGTAACATTTTCTTTTTCACTACTTTGTATTTTTATTTGCAGATTTCCATCATTTTCTTTCTCTTTATCTATAACTTTCATCACGTCATTAATAATCATAAGGTCTATATTATTCTTACATTTTACACAAATATTCTCGAATACTTTTCCAGATTGTTTGACATTATTCATCACGTTATTGCTCATTGCTAGATCATCATTTTCATAAGTTTTCAAAACGACTTTGTTAATATTATCAGATTCTGGGTACTGGGAGTGTCGAGGAGAGTGGCAGGCTACCTGGTAGGGGAAGAGTTACAGAGGGAAAGATTAGAAGGTAAAGCGGGAATGAGAGCTTGGAAGTACGAGAAAAGGGCGGAGGAAGGAGGGGGTGGGCAACTAGCGTGGAGATGTAGGATGGAGATGAGGAAAAGAATAAAAGCAGGGAGAGGCCTTGACGACTGGGAAGAGGAAAGAAAAGTGTTTTTTGAAGACAGAGGACGGAGGTAGGAAAGAAATGGGAAGAGGGTCTTGTGAGGGGGGAAGAGTTAGTGAAAAGAGAAAGGAGCAAGCAAGAAAAGGAAAGATGGGAGAAGATACTAGAATCTGAAAGCAATAAGGAGTATGTGTTCATAAAAGGAGGTGGGATTCCAGGATACCTCAAAAAAGGATGGGGCGAGGAAAGATGGGCAAGAATAGCTAGTTTTAGGTTGGGGGATCGACTTAGGGGAGGCAGATATTGGGAGGATAGAGGGAGAAGACTTTGTAGTGTTTGTGGGAGGTAAGAGGAGTTGTGGAAGCATGTATGGGAGGTCTGCTCAGGGATGGGGTTGGATAGGGGATGGCAGGAGATGAGGACAGAGGTGTTAGGGGAAGAAGGGCAAAGAGAAGCATGGCTGACTGGGATTGAGATGCTATGGGGTAACATGGGGAGGGAATAGGACGGGATTGATAGTGTTACATCCTCGATCTCCTCTGCCCCTACCCACTAGTTTTATCTTTTTTATTACCTCTTAATTTAATACATTTATATTTTATATTTTTATCTTTTACTTTTATTTTTGCGTCTCCGTATGCATTGCATGCATACGGCTCTCTTTATCACCTTTTTATAACTTCTGGAAATGAACACGTGCAACGGATAGATCCGTATGGGTCTATCTCAAGTGTCTGTTTGGGCAATATTGGCCCGAACATTAAAATAAGGATATCTTTATTATATACAAACATAAAACGGAAATTCCTACCCGCACGTGTGGTAAAGGCGGGATAGTTAATGATAAATTCTCCTGCTACACCGTACCCGATGGGCGGGGGTAGTCTTGACGAATAGAAAAACTCAAAATTTTATCAGGCCCTCCTGATTGGTCCAGCATCCCTTAAGGATACTGGTAACCAATCAGGAAGTAGTTCAGACAAGACCACCCGAATCTTTTAAAAGAGAGTAGTCAATGAGTAGTCAAACAGTAGTCGATGAAGTAGTCAGTCAGCTTTTAAGAAGAAGTCTTTCTCTCAATTTATTATTACAAAATCCAATCACGTCAAGCGCTGAGCGAACTCCGCGTTATTTTACTCAAACACAAACTTCCTTTCTACCATAGTACATAACTAACCTCATTTTTATCGAATAAACGTATAATTGTAATTAAACCCATATCGAGTGTAAACCAGTCATTTAATACCGTATACCTCCTCGCCGAGCACGCAGAGCCGCCCCACAGAGCCCGAAAATCAACTGCTAACAACAAAGGTAAGTGACCATTTTTACATCAAAGCCAGTTTAATTAAGGGGGGAACGGTGTCAACAAATTCAAATAATATATCCGGAAAATTTAGTCTCAACTAAGCGTTATACGTATCGAGTGGTTTGGTCTTCAGCCGACCCAGCTCATAACAATAGTGAGAAACAGCGGAAACGGAAGTCCTGGATGGATGTCTGTGGTGTGGAGGTAAGGATGATAAGCGTATGCAGGTTTTCTTTGCACATAGTGCTTTATTTTCCCTGCTTGAGTATGTATTGTTGTAAGTTCATTACTATGTAGATGTTTTGTAAAGCAATAATGTCTCAAGATAATTGATACCCGATAAAGTACCCCATTGGTCTAGTACTAAGCGTATTATGGAATGCGAATTATATTTTATTATGTTAATGATTTATATTGTACTCGCTATAAGTACGCTTTAAAAAAGTGTAAGCGAAACGGGGGTCTGCAATTTTGTATCCCTATTTATTCCGCAAATAAATATTATTATTAAATTATAATAATATCAGATTCTTTTCTATTATCTGATTTAACTGCATTATTCTTTCTTTTGACTACTTTCATATAATACGTCATTTGATTGCATGTAAATGAATTTAGCTGTTCTGAAGATTCCCGACCGTATGAGTAGAACGATGGCGCAATGAGCACCGCATTTATTCTAATAGTTTTGCATTCATAATCTAATACGATTCTGTCTACGAACAACCAATCATTGCCAAAAATAATACCATTTACTAAATGCGGTACGATTAAGAAGACTGTACGCATAACTTTGTTTCCTGTACTTACATTTACAAGTATTTGTCGCCTGACTGGAGTAAGTGGTAGATAAGTGGTGTTCTGCATCATGACTTTTTGTTACATACGGATTATTGTTAATATTATTTAAAAGGTCCTTAGCTGAATTTACATAGTCACAACACGATGCGGACTCTATCGTAACGCGTCGTTATTTAGTTATATTTCTATTCATTATGTGATTTAGGCCTTCAAACACATCTGATTTTGGAGTGAAATATTTGGCTTCGACAACTTGCTTGAAAAAATACATTTGCAATGCTCCATATTGTGATTTGTATTTTTGAGAACTCCACTTATTTTTTGCCTTAACTTGCATATAGAAATAGAGTAAAATTTTTGCAGAATTGTTCGTTTAAACGCATCATAATTTTCAATATGCCATTTGATTGAATTCCACTATAATCTAGCTCTGCCTTTTAATTTACTCTCTATAATTCCTAATTTCCATTGGCCAATGACATTTTTCTAATTAAAATAGCTTTCCATGTTATCTAAAAAATCTGTCGGATTCGAACTTTTTTCTTTGAAAAATTCAGGAATATTTACATCAATATCTGTCCCTTGTAAACTAGCCACCAATCCACTTAACAATGTTACATCATTATATACTGTTTGTGCTTGACGTGGACGGACCCTTTCGAGCATTTCCCGTTGTTCTTGATTTCGAGTCTATAATATTCTAATTTCTCAGGCTAATTCGTCGTTTTGTTTTTGTGGATTTCGTAATTGTACCATGCATTCTTTTCTACCAGATAAACTCACCAGCTCCTCCTTAAGACGTTTTAACTGTTTTTCTATGCTCATGTTTATTGTGGGTTTTTGTGGACTTGACTTTGTCCCTTTCTTTGTTTCTATCGGTGAATGTACAATTTTAGACCTAGTTTGAATAGTTGAACAGATGGCCATCAATATATTTTATATCTATTTTACATGACTTTACGGCTCTTAATGCTGTACGATAATTATCATAAAACAAAATTCACAAATATATTAAAAAAATTAAGAGACTTTTGTTCCGGCACCAATTTTTGTAACGAACTTTTCATAACTCGGTCAGGTTCTGTAAAGTGAGCAATGGTGTTAATGTTACACTTAGATAAATGGTTATACAGAGTAATTTTACCTAAAACATTGAACGGGAGGTTGGATTCACAATAATTAAATATAATTTTAATCTTTTTGAGGCGTCACGTCTTGAAAATAAATGTCCATCCAGTTAACTTTGAGTCGTTCAGTATCTGTCTAGCAAACAACACAAATTATAGTGAGTGACAACTCAAAATTAATAAGTAATCATCGATACATAGTTTTAATTACATGTTGTTTGTTATCTCTTCGAATCCTGTTGGGAAAGCTAATTGCATATACTCACACCAATTATAAATTTGACGATGTAAAATGAAACTGACGACTTCATGTTAACTGGATTAACATATATTTTTAATACATGACGCCGCAAAAAGATAAGAATTACATATGTATGATTATTGTTAATCCAACCTCCCGTTCAATTTTTAAATAAAGTTACTCTGTATAACCATTTATCTAAGTATAATATTGATACCATTGTTACTCATTCTACAGAACCTGAGCTAGTTATAAAAAGTTCGTTACAAAGTTGTAAGAAGCAAGTAGTCATCTGAGAGAGAATTTTGAGTCTGCAGTCAAGGAATTGTCAAAGTTTCAGAAACGTGTTACAAAGATTAACTTATCCATATCTCGCACTTGTTATGATTCGTTACCAGCGTATTATAGTTAATGCACTAAATTCCTGTGTGTCAATGAATAATTAAGATTCAAGGGTTTAGATAAGATAGGTGAAAGAGTCAGGGATAACGCTTATTACTTAACCTCTCATTGTTCGTCCTTAACCTTTCTGCAATATAATCTCGTTGCGTCAAAGCCGCAATGCTAACCGTGGTAAATAAGCTGTCGCGTGAGCTTTTTGTCGTCAGTTGCAGAAAGCAGTTGATAATCCAAAAACGATCTTGTTCTCCAACTATTGCATTCGATTGATTCTATTAAATTTGTATTAAATGATCTGACTGTAAAATTTTCGATTATAGTTTCTCCTTTCTACATTTCTGTTTCCTTACCATTCTCCTCTGACTCCTATCTGAATGCCTGTAAGTAAGCAAAGTAGCACCTAAAGTGACTCAGCGAAACATGAATCTGCTAAGAGCACTGGGAATAAGCTGATTTTTTGGATGGTGAACGATTTCATCCACTAACAGCCGGCACCATGTTATTATTCATCTAATACTCACGAGTCTTACAAAGTGCGGTTTTATTTTACTGATCGACTCGAATTGACCGAGTAAGCAGAGTAAATCGGTGTACTAGCGCCATCTACCGGTTTGCATTCCCGGAAGTAGCCCCTAGCAAGCTGGAGTCGGAGGGACCTGACCCTTACTATCTTTTTGTCAAAAAACTTGTGAAAATGAAGTATCACTTCATTGTATTTTTGGGATAAATTTGACGGTCATGGGATTTATTATGTTTACGACGATTCAGCATGCTTTATATCTAGCCGGCGATCGCGCTGCGAGCTAACTAAACATGACGAACATAAGTGACTCAACCAAAAAATTAGCCTTCCTGGAATCATTGTTCACAGGTTTACGTATCTTTCAGTACACGTGTCTTAGAACGGCAACCGATACGCACTTTAGGTCGGGATACTTAATGCGTATGCACAGTACGCTGATCCCATACTCATTGTCAGTTATGTACCAATGATCCTTGGCGGCGGCCTTTATATTATACCTAACGCCTAGGATAACATCACATGGCGGAGCCAGCGCCGCTTAGCTTCCCCTCTTCACTACTGCGCTACTGGCGGCATGCTGCGGCACAGTGATGGGTGACATACAGGAATCGAGCGTAATGCACGCTTGAATATATTTTCATCTGACTAATTTTATTTTTGGACTGAATGGCGAATACCTACTAAAAAAAATTGTTTCTGAGCTTCTAGAGCTCTACAATAATGTATCCTACAATCTCATGAATGATTTTAACATTTTCTAAAATCTCAAAAACCATCACATTTTATAGGAAACATATTTGAAATTCGTCGCGTACAAGCACATTTTAGACTAATGTATGTGACTTGTTAACATATGCACATTAGAGAACTCCGTATGTGGCTGTTAATGTGTGTATCTCGGCACACTACATTATTTTTAGCCAATTTTAATGGACTCAGCCGTCCATTTGAAACGATATGAAAGACTCATATAAATTTTTTCGCGAGAAAAATTTTGTAAAGAGAGAGAGCAAATTTGAAAATTTTCAAATGAGTTGAAAAATTAACGATGGAGCCAGGAATCGAACCTAGTATCTTGAGATGGGTTACCGAAGACTTACTCCACCAAGCCACCTAGCCCTCCTGACTACAGTGTCATTAATTTCTCTCATCACCTGTATTCAAAATTGTTTTGTTTTCTTGTGCCGTGAATTTGTATATGTTTGAAATTCGTCGCGTAGAAGCACAGTTTAGACTAGTGTATATGACTTGTTGACATGTGCACATTAGAGAAGTCTATATGTGGCTGTTAATGTGTGTACCTCGGTACACTACATTATTTTTAGCCAATTTGAACGGACCCAGCCGTTTAGTCGAGTAAGTCTCCGGCAAAGCATCTTTAGATACCAGGTTCGATTCCTGGCTCCATCGTTAATTTTTTAACTTATCTGAAAAATTTCGAAATTGCACTCTCTCTATTTTATAGGATGTGAAAATATTCGAACTGATTTTAGGTACAATTTTCATTCGATTTCAAAAGGTGATTCAAAGTCAAATTCAATTGATTTTCCTGAATTTCAGTAAGATTTCATTTCATTACGCAAGATCAAAAACGATTCAGTTTCAAATTTTATGGAATGTAGTGAAAAATTAGGAATAATATTCGACTAGATGTTGAGTGGTTCTCAAGGTTATAAGTTACATTAATGATCCCATATGCAGCTATATTTTGTATCATGTTTTACAATTTTGAATATTCTCGAAAATGCTCCGCAGTTTTCAGAAGATGTACACATATGAGACTTCAGAAAATTATGAATGATTTGCGTATGAAAGTTGGAAAAATTTTAAATCATTGGGAATGATATTTATCGTTCTCAAAATGTACGACTTTTTCAACAGATACCTTAAAAACCTCAAGTATAATCAACAGTACCTTAAAATACTTGAAAATGATATTATTATAAGAGCTGAAAAATTGCAGAACGATTTTTAATAATCAACAAAAGATTTCGAAGTTAGAATAAGGTTATGTGATTTGGTGGAATTTCTGACAATCATTATTAAGTGAGAGATTGAATTATTTTGGAGAACTTGAATAATTTCTTGGAGAGTTATGAAATACAAAATATTAGTGACGACGAACCCTCGTTCAAATACTCACCGTATCATCAGTCTCCACGGTAGTAGAATAGGAAGCGCAGTCTTCGCAAACTTTATGCTGGCACTCGTTGCATGTCTTAGAGAAGTCATCGGGTTTGAAAGACTTGAGGCAAACCCGGCAGGCGCCTGTTCTACTAGCTGGTCTTGCGTGTTCTGGTTTCCTGCAGAGGATTTGAAGACAAGAGTGAATAAACGATACCTCATGATACAAGTGATAGGTGTGCCATTTCGGCTATTAGAAAAAGTAGGATACAGCCTTTTGCTCTGGAATGTGTTCGTCAAATGAGTAAAACAAATCAGCATAAAACCTAGGTCAAGGGAAGAGAAGTGGGCCAATTGGTGTATCAAGCAGGTATACTGGCTACTAAAAGTCAATTTGAAATTGGCGCTTGTTTTATGTAGTTATAGTAGAAGTACTAACATAATACCTAAAGTTCGTAACTCCGATGAAGAAAAAAGAACGAAGTCTTCCAGTTCCTTTCGGTCGTGTAACACCCTTCGTATGCACAGAAATTGAATAAAATAAATACTCTTTACAGGTAACAATACATCAATACTGGCACACGTGATCCTGTCCTCAATCCTATTACGGGAAAGCAAAGCCGATCGCCGAAACGTACCTGTGTGATCGGCCTGGTCCCAAGGAACAATAGAATCCCCAATTTAGTGACGTACACAGAAAAATATGAAGTTCCACGTCGAATAATTCCTGTATGAACGAATTTTCGTCATACTCTGAGGAAAAATTTCCTCGTTAAATACCTTCCTGAATTCACGGAAATGAGAAAGACTCAAAACGATCACCTAAGCCTACTGTCTCTTGTCGTCTGATTATAGTTATACATAAATGCCCTTATCTCCGTGGGGTGAAAATGATTACATTATAAAATATCGAATTTCTGTGAGTTATTTCACTCAAAGATTGTCTTCACACTTGAAATCACAATAGCTCTGATAGTTACAGTGGAAATGACAGTGCGGTAAAGCGATCACGACTTCATAATTATTACTAAAAATCGACGTGGAAAGATTAATGTTTCATTCTTACTTTTGGTGATAGTTGTAGGTGTTTTGCTGTGTGCGTATGTATTCAGGAATAATCGGAAGTGCGTCGTACAAAGACATGTTAAAACTCAGCACGCTGGTCTTAACCAAAAGGTGCGGCAGATCGGAAACGTGAAATCGAAGCCTTGAAATCAGAATGAGAAAAAATGACTCGACTTGATCACACAAATATGGTAAACAGTGACACCAATTCAACGAAAAAATGGACACTAGAAAAGTTTAGGAAATTTCGACTGATATGAACGACCAGCTTACGAAACGTCTTGAGGAGTGTGAAAAGTTTTCTTTGCAGTTAAATTAAAGTACGGACATCACCAATCGAGCACAAGTTAGTGTATTTACGATTTTTGACGATTGCTATACGGTACAAGAATTGCTTTCAGTCATTCAAGTACAAGAATGCGGCGTTGAAGGATAATCTGGCCAGAGATAAATGTTCTCCTGAGCAAACTAGTGCGTGTAACTACAGATGGCGTTCCTGCTATGGTTGGATGTTAAGCGGGATTAGTCACACTGTGTAAAGAAGATCCTGATATTTCTTCAACAATGTTAAATTCAACAATGTATCATTTGTCAACAAGCTGTGTGTGTCTAATCTGTCGATATGATTCGTTTTTTGGAGCCAGTTTTAAAGATTATTAACCTAATTAGAGCGAGATCTCTGCAACACAGATTACTTCGATCATGTCTGAAAGAAGCTCAAAGTAATTGTAAAGATTCAATTCTACATTCAGAAGTCGGATAGTTAGGTCACGGCCAAATTTTGTAATGACTCCATGAGACTCTACCCGAGATCCGAAAATTTCTGATATTCTAGAATGACGGCATTCAACAACTTTGTGATCAACCTAGGTCAGCAGACTTGGCATTTTTTATCGACTTGATTTAATAAATAAACAATTTAAATTTGTTATTGTAAGGAAAGTATATCCACATATGAACTGTAGCCCATTACGTATTGAATTTTTGTCGAGAACTCATGCTTTGATTAGATTTTTCCGAAAAATTTAAATGGGTGGTTGTTTCGGCAAAGTATCGAATTAGTTAAATGTGTGTCTCGCGACACTGTAAATCGTCCTCACGCATGAACGCACACTCGCATGCAATGTTTACTTGCCG
The DNA here is from genome assembly GCF_021901455.1 of Neodiprion lecontei. Classification (NCBI taxonomy): domain Eukaryota; kingdom Metazoa; phylum Arthropoda; class Insecta; order Hymenoptera; family Diprionidae; genus Neodiprion; species Neodiprion lecontei. The sequence continues at coordinate 12,656,236 of NC_060266.1, read as the reverse complement.
TCTAGCGTCTCTGCGTCAAATCTCGCCGCTTGTCCGTGTCGCGACTCAAAACAAATCAGCTGTATCTCATGTATTGTCTGCTGTCTCAAAATCATGTATGTGTACCATCAATGTGTATTCTCGCCTGTAAATCGTCAGTTATCGTTCTCTTGCGATACAGATCGCATCAACTCTGTATCCTCCTCGAATAAAGTATTCTTTATTGATAATCAAATATAATCTGTCGTCAACAATCATCCCGCTTCCTCACTATAGTCATTCATCACTAATTCGCGAATCCCATGTCAATGATCCATATCTCTTTGTCATCTCTCTAAACAGTGGTAAGTTTGAGAACTTGACGAAAATACAGCAAACTTTGGTAGCCATTAGTGATTTTTGCGGGAAGAGGTTTACCGCTTACTTTGAAAAGTTTACTAAGCAATTTCAACAGCGTTTTCATCATTATATGTAGCTTCAAAAATGTCGAGCTGCTTTGTTGCAGATGCCATAACGCATGATGAATGCGTTCTGGGAAGAACCTTCCCTCGATGCTGCTGTACAGTACATAGGCAATGAATGGGTTGTTTCATATAGAGGCGTGACTTTTTCATGTGGAGATGCAGACTGGTCCGGGCATTCTTTTTTGGGCTGCAATTCACCGAGAATATTTTGATTTCGTTTTAATAAAGGCTCTGCGTGATACCCCTCACTAGTATTGCTATTAGGTAATTGTTTATCGTATAATAGTCACAAGTTCTGATATTAAATTTCTATTTCCATAACTAATCAAACACGTGCTATCTGTGTCACTGCGGCAGTCATTGAATTAAGTATGATTGGATCTGTTTGTGAGTACAGTACTTCATATACATGCGTTTGAGAAGTTCAGGGCAAGTATCACTTTAGTCCATTTTTGATCAAAAATAAGTTAGGGATACCGTTGTTATAGCATTAAAGAGTACTTACCAAGAATACCACTGTTAAGTGGGAAAAATAGCAAGAACCCAAGAAAAACCTATCTGAAAGATTGCTTTCGTCTGTACTCTCACGAGAAAGCAAACATTGATTTATGTTTTTCTCAAAATCAGTCCAAATAGATCAGAGTGGTTCTTGCTCCAGACTCTTCATTTGTGTATAGAGTAAAATTTTACTCACAATTACAGATAACCCAATGAGTCGTTCATAAGATGAAATGCAACTGTATTGATGATACACCTAGATCATATAAACACATAGCGGCTCAAATTTATTTGATAAACGATGAGGAAAGTTGATAAAAAACAAATGATGAGCAAAAGTAGGAAAAACCGAGTGCCCGGCAGTTTGCAAAGAACATATATTCAAACAGTATCTTGAAGAAATGTTTACTATTAAAGCTAATTGAACAAAGAAAGCCTTTTCCATCAGTAGACCTTTTAAAGCTAAGTGAAGAATCTGCATTGGAATCAGTATCAATAGCAGATGCAAAAAATCAAAATGTTAACATAGTAAGAAATCTACTGACGTATATAGTAGCAAAAGTCGAGTTGAACTTGGAAACAGAAGATTGCTCTAAATATTTAAAGACCTTTTTCATTGATAATGAAAAATTTTGGAACTATAGCTAAAAGTATAATCTGGAAAATCATTGTTGGTATGAATGTTTTTCGAGCATCGAGAGTTTGCTGGTGAGAATGGGCGTTCGTGCAACATCGGAACCGTTCGTGAGAAGCGAGGCGTCCGCGTGAAGGCACACGGTCGACGTGTTAGTGTAGCTCTGATCGCTCATGCGTAAACAAGTCTCTGTACTCTTAAAAAGAAAAATAAACAAGCGTGTAAAGCAGCCATCTTGTTTAAGAAAAATAAAACCGACTATTTTATTGTCCCCCAATCCATCCCTCACACAAACTTGCACAACCAAACTGGCTATTAATTCAACAGGTTATGGGCCCAATCCACACCTGAATACTGTGCAGAGTTTCTTTGTGCGGTGTGAGAGAAGGGAAGATTGAAAATAGTCGTTCGGGTTTTTTTTCGCGAGGCGCGTTGTACGGCAGCCATTGTGGGCAAACCGCGTGCGTGCAGTATTCGAGAATCCGTGTGTGAAATTTTGCATCCAACATGTCCAACGACATCTCAACTCGAAATCTCAAGAAATTCGACGGGAACGATTTCCAAGAATGGAAGTATCAGATCAAGAAATTATTCATCGCAAAAGGCGTAGATGACGTCGTAGACGGCACGAGGACGATGCCAACGGAACGAAATTCGCTAGGGGCGAAAGAGTGGAGAAAGGAAGACGCGAAAGCGGCATACTTGATCTCTTCGTCCATGGAATCGAAGAAACTCAAGCTGTTATTGACCTGTAATACTTCTAAGGAAATGTGGGACAAATTGTGTCTCTTGCACGAGCAGAGAAGTGAGTCGAATAAAATGGACATGTGGCGAAAATATCACGAGTACAAAATGCCGGCCGGAGAGTCGATGGAACAGCACATTGCATCAGTGCAAAATATGGCCGCCGAGCTAATCAACTCTGGGGAAACGGTAACGGATAAATCCGTGTGCGCGAAATTAATCGGGAGTTTATCGTCGAAGTTCGCGGTGTTCACATCGGTATGGGACAATGTCGATCCTGCTCGACAAACACTCGAAAATCTTGTGGAAAGATTGATCGTCGAGGAAACGAGAATAAAAGGTGGAATCAGTGAAAGTGCGAGTGCACTTGCGGTGTCAAGGCGGGATCGAGCGAAGAAAAGCGACGGTGAAAAGAAAGACGACGCCGAAAAAAAGAAAAAGAAAAAGCGTTCGAAGAAGAATATCGAGTGCTGGAAGTGTCATAAAAAAGGACATTTCGCAAGTGAGTGCGGAGAAAAAGGCGGGAACGACGAGGCAGCGTGCGATTGTGCGTTCGTCGGCGAGCAAAAAGGGGGTGTCGAGGAGTCTGAGCGGGCTAAGTGCGCGAACTCGCCGTGTGAGTCGGTAAGAGCGGTGCAAGAGGCTGATCAGGAAGACATCTGGCTTACCGACAGCGGAGCGTCGGCACACATGACGTTTCGTCGCGAGTGGCTCAACGAGTATCGTGAGGATCCGCAAGGTGGCACTGTACTGCTTGGCGATAACGAACAATGCGAGGTCGTGGGCAGAAGTACAGTGTCAATCGAAAAATTCGTAAACGGTGTTTGGCAAAAATCAAAAATCGAAAATGTTCTTTTCGTGCCGAAACTAAAGAAAAATTTGCTCTCAGTAGGGGCGTGCGCGGAAAAAGGCTATCGAGTCGTGTTCGAAAAGGGTCGCGTGAATCTCGAGAAAAACGGTACGATATTTGCATCGGGAATCAAACAAGGAAATCGAATATATCGTATGCTGTTTCGAGTTTTTCTGTTGGGAAATGAGGCAAACGCGACAGTCGCGAGTTTTCGCGTGTGGCACGAACGTCTGGGACATGTGGGAAAAAGTACGGTGCGCGATCTAGTCAAGAGGGGATTAGTCAAGGGCGTGTCCATGACAGATGAGAAAGATTTCTTTTGCGAGGCCTGTCAGCTCGGAAAATCCCACCGTCTACCGTTCAAGAAAAGCATCGACGTGGTCGAGACAAAGCCGGGTGCGAAGGTTCACACCGACGTGTGCGGGCCGATGTCGGTTAACTCGATAGGTGGCGCGCGCTTCTTCTTAACTTTCAAAGACGACTCGACTGGTTATCGGCACGTGTACTTCATCAAGCACAAATCGGACGTGTTTGAGAAGTTTGTCGAGTACGCGAAGCTTGTTGAGAATAAATTCGGAAACAAAATAAAAGTGCTTCGCTCTGATAACGGTCGCGAGTTTGTGAACGAGAAAATGAACGAGTTTTTGACTGCAAACGGTATTAGGAAGGAAAATACCGCTCCGTATACCCCGGAGCAGAACGGTCGTGCAGAACGGGACAACCGAACGATCGTCGAAAGTGCGCGATCAATGCTTCACGCCAAGGGACTACCATTGTTTCTGTGGGCTGAAGCGATCAATACGGCAGTGTACGTGATGAATTGATCGGCATCGTCGAAGAAGACTGCGACGCCCTACGAGCTGTGGGTCGGAAAGAAGCCCAGTCTCGGGCATTTGCGGATATTCGGGTCCCAGGTTTTTGCACATATACCGAAGCAGTTCACAAAGAAACTCGACGCGCGTGCAAAAGCGAAGGTATTCGTCGGCTACGAGCAGGATTCGTCAAACTATCGGGTTTACGATCCGGAAACGAAGAAAGTCGGCGTGTCGCGTGACGTGACGTTCAACGAGAGTGCTGGAAAGCAAGAGACGATCGGAGAGCATAAAGACGAGGACGTAATCGTGCTAAAGGGACGAGAAAATCCTGTGATACGAGAAGAGGAACAAGAAGAGGCCGAAAGTTCCGACGAGTCAGAGGAAGAGGTCATCGAGGTTCCGAACCAAATCGAGCAGCAACCAGGGGCTGTACAAGGGCCACGAGTTCTGAGGAATCGTGAAAATCTTCGAGCTCCAGCAAGGTACGCAAATATTGCCGAGTATCATGTCCCAGAAACGAACAAAGAAGCTATGAGCAGCAAAGATGCCGCGCAGAGGGCACGTGCTGTTCGGGAAGAGCTTCAAGCACATTCGGAAAACGATACGTGGACACTCGTTCCGAAAACACCGAATCAAAGACTTATCGATTCGAAATGGGTGTTTGGTATCAAAGAGGATCCAGAGAAGAGAACGAAAAGGTTCAAAGCGAGACTTTGTGCGAGGGGATTCATGCAGAGAGAGGGCATCGATTTCACAGAGACGTTCGCACCGGTGGTCCGCTACGATTCGCTTCGAGCGCTGCTGGCGATCGTCGCAGAAGAGGACCTGGAACTTTTGCAGTTTGACGTTCAGACTGATTTCCTCTACGGTGAGCTGGACGAGGACATCCTCATGGAGATTCCTGAGGGGCTCAACGTGAAGAAGAAAAGTGTTGTGTGCAAGTTGATAAAGTCGCTCTATGGCCTCAAACAGGCCCCGCGATGTTGGAACAAAAAGTTCGTCGATTTTCTGAGTCGATACGAGTTCGCAGCATGTGAAGCGGATCACTGTGTTTTTGTCGGGAAATTCGAGAACGTAAAAGTGTACCTCGCGCTTTTCGTGGACGACGGCTTACTTGCAGCCAAGTCAATGAACACTTTAGAGACAATATCAAGCGAATTAGACAAGTCGTTCAATATCACAAAAGGAGACGCGAAGATTTTTGTCGGGTTGCAAATAAAAAGAAATCGAGACGAAAAGACGATCTTGATTCATCAAGAAACGTACACGCGTAAGATTGTTGAAAGATTCGAAATGACAAAATCAAAACCGGTCGGGATGCCGGCAGATCCGCACGCGACTCTTTTGCCAAACGAGGAAACGAGCGACAAGGTAGTCAATGTACCGTACAGAGAAGCGATCGGCTCATTGATGTTTCTTGCAATAGTATCGAGACCAGACATCGCATTCGCGGTGAATGCAGCGAGTAGATTCACGAATAATCACAACGAGTCTCATTGGCGCGCGGTAAAGCGAATAATCGCGTACATAAACGGTACGGACAAATTGGGGATAGAGTATCGAAGCGGCGCGGCGGTAGAGACTCGGGTTTGGCCGGGTATTCAGATGCGGATTTTGCGAGTAACGTAGAGTCAAGGAGATCGACGACGGGCTACGTATTCTACTTGTCAAACGGACCAATTACGTGGTCTTCGCAGAGACAGAAACTCGTAACACTCAGTACGACGGAAGCTGAGTATGTCGCGGCATCCGCGGCCACGAGAGAAGCCATGTGGCTTAGAAAGCTGTTGAGAGATCTCGGGCACCCGTGCGTCGAGGCTACAAAGCTTTACGTAGATAACCAAAGCGCTATCCGTCTTGTGAAAAATCCGGAATACCACAAGCGGACGAAGCATATAGATATAAGGTATCATTATATTCGAGAAAAGTACGAAAGCAACGATATTTGCGTGCAATACGTGCCTAGCGAGGTACAGTGTGCTGATATCCTTACAAAAGCGCTACCAAAGAGGCGTTTCGAGGAGTTGAGAGCGAGTCTTAGCATAAGCAAAATATAATGCACTCAAACGGCGGTAGTGTTGGTATGAATGTTTTTCGAGCATCGAGAGTTTGCTGGTGTGAATGGGCGTTCGTGCAACATCGGAACCGTTCGTGAGAAGCGAAGCGTCCGCGTGAAGGCACACGGTCGACGTGTTAGTATAGCTCTGATCGCTCATGCGTAAACAAGTCTCTGTACTCTTAAAAAGAAAAATAAAGAAGCGTGTAAAGCAGCCATCTTGTTTAAGAAAAATAAAACCGACTATTTTATTGTCCCCCAATCCATCCCTCACACAAACTTGCACAACCAAACTGGCTATTAATTCAACAATCATCTCAATGATTTTTACAACAGCAACATAGTGATGAGTAATGATGATAATTTGAATTTATGCTGTTCACAACCTCGATGCCCAACGCTTCTGAGTATTAGCTTCATTTTGCATCACCTATTCAATTTCATGGATTGATATATTATTTTCACAAACTAAAACCTTTGTAATTTCTTTTTGAGCCTTTCTTATATTTGTGTTTGAAAAACCTTAGTTACATGTTTTCTTTTCATGTGATTGGACTGGTAACTTTCTGTATGTATGGATTTACGCTGTCGAATTCACCCTCGCCTACAATGAGTGAATGAGCACCTAAGAGTATAATTCTGCGAGGGAGCAGATAATCTGTCAGTCGCTATTCCCAGAATTGTGACGTCACCGAACGACTGCTAAACGCTCCATGATACGACTAGCCACCCCATATAAAAGCGCCACTGCGGAGCAGCGCTCAGTTCTAGTCTGACCACAGCTGAGCTTGTTCAGCGTTGAGATTTACAAACACCCATACCTTGGTTGAATCACAGGTTGATACTGAATACGCTCAGTAACTTTACCGCACCGAGTTCATGCATTGGTTTGTTTGTTTGCACACCTAGTTCAAGCACCCAGTTCGTGCATTTATCTATGGCACCTCATTCGTGCAACCTTCCTGAGATCCTTTCAAGCACCTAGTTCGTGCACTCATCTAAGGCACCTAGTTCGTGCAACCTTCCTGAGATCATTTCTTGCACCTAGTTCGTGCACTCATCCAAGGCACCTAGTTCGTGCAAACTTATTGAGATCCTTTCCTGCACCTAGTTCGTGCACTCATCCAAGGCACCTAGTTCGTGCACTCATCCAAGGCACCCAGTTCGTGCAACCTTCCTGAGATCCTTTCAAGCACCTAGTTCTTGCACTCATCCAAGGCACCTAGTTCGTGCAACCTTCCTGAGATCATTTCCTGCAACTAGTTCGTGCACTCATCCAAGGTACCTAGATCGTGCAACCTTCTTGAGATCCTTTCCTGCACCTAGTTCGTGCACTCATCCGAGGCACCTAGTTCGTGCAACCTTCCTGAGATCCTTTCAAGCACCTAGTTCGTGCACTCATCCAAGCCACCTAGGTCGTGCAACCTTCTTTAGATCCTTTCAGGCACCTTGTTCGTGTCACCTTCTTGAGAGCAGTTAATAAACACAGTGTACAAGATTGCACGATTCGTGCAATCTTGTCCGCAGCGCTTAGTTCGTGCTCCTTTCTCTAGGCGACTCATCCGATTACATTCATAAAACGCATTATGTGTACTGTCTTCTTACAGCCTGGAAATTGTCTACTTACATTGGAAAATAACCAACTTCTGTCTACATTCCTAGACGAGCCTCATCAACCAACAACGAACTAATACTATCTCTTTACTCCACAGATTCTTCCAATATCGACCTACTCACGCTACGTTATAACACCATTCTTATTCTTCCAATTGCATTAATTGCCTTATCTTATGTCAGTTATTATAATTCTCTTTACAATATATCTTTTATTCTCACAGACTCAGTTTGGTCCTTCAACCGAGCCATCCGAGCCATTTCCTTCTCTTGTTTTCAAACAATTTGACTTTAAATTTTCGTATGCATTGAATGCATACGGTTTCTTTCATGTTCTGACCGTTTCGGAAAACATTTATTCTTGTTTACGTCAACCCTGGAGTCAAATAATAATATCAGCAGTCTGAACCCGATAGACTTAGGTGCACGTGCGTACGAGAATGAACGAGTGGTATCCTTACAATATTGCAAGCTAACGGTCAAAGCATATTCTTCTTTACAATGCTATTTATAGCTTCCATCTCATCAACGCTTTAAAAAAAACTGTTTAGCGTCAAACAACAGTTTGTTAAAGACAAACCAGATGCCCGAAAATCCCCTTATGATATTTTCGGTCATGAAAGAACTAGCGTGCACGTGCAGCGTAACAACGCCTTTTTTAAATGGTATGTTTGGAAAAGGCCAGAATAGATTATCTTTGTATATACGATGCAAGTATACGACTCTGTCTGCATATCAAAATGTATCACATAACCAAGAATCAATGTTACAAATAAATCTTGAGTACAAGAGCCGAAAAAGATATGCTGAATAAAGTTGCGGTGATCTGTGGGCGAGCACGGTGGTCTAGTGGTGTAAGTGCCCGGATAAGCATTTGTGGACCCAGGTTAGAATCCTGGATTATCCATTATTTTTCTCATTAGAAATTTTGCGGTAATGATATTGTGACAAAGGGTGAAATCACCCGTCTTACCCCCTTTTAATGATCTAGTAGTCATCATAGATAAAAGAAGTTTATAGACCTCTTATGTTTTCAAAAAGAATAAGGTTGCTGCGTCAACCAATATTATTGTGAAAACAGCCTTGTTTCAGACTCTAAACTAGAAACAAGTTCCCTGCTATTAAAGCTTTTCCATAACATTTTATTTGCGTCCTTAATTGACTCACTAAATATGCTCGCGAATCCATATTTATTTTGCAACGTCTTAAAAACGTTACACTGGTTACATAGAATGTATTATTTTCATCTTAGCGACACATCGGTAGTCAAAATATTAACTGAATTAACAAATGATTAGGTACATATATACCAGACTGTAGTGTACGAAGTTTAAAAATAAGTCTTACTGGTAAACACATCCCGTCAGATAGGAAAAAATGAGTACACGACTCTGTCTGCATATCAAAATGTGCTGCTTAACTAAGCATCAATGTTTCATTGCAAACTATTAGCATGAGTTTTTGGCAGCCTGTGGGACTTACAGATCAGTGTCGACCAAGGAAGGGCGGATTTTCACAGATCACGTGTAATTGCTAAACTATGTGGTTCAGCTGGATGAACATTGAATGCGTATTTTGGAGACAGATTGTTCTACGCCTCGGATAAGTTTCAGAACATTACGTTAATCATTGACTGAATCACTGATAATAAAGACAACAATTCGTTGTTTTGTTTTCTTGCAATTTACGGTCAAACTGAGAATGCTACAAAGATTTTCGTAAAGAACAACACGACACATCTATTGTGAATTTTTTTTTCTGAAACCTACATAAAAAAAAATTTCGCTCATTCACCGCTTTTTAAATTTTTGATGATTTTTAGCGCCCAAATCCAGACCCAACTTTTGTAGAAAAGTTCAGGATACCTTCCTGGCCATCCGATTTACCTGTATAAAAAGTTTCAGAGATGCGTTCTTTCTGGATGGAATTCGGTAGAATTTCTATACATTCCAACTGGACTAACTGCGTTCTGTTGATACTCCGTACGATTTCGCGGGTAGTGACGATTTGGCTGTCTGTTTATATGCTCTGTACTTCTCCGATTCGAATCTGACACTACCAAATAATTCGTGCGTGTATAATCATACACACTCTATGAGTAGGGCAAAATCGTCAGTCCCACGAAAACCCGACCTTTAAAGTGATAATTCAGTAAAAACAGAAATGTTCCAAATTCGGAACAATGGCATTTGAAGAGTAGTATGATAAGAATTCCATTTATCATATTTTCCGTTTGAAAAATGTTTAAAAATAATTATATGAAATATATTTTTACTAAATTATGATGATACATCTAAATAAGAAATTCTGCATCCTTCCGTTAATTTATACATTTATTTAGATCATGTAATTAATTCAAAGGATTACGCGAGTAAGTACAAAGGTTGTTTAAATCTCACCTAAGAATTCGGAAATCAGTGATTCAGAAGACAGTAATGACAGTTATTCAGATGAAACCGATGTTGCAATTCGAATATTGAGATGTGGCAATATCCAGAAATGCGTCAACGCGACAAAGCAGAGCAACACCTCTCTTATGTGGCGAAATACATATGAATGCACGGACGCAGCACTGACGTCCTAAATAGTTCATAAAAGACAGGCAGACGATGAGTCCGGCGTCAGAACATCGAGACCGTAGCGAGACGCGTTATTTAGAGACTTAGCCTGATTATAAGTAAAAGCCTCTGTAAGCTCTTTGGAACCAAATTCATTTAATTGTAACATAATAAACTTCACTTTTCATACAACTTTTTATAACCATTAATTCAACAAACAAACTACCTAAATAAATTGTTACGTGGGGGTGAGAGTGTACTGAGCGGTGGTAGTTGATGATTAATTGAATAATCAAGCTCCCACGTAACGACAATGAATAAAACTTAAACTTAAAAAAAGACCTACCTTTCGATAAGCCGGTAATTTGTAGGATCGTGTTGCTATAGCCCTGTACAGGTCTGTGAGGTTTGTTTAAATTGTTGAGGCAATTCTATAATAATGAAAATGGGAAGAAGGTCGTTCAAAATAAATGGTTTAATATGATTCAACTGGTAAAAGATAAAGTATATTCTGTATGATTTCGTGATTGAAATGTTTGATAACAATGAATGGTGATGATGACATAAAAGCCGAAAGTAACAATTTATAAAGCGTTTGAGTTTATATAACGATCCACGCCGACGGACGAATATATATTCAAATGCACAGAAGCTGCAGAATCACTAAATTTGACCGTTTGCGGGTTTTGGCAAATTATGTGTTATTCTATTTTAAAGGATATTATTATTTGGTACCAGGAACATCTACTCTGAACGATGGTTATAACTAGCTGGTCGTGATTATTCGATATTGTATCTCACTTTTTAGATTATCTTAAGGGGGTATTCTAGTGTAGAGGCATGAATTTGAGGTGTTTTTTGAAGTGCTATAAACAAAAAACAAAAAATATTTTTACCATCCATTTTTTTATCAGGCGTTTATTATTATTTCACGATTATAAAAAAAAAAAAAAAACAAGTCAAAAAATACAAAATTGAAAGTGCTATGAGTTGTTGAAGTGGGGGGTACGAAAAAAATGGCGCGCCAATGTTGTCACGATTGCAAGCATTTTCAAAATCAGAAAAAAAAAAGATTATTAATCGACATAAATGCAGCTATCGTACTAACTAAAAAAAAGTCGAAAAAAAATTTTTTTTTGCCAAATTACGGCTGTCCGAAAAAATAATACGTTTTTTTTGACTTTTTTGGACGTTTCTGAATTTTTTAAAAATAGTAAAAATTATTATTTCGTTATAATAATAGTTCGTGCGATAGAGACATGTATTGAGAAGATTCTCACCAAATTTCAAGTAAATCGGTTCAATAGAACTTGAGAAATCATGTCAACCGTTTTGAAAAATGTAGTTTTGAGAAAAACGCGTTTAAAGTTTCGAGTAAAATTCGTTCCAGCCGAGCCAGTATTGAAGACGTGTCACTAAAATAGCTATATCTCTGAAAATAATTGAAATTTTGACTTGTCCTTTTAAGGACACATTCTTGAAAGGTTAAGCTTTGAAAATATAAAAAAAAAAAAAATCGATTTTTTCAAATTTCTACACTAGAATACCCCCTTAAATCAATTATATATCCTATTGTTAATTCTTGTTAATTAAATCTTGGAAACAATACATATGATTTAATCGGGGGTAGTGAAGCTAGCCACCAATTCTAGACTCGCTTTTAAATGAATATTACAGAAGTAAATTTTGATTATAAAAGGTGAAACAAGAATTCGTTCAATGTCGAAGATTAACACTCGGATTGACTTATCCTTAGGTGAATTGGTCGACGAGATTGAGAGCCGTCGGATCGTGTCGGTCTGCGTCAGTAGAATTCTGGACCAGGGCCTCACCTCAAGTTCGGAAGAGTTGATGAATCGAACGATGTTGAACGTCGGTCACTTAGTCTTTGTGGATTTAGAATGATATCTTACTATCGAAAGCTATAGTTAAAAGTGTCAATTTGTTGATTTTGATACATGTTAAAAATGATTCCAAAGATTATTTATTAAAAATGATAGTGTAGTTATTATTATTAGCACTTAAAGTTACCTGATTCGGTTGAATCAGGGCCAAACTCAATTTAATTACGGAAAATGGAATGGCATAAAAATGTCTATTCTCGAAATGATGAGATTTAGTAAAGTACAGAAAAGATGGAAACGTAGAAGATAGTGAGTCTTTTGCAGCTAACAAAATAACTGAATGCTCGAATTTGACGAATTAGCGCGAGACTTTAGGCCGGTCACAACTAAGATTTTCCGAACGCTACTATTGCTCAAGAAGGGCTAATACGGGTTGACGTCCACGCACCTCGCGACTTGACAGACGAAAGACGCTGCTTCTTGGGCCTGAGGGTCCAAGGAGCTGCAGTTGCAATGAGGTGCGAGGGCGACCTCCCGGCGCCGCGCCCAAATCCACATGGTCAGCGTTACTTCGCGCTCTTCGACGGTGTTCCGACGATTCTCAATCTCGTCGGTGATACATTAAAAATATGAACAAGAGATATTTACGTACAATGTTCACACATTCATTCATACATCCTAATAAGTAATCTATTTTAATTTGGTGGTTCCAAAGGTAGTGATTTATCCTAGTTATTGGTTATAGTTTTAACTTAAAAAGAGGGATATTTCCAGGCTGAGCGCTACTGATGCTAATTCAGCAGTCTCCTATCTCAGTTCTTGGTACTAGAGATGAGAAACAATTTTGAACCTTATACTAGGGATCATTGTTGGTCTCTACGTGACTTTTGCCAGGAGGGGTGGAACTCACCGTTATTAGAATATGAGATTTTGATGAAACAATATCTGTGCATTGAAGAAATTAAAGAAATGAAATGAAATGGAATTTTGACAAAGGTACGCCAAGGCGGTGCGTCGTGGCGTCACAATAGTTCCATCGTAGCTATGATAAACAATTTGCAGCGCATGAGTACTGTATTTCACAATAATTTTAGGGAATTTTGTTCGTCTCAAAATGTTCCATAAGTGAATGAAAAATTATTTACAAAAGAAAACGGGATTCCCCCCTTCTGGCTTCCCCCTAAAAAATCACATCGATTTTTCCGATCCACGCAGTTTTACCGGTAACTGCAATCAAGTTTCGGCTAATTGTCAAGATAGTTATAGACCTTTTTTTCAAAACAAACAAGCCATATGACAAAAGCATTTTCGAATTTTATTTTGGGTGCAGAATATTTCGATGATTACAATAGTCAAGAAGACGAATTCGAAGATGGCGATTGTAACAAGTCCTAAAACACGAGTAAGAGGTCTAAACCAGCTATATCCAAATAGAGAGTAGTACCTCCAGAACAAAAGAGAAGCAGAGCTGCCCGGTCCGGTACTAGACAGAGCTATGCGGAATAATGTCGAGGAACTATTTGACCACTTTAGGCAATTTTTTGACAACAAGTTGCTCCAAAAGATTGTTGATCAATCCAATCTGTATGTGATTCAAAAAGATTCAAAAAAATTATTCAATGGTATTGAACAATTTATTGGAACTTGTCGGTATATGGATTTCCCCAAACTGATCTGCTTCGGAATAATGAGACGCACGTTGATCAAGGAATCAATACATTTTCTCAGAACCGATAAAGAGAGTGAAAAGTAAACCTTCACTTTAATGATAATAGCAAGATGTCACGGCAAATAGATCTGAATCGCGATCAAACATTCAAATATGCCCGTTCATCGATGGACTTTGAAATGAATTTTAAAATCTCTGAACGGGAGACTTCGATGAAATTTTTGTCAAAAATGACCGAAAAAGTGATTTGTGGTTTTTTACAGAAAAATGTTCTTTGAACCGTCCCCCACCTGGGAAAAATTCTAAATTTCTGAAATATTTTTCTTTAACTTGCTTTTTGGTCCGATTGAGAGATTTTTCAACTTCTTACCGTCATAATGGGTTCGCTATTGGAATTTTTCAAAATCTGATTTCAGATTCGTGATCAGCGATCCATAAAAACATTTGAGTAGCAATGTTCGCGGAACTCCGTCGATCTGTTCCATTTTTTTTTGAAATTAAGAGAGAGCGAAGTTAACGAGCTGCCTGTGCATCGTCATCGGTCGGTAAGATTGCGGATAACTCTCGTACCAGTTATTTTGGCGTATACTTTAACCAAACTCTGACTCTAACCATCTAGGTATGAAAATTTCTATGCGTTCGGAGAAATTTTTGGATATGTACATAGGTCAGGGAACGTCGAAATATAGACACCAGTTTTTTCCGTGTTTGCGGCCCGTTCTGTGGGCCCTCCTCAGGGAAACAATTTTATTCTATGCAGACAATAAAGCAAAGAATTATTGTTTTGTTAACAATTTGTACAATCGCATAGAACTTCAAAAAAAATAAAAAATAACAGAAAAACGTTATTATATACTAACCAATAAGAGTTTGGGGCAGACGTATATTATGCTATTACTGTGGACGTCGTCTTCAAACGGTTTCAATTTATTTATAAATATTGTAAACATAGTAAACGTCTTTTGTGTCCATAACACTATTAAGGGATCGTCTCAGTGTGAAATTTTCAAAAAATTGTTTTTTTTTTTTTTGCATTATCGTATAGTATACACTGTTCTAAACATTCTCTCAAATTTTTAAATCGAAATTCAAATTATTACGGTCGCTACAGCGTTTCTTGTAGAAAGGGAACGGGTTTTCTACCTGCGCGAGTACTAAGGTGCTTAGGTTCTATAACCTTGCAGAATAAACTGTCCAAGCATTTCAGTTCGTTTTTGACATCCACCACGGATAGACGTACGAGAGAAACCCCCAAGAAAAAAATCAAGACCTGGCATCGCCGATTGATCGTAAGTAAACGATTTATATAAACTTTTCCAACTTCAATCTTTAAACGCGTTTTTCTCAGAATGGTGTTTTTCAAAACGGTTTCCACTCTCAAAGGAAGAGTTTTAAAGATATCTAGTTCCAATTTCGGGAGAACATTTTAAACGTCATTCTTTATCGCGCTATGGAAGCTTTTTTTTTTTTTTTGAAAACTTCCTATTTTTTTTACGAAAAACTGTCGAAAAAAAGGGCCACATTCGACACTTTTTGTTCAAACCGCCGCCATTTTGTCAAATTTGAAAAAAAAACCCTCCATAGCGCGATAGCGACTTTCCTACAGATCAATAATCTTTTTGAAATTTTTTTTTCAGATCAAAATTGCGGCCGTCATCGTGGAAACCGTGCAGCACCTTTTTTTTTCACGTGAAATTACAACAATTTATACAACAATGATGCACTCAATAAATAAACTTTGAAGAAATCATTTTGTATTCTTCATAAGCGTATTTATTTATGAAAAAAAAACCGGACCGATTAGTTTATGTGAACATTAAAAAAAAAATTCGCGAAAATCAGTGATTTTTCGGAGTGTCACACTGAGACGATCCCTTAAACAAAAACGTGCAACAAATTTGTAATCTTCTTCTTTGAAGAATCAACACTAAGAGATTTATTTGCTGACCTTAGTTTGAACGTAGACCTTTTTCTAATTTTAGATGACATATATATTGTTAAAAAGGGTGAAATCACCCGTTTTGCCCCCTTTTTAATGATCTAGTAGTCATCACAGATAAAAGACGTTTATGAACCTCTTATGTCTTTCAGAAGAATAAGGTTGCTGCGTCAACCAACATTATTGTAAAAACAGTGTTGTTTCGGACTTTAAACGAGAAACACATATTACGCAATTAAAGCATTTTCACAACATTTTATTCACGCTTTTGATTTTGGCTTGATAATTAAACTCGCGGATCCATATTTTATTTCCGTAACGTCAAAGAACGTTACAATATATATACAAATGGTCTTACCATGTGACCAGCTGTCCAAAGTACTCAACATAACAAAACCAATACATAATCGAAAAAAATAAAAAAACTAAAGGATGAGTTTATTCGTGCTCTGGAACTATAAACGCAACTTTCTATCGATGAACTTATCTTTCGAAAAAACTGTAGAAATCGGACAAGATCAATCATAGAAGAACTGCTGAAATTTAATTCTAAAGGAATAAGGTATAAGATAGAGTAACGACTGCCCTTCAAACAATAATTCTTTTTAAATCAACATAAAGAGGGAAACCAGTATCAGGCCATAGTTGTATGTATCAAGAGAGACTAAGTCGTTTTATAACTTCCCTCTTTTTCCTTCTCTTCCACGACTCTATACGTCCTAATTAAATTTTTCAAAAACTGATTTCAACGGCTAACAGAGAAATAACGTGCGCGCTTTTAGACCGGCGTCGGCGGAATGAGACAAAAAAAGAACCCTACTTATAAATTTAAAGATAGATGGGCTATGCTATTGATTTGGAATACAACTGATCTGATCACCCGATCGATAACTTATCACTAGATCCGATCGGTAATCAAATTAATATAGATGTCACTAAGATTTTCGACATCATGTCTAAGGTTTACAGAATCTTGGCGTTTTGTAATGGTATACATCTCCAATAAAATGGGTTTATAATAGTTCGATTCTCGACGTAAAACACTGACATTTTCGTAGTCAAAATTGTGATCAAATTCAATTCTGTGTTTGGTTAAGGCTGTTAGTGGTCTTCGTCACCTTGATGTTATTTTTATGTTCATCAATTCTAACTGAAAGATATCTACTAGTTTCTCCTATATAAGGTTTTTTTTACCATTTTTACAGTCAATTTTGTATAACAAATTTGACTTTTTTCCTTTCGGTAGCCTATCTTTGCCGGAATTAAACACAGAACGTAACTTATTAACACTTTTTCCTACAAATTGAATATCATATTTACTAAGCGACCGATTCAGAGATTCTAATAGGCCCGCAACATATGGGATACTAACAAATTTTTTCCATCTTTCCGCTGGCAATGAGAACATTGTATTATTATTGTTATATTGCGTAACTACACTGTCCAAACGCACTTCAACGATTTTTTTTTTAAACTGATAAAGGGTAACCATTTTTCAACAAAACCTCTTTGATTGTAGCAAAGTTTTTATCATGGAAACATTGATCTGCCAGTTTAATTCATCAATCCAGTAAATTGTTTATAGTGCCAATTTTGTATGCTCTCGGGTGATGTAAGTCATAGTTTAAATAACGTTCAGACCATGTTAGCTTTTGGTATCAATCTGTCAAAATAGTGAAATCATCGTTGATAATCCATACATCTCAAAAACTAATACGACCCGAGTTTTCAGTTTCGTACGTGAATTGTAACCGCTGGTGGTATTTATCAAAACAATTGACTAACGCATCAATGTTTGACAGAGGTATTGTTGTTAAAATGTCATCAAACGTATCAAAAATGAAAAGGCAATTCAAATAGAAGTTGGTTGATGCAATGAGATTCCAAATCGTCCATAACAAGATCCGCTAACATCGGTGAAAGCGGCGACCCCATTGGTGAACCAAAGGTCTGAGCATAAGTTTTGCTATCAAATTTGAAAATTGACGCATCAAAACAAAGGTTGAGTGTAACTAACAGTTGGTCCAATTGAACAGATATATTTGGAGCAAACAAATTCCATCATTTTTTAAATGCTCAAATTGCTAAATCTAATGGAACATTATTAAAAAGTGAAACTACATCTAAGGATACCAAAACTGAGTTTGTGGATAATTGAAAACCTCTAATTTTTTGAAGTCAGGTAAAACTGCCTTTGATTCTTGATTTAGGAACAAAAGGACTTGCTTTCAATCATGAGTTGATGATTTCAGCCAGTTGGTAGGTGGGTGAATTTATGAATGACACAATGAAAATACCTATGATTTAACAGTTGTTTCCCGCGAATGCGTTTTTTTCGCTATTTTCCAAGCTATTTTTCAAATGATCTTAGATTTGAAGAATTGTGACAAATATTTTTTTGTGGTTTAAACTACTCCGATGTGAATTTGGATGAGATCTGCCTCTCAAAATGAATCGAATCAGCACTCACTTGTCAAATGCTACAGCTGCGGTTATGAAATTAGTGAAAATTACACAAATCCACGAACCGATGACACTTCAACAAGGTCACCCTTTGAAACAAACGGGCAAGTAGTTAATGGAATGATCGGCCTTGGACTAAGGCACTCAAGTATAGAAAAATTCTGTACTGTAATGGGTATGAAAGGCAAGAGTGTCAGTAGCTTCAAAAGTCATGTGAACCAGTTGACTGCAGAGACTAAGAAGTTAGAAGCGCATGACGTAGTAGATCCTTTAATAGATAGCGGGGTAGTACTTGATGTCGCAGTAACTTACGACGGTATGTGGCTCAAACGGGGCCTTACATCGTTATATGCAGTAGGAATAATCATCGACATCCTTACTGGACTGGCTATCGATTACCAGGTACAAGATGGTCACAAATCAGAGTGCAGTGAAAACTATAGTAGCAACCGCAGTTGCTGAGTTCAATATGGGAGCGATTCAATATCCATGCTCAAAAGGCAAAGATGTCAGTGAGGTCTGAAAAGGTGGCAGATATTGCAAAAAAGATGAGCCAGCAACGAGATGCCAGATGAAAGCGTAAGGCTGAATGGAAAGCACTAACAGAGTGAAAGAAAGCCAGACGTTCGTCTGACTGTTCAGTGAAAATTGAAAAAAACCGCTACGGAGGAGACTGAAACTGTAGCAAAAGGGACAACGTATAGTGCCGGGTTAGTCTATCGGTGTCTTCACAGGACTAATTTGCAAGCAGTCAGCTACAAAGTTGAATTCAGGTGTGTTGTTGTATGGTAGACTTAAATGGGGGCTACATGAATATTAGTTGATCGTTTTCATTTACTCAATATATTAATGCAATATTTTTCTAGCCCTAATAATCATTCCACTATAAAATAATTGGATTTTTCTTTTCCTTTAAGTCCCGGAGTGAGTTCATTGAAAATTGAATGATTCTGGTGGAAGAAGTGGAGTAAGAAGAGGGTTGACCTCAGAACAAACGCGCAGAAGCCGATTAGATACAAACTGGCACCGAGTAATGGAATTGAAGATTAATCAAAACAGCGATAGGAAGTAACGAGCGATACATGATTTATCAATATTATTACTATACATTCTAAACGTGGGATGAATTTCAAATCCAATTAAAATAAATGGAATTAAAAAAAAAGAGAGCTAAATAATGAATTTTTTTCCATTTAACCCAATTTTGTATGGTCCAAATCAGGGTTAAAGTCAACTAATTGTGAGAGGTAACTTTAGCGAGTTTGCCATAAGATTTTAGCTTATTCTTTTTGTTATTTCTGTTTTGCGACGTACGGTTGACACGGAGAAAGAAATAATGGACAGAATTGACAAACATCAATGAGAGTACCGATAGATCACGAAGAAATACAAGGGAGCGTCGAGTTTGCGAAGAGGAAACCAGCGTGGATCCCCACATTCAGGAAAACCATGGCGGCGGAGGATACTGGTGTTTGATCTTGCGTTTGGCCGTACATATTTGATAAACTGTCCATGCGCACATGACACTAATTCTGATTTAGTCAAAATTGTAGTACCCAAAATCTAGAAAGAATGTTATATTTTTTAGGATAGATAGGAGAATAGATTACGTAAAATGGAGCACTATACATTTTATACATGCTCAGACTCAAAATTATGACTCGAAGAATATATAACACCATGGATAGTGTTCAAGTAATTATTTGTCAACCTTTGTCAGCCTGTAAATTTTCAACCCATAGGATGACAACCCATAGGACTCAACACAAATTGTATGAATAACAGGGCTACTGTGTGATACTTTCTTGCCAATCGGCGAGCCAGGTCGAGGTACATGTGTATGTAAAAGTTGATCGAAACATTAAATACTATTGTATGATCTCTCATCTATATTATATACTGTCTTCCAACCAGCACTATTATAACCGAGTTAACTTTCATAACTGTGCCAACTGAAAAGCCAGACAGTGAAATACATCTGCCATATGATATACTGTAACGTCAATTGGCTAATTTTTGCGATACGATAACCTCAGGCGAGAGCAATTAATCCGTTACTCTACGGCGCAGCTTAATTCTGGCAAGAGTGAAGGTAATATTGGGTGCAGGGTGCAACTGTGTCAATTTTTAGGAAAAAGAACAGATAACAGAAACGATAAAACAAACCTTGTAACGGTTTTGCACAACAAAGTCAGATAGACAAAATACTGGTAGAGCGACTGACAGTAGCCAGAAAAAGCACAGAATGAAAGCAGGTATCACGGTAATAGTACGTAATGTATTGGCAGAAAAGCAGAAATTAGATGCACTCAGAGAAAAAAAGTTGAACATGTCAGTAAGATAAATTAGTGCAATAAGCAAAAGAGTAGGTATCAGTGTGGTACTTGATCCGATTCGATAGTCAACAATCAGTAGGTTTACAATAATCTGTAATGAATGACTAGCATGCAATAACAATCTATGAAATTATTTTCAATGGAGAAAATCAATACAATAAGCGAACGGAACAGTAAAAGTGTGAGAAATCGGATGCCAAGCTACTTCTTACTTCATTAACCATATTATTGCGATAGTTCAAGTTAATATTGGTAAAGAAACTTATCGGTATCGACGGATATGCACGAATTTTGAAGCTGCTTGATTGCGAGACTGCGAATTAAGGGAGCTTTCCAGTGTGAAATTTTCAAAAAATCGATTTTTTTTTTTTTGCTTTATCGAATAGTATACACTCTTCAGAATATTCCCTGAAATTTTCATGCCGAAATTCAGATTATTTCGGTTACTGTACAGCATTTCTTGGAAGAAGGTAACGGAGCGCTACAGCTGCCGCGTCGGCCGTCTGCCCGTGCGACCGTCATTTCTATTGCCTCGTTCCTACCTGCACGTACATGAACTTGGTTCGCCAATTGTCGAAAATGTGAATTCGGACTATTGCATAATTTGCCGTTAATTAGCCGTAAATTAGTCGCGCGACTTATTTTTTTGTCGCACTCGATTTTCAAAAAAAAAGCGGTGTACGGGCGCGAACACTCAAAACAATAACGAGAGCTTCAATCACTGTGTATGGCAACTAACCCCAAAGCACGTATTCTGCGGCAAGCAGATAGTAGAAATCGCGACGCAGTGTGCTGTGTGCATCTTCAATGAAGGTTACGACCCAATTTTAAAAATTTTGGAGACGATGGGATGCACGATAGGGCCGAGGGCCGCAGATTTCGCCGCTAAGTACAAGAATGCGCGCATCACCCAAGCAAACCGCCGGGCGTCCCTGGATAGCAAAGAGGCGAGGACAGCTCGTCGGACTGAACAATCCATTGAGCACGATCTTTTCGAAGAAGCAGAAGGGATATTGTATGGACCTGGCATCGCTGATTGACCGTAAGTAAACGATTTACCTAAAATTTCCTCACTTGAAACTTTGAAC
This sequence comes from Neodiprion lecontei, assembly GCF_021901455.1. Classification (NCBI taxonomy): domain Eukaryota; kingdom Metazoa; phylum Arthropoda; class Insecta; order Hymenoptera; family Diprionidae; genus Neodiprion; species Neodiprion lecontei. The sequence continues at coordinate 12,634,685 of NC_060266.1, read as the reverse complement.
GCGTTTTTCTCGAAACAGCATTTTTCAAAACGGTGTCCAACTTGGAGGGCAGAGTTTTAAAGCTATCGAGTTGAATTTTTTACACAATATACTTAACGTTATCGTTTATCGTGCTATGGAAGCTTTTTTTGTTTTTTTGACATCTTCCTATTTTTTTGTAAAAAAAACTGCCAAAAAAAATGCTAAAATCGATACTTTTTGTTCAAACCGGCGCCATTTTTGCAAAAAAAAAAAAAGAAAAAAGCCTCCATAGCACGAAAGCCAATTATATACCGATCAATAATCTTTTTGTGTTTTTTGTTTCAGATCAAAATTGTGACCCCCAACGTGGACACCACATCCAAGTGCATTTTCTGCAACAATTGTTTCATCATTTTTATAGATATTAATTAATAAATAAATCGATCTTTAAAAAATTGTTTTGTATTCTTCAATACCCAATTACTATACAAAAAAAAACCAGACCGATTAGATTATTTTTTCTTTAAAAAAAAAAATCGCGAAAAACAGCGATTTTTCGGGCTGTCACACTGGAAAGCTCCCTTAAGATATTGCATGATAAACAATACGATACATCGACATCTAATGAATTTATCATTGATAATAATTTTATTTCACGCAGTAATCCAGGCTGCATTACTTTTGCGGTAGGTAATCGGTTTATGTGATCATGAGAGAGTTAACTATAGAGAGTATAATCAACGATAAATACGAGCATAACCAATCATAAAGTTATTCTCTACGATATTGTTACCGATGTCACAAACTAGATCAATCTGTGGCTACATGTGCGATACTTAGGGTTTTCGGAGTTCCACGGGTTAACTAACTCAATTATTATAGATAAGATATTAAAGGTAAATTGAGATATTCACACTAAATGCAGTGTTAAGATAATTATAAGACACAAATGATGCTACATAAGCGTAAGCGTAAAAATCGTGCGAGACACGTTAGGAGAAATTACAATATTAGACAAAATAGTGATATTGAATAAGGAATTGCGGTATTGGATACAAAGAGATTGGCAAATTAGACATAAAAAATGAGCTACAAGTAGCAAAACAAAGGCAAGGCAAGAGAAAATCACATGATTAAGTACTAAAGTGCGAGGAGGAGATGAAAAATTTCTGGTAATAATTCTCACTTAAACCGTTAGAGAATCAGCTACACTTGAAATTCGAAGTTACTAGCAATTGCCATTAAGATTAAAGAGGCTAGCTTGTCATGGAGTTACTTGCGGTAAAGAGAGTATCAAGTCATAGGCCAATCAATAGAACAGAAAATGAGTAATTCTGTGACAAAAATACTATTAAGATACCGGCTGTGCCATTACACGAAAGATAGTCCCTAGCAATATTCTGTTATGAACTCTACTCGGAACTATCATTCAATAATTCTTTATAAGCATTTGAAAGCAAAAAATCGTCTTTTTTTGTTTTTTGGCTTGTAAATTCAAAACTAACAAAGCAATCTTGATGCTCTGGATAAGCAAATTGTAGAGAATCAAAAGGCGAAAAAAATTAGCACTGAAATAACTCGATCACATTATTATTAACGAAGAAAAACTGGAAGATGAGCGTTTTTTCAAAAATTGATCAAGTCGTCATTTTTAGGTTGTATCGCAGGCTCTCAGCGAGATAGGCTGGCAGATACGAGGAAGTGCGTATACAGAATGAGTCTTTTGCAGCATTTAACGCAAAATAAGAATACACGTTTTGTAGTACTATACTTCTATCTAAATCTGTCTGGAAAATTGAAATCGAAAACTTTGGACGCATCGAGGCAAGCTGCAAGATAGTGCATCAAAAGTTGGAGTTGCGGGATTTGGGTCGGTGAAAGAGAGTTTCAATATGTGAATAGTGCGAGCCTTTATTTAGTGGTGTCTAGTTTGCTGGTTCGAGACGGACTGACCACCTCTCTCAATACATCGGCTGAGTAGTCTATACAATCAGTCATTCGCCTACATACGCAGGTATCTCACGGATACCGCATCCTCCCTTGCTTAATTATAGGCTCCCCATGGGTATGCATATATACATACATACGCATGCACACAGGAAATTACTTGCAATATATCGTATCTCTGTCTCTCTCTCTCTCTTGCAGTTGGTCTGCGTAAGCCACCTGGGCTCGTACCTTATTCTCTACTATTTCTTATCTCATCACTTTCTATTTCTTATTGCAAGTAACTTCGTGACTGGTTGACGCTTACTTACGCATTGTTAGTAACTATTGCTTTATTTTATTATCTCTCTCTTCTAGAATACCCAAATATCTAATATCGCTGTATAGCAGCGTGTTCTGTTAAGTTATCAATTTTTACCTTAGCTATTGAGCATTACTATTTTGTTATACTTTTTCTGATTAATTCATAACTGTTTCTTTACCTATTATCTTTGATTGATTTATCTTAGTGAGTGTACCGCGTGAGCGATCTTACATCGCCGCGCGGTCTCATCCGTCGTTCTTTTGACTTTGGAGTATTGCGCCGTATCGAATAACATCTTTTTCATTATTTTCTTCACTAATACCGCTGATCGTAGTTGTCCGTAGTCTCTTTGGTTTGTCGTATGTTGCGTACTAATTCTCTTGAGTATTAATTTATCGTTATAATTATTAGTATAATTATTATTTGCCTTAATCCCGAAATTATCTTTTACCGTACCGAATATTATCTCTCTTTCTTCTCGCACTTACCGCAAACCAGAGACTACGTATTATCTGTTAGTTTCTATATTTTATAATAATTCTCTACTTGACCTGTTTCTTTGAATTTACCTCGTAATTAATAATTCCCTGACTCTGTTATATCTCTGATAATTCTGGTAACGTGATAACTATTACAATTTTTGTATTTCGCATGTTTCTTATAATCGCTTCTCATAATTTACGGCTTTCTTGATCAATGCTTAATTTAAGTACCGTATATCTTTCGCTGTTCTGCCCATTCATTATAAAACCGTTTTATAATAACTTATTTTCTATATCGCTAGTCAAATCTTATAACCTACTTGTTATTGCTTTCTTGAATACGCTTGGATCTGCGGAGAACAATGTCCGTGGGTATAATTGATTTATCAGCTAGTGGCTGTTTCTCTAATTGCGAGCTACGCGCTAATATTTGATTAACATGTCTTTTCCAGGTTTGATCTCCAACTTGTACATCATACGTTACACCTGGCATAATTTCGTTTGCAATTACTCCTGGTGCCTACGACTCCTTCGCTCCCCTGTAATCTTTAGCCATAACCGCGTCTCCCACCCTGAACTTGACTATACGAGCCCCACGATGGTTTTTGATCTGTCGTGTTTGGTGTGTATGAATGATTTCGCTTGTAAGCGGTGGTCTGAGTAACGAAAATCGAGTTCTTAATTCTCTGCCAAAAATTAACTTAGCCGGTGTTTATTGGGTGGCGGCGTGTGGAGTGGTTCGATAATCAAATAAAAATATGCGTATTGCTTCCTGTATAGTGGCTCCCGACTTAGCAATGCATATAACTTGACTTTTGAACATATCGACAAAATTTTCTGCCGCCCCGTTTGTTGCAGGATGCTGAGGGGAGGCTGAGGTACTATGCTTTCTTTCTCGTTTTTGAACAAATTGTTTGAACGCGTTTCCTGTGAAAGTTGCAAAATTGTCCGACACCAAGTGTGCTGGAAGTCCAAAACGCGTAAAACTATCTTCAAAAACTGTTATTGTCGCGGTTTCACTCATGTTTTTCATCACGAAAGATTCCGGCCACTTCGAGTGACTGTCCAAGATTACTAATACCGTTTGGTCGAGTATCAGACCTGAAAAATTGGCGTGAATTCTATGCCACGGTGTTGTGAGAGGTATCTTGGGGGGGTTTTTCTCGATTCTACGCAGGGCAGACATTTCTGCGTTATCTCCTCTATCTCGCGGTCCAATCCCGGCCACCAAACAAACGATCTGGCCAAAGTCTTCATTTTGGTAGTACCAAAATGACTGTGATGCAGCTCGTGTAAAACTATTGGACGAATTGACGTTGGTATAATTATTCGATGACTCCACAATAAACAATTTTTATCGACCGATAATGTATCTCTCTTTTCCCAAAAGGGGCGCATTTTATTGTCCTCGGGTGGCTTCTCAGGCCACCCGTCGATGTAACAACGAACCGCATTATTCAGAAGAGCCTCTCTACTGGTTTCACGTATCACCACCTTCCAGTTAAGCGTCACAAAATCATAATCTTTTATTTGATTCAAGTATGTGTAATTTATTACTTCAGAAATCTGTTCATTTTCTATGTTTTCTTTCGTTTGAGCATTTTCAACTGGAAGGTGGCTCAACCAATCGGCGTAATTGTTTTTACCTCGAATGTATTTTATCGTGTAACGGAAAGTTGAGACAAAAACTCCCCATCTCTAAAACCGTGCGGCGACAATTTCGGTAATTTGCTTATTTGCATCAAGAATTCGCGCGATTGCTAGATTATCTGTTTGTAATGTAAACTCAAATCCATATAAATATTCAAACAATTTTTTTATGCCGAAAATTATTGCCAAACCTTCTTTGTCCAGCTGTAAATAGTTTTTCTTGGAAGCAGTTGATGTTCGACTCCCGAAACAAACCGGTCGATCCAGTTCATCGTGAATTCTGGGCGAAAGTACGGTACTTACACCATATGGTGACGCATCGGTGGTTACTATTATCGGTTTCTCCGGGTCAAAATGCATCAACATTTTCTCTGATGTTAATTCCCACTTGATATTATTGAATGCCTCTTCACACTGCGAGGTCCGCTTGAACTTTCCGTTTTCTGAACAGGTATATAATGAGGAAGAGGGTCCCTGGCGTATGGCTACGTGCCTGAGGCCTGAGCTAAGGGAGCGTGAGGGAGGGAGACGCGAGCGGCAGTCGGACTGCGGGCCTCGGATCGTAAGGACGTTACCACCCATGAGATACTGAATGCTATATGTACTCGTATACATAACAAATTTCGTGAATTTGTCATTTTCATAACTAACCGTTAAATGAACTGAAATATATTCTAAACACACCCATGACATCCATGAATCCCACATATGGGGGCTCAACCGAGATCGTGGAGTCAAAGTGGAAATATCGGTAAACAAAAGTCGAAACATAGTACGTAGTGCGGTTGCTAAGTCGCGTAAAACTCTGAAGATCGTAATCAAGTCGAACAATTTTCGGTCGTTAAACCGCATAATTTCAAGAGTAATACCAGTCGTGAAACAGTTGTGGTGACACGTGCAAAAATGGTTATAGAAAATTCCCCAACGAACAAAAGAGATAAGGAGGAAAAGGCAAGCCGAGAACAGGTGAGCGAAGCGTCAAAGATGGCAGAAGGCGTCACAAAGGAGCAGGCGAGGAAGGACGAAGCCGGGCCAGACGAACGTGGCAAAGATGGCGCTAGAGCAAGGAGCGTGTGGACAGAACGTCCACGGGTGCAATCAAGAAAGTTCACGCACCTCCGCAGCCGGTAGAGAAGGTAACTGTAGCTCAGCTCAGACGACAACTGCAGGAACTGAACTTACCGACGACGGGTAAGAAGGAGGAACTGGAGCACCGACTAAGGAGTATCAGGATAGCACAACAGAGAAAGATTCCAGTTATGACGAATCCGATGAACAGGCGGTCGTGAGGAACAGCTCCGAAGAGGCGGACGCAAGCAGCTAAGATAGAAGTGAGGATGAAGGTGAGCGTGATCACGATCGCGACGCGGAAATCGATCACGAGCCTCGAAACGAACGCATCGTTGTGCCGCAAGGGAACATGCGCGCGGACTCCAGGCATCTGCGCGGTATCGCGAGCATGTTCACGATAAAAGACGTCGAAGGGAATATGTCACTTTTTCCGGGAGATGACAAAATGCAAGTTGAAAAGTGGGTCGAAGAATTCGAGGATACGAGTGCGTTGTTAGAGTGGAACGATTTACAAAAAGTAATCTACGCAAAAAAACTATTACGCGATTCAGCGAAACAATACATCGCGCTACAAAAGGGCATTAAGACGTGGAAAGTGATGAAACGGAAGCTCGTGCGCGAGTTTGAAACGAAACTCAACAGTGCTACCATACACTCACAGTTGGTGGAGCGTAAAAGACTAGCCAATGAGACGCCGCGACAATACGTGTACGCCATGAACACGATAGCCAATCAGGGTCTAGCGAAGGAAGAAGCATTGATTCAATATATAATCGATGGAATAGCAGACGACGAAAACAGTAAGTTCATCCTCTACAGTTCGGGTACGATTGCCGAGTCAAGATAAAACCTCGAATGTTACGATCGTATGAAAGAGAGATCTGACAAAAAGCCACGAAAGAAACAGACGAAAAGCAAACCGAAAAAACCAGGAAAGGGTGAAAAGAGAACCAAGTAAACCAACGATAAGGAGTCACGATGTTTCGGGTGCGGTTCGAGCGAACACGTTGCGCGGGACTGTCCTGACAAGGATAAGGGCCCGAAGTGTTTTAGGTGCAATCAGTTTGGACACATCGCCCCGAAGTGCGATGAACCCGAGAAGACGACGGCGAAGAAGGACATCAAAACAAACACAGTGAATGTGATCAAGCAGTTGGCGACGGACGACGAGGTTATCGTAGTGATAAATAAAGTACGGGTACGATCAATGATAGATACGGGTACGGATCGAAGGATGATTCGACGCAGCGAATATGAGCGGATAGGTAGTCCGGGCTACGACCGACGACAAGTACGTTCCAGGGTTTCGAAAATGCATTGGTTAAGCCCGACGGAGTACTTCAGTTGGACATGGTGATCCACGGTGAGACGTGCAGTGCCGAGGCGTACGTAGTACCCGACTCGGCGATGAGTCACGCGATGTTACTTGGCAAGGAGCTGACGAGACAAATGGAAGTAAACATTCGAGGCGGTCACGTTACGATAAAGAAACTGACAAGGGCAGAAGATGAGAGAAAGGGTGTCGCGAAAGAAGACGACGAGGGAGGGAGCTGCAATCGCGACCCGTTGCGCGAACTACCATTACCAGACTGTAGTGAAGTGAATTCGGTGGACGTTATTGAACGATATCGCGAAGAAATCGAAGGCCTTATTGAAAGCCATACGCCGCGGAAAGACGTGCAGACGGACGTAGGAACGAAAATAGTGCTGCCAGACGAAGTGCCTATTTGCCTGAGGCTGCGACGATTGGCAATTAAAGAAAAAGAAATTCTAGACAAGCAGATCGACGAATGGCTCGGCGAGGGAATCATTCAGCGAAGCAAGAGCAAATATTCTAGTCCGGTCGTAATCGTATAAAAAAAAAAAAACGGTGAACATAAGGTGTGCATCGACTATAGACAGTTGAACAAAAAGATGACAAAGGATCGGTTCCCAATGCCGCTGATCGATGACCGTATCGGCGCGCTCGCGAACGTTCGGGGATTTTCGGTATCAGATCTGAAGAACGGGTTCTTCCATGTGCCGGTATCCGCGGAAAGTCGGAAGTACACGTCGTTTGTGACTCCGGATGGACAATTCGAGTTTTTGAAAACGCCGTTCGGGCTGTGCAATAGTCCGACATCGTTTCTACGATTTATCGGTGAAGTGTTTCACGATCTCAGCCGACGGAATGTGGTGTTCACGTACGTAGATGATTTCATCGTACCCGGTCGCGACGAAGACGAAGCGCTAGCCAACCTTAAGGAGACACTCGCGGTCACCGCTGATAAGGGGCTAGCGATCAATTGGAAAAAGTCTGTATTTTTACAAAGACGCGTTGAATATCTCGGTCACGTGATCGAGAACGGCAACGTCAACCCTTCTTCGTCAAAGATCAAAGCAGTGAAGGACTTCCCACCGCCGAAGTCGAAAAAAGCGTTACAGAGTTTTCTCGGTCTAACGGGGTACTTCCGGTAATTCATTCGCGATTATGCCAAAATCGCAAAACCGTTATCCGAAATATTGAAAAACAATCAGAGGTTCCGTTACGGCACAGAAAAGGAACGAGCTTTCGAACGACTGAAACAGATGTTGACTACTGAACCGATATTACGGATCTACCGACCAAACGCAGTGACGGAGTTGCATATGGATGCGAGCATAGAGGGCTACGGAACTGCTCTCTTGCAAAAGGACGACGGTGAAGATCGTTTTCACGTTGTATATTTCATGAGTCGCAAAACGTCCGACGCCGAAAGGAATTTGCACTCATACGAACTTGAGACTCTCGCGGTGGTGCAAGCTGTGAAAAAGTTTCGAGTGTACCTACTCGGTGTGAAATTTAAACTAGTTACTGACTGCTCGGCTTTGCAAAAGACGCTAGGCAAGATGGATATTTCTCCGAAGGTCGCAAGATGAGCTTTAATGCTCGAAGAGTTCGAGTACGAGGTTGAGCACCGCGCGGGGACGCGCCTCAAACACGTCGACGCGCTCAGTCGAAGACAAAATCACGGCAATGATCCGGAGGGAACAGGAAGGCGAAGAGAGGTTGCGGATAATTAAACAAATTTTGGAGAAGGAGCCATACGAGGATTATATATGTGAAAATGGGATCCTGATGAAGAGAGCGGGGGAGAAAAACGTAGTCGTGTTGCCGACGAGCATGCAGCAGGACGTAATACGTCAGTCACATGAGAATGGGCATTTCAGCATCAAGAAGATGCTCGAAGGCATCAAATCGGAGTGCTATATCCCAAAATCAACCGAAAAACTGGAGCGGTACGTCGGCTGCTGTGTGCCGTGTGTATTGGCCGAAGGAAAGCGCGGCAAGAATGAAGGAGGGCTTATGTCCATTCCGAAGGGCGACGTGCCCTTGTCTACGTACCATGTTGACCATCTTGGGCCGATGACGGCGACGTCAAAGTTGTACAAATATCTGTTCGTTGTTGTCGACGGCTTCACAAAATTCGAGTGGATATACCCAACGAAGACAACCAATACGAAGGAAGTACTGGACAGACTGAAGACGCAACAGAGGATCTTCGGAAACCCGCAGCGTATCGTCAGTGACCGCGGTTCAGCGTTCACCTCGAATGATTTTAAAGATTATTGTACGGAAGAGAATATCGAACACCTAATGATAACAACAGGGGTACCAAGGGGGAACGGTCAAGTCGAGCGCATCAATCGAATAATTATTCCGGTCCTTACAAAGCTTGCGCGTGAATGTCCGGACAAGTGGTACCGTCACGTTGATAAGGTCCAGAGTGCAATAAATAGCACTTACCAAAGGAGCGTAGAAACCACTCCCTTCGAAGTGCTCTGCGGGGTGAAGATGCGACAAAAGGAGGATACCGAATTGCTGCTAGAAAAGGAAGCTGTATCGCTGTTCGACGAGGAACGGAAAGCGTTACGCGCTGTTGCAAAAGAGAATATCGCCAAAATTCAGCGATCTATGATCGAAACCGCAAACCGGCCACCCAGTACAAGGTTGGTGATTTGGTGGCCATCAAGAGGACGCAGTATGGGCCGGGACTAAAAATAAAAAATTATCTCGGGCCATATCAAATATCGCAGGTCAAGGGCAATGACCGCTATGGGATGATTCGGGGTACCGATGGGGAAGGTCCTCAAATCACGACGTCAGCGGCAGACCAAATGGAACCGTTCGGAGTTTATTCTCCGGAGGCCGGAGAATCGTCAGGAATGGCCGAATTAGGGAGTGGGTCCCCGGCCTGTGGCTACGTGCCTGAGGCCCGAGCTACGGGAGCGTGAGGGAGGGAGACGCGAGCGGCAGTCAGACCGCGGGCCTCGGATCATAAAGACATTACCACCCATGAGATACTGAATGCTATATGTATACATAACGAATTTCGTGAATTTGTCATATTCATAACCAACCGTTAAATAAACCGAAATATATTCTAAACACACCCATGACATCCATGCATCCTACAATAACGGATGTAGTTTTACCGCTAAGTTTTCGATAAATCGTGCGTAGTAGATAGAACCAATAGAACTGCGAAGTTGCGAGACATCCTGCGGACGCGGTGCATTTCTGACGCTTCCAATTTTGTCTTCTAACAAATAAATTCCGTTTTCATCGATTTCAAACCCTAAGTACTTTACTTCTGGCTGTGAAAGTTGATATTTTCCAAACTTGATTCTAAGACCTGCGTCATTTAAGTGTCTCAATACTTCTTGCAGTCTCGCAAGATGCTCTTTGAACTTTGGCGCTGTTATTAATATGTCGTCAATAAAAATAACGACACCCTCTATTCCCAACAGCAATTCTTGCATTTTTCGTTGGAACGAACCTGGACCCGTTGAAATGTCATACGGCAATCGCAGATACTTAAACAGTCCCAAATGTATGCTTATAACCACGTATTTCTGAGATTCCTCGTCCAGAGGCAATTTTTGGTACGCTTGTCGTAAGTCAAGTTTAGTGAATTGGGCACCTCCTCTGACGATCTCAAACACCCACTACATACGAGGCAGAGGAAAATGATCTACGCACAAGTATTTATTCAATGTGACCTTAAAATTCCACACAAACGTATCGCGCCTTCGTCTTTCTATATTGGTACGACGGGTCTGCCCCATTATCTATACTCGACTGGAACGATTATTTTATCATCAACCAATCTTTCAATGTCATTCTCAACTTTTCCTGTCATAGCCAATGGGATCTTAGGTGGTTGCAAAAATTCAGGCGTTGTGCCTGGCTGTAATTTTAATTTCAAGTTACCTTTCGTAAACGCTCCAAATCTGGGTGCAACCACTCCTGGAAACGCATTCTTTAGTTTTGCAATTTCTTTTTCAACATTTGGTTCCAGATTAAACATATTATCTATGTTCATCTTCTGTCTTTCGTAATTTTCGAACTTCATAGTCCACATGCCTAATTTTTGCAACCAATTTCAACCTGAAAGTGGGCATCCTCCTCCATTAATTACATACAGACTCAATTACGCGGTTCTGCCTTCGGTACCTTTTTTACGTATACTTTAATTATGCCAATGGCGGAAACCTGTTTGTTATAAGATTGGAGGAGAATCCCTGTCGGTTTAAGTGGTACACAATCGAAATATTTTTTATAATACGCTTCGGAGATGGATGAAATTGCCGCACCGGTGTCTACTTGTATTATCAATTGTTTATCATTTACAATTAGTATTTCCGTGTGAGGTTCTACCATCTCCGGCGTTTCCGCGCTTACATCATTTATAATATTCACTGCACTCTGCAGTAAGTCACTGGTAAATCTCGATAGTTCCGAATCATCGGAATTCTCGGATTGATCGGATTGCTCTGATTAATCTGAATCTTCATTATCAACGTTTACAAAGTTTTGCGAAGTAAATCTACTTTTATAATTTTTACACACTTTATATATACATATATATATATATATATATATATATATATGCCCTTTTTGGCCGCATTCGCTACAAAATTTATTTTTCAATGAACATTCTGATCTTACGTGATTATCCTTTCCGCAGCAGAAACATTCGTTTATAGTTCTAGCTCTACCTTGTTTATTCTGCGTGGATGCGTGCTTGCCTAACTTCTGTGTGGTTCTTGATGTGTCCTTACTCTGTCTTCCGAAGATCACATGTAGACTGTTTTCGTTTGATGGTTGAGTGTGCGTCATGATGTTGCTTCCCACTCCACTGACCTTAGCATCCGCTATCTCAATCGTTTTGGCCATTTCGACCAACTCTGCCTGTGATAATTTTGATGAATTCATTAATTCATATTGCATCAATTTGCCGTTCACGCCAGAGATTAGTTGATCTTTGATATGACTTTCTATCTCTGTGCTCGCAAATTTGCATTCGTGCGCCATCGTTCTCAGTGAGACAACATAATTTTGGATCGTCACCCCTGGTTTTTGTTTACGTTCCCTAAACGCGTAACAGTGTAAGTGTTCGTTTACACGTATGTAGTGGTCTCCTAGCTTTTGTACTAAATCCTTGTATTTCATAGATAACGGCTTTTGATCACATGGCGCTCTCAAATCTTTAAACACGGCTGTCGATAACCTTGTCAATAGTAGAGCTGTTATCTTTTCTTCAGCTACATCGTTTAGTTCGATGAAGGCATCGAGCTGTTCTTCGAATAATGACCAGTTACCACCTTTTTGAAATAGTTGTATTTGACTTGAATACTCTGCCATTTCGTCGCTGTTTTTCTCGATTTTTTTTTCATGTATTTTCAACTACAGAAATTTTTGAACTTTTGCCTACGTCTTTTTTCGAAGGCTGTTTCGATTTTACGAACGTAGCTAACGTCTTCCTTAACTCATCAATGGAAGTTGTACTGGATCCTTCTAGTCCGTATTGTGCACAAATTTTTAGCAACGACTCTTCATTTAGTCCATACACCCACTTTGTTGTTCTGGATTCCACTTTCTTTTTTACATCTCCAATGTTCAGTCCACTCATTCATTTCCAACCCGCTTGCCTTTATTTCGACGTATATTGGTCAGCAATTGCGCACCCGTTAATTTCCGCGGTGAACACTGCTTTAATTTTCGTACCTATCATTTATTTTACACGCAATCAATTTATGTCCAATATCCTCGTCGCCACTGTTGGAGTTACGAGATTTGGGTCGGTGAAAGAGAGTTTCAGTATGTAAATAGTGCGAGCCTTTATTTAGTGGTGTCTAGTTTGCTGCTTCGCGACGGACTGACCCCCTCTCTCAATACATCGGCTTAATAGTCTATACAATCAGCCATTCGTCTACATACGCAGGTACCTCACAGATACCGCATATTCCAATTGCTATTCTGCAAAAACCAATTATCCGACAGCACCTGAGTCGTGCACACACAAAGTACCAATCAGTCACTACTATCCTGCGGAAAGCTTATACCACATGTTGAAAAATGGCAGCGTCATTAATTTTCAATAAAAAACGCAGATTGTTAATGTTTTTTCTTCGTTAATAATGACCCGATCGAGTCCTTCCAGCGCTTATTTTCTTCGTCTTTTGACTCTTTACAATTCGTTCATTCAGAGCGTAAACTGCTTCGTCGGTTTTGAATTTAACAGAATATAACTACGGTCTGTCTTTCGTTTGATGGCAGAGTCGGTATCATAATAGTATTTTTGTCACGCAAAAATCTCTATTGATTGGCCTATGAACTGTTAGATTTCGGTTCACCGGGTATCGATTATATTGATACATGTAGAACTTGAATGTAAACTCTCAAAATGTACAAACGTATAAACCATGATAGATATCAAAGTTTGTCGTGAGAGGCAAGAAATATGCGATAATATTTTCGTGAGATGAACCAAAGGCATCTCTTCACGGTAGAAGATGTTGTGTCGGCTCACGCGCTTTGTTGAACTTCTTTTAATGCACTTCGTCCGATCGCCAACCGCCAATCTGAATGTTCGGTAGTAGAATAAAATCGCATTATACTTTTCTTAGTGATAAAAGATCTGTGATGTATATTTCAAGGGTAAATAAAAATAGGTTATAATTAGAAATAAATTACTTCATCGTTCTTATCTTGCTGTAGCATTTGCTGAAAGCATCAATTCCGATCATTTATAGGTTTTGGAAATTCAGAAGATTTCAAACTATCATTTAATTGAATTGTTGCAGGTAAAGAGAAATACAAGAGCATAGTAAAATTAAAAAAAATTATATTTAAATTATTCTTGGAGAAAATATATTAACGCCACTGTATTCAGCAGATAACCGATTCACGTCTAATAATTACGAGCTTCCTCACATTATTGTTGCGAGGAGGTACCATGGCTTAGCATGAGCGGAAAGAAGCGTATGGTAAATTGTATATCTGAATTTAGCAGTTTCCATTCATCCGATTGCCTCTTCATCACCAAATACGATCGTGCATTCCCCTTTCGTGCACTTGAGCGCTTGAACAATTTTGATTCAACAAAAAAATCCGCAATCCAACGTTTGGAAAATATTAAGGGACAACACCACTGTGACGGCTTCAAAAAATTGATTTTTTTAAAACCATCTAGAAAAATCTAGAATACATTTAAGAATAGAATGCCGTTGGTCCCAGGTCGAAAAAATAATTATTTTGGGAGATATTAAATATTTTGTGGAGCGATGTAGCGCTCCGTGACGCTCGGGGTCCCGCGCCACCGCAGCAAGCGGTAATATTTCTGAATATCGCCATAAGCCGCCTCTTCCTAAGGAAGTATTGCAGGCAATTACGCCAGTGTATGAAAATTTGAGCAGAGACGATTTGCTGGAGCGTTGTTTGGGCGGCTTTACGCAAAACAATAACGAAAGCTACAACAAATCACTTTGGGCTATAGCCCCCAAGTGTCAGTCCGGGAGCAAAAGAATCGTCGATATTGCCGCTGATATCGCGATATTATTATTCAACGATGGCCTGAGAAACCTGATGAAAGTTATGGAGACGTTGGGGGTAACCATCGGCCCGAATTGTTTCAATTTTTGCGTTGAAACCGACGCAATGCGGATCAAGCAGGTGGAGCGCTCGCTCACGGAGGCTGCAAAAGAGGCAAGAAGAGCTTGTACGAGAAAAGATGCTGGGGACCTCGATTTGCTTCTTGAAGGCCAGATGTATGGTGCCGGAATCGCTGATTAGGTAAAAAATTTTTTTTCCAATTTATCACATAAATTGAGGGATCGTTTCAGTTTGAAATTTTCAAAAAATCGATTTTTTTTTATGCATTATCGGACTTCAATAAACATTCTCTGAAATTTTCAAATCGAAATTCATAGAAAATTTTCTACAGATTGATAATCTTTTTGAAATTTTTGTTTCGGATCAAAATTGCGGCCGCAATAGTGGTCACCGTGCAGGATCTTTTTCTTTGCGTGTCATTACCACAATTCATTTAACTGTTATAAACTTATTAAATAAACGTAACAAAAATCATTTCGTAATCGTCATGAATGTATTTGGTTATGAAAAAAAAAACCGGACCGAATAGTTTATTTTAACATTAAAAAAACAAATCGAGAAAATCAGTGATTTTTTGAAGGGCCACACTGCTGAGACGATCACACAAACTCCAAACTTTAAACGCGTTTTTCTCAGAACCACTTTTTTGAGTGCGGCGCGCAGTAGAACTCGAGCAATTTTTATCCGATCGTCTTCAAATTTGGACTGCATCTATAAAACTAGATTATCTAAAGAAGTACACAGAATTTTTTCGATACCTCAATAAATAAAAAAATTATAGCCTTTTTTCGACGAGAAATTTTGCTCGAAAACCGACCTTGAATTTCAGAAGCGTGCCTAATTTTCAAAAATCAATATTTTTTCAAATCCCTGTGTACTTCTCTTCAAAATATCATATTATTAACGAAAACACTCGGTATTTTTTTTCAGATCGACTTTGAAGATAGTTCTGCTGCGTGCCGCGAATCATTGCAGAGGCAACAGCACCTGACGCGGGAGCTTCCCCAGCGCCACCATGGGGCGTGAAGAATGAATAAATTTTTTCTATGTATCTTTAACCCTTCAGAACATGGGTGTTTTGACTGCCATTATTTACTTTGGCCATGAGAAAAAATCTCATGGCTTCTGCGCATGCGCTCAGTATATTTTAAATACAGCTTTCTTAATAAAATATCATTTATTTATAATTTTCAATGTTTTTTAAGGTGAAATAATTGCTCAAATTTATTATTAAAGTAATGTCAATTAAATATTCACAATGCAAAATAACTTAGATCTAAGTACTCATAAAATGTATTTGTCAGGGTTATATATAAAACAAAAATATTGACTTACGTTTATTTAACAACTTTTAATAATATTCATTTAATGAATATCAACAATTAAATTATAAATTTTACATTTTTGAAAGCAGATAACACAGCACAACATTGCACAATTATTCCTTAGGTATATGTATCATGTAAACAAGTATGGCGGACGCATACTACGGAACGACCCGAACTAGGCCGAAAAGAAACGGAAGCTAAAATCTCTCACCCTTTAATACTCTGGCCATGAGAAAAAATCTCATGTTCTCCAAAAAATTATTTTTTTTCGCAATTTTGATTTAAAAAAAAAACAGTTTTTAGTGAATGTGTATCTAGAAAACTAAATTATAGGAAGATACAAAAATTTTCAAGTAGTCTTTCCATTTGAATTTTAAAAGATATTTGAGATCTACGTTGAGCATGAGAGAAAATCTCATAACCCATGTCCTGAAGGGTTAATAAACAACAAACAAAACAAAAAAAAAATTTTAGAATATCTCTTTTTTTTCCCACAAAAAAATTCTTGAAAAACGGCAGAAAAACAGGGGGCCACAGTGGTGTTGTCCCTTAAGGAAGGTATTCAGTAGTATAGCAAGGCCGGTTCTGCGTAGAAACTCATTCTTTACCGGCAAACCCAGACGTAAGCCCTTAAGGTGCCGCTGACCTGGCATGTTATATATATATATATTTCGTGACGTCAGAAGCGGGGAAATCGCCTGCACAAATCCTGATAAAACGGGGGTACGAATCTGACTGGGAAAATTTTCAAAACTTAGCTTGAATAAAATTGTACGTCTGTATCTCAGTCACTACTATCGCAGATCACTGATAACGTTTAATAAAAATAATGAAGAACTCAATAAAATCAGGTCGCGTCAAACATGGCCGATCGGGCTAGCGACTTGTTGAATATTCACCGCTTGTACGATATCAGAATTTCTTTCACTTTTTCCAGGGAGATACCGACGTACAAAAACACACACTAGTCTAGTCGATAAGCTCAAAATGGTCTAAAATAGCGATACTGCTCTTAAAATTACGTGCGATAGCTCATTGGTTTCGGAATGACGCCTAGACAAATGGACTAAAAAATTTTATCAGCACATAAAAAATTGCAAAAGTTAAGGACAATTAAAGATGAAAAAAAAGGCATTTCGTTTCTCGCCAATACCTCATAGACTATTCATATTGCTGAAATTTTAAAAAAAGATTCTTAAAGAGGAGGAAATTTCCAATAAAAAACTTCTAGCTGCCGGAACTTTATCTCCATTATTTATAATTTTAATTTAACGCTGAAAATGGGTCTCTGCGCTTCGTTTTTGGTCGCGCACGCGGCGTCAAAAGCAAGTACGACGGGTTGATTAATTTTTTTACGGTATTGAATATTTTTAAAAATTTGAAAAAATTATGGTGTATTTTGAACACTTCAAAAAATTTATCCCCGTTGGAAATTTCACCTAAAGTTAATTTTTCAACAAGTTAAACGATTGTTAAGTAACAAAATTTTCTCCAACTTTCGTCTCCATTGTGAATGAAAAAAAATGTTTCAATAATTGTCGCAAAAATATTTCGCTTGGTGGAGCTTTTCTTATATACATACTCAACAATATATCGCCATAAAAGTTGAAGAAATATTCATACTTTGTTTATAATAATTTTTGTACTCGAACAAAAAATGAAAAATCCAAGTTTTACTGTTGAAAAAAATTTTTTTTTTCTTAATCATGATATTGTTACGTCCAGCATACCATTTCTCTCCATTTTTCCTACTCGCTAACTTTCGCACAGTTCTTACATGAATCTCATGGTCTCTGTCCTGTCCTCTTATTTCTACGTAGTCTGACGCTATTCACTATCGCGCTTACTCATCAAATTCTATTCCCTACTTCTAGCATTTTCACACCTTTTCTGCACCCGTACGTTTCAAGTCTCGAGCGACACTCCTATTCTAACTCTCGACAACTCCACATCTAGACTTCTTATATATCTTTCGCACAACACAATTCATTCCTACCGATATCTAAACTTTTACGCAATAAACATATAAGCGATATATCAAACATACTCAAGTTTATTCAATCCTCATCCTGATTTCCGGGTGACCAGAAACGTAATGGCGAAGCCAACCAGGTTACTCCTTCCGCTCAGGAGTAAACTCTACTGACGGACGTAACAATATTATCGTTTTTTTATCAATACAAGATATCAATTGATTTGCAAAAAAAATTTTTTCCGCCATTTGTTCATAAATTTTTTACCAACAAATTGATTATACGAATATTTTTTCAAAATTTTTTTTCACAACCGTATTATATTAAAAATACGATGATTTGAAAAAAAACTTTTTTTCTTAACAACAATTTTTACTTGTTTATAATCGTTTTTTTTATATTTCTATTGTTTGAATAATTAGTTGAGAAATTATTTTTCATCTAAAAATCATAATTGACAGTCCTCTATAAAGTAACAAAAAAATAAATTTTTTTTATCAACAATTCCATTGTTTAATAACTTATCAATTTGTTATAAACAAATTTTTAACTTTGTTGTATTTTTTTTCTCAAACTTATAAAAATTACAAAAACAACCATATATGTATAACAAAGTATGAAAAAAATTTTTTTTCAATCTTTTATTGTAATTTTGAAAAACACGTGCTACAAAAGTTGCAACGGCTGCTTCATTTGTCTACTGAAAAACTAATATAACTTTTAAACTATAACAGATACAGAAACAAACATTCTGGTCGATTTTATGAAGGATTAAACGATCTTTTGAATGAGTTATTAAAAAAAATTTTAGTTATTGTAAATCTGTTGTTATGCGCATTTGTTTATAATAACTAATGTTTTTTTCGATGTTTTTAGAACTTTTATGACTTCTAACTTTCAAAATAATGCAGATACGGCTATAGACCTTCAAGGCAATTCTGTTCAGTAATCAAATATATTAACGTTGCAGTTGTTCATTTATAAATAATGTCATTTTTCAATGAATTTATGCCGTTTTTCTCTAAATTTTATGGTTCTTTCTTTTCACAGTTATTATTTTGCCTGTAATATTCATCATTTATTTTGAGTTCTGTACTTCACAATGAGCAGCTGCTTCTTTCAGAGGCCAAGTCTTTTGAACGACCCTTGATCCTGATCCCTTCTGTTACCTGCTTTCTTTGCTGATTTTTAATCAAAATCACAGGTTTATTCAACTATCCAATTTTCTCCTCACATTATTTGTAAAAATTTTTGCGTGTTTTTAAAGAATAGATTATAATCGACATTAATTTTTTATAAAATGAAAAAAAAAAATTCAGAGAAACACGGCATAAATTCAATGAAGTATGACATTATTTATAAATAAACAACCGCAACGTTAATATATTTTATTACTGAACAGCATGGCCTTGAAGGTCTATGACCGTATCTGTATTATTTTCAAAGTGAGAAGTCATAAAAGTTACAAAAACATCGAAAAAAACCTCAGTTTTTATAAACAAATGCGCATAACAACAGATTAACAATAAATAAAAAATTTTCGATAACTCATTTAAAAGATCGTTTAATTCTTTATAAAATCGACTGAAATGTTCATTTTCGTATCTGCAATAGTTCACAAGTTATATTAGTTTTTCAGTAGACAAATAAAGCAGCCGCTGCAACTTTTGTGGCACGTGTTTTTTAAAATTACAATAAAAATTGAAAAAAAAATTTTTCTATAGTTTTTTATATATGATTGTTTTTGTAATTTTTAGAAGTTTGAGAACAAAAATAAAAAAAGTTAAGAATTTGTTTATAACAAATTGATAAGTTAATAAACAAGGTAATTGTTGATGAAAAAAATTTCTTTTTTGCTACTTTATAGAGGGAACTGTCAATTATGATTTTTAGATAAAAAATAATTTTTCAATTAATTATTTAAACAATAGAAATATAAAAAAAACGATTAGAAACAATTAAAAATTGTTGTGAAGAAAAAAAGTCTTTTTTTAAATCATAATATTTTTGATATAATAAAGTTGTGAAAAAAAATTCTGAAAAATATTCAAATAATCAATTTGTTTGTAAAAAATTTATGAACAAATGGCGGAAAAAATTTTTTTTGCAAATCAATTGATATCTTGTATTGATAAAAAAATGATAATATCATGATTGAGAAAAGAAAAATTTTTTCAACAGTATTACTTGGATTTTTCATTTTTCGTTCGAGTAAAAAAATTTTTTTTTTTTTTTTCATTTATTTATTTAAGGTCGCCTTGCAACTACAAGGTTATTGACGACCACTTTAAACAATTACATAAAATGAAGTACAGGTTAACAATCATAAAGTATTACAGAACACAGTTAAAATTTTATATTTCATCAATTATTTTGGCTTCTTTGAGGAACTTTACGGTTCGATGGCATCCACTTGCCGAATTGAGGCAGTCCTTGATGTTATTTGGTAGCTGAGTTTTGGTTCTGATGTTTACGAGGTTATGACATTCGATTAGTAAGTGTTTTACTGGCAGGTCCATGTTGCAAAATTGACAGCTATTTTTCGGCTCCTTGCTAATTAAGTAGGAGTGCGTTAACTTGGTATGTCCTATGCGTAATCTTGTCAGTATAGCTTGGTAACTTCTGCAGAAAGAGTCCACTGGGTTAGGGTCTAGATTAAATTTTCTCACTTCCGCTATCTTAGGGTTGTTCCTTGTCCATTCTTCCCACAATACTTTCCAATGATTTTTTATTGGGCTCTTAATGTGCTTTTTGAAATCGTTAGCAGTAGTGGCCACTAAGTTGTTGATTCTGGCTTTGTTAATTGCTTCTTTTGCCACTTTGTCAGCCTCTTCATTCCCCAGAATCCCTTGGTGGCCAGGTATCCAGATCAGTTTGACTCTCCTATTGCTGTTAATTAGGTCGTTGACTTTCTCATGAATATTGTGGATGATCGGATTAGTACTCTCTGTATTCGATAAAGCTGAGAGACAACTTATTGAATCGGGGAATAAAGCAATGTGTCCTAATTCAGGATTATCAATGCCAATGGTCAATGTTTCCGAGATTGCTATAGCTTCGCAAGTGAAGATTGAGTTGAAGTTTTGCAGCCGAAAATCCAACTTTGCGTCCAGGTAGACTACTGCATAGCTAGTTCTCCCATCTTTGACTGAGCCGTCTGTATAAACGGGGGTGTAATCTTGATATGTTTCCATCGTGGCCTGGAAATAGCTACGGTACGTTTATTTAGATCTATTACTCTTTTGAAGCTCTGTTAGTTCGAGGTTAGTGTGATTCGTGGGATTATTCCACGGTGGAGTAACAGATTGTTTTCTAGGCACAACTTTGGGAACTGAGGTGTCAAGTTTTTCTAGCTCCATTGTGTATCTGACTCTAAGAGGTTTGAGTGAGTTGGTCTTGAGTCTATACTCAATATCGGTCGCTGGTTTCCTCTCTACGAATTTGAAGGCGGGATCGCCTTTTTGGGCTTGAGCTCTGGTCATATAATTTAACAAAATTTCCTTTCTTCCTAGTTTCAATGGCTTTTCTTCTGCTTCTACGAGCATGCTGTTGATCGGGCTGGTTCTTTATGCAACAAGACTGAGTCTTAAGGCTAAATTGTGAATACTGTCCAGTTTCTTTAAACGGTACCCTGCTGCAGCGTCATATATGCCGGCTCCACAGTCCAACTTAGCTCTAATTATTGCACGATAGGCTAACAGCATTAACGGCTTATCGGCTCCCCACTTCGTTGAGGATATCACCTTGTGTAGATTGATCATTTTCCTGCATTCGCTTACCAATTTTTTTAGGTGTGCCTTCCAAGTTTGCCTTTCGTCGAAGTATAAACCCAGTATTTTAATCTGGTCAACCTGCTTTATTACGTTGCCGCCTAATTGGAGTGTGATGTTTCTTTTCTTTCTTCCTCTGACAAAAATTATGAATTCGGATTTGGCCTTTGAGAAATTGAATCCACATTCATCTGACCATCCCTGGAGTGAGTTCAAGGTCTTTTCCACCAAGTCGGCTGTGTGTTTTAAGTTTTTGCCACTACAATGTATAATGAGGTCATCAGCAAAGAGGTTTCGTTTCACAGGTTTGGGGATGTGGTTGAGCACATTATTGATTATTAGTGGGAGGCAATTTAGGGACACCCTGTATAAGAAAGGCTCCGCGAAGCGAAATATTTTTGCGACAGTTATTTAAACATTTTTTTTCATTTACAATGAAGACGGAAGTTGAAGAAAATTTTATTACTTAACAATCGTTTGACTTGTTGAAAAATTAACTTTAGGTGAAATTTCCAACGTGGATGAATTTTTTGAAGTGTTCAAAATACACCATAATTTTTTGAAATTTTTAAAAAGTATTCAATACCTTAAAACAATTAATCAACCCGTCGTACTCGCTTTTGACGCCGCCCGCGCGACCTAAACACGAAGCGAGGAGACCCATTTTCAGCGTTAAATTAAAATTATAAATAATGAAGATAGAGTTCCGGGAGCTAGAAGTTTTTTTATTGGGAATTTCCTCCTCTTTAAGAATCTTTTCTTAAAATTTCAGATATATGAATAGTCTATGAGGTATTGGCGAAAAACGAAATGCCTTTTTTTTCATCTTTAATTGTTTATAACATTTGCAATTATTTATGTGCTGATAAAATTTTTTAGTCCATTTGTCTAGGCGTTATTCCGAAACCAATGAGCTATCGCACGTAATTTTAAGACCAGTATCACTATTTTAGACCATTTTGAGCTTATCGACTAGACTACACGTGATCCGGGAAAACCTATAGCACCAGTCAGTTTTCCGTAAATATGGCACTATTTGTGCAGGCAATTTTCAGGTAACAGGAGCCCGTTCTGATGCACGAGAAGTCTGTAATTAAGTTCAACGTTGAACCTCGAGAAACGCTGTAGTCGATCGAAGCGGTACCAGATGGTAACACCACATGGTAATACGCACACGTCCTATGTTTCTGCTAAAGCAACAATCTGCAATGCCGACGAGAGCATAGGCTTTCAGTTGGATACGAAAAAATGTACAACTCACTCAGAATAACCGCTAGATTTTGAAATTCGGGCATATTATAAGGCATCGTTTGGAAATGGTAACATCAGTTCACAATCGCAGTAACTATTCGTAATCGCACGTAGCCAGACTGTATGTAAACGGGGCATTCCATGCGAAACCGACCAACCCGTGACTCCGACCAATTTTGATTCTATTGAAAATTTTACACTTTCTTGTACCTGCCAAAAGCAGTCTTTCTGGAATATTTTAGATGTTTCTCTCAACCCATCCAAACACCATAAATCGATCAAAATTTCGCACAATTTTTTTTTTTAATGCTCATGGCTTTTCCAAAACCTGATATTAAAATAAGATACTGTTTCTTTCTCGTTTTGAGTCGTAGTTCCGCAAAGAAAATTATTCTGTTCCATTTTATTGAAGGGTTTTGGAGCATTCTACATCGAGTACGTACCACTTAAATCTGCCTTTTTTCATCGATTTGATCGAAAATCATTAACAAAAACGAAAATACCTATCCAATAATTCCTGTTCGTCGAAAAGGCAGATATAAATGGTGAATAATTGACATAGAATGCCCCATATACGCTCCGGATATCCTCATCTAATAGTAGCATCAATGTCCGCAAAATTGTCATACTTACAGTTTACACCGGCACACAAACAAAAAATAATTTCTGTCCACCGGGCGCCACCTATCTACGGGCATGTTTTTCGACTCGCTGAATACGAATTTCAAGTCAGTTTAGGCTGTCCAGCCTTCAATTTCGAATAAATTGCAAAAAACCCCAAAAAATAGCGACAATTTGAAGTTTTGGCAAGAAAAAAAATTTTGAGATCTAAGGCAAGTAATAATTTTTATGTATTTTGATCTGTCAAATACTAATTTCGATCGTACTTTAATCATAAACCGTTTTAAATCTAAGAAAATTGTAAAAAATCATCAAAAATTGCAAAAAATCGAAGAAAATTGGGATTATCTTTGTATAAAAAATTTTTTGGACCCGGATTGACGAAGATTTTTACGTAATTTAATCTACTTGATCTGATTCTGCAATAAATTTGGCCCATAGTCCCCTCAAACATTCATAAAATTGCAAAAAATCGATAAAATAGCAGAAAATTGCTGCTGAAAAAATGGAAAAATATCTTTTAAAAATAAGTAAATAAATTTCTTGTATTTATTATTAGCAAAATACACGATTACAATCTGAAAATTTGAAAAAATAGTAAAATCTATGAAAATAACGTTTAAACAGAATTAGAAGAATGATTTTCTCAACTTGTAAACTGTTTTCCGGTGGTATCGAACTCTTTTATTTTCAAATGATCTACGGAGTGGTTTTCTCTTTCGTTTATTATTTTCTTTTGGTATATCTCTTTTGAGTGTCCAGTAGACTGGGCCAAAAAAATTGACTATTTTTTTTTTTTGAAAAATATATTGAGAATATCGTTCAGTATGGCAAAAAAAAAAATTTCATGAAATTTTAAGCCCTTAATATTAACTTTAAGAGGTCTATCATCGATATTTTCGATTTTTAGTAATAATTTGATGTTTTACGTCAGAACTGTCGAAATATTGAAGTGAAAAAATTTATGTTCACTTATCCCTTTATAAAATTAAATTCCCTACAAAAAAGGTCTGATTATAGATTTTTGTCAGACAAGCCGTTTCCGAGTAATTAAGCTTAATAAATTGATATAATTTCTCGATTTGACTTTTTTAATTTGGAATTTTGTGACTAACGAATCAATGAATGTATAAAAAAGATCATGACAGATTCTTAAAGGAAATTTAATGTTCTACAAAAAAGATCTCTTAATATTTTTGCCTCAATTTAATTTTTCAAAAGTTATTCTCAATTAAAATTGAAGAAAAAATTGAAATTTTAAGCTCTCTCCGTATTTTATCTATAAAATTAGCATCCTGAAATAGAGTTCTGATTTGGGGTCCATTAAAAATTCCCTCTTTTAATTTGGCATCACTTATCGCCGGAAACTTTTCTCTCAAGTACTGAAAACAATCACCATCCTTGTCCAGAGTTTTGACATATTGTTTTATGAGACCTAGTTTGATGTGAAGTGGTGGTAGCAGATTGTTTGAAGGCTGAATTAATGGTGTTCGTATTTCATTATGAGTACCGACATTTAATTGCACTCTTGTAGGCCATTCTTTTTTCACATAGTGATTCTTTCTGTCTCTGCTATCCCAAAAACATATATAACAAGGATATTTTGTAAATCCTGATTGTTGGCCTAAAAGAAGTGTTCCAATTTTGAGATCCCCGCAAATTTGCTATTGGTGTTCTGAATACTTCATCTTATCCAATACAATTCCCAAATTTTCATAGGTCTCTTTAAGCTTCGTCGAATGGGCTAGTAGAATTGGCGCTAATATGTTTCCAATGTGAAGCAAGACAGCTCTGAGACTTCTGGTTGATGAATCTATAAAGAGTCTTCACTCATCGTCTTTATAGATATTAGGTTTTAATTCATTAACCAAGCCTTGAACATTGGAACAATACACCACCGAGTTCTCATCGTCCTTTGTGAAAAACTTCCGGAACTCCTTTTCTCTATTCCGATAAAAGTAAGCCGTTACCTTTTTAGCTAAGAAATTTTTATTTTTTAGTCTTGATGCCAGTAATTCAGTTCTAACCTTAGGCAAATTTAAATCTCGTATGAGATCATTTAGTTCTTCTCGACTAAATGTTTCAGCGTCTTTCGTTTCCCCATCTGGCATGAAATCTTGATCTTCGGGATTTTCATCTTCAGAAATTTCTTCTTCCTCTTCTTCCTCCATTTGCACTTCTTCTTTTTCTACTTTCATCTCTTCAAGAGCTTCGGTTTCATCAACAATAACTGTTTTCTGTGGCTTAACAGCTGATGAAACATTGGCGTACTGTTTATTACTTCTATTCGACGAAGTAAAACCGGCAATTTCACTAATACAGAAGTAAGAGTTATGCGAACCAGTTGGTGAAGTCCAGATCATGGGAATTGTGAATTTCAAGTTTTCTCTGTGTGTTGGTTTTTTCTCATCGTGTCAACATAATATTACATCGACCACAAACAAAGTGTGGGACCCAGGCTGAATCCAAATTTGTAATTTGAATGCAAAAGCATTCTTCATAATTTCATTTTCATCTATCTGAAAACGTTCTGCGGTTTTTTACCGTCTCAAACTCCCCACAAACGTAACAAAATAGATCAGGACTCTTATTGCATCGATGGGAATTTCTTCTTGTAATAGTATACTCTCCAATATACTATTCAAGTCTCAAGTTTCCAACTACTGAAGAGCTGCAGTCACTGGATGACGTCGCCTGCGGGCCTGCTTTCTCACCCTGACCAGACGCTGATACTGGATTTCCGAATCCCTCCATCGTAAAGTACTCATCACTTGTACCTGCCATGATGGCACACACGCCGTTAACCCAGGGACTCTGCCAGATGGTTCTGTTGCCCACCGTCACCCCGAGGAGATGCCCTGGTTGCAAGTACAAGCGATCATGCAATGAAATGAAGTCTGCACATCGAAGAAGTGGGAATCCCAACACGATGGCAAATTTTTACTAAATGAAGGAAAAGGTGGAAGAAGAGGTATCCACGTCGTAGATCATTTAAGAATGAAACAGTACAATACCCTCGAAAAACCGTTAAAAATCCAATTTGTGTACATTCTTGGATCTTAATCTTGTATTTTGTTAATAAAAAATACAAGAAATTTATTCAATTGTTTTTAAAAGATTTTTTTCCCATTTTTTCAGCAGCAATTTTCTGCTATTTTATCGATTTTTTGCAATTTTATGAATGTTTGAGGGGATTATGGGCCAAATTTATTGCAGAATCAGATCAAGCAGATTAAATTACGTAAAAATCTTCGTCAATCCGGGTCCACAAAATTTTTTATACAAAGATAATCCCAATTTTCTTCGATTTTTTGCAATTTTTGATGATTTTTTACAATTTTTTTAGATTTAAAACGGTTTATGATTAAAGTACGATCGAAATTAGTATTTGACAGATCAAAATACATAAAAATTATGCTTGCCTTAGATCTCAAAATTTTTTTTCTTGCCAAAACATCAAATTGTCGCTATTTTTTGGGGTTTTTTGCAATTTACTCGAAATTGAAGGCTGGACAGCCTAAACTGACTTGAAATTCGTATTCAGCGGGTCGAAAAACATGCCCGTGGATAGGTGGCGCCCGGTGTACAGACAATTTTTTTTTTTTGTGTGCCGGTGTTATTGACTGGAAGATTAGATGTGGCAGTAAAATAAATACCGAAATTGCAGGAAACACTCATGTATGGGCGTGAGGGCTTAGGGTTGAGATAAAAAATTGTGCTCTTGAACAGAACATTATTCATTTATTTATGGCAAATTTGTGGCAAATGTTTTACACGGCCGATCCTTGTTAAAATTCTGATGAAGATTTGCTTGCCAATTTTTTCTGTTTTTAATTCTCAACAAATAAGGATTTCATACTTTACTTCCTTCGTTTCATTTGTTAATTACGCCTAGTTCTGAATGATGCTACCAAATTTTTTTTTACATCAGACGAATTACCTGAAAGTTACTCATGAGGTGGAAATCGTTATAAAACTACATACCGTGACTTCTCATAGATGGCATACGTTACGGATACGCTAGCGAGTTTTTGGTTGGTTTCTGCATTGCATACGACCTACAAAAAGTCAGGGTATGTGTTATTGCTGTACATCAAAGTCTGAGAAATTTGGAACTCTCGAAGGAATCAACTTCTTCGGATTCCAAGTACTATCCCTCACACGCCACTGTCCCCACTATCCGCGCGGCCGTCACTTCTGCGTTTCCTCGCGTGCCGTCCACATCCACTTTTCGCGGCGAACGGAGCAAACGCGAGTGTTTTGGTAATTTGTCGTGTCACAAGTTCTAATCACGTGCAAATTTTCATGCGGCCAGTGTGTATACATATATTTGTTACAAACAACAATAATCTTGTGAGTGGAACAATGGATAAGTCACGTTGCACGGCTGAACCAAAAGAAGGTTAAATTTGACGCGCCAACGAACGTATCGTTCGTTGCAATGGTAAGTGTTTTATACTGCAAATTTCTGTCATGCAATTATAGATATCATTTACAAGAACCCTGCCAAATCTGCACTTGCTATGCAGGGTGATTCGTAATTTACAGCAAATACTTGACAGGGCGAATCCTTGTCAAAATTGGAGTCGAAAATTCCTAAGAAATTTTTCGGGAAAACGCCTTCTTTCATTCAAAAAAATGGAAATTTAATTTTTTCGGATTTCTTTTTCGATCAACCTTTTAATTTCTTGGATCACCGTCAGAATTGATTTTGAAATTCCCCAGTCAATTTGTAAATAATTTGTACGAAAAAGTCATCGCCGAGGAAAAAAGCCTCAACTTGGTGTAAGTTCGTACCCCCGACTTAGATACAGCTGAATTCCCATAAGAAAAAAATTGTGGGTACGAAATTACACACAAGTTGAGGCTTTTGTCCGTGAGGGATTTCCAAAAAATATTCGAGAAATTATTCACAGAGAAATATTTTATACTACAATTTGTGAAAAAGTTAACCAGCGAATTTTGTTCTCAATTATGATAATGATGCAGAAAAATTTATAAAAATTAAAACTAAACTGATAATATTCAGTTGATTTTAATTATTTTTTATGAAGAACGTCGGTTTTTCGAATAATTAATCAGGAACTTTCGACTTTGATTTTGACAAGGAAGCCCTATAATATATTCGTCCAGAATTCGGAATCAACTTGTAGTCCCGTTATCTTGTTTATTTCCAGACGTAAGCAGCAAAATTATTATTATAATTATCTTCATGACGACTGACGATATTTTGACACAGGACTAGTTAGATGAAGTGAAATTTGTGAATATCTTTACCATTTCGGTATCAACAATGCAAGGACGTTTCATTCCGAACGACGTATCGTACAAGAGAATAACATATATTCATACCACTTTGTATCAGGCAACGTTTACGGAGTAGACTTTGTATAATTTCCCACTGGCAAGCCGTTTTACTTTCAAATACATAAACAATATGTAGCATAATAAAAACAAAGTACGAAATTAATTCGTTTACGAACAAATCAGATTCTCATTATTGAATACAGATAACATGCCAAGATAATAAAGATTCCACAAATTAAAATTGTTTCAATACAAAACGTACCGTACAGTAATTATTTTGTCTCTGCAGTGAATTAAAATTAAGTCGAAGCATAATTGGAATTTAATGAATTATTCTTATGTCACAGCATAATGATGACCGCGACACGCGCTCGTAGAAAAATTAACAATGCTCCAGATAGTCCAGTCATTATAGGCAAAAAACCGACCGAACCCACGAATAATTATTTAGTGAATTTTTTTTTTCACAGCTGTCTCGGGGGGGTCACTGGGAGTGTGAATTCAAAATGGCGACCAAATCATGCTTATCCGTATATTCGAAAAATGGTTTTTTAGGTGAAAATGGTTTTTCTTGAATAACTCGGCCGGTTTTGATCTTACAGAAAACCGTGAGAACAAAAGTTGTATAAATTTTAATTCTCTACAAGTTTAGTCCTTACAATTTTTCTCCTAGGATCAAGATTTTTGGAATTAAACCTGAAAAAAGCGACAAATTCGAAATATTTTCATTATCTCGTTTATTTTCAACTTAATGGCATAAATCAATAGCAAAAAACTTGTTGAGAATCAAATTCTGAACAACTTCGGTTCTCACCTTTTTTTCCGAAAATCGATATTTTCGGTATTTAACCCGAAAAGGAAGGATTCTCCGTCAACTCGGCCATTGTTTTTTCCACCATCTCAGATCTGCCCTATAATTGGTTACATCAAAGTACTACTAAAAGGTATTCTACGTGAATTTTTTCAGATTTTTTAATTCATTATTTGAGAAATTGTCGTTTTTTTTCAAATGAATATATACTACCGTTCATAAGTATGGAAACACTCGCCCCAGAGTGTTCTCATTGTACTCATGATGCTCATTGTATTTCTACGAAAATGTATACCGATGAGGAGTAGGGAGGGACTTCCAGCATTTTCATAGTATAGAAAAAAAATGTAGAAAACAAATCGTCTTGTTTACGTTTGCTTCGAAAGAGTGGCGTTCGAAAGATCGTCGTTTTGTTGACATTTGTTTCGATCGTCGTTTTGTTATTCATTTTTCAAAATATCGAGTAACAAAATGGTATACGTGTTTCAAATTTTTTTTTCCTCTGTTCTCTTCATATATAATCATTTCGATTTTTCGTTAGGAGTGTGCAGAACATAAGAATTGCTGAATGCTTCGTTGCGAATAACACAATTTTATCGGAGCCTAGATTCGAATGCTCGGAGAGTTCAATTATTATAATCGTGAGGTAATTTTTTTTTTCCGATAATTGGAGAAATTTACACCTGCTGCAATATACCCTAAGTACGATGCAAATATGCGAGAAATTTCAAATCTTAAGGAAAATAAATATTACGACAGTTATTATTTCATCATATAAGCCATAAAAAGTCGGTTGGGACGAAATTTAGGTTCTTGAATCAGAAATATCATCCTGACAAAAAATCACCGCGTATTTTCCAAAACAATGAAAGCTTTTTCGAAGTGATATGTCAGCATAAAAAGTCAAAACCTATTTCTACGATTTTTTTTCCGGAAGCGCCGAGTCATTCAATTTTGTTGCAAAATGAGCGCGCAGTAAACTTGAAGAATCAATATCTCATCTCTGGTTCCATTTGACGTAGAAAAATGATTCATAGCACATTCGCGAGCAGAGAGAATAAGCTTTCGTAAAAACTTTGGTTTATCTGGAAACATTGAACATTGTAATTGCTATTAAGAAACGAATTGTTTAATGGTACCATTTTTTGGCAAGGTTTCTACCATTTTATACATTCTGTAAAAAATCTTTCCGATTACAAACAATCCGTCGGGTTTGACGAGGAATTTCCCATTCGTATTCACTCCGAATGACCTACATTAGATATCTGCTATCGGTAGTAAAATATTGAACACGGTGAAATTTAGAGCGATTCGTAAAAAATGGATATCTTAATTTCAAAACAATTATCTCAACTTTTCGGATTATTCAAGATGATCAAAATTTTTAAGCACACTATTCCATTTCATCAGATTCGACCATACACTTTTAACATTTTTGGGTATAGTGAGATGGCGCCGACACATGGTTGTAAGAGAACAGAAAAGGACCCATGTATTTGTATGAGTCCTCATATGGATGGGAGGGGAGGGCACGAATTGTGTGCCAAAGTATATTTTTATCGACAAGTACTAATCGTGTTATGGATTCTGCGTTGAAAAGGTGAAACAACCAAATACGCTTATATTTTACAGGATAATCCATCGTAACCGTTGGACGGTCGCAATGTCACATGAAGATCGACACGCCGCCGCGAGGATATCTTCATGGAGAGGTGAACTATGTTCAAATTACATTACTTTGCAAAGGATGCTAGAAACTCCCATCAACCGGGAGAAGGAACTGTTTCGCACAACCCGCAGCTTCATAGTTACCTCGAATCTCTGATACAATTTCCTTGCATTTAATATTTCAGAGGGTATAAAAATAATCCTCAACGTCGATGTCAACAATTGTTTCATATATCCATAGTAACATGAATAAAGTGTTCCAATATTATATATAATTAATTCTTGAAACCCTTTTCACTAGTAAAACAGCTTCGAACATAAAATTATTTCATTATTGTCAGTAGAGTTGTGTGTAACAAGCGATGTACAATTTCAGAATGATTCCGATATGTCGAGGAATAGTCATGCAAGGTTGTAGCGATGCTTCATGAAACGAGACCACAACGATTCGTACCCGTTTCGTTTCAATCGTATTTTTCGAACATATTTCCAAATATCTATAAATGGTGAATGGTGATATTTATGTAATCGTTTTGAAAACACTTCGTGCTGTGTAAAACTAATATTGCGCGATATGTTTTAATGTATATGGGACATTCTTTTACAGTCGAACACCTTTGTGACCGACACATTTTTGATTTAGCGGAAATTTCTTTTTTACGGGTTCTATATCGAAAACATAGGAATACGTATTCGAGGATTTTTTTATTTCACATATTTCGTGAAATAGAGGGGATCGAAAATTTGATAATTTTGTGTTTTTTGGCTTGGAAGACTCACTTTCAAAAATTCATAACGCCGGTTCTATTTGAGCTGGAAAGTTCGTTTTTTTCATCTCAAAGCTAATAAAATGAATTTTATTACAACAATTCTTTCATTAACGATTATTCCGAAATTTATACTGTTATAAACAATTTATATGTTTCAATCGATTTTTAACAATTGCCCCAACCTGGTAACGAGTTCTTAGCGCAACCATCGTATTCTACGTCAAATTTTTTATCGATAACGTATTTCCAATTGATGGAGAAATTATTATTACTGTAGGAAAAGAATTAATTTATCAATCGCGGCACGTAATATCAGCGCGCGGGTTCCGTTGCACGCCTCATTATCTTGCCTCGTATTGTTTTCCTCTGTAATATAAATGATTATTCTATATTTTCAATTCAATAATATTATTTATTGACATATAAGACTTTATAAAAAATTTAACAAAAAAATAATAAAATAAAAAATATTATTGCGGCAAATAAAAAATTAATTTACCAAGATTTAAATACATTATTATTAGTTAATAAACACCTCGTTCTGCATTACGTCTTATAATATTTACATTCACTTTTAATATGTATAGTGTTTTTCGTTCAAAAATTTGTACAACCGTTTTTTTTTCATACAATGAGAATTGCTTTGCTTCTAATTCTTCAGGAGAGGTTGGAATCATACAAATTTTCAAGAATAAATGTAAATATTGTACGACGTACTGCAGGACGAGGTACTTATCAACTAAAAATAATGTATTGATATCTCAAAGAAGTGATTTTTTATTTGACACAATAATATTGTAACGAAACGATAAATTGGGAACGAAAACGGATTTATTCAGTGAAGAAGCTCTCCTTTTAAAGTCTCGAGATAGACTGTTTTTACAATAATGTCGGTTGACGCAGCAACCTTATTCTTTTTGAAGACATAAGAGGTTTATAAACGTCTTTTATCTATGATGACTACTAGATCATTTAAAAGAGGACAAAACGGGTGATTTCACCCTTTGTAACATTACTCCCCCTTGAGGAAAAGAGTCGACCCGACTCGGAAAAGGTGAGTTGGAGCTGTGGCTCTAAAAATTAAAAGACTCCCTTTTTACTATCTGGCATTTGCCCACAGTCTCAAGGTAAACCACAGAAAACCTTGAGCAGATAGTTGAGCGTTCAATTGAATTTCAAAATTTGTGTGCCTTGTTTTACAAAGGTAAGTGTTGAGGGTGAGTTAGTGAGTTCTTCATGAGATTCCTTGGCCGAAGACACGAGACAGACCGAAGGGCAGAAGACAGAAGAGATCCCAGAGGAAGAGATTTTCTTCCAAAGTTCTTGCGGGGACCAAGATAAGAACAGGTGAACGGACCCGGGGTTTCCTCCGGACACAGCACACCCTAGAGTTGGGAGGACAAAAGTGAGAGGAAGTGGATGATTCCCAATTTGCTAAGCAAATTTGGGGGAAAAATACGCGATTGATTGGATTTATAACTCATTCATTAAAAAAAAAGGAACGATCTTATCTGGATATCCGGAGAACCCAGGCTAAGACCGGACAAACAGTACAGCTGTAGGTAACATCGGAAACAGCCAAAGACGGCGGATTCATCGGGGAAAATCTGTAAAAACTCAAAGAAACTGATATATTGGTTAAAAACAGAAAAGAAAAGAGGATCGACCAAACGCTCACTACTTCATTCAAGCGCAGAACCGAAACACTCTTCAAGCCAAAGAAATCGATATATCAAAATTTCCCGAATCGAACAACATCGAACTAACCTTAACCTGTCAACGAACTTTCTAACCTTTAGAGAGCTACTGAAACGATGCTCTTGACTATTAAGGAGCTAAGCGATCCAGATGAACGACTTTGGATTTGGAACGAGGGGAACGTCTAATTCTGAAAACAACGTCGTTAATCCGATCAACAATAAAATGAGGACCTTCCCAATTACTTTGGAGTTTGGGACAACGCCCTTGTTGCCGACGAGTTTGAAATAACCAAACGGAATCTCCCTTCTCAAATTTTAAATTTCTAGCTCTAATATCTTAACGATCCTTGGTCTTATCGGAGACCATACGAATTCTTTCCCTAGCGAATTCATGATCCTCGTCCAATTTTTGACGGAAAACGGAATTAAAAATCTCCTGGGACGAAGGCACGGAAGGATTAACGTCCTTTTCTAAATCTGACGGAAGTCGAAGATCCCGACCTGTCAACATCATAGCTGAAGAAAAACCGGTAGTGTCGTGAATTGCAGAGCGATACGATAAAAGAAATAAGGGAATCCACTCATCCCAATCTTTCTGATCCTGATCAACGAAAGAAGAAAGATAACGAAGAAGCGTCCTATTCAATCTTTCTACCATTCCATTAGACTGCGGATGCAAAGCGGTGGTACGAGGTTTCCTAATCCCTAAAATTTGAAGGAACTCCTTCATCAAATTCGACTCAAAATTTCGACCCTGATCTGTGTGTAATTCAAGAGGAGCTCCGTAACGACAGACGAATTCTCGAACGAAAGCTCGAGCAACGGTGCTAACTTCTTGATTCGGAACTGGGACTACTTCTAACCACTTTGTAAAATAATCTGCTATCACCAAGGCATAGCGATTTCCTGACATAGAAAGAGGAAGAGGGCCTAGGATATCCATTGCGACTCTTTCAAATGGAGCTCCTACGTTATATATTTGAAGAGAGCTCTTCCCTTTTTCACGAGGTCCCTTCTTGGCTAAACGAACCGTGCAAGTTCTGCACCAATTTTCAACGTGAGCTCGGCAGTGAGCCCAAAAATACCTTTCTCTGATCCTACCCAAAGTCGTATTAGAAACGAAATGGCCACCGACGGGTGGATCATGAAAGCTTGACAAAATCTCGGCTATCTTTTCTCTAGGAACCAGAAGCTGCCAACGTACCGACCTGGAGTCAGGTGATTCCCATTTCCTATAAAGCAACTGATCGAGGAGAAACAAGGAGTCCCACTGCGCCCAGTGAATTTTCAAAGACTGACTTATAGAAGATATTTCTTCCCACTGAGGCCTGACTCCTGTGGATTTCCAATTCCGAACTAGGAGGAGATCAAAATCTTTCCCCTGGGCGATGATCCAGTCTTCTTTATTTTCAACGAGCGAAATTTGACGACCGTTAAGCGAGGGATCTAGCTGTTTATTTAAACGACAACACTGTTTGCAATCGTCCCCGCACGGATGACGAGAAAGTGCATCAGCATTACCATGCAGAACTCCGGGACGGTGTTTAATTTCGAAGTCATATTGACCTAACCTCTCCAACCATCGAGCTACTTGGCCTTCAGGTGATTTGAACGAAAGAAGCCAAGTTAAGGAAGCATTGTCTGTCCGAATCAAAAATTTCCTTCCATAAAGATAATGATGGAAATGGCAAATAGAGTTTACCATCGCTAATAATTCCCTACGGGTAACAAAATAATTGCGTTTCGGTTTAGACAAGACCCGACTGAAATAACTAATAACGCGCTCTTGGTTATCCTGAATTTGAGACAAAATCCCACCTATACCACAGAGAGAAGTGTCAGAATCTACGATGAATTGAGAATCGGTGATGGGATAAGCTAATATCGGTGACGAAGTTAATAATTTTTTAAGGAGAACAAAGGCTCCTTCGCATTCGGAAGTCCAATCAAAAACAACTTTAATTCCTGTAAGAGCATGGAAGGGTCTCGCTATAGAAGCAAAGCCCTTAACGAAACGTCTGTAATAAGTAAAAAGTCCTAAGAAACTTTGAATCTTTGCTTTTGAATCGGGACGAGGCCAATTCAAGACCTTTTCTATTTTAGAAGGATCTGTCTTAACACCTTCCGCTGAAACGACGTGTCCGAGAAAAGTTACTTTCTTTTTGAAAAAATGTCATTTTTTGGGACTCATTTTTAGACCAGCTTGGAATAAACCACTAAAAACCTGCTTAATATTTTCCAATTCCTCATCAAAAGTCTTATCAAACACAATGATGTTATTGAGATAAACTAAACAAATCTTGCCAGTCAGACCTTGAAGGGCGAATTCCATCGCTCTTTCGAAGGTAGCTGGTGCATTACAAAGGCCAAAAGGCATAACTTTAAATCGCCAAAGTCCACCTAACCCTGTGACAAAAGCTGTTTTCGCTTTGTCTAACGGATTCATTTCGACTTGCCAATAACCACTCTGTAAATCAATTGTAGAGAACCAACGGGCACCAGAAATTAAATCTAGGGTATCTCCTATCTGAGGAAGCGGATATGCATCTTTCTTGGTAATCTCGTTCAACTTCCTATAATCTATACAAAACCTCTTGGAACCATCTTTTTTATTGACCAAGACAATGGGAGAAGCCCACGGACTAGAAGACGGCTCAATAACATCTGCTGTTCTCATATCCTCTACTAATTTTTCAACTTCCCTGCGACCATTTAAAGGAAGCCGTCTAGCTGCCTGTTTAATCGGAGCGTTATTCCCTACATCTATCGAATGCTTAGCTATGGTACATCTCCCGATGTCGGCAGAGTCTTTAGCGAAAGACTCTTTAAAATCGTTAAAAAGGCAAACGAGACTGTTAGTCTAAGCGATACCTAAATTTTTAGAAGACCTAGTAAAAAGTTCCGTGAGATAAGAAGGAACGACTAAAGAGTCCGAAACATGTTCGAAAACGCGCAAAGACGAGAGGGTTTCTTTCTGTTGAGAAGAGTTAATAAACTTCGACGTTTCGAGATTGATTTTACGGTAACCAGAACAGAGAGTCGAATCCCCGGTAGAAATGACGGAGTTGTGAGCGGAAAGAGAATCTACGCCTAAAATGCCTTCATCTTCTATATCAGCTACTAGAACTTCATGTGGGGATTGAACACAATCCGCTACTGTTACCTGCACGACCATCTTACCTACGACAGGGGTAGTTGCTCCGGTAGCAGTGCGAATAGACACAGAAGGAATAATTGAAGCAAGAGACGAAATCATATCAGGACGAACAACGGAAATTTCGGCTCCAGTATCTATCACCCACAAACAACTTAGGCCGTTAACGGAACCTTTAGCATATAGGCCGGTACGACGCAGGCCTCTAACCACGAACTGTGAAGCAATAGGGCTAAGGAACTTGGAAGAAACCGATGATATCCGCCCTTTCGAAACATCGGTAGCTAGTTTCCCGAATTCTGAGGAACAGAAGGTTGCGCTGCCCAAACCGGATTAGAGGGAGCCCTCTTGAAGGCATTTTTGCGCCACGAATCTTCCGCAGTCTTCAACTGACGGTCGAGTTTAAAACAATTCTTCGCGATATGACCTCTTACGCTGCAAAACTGGCACTCTGAGACAGGCCGATTGGAGTTTGATCTATTGTAACGAGAGAAACCACTATTTTTCCTTCCTGGAAGAGAATCTGAGCTAGGCTGATTGTCTGAAGGACGGGACGGAGAATTTTCTGAAGGTTCAGCTTGGCTCAATCGATGAAGTTGACGCGAACCTAAATCCGCCTCGTCTATGGCTTCTAATTCTAAGCCCTGAATAATTGCTTCATGTAGAGAAGTTGGAGCTGCGAGCCTCAAATGATACCGAAGCTCCGGATTCCGAATTGCATTAATGAATTTCGCCCGAGCTATCTGATCTCCAGCTTTTTCTGCACAATCAGTAAGGGAATGTCGAGCGAGCCGTTCGATGTCATTTCCGAGAGAGGCTAAATCTTCCTTGGGCCCTTGACGTCCATTTTCAAACTGAGTGAAATAAAGTTTGGAAAGATGTTCTTCGCCAAACCAGAGTTTAAGAGCCGCACAAATGCTGTCGAAATTTTCAGAATCCGAATCTGAAAGCGATCCAAGAACTACCAAGGCCGGACCAGACAAAGACGCTGTCAAATTAGCTGCTTTCTGGGACGGATTCCAACCATTAACCTTACTAATCATGTTGAATTGACGTTCGTATAGACTCCAAGCAGACGAACCGTCATACGAACCGGGCTTCAAATTCGTTTGTTTCGAGGGCAACTCTACAATACTCGCGGCAGGTATAGGGACCTGATTGAGTACAAACGAGCTCTGAGTCTGCGGAGGGAGAACATTGACAGTTCCGCGCGATTTTAAAAAGGCCAAGAACTCTGACTGAATATCTACGCTAGGATGAGACGACGCGACAGGAGGCTCAACTACTTCCGAAATATCACGTGACGGAACATCGTGGCATCGCGAAAAGGAGCTAACCTGAGCTTGTCGCGAGACATGAGCAGGTGGAAAATTTTTAGCAACAGGGGGAATTTCGCCTCCCCCATAAATAGCGTCAGACCTTGATTGATCCGGAATTGAATGAATGGAGGTCCTCCTTGCTGGGACCGGGACTGAAGGAAGAGAAGTCCTTCTACCTGGGGACGGAACTGGGCGTATCGGGAATTCC
This sequence comes from Neodiprion lecontei, assembly GCF_021901455.1. Taxonomy (NCBI): domain Eukaryota; kingdom Metazoa; phylum Arthropoda; class Insecta; order Hymenoptera; family Diprionidae; genus Neodiprion; species Neodiprion lecontei. The sequence goes on along the minus strand of NC_060266.1, from coordinate 12,596,473 downwards.
TGCGGCCGCTCCTGAAGCTTCTGCACACCTTGCAGGATCCCGATCAGCGCCTGGGACACGATTTCTTGTTGTTGACGCTGTTGCGAGAGGAGTTCGTGCAGAAGATTCTGCTGTTCTTGTTGCTGTTGTTGTAGCAGTTGTTGGTGTTGTTGTTGCTGTTGTTGATGTTATTGTTGCTGCTGAATCTGACGCATCAGTAAATCTTGGTTTCCCTGGATGAGCTCTGCCAAAAGAGCTAGTTGGGGCTGGGGCTGAACCTCAGCTTCCAAACCAGGAGAAACAGGAGGAAACGCCGGTTCAAGGGCCGAAACGCGCCCGGCAGCTCGTCGCTCCGCGCGTGATGTCCTCGACGTAGGAGTTCGTTGCATTATTTTGAATATACTTCTTAACTCTGCTGAGATTCAGAAGGATCCCGCTTCTGACACCAATGTTACGAAACGATAAATTGAGAGCGAAAACGGATTTATTCAGTGAAGAAGCTCTCCTTTCAAAGTCTCGAGATAGACTGTTTTTACAATAATGTCGGTTGACGCAGCAACCTTATTCTTTTTAGAGACGTAAGAGGTTTATAAACGTCTTTTATCTATGATAACTACTAGATCATTTAAAAGGGGACAAAACGGGTGATTTCACCCTTTGTAACAATATTTTGTATTTGATTATTTTTTTGTTACATTTTTCATAAAGTCTTATTTGCTAATGAATATTATTATTCAGTTGAGAATATACAGTAATCATTCATATTACAGAGGAAAACGATACGAGGCAAGATAATGAGGCGTACAATGGAACCCATGCGCCGATGTGACGTGCCGCGCTACATAAATTAATTTTTTCCTACAGTAATAATAATTTCTCCATCAAATAAAAATGCGTTATTGATAGAAAATTTGACGTTGAATACGATGGTCGTGCTAAGAACTCGTTACGAGGTGAAGGCAAGTGTTAAAGATCGATTTAAACATATTAATTATTTATAACAATATAAATTTCAGAATAATCGTAAATAAAAGAATTGTTGTACTAAAATTCATTTTATTAGCTTTGGGTTGAAAAAACGAACTTTCCAGCTCAAATAGAACCGGCGTTATGAATTTTTGAAAATGAGTCTCCATGCCAAAAAACACCAAATTATCAAATTTTCTATCCCCTCTATGTTACGAAATATGTAAAATAAAAAAAACTATAAAACTATCAAAATAATCAGTTCGGTCGTGATGCAGTCGCTATAGGCATGACGTCATCATTTGCATTCAAAATTCAAGTCAGTCCTGTTGGTAAGGTTACCGACTCAGATTCAGGCCTTTTATCGACCTCGTTTTGTCTAATATTGTGTTGCACTACTCTCTGGTGGAGAGTACCACCTTCAAATGGTTTGAAACCGAGGAAACTCACGCAGATGGCGCTTCGATCGATTACAACTTTTAGATTCAGGTCAGCGGCACCTTAAACTTCCCGCCGTTTGCAGTATCTTCTTGAGTCTTGCAACGACACGGTGTTTCGCATCTTCCAAGAACCTGCTCAAATCTTTATGCCGCAAATTGATCACGGCTTTCGTTCTAATGCGGCTCTCGAAAGCTGTCTCCAAATTTTCCCACCGTATTCGATCGCTCATTTGTCGGCTTTGTAATCCGTCACCCACTTTTCGAAACTGTTTCAATTTAGGTGTCAACGATTTCAAGATTCCAATTCTTATCAAAATTCGTGTCTTCTGTCTGATCGATGACGCGTTGTTTCGTGAAACTTCATTCAAAAGTCTCGTATTTCGGCTTCCAAATCAAATTCACTTTTGAATCTCTGTTGGTGAAAATTTTTCGGATAAAGTCTTAAACGCTGTCTCCATGATTTTTATTAATTTTAAGCACTTTTTGGAATCCATGTTTGTTCCTCCTTCTTTGAATCGCACACACTTGACAAAGTTGCAAGGCTTGCTTCAGAATGACTGCTCCATGATCCCTTTTACGGGCAAGGAACAACATGACTTACGCATTGTCGCAAATTCGCGAACAACCGTATGCAATATTCTTTGACGAAAATTTCAAGATATTTCTTGAATGAACCTGCAACGCGTGTAAGATGGTAGGGCAGGAACATGGCGAAGAAGTCTCACACACCTCATGTACGAGAGAGCTGTGGTAGTGAACTAATCGCCAGATTGATACATGGAAATATAGTAGTATTAGTAGATGGGGATGTTTCACTTTGCTTACGGGTGTCAGGTTCACGATTTCGAGATCTACTCACTGGTGCAGTCGAACAGAGTGAGACAGAGGTAATTCGCAAACGCAACCGACAAGTGTCAACTGCTGCACCGAAATCTTTCGACCGCGGGCCGCTCTATGTCAAGTCGAATCTTTTCGGATGATTCCGAGAATTGTTTGTCGACCCAAATTCGTTAAGGGTCGTTGCATGAGCCTCCCAACGTCATACCTCCCCCTCGAACCCTCTCGATCGTCGGAAAATCTTTTCGAACCTTCTGGAAGCTCAATCTGACACGTGGGATGGTTCTCGGTCTAACCTTCGAGGATTCACGGGGTGCTTGGGAATGTAGTTACTCGATCCCGTTCGATGAGCATCATAACCGAGAGCGCTATTTATCTGGTAGGAGTAAGACCCAAAGTAAATGATAGCTAATTTCACACACTTCTTACCAAAGAAGAACGCACAAGGGATAAAAACTATGTATGGCAATTTCGGGGATTTTTTACCAACGATCATAGTCATTGGGAAGATTTTTTACCCACGATCGATCGGCAGTGTGCATTCTAACAACGAGGGGTGGGAGTAACCTTCGAGGGTTTACGTCTGGATAACGTTCAAGGGCTAGCGTCCGGGATTGTTGGTAAAGAAGGTGTTTCTACGCAGAACCGGCCTTGCTATACTACTGTATTCCATATTTCCAAACAATCTCAATTTCAAATACTAGGAAAAATAAGAAATATTAACGCTCTGCTAATCTAATAAAACAATTAGTTATATTTCATTATTTTATAAGTATTTGGTAAACCACTGACAACGCTCATCCAAACTAGTGAACAAGCGTACCCTCAGAGAAAAAAAACCCAAATTGGGTTTAAATTCGTATCCTCAAGTTTTTTCTTATTGGAAATTAGGATTATCTATGAGTTGGGGGTACGAATTTTCATACATATGGGTTTTTTTTTCGTGACGCTAGGGAGCGAACGAGTACAACAATTACCTATACTTGGTATACCGATCTTGAGTGAGCTTTAGCGAGCAAAGCTAGTACCGTATTAAAATATACCTTCACCTTCCGCTATTACAATTTTCCGATCACATACGTGGCGTAAACATACTCGATTAACTCATTTACGAACAAGGTTCATAGATTTAAGTACGAAAGTCACTTTTAATGAAATCGAATCTGCGTACTCTTCCAAGGAAATTACTTGCAAGCCACCCTCGCATGTGTGCATAGTTGCGCCTACGTGTAAAACCCAGAGCACACGAAATGCGGTAAGCCGTGTGTCCTCACACACACGAGCTGGAGATGCGCCTTCCGTACATTAATACATTGCTGTGATTGGCTGGCACTATCCATACGTATTCAATAATGTATAAGTTTAAACGGAAAGAATAAGAACCGCTTAGTTTTATGTAATCAATTTGTTTACTAAATCCCATGTATGGATTGATTCAATAGGATCAAATTTGATTCCACGAAATAGTGAATTTTTTTATGTCAAAAAAATATTTTTTGTAACACCTGCACGGGAATTTTGACTTCGCGTGCTATGGCGGACAGGCAAAGTAGCCAATTCCCAAGAGTTCAAAAACTGTTGGAAAATATCACACAACTGTTAGGAAATAGTATTTTCCTAACAGTTTTCTGAGCTGAACCGATGCAACTAGTGCCATCTAACGTGATGACTCGCGACTACGATCGTGTCCTCTGTGTTGCTGCAACGCGTCTACAGCTAGGTTCGACTACCACCTTTATAATTTTCTCTAGTAGAAGTTCCCATTACAGGTGTTAGAAACGTGTCGTGTGTCACGAGTGTAGGTTGGCGATTCCGGACTCCTGTGAATTGCTGCACTCACCTTCGGCTCGTACTACAAGCTTCACACTCATCAAAAAACACCAACTTCCCGCATACGTATTAGATATACTATAATTGAAGCGTTCGCACGCATTAAACCGCGGGTACCACCTTGAAAAACCGTCAACAAATGTTACAAAGTGTTAGGTCATGTTCATTATGATACAGTTTTCTGCTGGGTAATGTTCAATACCTCAAAATTTCCGACACGACCTAACAGTTTTACGATATTACCTAACAATTTGGTAATTGTTGGGGAATCGGCCACCTAACGTTCTTCGGTACGCGGGGTCGAACTTCTCATTATATGGGTTACAAAAAATAGAATACGATACGCGTGTGCGTATGTGACCCTCGCTTACGTTTCGTGTCAACTTGTATCGAAACGTACTATTTTGGACCTATCAAATTTAAATGAAATCAACCGCATATTTCAAGAAACTGGTACTATAGGGCCGTGACTTCCTAATATAGATTTCAAGTCTGTTTGTACCCCTTCACGTCTTCGGGTATTTGCTTTCCGATCACGGAAAGAGTGTTGTGCTACAAGTGTTACTGTTGGGTCCGTCGGGTTATCGAAATGCGTATTCATAAATGGCCAACATGAACGCATTGTTTCAATCTTTGCAATGATTGCAGGCCCCTATCAGAACAGTGTGCTCTACCACGCTATCAAAACAGAAATGACTCAACTTTAACTACATTATCGAATTGAGAAGTGGGACTCGATATTTTTTGCAATATTCTGTGTAGAATTCAGTAAAGTGTGAGAAAATGCATATAAGTATCGCATGAATGCAGCCGGCAGAAGCGGGTCAGGACTGCAGCCGCTGGTGGCGGTAAATGGGCAAAGTCTTCACCCAGAGGAGGGAGAGGGACATCTAAACTGAATACTTTAAATATGCAATGTCACGACGTTCAGTTACAGTAAAAATCAGTAAGCGTCATAGTTTTATCAATCTAAAAATTACAATAGTATTAAAAGTTCATAATAATACAAAAATAAATAGTTCCAAATTGAAAGAGAAGAGAGAAACCCCAAAAAAATAAAAAAACTAGTTTGCCGAAAATGAGAAATTTTTTCGCGCACTCGTAGTAACAAGTATAGAAAGGAATCGTTTTCCACTACCACCCCACTTTTCAGGTCCAAAAAGTAAACATTTCGGTTGAGCTGGGAATACGCTGTTTTCTTTTAACCAAATGTCCTTTTACCCAAGGTATTCGGTCATAGATACAATAATTTTGTTCTGTGTAAATTAAAATTGCATCCCAACACACAAGTGAATACGACTTTATGAATTGAATTTGTCATGAAAATATTCATTTTAACGAATGTGTAGTATTTTGAACTGTAAACGTATCAGATTATAATTTATGTTTGCTAGTGCTATTTATGTGAATTGTAAATGTCTGCTGTAATTTATAGATACCATGAGCTTAGATATATTGTTGCCATTATTACCATAAAAATTTTGAGCTGTATCATAAATATAGTAACTAATAGCAAAATTCATTATAACTATTCACACATACTTAAGCTCACGATAATACTATTACGTTCGTGGTATTCAAACTTCCCATGAAAATAAAATATTCACTGTGATACATCGTTGGACATAGGTACATTACACTTTTCTTTCAGTGCCAAAGCTGTCTATGAGTCTTTCAGTAAAAGCTAGAAGGGACTGCGAATTTCAATTGAGATAATTAATAGAGAAATGCACTTGGGAGAGGTATAAACGAAAACTTGATGTGAGCCACTTTGATTCGTCCATGAGTCCACCTATGAGAATTCCATATATGCTGTAATGTGGCATTTTCGATGCGCGTTCCAAACGACACCCCGAACCCTAGATGGAGCCCGAAATTAGGGATCCCGCGGATCAGACCGCGAATCATTTCGAAAAAGAGCGCCAGGACAAAAGTCATGCATCCGATACTCCGAGGGGGGACAATTTTCGGTTTGGCCAAGACGATTTTTCAGGATTTTTATTTTTTTTTTGGTTTCGAGTACATGCGGCATCATACACGGGATCGGCGGCAAATTCGAATGACCTCGAAAACCTTCGAAAGGAGGGCCTCTCACGAGGCTACGGAGAGAGCGTCAACGTAGAACTCTGCCGCGAGAGAACCCAAGGCGGACGAGATTCCCGTTGGTGGCCGGCGAGCCGTAGCCTCCCCTTACCACGCTGACGTCAGGAAACCTCGCGAAGTCATCACCACGCCACTGTCAAACTACGGGATAGCGGAGACTCGACAGCCAATCATCACCCCGCCACAGCGGGCACCAAATATAGCGATAAGTTAGGCTATAAGAATTTCGGAAAGAAAACACCAATGAGAGCATGAGAGTTTTTCACGACGGATAGTGCCTATGTTCGAGGCATGTTCGAATTGCGGCTCTGAGTAGCGGAGCTCGAAACTTGAGTCCTGGCAACATTTCGCGACAGTCGAGTTTGATAGAAATTTACAAAAAAAAAAGAGAACCTCCTTGAAGTGTGTGTGCCATGGCCGAAACGGGAGTTGGCAAATTCGTGGTGTGGTTGCGAAGCGGTAAGCGCTATTAATTCTTTGCGAACGCATTTCGAGTGCAGATAGATCGGCGCACCAGCACCCGGTTGGCCAAGTCCTTGTTGAGTTAGAGTAGTACTCGAAATTCGTTGGCCGATCTCCTTGTTGATGACCGTAGTCTGAGTTTTCGTGATAACGCATAGAGTCAATTCGGTTCCTGTAGAGTCTCGTGTAAATTCACGGTTTTGAGTGGAGCCAATTTCGGTTTGAAATTGAGTGTAGCCAAATTCCGCTGCACAGGGTCTCGTCGAGTCTGCGTATGTAGAAAGTGTCACCTCTCGTGTAGGTCGCGTATTATCGTGCGTAGACGCTCAGATTAGCGGGACGGCTTGTAAATTTTTCGGGAATGGCGACTGCGACGTAAGTTAGGATGCGTTCAGATAACAGCCAGGCGATTCCCGTGGTGATCGGCGCCATTAAAAATAACGGCTAGAGATGCGAATAGCGCGTCGAGTCACATTCTCTTTCGTTTGATTATGGAATTAGTGTTTATTGGCTAGGTCGGCGATTAGCGCTGTAGCTAGTAGAGGGCGAACGCGGTTAGCACGTCGAATAAAATTCTGTCTTTTTTTTTGTTTTAGAGATATTGTTTAGTATTGAGGCAGCGACGAGCGTAAGAAGGAATGAGAGATCACCCAGATTTAGCCATTTAATTTTCTTTCTTCTTTTCTGTTATATTATTTTTTTTTTCTTGTGTTGGTTAAATCTGAGTAATTTAGTGTGAATCGCGAATAGCGAATTGCGAATTATTCTTTCTATTCTTTAGCCTTTCGAATCGCGAGGAGCGCCCGTGGCATTCTGATTTCTCATTTGTATTTTGAGTCGCCACGAGGGACGTTCGAATAATTATTTTTTTTTGTTTTATATAATTTTTTTTGGTTTTGTTTGTTTTAATAAGAATCATTGTCTTAGTTAATAAGCATTTTTTTTTGCAGAGGACAGTCGCGGGTAACGCGACGAGCCCCCTTTTTCGTTTGGACTTTTGAATTATTGGTTAGTAATAAAGTGGCGATTAACGCCCGTAGACATCAGTACTTTTCTAGATTTGTTACCGATCATGGTTAGTGCGTCGATCGGGATTTCAGTTTAATTTTTGTCAAGTCGTTTATTATTAAGTTGGCGATTGGCGCCGTAGTTGGTAGAGGTCGGTCGCGGCTAGCGCGTCGAGTCACCCGTTGTCCTTAGTTTTGAGTTATCGTTTAGTTTTCAGACCACGACTAGCGCGAGAAGGCATGAGAAGCCGTTTAGATTTAGCCACATTTTCTTTCTTCTGTTCGGGGATATTGTTCTTATTTTCTTTAGTGTGTTAACTGCAAGTAATTGAGTATGAATCGCGAATAGCGAATTACGATTTATTATTTCTATTGCGTGGTATTTCGAATCGCGAAGAGCGACTGTGGCCTTATTATTTACCGTCTTGTATCTTGAGTCGTACTGAGCCACATGGGAAGAACTGTATTTTTTTTTTATTATTATTATTTTTTTATCTTGTATTATGATTGGAGGAAAATATAGTGATTAATTTTATTATTGCTTTGTAAGATAACGTGTTGGCGTACGTGTGTCGTATCTCTCTCTACCGAAAAATTACCCCTCTCCTCTCCGCGGTACTGAGCTATCGAGTATATGGTCGCGGTATATCGCATCACCGATTTCGAGGCGTGTTGATCACGCCAGGCGCCCAACAAATTTCGCGATATTGTTTTAGGTCCAGGATATCTCGCGGACGACGATTTATTGTGCACGTGGTAAGTTCTCGGTCATTTTCTCCGAGTGACCGAGGAGTGGGAAAAATCCACGTTACAATGCATAAGTTATACACATAGTCGCAGACTTCGCACTGGTGTTAATATTTTTATTTCAATCTCCAATATATGTGTTTTATATAAGACATGGATGGTCCTTATTTGGTGGTCGGAAAACTTTTCATTGCCATCCCCCTGTCTCCTCTGGCCCAGATCGGTTCCAAATCATTCGAAAAAAAATTAGTGTCAAGTTTTGAGCTGCTATCTACAGAATTATTCGAAATTGTGTAAAATTATGTGTGTATAATTCTATATAATTTTATTAAATTAAATTCAAGACATAATTTTATATAAATTCATCCGATCATATGAAAAAATTTTTTCTCGGGTATTTGCACATTAATTCAAGTATACTAATTTAACCCTTCTGGGTGTCACGAAAAAGCTTGACTTGTTTGTTCCAGAATAAAGTCCGCGTAACTTGATTTAAATTTTTCGGAATTTGATGACTGTATTTCGATAAACGTTTCTGCGCTCTGATTGGCACTGAACATGTTTTTCAATGCACTAAAAGCACCAATACTTACAGATGAAATTCAAGTCAATTGAACATTTTGACAAACCTGACAAATATTGGTTTACGAAGAGATAAATATTTCAACCAATCGTACGACACTTAGAAATTGTTCGAAAATGCACTTCCAATTTGTCATTTAGTTAGAAATTAATAGTTATTGAGATATAAATCTTCGGATGAGTGAACAATAAATTGCATGTAACATCGTTAATTAACTCACGGTTTAGGTGTCTCAACGGGTGAGGTTTCCTGTTTTGGCTGGATCTCCTCAACTGAAGTAACTTTGGCCGGAGTCAATTTCGTCACTAAAACAATAAGAGACATGTTGTGCATAAGTTCTGACACATTGTTCGAAGAGCTAATGTAACATCTTAGAATATTTTGATATTAGTTAGTATGGTAAAGTTTGGAAACTTCACGTAGACATACAACGAAGCGCTGTTAACTGTCGTGCCTCATTACCATACACCCTTTGGATGTTTTTTCACAATTTGCTTTAGTATGAAATTACAGTAGTACGTGATAGAAGAGAACAGAAAGAAAAAAAAACAAGGTGATATTTTTAATATTTCTTGAATTATCGTGGCAAAACTAGTACAAAATATCATTTCGAGGAAAACGCGTTCAAAGTTTTCGTGCAGTACTACAGCAAAAACATTGCAACTTACGTAAGTTAAAAATCCCCGGCGCTGTAGAGGGACTTCTCGAGTTTAGCTGTTTCTGTTGCGCCAAAATGTTTGAATGAGATTTAACTATCTAATTTTAAGAAAAAATAGAAATAATTTGAATTTTTTTGATTCCTAGTCTGCTCAATGAAATAATGCAAAAATGATATTTTTGCATATCAGCGACACTGAAGGAAAATAATAAAATGAAAAGTTTTCAGAACGCTATTGCTATCCCGACAGAAATTAAACTAAAATGATTTCGCTTTTCGCAGTCAAAGTTTTTATCACTAGAATGTCACAATAAGAGCGAATTTCGTTAGGAAACAATTCAGCTCTTCGATATTAATCGACAAATCTGAGAAGACAGTACGAACTCACATATTGAAGTGTTTTGTGACATTCCGATAGAAGGTTTTCCTGTTATCGTGCGTAAAGTTCGAATTCGTGCATTCATTTGCTTGCAGAAAATGCCACTTTCGCACACGCTGAAAAGAGCGTTCAGGAATTAGCAAAGCGCGGGAATATATAAGAATGTATGCGCGATACCGAGGCGTACCCATGTTATGACATTATTATTAAAACAACTTTAAAATACATGAGAGAAATTAATGACATTGTAGTCAGGCGGCTAGGTGATTAGTGAAGTAAGTCTCCGGTAAAGCATCTTTAGACACCAGGTTCGAAATTTTCGATTTTGCATTCTCTACCAATTTTTCTCGCGTAATAGCATATTTCGATACGCGAGGCCAAACGAGCGTTTTGCGCACTACGAGTCTGAAGACAGCACGAAGCAGAGGCGAAGCCGAGTGCGCAAAATGCTTCTTTGGCCTGCGTATCGAACACTAATTTTTTTTATGAATATAATGCACAATCCGAGATCTGTGGAATTGAACAAACAATCCAAACAATCCAAAAATATCTAAACAATGAAAAAAAAAATGAAAAAAAAAGAACCTAAATAAACCCAAACGAATCTAATCGAATCCAAATGTATCCAATCGAACCGAAATGACCAACCGAACCCAAACGAACCCAACCGAAACGAACACAACCCAAACTGCGACCCACGTGGGCGGCGGGGCGGCAGCCCCCCGGCGGGGGCTAGTAGTGGAGCCCCAGTGGGAGTAGGATGGCGAAAGTAGTATAGCAAGGCGGGTTCTGAGTACAAACACCTTCTTTACCGACCAAGCCGCTCCGCGCAGCCCAGACGCAAACCCTTAAAGGTTACCTCTACTCTCGTCAGATGAAACCATGCAACCTTACCGACAGTTGTATCGGTCGACGGTGAGAATCGCACTGCTTTGCCGGCAATTCTTATCGATCGAGGGTCAAAATCGTGCTGTCTTACCGACAATCGTACCGACCGAAGGTCAAAGTCTGTAGTGCTCGCCTGCCAACGGTAGAGGGCGCAGCGGGGGCGAGAACTTTTTTACCGTCCCGAATTCCTTTCCCACGGTAGGACTGCTGATGTGTAACATCAACCACCCCCACATTCTTTTCCCACGTTATCAACCATGTGACATTCCAAAATTAATGGTTCCGAGAATTGTTTGGCTCAAATTCAACGTCGCACCGAAATCCTTTGACCGCATGCCGCTCACCGTCGGACGATTCCGAGAATTGTTTTTCACTTACTCGGATGTCGGTTTGATATCCAAAGTCGACCGATAGCCGCGGTACATTCAAAGCCATGGATCTGCGGTGTTGGGTTACTATCGCCCTGGGAATGCTAAAAGGTGCGCGCGCATACACAAACATACGTATTTGATATCAGCCACGTGACATTCCTTACCCTCTACCAAATTTCAAATTATGTGGTGGGGGAACGTTATATAAGCGAAAAGTGAAAACTTCATCGCCAGTCTGAAGCTGTTCTTCTTGCAAATGAGAAGTGCTCTGGAACAACAACGTGAATTGAAGAAACGACCAGAACTGCTCATCAAGAATATTGGAGAAGTAAAACATCTGCTGAAAATCAGATCTGACCTCAATCGACTCACAAGAGATTTTGAGCACATACAACTCGACAGTAACGATCATAGACATTTCAAAATTGAACGAAGTCGCTCGCCTGGAGACATTTCTGCCCTTGAAAAAGCTTTCGGACCTCGAAGTATACTTCGAATACCGGGTCAGTGGCGTTCGTCGGGTTAAAACGAAATTTGGTGATAAAATCGTTCTGGACTTGGAGGACTCTTTCACGATTTTTTCACCGAACCGACTGACCAAGGCCCTCCAAGAAGATGAAGATTTGTTCCAGAAGGTGACGACAGCCAGTAACAAGAGATGGTTGCATCTACGCTATCTTGGCGAACCGTACGGTCAATTTGAATTCGTATACGTATAATCTGAATATCACATTCAAATATTCAGTGTCCTGTGTAAGTCTTACGTTCAATAAACAAAAAAAAAGATTGAAATTATGAATATTTTTTCATTTATCGCCTAACCATCTTGTATACCTTTAATCCTACGTACGTTTTGTACCTTGTAATTGTATCTAGAATTATGTCTTGAAATCCAAAAATGCTACTCCGAACACCACTAAGCAACGATGGAGGGTTTCGAGCTGCGCTTGCGTCTTGTAACTGTAATGAGAACTCTATGATAAATTTTGGACGGGTTCAGACAAGACCAGAGTGCAAGGTCGGCCGATAGCTGCGGTACATTCAGAGCCAAGGATCTGCGGTGTTGGGTTACTATCGCTCTAGGAATGCAAAACATAACTCGGTTTGAGTACAGCTCGGTCAAGGATGGAGAGCAAGGTCGAATCTTACATACGCTTCGTATTGAAAAAAATTCTCTCTCAAGAGCTAAGGTGAAGGTGTAAAACTATTTCATGAATATTCTTTAAAAAAAAAACAGTTTTATTGAGTACAATTTTTAGAGTACGGTTGACAATTACTTCACAAAAATAGTACAATAATTTTATTCAACAGTATCATAACCAGGGTGATATATTCGCCAGGAATGCGGGACCGTTCTTGTAGACGCTTCTGCGCAGTAACACAAATCGTACACCCTCGCTATCCGGACAGTATGATGATTTTGTAGCCAATTTTGAAGTATGCAAACGTTTTGTGCTGCACAGATTGCGATGGGTATTGTATGAACGTCGCATCTTAGAGACACAGCTGAAGTTTTTTGCAAGGTTTGGAGCGACGGGCACTCAAAGTCCAGCATATCGATGATTTGAACTTTCGGAACGATTTTGAGCAACCAATCTCGTTTTTCTTCTCCTTTAACGTACACGGTTTCAGCTTTGCACAGCCTGTCTTCAATGGTCCACTCAACTTCCTCAAAAGGTATGGTTCCACAGCTCCAAGGTAAACCGTGAAAATCGCGTTCTAACCAAGAATTTTGGCTTTTGTATTTGACGTCCAGTAAATCCCATTCGTAAGGTGGCTTGAAGAAAAACACTGATGGAGATGCTTCCGAGTAGATTGAAATTATAGCCAATTCTTTCAATGTGAAGGTATTGTTGAAAGGTCTACGAAAGCCTTGTATGTCAACGATAAGCTCCATCTTTGAACAGTGCGAGATGGTGGGAACGGGTCAGCTTTTTTACCAACTTTTTCACCCCACCACTGAGCGGGTTGTATTCGACAATACGATCATGAACAATCAAGCAGTACGCCGATGTTTCAGCGGAAAAGTTGGCTTTAGCTTCAAATTCAAGACGGATGTCGACAGGTCCGTACTTCAAAGATTCGTTTTGTTTTGAACAGTCGATAACGAACAAGGGGACGTCTCGAAGGAATTCACTCTCTGTCAGCAACGGCTCGGGGTTCTTGTCGTAGTAGGTAGCCTGAAAGTTTGCGTACATTTCGTACAGGAGCGCGTACAGATTACGACTCATGTTGAGGTTCAGGTTACCGTACGGATAAGATTGAGAGTTTAAAAATAGCTTAACGTCCGTGATATTGCAATGATCGAAATGACTTGCGTTCTTGCGGGTCTTTTTCTTTCTACTTGTTTGGAAACTCAAAATGACGTACCGAGATTTTTCAAGCTGAGTGGAAGTTTTCACAGTCCAAACGTGTTTCGATGTTGTGGGAAGTGAGGGATATTCGTACAATTCCCAACTGCGGAAGCTCATCGAAATAGGCGGATCTCTCTGAATAAAATTTAGTAGGTCAACTTTTTTCTGATCCGCGAGTTTCAAATACGGTATTAGCCATTCCACTGCATTGACCGTGATTTTGAATTCCTTCTCTTGAGTCTGCATGATTGCGTTGACGTCAGTTTTTGATCTCGTCAAAATTAACTCATGTTTAGCGTTGACAACGATCTTGCGGTAGTCTTCGGCGAAACCCAGTATCATGCTGAGCGGTATCAGTACGTCAAAATTACCCTCGGCATCGGTTAATTTTTTCTTCTCTTCTACATCAAGCCATCCAGCGTTCTCCATCAGCCAAGTCTGACCAGGGTGCAGGAGAGCGTAACCCCTCATGAGACTTGTCAAGCTAACGTTCTTGCTTCTATCAACCTCAACTGCGTTAATTTCGTAGCGAATTTCTTCAAACGGATGACAGATCGCGTTGTTTACGAGCTGTGTGTTCACAGTAGATGCACCATCAGGTTTGAGGAGTCGTCCGTGTATATGTACCGAACTTTTGCTGGGTAATATGCATGAATCCTGATGCTGGACGGTGATTCGAATTTCATCGCTGTTGTTGAAAGTTGACGAGGCGTAAGGTTTGTAAGCGTGAATCTCGTAATGCGCAACGGATTCGTTAAAGACGACTGGTGTTTGTATGTTTAAGATTTCTTCCTCCATGGTACGTAGCAGATGATAAAAAAGCAAAATCGGATTTTTAGTTGTCGGAAATTCCTCTTCCAAAAGTGGTCAGTTTCAGACCCAGAGCTATCAGGAACTCCACGTTTCGAGGTGTTAACGGTTCGGGAATCGATCGATGACTGACTTGATCGGGGCATGCCGACTTACTGATATACCTACTCTTTGACAGTCTGTTATATACAATTCCCATCGTTTATTGCGATTTGATGTGTAGTCTCACAGTAATAACTTTTCCGCGAAAATTAACCAGGTCTCCGTCTTGATCCACTAACCGGAGCTGAACGTGATCTATGGTCCTGACGGTGATCGGAAGGTAAATGACGTGCGACTGTACTTCCACGATCTTATATCCTGGTGGGACAGTCGGGAAAAACTCGTGAATAGTGTGTACTTTGTGTCCATTGACGTAGGCGCCCGTTGTAATGCTACACTCGACTCGCAACGCGTTGACCTTGAGTATAGTTACAGGCACGTCCGATTCGTGAGTTTTATCAACCTCCAATACACGTGGTGTAAATCCAAAAAGTTGAGCAATGGAATCATTCGGCTCAAAGTCAATCGTGTGGTTGCATGTGATTTCGCTGCGTAATGTATTATTGTTGGGTTTGATGGCGAGCCTGATGTCTGTATTTCTTAGCACGTTTTGAAGATACTTCTCTATGTCCTCGATCTCGTAGCTGCCGGTAGGTATGGTAATCACTTTGTCAGCTACGTAAATTTTATTGTGACCGACATCAACGTTGGGAATCGAATTAAAGGTGAAAAATTCTACCAAGCCAAGAGCATAACTTTTATCACGAGCAAGTTCGATCGGTGGGAAATATTGTGCCTCGAGTATCGAAGAGGTTCCCGAAATCGTTAACGTTAACGAATCATCCATGACTGCGAGTGGTAGACTGACTTTGACGAATCACGCACCATGTTTATATAGCTCACCACTTAGAAATTTCAGACACAAGTGTCCGCATTCAAATGTATCATAATCCTGGTACCTTTCATGATTGTATTTGACGCTACCAACGCCGAGGTATTTTATGAGGTCTGAGGGTGGTTAAAGGTTGCCGAAACTGTCAAAGTAATCGATATTATTGTCGCGTTTCTTGTATGCAACCCAGTGTGTTCCCGGACCGTCTTTGCCGTCAAGGTTGATTATATCTAACTCGTTTTTTCGTGGGCCGTTTTCGGGCATTTCGTTTCGCATGAAAACACCGCGGAAATGCGGAACCTCAAAGATTTTTGCATATTTCAACAAGTCCCAATCAGTCAACGCTCGACGTGGTAGCATCGCATCTAGTTTTTTGGAAGATGGAGACCAAGACCTGTTTTGTACGGTTTCATATGAAGCCCTTTGCCCAACGCGATAGCTTCCATAGTTTTGTTGTGTCGTTTGCTTTCCTCCGATTCTCGTTTAACCGCGCTCGCATCGTTCACAGCTTTTGCTATACCTGCCGCACCACCGGCTAACGCGCCTGTAGCACTAAGTCCGGCAAAAATAGGAATCAAAAACGGTAAAAAACCACCGACTTTTGAAGGTACCGGTAGGACGCGAGGTGTTCGCATTTGACATTTACCACCCGCTTTTTAACGGCGTTCTCAGCTCCCTTCAGCGCAAATTCGATGGCTACTTTTTCATCGTTGCTTGGAACCATGGAACGTTTGGCAGCATTTATAATTTTTCTTTAGGTCACATTTTTTGACTTTCGAATTCCCATTCCGAGTTTTGATTTTACTTTCATTGTATTAGCTATTGCCCAAGCGGCTGCCTTCTCACCTAAATTTTCGTCCTTTGCGAGAATCCGTTTCCAAGCTTTCTCAGCCAACACCCTATCAGCCTCTTTTCTAACTTCAAGGTTCTCACGATTTTCCGAATACGCTATATCGTGTTCCTTACACGCTGCATCGAGAGGATTGATACCGGAATCGCCTCTCGCGAGTCTTTTCGTCAACTTCGTACCAGGACCGCAGTATTGGTAACCGGGAACATGCAACTCGATCGGAAGTTTGTTGATGATTTTATTCACCAGACCCTTGCCACGATGTTGCCGCCTGCTGCTGCTGTTTTGTTGACCTCTGTACGCGATCATGTTCGTGCGTTGACTGAAGAAAAGTGCTTTAAGAGGGGGTATTTATAGCAAATCCGATCAGTCATGTCCGAGATCCGGTTTGAGAAACAACCTACCAAGCTTCCCGTGATGAATTTTGACAAACTTTCGGAGCAAAATGTCAAAAGGCACAAACGGCACGGTGAATTACTCCCGAATAGTGTACGTGCAATATTCTGTGGACCGTCGAATTGTGGGAAAACTAATGCGTTGCTCACACTTATAACCCATCCCAACGGACTCAGATTTGAAAATATCTACATCTACTCGAAATCTCTCAACCAACCTTAATACCAATTGTTGAAGCAATTGTTGGACCATGTTGAGAATACGGAGTATTTTGCGTTTACCGAGCGTGAGCAAGTGATTACACCGGAAGAAGCACGGCCCAACTTAATAATCATATTTGACGATGTAGCGTGCGAGAAGCAGGACAATATTAGAGCCTACTTTTGCATGGGTAGACATCACAACGTTGACTGTTTCTATCTCTGTCAGACGTACGCGCGTATTCCCAAACATCTCGTGCACGACAACGTAAACTTAATCGTGTTATTCAAACAAGACGATATGAACCTGAGACATGTGTACAACGATCATGTAAACACCGATATGTCTTACACAGAGTTTAAAGACTTGTGTGCGGCATGCTGGAACGGTGACAAATATGGGTTCGTAGTGATCGACAAAGACAGTGAGCTCAACGAAGGACGATACAGGAGGGGATTCGATTCTTTTGTTAGCCTGGAAAAGGAATAAAATCTAACGTTTTCGAGTGAGAGACGCAGTAGCGTTGCAGACTCAGTTGCGTCAACATGCAGAGCTCTGAAATTTCCAAGCAAAAAGATGTCCTACATCAGATCGCTCAAGCAAGTGCTGCGATCCGTCGAAAACACAGATTTCTCAAGTCGGGCAAGGAATCTACGACTCAGAAATTAAGTGACATTTTCAAACCAGTAGTGACTCTGTCGCAAGAACTGGTGAATGTTACAAAAGATACCAAACCTGTCAAACAAGAGGTGGAAGAAATTAAAGAAGAAGTAAAGCAGATGAAAAATGAAACGAAAAATGAAACTGTCTCGGAAATGGACGATTCCTTTGCTTCGGCGGGGGATGAAACAATCGTAGAAACACCGGTCGAGAAAATCGAGGAAGAGTATTTTGTACTGATGAGAGATGCGAAGACAAAAGGCGAATTGGACAACGTGTACGATGTACGCAACCTCTCAAACGGACTAATGATTGGTGATTCGTTGATATCTTTTGAGAGTGACTACTGACTACGTTCGTATTGGCGATACGCGTTACCCGAAAACGAAGGGTTTGCTGAAACTTTTGTTCAAAAAGAAGCCTGACGGTTCTTCTGTGAGCGCCGGAGATCGGGAAAATTTTAAAAACATAATCCTCGCAACGAACGCGCATAAAAAGTATTACTCATCCGATGGGGCTGTTCGAAACGATAACAGTTACAAATTTAAAAATGTCACTGCCGAATTAATGGATTATTCCCAATCACCTCGCCGAAAGGGTAAAGGTCTACTTCCGCAAGCTATGATCACTCGACAAGGTGTTGAAACGGAATACGTATTCTGGGATGATCCAAACGAGTTAGTGGAGCGTCTTCGTTCACTCCTGGCATCTAAGGCAGCGGGAAATCCGAGTCACAATAACGAAATAATCTCCATTATCGAAGAGCTACGCGAAGCAGGAATCATTTATTAAGCAGCTCCCGTCATTTTTGCATCCATTACCGAGATTAGCGTCGACGTGTTTGGACGGCATCTGGATAAAAACATGACCGCGAGTACTTGCGGTCCTCCGCGTGTCGGGTTTCAAATAACAGCAGACGGGCATTACTATATACGGAACAAGAGACTGTGCAATGTCGCAGATCCCGCAGAGCCGAACAATACTGTAACTTTAAAAATCTTGAGACGAAAATTCAGCGTGTTGCAAAAACAAATCGACAACCTCGATCAAATGATCAAAGCTTTGGAGATCACCACGGAGAAAGCCTTGGATACCTTCTACACAGACTTCAAAATCGGCAGAGACTTGTCGATTCGAAACGCGGAAATCATTTCCAAATTGGATACCAGACTAATAGCGTTGGAATATGAACGAGGAAAAGCAAGCACTGGTGACGGAACTGCATAAGCCTGCACGCCGGAATTACCCGCGTCGACGTGTAGACGTGCGCGGCATCGACGAGACCTGGCAGGCGGATCTTGTTGATATGACGTCGTACGCTAGACAAAACAAAGGCTACAAGTACATGCTCACAGTCATTGATATTTTTTCAAAGTATCGATAAAGAGCGGGTCTGGAGATGATGTTACGAAAGCGACGGAATCTGTGCTTGTTCAAGGACGGGTGCCGAAAAATTTACACGTCGACAGAGGAACGGAATTTTACAACTCGAAATTGGAATTACTATATAATAAATATACCAATAGAATTATTGGAGCTTTATTTTTTTCCCAACCATTCTGACAATAATAATAACATTTAACACATGATGGTGCAGTTATAAATTACAAAGCTACGGTGCAGGCTTGTAACCCCACGGAAGCGTGTCGGTTGTGTTTTGAAACACGATCCGCTTGTCGTCAGTCCAGCTCAGTGCTACTTTCTGCTGTTCTACGGTGGATACCTCATTCTTTCGACTCAATATCAAATGCTGATTTGAGGATAGATTTTCACGGTTCAAAACACATTCCAAATAATCGTTGAAAGTTATTTTTCTCAACGCTGATCCTTTGACACCTTTGGCACGTTTGTTGTCTTTCTCATCTCCCAAGACTCGGAATGCGTACAGTTTAACTCTTGATCCTACAAATTCCAGCATTATTTTTCCGTTATTCTCATCTTTCATCAAGCCGAGAACTTTTTTGTTCGCTAGAGGCATTCCGTAAGGGTTGTCAAGCGGATCATCAGACGTATCGAACTTGTGCAAGTCCTCCTTTATATGTTCGTATATGTCGGGGACGGTAAAATTGTAAATCAAACTGTCGGTCGGTCTACATCCGTGGACATTAATTTTGCTCGGTTGCCGAATTTCTGCTTAATATAATTATAATGAAAATCGTAGATATATGTTTTAGCTAGATCCATGATGGAGAAACCTGCATACAATGGTTCATTTAACTTGACTTTTGTCTTACTCATTTCAACGATAATTATATCTTTGTCGAAAACGGTGTAGCTGTGAAAATTGTGTTTGGCTATGGTAGCTCTAGCACCGTATCTTCCATCCCATTTCATGATCAGTCTGACATCTCTATACTTCCTAACATTTTCCATTGTTTTGCCAAAAACTGCGTTGTTCATCAGTTTGTAAAAATTTTTCTCAAATTTGTTGTGAGATTTTTTGCGCGAATCGGTATTCAAATCTATGTATTTTTTGAGCCACGGGGTTTGTCTGAATTTGAGAACTCTTTGAATTTTGAGTAATTTTAAGCCCTGTCGTAAGCATTGTTTCAAAACGCGGTAGTGCACAACGTAGTTTTTCTTGGAAAATAGCGTGGGCGTCAATTTCGGTCGCTTACTATTCGAGATCGGAGGCACATAGTGCTCCAGACACAGTGGTAAATCCTTATGAATTTCATGCAGTTCCTCAGGATATTCCAAATCCACCCCCAGTATGTAACCAAACTCCGCATCGTTCGAGATGGTAAGAACGTCGCATTGTCCGTAGTCTGATAACCATTTGAAGGAACTGTATGGCAGAACAAAGCTCATAGCAGCACCGTAGAAATTATTAACGTCAAAGTACATGAGATAAGATTCTTCGACCTCAGGATCGAATTCCTCTCCCATATATCTATTGTTGGCCTTTGCGTATCTGTTCGAACACTGTGACACACCGCCTCGGATACCTTTTTCGGTGAACATAACCATGTTTATGTCGGTGAGAAGCTCGAGTTTGATGCCTGGCCATTTTAACATCGCATCATACGACAGACCGGGCGCTGTGTAGTAATGCAACGGGTCCAGTTTGTACGTCGTCCAACAATTTTGTCGAAAATTTTGAAAAACGTCAGCTAGTAAAAACACGTCCGTCTGTAAATACAAGTCCGAATACTCTTCCAAAGTTTGAACGTTAAAAGTTTGCCAAACTTTACATGCATGTGCATAGTCGTCGTCTGATATATTCCGATCATTTAATTTTGTGTAAAATTGTTGTTTGGATGGTAGCCGTGTGTCCTCGAGCTCCTCCCAACTGTCTATGTATTCGTACGGGAACACTTCTTTTCTGGTCAATAATTGAAATTTGTCTGAGCTACGATAAAATTTACGTGTGATTGATTCTTGATCTTCACCGAGATACGTTGCTAATTTCTCAAGACTACTGGGCATGAGACGGTACGAATCTACGAATCTAAACTTTATATCTGTCCCCTTAACATATTTTGTAAAAGAAATGTACTTTTCTTTGTATACGGGTAGAAGCTCAGTTGTGCCCTCGAACGAAGTAGCCAGTGCTTTGATCAGAAAATGTGAATCGTAACCCGACAGATTGTGGAATATCACTGGGATAGTGTGCGAATTTTGGTAATTTAGATTGCAACCTCGATGAGCAGCACCACGGTACTTTCCCGTGAAATGGCAGTGATTACGATGTTTCACGTCTGTGAGTGTAAACGGTTTTTCACAAATGTGACACACTGTTGTTGAATGAAATTCGTTGATTTGATTGAAATTGAGCGGTTCCATCGGTACAACAGTTTTGAAATAAACTTCTAACGAATGTGCCAATTCCTTTAACTCGTTCACAAACCATTGAACGCAAGTTTCTCCGCGATTAATTTTGAATTTTGAAAGCGAATCGTCAAACGCACAATGTAGATAGTAAGCTATACTGTACGGAAGATGCTTCTGATAAATTGTTCTTGTACCCATCTTTTTTAGCGTAGGTTCCAGTAAACATT
This sequence comes from Neodiprion lecontei, assembly GCF_021901455.1. Classification (NCBI taxonomy): domain Eukaryota; kingdom Metazoa; phylum Arthropoda; class Insecta; order Hymenoptera; family Diprionidae; genus Neodiprion; species Neodiprion lecontei. The sequence continues at coordinate 12,575,017 of NC_060266.1, read as the reverse complement.
CGAGATCCGCGTAAATGCAGAATGGAACGGTTTCTTTGTGTTCGAAATTTTTAAATTTCAGTTTTTTTTCCTTATCTGTAGGTAGAATAACTTTCGTTTTGTTTAAATTCATGCAATTTACATTGTGCTTTGTTAAACACTCTTTAGATTGAAAGTGTGATAGACACCTATCACTCAACTAAGTACGACGTTTATGTTCAGAAATTTGAGAACTCGTTAATCGAGACAGATCTCGAAAACAAGTAAAATGAAAGATTCTATTTTTTTCATAATTTTCCATATCAACATCATCATCATCGTCATCGTCAATGATTTCAGTTTCTATCGCTAGAAGATGAATTACAGGTTTGTCAGACTTGTTTCGTCTCAAATGAATGGGTACCATTTCACTGCGCTTGTGTTTTTCCGTACTATCTATACCATAAACGTTGATTGAAAGTTTGTTGAGTTTCTAAAATTTTGGAATCTGGTCTGAAGACATTGGAAAATGCAAACCTTCGTATTGTAGCACTGAGCTGAAATGCGGATATGAAGTAATTTTACTGGGATTGTTGTTGTCAGCTGGGAACAGAGCTGCGGTGACCGACCAGAGGAAGCAATACGAGTCGCTGTTACGGATGTTGACGACAGCCTTCTTATCTTGAATATCTTTGGGTAGTGGTGCGTATGTGAAGACACCGCCTCGTAGTGGCACGTACTTGTTGATATTCACAGTCAAATTGATTATTTCAGTCAGCGACCAGCCTGAATCCTTTTCCTGGAAATCTTCCACCTTTTTCAACAAACGCTCCGTCGCGTTTTCGATGAATCATTCGTTGATATCCGTTGTCCGGAGGATGATTTCATTTCTCGTATTAAAAAATTTGATCTCTTCCACCGTGCGATCATCTTTTCTAACTTCAAATTTACAAGCCAGGATAACGTTGGCTTTTAAGCTCCTGTCTTTCTTCGGACCGTTTTTTAGTCTCGTCACAGCTAGTACCTTCGCGTCTTCTAGAAATCTCTCCACATCTTTATGCTTCAAATTGACGATGGATCCAGTTCGAATTTTCCCCTCGAAAGCTGATTCCAAATCTTCCCAGTGAACTCGATCGCTTCTTCTCACTTTCCGCGTACCTCCACCCGTTTTCTGAAGACGTTTGAATTTTTCCGTGAGCGCTTTCAAGAGTCCGATCGTTGTGATAATTTTCATCTTTTCTCCAATCGATGAAGCCTTTCGCAAAATTTTGTTCAGAAGCCGAATATTTTGACTTCCAAATTTCATCCATTTCTGAATCTCTGCCGTTGATGATGATTTGTCCAAGATCTTGTACGCCGATTCCATAATATCGATCAATCTCAAACACTTCGCGGATTCCATCTTGAGCTTTTTCCTCACGTATACTTGACAAGTTGTGACGTAATGATCGTTTGCAGTGATGAGCGTCCTTTTTATAGGGCAGCTGTACGTGTGTTTGTGTATGCGCGCGCACCCTTTAGCATTCCCTGAGCGATAGTAACCCAACACCGCAGATCCATGGATCGGAATGTACCGCGGCCATCGGTCGACCTTGCACTCTGGTCTTGATTGAACCCGTTGAAAATTCATCGTTGAGTTCACACGGCAGTTACAAGTCAAAAAAAAAATGTGAGGTGGTTGATGTTACACATCAGCGATATCCGAGTGGATAAAAAACAATTCTCAGAACTATCAAATTTGGAATGTCACGTGGTTGATAACGTGGGAAAAGAATGTAGGGGTGGTTAATGTTATACATCAGCAGTCCTACTGTGGGAAAGGAATTCGGAGTGGTTGATGTTACACATCAGCAGTCCTATCGTGGGAAAAGAATGTCGGACGGTAAAAAAGTTCTCGCCCCCGCTGCGCCCTCTACCGTTGGCAGGCGAGCACTACAGACTTTGACCTTTGGTCGGTAAGATTGTCGGTAAGACAGCACGATTTTGACCCTCGATCGATAAGAATTGCCGGCAAAGCAGTGCGATTTTCACCGTCGGCCGATACAACTGTCGGTAAGGTTGCATGGTTTTATCTGACGAGAGTGGGGGTAACCTTCAAGGGTTTGCGTCTGGGCTGCGCGGAGCGGCTCGGTCGGTAAAGAAGGTGTTTGTACTCAGAACCCGCCTTGCTATACTACTGGCGAAGCCCCCCGTACGCTTACACAAATTTTTTTAATGAAAAAAATCAATTCCAAGTTCCTGAAAACGATTCTATGGAGTAAAGAAAAACAAGTTCACCAGACATTTGTTGAAGAATTTTTTTTCAACAATTTATTCATAACTCTTTTGCATCACTATAATTATCGACAATGAATGCCCTATAAAACAGAACCAGTAATTTCATTGAACAAAAAAGGTTATATTCCAATAGCATGTTACACAACAATAAATTTACGGGAAGAATAGAATGAAGGAATAATATACTACTTTAACGCCGCTTTCCAGGTTAATACAGGGGCTATTACAGTTGAGGAGTGAATAAAAAAAAAAAAATTTAAATATATAAAAATTTTCAGATAATTCAACGAATGACAATTCGTCATAACCATAGCTTTATTTTAAAAAACTTCAGAACTCACATTAAGATTTGTAACAGTCTCCTACATCATATTCATACATCAATGATCATTTATCGCATACATAACATCGTAAACCAACTTATTTATAATATTGCACAACATTAAGTACTTTATAGTTCTATCACACACTTTTCCTTATTTGGCACCACTGACTTAGAATACATTTTTTGTGTTCACAGTAAAATACTTTTTTTAATAATTATTTTTTTATCTTTTTTTAGAGCTTGTTATATATTACATTTATATTTTTTTATTCAACATGGTGAATTAAATCATATTTTTATTCCTTTCCTCTCTGAAATAAGTTTACGGTGCAGTTGTTTATATAATGAGCACCCGCGTCGTTTGATTTTCCTGGAGTTTCGACGGTTTCTTTGTTTGTGTGTTTAGAATTCTGATTACTTGGAGATTACTTTCCCCGATTCCTGAAGATGACTGGTGGTCTTATTTTGAAGAAGGACGCAGAAATGATTCAGATAAGATCGTTTCTTTTCTTTTGAATACATATTTAATTTATTTTATTCGTGTATCTCCGAAATTCACTTAGTGAATTTGAATTGTTATACCACCACTCACATTTGTCCTCCAAGCTCTAGGGTGTGCTGTCTCTGAAGAAGCCTTGGATTCAGTCACGCATTCCTTTTCCCTGTTTCCTGTGCCGGTTCTCAGAGAAAATCAGCCTTTACGTTACCTAGGACCCAGAGTTCTTCCATGTATGGTTTCCCGCCTCGTCGTACTCATCTGTCTTTGATTCATCGGGCTATTTTCCCTGAAGAGGAATGAATTTTCTTTTCGACGACGATCCGGATGATTTTGATGTCTTCAAATTCATGAAGATACACAACACTAGATAACACTTACCTTTATAAAAACAAGGCACATAAATTTTTGAAATTATTTAACACTCAACTATCTGCTCAAGGTTTCCTGTGGTTTACCTTGAGACTGTGGGCAAATGCCAGATAGTAAAAAAGGGAGTTCTTAAATTTTTAGAGCCACAGCTCCAACTCACCTTTGAGCACTGACTGCTAGATCACCTTTATAATTGTTTTATCTTTCCCGAGTCGGGACGACTCTTTTCCTCGGGGGGGAGTAGTGATACAAAGGGTGAAATCACCCGTTTTGCCCCCTCTTTAATGATCTAGTAGTCAGCATAGATAAAAGACGTTTATGAACCTCTTGTGTCTTTCAAAAGAATAAGGTTGCTGCGTCAACCAACATTATTGCAAAAAACAGTCTTGTTTCAGACTTTAAACGACAAACACATATCTTGCATTAAAGCATTTTCACAATATTTTATTCACGCTGTTGATTTCTTTTGACTTGATGATTAAACTCGCGGATCCATATTTATTTTCCGTAACGTCAAAGTACGTTACAATATTTTATACATTTATGCGACATAACTGTCGGCTACGTCAATTTTTCTCCTGTTAGAAACCGATGCTTGTGAAACTTCGCAACAATAAATGATTCGAGTATGCGGAACTCCATCTCTAGGCTGGCGGCAACGGAGCAGGAGCACGGCGCGGCGTGCTGAAGCGGGCCCGAGCGCAGCGCATCAAGCCGGTGTGGGATGGCCCTGTCCGAGCAGCGGTGGAACACGCCCTCCAGGAAAACGGAAGACAAAGCCTCAGACGCCTCGCGAGGACACTGCGTATGTTTCTTTTTTCTTCGTTATATTTTTTCTCAATTTAATTTATTCTGAGATGTACGTATGGGACATTCCGTGCCAAATTCGCTAATTTCAACACTCTCTATTATTGGTTTTCTTGAATTTTTTTGACGCGATAGTGTCTATAAAATTACCAATTGTTCTGCAACATTTTTCCGTGTATCCGCTTCGGGGTGAAGAATATCCAAACCTTTTCAAGGATCTGTGAGTACGCTAAAAAATTCAATTTCGTGTTTTCATCAATTTCGTATTGACCCCATGATTGGATAATTTTTTCAATATTGCTTCCGGCATTTCCATGAATTTCCAACTGACCAGAATCAACCGTATTTTAGTTATTCGTATTAAAATCAATGGTGCGCAGGCCACCTGAACTGTTCGTTTCATGCGAGGGGGAAAAAATTCGAGATTTGAGTGACATGGTAATTGTTTGAGTTGAATTCATCTAAATCAATTAATGTAGTTTAACTTAATTTTCTTATTTGAAATCAATTCTTTTAAGTGAGGTAAATTCATATGATTCAACTTGATTCGTTTCAATTTATAAACTTCAATTCTTGATAATTCACGCTAAATCAAGTAAGGTTGAAAAGTTTTAAATTCATTGTGTCGCATTTCCAATTAATTCAAATTCTTTTTCTCAACTCTACTTGATTTCACATTTTTATTTAATTTTTACTCTCTGTAAATCTATAATTCTGGCATGAACTCAAAGTAATTTGAATATGCTTGATTTAATTTTCCGTGATTCAGTTCTGTCTCGGCTAATTCTCAATATTTCAGTTATATTTAGTGATTCAGTTTATTCTCATTAATCAAAATATTCTACGTTCATTCAGGTGAATTGTAAGTAAGCCGAAAATCCATTGACTCGTCAGTTCAGCGAGACATTTCCCCGTCGGTTTGATGCGAAACGTTATTAACAAGTCATACCTCGTTCTGTTGGGCGAGATATATTAGAGACGTGACAATTCTGAACACAAATTCAACGTATATTCGGGGGTCAATGCGACAATTGTCTCTTCGTGGTTTCTAAAAGAAGCAATTAATTCCCTACAGAGGTTCCTCGAGAATCTGTGAGAAAAATCGCACGTGAGCTGAACCGTCCGTTCAAGTACCAGCCGGTGTAAAAGCTGTGACCAGGTGATGCCGAACGAAGACTGACGTACTGTCGCTGGGGACTGGAGCGTCTGCAGGAGGATCCCGATTTCTTCAGGAACGTGTGCTTTACGGACGAAGCGCTGTTCACGAACCTCAAACTCGTCAACAAGCAGAACTGTCGTTGGTGGGCTCCGGAAAACCGACACTGGGTCGTCGAACAGGACAACCAACACCGTTGGAAGCTCCACGTCTGGGTTAGAGTATTATAGGACAGGATCCTCGGGCCCATTTTCCTCGACGGAAAGCTGACGTCTGCCACGTACAGGACCGTACTTACCGAGGAACTCCCCCGCCTGACGGACGGAAACCCCATCCGTATGGACCAGGTTTGGTGGCAGCAGGACAGGGCCCCTGCCCACAACAGTAATGCGAACAAGGCAATCCTGGACGCCATGTTCCCGGAGCGCTGGATCGGTACGAGAGGTCCGGTTAGGAGGCCAGCGCTCTCACCAGATCTTACCGTCTGCGATTTCTGGTTCTGGAGTAGAATCAAGGAAATCGTATATGAACGGGCCCCCACAACGAAACACGACATGCGCCACCGCATCGCCGAAGCGTGTGCCGCTATTCCTGTTAGGGAGATGCAACGGGTGCGAGGGTCGATCCGGAAACGGCTTGCACTCACTGTCCAGCAGAACGGAGGGCACATCAAGCATCTCCCCAGGCAACGGAACCAGGAATGAAATGTGAGATATGATTCTTTTTACAAATCTTCAATGATTGACAACGCGAAACTATCATGAATTATTATTATTGTTATTTAGAGGGTTGAAAAAAAAATCCTCAGATGTGTGAAAATAATATAACAGAAGTGGTGGGACGTCAAAACTCTCTTTGTTTGCTACCGCACACAAAACTGTATATGATGTTTGAATAACATCGGAATCGTTATGATCAAAAAGACACCTCGTATTTTTCTTATTGTGCTGTTTAATGTTGAAAATAGGTGAGACGATAGTCCCGTGGGGTCTCGAGGATAAGCAAGGTATGGCTATCGGCGGACACGAAGAGCTGGCAAAATCAGACGTGAAACGCAAGACAAGTTCCTTTTCATTAAACGCTCATATTAAACAGTACAAAACTCGAATGATTGATTCTTATTGCGAATAAATTTCAGCTTCAGCGTTTCTGTAATGCGAGAATGGTGTCACAAAAATCGTAAAAAGTCGAGTGCAGATTCGATTGATTTTGATGCACGTTAAACTGCATCTGTAGTTTCAAAAATGTTACATCTAATTTTATCAAAATATGTGCCTCGTATTTTTCTAATCCTCATATTTGATTCTGAAAAACAGATGCGACGACAGTTCCGTGTAGTGTGGACGACGGCAAGGAATGGCTTTTCGCGGACGATAACACAAAACGAGACCAGAAATGAAACGCAAGATAAGTTTCTTTTTACTAAAGGCTCGTATTGAATACTACCAAACTCTAATGAATCTTATTGCAAATAAACCTGAGTTTCAGCGTTTCTGTAATGCGAGAATGGTGTCACGAAAATGGTGAAAAGTCTAGTTCATATCCGTTTGTTAGATTTAATTTTATCAAAATATTTGCCTCGTATTGTTCTAATCGTGATATTTGATTCTCAAAAACAGGTACGACGACAGTTCCGTGGGGTGTGGACGACAGCAAGGAACGGTTTTTGGTGGTGGTTTTAGTCGGTATTCCGTAAGGCGAGTCCCACACTCCTGGAAGTGACGGTACCCTACCTAGGGTGGTCCATGAAGGATTTCCCCACCGATTTGGCCATACGCGAAGAGAAAAAAAAAAAAAAAAATAAAAAAATAAATAAATAAATAAATAAATGGATAAATGAATGAATGAATGAATGATTGAATGAATGAATAAACGAATGAATCAATGGATGAATCAATGAATAAATCAGTGAATGAATAAATGAATGAATCAATGAATAATTAAATGAACGAATTAATGAATAAATGAATAAATCAATGAATAAATCAATAAATAAATAAACAAATGAATTGAATAATTAAAAATAATTATACGTACACGCAAGAATACAGTATCTCAGATCACGTCGATTCAGAAATTTTAACTTGTATGTCGAGGTGGTGCACTCGTGATCTGTGAAAAAATACACCATTCACAATAATGCTGCGTCCGTTTCATAATGCATTAAATTTTCAGTAAATACTGCATCAATTCAATATCTCCAACAAAATGTTGTGAAGCTACCTTATGAAACTGCGACTAAAGTCGCAATCAAAACAAAGAAACGAATAAATGCGTTAATGAAACGAGTTCATGCAACACTTTTCAAATTGTCCTGAAAGTAACAGCACCGAGTAGCGGAAAACGATCTATTGGTAATACTTTCACACTAAATTGTCACTAATTTTAATAAGATAATTATCATGTTTAAATTGTCATCAAGTACGGTTAAGCATAGGGTACGACGTGTGGGTTGAGAATGTGCAAATGGCCGCCGTCACACAGATTATGTACAAAAGTCGGAATGAAACGAACTGAGCACTCTTCAAAATTATCTTAGACAACGATAGTTTGATAGAGATGAGTCCAACCGGGAAAGGCAAACACGAAGCAATGCCGGAGAATATTTATTACGCAGTGATAAGTTATTACGCATTATTCAATGTATGAAATGTAGCGGGCAACATTGCAAATATTATGCCCGCGTCCCTGTCAATTTCAGCATTCGTTGAAAACATTTTCAGCGAGGAGGACGGATTAACATTCGAGGAGTATCGAAGGTGCATAATTCTGTTGTGCAATACTATGCGCGATCCGAAAAAATAACGGATTCCCGAATTTACGCATTGTACATATTTTGAATGAAACAAAATATTTCATTGCACATGTAAAGACTAATTTGTATTACCTTACAAACATTTGTATTACCTTATCTGTAAGGAATCGCATAGAATTAAGTATCAAATCTCTGCATCGGTTTACAAACTCAATATAATTTTGCTAATTATCGTCATTGACGAACTGTCATTGAATTGAAATGGAAAGTGAAGCGTGGCGATCGCATTTACGAAAAAATACTGTGTTTGTCGCCCACGAAATGGAAAAATCACAGGTAAAAGGTTGATGAATCATAACCTGACGATTATTCCTTTATGCTTCTACTTCTGTCATAACATCGGCCATATTTCCGCCGTACTTGAACGATACCTCAGCCTGTCGTGCTTCGCACATACTTCTGTCATCTGGATAAGAATAGTACAATTTTCGTATCGAAGTAAAGAGCAATGCAAGGGTTTTGTTCTAAACAAATGCGTGTCATTTCGTTCTTACGCATTACGTATCAATTTGTCGGACAATTAACGAAATTCCAGAATGCAACGGCATATTTTCATCGAAAATAATTTCGAACCGTAGTTCACTGTCCCCGGTTTGATCATTGCGTGAAAATAACGCTGGGTCGTGGTAATATTGCGTTCATTGTTACTAATAGAATCACAGAAAAGTCGGCCACCCATGCGCTTTGTTGCCGCGGAAATATTCGACGTACGAAAGTAAATACACGGTGTCAGAGTTAACCAATTTTCGCGCATCGTTCTCCAGAATATAAATAAACTGACCTAGAATTTTGCGATGAACAAGCAATAGACTGTCATAATTCGGGTGGGTTTTGTTCGTTTTTTCAAATCATTTTTGTGTAAAATAAGAGTGATGAGCCTTTGTCAATAATGCTGCACTTTGACAGAATCGGGTTGATTCGATGATCATTTTCGAAAGAATTGCAATTTTTGCGCTACATCATCTCGTCGTCGCCGCGTCGGCAAACGGTAATAGTGGGATCTTGATCGGCCGGATCGGCCACGCGCGAGCGTTCGCTAACCTCCGCGCTACAACGGTTATCACTGGCAACCGATGATAACAAAATGCTTGTTAACCTCCCGTTATGCTGTTTTTGTGTTAATTATCATTGATAATTTGAAATGCGGACGTTTTTGTCACGCTCCTCTCAATGCAGATATTTTCAAACTACTAATCTTGTTGCTCGCCTAGCTGCAAACAGAGAAAGTCAGTCCCACGAAACTCATTCCGCAGAATCGTCAATGACATATCGTATCTACCTGGACTTGGGTGAAGTTGGCGCTGGTCGATTTTGCCAGATATTTCAATTTCACCTGTTCCGCCAGTTAGTACCGAATTTTCGACAAAAAGTTCGAATTTTGAGATTTATTTCTGGGTGATTGGTTTGACGAATCCCGGAAAATTTTTGATATCCGCACTCAGGATTTTGCGTGTTTTCAGAAAAAAAATTCAACCCTATTTTTAGTGCCGAAATCTAAAATATTTTTTTCGCGCGCAAAAACGGTTGTTTCTAAAAAAATTTCGTCTTGGCTATCGGAGAGATCGTCGCAATTCCTTGAAAAATTATGCAAAAAATTTCTCAAATTATCACATGGCTAGATTTTGGAGGGGTTGGCCACCTTGTCGTGGTCACACTGTATATATGTATAGATTGTGTGCGACCGGCTCTGCGTATGTATTGGTATGCCGTGAGATATCCGTCGACACAAGCGAGCTAGAGAAAAAAAGCAGTCGTACTGCCTCCATGCTGCGAACCGAATGTGAAAGCAAACATATAAATATTTCCCATTATGTTTATTATATAATAAAGTGTATACTCATAATGAAATATTTGTGATATGAGTCTTTTTATAACCCCAAATGTCAACAGTATCATTCATTCATTTTATAATTAATTGTTTAAAGAATATACGTTATATTTTACCAATCAAAATTATGTCTAACCATTTATTCTGTATGATAACCTATTCCACCCCATTATAAATTAGCCTCAACCATTTGAACAACTCTCACAGACCTGTATAGGAGTAGGCAACAACGTATCCACATTATCGGCTTATTCAAAGTTAAGTCTTTCTTAATTTCCAATTTTTATTTACTGTTGTTACGTGGGAGCATCTTCGACTATTCATAATCATCAACTACCACCCGTTCAGCATACGCACACCCCCACGTCACAGGGCGATCCGTTATCACCATTGGCAACTTGGTTTTCACTCTAATTTTTTTTTTTTAGGCAACTCTCAAAGTTCTTAGGAAATCTTGGATTTGCTTTCTCATCCGTGGCCAAAAATACTTTTGTCTGATGCGATTATATGTTTTGGTGACACCTTAGTGACCACCACCTGACGATCCGTGGCATTCTCTATTTCTTTTCGTTAACATTTGTTTGGAATGACAGTTGTCTTGCGTCAAAGCGTGATTAGAATTTCTAAGTTTGCGAAAATAAAGGATACAAGTTTCCAAACAACACCAGGATTGAGTTCCTCCAAACCTTCTCCGATTATTCGGACGGCAAGGAACTTCACGGTTGAATAGGCCAAAACCGTTTTTAGTTTAGACAATAGCTTAAAAATATCGCATGGGCTGCTTTTCTCTGTTTCTTTTGATTTCAATACTGAGGTAAAAACAAGTTGGGTGTTGTGCTTAGATTCGATGATGGCAAATTCTCATGGTTGGGGTCTCATTAAGATTTCTTGGTCAACGATGTTGTCGTGCGCAAGTGGGCCTGGTATACCTTTTGTCCAGAAGCATTCTGCTGATATCAAGTGACCATGATTGGTTTTGAGCATTGAAAGTCCATCATTGGTATCTTTAACATTATCTGATACTGGTATGTCATCCAAGTTGTCAACGAAGGTATATCAACAAAGGCATATCGGTTTGGACATCGTTAATGTTGAGCGCCGTGTCACGGTCAGAGGTGATCATTTCCATATGAGAGTTGGGTTGTTGGGCGCACGTATAGTATTTGGTGTCCGTAAGCAAGTTAGAGCTGTCGTCGTTGTGAGAGGCTAGTGGGGAAAGTGATATAGGAAGGGAACAAGAGTGAGAAGACAAGTTCGTTGACCTCGACAAAAATGGGGGGTATTTCCTTGCACGACGCAGCGGCCCGACAAGAGGGGGGCATGGTGACGTTAGCGGCTGGAGCGGGTGGCGGAGTCGTATGAGGTGCTGCAGATTTACTCGGACGTTGCAATTTCTGTCGTGGAGGCCAAGGAGACGAAGGGGGTTTCTATATGTGAATGGAATGGGGTCAAGGGGTCTACGAGTATTATCAATGGACGTGGTTATATAGTCGGGGCGTGCGGGGATTGGAAATGGAGAGGTAAGACCACAAACGGTGATATTTATTTTTTAATGTTTCAAAATAAAATGGACCATTTTCCTCACCGTATCCCATTTTAATTTGTCGAGTCCACAGTATATAAATTGGATTGAGACAGAAGTTACACATTCTTCTTCCACAGCTTCTCTGAAGTTAACCAAGGTGTCAAGGAAATCGTGTGGCAAGGGTTTGTCAATGTAATTAGGCTTTGTAACTAGGTTATAAATTTTTCGGCAGTCTCATCCGAACCTTTAAGCGGAACAGACGTGTCTGTATAGTGAGAGTGGTTTAATTAAGTATATAATTTGCGCATCGCACAATCTATAGTCCCTATTAGTTTGAAGTATATTACTGTGTAATTGTTCGACTACAAACAAGTGCCCGACTTAGCCAGAAAGTCTTTTTCTGGGCCCATTATCCCCTGGTGCTCGGAGTAATTTCTGACTACAGAAATTACTCCTCCCGCACCCAAAAGGACGTCCACCAACAAAGATCTCAACTACTCTGCCACCGCAAAAGTGAATTCTTCCCCACAAAAGATTTTGCCATTATTATTAACGCAATCGAAGGAGCCCTAATCAAGGACTATGTCAAGGCTATCGCCACTAAAGTTTCTGCAGCCAACATACGATTCACCTCCCGAATCATAAACAATCGCATCTGCGTGTACCTTGCAAGTAAATCTGTAGCCGATAAACTCGTACATACCCATAGGAACATCATCATCGGCCAAAACTCCCTAAACATCCGGCCATTAATAACAAGAAACAAGAGAATTGTATTCTCTAATGGCCCTCCGATCATTCCACACAGCTTCATCCAGGATGCTTTAGACAGTCTCAAGGTCAAAACAATATCTACGTTTACGTTTCTCAGAATTAGTATTAATGAACCTGGGTTCACACACGTAATGAGTTTTCGCAGACAAGTGTTTCTTTGCCCCGATGACATCAACAAAATACCAGAGTGCTTACAAATTCTATTTGAAGAAGCGCGGTACAACATCTACCCCTCTACAGACTCACTGGCGTGCTTCATGTGCCACAGAGAGGGACACTTAGCAAAACATTGCCCAGAAAGCGAAAGCTCTCCTCACAACAACTTCTACGATACTCAAGGAAGCCTCCCTCCCTAATTGCTACGGCTTCCACCACAGCCACCAGCAATGAGGTAAACAAATAACAGGCAAGTCTTTTACTCAATATAACAAACAATACATCAAATAAAATGCTCCCTCCTAAACCACGACCGACTCTATTTGATGACTCGCAAACGGCAAATGCCAAACGCGCCCTTTCTGCACCATTTACCTCAGATCAAGCTATCGAACTCGATACTGCAAAATATGCCCGATAGGCTAAACATAACTTGAGTAGAACAAAATCAAAAAAACCCAGAACTGAGAACGACCAGGAACACAGTTCGAGATTCGTTCTTCCCCCAACCATTGAAGTAGAAATCTCGTCCAATCCAGGCAAATACAAATACGCCTATGATCAACTACAAAACCGACAAAGTGGCTGAGACAGACTTCATCAAGGAAATGGTCGAGAAGTGCAACCTATCACCCTTAGAAATAAGATCCATGTTAACTAAATTATACCCACACTTATCAAAAAGAGGTCACAAACAAAAATTTACAAGGTTCAAGAACAAACTAATCAAAGAATTCAACTAACCTGTCGTAGAGAAGACATACGCAACAACGGGATCAGAATCCGCGCTGAGCTCAACGAAAATGATACAGTAAAAACCTCACTTCTCACGCTACAACTTTCTTATCACCAGAAAAGCGTATACATCCAGCAAACAATAAATCTTCACCATGAAAATAATACAATGGAACTTAAATGGATTATGTATAAGATATGAATATCCAATACTCCTCATTAAGAAAAGTAAAGCTGACATAATATGCATCCAAGAAACCCACTTTAAAGACAACTACTTCATGAACTTAAACGGATATAATAGCTTCTTCAAAAACAGAGTAACAGGCCATGCGAGCGGTGGAGTAGCCACATACGTCAGGAACAATATTCCGTGCAACCAAACCAACGTGAACAGCAACCTTAAACTAGTGTCAGTTTCCATTCAATCCTCCAAGAAAATAAATATCTGCGATATACAGGGTGTCCCTAAATTGAGGGACACGGACCAGCCAGCGTGATAGCTGACTGAAATGCAACCGAGAATTTCTTTACCGGAAGCTCGTCCGACGCATAGTTTTTGAATTATAAGCGATAGCGTTAGGCCAATCAGAGTGCACCATTTCATCTGGATTTGCCGCCACGGAAATTGCTGTTTTATTCGCTGGGTGAATTATTATTATTCGGTTACAAAGTAAATATCGGCACCACCCCTCTCTCGCTGTTGTACCCCTTCTCGAGCGCTGACCTCGGTATTGTTGCCGCGGCATACGCTGCCGGCCGCACACCCACGGACGCACACTCGTGTGTGTGAAAATAAGCGAACGCCCAGCTACACAATACTACGAAACACACATCTACGAGTGAAAATAAAAATAAATCTCCAAATAAATCAGCGGATTTAAGATTTAATGTTACAAAACACTTCCAATCATCGATGTATGCATAAAACTAGAGATTTTAGACGGTTGATATGCCGTTAGGGTTCATAATTAGTCATTCAATCAATCTGAATTATGCTTTCCGAACATTTTTTGTGTCTTTGCAACATAACTTTTCCACTAGTTTGAAATTCATCATTGACATCCGATTTTCAATAATGCGAGGGAACAACAACTCGCTGAATTGACGTGTCAATAGGTTTGTAAATCAATTACAATTCACCTGAGTTAACACAAAATAACTGAATAAATGAGAATTCACTGAATCACTAAAAATGATAACTGAAATCATGAGAATAATTTGAGATATAACTGAATTAGGAAGAGTTGTAATAAGTCAAGTTACTTTGAATAACTTTAGATTCGTGCCAAAATTTTATGTTTAGAGAGAAAAATCATTAAATTCAAATGAAAAAGTAATTTCAAATCAAGAAGAAGAAAATTTCCAAATACCTGGATTCAAATGATGAAGCAATTTCAATTTAATAAATCTATCCGAATTTGAGGAAAAATAATTATTATTATTTGGACCAGAAAAATGAAGTCGAATTACATGAATAAATTCAATTAATTCAACTCAAAAAAATATGGTGTCATTCAAATTCCCAGTTATTTCCTCGTCGATTCAATGTGGGTCTGGAGTGGCAAGTAACGTTGAAATTGTTGAGATCAATGCTAGTGATGGTCACTTATCTGAGAATAATCGATGTATCGATTAATCGATTTCAACAAAATAATCGGACACGGCTCGATTCAATTGTAAAAATTAATCAATTTGGTAAATTTCTGCGTGTAGTCTTAATATCAGAAGAGATATTTCGATAATTCATAGTCTTATTCAAAATATTTTTAAGTTTGATAAATTTTGAGTGATTGATACTTAAATCACATACATCGATACTGTATTGCATCGTTCGTGTGAGTAAACAAGCGGCTCCAGACCCACATTGAATCGACGAGGAAATAACTGGGAATTTGAATGACACCATATTTTTTTGAGTTGAATTAATTGAATTTATTTATGTAATTCGACTTCATTTTTCTGGTCCAAATAATAATAATTATTTTTCCTCAAATTCGGATAGATTTATTAAATTGAAATTGCTTCATTTGAATCCAGGTATTTGGAAATTTTCTTCTTCTTGATTTGAAATTACTTTTTCATTTGAATTTAATGATTTTTCTCTCTAAACATAAAATTTTGGCACGAATCTAAAGTTATTCAAAGTAACTTGACTTATTACAACTCTTCCTAATTCAGTTATATCTCAAATTATTCTCATGATTTCAGTTATCATTTTTAGTGATTCAGTGAATTCTCATTTATTCAGTTATTTTGTGTTAACTCAGGTGAATTGTAATTGATTTACAAACCTATTGACACGTCAATTCAGCGAGTTGTTGTTCCCTCGCATTATTGAAAAATCGGATGTCAATGATGAATTTCAAACTAGTGAAAAAGTTATGTTGCAAAGACACAAAAAATGTTCGGAAAGCATAATTCAGATTGATTGAATGACTAATTATGAACCCTAACGGCATAATAATCATCTAAAATCTCTAGTTTTATGCATACATCGATGATTGGAAGTGTTTTGTAACATTAAATCTTAAATCCGCTGATTTATTTGGAGATTTATTTTTATTCTCACTCGTAGATGTGTGTTTTGTAGTATTGTGTAGCTGGGAATTCGCTTATGTTTCACACACACGAGTGTGCGTCCGTGGGTGTGCGGCCGGCAGCGTATGCCGCGGCAACAATACCGAGGTCAGCGCTCGAGAAGGGGTACAACAGCGAGTGAGGGGAGGTGCCGATATTTACTTTGTAATCGAATAATAATAATTCACCCAGACCAACAAAACCGCAATTTCCGTGGCGGCAAATCCAGATGAAATGGTGCACTCTGATTGGCCTAACGCTATCGCTTATAATTCAAAAACTATGCGTCGGACGAGCTTCTGGTAAAGAAATTCTCGGTTGCATTTCAGTCAGCTATCACGCTGGCTGGTCCGTGTCCCTCAATTTAGGGACACCCTGTATACATCCCTAATAGTCACAATTTAACAGCATGTGAACTAAATAACATTATCGACCAAATGAATGAACCCTGCATCATAGTCGGTGATTTCAACAGCCACAACTACATATGGGGCTCTCAAAGAATTGACCCTAGCAGAGGAACTATGATCGAGAACTGGATTGACCAGTACAATCTTAACATCCTGAATAATGGTTCGATGACACACCTCACATCTCCTCAGGAACAGAAAGCTAACTAGACCTCAGTCTAGTGAGCCCTAGTCTAGCAGAAAACATCTCCTGGGGAGTCGATGAACTCCTACACGACAGCGACTACTTTCCCATCCATATCACTATCGATGATTCTAACCAAGAGACCGATGAACCAGGCCCACCTAAATGGCTATTCCACAAAGCTAGATGGGGCCTCTCTGCCCAAACCGTTGAAGACACCATCAAGTCACTCAACCCCCCCAACACAAAACAATCTATCGTTAAAATTATAACTGACCTCGTTCAAGCCATCAAAGATACTGCAGACTTAGCTTCTCCAAAATCAACGAATAATAAACGAAACAAACAATTTGATTGGTGCTCCGAAGAAACTAAGAAAGCCCCAGACAATAAAAAAAATGCTTTTGAAAACTACAGAAAAAACAAAACGGACCTAGACCTACCAATTGAATACCAAAAATGTCGAGCGATAGCTAGAAGAAATCTCAAAGAATCCAGAAGAACATCATGGCGGAAATTTGTATTATCACTAACCCACCAAACTTCATCAAATATAATCTAGAAAAAAATAAAAAGAAATGAATGGACACTAAACAAACTACATATCGATCACTCTATTCGACAAAAATAACATTCCACTCACCAAAGACTCAGGGAAAGCAGAAATCTTAGCTGACACCTTCACCTTCAATTCCAGTGACGACAACTTTCCCGAAACATTCCGCAACAATCTACCAGATTCAATTAATCCCTACCAACAACATGTGCGAAACACAAACTGGTGATGAAACGGATGAGATCCTTGTCTTACTTAACGCGCCTCTCTCTATGCATGAACTAGTAAAAGCATAAAAAAAAGGAACTCTAGTCCAGGCCCGGATGGAATACCAGTAATAGTGATCAAACACTTATCAACCGTCAGCCTTCAACACATTCTCGACATCTGTAATCATATCTGGGCCCATAATGTGTTTCCACAAATGTGGCAACTAGCAACTGTAGTGCCGATTGCTTAACCTGATGAAGACCATTCTAATCCCTCAATCTACCGTCCAATTTCATTAACTTGTCACTTGGGCAAAATTATGGAAAAAATGATAAATAAACGCCTAGCCTGGTACCTATAAAATCTAAAATGGTTCTAGGCCTCTCAAAATGGTTTTAGAAGAGCTCATTTCACCAATCACCACTTGCATCACTTGCACAGCTACATCGAAAAGGCATTCTCAAACAAGGTGGCAGCAGTTGTAGTTTCCCTAGACATAGAGAAGGCATATAAAATGGTAAACAGACCCAGAGTTATCGACATCCTCACCAAAGAACTAAAACTCCTCGGTCCTATACCCAACTCCATAAAGAAACTTTCTAAAGGAAAGTCTCATAGAAGTCAGAGTTAACAACTCAACATCTAATACCAAAACGATAAAAAATGGCCTCTCTTAAGGTGCGGTTATGAGTGTCCTCTTATTTCTGATATCCATTAACGAAGTGGTCCAGTGCATATCAGCACCCTCTCACGCTCTCCTCTTCGCTGAGGATCTAACAATCTACTGCTCAGGTAAAGACCCCCAAATCATCTGTAACATCCTACAAACTTCTCTCAACAACGTAACTGACTGAAGTCACAAAACGGGCTTTAAATTCTCAACAAGTAAATCAGAATTCATGATCTTCACCCGGAAAACGAAAATGCAACCGGAGTGAACAAAATCATTTCTCAACCACAAGGAACTACACCCAGCCACCAACTTCAAAATTCTGGGAATTCATTTCGATAAAACTCTCACTTGGAACAAACACATAACTGAGCTAAAACGACAATGCCACCAACGCGTAAATTTACTCAAGTCCATCGCGTCTACCAAATGGGGAGCTGATTCATAAATCCTAATGAACACTTACAGAGCAATTATTCGTTCAAAGCTCGACTACGGCTGTACTATCTACCAGTTTGCCTCGAACCACCACCTAAAAAAATTATACTGAATCCAAACTACTTCCTTAAGGATTGCTGTTGGAGCACACAGGACCAGTCCCAGAATGAGCTTGCTAGCAGAATCTGGTGAAACCCCACTGGATATAAGGAGAACAACTTTCTCTAAACTTCGCATGCTCAGTTCCATCAATTATCCCAGAGCTCCACCAAAATCATCCTCAGAGATCTCCAAACCCCAACAACGAGAAGCCTACAGAAATCCGAGACTTCCTCATTAAATCCACCAGCAACAACGAACTCAAAAACTCAACGCTGTATAATCCTCAATTCTCACAGGTCCCTTTCTGGATGACACGAACAGAATGTTATGATCTATTGATCCACGAACAAACCTGGGGAAAGGACAACACACCAGAAATCCTATTCAGGAACCTCTACTTAGAAATATCCAACCAACTCGAGCTGTTCACCCAGATTTTTACCGATGGATCTATACTTGACAACGTACGAGGATGCGCCATAGTAATTAACAACAGTGTATACAAATATAAGCTTCCTCCATCTTACTCCATATTTTGATGTGAAGCTTTCACGTTACTCAAACGCCTCAAACCAATAGGCCAACTAGACATCTCCAAAGCAGCCATATTCACAGATTCAAAGTCTGTGATCGAAGCTTTGCTGAACTCTAACTCGACAGACAACATCATACAGGAGTACCAAGCCATTATCTACAACACAAGACTAACTGGAGACATAAGAATTATCTGGGTGCCCTCCCACCAAGGCATCCAAGGAAACGAACTCGCGGATAAAGAGGCAAAAAAGCTACGGTTACTGGCACTGATCTCACCTCCACACTACACACCACAGCAACAGACTTTAAAAAGAAGATCAAAAATCATATCACGACCAAATGGAATGATCTCTGGATCAATGGACAATCTCGCCTCCATGGTATTCGAGAGTACACTATGGAAACAAGACCTCAAGTGTATAGAAGAACACACCAATGCCAACTGACCAGACTGAGAATAGGCCACACGGTATTCTCTCACAGCCATTTATTAAGCAAAGCAAATCCCAAACTATGCCCAGCCTGCAATCAATCTGCCTCAGTAAGCCACATTCTGACGACATGCCCTCACCTTAGCCTACTAAGAAGTCAACACCAGATTCCATCCAGCCTCCAGATTGTTCTGAATAGTAAAGATGTTTACCCACGAATTATAAATTTCTTAAATCAACTGAAGCTAACATGCTAATTCCAATATTATATTATATTATATTGTTTCTAATTCTGTAAACCATGTTTTGTCTAAGTTCAATACTTAATTATGTTATGCCTACTACTTTAAACCATGTTTTGTTGGAATTTAACATCTAATTAATGTATTCAAAGTGGTCGCAGAGGACCTTAGTTGTCATAGCGACTTAAAATAAATGAAAGAAAAAAAAAAAAAAAATCGGTTTCCGTGAACGATAGGGATAACATCAGTCACAGTCGGGTCAAATTCTCTGAGTTCTTCACATTTTATGAATTTACATTCTGCCAGCTGTGACGCGATTCCTTCCGACATTTGGCAGATAGCTGATATGCAATGAGCCAAGTTATCGTTTTGCTGCAATAGGTCAGCGTTTATTTCTTTAATATGTTTTTTAAGCGTCCTAGAGAAAGTTTTGTCTTCTGTGATGAAATCACAGTAGGTATTGGGAGAGTCTGGTAACTGGCTGACTGGGTTGATACCATCAGGTTCTCAGTCGGTTTCTGGCGTCCGCAGGTCATCCGAGCTAATGGAAAAATCTGAAAAGTAACTTAGGTGCGGTCTTTTATGTGGCCCAGAATTTGTTGGATTATTTGTTTCGCGGTGGTGTTTCGGATGTCGACATATCGGGAGCGGTGGCAGCATGACGAAAGGGGGTTTACGAAGTATTGGGGCTTCTTTATCACTGAATGCATCATCTGAGATATCCGAAGAGTCAACGGAGTATATCATGTGATAAGTGGGTTGTGAGATTTCAGGGTGTTTCAGCGGGGCTGGGTTTGTGGATTCGTTTGTGGTCTGTCGACGTCGTCATGGGTACTGATGAATTTCTTCGGTACGTTTTCTTGATCTGTCGCTAGAAGATTCGGTAATAGGGCGAGGGCGCTTTGCATCTATAAGAAGAATTTGGGCGACATCAGGCGGCGTGTTCGTGAACGGAGCTTCGGCATTGGTATTCTATGTGCCGGATTTATGTTTCGTATTGAAATCGTACTTTACCAACGCAATAAACGAGAATTGGGCCTCTTGGAGCTTTTTATCCATTTGAGCGACTCGTAGTCTGTAACCACAGTAAATTTTTGACCATAGATATAGGGGCGGAAGAGGTTGGTACTCCAGTAGGCAGCTACAAATTCTTTATCAGGTACCGAGTAGTTCAATTCAGTGCCTTTGAGTGCTCGGGATGCATATGCTACCGGTAGGTCGGCGCGGTCTTCATCTTGACTTAGGACTACACCGATTGCGAATTTATACGCATCAGTGGTCAGCGTAAATGGCTTGCTAAAGTCGAGGCATTAAAGAATTGGTTCTTTACATAAACAATCACGAAAGGTCTCGAAAATCTGTTGGTTCTCGGACGTCCAAATGAAATATATATTTCTTTTTCGTTAGATTATTAAGGCATTTAGCAATTTTTCCGGAATTTGTGACAAACCTGCGGTAATAACCTGGAAGAACGAGAATATGTCTGCTGTATTTTGGATTTTTGGGGACAGGCTACTCTTTCACAGCTACTAACTTACCAGGCTCAGGTTTAGCTCCTGACTCGGTTATTAAGTGACCGAGGTGTACGACTTCTTTGCGCAAGAATTGGCATTTCTCTGGCTGCAGAGTCAAACCAGCGCCAGTTAGTCTTGTCATTAATTTTCGAAATTTGATTTCATGTTTTTTCGAATTTAGCGCAAATAACTATGTCATCTGAATATACAAATATCTCGTTGCCTTGTAAGCCTGGGAGGACCTGGTCCATGAGCCTTTGGAGCGTGGCGGGGGCGTTCTTTTATCCAAAGGACATACGAGAGAATTCATAATGACTTCAAAGTGTCGAAAATGGGGTTTTAGCACCATTTTCCGGGTGCATGGGAATTTGGAGAAAGCTGCAGGCAAGGTCCAATGTGGAAAAATATTTAGCTAAGCTGAGTTGGTCAAGAATTTCGGTGACATCGGGCATGGGTTATGCGTGTCCGATTATTTTGTCGTTAAGTTTTCGATAGTCGATCATCATGCGCCATCGTTTGTTAACGTCACTATCAGATTTTTTGGGAACGATCTACACCAGGGAAGTATGAGGGGATGCGGAATACTTGATACGATCCTACTTGAGTAGTTTATCAACCTGGGACTCGATTTCGTCTTGGTGAATCTTGAGAAAACGGTATTGTGTGGTATGAATTGGCGTATTGTCAGTCGTGGGGATAGTGTCATGAGGTATATGGGTGTGACCTAATTTATCACCTAGGAGATCGAACAAATAGTTGAATTCCGTTTCGAGGTTGAATATAGATTAGTTTTTTGTGTCATTTGAGGGGACAAGATGCAGTCTATTTTTCGAGACGTCTAACCTTTCTGACATACTGTCAGTTAAGACCACTATTGTTGCGCCAAGGAAGGGTGCATTCATACCAGGTACAGGAGGTTCGGGTTGCTGTAGCGCGAGGTCAGTGGACTAGTGGGTGCGAGGGGGGGTGGGGGATTAGTAGTTGGATGCGGTGTAAAGAGAGATGATCGACTGCTATTGGGGGCGGGGGTTTGATGTGAAGCCGGCGTTTTTCGGCAAGCGTTGTTATTACAATTGTTCGCTGAAGTAGCCGTGATGTTGGCCATGACTGTACTCAATGGTTCGTCGATGCCGTCTAGAGTTACCGTTATAGGTGTTATCCCTACGGCAAATCCGTTACAAATATATGCGTAAGAATAAGCGATGCCGTTGTGATTTTCAACTTATGCTTCGCCACAAAGAACGTTGTTGCTTGAGTGGATGCGTTTAAGGTAGCCTACTTGGGTGGCAGAATTTGCAACCATTAATGGGATCGTTTTCGCGGTGCGAGTATTGTATTTACGCGGGTACTTTCAAGGGAAAGTAGTGTATATACGCCGGTTCTGGACCACACAATGGCGGCGCTCCCCCCTAGCTCCCCCCTCGATCCGCGGCGCTCTCTCTCTCTCTCTTTCGCTCTCTATCTATATCTCTCACGCACACCCCCCTTGTTCCCCCCTCGCTTCCCCCTCGCCATTTGATCATTTTCGCGGTTTGCCGCAAGATGACTATTTTCATAGGATTTGACACACACACACGCACACACACACACACACGCACGCACGCACGCACGCACGCACGCACGCACGCACGCATGCACGCACACACACACACACCTGCGGCAGAGGAGAAACTGCTACCAGGCGCGTCTCCCCGTAGCGGATGGGTTGACACTCGCTGTCTTTGGATGACATTAGGTCTCCTAGCTGATGAGGTACAGAGGGTAGGAGTTAAATAAAATACGCTCTCGTGGACAAAACTCCCCTTTAATGGGTTGGTCACATTAACTGACCTAACAAGACGATCGTTCCCTGGTGCAACTCACTGGGAGTTTCCGGAACCCGTGTCGATTATTTCCGACGATGCGGGCCACGGCTGATGTGAGCTTGCTCTGCCGAGGCGTAAGTTGCAACAGTGGATCAGGAGCCAGCCACTTCGGGCCCTGATCAGGAAGTACGCAGTGAGTGTTAGAGGTCGGAATCTTCACCGCCCCGAGCGAGTCTAGTCCGTCCGTGTATCCCGGGACTGGCTAAGTGTCGACTAGGCCTCAGGGAACTGGGGTAGGAGTACTATCTCCGAGGGTACACCCGTTCCTAGTTATGACAACCCGCTCCACTCCGTACGATGCGCTGGTAAACCAAAAAAGTATGAGTAACTTACAGGAAATAAACAAGAGTGGAAACGGGCTTCATGCCCAACAAGCAGCGATTGACGCAAGCGCTGAAATGAAGTGGTCGCAAGCGCTCGAACGCCTTAAAAAACTGACCAGTGAGCTGAATGATTTCGTTCAATCAAAGGTCAACATTCGCAAGGAGATAAAGTCTAAGACGACTAGTGTAGCTAGCGCCCGACAAAGGTTTGAGAAACTGGACGAAGAATGGCGCTCATCATTGCAGCGCATTTCCCGTGCTACACCGGAGAAAACCTCCGAAGCTGACGTCGGAACTGACGAAGCAATAGACACCGGAGCCGAAGGTGACGGTGAATCAGTCGCTGAAGACGGGCGTGAAACTTTCGGCAAGCCTGGTAAGAGAAAAGAAAGACCTCTCCAGACCCAACATTCAGGCAAGCAACAAAAAAGAAGGACCTGAAGGAAAGCCCTCTGCAAAGAGCAGCACTGCCAAGCGACGAACAGATAAAAGCGCCAGCTTGGCAACGAGTTCAGTCTAAAAAAGAACAGAAAATACAAAGGGAAGAGCAGCTCCCAAAGCAACCGCCGAAAGAGCCCCGGCCGGAACCTAAGCGGAAGAAACCTTGAAAGTGGATCAGGCCTGACGCTCTGATCATCCGGCCAGTCGAAAAGGAGAAGTACGCCGAAATATTGCGTCGTATAAAGCAGGCCGTCCCTGACGACCAGGTCCGCACAACCGTGAAAAAGATCGACAAAACCAAAACTGGGGACATGCTGATTACGCTCTCAAAGAAGAGGACTGACAAAGGCCAAGCCTTGCAAAAGACTATCACGGACATTCTTCAAAAAGAGGCCGAAGTAATTTGCAAAGGACCGCAGGAGATCATCGAAATCCGAGACATTGATGATGACACGACGAAGGAGCACATTCAGACTGCCCTGAAAACGGAAACCGGAGAAACCTGCGAAATACCACTAGAGGCTATCAAGATCCGTAAGGCCTACAGAGGTACGCAAACGGCCACAGTGACACTACCAGCAGCTGCAGCACAACAGCTACTGGAAAGAAACGGCAAAATAAGGATTGGCTGGGTCAACTGCCGAATGAGAGCAAGAAAGAAGCCGATACAATGCTTCAAATGCTGGCACTTTGGGCACTTTGTATCCCAATGCAAAAGTGAAATCGACCGATCTAAGCACTGCATAAGGTGCGGAAGAGAAGGACATAAGATTGCTGAGTGCAAAAATCTAGCCAAATGTGTATTATGCGCTGACGATCAAGGTGCGCAGGACGCTGCCCACCATGCTGGCACATACAGATGCCCGGTTTTCAAAGTGGCGCTCGAGAAAATGATAAACAAACGAGCATGAAGATACTGCAGCTCAACCTCAATCATTGCGAGGCTGCGCATGACTTGCTCATACAAACCGTGCGCGAACTAGAGCTTGACTTAGTACTGATAGCAGAACCATATAAACATCTGAGTACTCAACCCTGGGAATCGGACAGTACCAACAAAGCTGTCATTTGGTCCTGTGACAAATTACCTTTCTAGAAGGCAGTCAACAACAGAGAAGCCGGATTTGTAGCAGCATGGGTAGATGGAATTCGTTTCTACAGCTGCTATGCCCCGCCAAGTCTTTCTTTGGAACAATTCATCGATTTTCTTGATTGTCTAACCGAAGATGCAAGGCAACACTTTCCCGTAGCAATAGCAGGTGACTTCAATTCCTGGGCAGTAGACTGGGGCAGTGAGCTCACCAATGCACGAGGAAAGGCTCTACTTGAAGCGATGGCCACACTAGATGTTGTCCTCCTTAACACTGGCGAGACACCAACATATTCAAAAGGAAAGGCAAGCTCTATAGTGGATCTTACGTTCGTCAGCAGCAGTATTACGAGAGAAAGCTATTCTTGGGTAGTTATGAACACCTACACTGCCAGCGACCACTACGCCGTCCTTTGGGAAGTATCAACTGGCCAGAGCCCTCGAAGAGCAACCAGACGAACTAACGCAGTTGAATGGAAAGTCAAAGCTCTTGACCCAGCTACTTTAATAATAGCTTTAGATAGCAACCCGACTACCACAGGGAGTGCTGAAGAGAAAGCAAAGGAACTAATGAAGAGAGTGACCCAAGCCTGCGACGCTTGTATGCCCCGGAAACGTGGCATGAATCATCAATTTCCGGCACACTGGTGGAACAATAACATCAGCACTCTTCGTAAAGAGTGTTTTAAAAGAAGAAGAATATCTCAGCGTGGCTACCGTCGACCTAACTCTGCAGAACTGGTGGCAGAGTTCAAAAAGGCCCGTCGAGAATTGAATAGAGCCATCAAGGATAGCAAAAGACGCTTTTGGGAGGAACTCGTCGAAGAGGTAGAGAAAGATCTGTGGGGCAGACCGTACAAGGTGGTCATGACCCACCTGAAATGTCAACCAATGCCGTCACCTACATGTCCACAGCTACTAGAGAAAATCGTCTGTACGTTGTTTCCTCAGCAACGTGAGTTGATCTATTCGTTACCGCAGCCTGACCCTGAAGACATCCCACCTGTCACAGAGGAAGAATTGATGGAGGCATGCAATCGTGTAGGGAATAATAAGGCGCCGGGATTGGATGGAATTCCAAACATTGCTTTAAAAACATCTATCAAAGCAGTGCCGGCATTATTCATAGATACCTACAATGTGTGTCTCAAGGAAAGAGTCTTCCCTGAAAGGTGGAAGCGGCAAAGACTTGTACTGCTCCCGAAAGGAAAGAAGCCACCTGACAAACCATCATCTTACCGTCCACTCTGCATGTTAGACACGGCGGGTAAAATATTAGAGCGGATAATTCACCAAAGAATAGAAGCAGTAGTTGATCCACTCCTTGCAGACAACCAACTTGGTGTTCCGAAAAGGGCGGTCAACCCTAGATGCAATCGACCTGGTCGTCAACACAGCTAAGGATGCGATTGCTGGAAAGAGATGGAATCGTGGCACAAAAAAGTATTGCTTGGTGGCTGCATTAGACATCAAAAATACTTTCAACTCTGCTGACTGGGACTGCGTAATGCGCGCCCTTGAAGAGAAACGAGTTCCAGGGTATTTGCGTAGAATGGTAGCAAGCTACTTCACAAACAGAGTCCTCAAATATGACACAAAAAGTGATCCTAAGGAGTATGATATTACTGGTGGTGTACCTCAGGGCTCAGTTCTAGGTCCTCTGCTATTGAATATCATGTATGATGGTCTCCTGAAAATAGCATTGCCAGCAGAAGTGAAACTGGTAGCGTATGCAGATGATGTTGCCGTGCTGATTGTCGCGAAACATCTTGAAGAGATAAATCTGGCCTTCGACATTACATTTAGACGGATTAACTTATGGATGGATACGGTGAACTTGCAACTAGCTAAGCATAAAACCGAAGCAGTGCTCATTACCATCAGGAAAGCGATGGAAACCATCAAGTTACAAGTTGGGGAACTTGATATCACATCACAACCGTACATTCGGTACCTGAGGGTGATACTTGATGCTCGATCAATTTCAAGCAACAAGTCGAACATGTGACTGCCAAAGCATCAGTAGTTAGAGCGAGCCTAGCACGACTCATGCCTAACGTTGGTGGACCAAAGCAGAGCAGAAGACTACTGCTGTCATCAGTAGTAACATCCGTGCTCACATATGGTATATCCATTTGGGCTGATACATGAGAGACGCAAGAATCATGGAGAAAAGCGGGTCCAATTTATAGACAGAGCGCTCTGAGAGTTGCCAGTGCCTTCCGCACAATATCAGAAGAAGCGGTGTGCGTCATTGCTGGAACCCTACCGCTTAGAGTACTAGCAGAGGGAAGACAGGCCCTTCACCAACGAGAAAGTTCAACTGCACTGAGCCCTGAAGAACTTGGAACAGAACGGCAGCACAGCATCTCGCGATGGCAACTTGAGTGGGACCAGAGATGAGTAGGGAGATCTCCAACGCTCGGCTTTTCGTGATACTAGCTAGGTTGGACCGTCGACGTGACACCTAGGCGGCCACGCACCGAAGGTGGCCCATTTCCGACCTGACACCTAGGCGGCCATGCACCGAAGGTGGCCCACAATCGTGCATATATAGATATACTCGGTCGCTCGAGCAAGCGGTTGCCAATCGCATCCTTGTCCCCGCTCGCACAGATGTTTCCAGGAATGCAAGAATTGGGATTTCTTTGTTTCAATTATGAATGTCAGCGAATAAAAGTATCTCCAGATTTGATAAATTTTGGATCCAATTAGCGGACGCTGAACCAAAATAATTAACCATACCCAGCCCGAATACTTTTTTCTTCTTTAATAAATATTATTTTTTTATTGATATGAAAATATGTGACGCCTGGTGTTCTCGAATATTTGTATACGCAGTCTATGGAAAAATATAAGAAGCCAGCTCGATAACATTTATTCAAAATGTGCAATGGGCAAGTGGTTGAAGGAAATGTTTTTTTTCTCGAACTGAATCTTCCAGAGAAGCATCAGCGAATTACAAGCAAGCTCCATAAACATACCGAGCAAACGCGCGATCACGGACGTAGCTGTGGTGTGGCTGAGTGGATACCACATGAGGATGAATTTTCAATCACAGGTTTTTGCGCGAAGTTTTCCTGTATTTAAGTTAATTACTGCTGCCTTTGCTATAATACTGCATTCAAGTCTTAAACAAAACACTAAAAAATAAGTTAACCACTTAATGTAAAACAAAATGTTAGATTGAGCTTAAAATTTCAGCCGGAGTTACATAAACTAAGATAATTACAAGTGCAACATTGTAAATATTGTACATTTATTGTTCATCTAAATAAATATGGTTTCCTCCTCAAAAAAAAAAAAAAAACATGAGGATGGAGTGATGCGGGACACGGGTTCGATTGCAGTTCACTCTTTTTTTGTTTTTATTTTTGAATTCAATCCCGGCTTTTTTTTTTGTATTTTCGGAGAGAAAAAACAAATCAAAGAAAGAAAATTTCGAGAGCCGGTCGATTTTTTCCTTCTTTCCTTTTGCTTTTTTTTTACTGAACCCACCTTTTTTGTAGTGGAGGTAACCCAGAAGAGAACAAATTATTGAAACAATAAAATTCCGAGAGCGAATCGATTTCTTCCCCGTTTTTGGCGCCTCTTTTTTGATAAGGAAAAGTTTTGACAGTAATGTAAAATAGAGATTACTAAACACAAATGTATTGTTTTTTAATAACACCGGCCCACAAAAAGGAAGTAGTCTGTACTTTTGACCGGACCTACCTATCTTTATGTATTTTGACGCGCTCAATCCCAATCTGAAGTCAGTTTTGCCCGTACACCCTCAAAATTTTGAGTAAATTGCAAAAAACCATGAAAATCGCCAAAAATTAGCAGTTTTGGTAAGAAAAAAATTTGTGGAACTGTAGACCAAGTATGATTTTTATGCATTTTGGTCCGCTAAACCCAAATCTGAAGTTTATTCAACCATAAGCCTTTTAAAATTTAATTCGGCCGGTGTTATTAAAAAACAATACATTTGTTTTTAGTAATCTCTATTTTCCATTACTGTCAAAACTTTTCCTTAAAAAAAAAAAAAAAACGCCCATTTTATATCAGTCTTGACGAGCATTTCTTAATTAAGAAGTTTGAGAGATGCGAGATCGGAACGACAAAATTATTTCAGTAGCAACAATGTATGGACCCCTCTCCTTTTCTGATATTGGCAGCCAGTTAAGAGGCTTCACAGTGTTCAGTTTAGTGCCAGCAGCTCTCGAGGTAGCAAGATGGTAAGTGAATTACATAATTATTTTACATGTATGGAAAAACCGGCAGGTTTGACGATCGTCTATTTACTTTATAGATTAAGAAGAGGAAAAAAGGGAGGGACCTGTAGTCGTATTTTATACTTTATTTAATTTTCCTTGAATTGTCAGACGTTTTTATTTTTGATTGTATAGGAAGAAGATGTGTGGGGAATTCCATTCTAGTGCCCAAGAATATAGTACACATTTTCGATCATTTTTTCTTTTTTTGGAAAACATTTTCCTCAATTTCCAAATTTCCTTAATTTTTTGGTATTCAAATCGATTCTTAACAATTTTGCGCACAGGTGGGATTTCTTTAATTATTTTTTCCCTAATCCTGAGGATATTTCCTATCTGAGACCACTATCAATAGGCGAGATTCCGGATATCATAAGATTACCTTTTTTTCTCATTAAAAGAAAATCACATAAGGCCACTAAGAACTCGAAGTAGAAATCTGAAAAAATTACAGATGTTTTTTTATATTCTAAGCCATTAACGTGAATAATCCGTTTAACGACCATCCTAATAGATATACATTGTATATCGGGCATTCCGCGTCAAATTTGCAACCCATGTACCTCACCCTCTTCGATTTTGATAATTCTTTAGTATAATGTTAAAACCACGGTTTCAATCGACTTGAAACAGTGTCGGAATTTTTCGCAGATTTCTTTAGCCACCACTGAAATAGAAAAAAATTGTAAAACCAATTCCGAAAAAGCTTCTTTTAAAATTCTGAAGAAATTCACACTGATTTTATAATTAAGAATATTATTTGTAAGCACGACACGATAACGTGATCTCAACATCTACTACTTTTCTAGCAAGTTTTTTTTTCTCATGCCGGAATTGGAGTTTCTATTTATTTGTTCGGTCATACATTTCTCTATTATTAATGGATTTCAATTTTTCTGAAATTTAGAGGAATGCCAGAAGGCCTGAATACAGTTCATACCATTTCATTCTTTTTTTTTAAGTGATCCAAAGATCCAAGAAAACTGAAAACTTGCTAGAAAAGTAGTAGATGTTGAGATCCCGTTATCGTGTCGTGCTTACAAATAATATTCACATATTTTCATATCAATAAAAAATCAATATTTATTAAAAGAAAAAAAAAAAAAAGAATTCGGGCTGGGAATGGTTAATTATTTTGGTTCAGCGTCCGCTAATTGAATCCAAAATTTATTAAATCTAGAGATACTTTTATTCGCTGACATTCATAATTGAAAAAAAAAAATCCCAATTCTTGCATTCCTGGAAACATCTGTGCGAGCGGGGACAAGGATGCGATTGGCAACCGCTTGCTCGAGCGACCGAGTATATCTATATATGCACGATTGTGGGCCACCTTCGGTGCGTGGCCGCCTAGGTGTCACGTCGACGCTCCAACCTAGCTGGTATCACGAAAAGCCGAGCGTTGGAGATCTCCCTACTCATCTCTGGTGGGACGCCGCAGCAAAAGGAAGATGGACACACCGCCTTATACCAAAGATCGATGTTTGGCTGAGCCGAAACCATGGCGAAGTCAACTATTACCTAACTCAGATGTTTTCAGGACATGGGTGCTTCCGAGAGTACCTGCACCGCTTTAAGCACGACGATTCTCCGGAGTGCCCGTCTTGTCCAGGGGTTATTGAGGACGCAGGGCACGTTTTCTTTGTGTGTCCACGGTTTTATCCTCAGCGAAATGAGTTAGAAAGGATCCTGAACAGGAGAATCCAACCAGAGACAATAGTAGAGGCAATGTTGTCGAGTCAAACTGCTTGGAACGCTACGAGCACTTTTGCCACAGAAGTCCTTACAGAGCTGCGTTCCATTGAAAGAAAAAGAACGAATGATAGAAACTAGAAGGAAGGAAAAATGACACCTTAGCCACCAGAAGGAAGAGCAGTAGCTAGATCCTCCCTTCACGAAGTAATGCCTGACAGCGGTTTCCATGAGGGATTAGAGGAAAGAAGGAAGAAGGGGTTTAGGGTTTAGTGGGTAGGGGCGTTAGCGTAGAGTTTTAGTGTGACGCTGCGTCGAGTCGCCACATATCCAGGCCAAACAGCTAGGCCTGGAATCCGTAAAAAGGATTCCCCCCTCAAGAAAAAAAAAAAAAAAAAACACACACACACACTGTTCACAACAACATTGTGAACGCAACTCGTTAGTCGGGCGCCTTCCAACCCACGCGAGGCAACCAGCCTTTTACACTTTCTAATCACGCGACCCAGAAGAAAGTGTGATGTCACGCGCGCCGCTCACGCCACCCACGCAGCCCAGCGCGTTGCGTAATCAGCCAACGTGGTCTCCCGCTGCCAAAGACCAACCGAGGCTGCAATAAGAGACGACCAGACCGATCGGCAGGACACTTGGGGTTCACCTCGTCTTGACCGACTCTACTGACGCTGACGCTACAACGCCACGCCTTGCCTACGCTTCAACGCCACGCCGACGTTACGCCACTACGACGTTTTACTGACGCTACGACGACACGTTCTAAGACAGACCGGACAGCAGACTGATTGCATGACGGATCATGTTTATCTGGCTGCGGCCAGCCCACATCCAAACACAGCAGCTTCGAACCCTCCAGCTCCTTGGGTATTGCACCCTATCAATATCCGGTCACAGCCTCTCACCAGACCACCAGCTGTACTACTCTCCTTGTGGGATGTACGGAGAGCTCGACTAACATAACCTAGCCACTGCAGACGCATCCCGGCTCCAGTTTCCCCGTTTCCCGAGCCGCAGCGCTCATTGTGTCGACTGCCACCCAGACGACCGACAGTGAGTGGGAGTCTCCAGTAAAGACGACTGAGAACCGCCGTCCCCCGACACCACCAAGCTCTCCAGAGAGCCGGTACACGCCACCACCAAGGACCGAGACCGACCCCCCTCGACGCCCGACATCCTCGCTGCAGCCTCCACCACAATTCAAGAAGACAAAGACCTCTTCTATTATCACGTGGCAACCATTACTCTAACTTGTACACATGTAAATAAAATAAATAAGATGTAAAATAAACTCAAAAATAAAAACAAACTCATTTTTGATTTCAGCGACCCACACCTTCCACGCGGTTCGGTCGAACTACTAGCTATCAAATAGCAAACACACACACACACACATACACACTTGAACACGAAATAATTCCTGTCGAGACTTGTTTTCCACCGAAGGCCATAAACGTAGGTATTCGGGGCAAGGGCTCTGGGCCCCGATTTTTCATACCTGCACCGCCGTTTACCTGCACTTCGTTGACCGATTTCCATTGCATGCTTGGAAAACTATACATTGCTACCCTACTCACAGCATTTGCGCAGATTTTTATACTTAGGTGGGCATCCATCGTAGGCAGCGGCAGGTTTGCGATAAGGGGGAGGGGGAGAGGGTGAAAACTTGTTCCAACACGCTGTTAGGCATGATGCAGCTGCAAAAGCGGGTGATTTCAAACGGGAAATGAATCGCAAGAATTTAGCGATGGTGGAAGGGGGACTGCGGACCCCGTCGTCGTTCACGTCATTTTTCACATGAATTGCATCATCTCTGCAGAGCCGGGAGAGCAATGAAACCCAAAGATTCAGAGATAGCGGGTCGGGTGAAGGGTGGACCAAGTCGTCTCTGACGTCATTTGTCCCTCCGAGATGACAAAACGCAGTGCGCATCGCATCTCTGACGTAATTTTTCCCTCCGAGATGCGCAGAAAGTAGTGCGCACCGCATCTCTGACGTAATTTTTCCCTCTGACATGCGCAGAACTCAGTGCGCACCGTCCCCAAATTCTTGCGATCTATCGACCTATATATGTCAGAAACACACAAATAACGTGTGTTAGAAATAAACTAGAGAGAGCAAGAGTGTGCTCTCAAGACACAATAAATATCTCACTGACGGCCGCAGTGACACAGCGCACAGAATTTATTAAATGATTCGATACAAAGATTAAAAGATGCAGGATAATCGTTATAAGGAGATCTCTCGAAGGTGGTGCTAGCGGAGTGTATCGCGCAGAGCCTTTTTCAAAGTATGATCTTTTCGACTCGATGACTCGAGCGAGAGTGCCCGGAATGCATTCCCCAAAAGCCTGAGACCTCTTCGGCCTTCTTTATTCTTTATGACCTAGGCCTCTACGCGATACAACCCACTCGTGGTACCTGCACCACGCACCCGCAATAAGCTAAGTATTTCTTAAACATCCTGACGACATCTGGTCACTCGATGTTCGACTTATGACCCTCCATAAACGTCATAAAAAGGTCAAGTGCGTCGTCCGGACTTCGTCCTCGACTGCGATGCGACATATATAAGCTCAACGCATCCGATGCAGACTCATCAGTCTTACACAATACGTGCAAGTGAAAACGTCTGAATATCTTCATCATGCGCGTCAAAGTCGTGGCCATCGAAGCGTATATGGGACTTGCAGAGCAGATGGAGGGGACGTACAATTTGCTGAGAGACCAACCACCCGGAGAAGAGAATGACGCTGTCATCAATCATAGGACTGATATTGGAATTGCGAATATCCAAGTTCTACGTGATATTTCTATGCAACGAGGAACGACTGTTGGTGCGAAAATGCGGATCTGACATACTGTCACACTCCTGCAATCTCGGGTGGCGAAGATCAGTTGCAGCAGCGCGCAGTTGTTACGGGTACAAATATCGGTACTCTTGCGGGTGTACAGTGGGACGACGTGGATAGTGCTTTTGCCAGTCGAATCCGAACAGGGGTTGTCACAAATCTCCGTCGTGAAAATTTGGACGCCTTTTTGGATAATGTGCAGCGCGTTGTCGCCGAGAAGTTGGAGCTGGTACTGCGCGAGGAGGAAAATGTGAAGGTCAACCTCATATTATCGTGCAAATTCGAAAATGCCAAGCACGCAGAGATCTCCACCGAAGTTAGGAGCTTCAACACCTCCAACGTGGCGATTCTTCTCCCATCGAGCGATATAAATGGCTGGTTTACACGTGCACGGGGTGATTTGCTATCGAAGGTGAAAGATTTCGAGCAACGCGATTCCCGCTGGAGTATGATTGAGATCCTCAACATCGCTGTAAATATCAACCGCTACCAGCCTCTCGCCGCGGGGGCTTCAACATTCATCGAGCTGCCCCAGGACATTCAACATGAGAAGGCTGTGATCAACGTGAGGAACGAGGATGAAAGATGTCTTCTCTGGTCCGTCACAGCAGCCCTCCACCAGGTCAACATCCACACCGATAGGACTAGCCATTATCGCCGCTATATTTCAGAGTTGGGCGGTACAGGTATCAATTTCCCTACTACTCTACGTGATGCGAAAAAGCTTGAGAGATTGAATAATTTGCGAATCTAAGTATATGGGATAGAATCTCAAACTTTTTCGCATCATGCAAAATCTAACAAAAGCGTCATCGTGCCAATTTATTTGAGCCATCATTTGAGTACCGCGAACATTGACACGATTCATCTTCTAATGGTTAAGAGTAATCCGGAAGTCGTTACGACTGGTGAGTTTGCACCGAGATTCCACTTTGCTTGGATTAAAGATCTTTTCCGATGGTTGAGCATACAATTGTCCGTTCGCGAACACAAAACGTTTTTATGTGACAGATGTTTGCGCCACTTTACAGTGAAATACGCCTACGACAATCATCGACAAGATTGTATTATGCTAAATAAAGTACGCATGGAATTTCCCGAGTGTAAAGATTCAACATTTTCCAATTTTCGAAACGAAGGCACCGTTTCGTTTGTCGTATACGCCGATCTCGAATGTATAATAATCCCCGAACCCGTGGATGAATTTGAAACTCGTAAGACTTGTGAAATTCAAAAGCATGTCCTGCATACTATGTGTAGCATACTACGTACATTGCGCGTACGATGAGACTTTATCGGAGTTCCACGGTAAACGCGGTGTTGATTGCGTAGATCGGTTCACGCAGCAGCTTAAAGATTTATCAATTCAAGTAGAGTCACGCATTAAAAACATAATTCCGATGAAGTCTCTTACCCAAGTGCAACGCGATCGTCACATGAGCGCAAAGAATTGTTATATTTGCGAAAAGCCGTTTACTCCTGAGGAGAAAAAGTGTCACGATCACTGTCACTTCACGGGTAAATATCGTGGTCCTGCTCATAATCGGTGTAATTTGAATTTCAGAGAGACGCACACAATTCCAATAGTTTTCCACAATTTGTCCGGTTACGATTCGCATTTTTTAATAAAATCCCTAACGTCAACTTTTCCAGGTAAAATTACACTGCTACCAATAAATAAGGAAAAATATATATTCTTCACGGGACACGTTGATGGGACAATGATGCACCTGAGATTCATCGATTCGTTTCGATTTATGGCTAGCAGCGTCGATAAACTTTCCACATATTTGACCGATACCGATAAACGCATAACACGTATATTTTATAATAATCTGACTCAGTTCAGTTTGATGACCCGCAAAGGCGTTTTTCCCTATGTATACATCGATTGTTGGAGGAAACTCGATAACACACGATTACCTGCAAAGACGCATTTCCACTCTCGAATCAATAATTCAAATATTAGGGACGCCGATTACGAGCATGCGAAAACTGTTTGAGGGGAATTCCATTAAGAGTCATTGGGGGGCTATTCAGATTTATATTTAAAGACCGATGTTCTTTTGCTTGCTGATATTTTCGAAAATTTCCGCGCTAGCTACTTCAAAACATACGATTTAGATCCGTTGCAATACTCCACAGCACCGGGACTTGCTTCTGACGCGATGCTCAAGCATACTAGAGTAAATTTACAACTTTTAGAAGACCCTAAAATGGTGTTATTTATTTAGAGGAGCATTCGAGGCGGCGTAGCACAATGTTCTAATCGACACGCTCAGGCTAATAACAGGTTTATGGGGAAAGATTTTGGTTCTAGTAACGTGGAATCGTATCTCATGTATCTTGATGTAAATAATCTGTACGGTGCGGCTATTAGTGCACATTTACCGATCGGTTTGTTCGAGTGGGAGCATAATCACTTCAATATATCAACTCACCCGGACAATTTACCGATCAGTTACATCCTGGAGGTGGATTTAGAATATCCTGTAGACCTCCACGAGGATCATAAAGATTTACCTCTTTGTCCCGAGCATTTCACACCTCCAGGTAGTAAAACCACCAAACTCGCGACCACCCTTCATCCCAAAACAAAGTACATATTACGCTATAGAAATTTGAAACAGTGTGTGAATTTAGGATCAAAAGTAACGAAAGTGCACAGAGTTTTAAGGTTCGCACAATCTACATGGCTTGAGCCTTACATCACGCTCAACACAGACATGCGTAGGCGGTCGAGGAATGAATTTGAGAAAAACTTTTATAAACTAATGAACAACGCGGTGTTCGGCAAGACTATGGAGAATGTGCGAAATCACAAAGATGTTCAATTGGTCACAAAATGGGAGGGAAGATGTGGTGCGAGAATGCTTATTACCAGACCAAACTTTCATAGCTGCACCGTATTTGACGAGAGTATAGTTATCATTGAATTGAATCGTGTCAAAGTTCACTTTGCTAAGCCTATTTACGTCAGCGCATCAATTCTAGATCTGTCAAAAATCTTTCTCTACGATTTCCACTATAATTATATTAAAACCAAATTTCCGAATGAACAAGCTAAATTGATGTATACCGACACAGACAGCCTTTTTATCAATTCCATGTGCCTAATATCTACGATATCATTAACGTGATGTAGATACAATGTTTGATACCTCTGACTATCCGCCCGACAACGTAATATGGGATTCCCCGTAAAAACAAGAAACGACTAGGGCTAATGAAGGATGAAAATAATGGTAAAAGATTTAAATATAGAAATATGTTCACATTTTATCCCCTTTCCGACCATTACCCGACCCGCCATCCCTAAATTTTTGGGGTTTCACCCTCTTTCCCTCCCCCTCTCTGCGAACCCGCCGCCGCCCACGATGGATGCCCACCTAAGTTTCAAAATCTGCGCAAATGCTGTGAGTAGAGTAGCAATGTATAGTTTTCCAAGCATGCAATGGAAATCGGTCAACGAAGTGCAGGTCAAGAGTGGTGCAGGTATAAAAAAGTAGGGGCCCAGAGCCCGTGCCCAGAATACCTACGTTTATGACGTTCGGCGGAAAACAAGTCTCGACAGGGATTATTTTGTGTGTGTGTGTCAAATTCTATGAGAATAGTCATCTTGCGGCACACCGCGAAAATGATCAAAGGGCGCGGGGGAAGCGAGGGGGTAACAAGGGGGGTGATTGTAAGAGATAGAGAGCGAGAGAGCGAGGGAGAGGGAGGGAGGGAGGGAGAGAGAGAGGGAGAGAGAGAGAGAGAGAGAGATTAGATTAGAATAGATTAGATTAGATTAGTTGAATATGCCCAAGCAACGCTAAAGGGCAAAACATCGATCTAGCTCAGTATAAGCATAGAATAAACATATTCAAGTACAAATAAAAATAAAAATCAAGAGATGATAATAAAATAGATAAACATAATAATATAATAATGATAAAATAAATAAAAATAAATACAAGATAGAGCAAAATGATGGTTCATAACTATGTAGAATGTAGTCACGATAATAATAATGAAGTAGATTTTAGTAAATTTTTGATACAGATTGGTAAACAGTAATAATGTATCAAAAAGCAAGATAAAGAGAAGAAAATAACTACGCAATAGACATATTTGAATACAAATAAAAATAAAATAAAAATTGAATAAAAATAGATAAATAATAATAAAATTATTTTCAAGAGCAACAATATCATGAGCAATGTCGGCATAGAGGCATGATTCGCATACAGAAATAATATGAAAAAAAGTTGGAATTAAAGTGTAATCTCACAAAGTCCATGTGACCACGAAGAGAGTTCGCATTAAATTGAGCTACTTTCAGCTGCCGAGATGAAACTTCAATGATTGGCGAGCGAGCATGCTGGTTGAGTGATTTATTCTGACAAGTTTGTGGAAGTCAGATGATTTTCGAGAGATCGTCACTATTCGAAATAGCAATCTGGGGGTGGTCATTTTCTTTTCGAACAAAAATTTCACCATTTTTTGTCCATACATACTTACAAGATGAATGCGCAGCGCGAACTTTCGTTTGACGTAGCAAGTTATAAAGATCTGGCGGTAACATTTCATTGACAAATAACTTGCCTCGAATATTATTGCCGACGACTTCGCTGATTTTCAGATCACGCTTAGTGCGCTTAGCGTTAATGACTGCGTCGCGAACTGCCGACGACGTAAGTAAGACGATAGGCGAGATAGAAGTTCTTGTTGGTGTAATTCCCGTGGGGTTCATGAGATCAATACCGGTGAAGTCATTTTTTCTTGTGATTAAACCTACTGCAAGAATACGGCTAGAGAGATGACCAACGCCTAGGGCTTGAAAAACTCTATTTACAATATCCATGTGAGTATCGGTTAAACTAGCAGGGATTCCCGCAACGACAATCTCGCCTAATGAGTCATTTTGCAACCCAGTTTCAGCTTTTAGTGCCGACAACTCATGAACCAGCTGAGCGTTTGTTCGCGAGAGAGAGGGAGGGAAGGAGTGAGGGAGGGAGGAAGGGAGGGTGGGAGGGAGGGAGGGAGGGAGTGAGGGCGTGTGGGAGGGAGGGAAGGAGGGAGGGAAGGAGGGAGGGAGAGAGAGAGAGAGAGAGAGAGAGAGAGAGAGAGAGAGAGAGAGAGAGAGAGAGAGAGAGAGAGAGAGAGAGAGAGAGAGAGATTGACCTTGAAAATCCCCGAGTATACTGCGAGACACCAGAAAAATGCACCTTAAAAATTTTGACCAAAAATGGACACCACAAATGGCCACAGCCATCTTGGTTCCGACAATTTTGCCATTCTGACCACGGAATCGTGTTCAGCGACCCCGAAAACCCCCGAGTATACTGCCGGACACTAGAAAACTGTACTTAAAAATTTTTGACGAAAAATGGACAGCAAAAATGGCCACCTCCATCTTGGTTCCAACAATTTTGTCACTATGACCACGGAATCGTGTTCAGCGACCCCGAAAACCCCTGAGTACAATGCCAAACGAAGGAAAAGTGTCTCTCAAAATTTTAGACCAGAAAATGGACAGCCAAAATGTCTGCCGCCATCTGGGATTTGAGAATTTGGCCTTACTGACTACGGAATCGTGA
The DNA here is from genome assembly GCF_021901455.1 of Neodiprion lecontei. Classification (NCBI taxonomy): domain Eukaryota; kingdom Metazoa; phylum Arthropoda; class Insecta; order Hymenoptera; family Diprionidae; genus Neodiprion; species Neodiprion lecontei. Next base: position 12,535,807 of record NC_060266.1, on the reverse strand, counting down.
TCAGCGACCCCGAAAACCCCGTAGTCACCTATCAGACGTGAAAAAGATTCCACTTGAAAATGTATGCCGGTAAGGGTTAACAGAGCTTTCTTCACTCAAGTTTACGTCTGCACCAGTATCAATAATAAATTTATAAGTTCTTGTTAACTCGGGGATATCGATCGAAATTAGGGGGGGATCAGTTGAAACTGGTTGTTCGGTCGAACGAATAGTCCGAGGTGCCCAGGCACGAACGGTCGCTCGCGCGTGTATACGAACACACGCGTCGCGCGGCCGACATTCTCTGTTTTGTCTTTGCATGTGTTTGGATGAGCAGCCCGGTTGTACCAATGAGCAAGCGCAATGCTTCGCGCAAGTAATCTACCGATTGCTTGTTCATACTTGGATTCACATAAGGTAATCCTTCCGGTACACTGAATCATGCGGTGATACCTGAGCACAAGCGCAATGCTTATACGAAGTCGCCAGCGACTTCATTTACCACGATTATACTGCACGAAACAGTCAAGACGTCTATCGCAACTATATAAATAAACAGATTCAATTCGGATGTTTCAAACGAGATCAGCAACCAATACAAACGTATATATACATATGAATGAATTATTTCAGAGGTGAAATCGACGATTAGGAGAAATTATATATATACAATATATATATATATATTGTAACGTGGCATTTCGGTTAGGCCTGCCCGTTACAAGAGACTCCCTGAACCCTGGGCGGAATCCAGGAATTAGGGGTTCAAAAATCGAGTAGAGAAAGAATCCTAAAGAGCGCCAGAACTGGAGTCACGCACCCGGGCTTCAACAGGGACGAAATCGCGCATTACGAATAAGATATTACAGGCTTTTGTTTTTACTTTTTTTTTTCGAGTACACCGGCTACCAGCCAGCGACCAACTTCGACACCGAGGATATTTCGAGGCAAGGCGAAACCGCGGAGATCTCGCGGGAAAGGTACCAAGGCTGCGGAGGGGGAGACAACGCAGATCCCTGCAGCGCGGGAATCCAAGGCGGAAGCGATTCCCGCTGGCGGCCGGCGCGCCGCAGCCTCCCCGCTCCCCCCGCCTACGCCCAACCGTGGCAGCCGCGGAAGACTAGCGAGCGACGAGGGAGCACCACCCCGCCCAACCCCAGGACCCCGCAGAGCGGCGCAGGAGACAACATTGAGATCTAGCCCTAAGTTCTGCGCCGCGTAGCGACGACAGGTGCGCGTCAAGTTGCGCAATCCCCAAAATCGATGGCAGATCGATTGTTGCGCATTCTTAGGGTTATGACGTCACGAAGGATTCGCGGGACGAGATCGGCGTTGCGGCCGATCGGCCAGATGAGCTCACTCTAGTTCTGGCGACGATCGGGAGTAGGGAGAGCTTGTTCTAGCGTATAATTTTTTTGGTTGAGTGTGACGAGTAGCGTGGGTATTTGCGAAGCAGAATGGAGGAACACCGTCACGAGGGAGTAGGCTGCTTTGTGGCTTGGATGTGGAGCGGTAAGCGCTGCTAATATTCTTGCGAGAGAATTTCGAGAGATATTAAATAAAGGCTTGCCGAGGAACGGATAGCCATAGAGGATTTGCATTAACGACAGTACTCGAGATTCTTTAGCCGATAAATCTGCTTGGTGACCGTAGCCTGAGTTACGCGTAATAAAGTAGCGCCAATTTCGGGTGATTGAGAAGTTCGGGTCGAGTCACGGGTTGAGCCGAGACGCGGTCGTCTCGAATTTGCGTGTAATCAAATTCTGTTACACGAGGTCACGTCAATTTATTACGATACCACCTCATTTCTCGTGTAGGTCGCGAACAGTCTAACGGGGAGCGTTCGAATTCGCGACCGCGTCCCGCCGTCGTGGAAACCGTTGAGCTCAGGTGCGTGTAAACGAATTTTTTTTTTTTTTTTGTAAAGGACCGTCGCGGGTGACGCGACGAACCTTCTCTTTTTCTTTTGGACTTTTGTATTAGTGATTAGAAATAAGGTGGCGATCAGCGCCCGTAGGCATAAGTAATTTTCTTTCTTTTTCGTTTGTTTGATTTATTACCGATCGCGGGCAGCGTCAGCCGAAAATTCGGTCCCGTTTCCGGCGAGGAGTTTATTATTAAGTTGGCGATTAGCGCCATTCGGTAGAGGACGATCGCGGGCAGCGTGTCGGGTCCTGTTTTGTTATTAATTTGGAAGTTAGCGGTTATCGTTAAGACGGTGACTAGCGCACGTAGGCCGGAAAGGTCTCCTAGATCTATTGATTCTTTTTTGTTTTTGCTTTGTTGTGATTATATTTAAGCCAGTATCTGGAATCGCGGCGACGACGTTCGCGGTATTGTTATTATTTTTTTTTACTTTTTTTTGTATTATCGCTATTTTGAAATATATTGTTTAACTTTCTCGCTGCTTTGTGAAATAACTTGTCAACGTACGTGTGGCGTATCTCTCTCTACCCAAAAATTAAAATATAAATATATATATATAATCGAGGTTCATACATCAAAGATTTTCCTCTCTGAGCCATAATAAAACATAGAACTGATGGCTCAAAATACGTGTTTATTTCATTCATTCCTATCCCCTAGATCCTTATTTTCTAGAGTTGGAAGTCGTAATCAAATTGAAAAATACGCGGCCTCTTTTTTGTTAAATGCTAGTTGTTTGCATTGCTCGCGGGCACGTTCTCCTCGCGGGCAGTGTTGTCGTTTCAATGTTGATTCGAACAGACATGGCCTTGATCATTGCGCGGAGGCGATCTACATTGCTCTATTGTGTGACCTCTGTGATTATAGTTATCGCAGGGCAGCTGTTGGTTTCTGCTGGATAAGTTGGTTCGATTACACTCATTGTGGAAGTGGCCCATTCTTCGACATTTGGTGAAATATCTTTTATTTTGCACACGTTGCCATTCCGTAACGGAATGACCGCGATGGTTACAAAATTGGCAAATAATGGGCAGGACATTTGCATGGTCAGCAGCATGAGCGTACGGATCGAGCGCTTGTGCGTAGGGCTTGGGTGCAGTACGGGATGCTGACTGATAAGCGTAACCAGGTGTGGGCCGTGACATCGGGGGGGGGGGGGGGGGGGGGCGAAAGAGGGCGCCGTGGGTGCTTGAGATACAGGAGCGTTATTGGGAGCATTGGTATTAGTACATAGGTGTAGAAGGAGTAAAATATTATGCAGAAAGTTGCATCTGACGATCAATTAGTTCGATCTCTTCACCTTCGGCCATGCTGACGGCAGTATCGACGGTCGGGAATGGTCTGATAGTAGCTATTCTCCACTGCAATTCTGGTCGAATGCCTCCAATGAAGGAACTAACATTATCCTCTTTCAAATCATTTGATAAGAGAGTTGCTACGTCTGGCGGGTGCTTGGCTACGGCTGCCTTGTTTATTTCTTTCGATATTGCTCTTATTCTGCAGAAGTAAACTACGATGCGCTCAAATGGTTGTTGGATAATTCTATCTAATTGAGCAGACAACTGGCGTATGGGGATTTGCGGGCAGTATGCTCGGCTGAGGGTGGTTATGAGATCTTCGGCATCGTTGCAATTTATGCCTATTAAGTACTGAGAAGCAGGACTTGCGATTTTTGATTGCGTAAATTTAGAGAATATTATTTTGTTTACTGCTTTTATGAGAGTCTCTACATGACGTGATTGTTCTACAAATGAGTCGAAAGGCATGTTGTCACCCTCAAAGGCGGGAATTGTCGGTAAGACATCTTTTACGGGCCAGAAATTTGAATCAGTTTCATTAGTCGGTGACATCTCGATTTGAGCAGCGGGTAACAAGTACAGAAATGAATATATCAACTAATCATCAAAAGTTATAACAGATTTATGAAGCGAAGGTAAGCGCAAAAACAGGGTACAGCATGATTGCAGACAGCTGGACGCAGGTGAAACTTGTCGAGGTGATACACGTCATTCAACGGCACGAGGAGGGTATAAATGTGGAAGGCTGCGGAGTGCTGGAGAATATACGTATGGCGATCCAGGTATTAGGGCAATACCAGTCTTAGATCCAGATTCTCGTTTCAAATGGGTTGGAGTGATTCAACAAAAACATCCAATATTCGGCGTTCCCAAAGATGATGTGTTCAGATGCGATATGTGGTTTACTTGAGTATCGCACTTACGTTTTCACTCGCTATATAGTTATTTGATGTATCATATGCAATAACGAGTTTCAATAACACCACAGTGTGGCGAGATTTCAATCTTGTCAGGTACACATGTCGTATTACGAGTTCAAAATAACTATCACAGTCGGACTTTGTTCGCAGTACGGTTATCACTAAATGGTATGGTGCCGGGAATTTTCGGTGTTGAAAACTGTGAGAGATACAAGTTCTCTTTTTTTTTCTCACTTGCGAGAGAAGTTCTGTTGCCACCAGATGCATGTGAGACGGTAACTTGTAATTCGCATTGTTTTCTAAAAAAAGTTTCACTTTTCACTTCGCGAGGGTGGTTCGATAAGCGATCCGCTGCCAAAAATTTTGTACGGGGTGGCTAGTTTAGGATCGTGTACTGATGATTCAAAAACTTTCACACATCACTTTGCAAGGATAGTACAACGAACGAATCCGCCACCAACTTGTTACGGGGCGGATGATAGTGATCACGATGAGTGGCTATCGATGACTGCATCAACACCCAGCCGTGATGTTATCACGGCCTATTTCAGGTTCGTAACCCGTCGACTATACGCACGTCCGATGAATCAGAGAAAAAAATGAGAGGAAGTAACATTGAGGAGATGGATGTTTACGTGTACAATTGACTTATTTTCAAAGACATGACGAGAGTGACGAAAAGTCGTAAGGGAGGAATAAGGGAGAGAGGTGAATAGGATGTTGTCTGAAAGAGTGAAGACTTGAGAGTAAGTATATGGGGAGAAGAATGCAAAGGACTGACTAGCTGCAGTGCAGGGGTAATGGGAGCATTCTGCTGACACGTTATGGGAACTGAAACAGTGAAGTGATAAAAAGATACAGGGTATAAGGTAGCAGTAGGAGTGAGGGAAAATAATCGACGGTCTGGAGGACGTAACAATGCTACCAAATATAAAAACTTTTTAGTATTTGACGCATACAAAAAATGTGTTTGTGTTCATAAAGAGTGGTTAAAATGACAAAACGGATGAATCAATCTTCATAAAATACTGTGACATGGCGGGTTTCCTACTCCGTCATCGACCAGCACCTCGACTCCCAGGTGGAACCCATTACATCCAGCAAGCGAGGGGAGAGTCGTGCCGTACGGACGACGATCAGAGCTCGATTTAGGTTTCTTTTATTATGCTAATGCTTGTTGTTTTCCCTGCAAAAATTCTCTGAGGTTGCCGACGCTACCGTCATCACTGCTCGATCATTCCGCTCCACTTGCTCTGCCGACGAGGGAACCGAAGGAAAACACCTACAACAGGTGGGATTCCGAAGCCTCGGACTGAGTAGTCGCGCTGTCACTCCCTGATTCCACGTTGCCGTACATGCCAACATCGCTGCCACACCTGCCATCATCGCTGCAACACCTGCCCTGAGGTCGAGCTGCCTCCACACCCAGGTCACCTCCAAAGTTCGACTTTGTGATCCGGCAAAAATAACGATGACCAGAAACCTCCCCTGGGTACTTTGAAGTAGAGATACCGAGTTTGAATCTGTCGCCTTCGCCGATAGCAGCATAGCGCGGCAAACAGACCGGCTGCCTTAGATCCCGCCAGTCTCACCGTCACGAAGGAACAGCCCTTACCAACGCCGTAGCGCCACCGCGGGAGCGTACAATGCGGAGCGCTCGGCTGCCTCACTCCCCCTTGCGTTGTGATAAGAGATAGTCGATTGTTTGCGTTGTCGAATAGGATAGTGAAGGTGGATTAAGTTTGCCGAACGGTGGCGATTTCTCCGTCTTTTATTGTTTTTTCTTTTTTCTTCTTTCTTTCAAATTTAGGAGTTTGTGAACCCAGTTTCGTCGTGGCCTGCCGACGAGGAAGCCGGAGACGTGGTACAGGTACTCGAAACTTGAACTAGGCGAACGTCAACCCGAATCTTGCTGGCTGTTAAGATCTTCCCGGCCTCAGGCCATCTTTTCAAGCAATAGGTAGCCGGCCGGCTCAGTCGGCCATTTTGATGAATGCTAGCCAGCCTCGTGGCGGCTAAGCCGATTTCCCTCCAGATTCTTTCTTACTTGCTTATTAATTATCGATAAAAAGCACTGAATCGTCAATCCGTGGTCTTCTGCCGTTTATGTTATAAGATTTAGAGATTAGAACCGTCGGGTCCTGTGCCGCTTCTCAGCCGTGCATTAGCTGGCGTGCGAGTATGTGCGAGAAAGGCTGGGGGGAGGACTGTGTGTGTGCGCCCGTGTCGTTGGTGCCTAGAGCGAAATTTAGCTTATATTTTGCGACGTAATTGCTAGCGATAGTCGCACGTCTTATATTTGCATTTGTTATGTTCCTCATCGCTTGTTTTGCACCTGTTATTAGTAAGTAACTGCCGCATTGCTTTATTCTAACAAGGAAAGTCTTTCCACTGACATCCTACGATTTTGATGAAATTTATATATGTTATTCTACATCAAAATCTGAGAGTCATGTATTTTTTTTATCGGCGGAAAAAAGTTTCGAGGGGGTGAAATTATCCTTTGAAGTTGAGACCTCCGAGGGGTACTTTTCAGGTTTCACCTATTTTCACTTGAGATAATCGAATGCACCCAAATGGATAATTGCCTTAATGATAAACGATAAAAAATGCAATTGGTATCATATCGGGGGGCTGTATGGGAAAAAAGTTATAGGGGTTGAAATTCATAAAATCGTTATAACAAAAAAAACTATTGCACCTATCTCGATGGATTCAATTGCACTTTGAGGAGCGAAAAAAAATAATACATATGGGTCGTCGCGTTTTTCTCGCAAATCAAGTTAAGGGGGTGAACTACCCCTATGTATGTTTACATTTAATCCCAATAAAACGGCAGTCATTCTTTTTTTTGTATTCCTTCTCCTAGTGATATGTTTTTTTTTACTTCACCACAACCGTATCACGTATATAGCATTAATTGAACGGTTTGATATATGAGCCAACTTATTTATAGATCGATTTTTCGTTGAAAAAGTATTCATATCTGATTCATCGATAATTCTGACTGATTTATATTTAGCAATGAGATAACATAAGCATACGATAAGCGCTTACACATATTCGTTTCGGTTGATAAGACCAAGTTTTGGGATGACGCACAGAAAAACTGCGTAGTCAAGTAAAAAAAAGAGAGCCTACAATATGCTTGTATTTTTTATTGATAATATGTTAATAGTTTAAAAAAATAATCACTATAGCAATAAATACAAGTGAATATATAATCATATGCTCTATTAGCCGTTGTGAGTACTGCAGTAATGATAGTCATTGAAGAAGTGTTTAAAACATAACGACTTTTCACACCAGGAACAGCGAACAATAGCAACATTTTCACATACAGGAACTTCACAGTGTGAGTTGCAGAAATCTCGAAATGCAAAGTGTACAGGATTTTCAAAATTCGCTGATTTTTTTTCTATGTAACCATTCTTGTACCAAGAACATTTGAAAAGATCGATATAACGTGATGACGACAGTTGGTTGTGAACAAGTGACTGAAGCTTTATGATATTGTTTGTAAAATGCAAATCAACATCATAATTCATCAAAAGACAATTATCAGAAAAATGTCTAACAAAATTTTTCCATACTCGGAATTCAAGAACATCGAGGATCTTGATTTTTCCGGTAGTTCCTTTAGGTATAATCATTACTTTGACAGCTCTATTTGAAGGTTTCACGTCAAGTACAGCTTGGGGACAGTGTCCAGTCCAAGAATCAATCAGTAATAAAGATTTTGAACCAACTTTCGGGAAAAATACATGCTGCAACCAAATTTTAAAATGATCTGAAAATAGAAAAATCTATCATTTTTTCATTCGAAAAAATGGCTATACATAAACAGTGGGTGTAATTTATACCTGAAGCTTCCCAGACTTGGATACTTCTATGTACACATTATCTGGTCTGAAAAGCGTTTTGTCCAACATTGTGACAATGTTGCCATTGGTTCTTTCAAAATCAAAAATAGAGGAGAGAGTAGCTTGCGGTCGGCTGATATAGTCGGCTGAATAGTGTAACTGTGGGTAGTAGAAGAGACTGATTGTACAAGACATTGTACTTGCTTTTCTTCTTAGACTGCTAAAGCCCTTTCGGAATGCATTTCTAGTTGGAAGCCACTCTGATCTGCGTTAAATGTATTTGACAATCCGTACGTCCTAATATTTTGTTTTACGTTATGGACAAATTTTTGAATTGGTTGTTCCAAGACTTTTCCATCTTCAATTGATTTAGATATAATGAATTTATTAATTTTTCTCGATACGATACGATGAGCTGCTTTGAATGAGTTTATCCACGTACGAGATGCTTTGAAACGAAAATCAGTATGCCCTAATTCTTTTTGAGCATGTAAGGCCCATTTTTTCAAATCAGAATCGTGCACTATCAAACAAGCATCCACAGCAGCTTTGAGATTTTTCAAAGTGTAACCACAAATTCGTGCTAAATTTTCTTTGTATGTCCCCCCCTTGTTCAAATTGTGGGCCCACCGGTGCAACTGTCGTATAGATTGCACTTTCTTGAACTTTTGTTTAACACTGCAGAAACCCAAATTTCCTTTCTTCCTGCTGCGCCAATACGCAACGGCCCTTAATTTGTACTCGTATGATAAGTCTTTGTTATCACGAGTGCATGTATCAGGCTGTGATAGAGCTGGAACATTTCTCATAAAATGTAACAGTTTTATATCCTCTCGTAGGAACATGCCGGGGATCATTTGAATAAGTACGAAATTCATCGTGCAGCGTAGCCCGCCTTGTGCGCTTGGCTTCCTTATAGGCAGCAGTGCTCAAATTACGCGATTATGCACTTTATATGCACTGTCGCCGAGCCCGGCGAGAGGCCGTGTGAGCAGTCTCAATACTGCTTCCAGGCGTAACGCACGCCTAATTAAATTTAATACAACGTTAACGCCCGCACTCACCATTTTTTGTTATCAATTATAACTCAATTCTCTGTTTGAATAAACATATAAATACACATATAATCGTTGCGTAATATTCGCATGACAAGGCGAAACTTCCGGTTCATACAGGGCTGTGATGGAGCTGGAACATTTCTAATGAAATGTAACAGTTTATATCCTCTCGTAGGAACATGCCGGGGATCATTTAGATGAGTACAAAATTTATCATGCAGCGTAGCCCGCCTTATGCGCTTGGCTTTCTTATCGGCAGCAGTGCTCAAATTACGCGATTATGCACTTCATATGCACTGTCGCCGAGCCCGGCGAGAGGCCGTGTGAGCAGTCTCAATACTGCTTCCAGGCGTAACGCACGTCTAATTTAATATAATATACCGTTAACGCTTCCTTTCACCATTTGTTGTTATCAATTACCATTCAATTTCTCTGTTTGAATAAACATATAAATACATATATAATCGTTGCGCAATATTTGCATGACAAATTTGGCGATCCTGCCAGGATCCGGTTTAAACCAACGAACGCGGCGCGCGTATCAAACGGCCGGATCATAGTGACGAATTTTGGAAGTGAGTGCGTAAGCCCAATAAATTCACGCGCGAACGTTCGGCTACGCGTTTATAAGTAATTATTACGAATTGTACCTAGCAAGGGATAGAGTGAAAGGCCGCCTTGCGTAGACAATCAAGGACTGCGTGTAGAGCGCTTGATAACCAGGGACTGAGTGTAGACCGCCTGATTCTACACTGGACAATTCCTATAGTGAACTTGTGTATTTATTGGAAAGGAAGCAAGTATAAAATTCTGCACTCCTTAGATACAATAAACTTCGCGTTTAAACCATCTAAGTGAAGTGAAGTGAGAATAAGGACATCGAGACTCGAACCGCTCTTATATTCTTGCCCCCGGTGCCTGTCAGAGACTCCAGGACATCGAAGCCTCGTACCGACGGCTACCACGATCTTCGAGTGTGATGCTTCACACCTCAATTTGGCTACTCCTAGCGTAAGTACAAGCATTTTGTTACTTACTCGAGTCACCATAAACTTATCGAAGGACAAATCGTGATCGAAACTAAGAATTTGATGGTCAAACTTGAATCATTCAAATAAATAAAGTCAAAGCTTGACTCGAGGTAAATTTAAAAAAATAAATTCACAATGGACGTGAACGAAAACAATGACCGGAGATCGGCAGTACCTCCCACTATTGTTGAGACTGCAGAAGATGGACAATCCGTCACTTCTGAATCCCGGTTTGAAGAGAGATTTTGGGATTTGACGAACCAAATGACTCAGCTTGTGAATAGGCTACAAGAAGCCACCGAACGTAATGATTTAACTGCAATGGGCAGATACCGTCTTGGTCTAGAGCAATTAAACGGAGAGAGGTTAACTGCGCGTCAACTTGCTCGCCGCGAAGATTTGCCTATAGAAGAGGTTACCCGTTTTATTCAATTGAGAAATCAAGAACGCCGTGATCACGACTTCATTCGTCGCAATAATGTAGAAATAAATCGGAACTCTGAAACAGTTCCGCGTCCCGAAGACACGCTTGAAAGCGTCACCAACCAAATGTTTCAGGAAATGCAACAACCGAATAACCAATTAACCGAAGAAAACCGTCAAGAGGAAGCTCTTACAAATAGTAATACCAATCGAGAAGCAATCAATAACTATTATCGCTTAACAACTAGCGATGATCCGAATGTTTCTAATATTTTGAGACCGCCCGGAAACCATACCGGAGCGATACCGCGAATTCAACTAGATACCGCGCGTCTCGTTGAATCAGAGGTGGAAGGTCCTTCTCAGATAGCTCCCTCAATCGTAACAAACCCACCACGTTACTCGGCATTATACGGGCTCGCTCAAAACCGATTGCTGCCACCGACACCGCGCATCAATGAGGTGGGCTCCCCAGCCAATTCAGACTCGGACCATCAAGGTATAAATGCGATGGCAGTACCGATCCTTCACCAAAATCGCTCATTAGAAAACGACCGATTCTCCACCGCGCGAGCCAATGTAAACCATGATATCTTGTCGGATACGGATTCGACACTGCAACGCGTTCTCGAGGAAAGCCGACGTTTATCACGGATGCCGAACGTACGCCTTACACCAAGGCCTAGTCCACAGTGGCCTAATGGTCCGACGGATTACGAAATCCCACGAGGTACTGGTAGCAATACCCGTAACAACGTCCCGCGTCGTTGTCTAGAACAGCAAGAAGAGGATGAACTTCGAAGAGCCTTGGAAATGTCTGCTACTTTACCACATCGTCGTCCGGACACTGTGACGTTCAGTATGTCCCAGTTGCTGAGTGATCCCGAAGCTTCACGCCAACAGCAAGAGATAATGAGAAACATTGAGGAACTTGCGCGAAGAAACCAAACAAGAATTCAACTACCGGCAACTGCGCCGACCCGAGACGTGTTTCCCCCTCGGAATCCAAGAGACCTAGGCCCGTATGCACGAACGGAAGCTTACTTGAATGATGTCAGCCTACGCCCCGATGCTGCCGGAAGATACCCCGGAGAACCAAATCGCCCAGCGGACGAGCCCTATGCGATCCAAGATTTCCTACCCGCGTTTCAAGCCATCAAGATGATTGATTGCAGACTGGAAGGAAAAGCAGGCGAAGACGTACACGCTTGGATCATGCAAGTAAAAGCCGCCGATATGGTAGTTATGCCAACCCAACGTTTCCCGTTTTTGAGCATGGTAATCAGCTTGAAGACAGGAGGAGCTCTTCAGAAGACCATCAACCAGAGGAGACCTCGTACAATCCCAACTTTACTCGAAGTCATAAGATCAGCCGTTATTGTCGAGAAAAGTGCCACCACATTGGAAATAGAGCTTGGCAGAACAGGCCAAAAGGGCGACACTGTGGACGCCTACAATCTCAAATTCAATCAGATCTACCAAGACCTCGTAGCTGCCTTCTCGAATCAACAACTACGAGCGAACATCGATCCTAATCTTCAAGACCTCGAAAATAGAGTGTGCCAGTACTATCTGTACGGACTTAATCCGAGGATATTCCATCAAGTCAAAAACCGTCAGTACTTCAAGTTACTAGAAGCCCAGAAGGCCGCGAAAGAAGCCGAAGGCGAGGAATTGAATTTCCGAATGCATCAACAACAGCTGATGAACAGTAACGACACAGCCTCGAAACCCACGTTTTGGAACAAGTCCCAAATTTACGGGCCAGGCAGCGCATCAGATACGCGAAGATTCCAGGTACAACAAAGAACCTCGACGAACTCGCCAAGGTCAACTCCTCGACCACCAGCGTCTGTCCACCACCACGATGAAGCGGAACAAGATGAAGATAAAGAACTCCAGAGATGTGAATGCCACACCTGTAACACACATCGGACCGCCCATGAACAACAAGCAGTATGTCATAATTGCGGAACCAGAGGACACTACAGCCGGAACTGCTACGCTCCGCGCCGACCACAGAACGACCAACGCCCTAATACTAACGGCAATAAGCGAGACGCAAATTTTCAAAACGCCAGCCTCAAAGACAAACCGCCCAACGACCAAGTCAATTGCACGTCAGAGGAACTCCAGTCAGAGGAAGAGGAAATAAAGGGACAGGAGGACGAACTAGAGGACGAGTGCCAACAGGAGCCCGTGTATGTTCAGTTTCACAGGGGTTACTACAGTGTGCTGTAATAAAATTTGGAGAAACAAAGAAAGGAGTAGCCCTTATGGTCGATACAGGTGCATCAATAAACCTCACAAAACGGAAGGTTATTTATCCATCGGATAAACAAATTTGTCCAATTATCAAACGCAAAATTTCCCTTAAGACTGGCAAAGCGCTAAATTCCGCGAATGAAATTGCTGTACTAACTCACATGGGGCTAAAGGACGAATTCGTCATTATACCAGACGATTATCTGCCTGACGAAGAAGATGGAATTATGGGAAACCCGTTTATGAGGAGGCGAGATTTCCAGTTGAATGCCTCGACGCTCACCCTGAAGAATAAGATACACCACCTTAGTAGCGACCGAAAAATTCGATTTAAACCAAATTCGGTGAACAAAATTGCCATCGATACCGACGAAAAGAATCTCGATCTCATGTTACGCATGGTCTATAAAGACGGAATGCCTATGGAAAATATCCCGGTGCAGATTGTACACACGAACAATCATGGTACGGCTTATGGAATCATCACCACCGATGAAGACGAAGATATCGAGCTCGGACTGGAGAACGTCCAAGTCCACCGAGTAAAGAGTATGTCAACCCCGGGTGTATGGAAACAACCACGTGATGAAAGAGAGCAGGTGCTCCAACATACTGTCGACTTGAAACACCTACCGGATGAGTACCAGAAAGAAATTTGGAGTATTCTTCAGGATTTCAGCGATATCTTTGCCTTACAGGAGGAAGACATGGTCAATGGAACTTCAATGGCTGAACATCGCATCGGGTTGTCAGATCCTCAACGCATTGTAAATGTGAAAAGTTTCCGTACTCCACAGCTGCACCAGCAGGTTGTGAAAGAGGGAGTAGAGAAAATGTTGAAACAAGGAATAATAACGGAATCCGAGTCGCCATACAACTCGCCAGTTTGGGTTGTACCCAAAAAACCGGGCCCCGACGGAAAGCCCAAGTATAGAATTGTGATCGATTTCAGGAAGATTAATGAACTTACCGTTCAGGATTCTTATCCGATACCAATAATCGAGGATTTACTCGATCACATGGGAAGGGCCAAGTTCTTTACTACTGTCGACATGGCCGCAGGATTCCACCAGATCAACATGGCTACTGACTCCAAGAAATACACTGCCTTCTCAACCCCCGACGGGCATTTCGAATACCAACGAATGCCTTTCGGATTGCAGAACGCTCCTGCGACCTTCCAACGCATGATGAACGATGCGCTGAGAGGATTGAATCAGAAGATCTGTTGCGTCTACATTGATGACGTAATAATTTTTGATGAAACGGAGGAAGAACACCATCGAAATGTAAGAACCGTATTTCAGCGTTTAAGACAATGTAACTTGAAACTCCAGCCAGAGAAGTGCGCCTTCATGAAAACTGAAGTGAGATACCTCGGATATGTCATCACTGACGAAGAAAGCAAACCAGATCCGGAAAAGACCAGAGCGATACAACAATTACCCGTTCCAGTCAACGTTAAGACGATTCGATCCTTCCTTGGTTTGACGGGGTATTACCGAAAGTTCATACAAAACTATTCAATGTTAGCGAAACCATTAACAAGGTTAACAAGAAAGGACATCCCATGGGATTGGTCAGCAGCCTGCCAAGAAGCCTTCGAAACCCTGAAAGAAAAGTTGGTCACACCACCGATACTTGTGAGATCAGACCCAGCTAAACAATACGTCGTAACCACCGACGCGTCAAACGATGGAATTGGAGCGGTACTATCTCAAGACGGCCACCCCATATATTTCTTATCTCGAACCCTGAATGATGCGGAAAGGAATTACAGCACGACGGAGAAGGAGATGCTTGCTGTTGTATGGGCCGTCAAGAGACTAAGAGTATATTTGCTCAATACACCGGATAAACCCTTCATCATCCGCACCGATCATCGTGCACTCGTATGGCTGAGAAATTGCGTAGACCCCAGTCAACGCCTGCTGCGTTGGAGACTAAGATTGGAGGAACACTCATTCCTGATAGAACATGTTTCGGGAAAAAGTAACGTAGTAGCGGATGAGTTATCTAGAGTCTTTCGCACAAAGGAAGAGATCTTCGGAAAACTCACCGAATTGGAAAAGGGACTATACGAAATCACACCCATTGACAGGAATCCCAAGTGGGTCCACCATATTGCCGCACGCCACATTGACATCGAGAGATTGTCACTCACAACAGGCAGAACAGAATCTCACGTCAAACTCGTTCCCAACCGAAATCGAAAAGGGGAGGACGGCAAATGGGTGAAGATTACCCTAGAAGAAAAGGATGCCTCTGACAACACCCTGATTATACCAAAGAATCAGACTGATAGACGTGAGAAACTCAGAAACTACATTCATCCGAAAAGGTACGAAAAGATATACTTCTGGATTGACCCTAAGAAAACCACCAAAGAAGAAACCAATTCGATCATTGAAGATCTCAAGAGGATACGTCAGGACTCAGGTGCAGACATATCATTTTGCTTGACAGGAAAGGATGTGCCTAACAAACAGCAACAGAAAGAAATCATGGCCAGCGCTCACAACGACATCAATGGACACTTTGGCCTAGCAAAAACAATTGACCGAGTAAAAGAAACGGCCGTATGGTCACGTATGGAGAATGATATCAATTCATTTATCCAGGCATGCCCCACGTGTCAGATGTATAGAAAGGAAAGGATACAAATGAAATCACCCGCCATTCTTTTCGAAACCTTTGCTGAAAAACCTAACGATCAAATTTCAATAGATATCGTCGGACCTCTGGTCGAATCTTGAAATAAACACCGATATATCCTCACGATGCAGGATTCAATAACTAAATTCATTAAATGTGCCCCACTTACGAACAAAACCGCGACAGAAGTTATCAAGGCTCTATCAGAGTACTGGATAGGTAACTTCGGGTGCCCCAAAGTAATCATGACGGACATGGGAAAGGAGTTTTGTAACGAGCTGACCGATTCCTTTCTCGAACACTATAATATCAAACATATCACCACAACTGCATATCACCCGCAGTCGAACGGCTCTATAGAACGAATGCATGGTGTCTTGAAAGACTATATTCGAACTGCCTGCAAAGAGAGAATACACACTTGGGACAAGGTTTTAATAGAAATGGCACGTGCCTATAACACTTCCGTTCATCAATCAACAGGTGAAATGCCTCACAACCTCATGTTCTGTCACGAAGCCAACAATCCTGACGGTTTCCGCGAAAACCGAGTGGAAACCGTGATTAGTAAGAAAATGTTGTGGATACGAAAATGGGAGGAACGGTTCGAGAAAGCTCTGGTCTGGCTTACCAAATCCAGAGAGAAAAACCAAAAACAAGTGGACCAAAGAACACGACGACAAACTCCTTTATATCAAGTGGGAGATAAAGTAATGATCAAGAACCATACGCGACAGAACGCCTTGGAAAGGATTTGGAATGGACCATTCGTCGTCGTCGAGATCAACGAACAAAAAGGAAATATCACTTACAAGAAAACCGCGGATGATTCCACAGCGTCTTATTGGAAGACCCATCTGAATAATACCAAACCGTACTACGAATACGACACCGGACCAAGGGAAAACGATCCAGTCCCTAGAATTAAACTAAAACGGGTTCAGGGTAACGATTGGATCTCCACGGAATAGAGTCTTAGTTTCTTTTGTTATAGGTGTAGCAGTCTGTCCCTAGCCTACTTCGATGTCTCAGTCATCAATGGGACTTTACTCCAGGAGGAAGTGGGCAAAGTATACATGTACCAGGAAAGATGGAAGATATTCCAATCCATTGACGCAAGTGGGTTCACCAAACCATTACTCGACATTCACGACAAACTCGGAGGCCTCCAGACGATACGGGATACCTATCTGGACCATTGGAACCCTGGTCAGCGATCCCTCGCCCAGTCCGCCCTGGACGCTTTAGATTTAGAATTTGCCCGCGCCTCGTCACACAAGAATATTTTGGAAGTCATTTTAGACTTGGGTGCGCCTATTCTTCAAATGACGCGCCGCCCCTCTAAATTAAGGGAATCTCAATCCCACGGAACCAAAACAAGTACTCCGAAAGCGCTCGCGTCGGGCGATGTTACTTACGAAGCCTCGCGCGAAGCTGAGGCGGTATTTGGAAAACATGTCCTCCTGACGGGCCTGGCAAATGAAATGTATCCCCTAAGGAAATCTTATCTCACGCCAAATATCAGACCGATAAGAGGAATGTTTAACTTTTTAGGAACAATCCAAAAATCAATCTATGGAACTGCTGATGCGGATGATTTGGAAATAATTAATGGGAATCTAGCCTCACTAAAAAATGTAACGGACACTCTAAATCTTGTTGTAACCAAGTCCTTGCACATCAATCAAGTCCAAATTAATATCTTGAATACAAATCAGCTCAAACTTAAACACTCTTTGGAAACTGTATGGGGACAATTAGAATCATTAAAAATAAAAGGTAACGAAACGCTTGCTTATCAGGAATACATGGAAGCTATAACTCTGAGTTTATTTGAAATTAAGGAACTGCAACGACTAATCGACCTGGTAATGACTGCCGTGCAATTAGGAAGGCATGGTATAATCGATAACACCCTTTTTACTCCAAAGGAGCTTATGACAGCTCTTCAAGCTTTCGACGCCAATGACAAAAAGACACTAATACCTATTAAAGAGGAAAATTACGAGAAGTTTATTAAAATAAGTGATTTAACTATAACCACAGATAAAGGCAAACTTATCTATATACTCACAGTGCCTTACTTAGAAAAGGAACCTTGGGTAATAATTCAGAATACCCCGGTACCCGTAAGAATAAATCACACTTATGTAACGCTTAACCCAACATATGCTTTGAAATTAGTACGTAAGAATTTTATAAGAGAAGTCACATTTTCTCAACTGAAACAGATAACCGATTATTTCATTGGTGATTACCGCGATGTGGGACATCGCAACGATACTATTGAACTTTGTGAGAAAATATCTGATCCCATACCACGAGGATGCACTCTGAGTCGTTTTCTCGTCACAGATATTGCTTACATAAGAACGCAGGGATCGCAAATAATCTTACCTTCGAAGCCAATTGAGGTAACCATAACATGCGCTTCAATGCAGACTTTTATTATTCAAATCACCAAGCCATCCCTGATAACCACGAATCAGAGCTGCGAACTTCAAACTTTGAAAACGCGAGTCAAATTAATCGTAGAACATATGACTTCTCAATTAACAGAAATACATGCAGATACCATTTCCCCGCTAAACTAATTTGTAACAGGCCGGGAAATTGTATTGCATCACGTGATTAACTTGGATACCCTCAAGGATCAAGGACAAGCCATTTTAGACCTTGAGAGTGTCCTCGCGAATAACGAAGCGACCCTTCGGGTCAACAATACATGGGCTAACTTCAAAGGTATAGGGATCCCATCAATAGCTGTCGTTTCTGGAACGATATCCGTCTTGTCTATTCTACTCTTGCTGTGGAAATTTAATATACCAACCTATATTTCGGCGTTCGCCGGATATTGTTGCCAAAGGAATCCCTCTGCTTTGGAAGTAGTAGAACGAAGGAAATTAAAACGCAGGATTGAGACACAGGCTAAACGTAACGAAAGAATCCTACGAGAAATTAGAAGCCGCAGAGACGCGCCTTTGTCTTCGTCGGGGGATGTGATGGAGCTGGAACATTTCTAATGAAATGTAACAGTTTATATCCTCTCGTAGGAACATGCCGGGGATCATTTAGATGAGTACAAAATTTATCATGCAGCGTAGCCCGCCTTATGCGCTTGGCTTTCTTATCGGCAGCAGTGCTCAAATTACGCGATTATGCACTTCATATGCACTGTCGCCGAGCCCGGCGAGAGGCCGTGTGAGCAGTCTCAATACTGCTTCCAGGCGTAACGCACGTCTAATTTAATATAATATACCGTTAACGCTTCCTTTCACCATTTGTTGTTATCAATTACCATTCAATTTCTCTGTTTGAATAAACATATAAATACATATATAATCGTTGCGCAATATTTGCATGACAGGGCGTTTGCCCACTCTTTATCTTCAACAATTTCCATTTCCCAATCTCTAAACGGTTCTTCGAAATGCAAGGAATTTTCTTCTACCATTTCGAAACCACTGTATTTGTTCATTGCACTTAACAAAATATTTTCAAAGCTTTCTTTCAACTGTATTTCATTGTTATTTACTGTCGAATCCGGTAAACGCATAACTTCAAAAGTTGCGAGAAGCATTCTGATAACGCTCAAAGGATTTATCTTCATTTTAATTAATATTCGCAATTTCGTTTTAAATAGTCTCGAATTGTAAGTGTTTTCTTCCGTGGTGTAAAAGAAAAATAGCCGACTGTGGTTGTTCGAGCCGTGCGCCGATATTTTGAATACATTGGCATGTTTCCCTGTTTCGTATCACTCTAACGTGTCGCGAAGTTACACTTGGCAACGTCACACACTTACACTACTTGTCTCATGGGTGATTAACCGATCACCCATCCGACAGAACAGTTTGGTCAGAGATGAGTAGGGAGATCTCCAACGCTCGGCTTTTCGTGATACCAGCTAAGTTGGAGCGTCGACGTGACACCTAGGCGGCCACGCACCGAAGGTGGCCCATTTCCGACCTGACACCAGGCGGCCATGCACCGAAGGTGGCCCACAATCGTGTATATATGTATAGATACACTCGGTTGGTCGAGCAAGTGGTTGCCAATCGCATCCTTGTCCCCGCTCGCACAGATGTTTCCAGGAATGCAAGAATTGGGATTTTTTTTGTTTCAGTTATGAATGTCAGCGAATAAAAGCATCTCCAGATTTGATGAATCTTGGATTCAATTAGCGGACGCTGAACCAAATTAATTAACTATTCCCAGTCCGAATACTTTTTTTTTTTTTTAATATATATTATTTTCTTATTGATATGAAAATATGTGACGCCTGGTGTTCTCGAATATTTGTACACGCAGTCTATGGAAAAATATACGAAGCCAGCTCGATAAAATTTATGCAAAATGTGCAATGGGCAAGTGGTTGGGGGAAATTTTTTTTTTCTAGAACTGAATCTCCCAGAGAAGCATCAGCGAATTCCAAGCAAGCTCCATAAACATACCGAGCAAACGCGCGCTCACGGACGTAGCTGTGGTGTGGCTGAGTGGATACCACATGAGGATGAATTTTCAATCACAGATTTTTGCTCGAAGTTTTCCTGTATTTGAGTTAATTACTGCTGCTTTTGATATAATACTGCATTGAAGTCTCAAACAAAACACTAAAAAATAAGTTAACCACTTAATGTAAAACAAAATGTTAGATTGAGCTTAAAATTTAAGCCGGAATCACATAAACTAAGATAATTACCAGTGCAACATTGTAAATATTGTACATTTATTGTTCATCTAAATAAATATGGTTTGCTCCTCAAAAAAAAAACAAAAAAAAACACGAGGATGGAGTGATGCGGGACACGGGTTCGATCGCAGTTCACTCTTTTTATTTTTTTTTTTTTAAATTCAATCCCGGCTTTTGTTTTTGTACTTTCGGAGAGAAAAAACAAATCAAAGAAAGAAAATTTCGAGAGCCGGTCGATTTTTTCCTTCTTTCCTTTTGCTTTTTTTTTACTGAACCCACCCTTTTTGTAGTGGGGGTAACCCAGAAGAGAACAAATAATTGAAACAATAAAATTCCGAGAGCGAATCGATTTGTTCCCCGTTTTTGGCGCCTCTTTTTTGATAAGGAAAAGTTTTGACAGTAATGTAAAATAGGGGTTACTAAACACAAATGTATTGTTTTTTAATAACAGCGGCCCACAAAAAAAAAGCGGTCTGTACTTTTGACCGGACCTACCTATCTTTATGTATTTTGACGCGCTCAATCCCAATCTGAAGTCAGTTTTGTCCGTACACCCTCAAAATTTTGAGTAAATTGCAAAAAACCATAAAAATTGCCAAAAATTAGCATCTTTGGTAAGAAAACAATTTGTGGAACTGTAGACCAAGTATGATTTTTATGCATTTTGGTCTGCTAAACCCAAATCTGAAGTTTATTCAACCATAAGCCTTTTAAAATTCAATTCGGCCGGTGTTATTAAAAAACAATACATTTGTTTTTAGTAATCTCTATTTTCCATCACTGTCAAAACTTTTCCTTATCAACAAAGAGGCGCCAAAAACGGGGAACAAATCGATTCACTCTCGGAATTTTATTGTTTCAATTATTTGTTCTCTTCTGGGTTACCCCCACTACAAAAAGGGTGGGTTCAGTAAAAAAAAGCAAAAGGAAAGAAGGAAAAAATCGACCGGCTCTCGAAATTTTCTTTCTTTGATTTGTTTTTTCTCTCCGAAAGTACAAAAACAAAAGCCGGGATTGAATTTAAAAAAAAAAAATAAAAAGAGTGAACTGCGATCGAACCCGTGTCCCGCATCACTCCATCCTCGTGTTTTTTTTTTTCTTTTTTTTTGGGGAGGAAACCATATTTATTTAGATGAACAATAAATGTACAATATTTACAATGTTGCACTTGTAATTATCTTAGTTTATGTAATTCCGGCTTAAATTTTAAGCTCGATCTAACATTTTGTTTTACATTAAGTGGTTAACTTATTTTTTAGTGTTTTGTTTGAGACTTCAATGCAGTATTATATCAAAGGCAGCAGTCATTAACTTAAATACAGGAAAACTTCGCGCAAAAATCTGTGATTGAAAATTCATCCTCATGTGGTATCCACTCAGCCCCACCACAGCTACGTCCGTGAGCGCGCGTTTGCTCGGTATGTTTATGGAGCTTGCTTGGAATTCGCTGATGCTTCTCTGGGAGATTCAGTTCGAGAAAAAAAAAATTTCACCCAACCACTTGCCCAGTGCACATTTTGCATAAATTTTATCGAGCTGGCTTCGTATATTTTTCCATAGACTGCGTGTACAAATATTCGAGAACACCAGGCGTCACATATTTTCATATCAATAAGAAAATAATATATATTAAAAAAAAAAAAAAGTATTCGGACTGGGAATAGTTAATTAATTTGGTTCAGCGTCCGCTAATTGAATTCAAGATTCATCAAATCTGGAGATACTTTTATTCGCTGACATTCATAACTGAAACAAAAAAAATCCCAATTCGTGCATTCCTGGAAACATCTGTGCGAGCGGGGACAAGGATGCGATTGGCAACCACTTGCTCGAGCAACCGAGTGTATCTATACATATATACACGATTGTGGGCCACCTTCGGTGCATGGCCGCCTGGGGTCAGGTCGGAAATGGGCCACCTTCGGTGGGTGGCCGCCTAAGTGTCACGTCGATGCTCCAACTTAGCTAGTATCACGAAAAGCCGAGCGTTGGAGATCTCCCTACTCATCTCTGGTTTGGTCACCACTCTCTGTGCGTACGCTTTGCTCCGTTGGTACCGCGGTCGAGTACAACACGGTATAGCTACGATTCGTCTGGCTACGCGACGATACGCCCATCGTTTGCGGACTCAACACACGTTGTAATCGAGATCATTCTTCGTAAATAAAAGTGTTATTCTTTTTATGAAAATACCGAAGGTGGAATTAGTTATGTACCACCCTGCGCTTTTCCTCCAACTCTAAATTCTTTCACACTGTAAATGTGATTCGTATGAATACCGTAAAAAGTTACAAAAAATAAAAAATTGATAAAGTGGTAGAATATTCAGCGGAAAAATTCAATTTTTTCCAATTTTCCTTGCTCAATTAGGTAAAACCCATTGTTTAAATGAATTTTGAATGGAATGTTTTAAGTATAACCACAAGAGTCTCAAATTGCCTTTGTGGGCATATTCGAGAAGACAGAGAAGAGCGAGAAAGGACGACGAAGAATAAAAAAGAGAGAGGAGGAGGGAATAAGCGACGGATAGGCAGTCGGCCTCGAACACCAGGCCGTGGAGGATCGTATCCCACGACAGGCAAATAATTACCAGTCAAAGACACCTCGATAATTATTGGGAATAGTGTTACAAAAAATCAATTGGGCTATAGCCAACGGTGTAAAAAAGGAATCAGAGGAGGACGACTTAGTAATAACATTGGACAGAGCTTCCAATATCGACGACGCTGGAGCCGGGATTCGATCCGACCATCTCTCTTTCGCACCATCGATCTCGCACGGGCCTCGACATTATTAACGACACGTCATCCCAGGGAATATCCCCATGAATAAGGAAGACGCTGAGCCCACGGAAATTAGACGGACTACCGAGTTACAAATTAATGACAGTTTTTCGATGTATGGTTAAGGTTGTATGATCACACAAGAATTGGTAAGAATTAGTAAGCGGTCGATAACCCTTCAAGGTTTCGGTCACCCATCATTTCATTTTGTGATTTTCTTTTATAAATAGTTAACAAATGAATTAGATTCTTACACCTTCAAATAAAAAACAAACCATTAATATTGGATGCATACTTTTGCTCCTATCACTTTTACCAATTACGAAAATGTAATTGCGAGAAAAATCTGTCCATCGTTTGACGCGTAGATGTTGAGAATTCAGAGAAAAAACGTATCACTAACAATAAGAGAAGAAATAAGAGAAAAAAGAATTACTGCCGTTTTATTGAGATTAAATGTGAACATACATAGGGGTCGTTCACCCCCTTAACTTGATTCGCGAGAAAAAGGCAAAAACCCATATGTATTATTGTTTTTCGCTCTTTAAAGTGCAATTGAATCTATCGAGATAGGTGCAATAGTTTTTTTGTTGTAACGATTTTATGAATTTCAACCCCCATAATTTCTTTCCTATGCAACCCTCCGATATGAAACCAGTTTCATTTTTCATTGTTTATCATTAAGGTAATTATCCATTTGAGTGCATTCTATTATCTCAAGTGAAAATAGGTAAAACCTGAAAAGTACCCCTCGAAGGTCGAAATCACTCATTTTTCAAATTTACATCTCCCAACAATGAATTTTCTCGTAACTAATGATACTGCACATCCGTATATCATTTATTTGACGGCTTTGACCATCTTGCGTATGCTTCCCATCGGAAGCGTAAGATTCCAACGTGTAAACATTCATCTACATACATTCTTACATCGTGTGCTCAAGAGACAAAAACTTTCTATTTACACATACCAAGCACAAGAAAACAAATTTGAACTCACTGGCGATGAGAGGAATTAACGACAACAGAGTCAGGGCGGCTAGGTGGTCTAGTGGAGTAAGGCTCCGGTCAAGCGTCTCTAGATACCAGGTTTGATTCCTGGCTCCGTCGTTAATTTTTTGAAATCACCAATTTTTCAAATTCATATCTCCCGATAATATCACCCCCTAGAAACGTTTTTCCGCCCATAAAAAAAATACCTGTCTCTTAGATTTTGATGTAGAACAACATATATAAATTTCATCAAAATCGAAGGATGTCAGCGGAAAGACTTTCCTTGTAAATTATTCTAAATTGTATTGATGCCTACCATCCTCAATAAATTTGCTTGCCATCATATTCAGCATTTAATTGTTCAGCCTTCTGTCCTACCGTATGGCTCTTGTAATATGAACATAACGGTCAAACATCTACAATCTGTTGATCGCTAATTAAACCATTTCATCTCCGCGCCCAAGTTTCGCTCACCGACCACTAGCCGGTCACGTTTAGATGCCGAGTCCCGTTTCAGCGTGGTATCTCTGCTTTCGATTGTTGAGAGTCGTCATTCGAGTTCGTAACTCGTCCGTTTAGTAGAATTTGCAGGTGTTGCGCCAGCATTGGCTTTTCTTCGGCTCTCCGGAGTCCGGCGCTCAACCTCTGTTTCTCCGCTATCAAATAAACCTCTATCTGTTATATACCGGGTTGGAGAACGCCTCTTTTGTCAACTTGCCATCGCACCGATTCCGTTTTCCCCCGGGCGAGGTCCAAAGCTCGTTACAATACATATCTTCATTGTATTATTAAACATGGTTCAGTACCACATACTTTTGGTTGTATACGTAGGAACAAGCATAATTGTATAAGTATTTATATGAACTACGTGACCACAAATCTGTAAACTCTACTATGCATGTATGCACATATGCATGTACGTGTGTATTGAAGGCTTCAGTTCGTAGCATACGAGTAGTACAGCAAGGCCGGTTCTGGATACAAACACCTTCTTTACCGACCGAGCCGCTCCGCGCAGCCCAGACTCAAACCCTTTTCCGCGATGACGTCACAGTCTGACGTACCGAAGGTCAATTACCGACAGTTGTATCGATCGAGGGTCAAAATCGTGCTGTTTTACCTACAATCTTACCGACAGTTGTATCGATCAAGGGTCAAAATCGTGCTGTTTTACCGACAATCTTACCGACCGAAGGTCTGTAGTGCTCGCCTGTCCCACGATAGGACTGCTGATGTGTAACATGAACCACTCCGAATTCCTTTCCCACGGTAGGACTGCTGATGTGTAACGTCAACCACCTCACATTCCTTTCCCACCTTATCAACCACCTCACATTCCTTTCCCACGTTATCAACCACGTGACATTCCAAAATTAATGGTTCCGAGAATTGTTTGTCCCAACGTCGCACCGAAATCCTTTGACCGCATACCGCTCGCCGTCGAAACTTGTCGAACGCATTGTTTTGTCTAACCACCTTATCAACCACGTGACATTCCAAAATTAATGGTTCCGAGAATTTGCTGATGTGTAACATGAACCACTCCGAATTCCTTTCCCACGGTAGGACTGCTGATGTGTAACATCAACCACCTCACATTCCTTTCCCACCTTATCAGCCCCGTGACATTCCAAAATTAATAGTTCCGAGAATTGTTTGTCCCAACGTCGCACCGGAATCCTTTGACCGCGTGCCGCTCACCGTCAAGTCGAAACTTGTCAGGTGCGCGCGCATACGTATTTGATATCAGTCCCGTGACATTCCTTACCCTCCATCAAATTATGTGGTGGGGGAACGTTATAAAAGCGAAAAGTGAAAAGTTCATCGTCAGTCTGAAGCTGTTCTTCTTGCAAATGAGAAGTGCTCTGGAACAACGTGAGTTGAAGAAACGATTAGAACTGCTCCTCAAGAATATCGGACAAGTAAAACATCTCCTGAAAATCAGATCCGACCTCAATCGACTTACAAGAGATTTCGAGCACCTACAACTGGACCGTAACGACAATGGACTTCTCAAAACTGAACGAAATCGCGCGGCTGGAGACGTTTCTGCCGTTGAAAAAAGTTTCGGATCTTGAAGCCTACTTCGAATACAGAGTCAGCGGTGTTCGTCGAGTCAAAACGAAATTTGGAGACAAAATCGTTCTGGACTTAGATGACGCTTTCACGATTTTTCTGCCCAACCGACTGAACAAAGCCCTCCACGAAAACGAAGATTTGTACCAGAAGGTGACAGCAGCCAGTAAGGAGATACGGTTGCATATACGCTATCTTGGCGGACCCTACAGTCAACTCGAATTTGTATACGTATAATATTCAAACAATGTTCTGTGTAAGTCTTACCTTTAATAAACAAAAAAAAAGATTGAAATTATAAATATTTTTTCATTTATCCTGTATACCTTTAATCCTACGTACGTTTTGTATCTAGAATTGAGTCTCAAAATCTAAGAAAATGTCCGAACACCACTAAGCAACGACGGAGGGTTTCGAGCTGCAACTCTACGATGAGTATTTGGACGGGTTCAGACCGGAGTGCAAGGTCGGCCGATAGCCGCGGTACAGAGCCTGCGGTGTTGGGTTACTATCGCTCTAGGAATGCAAAACTCGGTTTGAGTACAGCTCGGTCAAGGATGGAGAGCAAGGTCGAATCTTACATAAGCTTCTGAAAAAAATTCTCTCTTAAGAGCTAAGGTGAAGGTATAAAATTATTTCATGAATATTCTTTAAAAGTTTTATTGAGTACAATTTTTAGAGTACGGTTGACAATTACTTCACAAAAAAAATAGTACAATAATTCTATTCAACGGTGTCATGACCAGGGTGATATATTCGCCAGGAATGCGGGACCGTTCTTGTAGACGCTTCTGCGCAGTCACACAAATTGTACAGCCTCGCCATCCGGACAGTACGATGATTTTGTAGCCAATTCTGGAGTATGCAAACGTTTCGTGCTGCACAGATTGCGTTGGGTATTGTGTGAAGGTCGCATCTCAGAGACACAGCTGAAGTTTTTTGCAGGGTTTCAAGCGACGGGCAGTCAAAGTCCAACATATCGATGATTTCAACTTTCGGAACGATTTTGAGCAACCAATCTCGTTTTTCTTCTCCTTTTACGTACACGGTTTGAGCTTTGCACAGCCTGTCTTGAATGGTCCGCTCAACTTCCTCAAAAGGTACGGTTCCACAGCTCCAACGTAAGCCGTGAAAATCGCGTTCTAACCAAGAATTTTGGCTTTTGTATTTGACGTCCAGTAAATTCCATTTGTAAGGTGGTTTGAAGAAAAACACTGAAGGAGATGCTTCCGAGTAGATTGAAATTACAGCCAATTCTTTTAACGTGAAGGTGTTGAGAGGTCTACGAAAGCCTTGTACGTCAACGATGAGCTCCATCTTTGAACTGTGCGAGATGGTGGAAACGGGTCAGCTTTTATACCAACTTTTTCACCCCACCACTGAGCGGGTTGTATTCGACAATACGATCGTGAACGATCAAGCAGTACGCCGATGTTTCAGCGGGAAAGTTGGCTTTAGCTTCAAATTCAAGACGGATGTCGACGGGTCCGTACTTCAAAGATTCGTTTTGTTTCGAACAGTCGATAACGAACAAGGGGACGTCTCGAAGGAATTCACTCTTTGTCAGCAACGGCTCGGGGTTCTTGTCGTAGTAGGTAGCTTGGAAGTTTGCGTACATCTCGTACAGGAGCGCGTAGAGATTACGACTCATGTTGAGGTTCAGGTTACCGTACGGATAAGATTGAGAGTTTAAGAATGGCTTGACGTCCGTGATATCGCAATGATCGAAATGACTTGCGTTCTTGCCGGTCTTGTTCTTTCTACTTGTTTGGAAACTCAAAATGACGTACCGAGGTTTTTCAAGCTGAGTGGAAGTTTTCACAGTCCAAACGTGTTCCGATGTCGTGGGAAGTAAGGGATATTCGTACAATTCCCAACTGCGGAAGCTCATCGAAACAGGCGGATCTCTCTGAATGAAATTTAGTAGGTCAACTTTTTTCTGATCCGCGAGTTTCAAATACGGTATTAGCCATTCCACTGCATTGATCGTGATTTTGAATTCCTCCTCCTGAGTCTGCATGATTGCGTTGACGTCAGTTTTTGATCTCGTCAAAATTAACTCATGTTTAGCGTTGACAACGATCTTGCGGTAGTCTTCGGCGAAACCCAATATCATGCTGAGCGGTATCAGTACGTCAAAGTTACCATCGGTATCGGTTAATTTTTTCTTCTCTTCTACATCGAGCCATCTAGCGTTCTCCATCAGCCAAGTCTGGCCAGGGTGCAGGGAAGCGTAACCCTTCATGAGACTTGTCAAGCCAACGTTCTTGCTTCTATCAACCTCAACTGCGTTAATTTCGTAGCGAATTTCTTCAAACAGACGACAGATGGCGTTGTTTACGAGCTGTGTGTTCACAGTAGCTGTACCATCAGGTTTGAGGAGTCGTCCGTGGATATGTACCGAACTTTTGCTGGGTAATATGCATAAATCCTGATGCTGAACGGTGATTCGAATTTCATCGCTGTTGTTGAAAGTTGACGAGGCGTAAGGTTTGTGAGCGTGAATCTCGTAATGCGCAACGGATTCGTCAAAGACGACTGGTGTTTGAATGCTCAAGATTTCCTCCTCCATGGCACGTAGCAGATGATAAAAAAGCAAAATCGGATTTTTATTTGTCGGAAATTCCTCTTCCAAAAGGTGTCAGTTTCAGACCCAGAGCTATCAGGAACTCCACGTTTCGAGGTGTTAGCGGTTCGGGAATCGAACGACGACTGACTTGATCGGGGCATGTCGACTTACTGATATACCTACTCTTTGACAGTCTGTTATATACGATTCCCATCGTTTATTGCGATTTGATGTGTAGTCTTACAGTGATAACTTCTCCACGAAAATTAACCAGGTCTCCGTCTTGATCCACTAACCGGAGCTGAACGTGATCTATGGTCTTGACGGTGATCAGAAGGTAAATGACGTGCGACGGTACTTCCACGATCTTATATCCTGGTGGGACGGATGGGAAAAACTCGTGAATAGTGTGTACTTTGTGTCCATTGACGTAGGCGCCCGTTGTAATGCTACACTCGACTCGCAACGCGTTGACCTTGAGTATAGTTACAGGCACGTCCGATTCGTGAGTTTTGTCAACCCCCAGTACACGTGGTGTAAATCCCAAAAGTTGAGCAATGGAATCATTCGGCTCAAAGTTAATCGTGTGGTTGCATGTGATTTCGCTGCGTAATGTATTATTGTTGGGTTTGATGGCGAGCCTGATGTCTGTATTTCTTAGCACGTTTTGAAGATACTTCTCTATGTCCTCGATCTCGTAGCTGCCGGTAGGTATGGTGATCACTTTGTCAGCTACGTAAATTTTATTGTGACCGACATCAACGTTGGGAATCGAATTAAAGGTTAACAGCTCTACCAAGCCAAGAGCATAACTTTTATCACGAGCAAATTCGATCGGTGGGAAATATTGTGCCTCGAGTATCGAAGAGGTTCCCGAAATCGTCAACGTTAACGAATCATCTATGACTGCGAGTGGTAGACTGACTTTGACGAATCACGCACCATGTTTATATAGCTCTCCACTTAGAAATTTCAGACACAAGTGTCCGCATTCAAATGTATCGTAATCCTGGTACCTCTCATGATTGTATTTGACGCTACCAACGCCGAGGTATTTTATGAGGTCCGAGGGTGGTTGAAGGTTGCCGAAACTGTCAAAGTAATCGATATTGTTGTCACGTTTCTTGTACGCAACCCAGTGTGTTCCCGGACCGTCTTTGTCGTCAAGGTTGATTATAGCTGACTCGTTTTTTCGTGGACCGTTTTCGGGCATTTCGTTTCGCATGAAAACACCGCGGAAATGCGGAACCCTCAAGATTTTTGCATATTTCAACAAGTCCCAATCAGTCAACGCTCGACGTGGTAGCGTCGCATCTAGTTTTTTGAAAGATGGAGACCAAGACCTGTTTTGTACGGTTTCATGTGAAGCCCTTTGCCCAACGCGATAGCCTCCATAGTTTTGTTGTGTCGTTTGCTTTCCTCCAATTCTCGTTTAGCCGCGCTCGCATCGTTCACAGCTTTTGCTATACCTGCCGCACCGCCGGCTAACGCACCCGTAGCGCTGAGACCGGCAAAAATAGGAATCAGAAACGGTAGAAAACCACCGACTTTCGAAGGTACCGGTAGGACGCGAGGTGTTGGCACTTTACATTTACCACCCGCTTTTTTAACGGCGTTCTCAGCTCCCTTTAGCGCAGATTCGATAGCTACTTTTGCATCGTTGCTTGGAACCATGGAACGTTTTGCAGCATTTACAATTTTTCTCAAGGTCACATTTTTTGACTTTCGCATTCCCATTCCGAGTTTTGATTTTACTTTCATTGTATTAGCTACTGCCCAAGCGGCTGCCTTCTCACCCAAATTTGCGTCCTTTGCGAGAACCCGTTTCCAAGCTTTCTCAGCCAACACCCTATCAGCCTCGTTTCTAACCTCAAGGTTCTCACGATTTTTCGAATACGCTATATCGTGTTCCTTACACGCTGCATCGAGAGGGTTGATACCGGAATCGCCTCTCGCGAGTCTTTTCGTCAACTTCGTACCGGGACCGCAGTATTGGTAACCGGGAACATGCAACTCGATCGGAAGTTTGTTGATGATTCTATTCACCAGACCCTTGCCACGATGTTGCCGCCTGCTGCTGCTTCGTTTACCTCTGTACGCGATCATGTTCGTGCGTTGACTGAAGAAAAGTGCTTTGAAACGGGGTATTTATAGCAAATCCGATCAGTCATGTCCGAGATGCGATTTGACAAACAACCTACCAAGCTTCCCGTGATGAATTTTGACAAACTTTCGGAGCAAAATGTCGAAAAGCACAAACGGCACGGTGAATTACTCCCGAACAGTGTACGTGCGATATTCTGTGGACCGTCGAATTGTGGTAAAACTAATGCGTTGCTCACACTTATAACCCATCCCAACGGACTCAGATTTGAAAATATCTACATCTACTCGAAATCTCTCAACCAACCTAAATACCGATTGTTGAAGCAATTGCTGGACCATGTTGAGAATACGGAGTATTTTGCGTTTACCGAGCGTGAGCAAGTGATTCCACCGGAAGAAGCACGGCCCGACTCAATAATCATATTTGACGATGTAGCGTGCGAGAAGCAGGACAATATTAGAGCCTACTTTTGCATGGGTAGACATTACGACGTTGACTGTTTCTATCTCTGTCAGACGTACGCGCGTATTCCCAAACATCTCGTGCGCGACAACGTAAACTTACTCGTGTTATTCAAACAAGACGATATAAACCTGAGACACGTATACAACGATCATGTGAACACCGATATGTCTTACACAGAGTTTGAAAGTGTGTGCTCTGCATGCTGGAACGGTGAGAAGTACGGGTTTCTGGTGATCGACAAAGACAGTGAGCTCAACGAAGGACGATACAGGAGGGGATTCGATTTTTTCGTTAGCCTGGAAAAGGAATAAAATTTACCGTTTTCGAGCGAGAGACGCAGTAGCGCTGCAGACTCAGTTACGTCAACATGCAGAGCTCTGAAATTTCCAAGCAAAAAGATGTCCTACATCAGATCGCTCAAGCAAGTGCTGCGATCCGTCGAAAACACAGATTGCTCAAGTCGGGCAGGGAATCTACGACTCAGAAATTGAGTGACGTTTTCAAACCAGTAGTGACTCCGTTGCAAGAACTGGTGAATGTTACAAAAGACACCAAACCTGTCAAACAAGAGGTGGAAGAAATTAAAGAAGAAATAAAGGAGATGAAAAATGAAACGAAAAATGAAACTGTCTCGGAAATGGACGATTCCTTTGCTTCGGCGGGGGATGAAACAGTCGTAGAAACACCGGTCGAGGACGAGTATTTTGCACTGATGAGAGATGCGAAGACAAAAGGCGAATTGGACAACGTGTACGGTGTACGCAACCTCTCAAACGGACTGATGATCGGTGATTCGTTGATATCTTTTGAGAGTGACTACGTTCGTGTTGGCGACACGCGTTACCCGAAAACGAAGGGTTTGCTGGAACTTTTGTTCAAAAAGAAGCCCGACGGTTCTTCTGTGAGCGCCGGAGATCGGGAAAATTTTAAAAACATAATCCTCGCAACGAACGCGCATGAGAAGTATTACTCATCCGACGGGGCTGTTCGAAACGATAACAGTTACAAATTTAGAAATGTCATTGCCGAATTAATGGATTATTCTCCGTCACCTCGCCGAAAGGGTAAAGGTCTACTTCCGCAAGCTATGATCACTCGACAAGGTGTTGAAACGGAATACGTCTTCTGGGATGATCCAAACGAGTTGGTGGAGCGTCTTCGTTTACTCCTGGCATCTCAGGCAGCGGGAAATCCGAGTCACAATAACGAAATAATCTCCATTATCGAAGAGCTACGCGAAGCAGGAATCATTTATTAAGCAGCTCCCGTCATTTTTGCATTCATTACCGAGATGAGCGACGACGTGTTTGGACGTCAGCTGAATAAAAACACGACCGCGGGCATTCGCGGTCCTCCGGGTGTCGGGTTTCAAATAACAGCGGACGGGCATTACGATATACGGAACAAGAGACTGTGCAACGTCGCGGATCCCGCAGAGCCGAACAATGCTGTAACTTTAAAAACCTTGAGACGAAAATCCAGCGTGTTGCAAAAACGCATCGACAACCTCGATCAAATGATCAAAGCTTTGGAGATCACCACGGAGAAAGCCTTGGATACCTTCTACACAGACTTTAAAACAGGCAGAGACTTGTCGATTCGAAACGCGGAAATCATTTCCAAATTGGACACCAGACTAATAGCGTTGGAATATGAACGAGGAAAAGCAAGCACTGGTGACGGAACTGCATAAGCCTGCACGCCGGAATTACCCGCGTCGACGTGTAGACGTGCGCGGCATCGACGAGACCTGGCAGGCGGATCTTGTTGATATGACGTCGTACGCTGGACAAAACAAAGGCTACAAGTACATGCTCACAGTCATTGATATCTTTTCAAAGTATGCGTGGGCTGTACCGATAAAGAGCAAGTCTGGAGATCATGTCACGAAGGCAATGGAATCTGTGCTTGTCCAAGGACGGGTACCGAAAAATTTACACGTCGACAGAGGAACGGAATTTTACAACTCGAAATTCGAATCGCTTATGACACGCTACGGAATCAAACTTTACTCCACGTACAGTAATTTGAAGGCTTCGATCTGTGAACGTTTCAATCGCACGCTGAAAGGTAAAATGTGGACACGGTTCAGCATGCAAGGAAGCTACAAGTGGCTCGATATCTTATCCGATTTGGTTTCGGCTTACAACAACGTCAAACACCGAACCATAAGAATGAAACCGTCGGATGTCACCGTTGCAAACGAGAGGCTGTTGTTACGTCAGGCCTACGGAGGGCTTCGAGCGATACCTACCGTATCGGCAAAGTTCAAATCCGGCGACAAAGTTCGAATCAGCAAATTCAAAAATGTCTTCGAGAAAGGTTACACTCCCAATTGGACGACTGAAATATTCACGATAAGTCGAGTGGAAAATACTCATCCTGTGACGTACAAGCTCAAAGACTACCGAGATCAACCCATCGCTGGTGGTTTCTACGAACAAGAGCTCCTCAAGGTCAAGCATCCGGATATCTATCTGGTGGAGAAGGTGCTCAAGAAGCGTGGAAGAAAAATATACGTTAAATGGTTAGGTTTTGACAATACACACAACAGTTGGATAAACGAATCGGACATGTAACATTTTAATCAATAAATTTTTTTTTTGTAAAAACGTATGTCCCTCTTTATTTTATATCCGACACACAACAAGTATGCGTCTTTTTAGACAATCGACAGACACGGTAAAGTTATAAAGCTAAGGTGTAGGCTTGTAGCCCCACGGAAGCGTGTCGGTTGTATTTTGAAACACGATCCGCTTGTCGTCATTCCAGCTCAGTGCTACTTTCTGCTGTTCTACGGTGTATACCTCGTGCTTTCGACTCATGATCAAATGCTGATTTGAGGATAGATTTTCACGTTTCAACGCACAGTCCAAATAATCGTTAAAGGTTATTTTTCTTAACGCTGATCCTCTGACTCCTTTGGCACGTTTAGTGTCTGTCTCATCTCCCATGACTCGGAACGCGTACAGTTTAGCTCCTAACCCTACAAATTCGAGCATGATTTTGCCGTTGTTCTCGTCTTTCATCAAACCGAGAACTTTTTTGTTCGCTCGAGGCATTCCATAAGCGTTGTCGAGCGGATAATCAGAAGTATCGAATTTATGCAAGTCCTCCTTCATACGTTCGTATATGTCGGGGACGGTAAAATTGTAAATCAAACTATCTGTATCTGTCTACATTAATTTTGCTCGGTTACCGAATTTCTGTTTAATATAATTGTAATGAAAATCATAGATGCACGTTTCAGCTAGATCCATGATGGAGAAACCTGCGTACAATGGTTTATTCAACTTGACTTTCATCTTACTCATTTCAACGATAATTATATCTTTGTCGAAAACGGTGCAGCTGTGAAAATTAGGCTTGGCTATGGTAGCTCTCGCACCGTACCGTCCATCCCATTCGGTGATCAATCGAACATCTCTGTACTTTCGCACGTTTTCCATAGTTTTGCTAAAAACTGCGTTGTTCATTAGCTTGTGAAAATTTTTCTCAAATTCGTTGTCAGATTTTTTTCGCAAATCGGTATTTAAATCTATATATTTTTTCAGCCACGGAGTTTGCTTGAATTTGAGAACTCTATGAATTTTGAGTAATTTTAAACCTAATTGTAAACATTGTTTCAAAACGCGGTAGTGAACAACGTAGTTTTTCTTGGAAAATAGCGTGGGTGTCAATTTTGGCTGTTTATTGGTCGAAATCGGAGGTACATAGTGCTCCGGACACAATGGTAAATCCTTATGAGTTTCATGCAGTTCCGCAGGATATTCCAAATCTACCTCCAGCACGTAACCAAACTCTGCATCGTCCGAGATGGTAAGAACGTCGCATTGTCCGAAGTCTGATAACCATTCGAAGGAACTGTATGGCAGAGCAAAGCTCATAGCAGCACCGTACAAATTATTAACGTCAAAGTACATGAGATAAGATTCTTCGACCTCAGGATCGAATTCCTCTCCCATGTACCTGTTGTTGGCCTTTGCATATCTGTTCGAACACTGTGATACACCACCACGAATACCTTTTTCGATAAACATAACCATGTCTATGTCGGTGAGAAACTCGAGTTCGATGCCTGTACATTTTAACATTTCATCAAACGACAGACCGGGCGCTGTGTAGTAATGTAACGGGTCCAGTTTGTACGTCGTCCAACAGCTCTGTCGAAAGTTTTGAAAAACGTCGGCCAGTAAAAACACGTCCGTCTGTAAATACAAGTCCGAATACTCTCCCAAGGTTTGAACGTTAAAAGTTTGCCATACGTCGCACGCATGCGCGTAATCGTCGTCTGATATATTCCGGTCGTTCAATTTTGAATAGAACTGTTCTTTGGCTGGTAAATGTTTCTCCTCGAGCTTCTCCCAACTGTCTATGTATTCGTACGGGAAGACACCTTTCCTAGTCAATAACTGAAATTTATCTGACCTATGATAAAATTTTCGTGTGATTGATTTCTGATCATCACCGAGATACGTTGCTAATTTCTCAAGACTACTGGGCATGAAGCGGTACGAATCTACGAATCTAAACTTTATATCTTTCCCCTCGACGTATTTTGTAAATGAAATGTACTTTTCTTTGTTTACGGGTAGAAGCTCAGTTGTGCCCTCGAACGATGTAGCCAGTACTTTGATCAGGAAATGTGAATCGTAACCCGACAGATTGTGGAATATCACTGGGATGGTGTGCGAATTTTGGTAATTTAGATTACAGCTGCGGTGAGCAGCACCACGGTACTTTCCTGTGAAATGACAGTGATCCCGATGTTTCACGTCTGTGAGCGTAAACGGTTTTTCACAAATATGACAGACCGCCGACAAATCAAATTCGTTGATCTGATTGAAATTTAGTGGTTCCATCGGTACAACAGTCTTGTAATATCCATCTAACGAAAGTGCCAATTCCTTTAACTCGTTCACAAACCATTGGATGCAAGTTTCTCCACGATTAATTTTGAATTTTGAAAGCGAATCGTCAAACGCGCAATGTAGATAGTAAGCTATACTATACGGAAGATGCTTCTGATAAATTGTTCTATTTTCCCCAAAACTTTCATGTGTGGGTTGCAGTAAACATTCGAGATCCGCGTAAATGCAGAATGGAACGGTTTCTTTGTGCTTGAAATTTTTGAATTTCAGTATTTTTTCCTCATCTGTAGGTAGAATAAGTTTGGTTTTGTTTAAATTCATGCAATCAGCTCGGTGCTTCAACAAACATCTTTCGAAATTGAAATGAGACAGACACCTATCGCATAACCACGTCTGATGTGCGCGTTTGGAAATTTGGGAACTTGTTAATCGAGACAGATTTCGAATCCATGTAAAATGAAAGATTCTATTTTTTTCATAATTTACCATTTCATCATCATCGTCATCGTCAGTGGTTTCAGTTCCTATCGCCAAAAGATGAATTACAGGTTTATCAGACTTATTCTGACTCAGGTGAATCGGTACTATTTCACTTTTTTTCCGATCACCTTGGTCTATACCATCAACGTTAATTGATAGGTCGTTAAGCTTCTCAAATTTTGAAATGGTGTTTTTGTCTAGAGACATAGGAAACGTTATACCATCATACCGTAGCACTGAGCTGAAATGTGGATACGAAGTAATTTTACTGGGATTGTTGTCGGCTGGGAACAGAGCTGCGGTGACCGACCAGAGGAAGCAATACGAGTCGCTGTTACAGATGTTGACGACAGCTTTCTTATCTTGAATATCTTTGGGTAGTGGTGTGTATGTGAAGACACCGCCTCGTAGTGGCACGTACTTGTTGATATTCACAGTCAAATTGATTATTTCGGTCAGCGACCAGCCTGAATCCTTTTCCTGGAAATCTTCCACCTTTTTCAACAAACGCTCCGTCGCGTTTTCGATGAATCATTCGTTAATATCCGTTGTCTGGAGGATGATTTCATTTCTCGTATTAAAAAATTTGATCCCTTCCACCGTGCGATCAACTTTTCTGAGTTCAAATTTACAAGCCAGGATAACGTTGGCTTTCAAGCTCCCGTCTTTTTTCAGAGCGTTTTTCAGTCTCGTCACAGCTAGTACCTTTGCGTCTTCTAGAAATCTCTCCACATCTTTATGCTTCAAATTGACGATGGATCCAGTTCGAATTCTACTCTCGAAAGCTGATTCCAAATCTTCCCACCGTACTCGATCGCTTCTTCGTCAGCTTCGTAATCCGTCACCCACTTTCTGCAATTGTTGAAATTTGACTGTCAACGATTTCAGAATTCCAATTGTAGTCAAAATTCTTGTCTTCTCCCCGATCGTTGAGGCGTTGTTGCGTAAGATTTTATTCAAAAGCCTGATATTTTGGGTTCCGAGTCGAATCCATTTTGCAATTTCTGCCGGCGACGATTTTTCCGATAAAATCTTGAACGCCGATTTCATAACATCGATCAATCTCAAACACTTCGCGGATTCCATCTTGAGCTTTTTCCTCACGTATGCTTGACAGCTTGTGACGTAATGATCGTTTGCAGTGATGAGCGTCCTTTTTTATAAGGCAGCTGTACGGATGCGCGCGCACCTTTTGGCATTCCAAGAGCGATAGTAACCCGACACCGCAGGCTCTGTACCGCGACTATCGGTCGACCTTGGATATCAAACCGAGTAAGTGAAAAACGATTCTCGGAACCATTAATTTTGGAATGTCACGTGGTTGATAAGGTGGTTAGACAAAACAATGCGTTCGACAAGTTTCGACGGCGAGCGGTATGCGGTCAAAGGATTTCGGTGCGACGTTGGGACAAACAATTCTCGGAACCATTAATTTTGGAATGTCACGTGGTTGATAACGTGGGAAAGGAATGTGAGGTGGTTGATAATGTGGGAAAGGAATGTGAGGTGGTTGACGTTACACGTCAGCAGTCCTACCGTGGGAAAGGAATTCGGAGTGGTTCATGTTACACATCAGCAGTCCTATCGTGGGACAGGCGAGCACTACAGACCTTCGGTCGGTAAGATTGTCGGTAGAACAGCACGATTTTGACCCTTGATCGATACAACTGTCGGTAAGATTGTAGGTAAAACAGCACGATTTTGACCCTCGATCGATACAACTGTCGGTAATTGACCTTCGGTACGTCAGACTGTGACTTCATCGCGGAAAAGGGTTTGAGTCTGGGCTGCGCGGAGCGGCTCAGTCGGTAAAGAAGGTGTTTGTATCCAGAACCGGCCTTGCTGTACTACTCATACGAACTATAAAGAATATTTCTTCATTCATATCAAGACAAACTAGCGTGATAATGGCAACACTAGGCAAACCATCCTTAGATCCTACATTTATAACTATTCCTGGCTTATAGAGTAGACTGTTCATCTTTACCCATGATACAGTATGATAGGAATCAGGCAATTGATTACTGGATTTCGTGAAGAAAAGATGATTTTCATCGTTTGTCACTGAACTTAGCTACTAAATAGATATTTTCTATTCATCCGTATGAAATTGACTTTCAGAATCTGAATCGTACCTCATATTTCAACAAAGCTAAAGATATCATAGAAAGAGTATCTGGAGTCGCCATCTCGAATTTCCAACTTTTGAGAGCAGATTCGTAATAAGCGACCCCGAAAACCCCCGTGTACCAACTTTCGTTCTCGTCAAACGACTTCTGCGTTTTGGTCGGCCACATTGGATCCGCTATCTTGAATTTTAAACTTATGAGTGCGGATTTGTACTCAGCGACCCGGAAAACCCCCGAGTACCAACTTTCGCTCTTGTCAAACGACTTTTTGCGTTTTGATCTGCCATATTCGATCCGCCATCTTGAATTTCTAACTTTTGAGTGCGGATTCGTAATGAGCGACTCCGAAAACTTTCGAGTGCCAACTTTTGCTTTCGTCAAGCGACTTTTTGTCGCCATCTCGAATTTCTTACTTTTGAGTGCAGATTCGTAATTAGCGATCCCGAAAACCCCCGTGTACCAACTTTCGTTCTCGTCAAACGACTTCTGCGTTTTGGTCGGCCATATTGGATCCGCCATCTTGAATTTCTAACTTTTGAGTGCGGATTCGTACTCAGCGACCCGGAAAACCCCTGAGTACCAACTTTCGCTCTTGTCAAACGACTTTTTGCGTTTTGATCCACCATATTCGATCCGCCATCTTGAATTTCTAACTTTTGAGTGCAGATTCGTAATTAGCGATCCTGAAAACCCGCGGGTACCAAATTTCGCTCTTGTCAAACGACTTTTTGCGTTTTGGTCCGCCAAATTGGATCCGCCATCTTGAATTTCTAACTTTTGAGTGCAGATTCGTAATCAGCGACCCAAAAACCTTCGAGTACAAAATTCAAGTCGATAGTAAGTGAGGAAAAATGTGTGCCGCTAAGGGTTAATACAAGTAATGAAAATAATATATAAATATAAAATATATTAAATTAATTGATCAAAAATAATGAAAACACTAAATAAAAGATCTAGTTGTTCGTATTTGGAATGTATATTATTCATAAATTTAAACGATGAGCTTACCAATTAACCACATCCATGTGTTTTTCGGATTTTTCTTCATTATCATCTAAATCAATTTCTTCCATATTTTCGAATATTTTGAGGTGATAACGTCACGTCTTATAAATTCATACGCAGGCATACAACACACACGTACAAACATACGCACACATTCAACTCTCAGACCAGAGGTAGTGAACTATACAGTGAGACTACGAAGCACCGCACAAAGAAGAGACCTCGAGTATAGGATACGCTGTGTAATGTATTCCATCTCATTCTTTTGCACGTTCAATATATGTTTGTCTCTTTCTATAACGCCTCAAGTTTTCGTGTTAAACTTGATTTTACTCCTCATATAATTTCCGTGCCGGGCCCTATAACTCAAGTCGTTTCTTAAGGAGTACACTCCAATAAATAATTAAATACACTGAGAGAAAAATTTGCACATATAGTTGAAAATTTATATAGTTGAGATATCATAGTCGTGCCGATAATTATTACGGTGAAATATACTCAAGTTATCGTTTGGCGCACTATAAACACAATATCAATTTTACCATACACTTATAGTTGACGCAAGGACGTCAAAGGGACTATAATAATGAAAGAATGTAAGATTCGAAAATTTGGCGATTTTGAAAAATTAACGACGGAGCTCGGAATCGAACCTGGCGTCTAGAGATGCTTTACCGGAGACTTACTCCACTAGACCACCTAGCCGCCCTGACTCTGTTGTGGTTAATTTCTCTCATCACCAGTGAGTTTCGAATTTTGTTTTCATGTGCCCGGGTATGTGTGTGTTAAGAAATTTTCGTCTCTTCAAGCACCAGTGAGAAAATAATGTGTAGGTGAAATGTTTACATCTGAAATTCTTGCTTCTTGATGGGAAGCCACGTAAGACAAGCAAAGCCGTCTAATGAATGATATGCGGATGTGCAAATCATTTTTTTACGAGAAGAATATTGTTGAAAGAATGTGAAATTCGAAAATTTGGTGATTTTGAAAAATTAATGACGGAGCCAGAAATCGAACCTGGTATCCAGAGATGCTTTACCGGAGACTTACTCCACTAGACCACCTAGCCGCGCTGACCGCAAGATTTCGATATTGCACTCTTATCCAGCAAATTTTTCTCGCTAATATGATATGTGGTATTTCATATCAACAATAATAAACGGCCTGCCGTTTAAGTGGTTAAGTGAATTTAATTCACAAAATTCCACATATAGCACATGTGTGCACGTATCAATAAGCTTCACACACTGTCAAAAATGTGTCTCTTCGCGACGAGACTCAAATGTAAATATAAGTTTGTAGTTCGGAACAACATAATGCAATAGGTTCTATCAACTATAAATTCGTATTCTCCCCTCAGCACACCGTTTTTTATAGTAAAGTCAACCACATTTTACTCTGAGTGTACATAAATTAATTATTTATTGTAAGTTGTTAAAATAGGGGCAATGAATAAGGCGAGAGGTCTAAATAATTACATGAAAGGAACGATTTTCACCTGCAAAATTTTTCGGCCTGCTTAGTAGAGTTAAAATAATTTTTCAACTTATGATCAACATTATAGGGTTGAATGAAAAAATTTTTTTAATTCTCCATAATATTCAAATATCAAAGTACGTGAGTAGGTAAAAGGAAGATTAATAAAAAAATGTTGAGAAAAAATCACTATTTTTTCATTTTTATAATAATTTTGAAGGAACTGAGATTGCAAAATGTGCTTAAGGGAGCTTTCCAGTGTGACAGCCCGAAAAATCGCTGTTTTTCGCGATTTTTTTTTTTAAAGAAAAAATAATCTAATCGGTCTGGTTTTTTTTTTGTATAGTAATTGGGTATTGAAGAATACAAAACAATTTTTTAAAGATCGATTTATTTATTAATTAATATCTATAAAAATGATGAAACAATTGTTGCAGAAAATGCACTTGGATGTAGTGTCCACGTTGGGGGTCACAATTTTGATCTGAAATAAAAAACACAAAAAGATTATTGATCGGTATATAATTGGCTTTCGTGCTATGGAGGCTTTTTACTTTTTTTTTTTTTTTGCAAAAATGGCGCCGGTTTGAAAAAAAAGTATCGATTTTAGCATTTTTTTTGGCAGTTTTTTTTACAAAAAAATAGGAAGATGTCAAAAAAAAAAAAAAAGCTTCCATAGCACGATAAACAATGACGTTAAGTATATTGTGTAAAAAATTCAACTCGATAGCTTTAAAACTCTGCCCTCCAAGTTGGACACCGTTTTGAAAAATGCTGTTTCGAGAAAAACGCGTTCAAAGTTTCAAGTGCGGAAATTTTAGGTAAATCGTTTACTTACGGTCAATCAGCGATGCCAGGTCCATACGATATCCCTTCTGCTTCTTCGAAAAGATCGTGCTCAATGGATTGTTCAGTCCGACGAGCTGTCCTCGCCTCTTTGCTATCCAGGGACGCCCGGCGGTTTGCTGGGTGATGCGCGCATTCTTGTACTTAGCGGTGAAATCTGCGGCGCTCGGCCCTATCGTGCATCCCATCGTCTCCAAAATTTTTAAAATTGGGTCGTAACCTTCATTGAAGGTGCACACAGCACACTGCGTAGCGATTTCTACTATCTGCTTGCCGCAGAATACGTGCTTTGGGGCTAGT
Organism: Neodiprion lecontei; assembly: GCF_021901455.1. Lineage (NCBI taxonomy): Eukaryota > Metazoa > Arthropoda > Insecta > Hymenoptera > Diprionidae > Neodiprion > Neodiprion lecontei. The sequence continues at coordinate 12,493,600 of NC_060266.1, read as the reverse complement.
TGCCATACACAGTGATTGAAGCTCTCGTTATTGTTTTGAGTGTTCGCGCCCGTACACCGCTTTTTTTTTGAAAATCGAGTGCGACAAAAAAATAAGTCGCGCGACTAATTTACGGCTAATTAACGGCAAATTATGCAATAGTCCGAATTCACATTTTCGACAATTGGCGAACCAAGTTCATGTACGTGCAGGTAGTAACGAGACAATAGAAATGACGGTCGCACGGGCAGACGGCCGACGCGGCAGCTGTAGCGCTCCGTTACGTTCTTCCAAGAAATGCTGTACAGTAACCGAAATAATCTGAATTTCGGCATGGAAATTTCAGGGAATATTCGGAAGAGTGTATACTATTCGATAAAGCAAAAAAAAAAAAATCGATTTTTTGAAAATTTCACACTGGAAAGCTCCCTTAAGTATGTTTTCTTGTATTACGATTTACTGAATTTCAAACAGTTCCAAAATTGCGAAATAACGGCTTTTCCTCATCACGAATCGTTACGGTAACGTTACTAACTTCAACATAACGTGTATTGAACATATTCTTTTGTAAATTCAAGTTGAGCATCGTAACAAAAAAAATTTAGTCAGGCGCACGAAATCATTTTGTCCTGATCAAAAAAATTAAAAACAAATAAAATTGTCACTGCACCTCTCAAACAAACATTATTTATCAATCAAATTTTACAAAAAATCATTGCGATATCACGGCTGACTAAGTCCATTGTCAATATAAGTATCTGGCATGTGTTGCACTGCAACAGCACGTGCTTCGAAGGACATGGATTAGTGAACAGCTTATATAGGAGAGAACTGTGTTTAGCAGAATTGTTTGCATCGTTTACCTGCACGCCTAACTCAACCACTGAAATTTAAAAATTAATTTATGTAGATGAGATAATTTTCGTAAAATATATTCATCTCCACGATGACAATAATTCCAGAAAAGCGCTAAATACAGAATATATTCTCGACAAAGCGGATTACAGCAACGTGCCTTGCCAGCATTAATTACTTATATAAGCAAAAATCCGTGAATAAGGAGAATACACTTACCTCTGAAAGCTTCAATGAAATCCTCAAAGCCCCACTTTCGTAAAAGAAGGCTAGTAGCAATATCCGTTCTTATACAGAACTAACAGTTTAAGTATTTTAGAGGAGAACTGCACGGCACTGCACACGCACGTGGAACGCCGGGGGCCATATAGGTTTGCCACAGCAAGTCGCGGCATCTTCGTATTAACAATATCACTAAATTGTTGCTAAGAAAGAGCTGTGTGATGTTAAATAAGACAAATCGAAGCAAAATAGTGCGATTTTAATGGGAATTCGGCTGCACGTGTATTAAGATGGTTCACCCCCTGAGTGACGTTATTTTAAAAAACGCAAAAACATGTATCCCCTACGTTTTTCTGCTGTCTTAAATGAAATTATTTCACTGAAATCCGAACAATAGTTTTTTAGTTATTGAATTTTTTCAACCTTCGACTATTCAACCCCGTCATTATTTGCCATAAGAATCATTCTCCTACTGGTTTCATTCAAATATGGGAACTGGAAGTATGCGAAACTATGAAACTACCACTGGGGATTCCCACCTTTGGAGGTTGATTTCACCCCTTTAGACCGTTTACCCGCCGAAAAAAATAATACGTGTTATTTAAATTGTGCTGTGCTATTCGGGACGTGTAGCAGAGTCGCATTGCCACTAATTTATCATTTGTCGTTTGCTGATCGGTAGTCGTCATGTACGTTTGGTTGAAAACGCCATCCGTCTCAATCGTCGCCTTTCGGTAAAGTCCACTGTCAGTCGTGGCTGCATGAAAAACAGTCGTATTTCCTGTCAGTCGGTGGCCATTGTCAAGTAGTATTGAAAACCACAGCATCTCAGGTTTAATGCAGCGCTCAATTTGAGAAACATACACAAATCACCCGACTTGTTTCACATTGTCCATCAAATTTTCGTTACAAGATGTATACAATTGTCATCAAGGGAAGGAAAATCATTACATACCATTTCCGGTCGCTGTTATCAGTCCGCTGCCGAGCTGTCTGAGTTTGCTAAAGGTGGTGCCACTTTCCTCCGGGGTCACGGATCCCGCTGGTCCCGGTTCTGGTTGTGTAGTTACCATCTTTGAGGAGAGGAAAATAAAGAAGTTTTATTTTGTGGATCATTTATTCCAATTTTTGCTGTAAAAATTATGGTATGAAGATGAAATTATTCTCGCGAACAGTTTAGCACGAGCTTAGAGATACATAAGGTGCATAGTTTAATCAAAACAACGTCCAAATCAAAGAATTACAAAATAAAAATTGCAGTAGTACAACTGGGATTTTTTTTTTTAGTTTAGTGTTTGTTGTTCTTACTGTTTATATATTTATGGTTGATTTTCTTGCCCCTAGGGTCTCTAGACTATTATGGTTTAATATGTGCGTGTCGTGCATGAATACATAGGACATTTCACAAAGAAATGACCAAGCCAAACCGATGGGGTCGGAAATTTAAGTCATATATTTTTTTTCTGAAAAGTTTTGAGTCTGGAAATATAGTTCTCAAGGGATTTTTCAATTGCCGCCTTCGTTTGGATAGAATCACTCTCGGTCGATTTAAAAAATTTTATATTCAAGACTAAGTTTCTAACAGAAAAATGTGTATTTCAAAAAAACATTAAGAACAAAAAGGTTTTGTTATTGAACGTAGTTTCAATAAAAAAAAATATGCGGTATCATAAAAACCAGCAGAAACGAAAATAATCAATATCTTTTCCGTTCCTGAAAATACGCCATTCTGTATTTGGAAAAATCAAATCTTAAATTAATCTTTGTCAAATTGCAAACGTTTCAAGCCCTCATGAACCATGGAATAACGATTTTTCAATTTTTAACATAATCTTTTGGAAAAAAAATCTGAAAAATATGACTACGAACATTTTTTTCATTTTTTTGTCATACATTTCTGTCATAATTAAATATTTATTTATTATATATTCATGATTATACATTCTTAAACATTACTTGTGAAAAACATGTTTCTTGTGAGTAATATTTGCTGAAACTCAATCACTAAAAAGATTAACTGTTGGACAACTTATTTCCCAAAAATGATTTTAAGGAAAGTGGAATAAAGGAGAAAATTATAATTACATAATTGACTCACATATTATGTATAATTAATTGTGATTTGATTGACATTTATGATTTTTTTTTTAATTATAATGGACATAACTAGCAACATTTTACTGTTTTTTCAAGTTATCAATAAATTGATAATCTGGCAAAAACGAATATCTTTTATATCTATTCTTGATATATTGAAAAAACAGTCAAATGTTACTAGTTTTGTCCAGTTACGTGTTTGTTTTTCAACATTATTTTACCTCAATTCTTGTGAAGTTGGGTAATAGGATGGGTATTTATAGTGATTATGAAATGAGTTTCATTGGTCGGGTTACGGTGTTGGACAGAGACTGTTATTTTTTGCCGCTGGGTTGCCGTATGGTCGTTTGTTGTCTGGTGTCAATCCTTTTAGGTAAGGACATGCGTGGTTTCGTAGCTTTTCTAGCCCGTCTCGGCGTAGTTAGCTAAGGCGTACGAGGAATGGTTTTTTGTCAGTCATCTGCCAAAGATCTTTTGTTGGGAAAGATATTGGTAGTCTAACAGCTTGTTTTAGTGCGTTTTTGTAGCAGATCTCCATTTTCTTTAGAGCCGTTTTGTTATATAGTGGTAGAAGATATTCCGTCCTATAATTTATTGACGGCGGAACGCACGCTCAGATCACACGCCATTTGACGTATGCGTCCACCTCAGAGTTTTGCTTTGATGCCTTGAAGGCGATCGATAACGTATTTTGTGATTGCAAGTCTTTTCGAGGATTGCGGTGTTATTTTTAGTGTTCTCGAGTTGGTAATTCCGAAGTAGCTCAATTTTCTTGTTGCTACGATCGTTACAATGTTTCGTGTAAGTTGGTCTTTGACGTCGATACTGCGTTGGTCGCGTGTACTGTGTTATCATCTAAAGATTATAGCTTGAGTTTTGACAGTGTTATATTTCAGTCCTAATTTTTGCTTGTAGCTTAATAGTTCTTGGGTGTTTCTCTCGGTAAGGTGTTTTGTTCGTAGTGGAGTGTCCGTTGATTAGGATCATTAGGTCATCGGCGTGCTGCAAGCTGAGATTAGCTAAGTGCGGGACATCAGTTATATACAGGCTGAAGATTATTGGCCCTAGCACCGATCCTTGCGGGACACCGTGTGGTTGTCGGATTGGATCACAGATATCGTTGAGAAATTCGCTTTACAGTTTTCTATTAGTTAGATAGGATGAAATCATCTTCATTATGCTAATATTTTGTTTTTTTCTGTAAGTTCATGTATGAGTGCGTTTTGGTTTATACAACCAAAAATTTTTGAGAGGTCTAACGAGACAGCGCGGTAAGTCTTTTCTTCGTTAATCGATTTTTGAATAAAGTGAATCATTCTAGACGTCGATTCTGTACTAGGCGCAATAGAATAGCGTCCGACGCAAAGTCGACATAGCGTCGGAAGCGTTATATATTGCGTACGACGCGATTCTGTACCATCTCAAATAGGCGCAGTAACTGCGTCAGTGATGATATTTAGCGTCAGAATATTACGCAGGGTGTCGATCCCGTGCAATCGTCATTGCGTCTTTCATTGCGTTGTGAGGTGAGGTAAAATGTAACATTTGAATTATTGAATTACTTGTGGAAAATGTGTTATAGTGAGGTTAGAGTCCCATACTTTCGTGTTTCGCGCTACATTATCTTTTGTATTGTTGGATACTTGTGAACGGAGTGTTAAAATGTAGGTACACTGCACATACGATTTACGCTGTATACTTTAAGAACTAAGCAAACCAAAAGTTTTATTAAATAGAAGATGCGCATCATATAAATGTGTGTAAATTGTACAACAAGGACGATGTAAAAAGAAACTACGATACACTTGTAAATGAGTAATTAGCTTAAGAATACAGGGGGAAACGGTTGAAGCGAGGGGTCGGTACGACATAACTTCAATCTAATACTAACAAATTTTTCTGAAAGATCGTTTGATGGATTGGAAACTAGAATTCTTGGGCTGTTTGTCTAGTAGCTAGACGCAGAAGCCTTGACTATTTTAAATGTTTCTAGTAATTCATTTACGGGAGAAATATGTTATGAGTTTTTTGCTCCATTTCCCTCACGCTAATCGCTGCTAAAAGGCAGAGGAGGGATTTGAGCCTCTCCTTAAGAGTATGTGACACACCGACGGCCGATATCGAAAAATGTTTCCAAATTTTTTTATGGGTGCTGATGTTTTGAAAAAAAGAAAAATGTTACGGACTAGGTTTATAAATTTTTCGGCCGCCAACATTTTTCTTATCCCCAAAACCTCATCGCATTTTGAAAAAATCTGCATCTAAGATTTGGGGAGAGGATAGGGCCTGAGTAGAAGTTTCACATTCCCTTAAAGTGTCTGGTTTTAGTTCACATATAATACTTCAATGATGTCGAGTGTACGTCAATTAATATAAGGTGCTGTAAATTCTGCACTAATCGTGGTATGCTTTACAGCAGTGAAGTGCTGTTGTTTCTATTTTTTTCCATATAAAATATTTGCAGAGAAGAGGATTTAAATTATAGTAATGTGTTGAAAAAAATATATACCTCATGTATCAAATATTGAATTTTTAGATGGCTATGGTAATGTTACTCGTTGATGTAGCAGACTTTGAAGAAGAGGACAAAGCAATATTACAGTTACGAGTCACCCGCAAGAGGTTGCGCGATGAGCAGAATGTATTCAATTTACCAGATATTCAGTTCAAAAATTTGTTCAGAGTTTCAAAAGATTTAGTGAGGGATCTCGTGACAGAACTGAGACCACATCTGCAACGTGAACGCTCAAGTGGTCTTTCAGTGGAAACTCAAGTAAGTATATAATCTTAAAGTATGTCGATTGAGTTACGAGCAAATATTATCGTACGCGCATTCTGTGTGCTTATCATAAAAGAATTTCACAATTAATGATGCTTTCTTTAGCTTCCTACAGGTTCTTTGCGCCATTCGGTTTTATGCAGTTGGTTCTTATCAAAGAGCAATAGGACAGGATTTTACATTGGCTTTGAGTCAGACTGCAGTCAGCCGGTGTATCAGATCAGTGTCCGTTGCTATCAACGATCATATGTTTCGCCGATGGATTAAATTCCCTACCACTTCGGAGCAAAGAGAGGCAGCTAAAATAAAATTTGCTAATGCTCCACAATCATTTCCTGGAGCAATTGGCGCAATAGACTGCACTCATGTCGGAATCGTTGCTCCTAAGGAGAATGAGAAAGCTTTTGTGAATCACCATGGTTATCATCCTACAAATGTTCAAATGGTTAGCTGAAATTGAAGTACAAGTGTATTGCATGGAAGAATTGATGTAGGTATATTATCATACATAACAAATGGGTTCACTACCGGGTAATCACTCGAATACCGGGACAATCTCTTGAAACTATACATACAATGCGCATGCGCTGAATAATTCAATCTCATTCGTCGGTGAAATCGCCCTGTGGCCAGCTGCGGCAATGTTTTCGTCTGCTGAACAGAGCGCCAACGTACACAAAATGAAACTAAAGCTGTAAATCTCTCGCGCGTAAAGCCGTGGATTGAGGTTATGCTGCTGTTTATTTTTACGTAACGTGAATTGTTTAAGAAGAACAGTATCGTTCAGCAATACCGCGGTCGATATCGGAAGATATTCAACCGACGCAATAAAGAATTTAACGGAAAAGCAAATATCAAATGATACAGAAATTGGGTGTTATTTATTGAAAGAAGAAATCTGAAATTCAATGTGAAATGTCATTAACAAGTGGGAGTCTGGACAAACAGAGGTAGGTAAGTAAAAACAAAGTTTATTGTGAACAGATTCTTTATTTACATAAAATTAAAAATGCGTCTCATTAACGATTTATGTTTCGTGCATTTTATTGGAAATTAGTAGTATCAAAAAATACCAAAAGATCCTGTCTGATAATAATAGCTTCTAATATTTTCAGGTAAGAAGTAATTCATTGTCAAAGCGGGACTAAATTTGTCAGGCATGGAAGCATGTAGGTAAATTTCTAATTACGTGATCTTTGACTATTACAATATTTTAACATGGATTCAATGACAAAATTATTTTTTTTTTGCAACAGGTTCAAAGTTTAAACTTTGATTAACACGAGGAAAATTATGCCTTACCTGATGGTCAAAACGTGTAGGTGGCAAGGATCCTGATTTCTCGAGCGGTGCAATCATTATAACCATCGAACCTGGTTGTTCCGTCAGACATCAGATGCCAGAGTGAATTTCATCAGGCCATCGCCACCTTCTTAACATCAGTTGAGGCAAAATTGAAGAGCGGGATATACTACAGATGATAATGGCTGAATATCCCATCATTTTACTTTGATCGAGCCAATAGCGATAAGTTTGTTACTTGAACGTTACTGCCAATTCGTTCTACCGAGGAATCATTCTGTGCACCATTGTAATTCAAGCATTATTATTGACCAGCATTGTTTTTCAAACTTTATGCCATTTAATTTGATATCTTATTTTGAAGCTTACTTTTACTCTCTTTGGCATTAAATTCAGATGAATAGTTTTTCAAGTCCTCAATTAGATTGTGGGGTTGAATTTTGCTAGGCAAACTGAATCAATATAAATCTAGAAGTGTTAAATAACTTCAGTTAAAAATGTCTTTAAATTTAATCTTAGTTGACGGTGTCATCAGGCTAGCTAGTTGCACGATAACTTAAAACCAAATTCAATTTTAGACTCTTTATAGGGTCCTACGCTAAGACTGAAAGCTTGTGAATCTCCATTTACCGCAATTATTTCTGCATTTCATGTTAGCATTGTCTGGAGCAAAAGAAATCTGATTTTGAGATTGGAAATGGAACCTGAAACGCAGAAGTTATTCAGTAGCACGAATTGAAAACCAAGAATTTTATAATGGTTCCTGCAACAAAGGGACTCTTTCCAAATATCCTTGTTACAAGGTGATGTTCGGAGGATTATGAACAAGATATTATATCGGATTACATTATTTGGAAAAAAATTTTCATAAACTTCGTTAAAAATTAGATATTAATTTATTTTGATGGAATAAGGGACACAATCTTGAATCCGATAAGTCAATATCCTCGTAATAATTTTCTGACATTATTCTAAAACATGATTGTCCTTGAAGCTAATTGTGACGTTAAGGCGCATTTTGAGAAAGTTGTTTTTCAACTTGTGTCATAGGATGTGATCTACGTTCCTGGTTGCTACGCTTCCGATTAGATTTTCTTTGTTTCGAACCGCACTAACATGAAATACAGAAATCATTTTAATAAATCTAATATTACTTGAATTTTCAATTTGAGTATTAGGTTCCCTTCATTTATTCAATCGAACATCATTGAAAATTTGCGAAATGAACTTTGATGATCATTAGAAAATTTTTAATAGTAGTAGCAATAATTTATTGATCGGAAAAAATACATTGACTATCGACTATTTGTAAGTTTTGTTGAACTATTTTCAAGAAAAAAAAAAATTCACCATTCTGTTACAGATAGTGAGTTATTTAAATTTCTTGAACGCTCGGTTTAATGTCTCATTTTCAAAAGTGATGAAATTCAATATTACCACCTGAAATCACAAGAGAGTGAGAAAGTTGCTTAGTTGCTTGAAAGTGGCGATGATCTTTGTACGTGTGATAAATTGAATAGGCAATTAACAGTAAATATTAGAGATGTAATTATTTTGGCCGTATCACCTGTTGATAGAAAAGAATTTCATTGTTATTTCTAATGTACGAAATAATAAAAGTGATCAAATAAAATGTTCCCACCTACCTGCTGCGTTTCTTCCAAGCACCCAACATTTTAACATATTTCTCATTTCAGTCGAATAAAGCCAATTTTCAAAGAGCATTAGCATCAACTTTCCGAGTCACTACCTCGACTGTTTGAGATTCTAACCTCAAAAATTCGTATGAACTACATCGCCGCCAGAAACAGACTTTGACAACTGAAACTCGAAGTGGCCAGCCTGTCCTAGCAGCCGATAAAACTCGCGCATGCGCATTGTATGTATAGTTTCAAGAGATTGTCACGGAATGTAAATAAGCGGGTGCTTTTGATTATTATTATTTTTTTGGTACTATCCATAAACAATAATGCAAAATACACTCCACTGTCGATAGTGAACCCATTCAAATCAAAATGCTGTTTTCAGATTTGTGAACCAGAACTGCGTATTTTAAATGTGAGCACCAGATTCCCAGGATCACGTCATGATGCTAAAATTTGGATGCAGTCACCTGCGCGCGATCTTATGAAGCTGTGTCACAGGCAAGGCGAGAGGCAAATATGGTTGTTGGGTTAGTAATTTCGGAATCAGCATGTAAATTTTATTGTTTCCTTCTCACAAGGTATATATTCCCAATTTAATCTACCTATCTTACTATCTAGGTGATTCAGGCTATCCTTTGGAACCATGGCTTTTAACACCAATACCGAATGCTCCAAATGGATTACCTGAGTATATACATATATGCCGCTGCACATTGTAGTGCCCGCTCAGTTATAGAGCGATGTTTTGGTGCACTCAAATCGGTATGGAGATGCTTGTCACATGAGAGTTTGTGGTCAGAATAGTCAACAGTTATGAAATCAATTTGGCGCCAATTATTCTCATTGTCGTTTTATATTTTTTCTGCTTCAGCAACGTTTAATAATGTACGAGCCTGATATGCGGGAAGAATAATCAATGCTTATGCCATGTTGCATAATATGCGTTTGCATTATCGAATACCATTTGAAGAGATCGCCGAGGAAGATTCCGCACAGGCTGATGCTATATGCCAGCACCCGGACCTTATATTGCTGAACCTCTTGAAGAAAGAGCACGCCTTGCTGAGGGACGCCGTGTACAGCAGCAACTTATACAAGACAACTCTATGCACTTGTATTTGGCGGTGTATATGTGACTTCGTGAAGAATCCGGAAAATCATACGAAATACAGTAGCGCTCAAAAGTATTTTGACAAAGGTAGTAATTGAGTTAATCACATGCAAGAATAAACTACAAAAATCAATAATATTATTTGTTGAAACAAATTCGATGTTCTATATAATTGTTAAAAATGAACTCTCGATTACTCGAAAATGAAGTAGAAATGAAGAAAAGTAAGAAAAATAATTGATCAAAGTAATAACGAATGTTATATTATCAAAATACTTTTGAGCACTATTGTATGTATGTGGTCAGACTTGATATATATATATATATTATACCATATCTTTGGCGTTGAAATGTCCTGTACATAAAGAAAATTGTGAATAATTTGTATTTTTTTAAATGAGGAAAAGCGTGTGAGTTGAAACTTGTATTGCTTTCTTATAGCCTACTCCATTTCATCTATTTCTCGCTATGAAAAGTAACTTTTGTGATTTACTCTACGGCTGACCGTGTTCTGAGGTTTCCATGGCAATCCTACGGAATTTAATAAAAAGCGAACAAAAAAATGTGCATAACAAGTCAAAAATGATGGGCGTGCAAAAAAATAATTCAAAAAATTAAAAACTTTATTCAACCTGAACTCATTCGGCGTTTTTATTTTCCAACTCAATTTCTGAGCATGTCATATATGCATACACAAACAAATCCATGCACGCACTTTCACTCAATATTGTTTCGAACTTTCTATATTTTGGGCACTGGCACAAAATTCTTAAAAACAAAACCAGGTCCGTGTGAAAAAAAGAAATTATACATAATAGTTTCATATTATTAAGAATATAAATTTTAATGCGAATATGATCGGGATTAATTGAATCCTGTCATCGCTACCGCTATCGAGTTGAAAGCCTGGCATATCTGCCTCTTCACTTCTAACTTCTCATTCTCCAGCTCCAGTCGTTTGGATTCGTTATTTGCAGAAATTAGCATCGCCTGTGACATTCTCTGAAAAATGTAAGTACAAATATTTGCACAATTCCACTGGCATAATAATTTGCAGATGGATTTATTCATATACAGTTTAAGCAAAAGTACCTCAAGTATTTCGTTCTGCTTTTCTTGCATTTCAACAACTGTCTTAAAGACATTATCTTTTCGCCTGGTTTCTTTCTTGCACCGGGAACTGACAGGGCGTGTGGCTGTTTTTATGTTGGGATTGTCTGCTGAAATGATGGGTGTGACTGTGTGTGCGATGATGATGCTATGCCTATGCCATCATCGCTGCAGACAACATCTACAAATATTTTTGGTTGTGAAAGGTGCTGTAATTTATCAAATTCTTGTACATTCTGTATAGTGAATTCCTTCTCTTTTCCTATTGCCGTGTCTGATTCTACGAATAAAACACATTGCTACATCGTCATATCATAGATCATTATTGTTAGTAATACACGTTCGGGACATACACTTACCAATTATGCTGTTTTTCGCAACTATGTCGTACTCTTCGAATACCAATATATGAGTAGATATCTCATTCAACACTGACTCGTCTGCTTCCAGCAGTTGTATAATTGCAGACTGAAATATGTACACGAATAAAAATGTTTGGCTTTTCAATCATTTAAATGGAAGGGATTAACTTGTATACCATTCATGGGGACTGAGCTGAAGCAGTTGATCCGATATAAATGAGTTCCTTTGTCCAGCGTTAAATTAAACTTACTTTAATACTATCAGTTATTTTCGTTTACTCACGCACATTTTCCAAATTATTTGCCACAATTTTGATCTCTTCTTATACTCGGTATGTAATCTATCTAAAAGAGTATCTTCTGTAACCAATTTTTGTATTTAACCTTCTCATTGCATACCATCTCTTCAGGCATCGAATCAGGGATCCAGCACCCTTCTGTTGCAGCAGGTCCTATCATTCCGAGGATCATCAAATCTTCTTCCGAGAGGGTATTGTATTCGATGGGAAAATTTCCAGTTTTGAGGCGGGCATTTTTAAGGCCGACAGCCTTGGCTCTGACTCGAGTTTTTATATCCTTCCAAGCCTAAAAAACGCCATAACAACTGCTCTTCAAAAACAGAGTTTCCACCGTCACAAAAATCGGAGGTTTTGAAGCGAGACTGCATTTGAACCAAGGTAAATGTAATCTGGTTAAATTTTAGTCTCGTTTCAAAACTTTCATTTCAGTCCTGGTAGAAACTTGGTGAATGGGAATAAAAAAATTTATCAATTATCGTTTTATCTATAAGAAAATTACACTAATTGCAAATAACCAGTGATAAAAAAATCAACGTTTTTATAAGGAATGAAGGTTTTCGAAGTTTACTCACTTTCTGCCACTGAATTTGTGTTTTTTCAAACTCTAAGGAGTTCAATTCCCGTGTGAGTGCCTACCATAATTCATCTCCTTTTTCTTTTCCTCGAGCACCTATAAGCCGTCCTGCTACAAACTCTCTATGGTTATGTATATATTCGATCAAATATTTCCTTTGTTTATTGTTGTGCTTGTGGGAACGTTTTGCTACTTCAGTAGGACTATAACAAATCCATGTTCATATCAATGTGACATCATAAAACCTGCCGTTATCATCTTATAAATATGCTTAGTCTTATAACGTCTTATAACCGATTTTTCTAATAGCAATTTTGTGAATAAATATAGCTAACAGAAGTAACACACCGAACAATGAAACAAAACTTTTCTAGAGATCATAACTAAGGTTATGATCTCTTATATATTAATATATACGTATTATTTCATTACTTATGTATTAATTTCATGTAAATATTAACCTCATATATTATTTCCGCACTTACTTCATTTTGCACGTTGATTCTTATGTTACAAATCTCGAAATCACAAAAAATTTAATAGCTTATTTATTCTTATTGCAAACAGCAATGTAACCTGAAAAAACTATGTTATATTGCCGCGCATCAGGTCCCCATTCTTTAAGAATGGGGAGGTTTAAACCACGGTTTCAAGGCAACCATTGGGCCGGAGAAACCGCTTGCTTGTAACGCCTGACGCAAAATAGCACTCGGTACAGAATCGCTTTTCATAATAGCGGCGCTTTCGCAAGCGACCTTTCGTGTTGCGTCGCTTCATATCGTCCCTTCATTGCGCCTAGTACAGAATCGACCCCCTGGTGAGTTGGTTGGTAGTTCCTAGCTCTGGTCTGAACCCATGTTGCGTATCTGGAAGAATCTTGCAGCAGGCATCCATTCTGTTTAGTATAATTCGTTCAAACCATTTACCCATGATGTTGAACAGTGTAATCGGCCTATATGAAGTTGGCTCGTTTACTGGTTTTCCGGGCTTGTGTAGAAATATACACAACTCGGATAAGACAGCTTTTGTGCATGCTTTTTAGATGTTGTGCGCCAAATTTGTCTGATCTGGGAGCTTTATTGTTTTTCAATTTCTTTCGAAGTTCTTCTTGTTTCTCGGTCATTGGTGGTTCGAAACGGTTTGGACGGCGCTCGTATTATAGACCAAGGAATAGAGCAGAAAAAGACTGATTCTGTAACAAAAATAGTATCTGGAACCTACTTGTGTCATTACACGAAAGATAGTCCGTACTTATATTCTGCCATGTTTTGTACATGCAACTACCATTCATTAATTTTTTATAAACATTTAAGAGCAGAAATCGTGTTTCTTTTTTAGTTCAATACTAACCTATTAATTTCTCACCTATTTCGCAGCACGTTAACGCAAATCAAAATATACCTTTCGTAGTACAATACTTTTACTTTTGAAATATGCTTGGGCAATTGAAATCGGACAATCCGTAGAGCGACCAGGCACGCTGCGAGACAGTGCATGAAATAATTGTAACTGCAATTACGCAAAAACTAATTATCCGACCACGCTTGTGTTGTGTACACATGAAGTATCTATCAAGATGTACTATCTTGCGGAGAGCCTGCGCTACAACTTCAAAAATGTGAGAGTTATGGATTTTTGAATAACGGTGATTTTTTCGGTTTTTCTCCGTTAATAATAATCCGATCGAGTTGGTTTGGCACTCATTTTCTTCGTATTTTTATTCTCTACAATTTGTCTGTTTAGAGCATCGCGATTGTTTCATTCGATTTCATTTCATAAGCGAAAAACTAAAAGAAAAACACGATTTTTGGCTCTTAAATGCTTATAAAAAATTAATAAATGATAGTTGCGTGTCCAAAACATGGCAGAATATAAATACGTTTCGTGTAATGGCACAAGCGGTATCCAGATATTATTTTTGGCACGCAAAATTCACTATTTCTTGTTCTATTACTGTTGTTTGTGAGGTTTCTATTTACATTGCTTTCGGGTACGATTGTTGCGTCGATTAACAACTCTGATATTTCTTTTTGGGCAGTTGCTCCCTCGAAGAAGGCTACTCGGTTATCCGGCCATTTTAAAGACTTTGGTACAACACCTGCATGGCAAGTCCACTTTTATGCACCATTTACAAACAACAAAAGTAGTTTTTTATACTGCAACGTATCGGTTACCCGACATACTCGTACTGGTAACCGAGTACACGCATGATAGATCAACATGAGCAGAACAACCTCTACACACGACGAGGAAACAACACAGGGATTATAAACTGGGTATATAAGGACCACGCTGAGTAGCACCAGGCAGCAGTGTTGCAGCATATAGCGGACCTGACTCAATAGCCAGATAGTAGGAGCAGTGTTCCAGCATAGAGCGGGCCTAACTCGATATCCAGATAGTAGGAGCATCACTGATATATATATACACTGGATTGGATATTACCGTATACTCTACGTGTAAGCTCGTGCGTCCAATTGAACAATTTAATTTCCGCCATCTTGTACAGAAAGTTGTCACAAAATGCGCGCTAGATTTGAACTGCGTAATATATGCTATTTAGGTCTAACGATATATTCGTCACACAAAAAAGTTTTTGACGAGTAAAATAATGTTTGATACATTAAATGAAGAACAAATCATTTTTTCGAAGGTATGTTATTATTTACAATTATATGATGTAAAATATCATTAAATAATATGACGAAAAACTTGTATTTAAGCGTGATTTTTCTTCATGTTCAAAAGAAATCCTCAATTCTAAGAAGTTTCCGTCCATTATCCTCTATCCTATGGTGGGCTGAATTCCATACGGATTATTCAAAAATTTGTATAACACTAATTCAACCGTTAGGGAATCCATTTACCATCCATTGATCATCAAAGTGGAGCTTAAGACATGTGAAAAAAGTTTTGAATTAAATTATATCGAATTGGGTGAGTAAAAACTTTATTCAAAAATATGGAGAATAAAACATTCCTTGCAAACGTTAAGGCATTTTTATAGAGTTGCGTGCGATAAACCACAACCGTAATATAATTAGTAGTATCAATCCACAATCCATTCACATGAAGAAAAAGTTACAAGCACAATCAAAAGAAAATAAAAAAGATGTACATATCTGAGCATGCGAATCAGGTACAAATGTGTAGGTGATCATGTAATTTGGTTACATTCACTGTGGTGGGCCGATCGGATTCATCCTGAAATTCGGTCTGCTGCAAGTTTTCACCTACAGATAAGTTACTAATAAATAACGACAATGGAAATACACAGAAATGTGTCACACACGATTTTTCTGTAACAGAGCACTTTATAATCTGTAGGTAATTAACCGCTTCGACGGCATTGACGCAATAGTGCATCACATCAACGTGTCTTTATGCACACTGAGTTTTCTCTGACCTAATAGGGATTAATAGTTTCAGATCTCACCAAATAACGTTGGGATACTGCCTTTTCGTAAAGTTATATAATTTTTACTTTTCTTCTGAAAGCAAGAGAGTTCAAAGTGGTCGGAACACAGAAAGCTATCACTTGATGGAGACCACGGTCCAATGTTTATATTTGCGATCCATTGCTTCATAATATCAGGTTCATCCAATGGGAACCTACATAACAAGCAAAGTTTAAATTTATTAATTCACACGTTATGTTGCATTGAGTAACGGTACTTACTTGAAGAATGAATAGCCACGTCCATATTCCTTTAATCGGTGACAAGATGAACACTCTGATTTTGGGATGTCAAATATAGTTGGTACACTGTTTTTTTTCAATGTAATTAGGAATCCTGTCCTATCAAAGCAGTCATTTGTAAAATGAGCTGAACACAATGTGCTATTTCGGTTTGGCTTCCAGTCCTTCCTCTTCATTTCTTCTAACCAATGCTGAACGCGCAACACATCTTTCACGGGAAATCTACATATCGAATTATAATTTAATCCCTGAGTCAATAATACTCGAGTTTTCAATTTCAATTATAATAAGATCGGTTCATAATTCAAATATTGTGAATTTTTACTGACAAGATTCGTACGTTATAATACTCGTTAAATATAATTAGTAAATACTTCGTATGCTGACATAACCTCTGCAAGTTATCATTTGCAGAACGCTTCAGCGTTGTATACTCACTTGTGAAATGATCGCCCACGATATTTTGATTGCTTTGTTTTGCAAAAAACGCAGGTACTCATTGTTACCTCAATAAGTGTAATTTTCCGTCGCAATCGATTATATACACATGCATATATCACGTATATATATATATCTGAAGTGACAAGAATCTGTACAAAATGGCTACCGTTCAATTGGCGTGACGGCACCACGCTTAATCCAATCCAGTGTACATATATATCAGTGAGGAGCATTGTTCCAGCATAGAGTGGAGCTGACTCGATAGCTAGGTAGTAGGAACATTGTCGAGCATAGCGCCACCTGACTCAAACCGTAGGTACAGAAACAGACGAGGCAAAGCGCCCACCTGATTAAAAAAGGGGAAGAGGATAGAAGGCGATAGTGGATAAGCTAGTACAGCTCCACATTTAAAACATAAATTCTTGTAGAACCGAAATAATTTTATGTTATTTTCTTTTGTACTATTTTTGTTTTTCAAAACGACTTATTATTATTATGTTAGATATACGATTAATATTCATTGTACATTGAGTGCATTACCAATTAACCACGGTTGTTTCCTTATCCGATAAGTAGAATCTCAGATAGCTTAGGGACTCAGCGACGGTGACACTGCATTACACTTGGCATCGTTGTAACAACCATGACCCAGTCGTGATATTGTGTATCCCGAGTCTGATTGACAGCCGCGGCAACCCACCCTGGAGTGTGGCGCATATCGATAAAATAAAGAGCAGGATCGATGAGCACAGTAAATTCAAACCCTGCATCGTTGGAGGGACCATGGCAACGGCATTAGCGCCCGAGACCTTGGATTAGGTTAATACACAAACAACGGCCGTATTCTAGTCCTAGTTGTGGGATAGGCGACAAAGGTAACCCCTTTGCACGTTGAGGTTAAACTAAAGAAGTATAGGGTTTTTCTTTGAATAGGGAATACCTATCTTTCTTGTCCCTATTCCCTTGAGATAGCCCTCATTTAATAAGCAACTAGGGGCTTCGCCCTGCGCGCTTCGCGCGCCAACCCCACCTCAGCGCTACGCGTCGCGAGCGCTCGGCGCAGCACGCCTTACTATTTCCTTATACATTGGCTATTAGACACGTTAATTCATTTATGCTGATTGGATGACAGGTCTGCAACTGTTGATTGGTTGTTTTCGATCAACCCGACATTGCTATTGGCTCCCTACGCAGGTCTGCTCAGATTGTTTTCGTAAACGAATCCACTCACGTGTGCAAAACTCCCGATGCCATGCAACCCCAATTGCATTCGGCGACTTATTTTGCTACAGTTATTATTTTCAGATTTTTTTACGTATATCTACATATAGAGATATAGAGTCTACTGCGTCTGGTTTATAAATACAAATAATTGATATCAATCCTTTTTTTTTAAATAAATTCATTTTACATATTTCACTTTAAATTGATTTCGAAGTTGACTTCGAATCTCATTGATTGATGAAAAATTTCGATCTTCTCCTTCGCTCCTCTCAACTCAGAGTAGATTTAATTGTTTATTTGCGATACTTCTATATTTTCAGATACTGCCCCGTCATCTGAAACGATCAGAGCTGCTAGCTCACCACAGGTTGGCGCATTGTACCGCCGTCTATCGTCTTCCTTGAGTGCAATAAAGTTTAATCTCAACAGGCTTTCTCCCTTAACAAATCGCTCGTACATTGTTTTGAAATTTGCTGCATAAG
The DNA here is from genome assembly GCF_021901455.1 of Neodiprion lecontei. Classification (NCBI taxonomy): domain Eukaryota; kingdom Metazoa; phylum Arthropoda; class Insecta; order Hymenoptera; family Diprionidae; genus Neodiprion; species Neodiprion lecontei. Next base: position 12,475,417 of record NC_060266.1, on the reverse strand, counting down.
GATTGATATCTATTATCAGTCTACCAATAATTTCCAACAGGTTTGCTCTTCTTGCGTCGTTTTCTCTCAGCGCTAGCTGAGCTTGTGCGTCGTAGATGTAAATTTGTCTATATCTCGCTCGGTTATTGTTTGCGGTCTCTAGACATGTAGATATTTTGTAACTTGTAACAGTTGAATTTAGCCGCCAAAGCAGTGACTACGGGACTCAGTAATAGGTAGGTCCGCAGGGAGGGGGGCTTTCACCTAAGCGGTTATATGACATATGTACGGGCAATCGATCGAGAAGTGTAAGCGAGAGACGACGGGTTAGCAATCGATCGAGAAGTATAAGCGGGAGACGACGGATGAGCGGTCGATCGTCATCAGAGTGCACTCTAAAATTAAGAAATCATAACGAACGAATAAATACTACCGACGAAAAATGAAGTAAAACGCATACGGATTCTATTGCGAGAACGAAGGACTCGTAGCAGTGGCCCATCTTTTACGGATTCCCGATCAAGGAAAAACCACCTAGATATGACGGACGAGGGGATTCAAATTGGCCGGGCACGGAATTAGCGAGCGCAACTGAGAAAATGGAAACTGGGATTTCAAGAATATCCCCAAAGACACGCTTATGATAAGTTTTATATTCTGAGCTGTACTATTTTATCTGTAATTTTACGAGTATGCCGTGTATGGAATTGTTATTGTCCTAAATGTCGGCCGTGCCCATTTTATTTATACAATTTATTTACTATTTTCTCTCATATTTATACATTTCTTTTATTCGGTTTCCATATAGATGCATGTCATTCGGTCATACCGACATCCGAAATTCCGTTTTAAATAAAAACAATAAAAAACAATAAAAAGTAAATTGATAGCGGATGATTTTCGTTAATTGCGAGAGGCTCCGCAGTTGAAGTAAATCTTGGTCGAAGCAAACCGCGAAAACGAAAAGACCGTTACAAACTCACATCCCCGATTATTTTCATCACACATGGTCCTGGATTCTCCAGATCTGCCACGGTACAATTGAATGATGCAAACGCAATCGCGTCATTATATGATCGTATATGTTGTCTGAAGTGTCTTGATACTTCGTCATTCCCTTCTCGCAGACGCTGAAGTACATCAGGATATTCCGTTAATGGTGGCAATGTTATTTTTCCTCCATGACAGCAATTATTTGCCACCCGTCCTGTTTCATATTTGAACTTTTCTGCATTGCTATATTTAGATTTTACTTTCATTTCACCCATGTCTAGTTGCTCCACAGCTTTGAAAATGCCTTTTTCAATACCCCCGTTGTAACGATGCTCAGCAATGATTGGTTCACTATTCATTGCTTCCACTCGTTCTCTGTTTCTGTCTAATTCCAGCCTGTCTCTGCTATCTTCTATTGTTTGGCTGAATACAAAAAGTTCCTTCTCCATCGATGTCAACGTATCACTGTCACTTAATATTTCATCACAAACATGAATTTCAGATACGTTATTCTTGCTCATAAGTCGTCGATACACTTCTTTTTCGTCTGTAGTTTCACTGCTCGTTGTCTCTTGCTGTCCACTTCAATTCCTTCTATGCTTACTTTTCTTTTTTTCATCAATCTAAGCTTCTGTTCTTTGGTTAAAAATTGGTGTTCCTTCTCCATTGATATCGATCTATCTCCTTGACTTGCTGAATTATTTTTGCTACCGCTCGGCCTGTTATTCTCCGAAATCACCTTCCTTATATTATTTTTTTCGCTATGTTTGCGTTGCTGTTCACTCCGCAAAACACCTCTTTCTCTTGTGGTCAACATAAATCCTGGTAGTCCTCTTGCCTGGTTATACGAATATTTGTTTGATATTATTCTATGGCTTATTTGGTTATTCGCACTTACAATTTTATTTTCCTTACTCTTTTGTGATACTTCCGACCATCCACCATCTTCATTGCCTCGTCTGCTGATTGAAACTCCTCCTTTCTCCATTGCCATCGTAAATCCTGGCTGTCCTTTTGACTGTTTGGTGATATATTTAGATTAACTATCATTTGCTTGTTACTTTTGATACTTATTACTCACTATCTGAATTTGATTTTGGTTCTGCAAGACATCAAAGTGTCCACTGTCTCCGTCGTCGGTAACGAGTAGCGAGAATTGTCTTTTATCTTGGGATCTGATTCGGCGTGGATGAATTTATTCTCCGCGATATACGATTAAACATGTCTTCAAAATGTCCGCAGCTGCAGCTAATTCTGTTTCTCCTCCGTGAATTCCATTTTTATTCATATGTGATTTGTAATCACCAGGTGACCTAATAACAGCACCGTTTGATTCATCACCTGTAATAAAACCCGCAAATGTAGACCAATCATCCACTATATTTGAAACGATACTCAGTCTCACCTCTCCGTGTCGATCTTGAGTGCCGTATACACAATACGCCAGCGCGCGAAAAAGATAATTCCCGTCGGGAATCATCTTGATAATTTTTGTTTGCATGTGCATTTTTGCGTGTCAGAAACAGATACCTATAAAGATATTTGTCAAAGACTGTCATAAACAGCCGATGACAGCTGTCAAAGGAAGTTTTGTTTGCTAGATGCTTTTTGTTTTGTTTTCGGCATCTTACTCCACCGCCAACTTCATGCGTATACTATTCTTATTGTAATCTTTTTTATACTATTGTTACTATAATTTTTTTTACCGGTTCATTTGTTCAGAACTTTTTTATTAGATAGAGAGATATCATTACTTACATCTTTCTGTAGTGAACTCACAATCGATGCACTTTCCACGAGCAGAGCAGCTCATGAGAAAAGCCCCAAAAGTTACAATACACATGTGCGGGAAAAACTTTCGCGCATTGGTAGCGCTGTGAGAAAAAGAACTTCGCACATTGCTAGCGGTGTGAGTTAAACCTTTCCACATTGCTAGTGGTGTGCGAAAAAGGTGGTCTCGCTTTTATCCACGGTTACGCATTTCGCAAACAGCTGTACGAGCGCCATCGAAGAAATAATTTGTCACTCTTTGCCGTGCTCGTCATCCTGCCGGGATGAAACAATGTTATTCTTTTCATTTGATATTCCTATGTTTATATCTCGTATACTATTATGATGATATTGCTTTTTTCATCGGATTTCAGTTCCTGTTTTAGGTCGGGGGGGGCTTCGCCCCCCGACCTCCCTACGTAGGTTTCGCCCCTTGACCCCATCAGGGACTTTGGCCCTGGTCCCCAACGCCATGCACAGTGGTCTGTTAGAAATCAAATCGCTTTTTCAAGACTTCCGGACTTTTTCATTCTTTGACTGGTTTCATTGTCTTATTTCCGACTTTTCATTACAGGTGTAACAAAAATTGAGTTCGATACACGTGCGAAAGTTGTCCATGACTAATTCGTGTAAATGCGTCACACGCGCCCTTCGACTAGTCTCCGGGCTCGTGTTGCGCTTTCATGCTCGTGCGAGCATTGGCACCTTCACGCACTGATATCGACAAACACTATTAATTGCTCCATATTGTTTTTCTATTGTAAGCCTGTTCTTCGATGATTCTGAGCCAGTGTTCTTGTTTGTATTCTCGTATTTGATTACTTCCGCCTGCTTAAAGTTCTTGTAAGTGATCTACCCAGATTAAGTCGTTAACTCGCTTATTACATCGTACATACTCACACGGTTGAGTTCGCGGATGGAGAGTTGAATCTTGTTTGCCAGAAGTTTGCTAGATTTTTTGATCTTACGAGTCATTGTACGCGAAGTGGTCTGCAGGTGAAAAGTCAGGTATTTTAGCTCGTTTTCGACATCTGCGTGGGTCTGAATCTTCGGCTGTTGATCCATTTTGGTTTTATTCTTGTATTCAAGCCATTCTTCTGGGGCTATCAATCGAGTTTTGCCTTTCTTCGTTGTTGTGGGATCAAGTTTGATTTTGACAAGAATTGGTACGTGATCGCTCCCGATATCGTTAATATTCTCGCATGGTGTTATGTTTTTTGCAATGTTTGTAATGGCATGGTCCAAGTTTGTTATGCTCACGCTTGCAACTTCCCTGGATCATCGTAGAGATATTACGATATCAACAAAATCTGCGTTTACATATGGATATATCAGACATCCGCGCGCGTCTGTGTTTATATGGCCGAAGGCCGGGTGTTGACCGTTCCAATCACCAACCGAGATTGAGTTCGGTATGTTTAGAAGGTTTTCTATGTCTTCATTTACGTTGTTTTCTCAAGGCGGAACGTATATACAGTCCATTAATTATAATTGTATATTCTTTATCCAGGTTTAGTAGGATCGAACAGCATTCCGGATTTTCATATGGTTTGAGACGGCACCAAAATAAGTCGTTTTGAATGTACATGAAAGTTACGCGAATTCCCCGTCCGCGCACTACTCGGTTAGTTCTATTGTCTAATAATTTTATATATCCTACCATTTGATATTTATAGATGCCTGACGGTTTGATTTTGACTTCGTTGAAGATCACCACGTGGGGATTGTGTTTCGCGATTATATTTCTCATTCCATTTATGCGTAAGTGTTGTCACGTGGCATTTTTGATGTCCGTTACAAGGGGCTCCCTGAACCCTGGACGGAATCAAACTCGATAGGTTTACAATAGCGAAGTCGTTAGAGAAGAGCGCCAGAACTGGATCACGCATCCAAGCTTCCGAGAGGGGACACTGTGGCGAATAGCGACTAAGATATTGCGGGCCTTTGTTTGTTTTTGTTTCTTTTCGAGTACATCGGCCCCAGGCCAGCGGTTAATTACGACGTCGAGGATATTGCGGACTGGTGGAATAGCGACGATCTCGAGGGAAGGATGTCGAGGCTGCGGAGGAAGAGCCAACGAAGATCCCGGCATCGCGTCAATCCAAGGCGCACGCGATTCTCGCTGGTGGCCGACGCTCCGCAGCCTTCCTCGCTCACCTCGCCAACACCTAACCGGTGAATCCATAATGGACTGACTAGCGACAACGGAGCACCACTCCGCTCACCCCCGGGCCGTTATAAAGCTGCGCAGAGGACGACATCGTGATTTAGCCTCAAGTTCTGCGCCGCGATGTGATGACAGGTGCGTGCTGACAAGGGGAGGGCGTGAGCTTGGGGTCGAGGATTTCAGGGCGCTTCTGGGGTTAAAGAGCACTTCGAAATAGTGAACCACAGGCCAAGCAGGGGCACCTAATTCTCACCCGTTTTCGAGATGAATTGATTTAAAAATCGCAGCGCTATCAATTAATTTTTTATCTATCTTGCCACCTGACAACGCATGTTCACCTATTAACAATTTTTTTTGTGGGTGGATTTTGTGGGTTTTTAGAAATTCTCTTACCGAATTTTTGACCGTCAAGTTAAGGTGCCAGTTTGCTTCACCATTGTGCTTGAGTTCACCATTTTGTTGTCTGCATATCCTATATAGTTGCATTTGCATTGGTTCACTTTTGAGTCGTGCGATCGATTTGACTACAGTAGCAATACAAGAAGAATTCTACTTACAGATTCCTGTTACCGACACTTACCGATACTTACCGACATCCTCCACGGACCCAAACCCTTCTCCAGGATGACGTCACAGTCTGCCGTACCGACTTGAGGTCAAAACGGGCAACCTTACGGACAATTGTATCGGTGAATAGTCAGAACAGCACACCTTGACCGACAATTCTTATCAGTCGAAGGTAAAAACCATGCTGTTTTACCGACCGAAGATCGAAGTCTGTATGATATGCACGCCTGCTAATGTTAGAGGGTGCAGCTAAAGGCGTAAACTTTTTCACCAACCTGGATTTTGGTTACCCGTCCCGAAATATTTTCCCACGATAGGACTGCTAATGTGTCACATCAACCACTTTAAAATCTTTTCCCACAGTAGCACTCCTGACGTGTAACATCAACAACCCCACATTCTTTTCTCACGTTATCAACCGGGCAATATTCCAAAATTCGTGGTCCTGAGGATTGTTTTTCACCAATGTGGATGTCCTACGTTATCATCCACGTGAGATTCTTTTTGGCTTGTAACAGTAATGGGTACTCTACGATGGATTTTGAACGGGTTCAGTCAAGGTTAGAGCGAAAGGTCGACCAATAGCTACGGTAGTATACATTCAGAGCTATGGATCTTCGGTGTTGGGTAACTATCGCTCGAGGGATGCGAAACATAACTGGGTTTGAGTACATCACGGTCATGGATGGAGAGCAAGTTTGAGTATCACATAAGATTCGTATTGAAAAAAAAAAAATTATTTCTCACGGCTAAGGTTAGGGTGTGAAATTAATTCATGAAAATTCTTTAAAAAAAAGTTTTATTGAGTACAATTTTTAGGGTACAGTTGACAATCACTTCACAAAGATAGTACAATAATTTTATTTAACAGTATTGTAACGATTGTTAGAAGGCTTGTATGTCAACGATGAGCTCCATCTTTGTATTGTGCGAAATGGTGAAAACGGTTGTTCTTTTGTACCAACTTTGTTACCCCACCACTGAGTGGGTTGTATTCGACAATACGATCGTGAACAATCGAGTGATACGCCGATGTTTCAGCGGAAAAGTTGGCTTCAGCTACAAATTCAGGACAGATGTCGACAGGGCCGTCTTCAAAGATTCGTTTTGTTTTGGACAGTCGGTAACGAATGAGGGGACATCTCGAAGGAATTCACTCTTTGTCAATTGTGTCTCGGGGTTCTTGTCGTGGTAGGTAGCTTGGAGAATTGCGAACATCTCGTACAGTAGCGCGTACAGATTACAACTCATGTTGAGGTTCAGGTTACCGTATGTATGGGATTGAGAGTTTGAAAATGGCTGGACGTTCGTGATATTGCATTAATCGAAATGATTTGCGTTCTTACCGGTCTTCTTCTTTCGACTTGCTTGGAAACCCAAAATGACGTATCGAGGTTTTTCAAGCTGAGTGGAAGTTTTTACAGTCCAAACGTGTTTCGATGTTGTGGGATGAAAGGATATTCGTACAATTCCCAACTGCGGAAACTCATCAAAAAAGGCGAATCTTTCTGAATGAAATTTGGTAGGTTGACTTTCGTCTGATCCGCAAGTTTCAAATAGGGTATTAGCCATTCCACTGCATTCATCATGATTTTGAATTCTTCCTTTTAAGTCTGCATGATTGCGTTGACGTCAGTTTTTGATCTCGTCAAAATTAACTCATGTTTAGCGTTGACAACGATCTTGCGGTAGTCTTCAGCGATATCCAATATCATGCTGAGCGGTATCAATACGTCAAAATGATCCTCGGCATCGGTTAATTTTTTCTTCTCTTCTACAATAAGCCATCCGGCGTTCTGCATCAGCCAAGTCTGACCAGGGTACAGGAAACCGTAACCCTTCATGAGACTTGTCAAGTCAACGTTCTTGCTTCTATCAATCTCAACTGCCTTGATTTTACGGCGAATTTCTTCGAATAAATGACAGATCGCGTTGTTCACGAGCTGTGTGTTCACAGTAGATGTACCATCAGGTTCGAGGAGTCATTCATAGATATGTACCGAACTGTTTCTGGGTAATATGCATACATCCTGATGCTTAACGGTGATTCGAATTTAATCGCTGTTGTTGAAAGTTGACGAGGCGTAAGGCTTGTGAGCGTCAATCTCGTAATGCGCAACGGATTCATCGAAGACGACTAGAGTTTAAATGTTCAAGATTTCTTCCTCCATGGTACGTAGCAGATGATGGAACAGAAAAATCAGATTTTCAGCTATCGGAAATTCCTCATCCAGAATGTGTTGGTTTCAGACCCAGAGCTATCAGGAACTCCACGTTTCGAGGTGTAAACGGTTCAAGAATCGATCAATGACTGATTTGATCAGGGCATGCCGACTTACCAATATACCAACTCTTTGACAGTCTGTTGAATACAATTTCCATCGTTCAGTGCGATGTGATATACACCACGATATGACCACGATAAGGTGGCCACCCCCCTCCAAAATCTAGCCGTGTGATAATTTGAGAAATTTTTTGCATGATTTTTAAAGGATTTGCGACGATCTCTCCGATAGTGAAGTCGAAATTTTTTTAGAAACAACCGTTTTTGCGCGCGAAAAAAAAATTTTCGATTTCGAGACCAAAAATAGGGTTTAATTTTTTTTCTGAAAATACGCAAAATCCTGAGCGCGGATATCAAAAATTTTCCCGGATTCGTCAAACCAATCACCCAGAAATGAATCTCAAAATTCGAACTCTTTGTCGAAAATTCGGTACTAACTGGCGGAACAGGTGGAATTGAAATATCTGGCAAAATCGACCAGCGCCAACTTCACCCGAGTCCAGGTAGCGGTATACGATATGTCATTGACGATTCTGCGCGATGAGTTTCGTTGGACTGACTTTCTCTGTTTGCAGCTAGGCGAGCAGCAAGATTAGTAGTTTGAAAATATCTGCATTGAGAGAAGCGTGACAAAAACGTCCGCATTTAAAATTATCAATGATAATTACACGAAAGCAGCATAACGGGAGGTTAACAAGCATTTTGTTATCATCGGTTGCCAGTGACAACCGTTGTAGCACGAAGGTTAGCGAACGCTCGCGCGTGGCCGATCCGGCCGATCAAGATCCCGCTATTACCGTTTGCCGACGCGGCGACGTCGAGATGATGTAGCGCAAAAATTTGAATTCTTTCGAAAATGATCATCGAATCATCCCGATTCCGTCAAAGTGCAGCATTATTGACAAAGGCTCATCACTCTTATTTTACACAAAAATGATTTCAAGAAACGAACAGAATCCACCCGAATTTTGACAGTGTATTGCTTGTTCGTCGCAAAATTCTAGGTCAGTTTATTAATATTCTGGAGAACGATGCGCGAAAATTGGTTAATTCTGACACCGTGTATTTACTTTCGTACGTCGAATATTTCCGCGGCAACAAAGCACATGGGTGGCCGACTTTTCAGTGATTCTAGTAGTAACAATGAGCGCAATATTGCCACGACCCAGCGTTATTTTCACGCAATGATCAAACCGGGGACAGTAAACCACGGTTCGAAATTATTTTCGATGAAAATATGCCGTTGCATTCTGGAATTTCGTTAATTGTCCGACAAATTGATACGTAATGCGTAAGAACGAAATGACTCGCATTTGTTTAGAACGAAACCCTTCCATTGCTCTTTACTTCAATACGAAAATCGTACTATTCTTATCCAGATGACATAAGTATGTACGAAGCACGACAGGCTGAGGTATCGTTAAAGTACGGCGAAAGTATGGCCGATGTTATGACAGAAGTAGAAGCATGAAGGAATAATCGTCAGGTTATGATTCATCTACCTTTTACCTGTGATTTTTCCATTTCGTGGGCGACAAAGACAGTATTTTTTCGTAAATGCGATCGCTACGCTTCACTTTCCATTTCAATTCAATGACAGTTCGTCAATGACAATAATTAGCAAACTAATATTGAGTTTGTAAACCGATGCAGAGATTTGATACTTAATTCTATACAATTCCTTACAGATATGGTAATACAAATGTTTGATTGGTTTTTACATGTGCAATGAAATATTTTGTTTCATTCAAAATATGTACAATGCGTAAATTCGGGAATCCGTTATTTTTTCGGATCGCGCATAGTATTGCACAACAGAATTATGCACCTTCGATACTCCTCTTATGTTAATCCGTCCTCCTCGCTGAAAATTTTTTCAACGAATGCTGAAATTTACAGGGACGCGGGCATAATATTTGCAATGTTGCCCGCTACATTTCATACATTGAATAATGCGTAATTACTTTTCACTGCGTAATAAATATTCTCCGGCATTGCTTCGTGTTTGCCTTTCCCGGTTGGACTCATCTCTGTCAAACTATCGTTGTCTAAGATAATTTTGAAGAGTGCTCGGTTCGTTTCTTTCCGACTCTTGTACATAATCTCTGTGACGGCGGCCATTTGCACATTGTCAACCCACACGTCGTACCCTATGCTTAACCGTACTTGATGACAATTTAAAAATGATAATTATCTTATCAAAATTAGTGACCATTTAGTGTAAAAGTATTACCAACAGATCGTTTTCCGCTACTCGGTGCTGTTACTTTCAGGACAATTTGAAAAGTGTTCCATGAATTCGTTTGATTAACGCATTTATTCGTTTCTTTGTTTTAATTGCGACTGTAGTCGCAGTTTCATAATGTAGCTACACAACATTTTGTTGGAGACATTGAATTGATGCATTATTTACTGAAAATTTAATGCATTATGAAACGGACGCAGCATTATTGTAAATGGTGTATTTTTTCACAGATCACGAGTGCACCACCTCGACATACAAGTTTGAATTTCTGAATCGACGTGATCTGAGATACTGTATTCGTGCGTGTACATATAATTATTTTTAATTATTTAATTTATTTATTTATTTATTTATTTATTCATTCATTCATTCATTGATTTAATTATTCATTGATTCATTGATTCATTCATTGATTCATTCATTTATTTATTCATTGATTCATTCATTGATTCATTCATTGATTCATTCATTTATTTATTCATTCATTTACTTATTTATTTATTTATTTTTTTTTTCTTTTTTTTCTTTGCGTATGGCCAAATCGGTGGGGAAATCCTTTATGGACCGCCCTAGGTAGGGTACCGTCACTCCCAGGAGTGTGGGACTCGCCTTACAGAATACCCACTAAAACCACCACCAAAAACCGTTCCTTGCTGTCGTCCACACCCCACGGAACTGTCGTCGTACCTGTTTTTGAGAATCAAATATCACGATTAGAACAATACGAGGCAAATATTTTGATAAAATTAAATCTAACAAACGGATGTGAACTAGACTTTTCACCATTTTCGTGACACCATTCTCGCGTTACAGAAACGCTGAAACTCAGGTTTATTTGCAATAAGATTCATTAGAGTTCAGTAATATTCAATACGAGCCTGTAGTAAAAAGAAACTTGTCTTGTATTTCATTTCTGGTCTCGTTCTGTGTTATCGTCCGCCAAAAGCCATTCTTAGCTGTCGTCCACACCACACGGAATTGTCGTCGCATCTGTTTTTGAGAATCAAATATGAGGATTAGAAAAATACGAGGCACATATTTTGATAAAATTTGATTTGACATTTTTGAAACTACAGATGCAGTTTAACGTGCATCAAAAACAAGCGAATGTACACTCGACTTTTTACGATTTTCGTGACACTATTCTCGCGTTACAGAAACGCTGAAGCTCAAATTTCTTCGCAATAAGAATCAATCATTGGAGTTTTGTAGTGTTTAATACGAGCTTTTAATGGAAAGAAACTTGTCTTGCATTTCATTTCTCGTCTCGTTCTGTGTTATCGTCCGCCAAAAGCCATTCCTAGCTGTCGTCCACACCACACGGAACTGTCGTCGCATCTGTTTTTGAGAATCAAATATGAGGATTAGAAAAATACGAGGCACATATTTTGATAAAATTAGATTTGACATTTTTGAAACTACAGATGCAGTTTAACGTGCATCAAAAACAAGCGAATGTACACTCGACTTTTTACGATTTTCGTGACACTATTCTCGCGTTACAGAAACGCTGAAGCTCAAATTTCTTCGCAATAAGAATCAATCATTAGAGTTTTGTAGTGTTTAATACGAGCGTTCAATGGAAAGAAACTTGTCTTGCATTTCATTTCTCGTCTCGTTCTGTGTTATCGTCCGCCAAAAGCCATTCCTAGCTGTCGTCCACACCACACGTAACTGTCGTCGCATCTGTTTTTGAGAATCAAATATGAGGATTAGAAAAATACGAGGCACATATTTTGATAAAATTAGATTTGACATTTTTGAAACTACAGATGCAGTTTAACGTGCATCAAAAACAAGCGAATGTGCACTCGACTTTTTACGATTTTCGTGACATTATTCTCGCATTACAGAAACGCTGAAGCTCAAATTTCTTCGCAATAAGAATCAATCATTACAGTTTTGTAGTGTTTAATACGAGCGTTTAATAAAAAGAAACTTGTCTTGCGTTTCACGTCTGATTTTGCCAGCTCTTCGTGTCCGCCGACAGCCGTACCTTGCTTATCCTCGAGATCCCACGGGACTATCGTCTAACCTATTTTCAACATTAAACAGCACAATAAGAAAAATACGAGGTGCCTTTTTGATGATAACGATTCCTATGTTATTCAAACATCATATACAGTTTTGTGTGCGGTAGCAAACAAAGAGAGTTTTGACGTCCCACCACTTCTGTTATATTATTTTCACACATCTGAGGATTTTTTTTTCAACCCTCTAAATAACAATAATAATAATTCATGACAGTTTCGCGTTGTCAATCATTGAAGATTTGTAAAAAGAATCATATCTCACATTTCATTCCTGGTTCCGTTACCTGAGGAGATGCTCGATGTGCCCTCCGTTCTGCTGGACAGTGAGTGCGAGCCGTTTCCGGATCGACCCTCGCACCCGTTGCATCTCCCTAACAGGAATAGCGGCACACGCTTCGGCGATGCGGTGGCGCATGTCGTGTTTTGTTGTGGGGGCCCGTTCGTAGACGATTTCCTTGACTCTACTCCAGAACAAGAAATCACAGACGGTGAGATCTGGTGAGCGCGCTGGCCACCTAACCGGACCTCTCGTACCGATCCAGCGCTCCGGGAACATGGCGTCCAGGATTGCCTTGTTCGCGTTACTGTTGTGGGCAGGGGCCCCGTCCTGCTGCCACCAAACCTGGTCCATACGGATGGGGTTTCCGTCCATCAGGCGGGGGAGTTCCTCGGTGAGTACGGTCGTGTACTTGGCTGACGTGAGATTTCCGTCGAGGAAAATGGGCCCGAGGATCCTGTCCTGTAATACTCCAACCCAGACGTGGAGCTTCCAACGGTGCTGGTTGTCCTGTTCGACGATCCAGTGTGGGTTTTCCGGAGCCCACCAACGACAGTTCTGCTTGTTGACGAGTTCGAGGTTCGTGAACAGCGCTTCGTCCGTGAAGCACACGTTCCTGAAGAAATCGGGATCCTCCTGCAGACGCTCCAGTCCCCAGCGACAGTACGTCAGTCTTCGTTCGGCATCACCTGGGCACAGCTTTTGCACCGGCTGGTACTTGAACGGACGGTTCAGCTCGCGTGCGATTTTTCTCACAGATTCTCGAGGAACCTCTGTAGGGAATTAATTACTCCTTTTAGAAAGCACGAAGAGACAATTAGCGCATTGACCCCTAAATATACGTTGAATTTGTGTCCAGGATTGTCTCGTCTCTAATAAATCTCACCCAACAGAACGAGGTATGACTTGGTAATAAAATTTCGCATCAAACCGACGGGGAAATATCTCGCCGAACTGACGAGTCAATGGATTTTCGGCTTAATTACAATTCACCTGGATGAATGTAGAATAACTTGATTAATGAGAATTAACTGAATCACTAAATATAACTGAAATGTTTAGAATTAACTGAGACACAACTGAATTACGGAAAATTAAATCAAGTATATGGGCTATTCCGCGTCAACCGGATCAGTCATCTCTCAGATATTTTTTTAATTCGGCATGTGGATTGTGTGGGAGAAGTTAGATTCTTGTGCCAAAGCGCGAATCTCATAATGCAAAATTCGATTTTTTATTAACAATAACAAATTAGACTCCCATTTTTTTCAAAAATTCATAACCTTGGCAAAGAATTAGATACAATATATTTTTTTTTCAAATTACGCGGAAAGCTCCATAGAATTTAAAAAAAATACGAAACGGTAAAAAAAAGTTGTTATCAATTGTTTATTTAACAATTAATTTTTCAAAGATTTTTAAAACAGTGACTGACACGATCAAAAATTTTTTTTAAATTCCGACATGTTCCTTGAACTGTACTACAACCTGTGAATTAATTCCAGAGAGGTGTTTTTTTTCGTTTTCGAGTTAAAAATCATTAAAGGTGTCGATGCGCATGAAATTGCGGCGCGCCGCGTCTCTACGTAATGGCGGGCGGCCGGTTGCCGTCCACCGCTACACCGCGGTGGCGTCGCAGGGTTATTTCAGTCATTTTCACGATGTAGGACACGATTGGAGAATCTGAAAAAAATACTGTACCTTCACAAGGCCTGCTCAAAGCGATAAGTGAAGTTTCAAGAATGTGTTTTCATTTTAAAATAAGTAGCAAGTTATGTAATTATTATCATTTATGTGCCCTTTCATGGTGTGTAACCGTTATTTTGAATCTCTGTAATAAAAAAACGGTGAAAAACACATTCCTGAAACTTCACTTATCGCTTTGAGCAGGCCTTGTGAAGCTACAGTATTTTTTTCAGATTCTGCAATCATGTCCTACATTGTGAAAATGACTCTAAAATAACGCTACGAGGCCAGCGCGGGGTAGCGGTGGACGGCAACCGGCCGCCCGCCAATACGTAGAGACTCGGCGCGCCGCAATTTCATGCGCATCGACACCTTTAATGATTTTTTACTCGAAAACGAAGAAAAACACCCCTCTGGAATTAATTCACAGGTTGTAGTACAGTTCAAGGAACATGTCAGAATTATAAAAAAATTTTTTGATCGTGTCAGTCACTGTTTTAAAAATCTTTGAAAAATTAATTGTCAAATAAACAATTGATAACAACTTTTTTTTACCGTTTCGTATTTTTTTTTAAATTCTATGGAGCTTTCCGCGTAATTTTAAAAAAAAATATATTGTATCTAATTTTTTGCCAAAGTTATGAATTTTTGAAAAAAATGGGAGTCTAATTTGGTATTGTTAATAAAAAATCGAATTTTGCATTATGAGATTCGCGCTTTGGCACAAAAATCTAAATCCTCCCACATAATCCACATGTCAAATTAAAAAATATCTCAGACATGAGTGATTCGGTTGACGCGGAATAGCCCATATTCAAATAACTTTGGGTTCATGCCAGAATTATATGTTTACAGAGAGTAAAAATTAAATAAAAATGTGAAATGAAGTAGAGTTAAGAAAAATAATTTGAATTAATTGGAAATGCGATAGAACGAATTCAAAACTTTTCAACCTCACTTGAATTAGCGTGAATTATCAAGAATTGAAATTTATGAATTGAAACGAATCAAGTTGAATCATATGAATCTACCTTACTTAAAAGAATTGATTTCAAATAAGAAAATTAAGTTAAACTACATTAATTTATTCAGATTAATTCAACTCAAACAATTACCGTGTTACTCAAATTTCGAATTATTTCCCCCTCGCATGAAACGAACAGTTCAGGTTGCCCGCGCACCATTGATTTTAATGCGAATAACTAAAATACGGTTAATTCTGGTCAGTTGGAAATTTCTGGAAACGCCGGAAGCAATATTTAAAAAATCATCTAATCACGGGGTCGATCTGAAATTGATGAAAACACGAAATTGAATTTTTTAGCGTTCTCACAGATCCTGGAAAAGGTTTGGATATTCTTCACCCCGAAGCGGATACACGGAAAAATGTTGCACGGCAATTGGTAGTTTTATAGACACTATTGCGTCAAAAAAATTCAAGAAAACCAATAATAGAGAGTGTTGAAATTAGCGAATTTGGCACGGAATGCCCCATACGTACATCTGAGAATAAATTAAATTGAGAAAAAATATAACGAAGAAAAAAGGAACGTACGCAGTGTCCTCGCGAGGCGTCTGAGGCTCTGTCTTCCGTTTTCCTGGACGGCGTGTTCCACCGCTGCTCGGACTGGGCCATCCCGCACCGGCTTGATGCGCTGCTCTCGTGCCCGCTTCAGCACGCCGTGCTCCTGCTCCGTTGCCGCCAGCCTAGAGATGAAGTTTCGCATACTCGAATCATACATTGTTGCAAAGTTTCACAAGCATCGGCTTCTTGCAGGAAAAAAATCGACGTAGCCGACAGTTATGTCGCATAAATGTTTAAAATATATTATTCAGGGCAATGCGCGCAAGCTGCATAGAGTTCTAGTGCAAATTAACACGATTATGCAATTCTGAAAATTATTTCATTGCGAACATCGTACCTTCGAAAAGACTGCCTCGACGATGGCTGCCCGTCCTCCGGGAATCGCTCTCGGTACATCCTCGCCGATCCTGTAAAGTTGTTCCCGGTCTCCGCCAGTATCCGATGCATCCTGGTCGTCCGCACGTCCCTGTCCATCTTAATCTCTAATTTTCTAGTACAATTATTCTAACAATACAGCTACAGTAAATCAACGTTGGTAAGATTATTGGTAAAATAAAAATATTTTTTAACAGCTAACTACGCTACAGTTAAACGTGTAAAATTAACAATTATCACAACACTTCACGGTAACTTAACGATTATAAACGTAATGAGAATATTTAAACGATTGAAACTACGGGTAATGCAACGAATAAACGTGGCGATAATCTCGATTTTTTGTAAGTTTTGGTTGAAACTCTGATATTGGCTGGTGACGCTTCGAGCGAATCTTAGCGTCTGTTTGCTGAAATTAGCTCGAAACAATGCCAGATCTTCGATTGTCATTTACTACGCCTGACGCGCCGAGCTGCGTCTGTTGGTTATTTCACGAACTGTCGGACAGCAGCGTGTAATAACAAATAAATACATTCGGGATCGTACGATATCCTAATTATTGTAACCAACGGACGCAGCTCGACGCGTCAGGCGTATTAAATGTCAATCGAAGATCTGGCATTGTTTCGCGCTAATTTCAGCAAACAGACGCTAAGATTCGCTCGAAGCATCACCAACCGAAATCATAGTTTTACCCAAAACTTTCACAAAATCAAGATTATTGCCACGTTCATTCGTAGCATTACACGTATTTTTAATCGTTTAAATACAGGATGTCCCTAAATTGGTGGACACGGACCAGCCAGCGTGATACCTGACTCAAATCCAACCGAGAATTTCTTTGCCGCAAGCTCGTCCGACGCATAGTTTTTTAATTATAAACGATAGCGTTAGGCTAATCAGAGTGCACCATTTCATCTGGATTTGCCGCCACGGAAATTGCTGTTTTCTTCGTCTGGGTGAATTATTATTTTTCGGTTACAAAGTAAATATCGGCACCCCCCCTCTCTCCCTGTTGTACCCCTTCTCGAGCGCTGACCTCGGTGTTGTTGCCGCGGCACACGCTGCCGGCCGCACACCCACGGACGCACACTCGTGTGTGTGAAACATAAGCGAATGCCCAGCTACACAATACTACGAAACACACATCTACGAGTGAAAATAAAAATAAATCTCCAAATAAATCAGCGGATTTAAGATTTAATGTTACAAAACACTTCCAATCATCGATGTATGCATAAAACTAGAGATTTTAGACGGTTGATATGCCGTTAGGGTTCATAATTAGTCATTCAATCAATCTGAATTATGCTTTCCGAACATTTTTTGTGTCTTTGCAACATAATTTTTCCACCAGTTTGAAATTCATCATTGACATCCGATTTTTCAATAATGCGAGGGAAAAATAACTCGCTGAATTGACGTGTCAATAGGTTTGTAAATCAGTTACGATTCACCTGAGTTGACACAAAATAACTGAATAAATGAGAATTCACTGAATCACTAAAAATGATAACCGAAATCATCAGAATTATTTGAGATATAACTGAATTAGGAAGAGTTGTAATAAGTCAAGTTACTTTGAATAACTTTAGATTCGTGCCAAAATTTTATGTTTAGAGAGAAAAATAATTAAATTCAAATAAAAAAGTAATTTTAAATCAGGAAGAAGAAAATTTCCAAATACCTGAATTCAAATGAAGCAATTTGAATTTAATAAATCTATCCGAATTTGAGGAAAAATAATAATTATTATTTGGAATAGAAAAATGAAGTCGAATTACATGAATAAATTCAATTAATTCAACTAAAAAAAATATGGTGTCATTCAAATTCCCAGTTATTTCCTCGTCGATTCATTGTGGGTCTGGAGTGGTAAGTAACGTTGAAATTGTTGAGATCAATGCTAGTGATGGCCACTTATCTGAGAATAATCGATGTATCGATTAATCGATTTAAACAAAATAATCGGACACGGTTCCATTGAATTGGTAAAAATTGATCAATTTGGTACATTTCTGCGTGCAGTCTTAATATCAGAAGAGATACACTCAGCAAAAGAATTAAAGGAACAGTAGGATTTCTAACTTTTTTGAGTGATTTTTGAAGAGCTGTAACTTGGTGAAAAATAGTCGAATCGTAAAAAACCAAGAAGCATTTCGAAGCTTGAAACGTCTAGTTTGAAATCCTCATCACTTATTTTTTTCTTAAACATCACGCTAAGTGTGACCCTCAGAAATAGCGCAAGGCGAAATTCCTCACAATTTCTGTCTTTTGCAAAAGCGTGCACGAGCTCAAAAAAATTTTTCACCGCTTTGTCAATATTGGATTCATCTAGCCTGATTCTTCAGCTTCAAAACGATCGGTTTTGAACCTCTGTACGACCATTTGTCGTTGAGATATTGGCGTATGAACAAAAAAGAAGCTCTTTTCGTTGATCATCAATATCTCATGAACTAATGATCCCACAGCAAGCTGAACCTGAGTTCCGTGGACGGTAAGAAACGCTCTCAAAGTACGTTCGATAACTTAGTGCAAGATATTTTTTTTTCTAATCTCATTGTTCATCTGAAAAGGTACAAACAAATCGGTTTCTTCTTTAGTTTGGAAAATCCACGTCAACTTTACAAATATTGCGAAAATGACTCATGTTTCCAGGTTTTTTTTTAGTTCAATACATGCCTAAAAACCCCTCGAAATTTAAAATTGATCGGCTGAACCGTAATTGTTGACCGAACCGTCAAAGTTTTATTAAAAATTAAAGGAACATTTTTGTTTTTCCTTAAATGGCAAATAATGATGATTAAAGTGGAAAAATGACTATTCCGTTATTTTTCTTCACAATTTCCCAACAAGTACGCTTTAAATCTTGGACAAAGAGAGAAATTTGAAATTTTATTTTTCTTTAGTTTTTCAAAATTCTGTCTGTCTGTCCGTCTATCCGTCTATCCGCCTGTCCGTCTTTCTGTAAGATCTGTGCGTGCGTAAGTGCGTGTGTGTTAGTGTGCGTTCAAAAACGCGTATGTCCACCACGGCCCTGGATTACGGCGTTCAATCTGTCCGTCATATTGATGCATCTTCTTATCACCGCTTGAGGAATAGTCCTCCAAATTCAGACAGATGGACAGGCATAAAGACATACAGACGTACAGACGTACAGACAGACAGACGAGAAGCGTAAATCCGACCATGCAACCTCCACGCGGCACGCTTTGGGTAATGCTAATGCTGGCGGTGAAAAATTGCGTGAAAACGATTTTCTTGACAATTTAAAAAAAGTTCGAGTATTTCAAACATCGTTCATGAATAATTGGAAGCAAAAGAACACAATTTTTGTTGAAATCTGAAAAAAAAAGATTTAGAATTTTGAAAAACTAAAGAAAAATAAAATTTCAAATTTCTCTCTTTGTCCAAGATTTAAAGCGTACTTGTTGGGAAATTGTGAAGAAAAATAACGGAATAGTCATTTTTCCACTTTAATCATCATTATTTGCCATTTAAGGAAAAACAAAAATGTTCCTTTAATTTTTAATAAAACTTTGACGGTTCGGTCAACAATTACGGTTCAGCCGATCAATTTTAAATTTCGAGGGGTTTTTAGGCATGTATTGAACTAAAAAAAAACCTGGAAACATGAGTCATTTTCGCAATATTTGTAAAGTTGACGTGGATTTTCCAAACTAAAGAAGAAACCGATTTGTTTGTACCTTTTCAGATGAACAATGAGATTAGAAAAAAAAATATCTTGCACTAAGTTATCGAACGTACTTTGAGAGCGTTTCTTACCGTCCACGGAACTCAGGTTCAGCTTGCTGTGGGATCATTAGTTCATGAGATATTGATGATCAACGAAAAGAGCTTCTTTTTTGTTCATACGCCAATATCTCAACGACAAATGGTCGTACAGAGGTTCAAAACCGATCGTTTTGAAGCTGAAGAATCAGGCTAGATGAATCCAATATTGACAAAGCGGTGAAAAATTTTTTTGAGCTCGTGCACGCTTTTGCAAAAGACAGAAATTGTGAGGAATTTCGCCTTGCGCTATTTCTGAGGGTCACACTTAGCGTGATGTTTAAGAAAAAAATAAGTGATGAGGATTTCAAACTAGACGTTTCAAGCTTCGAAATGCTTCTTGGTTTTTTACGATTCGACTATTTTTCACCAAGTTACAGCTCTTCAAAAATCACTCAAAAAAGTTAGAAATCCTACTGTTCCTTTAATTCTTTTGCTGAGTGTATCTCTTCTGATATTAAGACTGCACGCAGAAATGTACCAAATTGATCAATTTTTACCAATTCAATGGAACCGTGTCCGATTATTTTGTTTAAATCGATTAATCGATACATCGATTATTCTCAGATAAGTGGCCATCACTAGCATTGATCTCAACAATTTCAACGTTACTTACCACTCCAGACCCACAATGAATCGACGAGGAAATAACTGGGAATTTGAATGACACCATATTTTTTTTAGTTGAATTAATTGAATTTATTCATGTAATTCGACTTCATTTTTCTATTCCAAATAATAATTATTATTTTTCCTCAAATTCGGATAGATTTATTAAATTCAAATTGCTTCATTTGAATTCAGGTATTTGGAAATTTTCTTCTTCCTGATTTAAAATTACTTTTTTATTTGAATTTAATTATTTTTCTCTCTAAACATAAAATTTTGGCACGAATCTAAAGTTATTCAAAGTAACTTGACTTATTACAACTCTTCCTAATTCAGTTATATCTCAAATAATTCTGATGATTTCGGTTATCATTTTTAGTGATTCAGTGAATTCTCATTTATTCAGTTATTTTGTGTCAACTCAGGTGAATCGTAACTGATTTACAAACCTATTGACACGTCAATTCAGCGAGTTATTTTTCCCTCGCATTATTGAAAAATCGGATGTCAATGATGAATTTCAAACTGGTGGAAAAATTATGTTGCAAAGACACAAAAAATGTTCGGAAAGCATAATTCAGATTGATTGAATGACTAATTATGAACCCTAACGGCATATCAACCGTCTAAAATCTCTAGTTTTATGCATACATCGATGATTGGAAGTGTTTTGTAACATTAAATCTTAAATCCGCTGATTTATTTGGAGATTTATTTTTATTTTCACTCGTAGATGTGTGTTTCGTAGTATTGTGTAGCTGGGCATTCGCTTATGTTTCACACACACGAGTGTGCGTCCGTGGGTGTGCGGCCGGCAGCGTGTGCCGCGGCAACAACACCGAGGTCAGCGCTCGAGAAGGGGTACAACAGGGAGAGAGGGGGGGTGCCGATATTTACTTTGTAACCGAAAAATAATAATTCACCCAGACGAAGAAAACAGCAATTTCCGTGGCGGCAAATCCAGATGAAATGGTGCACTCTGATTAGCCTAACGCTATCGTTTATAATTAAAAAACTATGCGTCGGACGAGCTTGCGGCAAAGAAATTCTCGGTTGGATTTGAGTCAGGTATCACGCTGGCTGGTCCGTGTCCACCAATTTAGGGACATCCTGTATTTAAACGATTAAAAATACGTGTAATGCTACGAATGAACGTGGCAATAATCTTGATTTTGTGAAAGTTTTGGGTAAAACTATGATTTCGGTTGGTGATGCTTCGAGCGAATCTTAGCGTCTGTTTGCTGAAATTAGCGCGAAACAATGCCAGATCTTCGATTGACATTTAATACGCCTGACGCGTCGAGCTGCGTCCGTTGGTTACAATAATTAGGATATCGTACGATCCCGAATGTATTTATTTGTTATTACACGCTGCTGTCCGACAGTTCGTGAAATAACCAACAGACGCAGCTCGGCGCGTCAGGCGTAGTAAATGACAATCGAAGATCTGGCATTGTTTCGAGCTAATTTCAGCAAACAGACGCTAAGATTCGCTCGAAGCGTCACCAGCCAATATCAGAGTTTCAACCAAAACTTACAAAAAATCGAGATTATCGCCACGTTTATTCGTTGCATTACCCGTAGTTTCAATCGTTTAAATATTCTCATTACGTTTATAATCGTTAAGTTACCGTGAAGTGTTGTGATAATTGTTAATTTTACACGTTTAACTGTAGCGTAGTTAGCTGTTAAAAAATATTTTTATTTTACCAATAATCTTACCAACGTTGATTTACTGTAGCTGTATTGTTAGAATAATTGTACTAGAAAATTAGAGATTAAGATGGACAGGGACGTGCGGACGACCAGGATGCATCGGATACTGGCGGAGACCGGGAACAACTTTACAGGATCGGCGAGGATGTACCGAGAGCGATTCCCGGAGGACGGGCAGCCATCGTCGAGGCAGTCTTTTCGAAGGTACGATGTTCGCAATGAAATAATTTTCAGAATTGCATAATCGTGTTAATTTGCACTAGAACTCTATGCAGCTTGCGCGCATTGCCCTGAATAATATATTTTAAACATTTATGCGACATAACTGTCGGCTACGTCGATTTTTTTCCTGCAAGAAGCCGATGCTTGTGAAACTTTGCAACAATGTATGATTCGAGTATGCGAAACTTCATCTCTAGGCTGGCGGCAACGGAGCAGGAGCACGGCGTGCTGAAGCGGGCACGAGAGCAGCGCATCAAGCCGGTGCGGGATGGCCCAGTCCGAGCAGCGGTGGAACACGCCGTCCAGGAAAACGGAAGACAGAGCCTCAGACGCCTCGCGAGGACACTGCGTACGTTCCTTTTTTCTTCGTTATATTTTTTCTCAATTTAATTTATTCTCAGATGTACGTATGGGGCATTCCGTGCCAAATTCGCTAATTTCAACACTCTCTATTATTGGTTTTCTTGAATTTTTTTGACGCAATAGTGTCTATAAAACTACCAATTGCCGTGCAACATTTTTCCGTGTATCCGCTTCGGGGTGAAGAATATCCAAACCTTTTCCAGGATCTGTGAGAACGCTAAAAAATTCAATTTCGTGTTTTCATCAATTTCAGATCGACCCCGTGATTAGATGATTTTTTAAATATTGCTTCCGGCGTTTCCAGAAATTTCCAACTGACCAGAATTAACCGTATTTTAGTTATTCGCATTAAAATCAATGGTGCGCGGGCAACCTGAACTGTTCGTTTCATGCGAGGGGGAAATAATTCGAAATTTGAGTAACACGGTAATTGTTTGAGTTGAATTAATCTGAATAAATTAATGTAGTTTAACTTAATTTTCTTATTTGAAATCAATTCTTTTAAGTAAGGTAGATTCATATGATTCAACTTGATTCGTTTCAATTCATAAATTTCAATTCTTGATAATTCACGCTAATTCAAGTGAGGTTGAAAAGTTTTGAATTCGTTCTATCGCATTTCCAATTAATTCAAATTATTTTTCTTAACTCTACTTCATTTCACATTTTTATTTAATTTTTACTCTCTGTAAACATATAATTCTGGCATGAACCCAAAGTTATTTGAATATGGGCTATTCCGCGTCAACCGAATCACTCATGTCTGAGATATTTTTTAATTTGACATGTGGATTATGTGGGAGGATTTAGATTTTTGTGCCAAAGCGCGAATCTCATAATGCAAAATTCGATTTTTTATTAACAATACCAAATTAGACTCCCATTTTTTTCAAAAATTCATAACTTTGGCAAAAAATTAGATACAATATATTTTTTTTTAAAATTACGCGGAAAGCTCCATAGAATTTAAAAAAAAATACGAAACGGTAAAAAAAAGTTGTTATCAATTGTTTATTTGACAATTAATTTTTCAAAGATTTTTAAAACAGTGACTGACACGATCAAAAAATTTTTTTATAATTCTGACATGTTCCTTGAACTGTACTACAACCTGTGAATTAATTCCAGAGGGGTGTTTTTCTTCGTTTTCGAGTAAAAAATCATTAAAGGTGTCGATGCGCATGAAATTGCGGCGCGCCGAGTCTCTACGTATTGGCGGGCGGCCGGTTGCCGTCCACCGCTACCCCGCGCTGGCCTCGTAGCGTTATTTTAGAGTCATTTTCACAATGTAGGACATGATTGCAGAATCTGAAAAAAATACTGTAGCTTCACAAGGCCTGCTCAAAGCGATAAGTGAAGTTTCAGGAATGTGTTTTTCACCGTTTTTTTATTACAGAGATTCAAAATAACGGTTACACACCATGAAAGGGCACATAAATGATAATAATTACATAACTTGCTACTTATTTTAAAATGAAAACACATTCTTGAAACTTCACTTATCGCTTTGAGCAGGCCTTGTGAAGGTACAGTATTTTTTTCAGATTCTCCAATCGTGTCCTACATCGTGAAAATGACTGAAATAACCCTGCGACGCCACCGCGGTGTAGCGGTGGACGGCAACCGGCCGCCCGCCATTACGTAGAGACGCGGCGCGCCGCAATTTCATGCGCATCGACACCTTTAATGATTTTTAACTCGAAAACGAAAAAAAACACCTCTCTGGAATTAATTCACAGGTTGTAGTACAGTTCAAGGAACATGTCGGAATTTAAAAAAAATTTTTGATCGTGTCAGTCACTGTTTTAAAAATCTTTGAAAAATTAATTGTTAAATAAACAATTGATAACAACTTTTTTTTACCGTTTCGTATTTTTTTTAAATTCTATGGAGCTTTCCGCGTAATTTGAAAAAAAAATATATTGTATCTAATTCTTTGCCAAGGTTATGAATTTTTGAAAAAAATGGGAGTCTAATTTGTTATTGTTAATAAAAAATCGAATTTTGCATTATGAGATTCGCGCTTTGGCACAAGAATCTAACTTCTCCCACACAATCCACATGCCGAATTAAAAAAATATCTGAGAGATGACTGATCCGGTTGACGCGGAATAGCCCATATACTTGATTTAATTTTCCGTAATTCAGTTGTGTCTCAGTTAATTCTAAACATTTCAGTTATATTTAGTGATTCAGTTAATTCTCATTAATCAAGTTATTCTACATTCATCCAGGTGAATTGTAATTAAGCCGAAAATCCATTGACTCGTCAGTTCGGCGAGATATTTCCCCGTCGGTTTGATGCGAAATTTTATTACCAAGTCATACCTCGTTCTGTTGGGTGAGATTTATTAGAGACGAGACAATCCTGGACACAAATTCAACGTATATTTAGGGGTCAATGCGCTAATTGTCTCTTCGTGCTTTCTAAAAGGAGTAATTAATTCCCTACAGAGGTTCCTCGAGAATCTGTGAGAAAAATCGCACGCGAGCTGAACCGTCCGTTCAAGTACCAGCCGGTGCAAAAGCTGTGCCCAGGTGATGCCGAACGAAGACTGACGTACTGTCGCTGGGGACTGGAGCGTCTGCAGGAGGATCCCGATTTCTTCAGGAACGTGTGCTTCACGGACGAAGCGCTGTTCACGAACCTCGAACTCGTCAACAAGCAGAACTGTCGTTGGTGGGCTCCGGAAAACCCACACTGGATCGTCGAACAGGACAACCAGCACCGTTGGAAGCTCCACGTCTGGGTTGGAGTATTACAGGACAGGATCCTCGGGCCCATTTTCCTCGACGGAAATCTCACGTCAGCCAAGTACACGACCGTACTCACCGAGGAACTCCCCCGCCTGATGGACGGAAACCCCATCCGTATGGACCAGGTTTGGTGGCAGCAGGACGGGGCCCCTGCCCACAACAGTAACGCGAACAAGGCAATCCTGGACGCCATGTTCCCGGAGCGCTGGATCGGTACGAGAGGTCCGGTTAGGTGGCCAGCGCGCTCACCAGATCTCACCGTCTGTGATTTCTTGTTCTGGAGTAGAGTCAAGGAAATCGTCTACGAACGGGCCCCCACAACAAAACACGACATGCGCCACCGCATCGCCGAAGCGTGTGCCGCTATTCCTGTTAGGGAGATGCAACGGGTGCGAGGGTCGATCCGGAAACGGCTCGCACTCACTGTCCAGCAGAACGGAGGGCACATCGAGCATCTCCTCAGGTAACGGAACCAGGAATGAAATGTGAGATATGATTCTTTTTACAAATCTTCAATGATTGACAACGCGAAACTGTCATGAATTATTATTATTGTTATTTAGAGGGTTGAAAAAAAAATCCTCAGATGTGTGAAAATAATATAACAGAAGTGGTGGGACGTCAAAACTCTCTTTGTTTGCTACCGCACACAAAACTGTATATGATGTTTGAATAACATAGGAATCGTTATCATCAAAAAGGCACCTCGTATTTTTCTTATTGTGCTGTTTAATGTTGAAAATAGGTTAGACGATAGTCCCGTGGGATCTCGAGGATAAGCAAGGTACGGCTGTCGGCGGACACGAAGAGCTGGCAAAATCAGACGTGAAACGCAAGACAAGTTTCTTTTTATTAAACGCTCGTATTAAACACTACAAAACTGTAATGATTGATTCTTATTGCGAAGAAATTTGAGCTTCAGCGTTTCTGTAATGCGAGAATAATGTCACGAAAATCGTAAAAAGTCGAGTGCACATTCGCTTGTTTTTGATGCACGTTAAACTGCATCTGTAGTTTCAAAAATGTCAAATCTAATTTTATCAAAATATGTGCCTCGTATTTTTCTAATCCTCATATTTGATTCTCAAAAACAGATGCGACGACAGTTACGTGTGGTGTGGACGACAGCTAGGAATGGCTTTTGGCGGACGATAACACAGAACGAGACGAGAAATGAAATGCAAGACAAGTTTCTTTCCATTGAACGCTCGTATTAAACACTACAAAACTCTAATGATTGATTCTTATTGCGAAGAAATTTGAGCTTCAGCGTTTCTGTAACGCGAGAATAGTGTCACGAAAATCGTAAAAAGTCGAGTGTACATTCGCTTGTTTTTGATGCACGTTAAACTGCATCTGTAGTTTCAAAAATGTCAAATCTAATTTTATCAAAATATGTGCCTCGTATTTTTCTAATCCTCATATTTGATTCTCAAAAACAGATGCGACGACAGTTCCGTGTGGTGTGGACGACAGCTAGGAATGGCTTTTGGCGGACGATAACACAGAACGAGACGAGAAATGAAATGCAAGACAAGTTTCTTTCCATTAAAAGCTCGTATTAAACACTACAAAACTCCAATGATTGATTCTTATTGCGAAGAAATTTGAGCTTCAGCGTTTCTGTAACGCGAGAATAGTGTCACGAAAATCGTAAAAAGTCGAGTGTACATTCGCTTGTTTTTGATGCACGTTAAACTGCATCTGTAGTTTCAAAAATGTCAAATCAAATTTTATCAAAATATGTGCCTCGTATTTTTCTAATCCTCATATTTGATTCTCAAAAACAGATGCGACGACAATTCCGTGTGGTGTGGACGACAGCTAAGAATGGCTTTTGGCGGACGATAACACAGAACGAGACCAGAAATGAAATACAAGACAAGTTTCTTTTTACTACAGGCTCGTATTGAATATTACTGAACTCTAATGAATCTTATTGCAAATAAACCTGAGTTTCAGCGTTTCTGTAACGCGAGAATGGTGTCACGAAAATGGTGAAAAGTCTAGTTCACATCCGTTTGTTAGATTTAATTTTATCAAAATATTTGCCTCGTATTGTTCTAATCGTGATATTTGATTCTCAAAAACAGGTACGACGACAGTTCCGTGGGGTGTGGACGACAGCAAGGAACGGTTTTTGGTGGTGGTTTTAGTGGGTATTCTGTAAGGCGAGTCCCACACTCCTGGGAGTGACGGTACCCTACCTAGGGCGGTCCATAAAGGATTTCCCCACCGATTTGGCCATACGCAAAGAAAAAAAAGAAAAAAAAAATAAATAAATAAATAAGTAAATGAATGAATAAATAAATGAATGAATCAATGAATGAATCAATGAATGAATCAATGAATAAATAAATGAATGAATCAATGAATGAATCAATGAATCAATGAATAATTAAATCAATGAATGAATGAATGAATAAATAAATAAATAAATAAATAAATTAAATAATTAAAAATAATTATATGTACACGCACGAATACAGTATCTCAGATCACGTCGATTCAGAAATTCAAACTTGTATGTCGAGGTGGTGCACTCGTGATCTGTGAAAAAATACACCATTTACAATAATGCTGCGTCCGTTTCATAATGCATTAAATTTTCAGTAAATAATGCATCAATTCAATGTCTCCAACAAAATGTTGTGTAGCTACATTATGAAACTGCGACTACAGTCGCAATTAAAACAAAGAAACGAATAAATGCGTTAATCAAACGAATTCATGGAACACTTTTCAAATTGTCCTGAAAGTAACAGCACCGAGTAGCGGAAAACGATCTGTTGGTAATACTTTTACACTAAATGGTCACTAATTTTGATAAGATAATTATCATTTTTAAATTGTCATCAAGTACGGTTAAGCATAGGGTACGACGTGTGGGTTGACAATGTGCAAATGGCCGCCGTCACAGAGATTATGTACAAGAGTCGGAAAGAAACGAACCGAGCACTCTTCAAAATTATCTTAGACAACGATAGTTTGACAGAGATGAGTCCAACCGGGAAAGGCAAACACGAAGCAATGCCGGAGAATATTTATTACGCAGTGAAAAGTAATTACGCATTATTCAATGTATGAAATGTAGCGGGCAACATTGCAAATATTATGCCCGCGTCCCTGTAAATTTCAGCATTCGTTGAAAAAATTTTCAGCGAGGAGGACGGATTAACATAAGAGGAGTATCGAAGGTGCATAATTCTGTTGTGCAATACTATGCGCGATCCGAAAAAATAACGGATTCCCGAATTTACGCATTGTACATATTTTGAATGAAACAAAATATTTCATTGCACATGTAAAAACCAATCAAACATTTGTATTACCATATCTGTAAGGAATTGTATAGAATTAAGTATCAAATCTCTGCATCGGTTTACAAACTCAATATTAGTTTGCTAATTATTGTCATTGACGAACTGTCATTGAATTGAAATGGAAAGTGAAGCGTAGCGATCGCATTTACGAAAAAATACTGTCTTTGTCGCCCACGAAATGGAAAAATCACAGGTAAAAGGTAGATGAATCATAACCTGACGATTATTCCTTCATGCTTCTACTTCTGTCATAACATCGGCCATACTTTCGCCGTACTTTAACGATACCTCAGCCTGTCGTGCTTCGTACATACTTATGTCATCTGGATAAGAATAGTACGATTTTCGTATTGAAGTAAAGAGCAATGGAAGGGTTTCGTTCTAAACAAATGCGAGTCATTTCGTTCTTACGCATTACGTATCAATTTGTCGGACAATTAACGAAATTCCAGAATGCAACGGCATATTTTCATCGAAAATAATTTCGAACCGTGGTTTACTGTCCCCGGTTTGATCATTGCGTGAAAATAACGCTGGGTCGTGGCAATATTGCGCTCATTGTTACTACTAGAATCACTGAAAAGTCGGCCACCCATGTGCTTTGTTGCCGCGGAAATATTCGACGTACGAAAGTAAATACACGGTGTCAGAATTAACCAATTTTCGCGCATCGTTCTCCAGAATATTAATAAACTGACCTAGAATTTTGCGACGAACAAGCAATACACTGTCAAAATTCGGGTGGATTCTGTTCGTTTCTTGAAATCATTTTTGTGTAAAATAAGAGTGATGAGCCTTTGTCAATAATGCTGCACTTTGACGGAATCGGGATGATTCGATGATCATTTTCGAAAGAATTCAAATTTTTGCGCTACATCATCTCGACGTCGCCGCGTCGGCAAACGGTAATAGCGGGATCTTGATCGGCCGGATCGGCCACGCGCGAGCGTTCGCTAACCTCCGTGCTACAACGGTTGTCACTGGCAACCGATGATAACAAAATGCTTGTTAACCTCCCGTTATGCTGCTTTCGTGTAATTATCATTGATAATTTTAAATGCGGACGTTTTTGTCACGCTTCTCTCAATGCAGATATTTTCAAACTACTAATCTTGCTGCTCGCCTAGCTGCAAACAGAGAAAGTCAGTCCAACGAAACTCATCGCGCAGAATCGTCAATGACATATCGTATACCGCTACCTGGACTCGGGTGAAGTTGGCGCTGGTCGATTTTGCCAGATATTTCAATTCCACCTGTTCCGCCAGTTAGTACCGAATTTTCGACAAAGAGTTCGAATTTTGAGATTCATTTCTGGGTGATTGGTTTGACGAATCCGGGAAAATTTTTGATATCCGCGCTCAGGATTTTGCGTATTTTCAGAAAAAAAATTAAACCCTATTTTTGGTCTCGAAATCGAAAATTTTTTTTTCGCGCGCAAAAACGGTTGTTTCTAAAAAAATTTCGACTTCACTATCGGAGAGATCGTCGCAAATCCTTTAAAAATCATGCAAAAAATTTCTCAAATTATCACACGGCTAGATTTTGGAGGGGGGTGGCCACCTTATCGTGGTCACCCTGTATAGTCTCACAGGAATAACTTCTGCACGAAAATTAACCAGGTCTCCGTCTTGATACACTATCCGGAGCTGAACGTGATCTATGATCCTGACGATGAACGGCAGATAAATGACGTGCGACGGTACTTCAACGATCTTATATTCTGGTGGGGCAGTCGGTAAGAACTCGTGAATAGTGTGTACTTTATGTCCATTGACGCGGGCGCCTGTTGTAATGCTGCACTCAACTTGCACCGTATTGACCTTGGGTATGGTTACAGGCACGTCTGATTCGTGAGTTTTATCAACCACCAATACGCGTGGTGTGAATCCTAAAATTGGAGAAATAGAATCATTCGGTTGAAAGTTAATCGTGTGGCTGCATGTGATTTCGTTGCGTAATTTTTTATTGTTGGGTTTGATGGTGAGCCTTATATCTGTAATTCTTAGCACGTTTTGAGGATACGTCTCTTTGTCTTGATCTCGTAGCGAATGGTAGGTATGGTGATGACTTTATTAGCCACGTGAATTTCATTGTGACCAATATCAACGTTGGGAATCGGATTGAAGGTTAACAATTCTACCAAGCCAAGAGCATAACTTTCATTGCGAGAAAGTTCGATCGGTGGGATATATCGTGCCTCGAGAATAGGAGAGGTTTCCGAAATCGTTAACGTTAACGAATCATCGATGACTGTGAGTGATACACTGACTTTGATGAATCATGCACCATGTTTATATAGCTCACCACTTAGAAATTTTAGACACAAGTGTCCGCATTCAAATGTATCCTAATCCTGGTACCTATCATGATTGTATTTACCACTATCAACGCCGAGGTATTTTATGAGGTCTGGGGGTGGTTGCAGGTTGCCGAAACTGTCAAAGTAATCGATATTATTGTCGCGTTTCTTGTATGCAACCCAGTGTGTTCCCGGACCGTCTTTGTAGTCAAGGTTGATTATAGCTGACTCGTTTTTCCGTGGACCGTTTTCGGGCATTTCGTTTCGCATGAAAACACCTCGGAAATGCGGAACCTTGAAGATTTTTGCATATTTTAACAAGTCCCAATCAGTCAACGCTCGACGTGGTAGCATCACATCTAGTTTTTTGAAAGATGGAAACCAAGACCTGTTTTGTACGGTTTCATATGAAGCCCGTTGCCCAACGCGATAGCTTCCATAGTTTTGTTGTGTCGTTTGCTTTCCTCCGATTGTCGTTTAACCGCGCTCGCATCGTTCACAGCTTTTGCTATACCTGCCGCACCACCGGCTAACGCGCCTGTAGCACTAAGTCCGGCAAAAATAGGAATCAAAAACGGTAGAAAACCACCGACTTTTGAAGGTACCGGTAGGACGCGAGGTGTTCGCATTTGACATTTACCACCCGCTTTTTAACGGCGTTCTCAGCTCCCTTCAGCGCAAATTCGATGGCTACTTTTTCATCGTTGCTTGGAACCATAGAACGTTTGGCAGCATTCATAATTTTTCTTTAGGTCACATTTTTTGACTTTCGAATTCCCATTCCGAGTTTTGATTTTACTTTCATTGTATTAGCTATTGCCCAAGCGGCTGCCTTCTCACCTAAATTTTCGTCCTTTGCGAGAATCCGTTTCCAAGCTTTCTCAGCCAACACCCTATCAGCCTCGTTTCTAACTTCAAGGTTCTCACGATTTTCCGAATACGCTATATCGTGTTCCTTACACGCTGCATCGAGAGGATTGATACCGGAATCGCCTCTCGCGAGTCTTTTCGTCAACTTCGTACCAGGACCGCAGTATTGGTAACCGGGAACATGCAACTCGATCGGAAGTTTGTTGATGATTTTATTCACCAGACCCTTGCCACGATGTTGCCGCCTGCTGCTGCTGCTTCGTTGACCTCTGTACGCGATCATGTTCGTGCGTTGACTGAAGAAAAGTGCTTTAAGAGGGGGTATTTATAGCAAATCCGATCAGTCATGTCCGAGATCCGGTTTGAGAAACAACCTACCAAGCTTCCTGTGATGAATTTTGACAAACTTTCGGAGCAAAATGTCAAAAGGCACAAACGGCACGGTGAATTACTCCCGAATAGTGTACGTGCAATATTCTGTGGACCGTCGAATTGTGGGAAAACTAATGCGTTGCTCACACTTATAACCCATCCCAACGGACTCAGATTTGAAAATATCTACATCTACTCGAAATCTCTCAACCAACCTAAATACCAATTGTTGAAGCAATTGTTGGACCATGTTGAGAATACGGAGTATTTTGCGTTTACCGAGCGTGAGCAAGTGATTACACCGGAAGAAGCACGGCCCAACTCAATAATCATATTTGACGATGTAGCGTGCGAGAAGCAGGACAATATTAGAGCCTACTTTTGCATGGGTAGACATCACAACGTTGACTGTTTCTATCTCTGTCAGACGTACGCGCGTATTCCCAAACATCTCGTGCACGACAACGTAAACTTAATCGTGTTATTCAAACAAGACGATATGAACCTGAGACATGTGTACAACGATCATGTAAACACCGATATGTCTTACACAGAGTTTAAAGACTTGTGTGCGGCATGCTGGAACGGTGACAAATATGGGTTCGTAGTGATCGACAAAGAGAGTGAGCTCAACGAAGGACGATACAGGAGGGGATTCGATTCTTTTGTTAGCCTGGAAAAGGAATAAAATCTAACGTTTTCGAGTGAGAGACGCAGTAGCGTTGCAGACTCAGTTGCGTCAACATGCAGAGCTCTGAAATTTCCAAGCAAAAAGATGTCCTACATCAGATCGCTCAAGCAAGTGCTGCGATCCGTCGAAAACACAGATTTCTCAAGTCGGGCAAGGAATCTACGACTCAGAAATTGAGTGACGTTTTCAAACCAGTAGTGACTCTGTCGCAAGAACTGGTGAATGTTACAAAAGATACCAAACCTGTCAAACAAGAGGTGGAAGAAATTAAAGAAGAAGTAAAGCAGATGAAAAATGAAACGAAAAATGAAACTGTCTCGGAAATGGACGATTCCTTTGCTTCGGCGGGGGATGAAACAATCGTAGAAACACCGGTCGAGAAAATCGAGGAAGAGTATTTTGTACTGATGAGAGATGCGAAGACAAAAGGCGAATTGGACAACGTGTACGATGTACGCAACCTCTCAAACGGACTAATGATTGGTGATTCGTTGATATCTTTTGAGAGTGACTACTGACTACGTTCGTATTGGCGATACGCGTTACCCGAAAACGAAGGGTTTGCTGAAACTTTTGTTCAAAAAGAAGCCTGACGGTTCTTCTGTGAGCGCCGGAGATCGGGAAAATTTTAAAAACATAATCCTCGCAACGAACGCGCATAAAAAGTATTACTCATCCAATGGGGCTGTTCGAAACGATAACAGTTACAAATTTAAAAATGTCACTGCCGAATTAATGGATTATTCCCAATCACCTCGCCGAAAGGGTAAAGGTCTACTTCCGCAAGCTATGATCACTCGACAAGGTGTTGAAACGGAATACGTATTCTGGGATGATCCAAACGAGTTAGTGGAGCGTCTTCGTTCACTCCTGGCATCTCAGGCAGCGGAAAATCCGAGTCACAACGACGAAATAATCTCAGACATCCAAGATCCACGCGAAGCAGGAATCATTTTTTAAGCAAATCCCGTCGTTTTTGCATTCATTACCGAGATAAGCGTCGACGTGTTTGGACGGCATCGGGATAAAAACACGGCTGCGAGCGGTTACGGTCCTCCGGGTGTCGGGTTTCAAATAACAGCGGACGGGCATTACGACATACGGAACAAGAGACTGTGCAATGTCGCAGATCCTGCAGAGCCGAACAATGCTGTACTTTCAAAAATCTTGGGTCAAAAATTCAACGTGCTGCAAAAACAAATTGACAACCTCGATCAAATGATCAAATTTTGCAGATAACTACGGAGATAGCTTTGGATACCTTTGACACGACTTTAAAACAGACAGAGACCTGTCCATCCGAACCGCTGAAATCATTTTTCAATTGGGCACCAGACTCAGAGCGTTGAAATATGAACGAGAAAAAGCAGGTACTGGTAGCGGAACTGCCTAAGTCTGCACCCCAGATTTACCCGCGTCAACTTTTAGACGTTCGCGGCATCGACGAGACCTGGCAGGCGGATCTTCTTGATATGATGTCATACGCAGAACTTACAAAGGCTACTAGTACATGCTCACAGTTATTGATATTTTTTCAAAGTACGCGTCGGCTATACCCATGAAGAGCAAGTTGGAGATGATGTTACGTAGGCAATGGAATCTGTGCTTGTACGAGGACGGATACCGATAAAATTACACGTCGATAGAGGAACGGAATTTTACAATTCAAAATTTGAATCTCTTATGTCACGCTATGGAATCAAACTTTACTCCACATACAGTAATTTGAAGGCATCGATCTGCGAACGCTTCAAGCGCACGCTCAATAGTCAAATGTGGAAACGGTTCAGTATTCAAGGAAGCTACAAGTGACTCGATATCTTATCTGATTCGTTTCGGCTTACAACAACGCCAAACACCGAACCATAAGAATGAAACCAACGGATGTCACCGTTGAGAACGAAAGGTTGATATCACGTCAGGCGTAAGGAGGGCTTCGAGAGCAACCTACCAAACTGGCAAAGTTAAAAACTGGTGACAAAGTTCGAATCAGCAAATTCAAAAACGTCTTCGAGAAAGGTAACACTCCAAATTGGAGATATTCACAATGTGCCAAGTGAAAATAACTCATCCTGTGACGTACAAGCTCAAAAACTATGAAGATAAACCCATCGCTGGTGGTTTCTACGAACAGGAGCTCCTCAAGGCTAAACATCCGGACATCTATCTCGTGGAGAAGATGCTTAAAAAGCGTGGAAAAAAATTATACGTCAAGTGTTGAGGTTATGACAATACATGCAACAATTGGATAAATGAATCTGATATGTAACATCAAATGAACGAGATTATTTTTTAAACATGTGCCTTCATTTTCGCACCTCAAAGATACAATTCACACCAATGCGCAGTCTAACTGCAGGTCTTGTAGCCCTACGGCAGCGTATCGGTCGCGTTTGTAAATACGTTCTGCTTCTCGTCGTTCCAGCTCAGTACTACCTTCTTCTGTTTTATGGTATAGACCTGACTCCGTATCACACTCTGATAAACGACTAAATTTTTGTGTTTTAAATCACCCTCCCAATAATCATTGAAAGTTATATTTTTTATTAGCGATCCTTTCACACCATTAGCTCGTTTTTTGTCCTCATCCTTTCCCATCACTCCGTACGAACACAATTTCGCCCTCAAGCCAATAAATTCTGTCATTATTCTTCCGTCACACTCGTCTCTCATCAAGCCGCGGATTTTTTTGTTAACTTGAGGCATTCCGTAAACATCATCAGGTGGATAATCGGAAGTATCAAATTTGTCCAGTCCTATTTCATGCATTCGTGAACATCGGGGATGGTGAAGTGGTATAATAAACTATCCGTGTAGGTATACATCAATTTAGCCTGATGTCCAAATTTCGTTTCAACATAATTATAATGGGAATCGTAAATAAAGGATTCTGAAAGATCTAAAATGGAGAAGCCTGCATACAATGGTTTGTTGAGTTTGACTCTAGTTTTACGCATTTCAACTATTATCATATTTTCATTAAAGATTGTACAGCTGTGGAAATTTGGTATGGCTATAGTACCTCTAGCACCATACCCTCCACTCAATTTCCTAATCAATCTCACATCTTTGTATTTCCGAACGTTCTCCATTGTCTCGCCAAAAACAGCGTTATTCATTAATTGATAAAAAATTTTCTCAAATTCATTGTTTGATTTTTTTCTCAAACCTGTACTTGAATCCATGTATTTTTTCAGCCATGCTGTCTGTCTGAACTTGAGAATTCTATGAATTTCAACTCATTTCAAACCTAACTCTAAACATTATTTCAAAACGTGATAATGGATAACGTAGTTTCGCTTGGAAAGTAGCGTAGTCGTCAATTTCGGTTGCTTGCTACTTGAGGTCGGAGGTATGTAGTGCTGCGGGCTGAGTGGCGGCTCCTTCGTGCATTTCGTACAGTTCCTCGGGATATTTCATGTCTACCTCCAAAATGTAGCCAAACTTGGCTTCGTTCAGGATGGTGAAAACATCAAATTGCTCGAAATTCGAGATCCATTCAAAGGAATCGTACGGTAGAGCAAAGCTCATGGCAGCACCGTACAAGTTGTTGAGGTCGAAGTACATAAGATACGACTTCTCTAGCTCAAGATTTGAAGCATCTCCCATGTACCTGTTATTCGCTTTTGCATACCGATTAGAGCATTGGGACACACCACCTCAAATTCCTTTTTCTATGAACATAGTCATATCTACGTCGGTGAGAAGCTCTAGCCCGATGTCTATACACCTTAGCATTGCCTGAAACGACAGCCCGGACGCGGTGTAATAATGTAACGGGTCCAGGTTGTACATTGCCCGAAAACTCTGCCGCAAGTTTTCAAAAACGTCTGCCAATAGAAAAACGTCAGTTTGCAAATATAAGTCTGAGTACTCTCCTAACGTTTTATTCCTGAAAGCGTGCTAAACTTTGCATGCGTGCCCGTAATCTTCATTCGAAATATCTTGGTTGTTTAATTTTGAATAAAATTTCTTCTTGGGCGGTAACTGAACGTCCTCAAGCTCCTCCCAATTGTCCATGGACCCATACTGGAAAACACTTTTCCTGGTTAATAACTCAAGTTTGTCGGAGCTAGTGCAAAATTTACGTGTGATTGTCTTTTGGTTATCATTCAAATACGTTGCCAATTTTTCGAGGCTGCTGGGCATAAAACGATACGAATCTATAAATATCAACTGTAGGTCCGTTTCGTTAACAAATTTTGTAAACAAATATACTTTTCTTTATCAACGGGTAGAAGCTGAATAGTACCCTTCACAGTTGTGGCCAATGCTTAAATCAGAAAATGCGAATCGTAACCTGACAGATTATGGAGTATCACCGGGATAATATATGAGTTCTGATAATTTACATTGCAGCTTCAGTGAGCATCACTACGGTACTTTCCAGTGGAATGACTGTGATCACGATGTTTGATGTCTTCGAGCGTAAACGGTGTTTCGCAAATGTGACATACCGCTGATGAACTAAATTCGTTAAGCTGATTGCAATTGAGCGGTTCTATGGGTACAACACTTGTCAAATATGTTTGTACTGAATGTGCCAAATTCCTCGAACTCATTCACAAACCATTGAATGCAAGTCCCTCCACGGTTAATTTTGAACGTTGAAATGGAATCGTCGAAGGCGCAATGGAGGTAATATGCTACGCTGTACGAAACGTGGTTCTGGTAAATTGTTCTATTTTCTGACGCTTGAATATGAGTAGGTTGCAGCAAACATTCAAGATCCGTGTAAATGTAGAATGAAATGATTCGTTTGTGCTTGAAATTTTTGAATTTCAGTATTATTTCCTCCACTGTGGGTAATTCAACTTTGGTCTTGTTCAAACTCATGCAATAAACTTTGTGCTTTGTTGAACATCATTCAGATTGAAAGTGAGTTAAACATCTATCACATAATCAAGTACGACCACTATGGTTAGAAATTGGAGAACTTGTTAATCGAGACAGATTTCGAATACAAGTAAAATCAAAGATTCTATTGTTTTCATAATTTTACATATCAACATCATCGACATCGTCGATGATTTCAGTTTCTATAGGTAAAGGATAAATTATAGATTTATCAGACCCATTCTGACTCAGGTAAATCGGTACTATTGTAATTTTTGTCCGATCACCTTGGTCTATACCATTAACGTTAATGGAAAGTTCATCAAGCTTCTCAAATTTTAAAATGGTGTTTTCGTCTAGAGACATAGGAAACTTTATACCATCATACCGTAGCACTGAGCTGAAATGCGGGTACGGGCTGGTCGCATTGGGGTTGTTGTTGTTGGCTGGGAACAGAGCTGCCGTGACCGACCAAAGAAAGGAGTAAGAGTCGTTGTTTCTGATGTTTACCGCAGCCTCTTTATCACTGACATGCTTAGGTAACGGGGTGTGGGTATACAGATCACCTCGTAGTGGTGTACACTTGTTAACCTTTAGACGGCCGGCAACTCCACTATAGTGGTGTTGCCATGATTCGAACATAACAGTAAGTATCCCACCAAAGTAGGCATGTATCAACGAAAAAAAATCCCAGCTGCCAGCAAGTTAATGTTAACGGCAAGATTCATAATTTCAAGTAACGGCCAGCCTGAATCCTTTTCCCAGAAATTTTCCATTTTTTCTAATAAACGCTCTGTCGCGTTTTCGATGGGCCATTCGTTATTATCCGTTGTCTGGAGAAAAATTTCATTTCTCGTATGAAAAAACCTGATCTCTTCCACCGTGTGATCATCTTTTTTAACTTAAATTTACAAGCCAGGATAACGTTGGCTTTCATGCTATTGTCTTTCTTTAAAGCGTTGTTTAGTCTTGTCACAGCTAGTACCTTTGC
Source organism: Neodiprion lecontei (assembly GCF_021901455.1). Taxonomy (NCBI): domain Eukaryota; kingdom Metazoa; phylum Arthropoda; class Insecta; order Hymenoptera; family Diprionidae; genus Neodiprion; species Neodiprion lecontei. The sequence continues at coordinate 12,436,615 of NC_060266.1, read as the reverse complement.
GTCTTCTGGAAATCTCTCCCCATCTTTATGCTTCAAATTGACGATTGATCCAGTTTGAATTCTTCCCTCAAAGGCTGATTCCAAATCTTCGCAGTGAACTCGATCGCTTCTTCTTTCTTTCCGCGTACCTCCAACCGTTTTCTGAAGTCGTTTGAATTTTTCCGCAAGCGCTTTCAAGAGTCCGACCGTTGTGATAATTCTCGTCTTTTCTCTAATCGATGAAGCCTTTCGCAAAATTTTGTTTAGAAGCTGAATATTTTGACTTCCGACTTTTATCCATTTTTCAATTTCTACTGTTAATGATGATTTGCCCACGATTTTGTACGCCGATTTCATAATATCGATCAATCTCAAACACTCCTCGGATGCTATCTTCAGCTTTTTCCTCACGTGTACTTGACAAGTTGATACTGAATGATCATTTGCAGTGATGAGCGTCCTTTTTATAGAACAGCTGTACGTATATTTGTGTCTGCGCGCGAAACTGTCTGTGTACGTAAAGCGGTACGTACTAGAACAGTTACATGATATATAATAAATAGAAACTTGTCAAATGAAATCTTAACTACGTCTCAACCTTGCATCTCATCCTTGACTAATCCGTGCACCAACGTAATCATGTTTTGCATTTCAAGAGCGTAAGTAACCCAACTCCGTAGGACCTGCGGCTTCAAATGTACGCTAACTCAGATGTTTGTCAACCTTGCACTCTATCCTTGACTGATTCCGCTGAAACCTCATCGTCGAGTTCACCTTACAGTTACGAGGTTTAAACGCAGTTGAAAAACCTCCGTCTTTGCTCATTGGTGTTTAGAATAGCAGTTTCTCAAATTGTCAAACTCGATTCGAATTACTGTTGAAAAAATTTATTGGGTTAAAGGTGGACAGGATGGCTTAGTGTTGTGTGACGAAGACATATAATTTTTGATATTTTCTATTTAATATTGAATGTTGTACTATTAAATGGTATAAAATATGTGTATAGTCGAAGCTTCTTCATAGGCGAAGTTGCCTCGTAGTTTTGAATTGAACCCTTTTTATTTGGGTGAAGGATAGAGGTTGAGGTTTTCTTGAATAAAAAAAATACTCTCGCGTTTGAGCCATCGAATTATGAATGTTTATTGGCTCTTGTGGGAAAAGCCTTGCGGCATAAAAACCCACGAAGTATGAACGTGTATTTTGTAAACGTATAAAAGTATGTGTCGATTGTGTATATGAATGTGTACTATATGCCGATTACAGCCCGTTTGGCTCGCGCCACCGCGATCTCGAGTGCGTTTCGTATTGCGATTTTTGTTTTATTCGATTCGATCGAATTTCGTATGATTTGCGTGTATGGGCACTCGGTCCCGTGTAGAATGAGAGACACTCGGGCCGTACTCATCTACCTTACTCCGTAGAGCGAACGTGTATGAATGATTGGTGTTGGTAGTACACCAAGAGCGCTCGGGCTCGTTGTATGATGGAAGGGTGCAAGACCCTTGGTATGCGTGTATGGGCACTCGGTCCCGTGTAGAATGAGAGACACTCGGGCCGTACTCATCTACCTTACTCCGAGGAGCGAACGATACGAGAGGATATTTGGGCCTCTCGTCTTTTGGTTGTGTTACGAGAGAACGCACGGCGTCACTCACGATCGTCACTAGACGGACGACTTAACTCGACTGTTTTAAAAAAATGCGTGATGCGCGCTCGCCTCCTCATCTACGCGAGATTTGGCATCCCTGCGGAGACGAATCGTTCGAGCGCGGCTCGCACTCGAGATCGCAATGACACGGGCACAAAACGACGCTCAGGCACTGAACACCCTCCCCCCGTTGGGAGTGCTAACGAACAAAATTATGCAAATAGTAGTACATGTCATTAACCTTATTATAACTGATCCTTTTACAGCGATTACCTTAAGTCTAAAGTTGATATTTTATGCATAGAGTAAATAATTAATTGGAATATGACCTTGAAGAAATATCCTTGGCTTACATCTACATAGTATATTGACTGAATATTGCGTAAGTATGAATCGAAAACTCGAATTTTGAAAAATTAGAAAGAATCAATTGTAAATTTCAACTGAGAAGAGTTCGAAAATTATCGTTTTCGTTGAATTCTCCCGATAATCTCAAGCGCTTATGGGCAAAGCGCAAATCGATCTCGTGTTGCGTTTGTAGAGTCCTCGAGTCGTTTTTACGGTGACCACCCTGACTACGCCATCGTCTCCAGGATGTAGTTCCACCACTCGACCCAGTCGCCACTGCATACATGGTTGGTTCTTGTCAATCAATAGGACTACCGTGTCCAGCGCGATATTTTTGGTCGGATTTATCCATTTCTGTCTCTTTTGTAACTCGCTCAAATATTCGAGTTGCCACCGGCGCCAGAATTCTTGTCGTGTCTTAGTGATTAGTTGCCACGAGGATATTCGGTTGTCTGGAACAAGCGAAAGATCATTTTCCGGCAGCATTGTGAGCGGTCTTCCAACAAGAAAGTGCGCGGGGGTTAAAGCAATTGGATCGTTTGGATCTGTGGAAATAGGGCACAATGGGCGCGAATTGAGAATGCCCTCAATCTCGATTGCTAGAGTAGTCAATTCTTCGTACGTAAACAAAAAATCGCACATGACGCGTTTAAGATGGTGTTTACACGACTTTACAGCCGCCTCCCATATACCCCCGAAATGAGGTGAGAGGGGCGGATTGAAATGCCACTCAATTTTTCTGGTCGACGTAAATTCGTACAGTTGAGAACGGAAGTCTTCGGACTCTCTGACAGCGTAAAATTCACGAAGTTGACTGTTCGCGCCGACGAAATTCGTCCCATTGTCCGAATAGATATGGCCCGGAATGCCCCGACGACTGACGAATCGTCGTAAAGCCGCTATGAACGCGTCTGTTGACAGATCGCTTGCGATCTCGATATGAATAGCTTTAGTCGACATGCAAATAAATACGCAGCCGTAGACTTTAATGCTGCTCCGATTCCGATGTTTCTTTTCTTTTGCGAGTATCGGACCGAAATAATCTACTCCCGTGTGGTAGAACGGCGGTGCATTGTCTACTCTAGATTTTGGCAAATCGGCCATCTTGTACGTCTCTGGTTTAGCCCGAAACCGGATGCATCGCACGCAACGTCGCACGACTTTACGTATTTGATTTCTGCCGTCTAGTATCCAGAATCTTTGCCGGATACTATATAATGTCGATTGGATCCCAGTGTGAAAGAATTTTTCGTGCGTGTGACGAATCAAAAGGTCGGTTACGTGATGTCGCGACGGAAGAAGGATCGGATTTCTTTGATCGAGCGAGATATCGGCCTTATTTATACGACCACCGACGCGAATCAAGCCTCTCTCGTCGACTCGCGGATTCAGAGATCCGAGTTTTGCGCATTTCACCCTTTCTTCGGATAAAAGACGATCGATTTCGTCTTGAAAGTGCGCTTGTTGGATTAATCGAATAACGCGATACTCTGCCTCCTCAATTTCCTTGATTGTCAAAACGCCCTTGACATTATTGTTGGGTGAGAAACGTAAGCAGTACGCGACGACACGAATCAATCGTGTGTATGACGAGAAATTTTTGAAAATTTCTTCCGATTGCGATTGCGAGAACATGCACAATGATTTTTTAATCCCCGGTAAATCCTTCTGAGGCGTTACCGCGACTTGCGGCCAAACGGATTCGGGCTGAGTTAGCCACGCAGGCCCCCGAAGCCACGAGTCGTTATTAAAAAATTCCCGTGGAAATTGACCTCGCGATAACGCGTCTGCCGGATTCTGATCAGTCCGGATGTGCCGCCACTCCGCGTCTTTACTGACTTCCTGTATCTCTGCGACGCGATGTGCCTCAAACACCTTTAGGACGCTCGGATGTTTGTTTAGCCATTGTAAAACTATTGTCGAGTCTGACCAGAAAATTGTCTTGTCCACGCGAAAGCTCGTTACCTCGAGGACTTCGCGATATAAGCGAGCAAGTGTCAAAGCGCCGCAGAGTTCGAGTCGAGGGATGGTTTGATCTTTTAGCGGAGCCACCCGTCCCTTTGAACAGAAAAGTCTTACGCGAATTTCGCCGTCCTGCTCGCAAGAGCGCACGTATATACAAGCTCCGTAACCCGTCTGACTCGCGTCGCAAAATCCGTGAATCTGGATATCGATTGGGTTATTTGTCGAAACGTATCGGTCAATCTTTAAATTGTTGATTAATGACAGTTGTTCCGCGAACGATCGCCATGCGGAATCTAACGCGCTGGGTACGGACTCGTCCCATGTAGTTTTTGCTTTCCAGCATCGTTGCATAATCACTTTCGAGGTGAGAATCACCGGACCGAGTAAACCGAGGGGGTCGAAAATTTTCGCGATTTCTGATAAGATATATCGTTTTGTGACCTTCTCGGAGGGCTCGATACGTTTCACCGTATAAAGGAAGTCGTCATTCCGCGCGTTCCATGATATACCGAGTGTTTTGTGCACAGGATTTTCGTCTGTCAGAAAATCGATATCTGCGGTTTTTTTGCTCAAATTATTTAGGGCCTGCGGGTGATTTGACGCCCATTGTCGAATGTCGAATCCGCCACGCTTCAATATTTCGATCACTTCGTCCCGAATTTGTACGATTTCCTCAAAGGTGTTTGCCCCTGATAACAAATCGTCGACGTATAAGTCGCGCGTTAAAACCTCGGCCCCCTTAGGATAATCCGCGCTCTCATCGCTTGCAAGTTTTTGTACGGTTCGTATCGCAAGAAACGGAGCCGACGACACGCCGAACGTTACGGTGTTTAGTTCGAATACGCGAATTCTTTCCTGTTGGAGCCAGAAAACTCGTTGGTACCGACGATCGCTGGGGGCGATCCAAATTTGTCGGTACATTTTCGCGATGTCCGCGGTAATCACAAATTTATAACTGCGAAATCGTAAAAGATGCTCGATTAGTTTCAATTGAATAGTCGGGCCGACCATCAGCGTATCGTTAAGCGACACACCCATGCTTGTTTTGGCGGACGCATCGAAGACAACTCGGGTCTTCGTCGTAGCGCTTGTCGCCTTTATGACCGCGTGGTGTGGGAGATAATAACCGGGTAGTGATTCGTCGACAACGAGTGACATATGGCCTAGTTCTATGTACTCATTCATAACGCGATGATATTCCGCTTTAAGGACCGGGTCCGCGTTAAGCCTTTTTTGCAAGCCAGCAAATCGTCGCAAAGCCATAGATCGCGAATCACCGAGGTCTCGATCGGCGCTGCGGAACGGCAGACGAACGACGTACCGTCCCGACGGTTCGCGAGTGACGTTTCGAATGAAATGAGTTTCGCAGCTTGTATTTTCTGATAATTTTCTTTGACCAGCGTTTGCATCATCGAGCAACCAGAATTTTTCGATTGTTTCCTTTAATTCGGTTAGTTGGCACGACGTTCGTTTCCCGACCGTCGTGTTTGATTTTCCGCCGGCAACGGCCCAGCCGAGCTGAGTTTTCTGTAAGACGAGATCGCAGCCGTCGCGGGACAAATCGCATTGTCCGATCGATAATAATGACAACGTTGTCCCTGACCCGATGAGGATGTCGATCCTTCCAGGCAAATGGAATTGCGGATCGGCCAATTTTACATTCCGCGGTAAGTCGATTGATTCGCGAGGAAAGATTTCGTTCGGTACGTTATCAGCTATTTTCGGTATGACCAGAAACGTGAGAGTTTTGTTGAAATTATCGTGTATCGAATAAAATGTACATTCGACCGCGCCTTTAGAAATTGTATTTGCGTCGTCGATCATTCCTACCGCGATCGTGCACGCGCGTATCGGTAGTTTCAATTCTCTCACAAGATCCTCCGTGATAAAATGCGCTGTCGCACAAGTGTCTAACAAAGCGCGACGTTTTAGGTATTGACCGCGTGAGTCTTTGACGCGTATTTGAGCGCTCAGCATTAACTGCGACTGTAACGCCCTTGACGTGAAGCTGTATGTAATCATTTTGCTACATGTTAAATTTACCTTTGTTGTCGACTTAGGTGTATCCGATGGTATCGTTTCTTGGGTCGCATGGGTGGATGCAGCAGGAGATTCGTTGTGCAAAAGAGTGTGGTGAAACCTGGAGCAGTTTTTGCAATGCGTCGAAGTGCATTTGCCGCGGTGCGAGCGCAGGCAATTTTTGCAGAGCGATGAACTCTTGACGAAATTCCACCGTTGATGAACCGTCATTTTTTGAAATTCGCGACACTGGTATATGGGATGACTCTCCCGTTTGCACACTACGCACTTTGCTGACGTGCCTATCGCTAACGTACGCGCGCCATTTTCTCCGCGTCGTGTCTTGATTCCGCTTTGATCTTTATAATTCGGAAGCGGTCGTTTGTAATTGGTCTCTGTTTTGGAACGCGATACATCTTGTTCGAGCGTATATAAACGAAACGCGGTCTCGGAGACGAATTTGTAAATTTGCTCGAGCGTTGGCGAGGTGTCGAGATTAAGCGTCTCTTCCCACTTCACCCGAATATTGTTGGGTAACGCGCGCTCGATTATCCGGACTAATAAGTGTTCATCTGGTATCACGTCCAATGACGCGAGCATGTTCACGTGTTGGCGCATGTCGTCGACGAGTCGCGCTAAATCTTTATGTGTCGCCTTTTTTACCGCGGGCAACTCGAGGATCGCGTCGAGATGTTTTACTATCAAAATTCGAGTCTTGTCATACGAATCTAGAAGTAACTTCCATGCCGTCCCGTAATTTTCTTCGCTCACGTTGTAAATGAGAATTTTATTTAACGCGTCACCCTCTAGGCAATTTTTTAGATACAAGAATTTTTGTAATTTCGTTATGTCTTCGCGAGAGTCGATCATTGTCAAAAATGTATTTTTAAACGATAGCCACTTTTCGATGTTGCCGTCGAACCTTGGGAGGTCGGCGACCGGCAATTTAAGTCGACGCGTGCCGTCGATCGGCAGCGACGTCACGTTTGCTACACCGGGATGTTGTGGTGCTGTCGATGATAAATCTGTCTCGATTTTAGTTATGATCGCGTAGAATCGATCTTGCAACTCGTCGAAGTCATCGACGTTGTCACCGTCTCCGTCGGTTAATAATGCGAGTTCATCGTGTAATTCCTCGTATGTTCGAAATTGTTCTTTTACACGATCCGCCCGCATTTTTATGTTCGCGGGTTCAAAATCCGCGTCCTCCGTGAGTCGCTTAAGTTTGGTAATGTTCGCCTTTAAAGTCGCACGCTTTTGATTAATAAATTTTACGCGGGCAGCCATTTTACTGAGCTTGTGCGTACAAATATTTGAGATCTTCGAGAAAAAACAGGATACGACGTCTATGCGTTCGATGTCGAAGCTGGACTGATTTTCAAGGGTCGGCTCTAAGCCTCTCCCCGTGCAGCGCGTATCTTTTCGAAAACGCGCGCGAACTCGTCCGTCTTTCACCGTATAAGATCAAGAGAGCGAGCGCGGCCCGCGTCAAGTGTAAACAAACCTCCCCGTGCGACGGTTATCTTTCAACGCCTAGATATCGAGACTCTCATAACAGAAAACGAGACCTATGTTTTATACACGTGATCGTCGGATATATGCATGCTACGTTCTTCACACAAAGCGTGCGTTGGACCGAAATGTGTTTTCGACTACGTCGAACGTTATGAACTATAGAAAGACGTATAACGCCAGAGAAAGTGTATAATACGATATTAAGAATCTTGTACCGTTTGTGTACTTATCTTTTTGTAGATGATGATCGTTTTCCATCGATGGCGAACTGGGGGGTGACGAGTTTGGAGACGATGGCTGGCTAGTCGAAGAGTGGCACGATTTATTGAATACGATGCACGTTTGCACCTTTTTCTTCTTGTCCTCTATGCGGGCGTGTGTTCGTATCCCGATTCTGACACCAAATTTGTATAGTCGAAGCTTCTTCATAGGCGAAGTTGCCTCGTAGTTTTGAATTGAACCCTTTTTATTTGGGTGAAGGATAGAGGTTGAGGTTTTCTTGAATAAAAAAAATACTCTCGCGTTTGAGCCATCGAATTATGAATGTTTATTGGCTCTTGTGGGAAAAGCCTTGCGGCATAAAAACCCACGAAGTATGAACGTGTATTTTGTAAACGTATAAAAGTATGTGTCGATTGTGTATATGAATGTGTACTATATGCCGATTACAGCCCGTTTGGCTCGCGCCACCGCGATCTCGAGTGCGTTTCGTATTGCGATTTTTGTTTTATTCGATTCGATCGAATTTCGTATGATTTGCGTGTATGGGCACTCGGTCCCGTGTAGAATGAGAGACACTCGGGCCGTACTCATCTACCTTACTCCGTAGAGCGAACGTGTATGAATGATTGGTGTTGGTAGTACACCAAGAGCGCTCGGGCTCGTTGTATGATGGAAGGGTGCAAGACCCTTGGTATGCGTGTATGGGCACTCGGTCCCGTGTAGAATGAGAGACACTCGGGCCGTACTCATCTACCTTACTCCGAGGAGCGAACGATACGAGAGGATATTTGGGCCTCTCGTCTTTTGGTTGTGTTACGAGAGAACGCACGGCGTCACTCACGATCGTCACTAGACGGACGACTTAACTCGACTGTTTTAAAAAAATGCGTGATGCGCGCTCGCCTCCTCATCTACGCGAGATTTGGCATCCCTGCGGAGACGAATCGTTCGAGCGCGGCTCGCACTCGAGATCGCAATGACACGGGCACAAAACGACGCTCAGGCACTGAACAATATGTGTATATGATACTTAGATTACATGCAAACAAATTCGAGTTGATTATATGGCCTACCCAGATAGCGTTAACTCAATCGAGTGTCGTTACTTGCTGTGACCATCTTCTGGAATATATCTTCATGTTGTTGAAGAGCTTTCGTCAGTCAATTTGGTAGAGAAATCATAAACGAGTCCTCCAAGTCCAGAACGATTTTATCACCAAATTTCGATTTAACCCGACGAACACCACTGACTCTGTATTCGAAGTAGGCTTCAAGGTCCGAAACTTTTCCCAACGGCAGAACCATCTCCAGCCGATTTTGTTCAGTTTTGAGAAGTCCGTGATCGTTATTGTTAATTCGTGTTTGCTCAAAATCTCTTGTGAGTTGATTAAGTTGAGTTCTAACTTGCAGTATATGTTTAGCTTCTTCAATGTTCTTGATTTTACATTGTTGTAGAGCACTTTTCATTTGCAGAAAGAAAAGCTTCAGACTGTCGTTGAAGTTTTCACTTTTGACTTTTATAACGTTCTCCCACCACATAAGTTTTAAATTTGGTGGGAAAAAAAATGTCATGTGGTTGATATCAAACCAGTATTCGGGTAAGTAGATCAATTTTGGAAAGTCACGTGGTTGATATCGTGCAAAACGAACGTAGGGTGGTAGATATCACCCTGGCATCAGAGTAAATAAAAAACGATTCTCAAAACCATTCATTCTGGAATGTCACATGGTTGGTAATATGGAAAAAGAATTTAAAGTGGTTGATAGTACACATCAGCAGTCCTACTGTGGGAAAGGAATGCGGGACGGTAACCGACATCCAGATCGGTAAAAAAGTTTGAGCCCCTTGTTGCACCCTCTGCCGTTGGCAGGCGAGCACATCATAGAGACTTTGACCTTCGACCGGTAAGATTGTCGGTAAAGCAATGCGATTTTGACCGTCGACCGGTAAAATTGTCAGTAAGGTTGCACGTTTCTGACCTCAAGTCGGTACGGCAGACCGTGATGTCATCATGGAGAAAGGCTTGAGTGTGGGGAGGATGTCAGTAAGTGTCGGTAACGAGAATTTGTAAGTAGAACTCTCCGTGTATTGCTACTGACTACAACCGGAGTTGGTTTTTTGCTGTCAATAATGGCTTGTCTCTGTTGATTCATGTACAGAGGTGACGTCTTTGGATAATGGGTCTATGTCACGTGTATCTATGTGTGATTGCGATGACGTGGTTCCGTCTTTCTTCGTCTTTTGGGTTGATTTGCGTTTTCTGCGCTTTCGTCCTTTGTTATTGAATACCGATTGTAGCGTTTGATCTTTCTCGTTCTCAGTTGATTTGGAATCCTAAACGTCTGTGTTTTTCTTTATTTCACCTGTGGTTGATGTCGAGTATACGCTGTTTTCACTATTAGCTCTGCTCATAGGTCGAGCAGAGTTTTACTCAGTTTGAGTGTTGTTTTCTTCCATTCGTGAATATGTCGTTGCCAGTATCTGAGCGTGGAAGTACCATGGCATTTTTGACATATTCGTTTCTCAGAACTTTGTTATTCCGTAAATACATATCAAATTTGTGAATCCCTAATAATATGATGATATATACTCCACGAGGCGGCGCGACGGGCTCCCGATCGGACGGTCTCCGTCTCCAGCCAAATCGCGACTCCCATCCACGGTTTATAAAGCTGAATTAGGTTAAAATAATGTATGTTGTACATGAAAGGCCCAAACGTAATTGATTACGACTTTACATGGAAAGAGCTCGGTTATCAACCCCTTTTGTGATACTGTACTTTTATGCCGGTTTTTAAATACAAAATCTGTACCGTGTACCAGAGTTTCATAAAATATAGTTCATTTTGTTTATAAATGTGCTATTCTTAACCCTCTAGTGACGTGTCTTCAATTTCTCAACATTTTCACAGTGAGGTACTCCACACCGTGCGCCCTCTTATTATCTTCACCTAGCTGCCTCAGTTCTTATACTGAATCTGCAGACTATCCGATACCCTACTCGTTGCCAATTATTCCATTTTCCTTGCAACGAAAAATTCCTTGTTCACATTTTATATTTGCACTATTCTTTATCTTTTGTAATAACTCATTTATACTACCAATCATGCTCCTCCCTTAATATCAATCCAAGTGATACGAGTATATACTTATTATACGTGATGCGCATCATCGACGGATTGCAAATACAACTATACTATAGCCTGACTATAGGTGTCTACTGTCGCATCCTCGTTGCCCAATTCCCTGAAATATCAAAATTCACTCTACCCCACTAACTTTATGTTATGGATCGATAATGCTAAATGTCTCTTTTCATACTAAGAATCTATCTCAAAATGGGCCTTGGCAAGCACCCTGCCTAAAAATCCCGATAGGATTTGATAAGTCTGTCACGTTTCCAAATCCCATTCTATGATATTCTATTAGGATCTTACATATCCTGTCAAATTTTTTCGATAGGGTGAGGTAGCGCACTAGTGTTGGCATATATTTAACTTTCACATGAACTGAGTACAGCTGGCGAGTTTTGCCAACTTGACAAAAATCGCGGCCACTAATCTATTGAGAAGCCCGCAATGGTGACGGTAACTAATGGCATAGGTTAACAAATGTTGTGGAAAAAAAGTACGGAGAAACAATTATTACAATAATCGCGAATTGTTATTACAGAATGAGGAATTGTTTCTTGATCTCGATTATGATGCTTAGGAATGAATTCTCTAAAATGGAAGTCAGTGAGACGGAAACAAGTACGAGCTTACGTTTTGGCCGAAGAAGGGTTCGTCCTCGGAATGAATTGGTTCATTATTTCAACATCTGTTACACATGGGAAAAAGTGCAGGTAAGGAATAGTATTAAGAAACATTCATAATGACTAATAAAGATAATTACAAAGGAAAAGCAAATTAAAACTATGCTTTAAATATAACCTCAAAATTCATCTGGTTAGGAGTGTTGAGTTTCAGATTTATAAAGACTGGTAATGATCACAAATCAAGCTTGAGTTGAATCAAACATCCATGCTAAACTTAGAAGACTATTCACCGCTTCCAGCTATTCAACGCAGTTAACTATTTGAAGAAAGACTTTTATGAAATTTTGGCACAAGGGACACGTCAACTAGATTGTGTCGTGTTCAAGAGGAACAGGACATTGACAATATAGTGGCGTTAATCCTATATACAATTATGAGTAGTACCGGAACCAGCTGTGTGGTAGATGATCCAAAATATGTTCGCCATTCTGTACAAGAAACAAATCACAGTACAAGCATTTGCTGGCCTTGGAATCTCCTTTTTGAGCTTTGATACTTTGATATTTTGTGCTACCTACTCCCTGGTCTATGCTGGTTCGGTTTCTGTTTATTCATTTATCATCATAGAGGTCTGATATTTATATTCTACACAATGCAAGCTTTCAGGTCCACGGATAATCACTTAAACGCTATTTATGGGTTAATATATTGTTTGAGACATAACTTTGAGTGAAAACATGTATGAAATGTATAGTAATCTGTTTTTCTATGTATCCTGAATACTAACACATTCTTCTATATTTTAGACACTGAAAGTTTTGACTTAAGCAAAATTGGTTTGACATGTGCATGGGCAGCTAGTTTTTCAAATACGAACTAACCAAACGCAGGATCGAACATCAGCAGCGAGGGACTATTCACCGGAATTCAAGTTGTACTTCAATATTGAACATCACTTGGAAATCGGTAATGTGCTGAACATCTTGAAACGTTACGGAAAATCCATACTACATTTCAACTTCTGTATTGATTTACTGATTTCATGCCTTGTCGTAGATAATAGATTGAAGGGTGAATTTAGTTACTTTTCACCAGTAAGCACCGCTCTGTCCAAGAGCGAGAGACGAAAGTTTCGTCAGTTGTGTGGGGAACGTTTTTCCTACAAGAGAAGTTGATATTGCACTGATGAAATCGAAGTTTGGTTTCTCATCAACTTGACATTCGTCGAATGCAGAAATAACGTACATTTTCGTTAACGTTTAGGCCCAGATATGGGCCCTCCTCTGAACGATTAATTTTTTTTATTTGACTGTCAAGAATACAAATTTGTCTATTGTAGGTTAGTGGGAACATATCATATATTTATTATGATTAAAAAGTAATAGAACTTAAAAAGTAATTTACCGTTAACAAGAAAGAGGATTAAGACACTGGTCAGAATCATAAAATACTATTTGGAGAGCGAAGGTTCTTCAGAAAGGATGACGGTGAACGTTGTAGGCTTCTCAATTTGTTAAAAGTGTGGGTGTAAAAGATATGAAAGTTAGTAATTAAAAAATTTAAAAAAACTATGTACATTCACAGTGTATGAGTAAAAATATTAAAACGGTTGAAAGAAGGGGTTTATGATAGTTAAATTGGTTTAAACTATGTCGAAACAATGGTAATAGTATCGATATGACCCTATTCTCGATGTCTAAACAATTTTGTAAAACCGTTTGAGTCAACTGGTAAACGACAACTGTTGGGAGAATCAAATATGACCAGAGTGAAGGTGAACAAGTATAAACATTTGTAAAAACATATAACATGGGGACATCAAAATTATGTACTTAGTTAAGGTTAAACAAAGTATAATGTGTGGGCGGTAATCAGCGGTTTGTAAATATTGCTAAGATGTTCAACATCTTGTCTGAGATTAACAGAATTTGGATGTCCTACAATATTGCACATTTCTAGTAGTAACCGTTTATAATAATTGGGTTCTTCACAAAGGATGTTTGTATTGTCATAGTTGAAAGAATGTTCTTTTTTGATCACATGTTTGGTTAGAGCAGTGTGTCGATCCTCATTTTCTTGTACATTGCGTTGATGTACTTTGAGTCTGCTGTCTAGATTTGATATGGACCGAGCCATCAAATTATCAAGTACCGAATTCCATGAAAAAAACTTGTCACTTATATATAATACTTTAGGATGGAATGATTATCCACACGGCCTATTACACAAACATATAAAAAAGAGACGCTTCCATATCAATAACCTACTTGACCATAATATTGACTCTGCTTCAGCAGACGACAAAAACAGACCAGCCACTACATTTATCCCCATCCCATATGTATCGGGTCTCTTTGAGTCGTTGAATAGGTTATTTTCCAAACACAATGTCAAGTTCGTGAGAAAAAACTCAAAAGATTTACAACTTGTCTTTGATTCGGGAAAAGATGGGATCCCTATGAGCAAACGTTCCAACGTTGTCTATAAAATACCTTGCAACGATTGCAATCAAGTTTATATTAGACAAACTGGCCGCCATCTAAACACCAGCCTCAAAGAACATCAACGCAATGTACAAGAAAATGAGGATCGACACACTGCTCTAACTAAACATGTGATCAAAAAAGAACATTCTTTCAACTATGACAATACAAACATCCTTTGTGAAGAACCCAATTATTATAAACGGTTACTACTAGAAATGTGCAATATTGTAGGACATCCAAATTCTGTTAATCTCAGACAAGATGTTGAACATCTTAGCAATATTTACAAACCGCTGATTACCGCCCACACATTATACTTTGTTTAACCTTAACTAAGTACATAATTTTGATGTCCCCATGTTATATGTTTTTACAAATGTTTATACTTGTTCACCTTCACTCTGGTCATATTTGATTCTCCCAACAGTTGTCGTTTACCAGTTGACTCAAACGGTTTTACAAAATTGTTTACACATCGAGAATAGGGTCATATCGATACTATTACCATTGTTTCGACATAGTTTAAACCAATTTAACTATCATAAACCCCTTCTTTCAACCGTTTTAATATTTTTACTCATACACTGTGAATGTACATAGTTTTTTTAAATTTTTTAATTACTAACTTTCATATCTTTTACACCCACACTTTTAACAAATTGAGAAGCCTACAACGTTCACCGTCATCCTTTTTGAAGAACCTTTGCTCTCCAAATAGTATTTTATGATTTTGACCAGTGTCTTAATCCTCTTTCTTGTTAACGGTAAATTACTTTTTAAATTCTATTACTTTTTAATCATAATAAATATGTGATATGTTCCCACTAACCTACAATAGACAAATTTGTGTTCTTGGCAGTCAAATAAAAAAAATTAATCGTTCAGAGGAGGGCCCATATCCGGGCCTAAACGTTAACGAAAATGTATATTATACTTTTCTATGACCGCTTACCAAGACTCACTAATATATTATCTACGAGGTCGAGAATTCTTACCCTTCTCAGAATTAACCTACACTTATGTACGTAAATAATTTACAAATTAATCGGATTATGTTACTATGCAATCGATTGCATACATTACGATGGTGATGAGCATTGTTGTAAAAGATTCACGAATTTTTATAATGCAGCGGGCGTCGTCTATGCCGGTTTCTACTATTGAACTTAGAAGATGCGCGCTTTGCCACCTAGAGGTGTGCGTAAGTTCCTTGGTATTCTGCTGTGCATTACCACGTTGAAAGGGGGCCGCATCAGAGTTTGCAAGCTTCTTTAAAAGCACCTTAAGGTTGAAACTCAAAATATCTGGCTTCTAAACAAAATTTCGCCAAAGCCATTAACGGTTGGAGAAAAAACGTAAATTATCACAACGATTGGATTTTCAAAATCACTCGCGGAAAAATTCTCACTGCTTCAGAAAACGAGTGAAGATACGCATAAGCAAAGAAGATGCGATTAAGTACCCTGGGAAGAATTGGAGTTTGATTTTGAGGGAAGAATTCGAACCGGATCCATCTTTAATCCAAAACGCAAAGACGTGGAGAGTTTTCCGGAAGGCCGGAAGACGCAAAGAAAATTGATGTTGAAATACTAAAAGACGCTTTGCAGAAAGTGAGGAGTTTGAAAATAAGCGTTATCCCGACTTCTAAATTCAACGGAAGAAAAGATTATCACATGGTTGAACACATAAATTTCTTTAACACAAACAACGAAATCATCCTCTAGTCAACGAACATTAAAGAATTCATCGAAAATTTGACAGACCGTCTGTTAACAAAAGTTAAAGATTTCCAAAAATAGGATTCAGGATGGTCGTTAATTGAAATTATGAATCTCACCGTCAACATTGACAAGTATACGCCACTACAAGGTGGCCTGCATACCTGCACTCCATTACCAAAGCACATCAGAGATGAGAAGGCTGTGGTGAACATCCAAAAGAGGGACACCTGCTTCCTTTGGTCGGTCGTCGCAGATCTGTTCCCAATCAACAAATATTCACGGGAAAATTGTGAAAAAAACAGAATCGATCATTTTGCTTGGATTCGAAATTTACGTTGATTAACAAATTCTCAAATTTCTAATTGTTATGGTTGTATTTGGTTGTGTGATAGATACCTGATGTTCTTTCAATCTGAAAAATGTTTGTGCTCAGAAGCAGCACAGAATCGACTAAATGGATTTAAAAAAAACCAGTTATTCTACCCACAGAGAGACAAGCTTTTGAAATTAAAAAATTTAAAGCAAAAAGAAACTGTTCCGTTCTGCATTTACGTAGATTTTGAATAATTACTACGAATCAAAGTGGCACAAAACAAAACAATTTACTGAAAACATATTTCGTACAGTGTAGCATACCGTCTTTATCAACGCTTTTCATGGTTTCATGTCAGCTTTCAAAATTGACCATGGGAAAACTTACATCACATGGTTTGTAAATGAGTGAGAGGAATTGACATATTCGTTAGAAGTATACATTAAAAACTGTTGTACCTACAGAAATTAACGAATTTCGTTCTACAACGTTTTGTCATCTTTGTGAAAAACCGTTCATGCTTGAAGACGTGAAATATCACGATCACTGTCATTCTACAGGAAAGTACAGTGGTGCTGCGCATTGAGGATGTAATCTTAACTATCAAAACTCAGATACTACCCTAGTGATATTCTACAATCTGTTAGGTCGCGATTCGCATTCTCCGATTGAAGCGCTGGCTGCATCGTTCGAGGGTATTCAGCTTGTACCCATTAACCAAGAAAAGGACATTTCATTTATGAAATTCCTTAAAGGGATAGACATATAGTTTATAGATTCGTTCCGTTTCATGGCCAGTAGCCTCAAGAAATTAGTAGCCAATTCGGGTGGTAAACGAAAAATAATTATACGTAAATTTTGTACTAGCTCCGATAAATTTGAGTTATTAACCAGGAAAGGTATTTTCGGTATGAGTACATAGATTTTGAGGAAAAGCTCGAAGATGTACAGTTTCCCAACTCAAGGATAATTTTAAAATAAATTGAATAACCGAAATGTTTCGGTTGAAGATTATGCATATTCAAGCAGAGTTTAGCAAGCTTTCAATCTCAAAACGTTAGGGAGATATTTAGACATGTATTCGCCAATTCATGTTTTACTGTTGGCTGACGTTTTCAAAAAATTTCGACAAACTTGCATAGCAACGTATAAACTGGACCCTCTACATTATTACACAGTGCCCGCTCTTTCATTTGACGGGAGTTGAAATGTACTGGTGTTGAACTCGAGCTTCTCACCGATATGTATATGGTTATGTTCATATAAAACGGAATTAGAAGCAGTGTGTCATAATGCTCTAATCGATATGCAAAGGCAAATAATAGATACATGGGAGATTCTTGCAATCCAGATCGCGAAGAATCATTTCTCACGTACTTTGGTGTTATCGATTTTCTGCTATAATAAGGTGCTGCTATGAGCTTTGCTCTGCCATGCAGTTCTTTCGAATGAATATCGGATTCCAAACAATTTGATGTTCTTAATATCGCAGATAGAGCGGGGTTTGACTACATCAAAAGGTGGATTTGGAATATCCTGAGAACCTGCATGAAATGTACGAGGATTTACCACTGTGTCTGCAGCACTACCTACCTCCGATCTCAAATGGTAAGCAGCCAAATTTGACAATCACGCTAATTTCTGAAAAAAACCTATGTTATTCATTACAGTGTCTTGAAACAATGTTTGTAACTAGGTCTGAAATTGGTTGAAATTCACGTAGTTCTCAAGCCTATGTTATTCATTACAGCGTTTTGAAACAGTGTTTGTTACTGAATTTAAAAAAGGTTTAAGTTCACAGAGTTCTCAAATTCAGGCAAACCCCATAGCTCAAAAAATACATAGATTTGAATACCTATTTTTGAATAGTACAGAATAACGAATTTTTAAAAAAATGTACATCTCAATGAATAAGACAGTTTTTGGTCAAACGATGGAAAATTTTAGGAAGTACGGAGATGTCAAGTTGATCACGGAATAGGCTAGAACATACGGTGCTGGAGCTACCATTACCAAACAAAATTTCCACAAGTACGCCATTTTTTATGAAGATATGATGATAGTTGAATTTAGTAAAACGAAAGTCAAACTCGACAAATCGTTATATGCAGGCTTCTCCATTCTCGATCTTCCGAAAACCTGTACTAACGATTAAACGAAATTTATTTATCAGAAAAAATCAATGTACAATGACACGGATAGCCTCATATACGACGTTACTGTTCCCAACATATACACCTAATGCACTTAACAGGACTTGAATAAATTTGATACTTCCGATTAGCCACCTGATAATATCGACGGAATGCCGTTGCTTTTCGGGGTTGTCAGGAACAAGGTGGACGGAGTTAACTCCAATAATCCACTTAGCAGTTCAAAGCACAAGAAATAAATATTTTATTCTGAATAGCGAGTACCAGATGTCGAATACACAACAGCACGTTATAACGCGGTGACCGTTGGACGTAGAAGACTGAAGGCGTGTCTGTCCTGCTCTGTACAGGTGACGAAAAGGTAGACGAGAGACGGACTACATAGGTTTACATGTTTGTTTTCGAAGGTACCGAGACGCTCATCGATACACGCAGTCGAGAGGATTCGACATACACACGCTATCAGCCGCTTAACTCATACATGCCCACACATGCGTGAACAAAAGCGAAATTATATTTGTTTCGAGTGTAGGGGCGGATAAGAATAGAAAAACATGCCAAGAGTGTCAAAGGATCTCCAATCAAAACAATAACTTTCAATGATTACTTGAAGGGTGCTGTATAACATCAAAATTTGGTCAAATATCAGAGTCTTATATTGAATCAGAAGCATAAGGTCTGTACTATAGAACAGAAGCATGAGGTCTATACTATACAATATAAAAAGGTAGCACTGAGCTGGAATGTCGATCCTTTGTCCACATGTGATTTTTTCGGTACATGTCCTTGGATAAGCACAAATTCCAGTGCCTTGGTAACTTCATCTTCAGATTTGCTCTTTATCGGTATAGCACACGCATACTTTGAAAAGATATAAGTGACTGTGAGCGTATACTTGTAACTTTTGTTTTGCCCTGCGTATAACGGCATATTAACAAGATCCGCCCGCCCGGTCTGGTCGATATCGCGAACGTATACACGGCGACATGGGTAATTCCGGCATGTAGGCTTATTGACTTCCGTCACCAGCGCTAACTTTTTCTCGTTCATATTCCAATGCTCTTACAATTAGTCTGGTGTACAATTTGGCAATGATTTCAACATTTCGAATCGACAGAGCTTTACCTATTCTGAAATCTGCATAGAAGGTGTCCGAGACTTGCCCTGTGGTGATCTCCGACGCTTCAATCATTAGATCAAGGTGTCGAGTTGTCTTTACAGTAAGTTGAATTTTCGTTGTGAAATTTTCAAAGTGAGAGCATTGTTTTGCTCAACGTGTTCTATAACATTACACAGTGTTTTATTATGTAGATTGTAATGCCCATCTGCAGTGAGTTGAAATCCAACACCGGGAGGGCCGCGCTTACTACCCACAGCTGTGTTTTTATCCAAGTGCCATCCAAAAATGTTGACGCTCATCTAGGAAATGAATGCAAAAACGATGAAAGCTGCTTGATGAATGATTCCTGCCCCGCACATTTCTTCGATAATGGACATTATCTTGTTGTTATGACTCGGATCCCAAGCCACCTGAGATGCCAGGAGAAGATTAAGCGTTCCACTAATTTGTTCGGGCATCCCAGAAAACGTATTCCATTACAACATCATGTCGATTAATCATAGCTTGCAGAAGTAGACCTTTACCCTTTCGCTGAGGGTTTGTGAAATCATCTAGAAATTCAGCGATTACATTTTTCAATTTGTAACTGTTACCACTTCTAGCATCTACATCAGATGAGTAATACTTTCTTTGTACATTCGTTGTGATGATTGTGTTCACAACAACATTGTGAAAGCAACTAGTCGGTCGCGCGCCTTACAATCCACGCGCCGCAACAAGCATTTCACACTTTTTAGTCGCGCGACACAGAAAAAAATATTACGTCACGCGCGCCGCTTACGCCACCCACGCAGCAGAGCGCGTCGCGTAATCAGCCAACGTGGTCTCCCGCTGCTGAAGACCAACCGAGGCTGCGATAAGAGACGATCGATTTCACCGATCGGCAGGACACTTCGGGTTCGCCAGATCTGACCGACTCTAACTGCTACGATACGCTACGCTACACGACGCTACGCCACGCAACGCTACGCTACGCTACACTTCAATTCCTGAACGCAGACCAGACTGCATGACGGATCCTGTTTCTCTGGCACCAGCCAGCCCACCACAAAGCACAAGAGCCTGCAATCCACCAGCTCCGTGGGTGTTGCATCGAGTGGACCTTCCGTCAAGGCCTCTGACTAGGCCCTCGGCGGTGCTGCTATCATTGTGGGACGTGAGGAGAGCGAGAGTGACGTCACCCAGCTACTTTCGCCGCATTCCGGCAGCGGTCTCTCCGTTCCCCGAACCGCAGCGCACCTACGTCTCAACGGCCACCCAGACGACCCAGTCGGACAGCGAGTGGGAGTCTCCGCAAAGAACCACCGAACCGGAGAATCGCTGCCCTCAGACACCGCCGAGCTCTCCGGAAAGCCGGTATACGCCGCCCCCAAGGACCGAGCCCACTCATCGCATCACGTCTCCACTGCTGCCTCCACCGCGGCGCAATCGGACGACGACCACCCCTTCCCTCGCGTGGCAACCATTACATTAAATCTTTTACATATGTAAATAAAACAGTTAAGGGCGTTGCCTATGCCTCGAAGAGCGCGCGCAAACAGAGACTCACGATTTTCCTTCTCATTTCCTTATTTTTGAAGATAATTAGGTTCTTAGGGGGTCATTTTGAAGGTAAAGGATAGATCTGTGTCGCCTTTTTTGCCGAATTTTCGATTTCGCTTTCAGATTTGCGTAAAACGTACTTGAAAGTACGTTATGTTTGAAGTGAAACACAGCGGACAGTGAATTTTTTTTTCGCAATTCGGCGAAAAAGGCGACACAGATCTATTCTTTATCTTCAAAATGACTCCCTAAGAACCTAAGTATCTTCAAAAATGAGGAAATGAGAAGGAAAATCACGAAGCATAAAACAACAAATTTTTCGCGCAAAAGGCGGGCGGCTGCTAGCGCCACGACTGCGTTGGCCGGCGACCATGCGAATTATAGGCGAGGAGAGTAGACTCAACACCCCCCACTACAATTCCCCTCCTTCGAATCCTCGTCGCTCGGCACGTGGATAGTGTTCCGCGCTTTTATTTTTGCTTGTGTTTTTCTACAGTGTTTTTTATTATTTCGAATCAGTATTTATTCCCGCGATGGCTAAGAAGAGAGGGAATGTGTCTTTGAAGAAGAAGAAACGACCCGGCATAAAGATTTTGGCTAAATTTCAGGAAAAAATGAGGTAAATCGAATTATTTATATGATTGATGGTGCACCCTCTCTGACTTCGAGATTCAATCACTTGAGTACGAACAATCGCAGGGCTTTAATTTAAGAAGGTACTTTCAAGAGCCGATAGTGCTGTTCATAATAGCAGTATAAATTCATTCTCTAGTTTCTTTATACATACGAAAACATAAACTAGAATGCATTGTGACGTGTGGTACTAGCCCGGTTTGCATTAGTCGCTAAAATATGTCATCAATTTGTTACGTGTTCAGGTTAAATGATCGAAATCGATATTCGGCAATTAGCATGAGTGTTTACACTTTGTCGATCATAAGGAATATTCTTATCACTTATTGTGACTACCTAAGTATCCAAGGTAAAATTACAATGTACCTGACAGAATTTTCCATACAAAGTAAATACGGCGCGTACGTATTAGGCCACTAAAATACGCGCGTTTTGTTTTTAGAAATAAACTTGACGTAATTCTGGGGTAATCATACATGCACACATTACTTACAAATCAGCCACCTACAAAACTGTCATCAAATCAGATACTACTGCCAAGTATAATTTATTTAGAAACTAATGATGATTTTGATATACTATAACTAATGATGACAAAAAAAAAAAAAATTGAAATCAAAATTGAAATTCAAAAAAAAAAAAAAAAAAAAAATTTTGATAAAAAAAAAAAAATTGGAGTACGTGGTACTTGGCGGGCCCATGTTTATATTGCCATTACAACATTGATATAACTCGACTTGTATTTTCTTGTGCTTGTTTTAAAAAAGCCCGCCTTTTACCACTATCTCCAATTTTTTTTATTTCAATAAAAATTATTTTTTTTTTTCAATTTCAATTTTGATTTCAATTTTTTTTTTTCGTCATTATATTAGTTATAGTATATCAAAATCATCATTAGCTTCTAAATAAATTATACTTGGCAGCAGTATCTGATTTGATGACAGTTTTGTAGGTGGCTGTTATGTGGGTGGCTGTCACATTAATATACTTGGCGAAACGTTTTTGCACCAGAGGTGCTTTTTGGGGATATCAGTACTTTTTGTGGGATTTCGCTTGAACATTTAAAAATTTTGCTCGCTCGCTACGCTCGCTCGATAAATTTTTGGGATACAGAATTAATATTTGAGACGAAAATAATCGGTGGAAAAGCCAAGTTAGAGCTTTCTCATAATTACATGTATCAGGTCCAAGGTCTTCTACACATTACGAATAGGAAGTGGTGTTATTTTATAGTTTGGACGCCAAAGGGATTGATTTTTGATAAAATAAAACGTGACGATAAATTCTGGACCGAAAAAATGGAGAATAAATGAGCAGATTTCTTTTACTTTTGTTTGTAACCCGAGATCGTAGATTCTAGACGCGCCCGACAACGCTCAATCCGCGAACCCCCTCAAATCATCGAAGCCCAGAAAAGGCCGCGCGTAAGAAACAGTAAAATCACGACCGACAGACGACAAAACACTGTTATATAAATATATGTACATATGTACATAAATATAATAGCTTTGTATATAGTTTACGTGCAATATTTCTGTGATTTATGTTTAGTTAGTTATATGTATTACTGTGCTAAAAATTTGCTAGTCATATCGTTATAATTATATATCTGATTATTCATTCCAGGAATACTTTCTGCAGTCGGACCAGACTGCGTGTATACCTATATATTATGTAAATATTCTATAGCCTATTTTTTCATTACTATCTGTGACCTGCACTCGTGACGTACTACTTTCCATAGTTTGCGCTTTCTATAGAATTTATTTAGCCATATAATGTATACAATGCTCGATGCTTTGTTATATCAATTTTCTTTATCAAGATTACTGTCATGTTTCACTTATACTGTTTCAATTTAATTTCTATGAGATCCTTCTCATACAGATTTCGTGATTATGTTTATTAATTTTAAACGAGTTCAATTTTACTTGTACCATTTTATATTATTTTCTATCATTTTGTATTTGTTTGGTGCGAACCCGATCATGGTTGGGAGGTAGGGACGGGTTAGGCGGGTCTCTGTTTGATAGCGACCTCCACGTGGTGAGACCTGGGAGATTGATGATATTTTCGTTGTTATATCATGAATTTGCTCACAGCTATTCGTTGCATTTTCAATTTAAAATGACCTGTGACGACGTCTGGCCGGTATTCGTAAATAGTTACGTATTATTTTCGAGACTGTATTAGGAACAGCTCTCAGCCGATCAAGCTATGCTTTGAGCTGCCTCAAGACAGTCCTGCAAATCGAACCTGACTATGAATACCGGCTATTAGACTATTACCAGTCACGTGATCGCATTGCGTAGAAATACGGACGCCGGTGAATATAATTTTCGTTGAAATATGAAGAATGTATATCTATATCAACATACGTATAAGGAATTCTACGTCACGTCAATCAAAAAATGACCTCGTATTTTTTCAATCTATTCATACTTTTTTTCACATGAAATAAAGGTAAAAAGAATCGACACGCATTTTGGTGTTCGTCCGAATTATGTTTGTTTTCGAAAGTTACAAGACAATCATTCAATTTTGATGCAAAAGGAGCTCGCATATATCCGGTTCTATTCGACGTAAAGACATCATTTACAGTGCATTCGGAAGGTGAACGAATAAGCTTTCATAAAAAAAATGCAATGTTGAACATTATTGAAAATCCCAATTTTTATAAACAATTCAAATGTTTGACGATTTTTACCTCATTAATGACAAGTTTTCGAATTATAAAAAAAATTGTTTCGGGTTCCTTATTAAATTCTGTATTACTAGTAAATTTTTCAAGTGGAATCTGAAAGGAGTCTACTTTTTTTTCTATTATTCATCAGGTGCTGCGTCGTGCCGAGCGCGATACACTGGGCTGTTTAAAAGTATTTGAAACCGAATGCCCGTGAGGGGTGGAAGAGGCTAGCCGCGTCACCCGCCCCACTCCGGCGACAGCTCGGTTGGTCCGTCTCACTTGTTTCTTTACCCTCTCTCTCGCCACGGTTAACGCGGGAAGCGGAGTAGCCCGCGCTTTCTAGCTAGGCAACGCCCTTAATAGATAAGATGTACATATAATAAAACCAAAAACTCATCTTTGACTACAGCGATCTACTCCTTCCACGCGGCTCGGTCGAACAACCAGCTAACAACAAATAGCGAACAGATTGTATTTTCATAATGTTCCCGATCTTTGTCACTCACGCAAGACCTGTTTGATTTCTTTTCGAAAAAAACTTCCAACAAGCCCTTCGTTTTCAAATGAAGCGTATTACCGAAACGGATGTGGTCACTATCAAACCTTATCAACGTATCATCGATGATTAGTCTACCGTTTGAGAGGTTGCGTACACCGTATACGTTGCCCAATCCATTTTTCTTCTTCTTATCTCTCATAATTTGAAAATACTCATTTCCGGTTTTGTCAACAGGTGTTTCAATGATTGTTTCATCTCTTGCGAAAGTAAAAGAATCATCCGTCCGCGAGATTGTTTCATTTTTCGTCTGCTTTATTTTGTCTTGAATTTGTTACACTTCTTGTTTAAAAGGTTTCGTATCTCGTGTGACATTCACAAGTTCTTAGAACGGAGTAACTTCTGGTTTGAAAATGTCGCTCAATGTCTGGGCCGTGAATTCCTTGCCCGATTTGAGCAATCTATACTTCCGACGGAACGCGACACTTGATTGATCTGATGTACGACTCCGTTCTATTTCGGAATTTTGGAGGACTGCATGTTGATGCAACTGAGACTGCAACGTTACTGCATCTCTCTCTTGTAGAAACAAGATTTTATTACTTTTTTAGGCTGACGAAAGTATCGAATCTCTTCCTGTATCGTCTTTGGTTGAGCCTACTGTTTTTGTCGATCACAAGAAACCCACATATATCACCATTCTAGCATGCAGAGCATACCCCTTGAAGCTGTGTTTCGTTGGGGCTTACATGGCTGTTATATGCATGCCTCTGGTTCATATCATCTTGTTCAGAAACATTCGACGTTGTGATGCCTGCCCATGCAGAAATAGGTTCAAATATCGTCCTAATTCTCGCACGCTACATCGTTGAATACGATTATTGAGTTAGATCGTGCTTCGTTCGGCGTACTCACTTGCTTGCGCTCGGTAAACGGAAAATACTACGTTTTCTCAACATTGTCTAGCAATTGCTTCTACACTTGGTATTTTGTTTGGCTGAGGGTTTTTGAGTAGATATAGATGTTTGTAAATCTAACGCCATTGGAATGAGTTATAAGTCTGAGCAGCACATGAGTTATACCGCTACTCGATGGCCCGTAGAATATTGCGTGTATACTGTTTGGAAGTAACTTACCGAACCGCTTGTGTTTTTTCTCGTTTTGCTCTGAAAGTTTGTTAAAATTCATCGTGGAAAGCTTAATAGGTTGTGTCTTAAGCCGCATCTTGGACATAACTGACGGAATTTGTTGAAAGTAGCTATCGAGTCTGCGCTTAAGGGGGTATTCTAGTGTAGAAATTTGAAAAAATCGATTTTTTTTTTTTTTATATTTTCAAAGCTTAACCTTTTAAGAATGTGTCCTTGAAAGGACAAGTCAAAATTTCAATTATTTTCAGAGATATAGCTATTTTAGTGACACGTCTTCAATACTGGCTCGGCTGGAACGAATTTTACTCGAAACTTTAAACGCGTTTTTCTCAAAACTACATTTTTCAAAACGGTTGACATGATTTCTCAAGTTCTATTGAACCGATTTACTTGAAATTTGGTGAGAATCTTCTCAATACATGTCTCTATCGCACGAACTATTATTATAACGAAATAATAATTTTTACTATTTTTAAAAAATTCAGAAACGTCCAAAAAAGTCAAAAAAAACGTATTATTTTTTCGGACAACCGTAATTTGGCAAAAAAAAATTTTTTTTCGACTTTTTTTTGGTTAGTACGATAGCTGCATTTATGTAGATTAATAATCTTTTTTTTTTTTCTGATTTTGAAAATGCTTGCAATCGTGACAACATTGGCGCGCAATTTTTTTCGTACCCCCCACTTCAACAACTCATGGCACTTTCAATTTTGTATTTTTTGACTTGTTTTTTTTTTTTTGTAATCGTGAAATGATAATAAACGCCTGATAAAAAAATGGATACTAAAAATATTTTTTGTTTTTTGTTTATAGCACTTCAAAAAACACCTCAAATTCATGCCTCTACACTAGAATACCCCCTTAAGGGCGTTGCCTATGCCTCGAAGAGCGCGCGCAAACAGAGACTCACGATTTTCCTTCTCATTTCCTCATTTTTGAAGATAATTAGGTTCTTAGGGGGTCATTTTGAAGGTAAAGGATAGATCTGTGTCGCCTTTTTTGCCGAATTTTCGATTTCGCTTTCAGATTTGCGTAAAACGTACTTGAAAGTACGTTATGTTTGAAGTGAAACACAGCGGACAGTGAATTTTTTTTCGCAATTCGGCGAAAAAGGCGACACAGATCTATTCTTTATCTTCAAAATGACTCCCTAAGAACCTAAGTATCTTCAAAAATGAGGAAATGAGAAGGAAAATCACGAAGCATAAAACAACAAATTTTTCGCGCAAAAGGCGGGCGGCTGCTAGCGCCACGACTGCGTTGGCCGGCGACCATGCGAATTATAGGCGAGGAGAGTAGACTCAACACCCCCCACTACAATTCCCCTCCTTCGAATCCTCGTCGCTCGGCACGTGGATAGTGTTCCGCGCTTTTATTTTTGCTTGTGTTTTTCTACAGTGTTTTTTATTATTTCGAATCAGTATTTATTCCCGCGATGGCTAAGAAGAGAGGGGATGTGTCTTTGAAGAAGAAGAAACGACCCGGCATAAAGATTTTGGCTAAATTTCAGGAAAAAATGAGGTAAATCGAATTATTTATATGATTGATGGTGCACCCTCTCTGACTTCGAGATTCAATCACTTGAGTACGAACAATCGCAGGGCTTTAATTTAAGAAGGTACTTTCAAGAGCCGATAGTGCTGTTCATAATAGCAGTATAAATTCATTCTCTAGTTTCTTTATACATACGAAAACATAAACTAGAATGCATTGTGACGTGTGGTACTAGCCCGGTTTGCATTAGTCGCTAAAATATGTCATCAATTTGTTACGTGTTCAGGTTAAATGATCGAAATCGATATTCGGCAATTAGCATGAGTGTTTACACTTTGTCGATCATAAGGAATATTCTTATCACTTATTGTGACTACCTAAGTATCCAAGGTAAAATTACAATGTACCTGACAGAATTTTCCATACAAAGTAAATACGGCGCGTACGTATTAGGCCACTAAAATACGCGCGTTTTGTTTTTAGAAATAAACTTGACGTAATTCTGGGGTAATCATACATGCACACATTACTTACAAATCAGCCACCTACAAAACTGTCATCAAATCAGATACTACTGCCAAGTATAATTTATTTAGAAACTAATGATGATTTTGATATACTATAACTAATGATGACAAAAAAAAAAAAATTGAAATCAAAATTGAAATTCAAAAAAAAAAAAAAAAAAAAAAATTTTGATAAAAAAAAAAAAATTGGAGTACGTGGTACTTGGCGGGCCCATGTTTATATTGCCATTACAACATTGATATAACTCGACTTGTATTTTCTTGTGCTTGTTTTAAAAAAGCCCGCCTTTTACCACTATCTCCAATTTTTTTTATTTCAATAAAAATTATTTTTTTTTTTCAATTTCAATTTTGATTTCAATTTTTTTTTTTCGTCATTATATTAGTTATAGTATATCAAAATCATCATTAGCTTCTAAATAAATTATACTTGGCAGCAGTATCTGATTTGATGACAGTTTTGTAGGTGGCTGTTATGTGGGTGGCTGTCACATTAATATACTTGGCGAAACGTTTTTGCACCAGAGGTGCTTTTTGGGGATATCAGTACTTTTTGTGGGATTTCGCTTGAACATTTAAAAATTTTGCTCGCTCGCTACGCTCGCTCGATAAATTTTTGGGATACAGAATTAATATTTGAGACGAAAATAATCGGTGGAAAAGCCAAGTTAGAGCTTTCTCATAATTACATGTATCAGGTCCAAGGTCTTCTACACATTACGAATAGGAAGTGGTGCTATTTTATAGTTTGGACGCCAAAGGGATTGATTTTTGATAAAATAAAACGTGACGATAAATTCTGGACCGAAAAAATGGAGAATAAATGAGCAGATTTCTTTTACTTTTGTTTGTAACCCGAGATCGTAGATTCTAGACGCGCCCGACAACGCTCAATCCGCGAACCCCCTCAAATCATCGAAGCCCAGAAAAGGCCGCGCGTAAGAAACAGTAAAATCACGACCGACAGACGACAAAACACTGTTATATAAATATATGTACATATGTACATAAATATAATAGCTTTGTATATAGTTTACGTGCAATATTTCTGTGATTTATGTTTAGTTAGTTATATGTATTACTGTGCTAAAAATTTGCTAGTCATATCGTTATAATTATATATCTGATTATTCATTCCAGGAATACTTTCTGCAGTCGGACCAGACTGCGTGTATACCTATATATTATGTAAATATTCTATAGCCTATTTTTTCATTACTATCTGTGACCTGCACTCGTGACGTACTACTTTCCATAGTTTGCGCTTTCTATAGAATTTATTTAGCCATATAATGTATACAATGCTCGATGCTTTGTTATATCAATTTTCTTTATCAAGATTACTGTCATGTTTCACTTATACTGTTTCAATTTAATTTCTATGAGATCCTTCTCATACAGATTTCGTGATTATGTTTATTAATTTTAAACGAGTTCAATTTTACTTGTACCATTTTATATTATTTTCTATCATTTTGTATTTGTTTGGTGCGAACCCGATCATGGTTGGGAGGTAGGGACGGGTTAGGCGGGTCTCTGTTTGATAGCGACCTCCACGTGGTGAGACCTGGGAGATTGATGATATTTTCGTTGTTATATCATGAATTTGCTCACAGCTATTCGTTGCATTTTCAATTTAAAATGACCTGTGACGACGTCTGGCCGGTATTCGTAAATAGTTACGTATTATTTTCGAGACTGTATTAGGAACAGCTCTCAGCCGATCAAGCTATGCTTTGAGCTGCCTCAAGACAGTCCTGCAAATCGAACCTGACTATGAATACCGGCTATTAGACTATTACCAGTCACGTGATCGCATTGCGTAGAAATACGGACGCCGGTGAATATAATTTTCGTTGAAATATGAAGAATGTATATCTATATCAACATACGTATAAGGAATTCTACGTCACGTCAATCAAAAAATGACCTCGTATTTTTTCAATCTATTCATACTTTTTTTCACATGAAATAAAGGTAAAAAGAATCGACACGCATTTTGGTGTTCGTCCGAATTATGTTTGTTTTCGAAAGTTACAAGACAATCATTCAATTTTGATGCAAAAGGAGCTCGCATATATCCGGTTCTATTCGACGTAAAGACATCATTTACAGTGCATTCGGAAGGTGAACGAATAAGCTTTCATAAAAAAAATGCAATGTTGAACATTATTGAAAATCCCAATTTTTATAAACAATTCAAATGTTTGACGATTTTTACCTCATTAATGACAAGTTTTCGAATTATAAAAAAAATAGTTTCGGGTTCCTTATTAAATTCTGTATTACTAGTAAATTTTTCAAGTGGAATCTGAAAGGAGTCTACTTTTTTTTCTATTATTCATCAGGTGCTGCGTCGTGCCGAGCGCGATACACTGGGCTGTTTAAAAGTATTTGAAACCGAATGCCCGTGAGGGGTGGAAGAGGCTAGCCGCGTCACCCGCCCCACTCCGGCGACAGCTCGGTTGGTCCGTCTCACTTGTTTCTTTACCCTCTCTCTCGCCACGGTTAACGCGGGAAGCGGAGTAGCCCGCGCTTTCTAGCTAGGCAACGCCCTTAACCCGTATGTGCGCACCCAACTTCTCCTACATTGATGAGCACCTGGGGTACCCGGGTACCCACCTTTAGTTCTAATCACTTTTAGAGTTCAGATGTGAACAGAATCATTATAAATCGATTCACCTTATTGGGTAAACATAATTAAAAAGTAATTGAGCCATATTTATATTTAAAATTAGCGTGTAGTTGCCACAAAGAGAGATCGAAGGAGGGGATCTCGAGTGCTCCACAGTCAACTATTGGATTTATCGAGCAGCAGATGTTTCAAATGTTTGTGGAGGTAGCAGTTAGATAGTTAGATCCTTTTTCAAGTATACAAGGGCTCAGCAGTAACGCATTTGCTCAGTTAGGAACATTTATTAACATTAACAATGATTTTCAGATGAATATATCAAATCAAATATCAAATTTTTCTCTGGGGTACCCGGGCACCCAGGGTATCTCCTGGGACTAACCGTACTTCAAGTTAATTTTTTTATCGCAAAAAAATTTTTTTTCGAAATATAGTGATGGGAATCTCTTCGTGGAGAGTTAAACTTCCTAGATCCGGAGGCTCCGATCAAAAAAAAAAAAATTTTTTTTCAAATTACAAGCGAGAATGTGACGAGGTGGGTACTCGGGTATTCGGGTGCGCACATAAGGATTAAGGGGACTGAAAATACTAACAATGAGAAAAAAGCACGTGGTAAATGAAAAGTGTAAACACCGCGCGTTATATCAGTATCTTCAAAGGTTAGTGGTTTTTTACCATTTCTGATTCCTATTTTCGCCCGACTTAGTGCCATGGGCGCGTTAGGTAGCAGCGTCGCAGGTGTAGCACAAGATGTTAATGACGAGAGTGCAGCTAAACGAGAACTGGAAGAAAGCAAATGGCACAACAAACTTATGGAAGCTATCGCTTTGGACTAAGAACTTCATTCAAAACCGTATAAAATGGTTTTTGGCCTTGATCTTCGAAAATACTGGATGTGAAGGTACCCGTCGAACGTTCACCTGGTGGGATTTGTTAAAACATGCTAAAATATTGAAATTCCAGATTTTCTTGGTGTTTTCATACAGAATCAAATATCCAGAAAAGAGTCAGCTATAGTCAACCTTGACGACAAAGACGGTCTGGGAACATACTGGGTTACGTATGAGAAACTTAATAGTAATATTGATTACCTTGACAGTTTTGGTGACCTTTAAGCACGCTCAGACCTCTTAAAATACCTCAGCGTTGGTAGGGTTGAATATAATCACGGAAGGTACTAGGATTACTATACATTTGACTGCGGACATTTGTGTCTCAAATTTTTGAACGGTGAGCTTTATAAGTTCAAGTGGGACACCCTCCTTTTCCCATGTGTTCAGAAATTTTTGTAATTTTTTCACAGATTTTCTAAGCAAAATAAACGCATCGCGAGATTTTTTCTTTCAACTTGAATGGTTTAAAAGTTACAATGGGTTGAATTTCCAAAAAAAAAAATAGCAAAAAATCGACATCCTTCTCTCCTTCATATATTCCCTTCGTCGTACAGATTGAAGCAAAAACTCGTTTCAAAGCATCTAAATCGTACTTTCATCTTATTTATTTCAAGTTTATGGAATCGCTGATTTTTCATTTATTGAAAATAATTACATTATTTAAACGTGATTTTCAAGATGACGAAACTGTATGAAAATTTTGAAAATAATACGAGCGTGTTCCTTGATTTATTTTATAAGAAGCCTATGAGTTTGGAAGTGAAATTCTGACGGAAACTACATTTAAAAAGCAATTGACTCATGCAGGACGTCACGCTTGGCCGCGTACGCGGGAGCACCGAAACCGAGGCTCGGCCGTTTTGCATACAAGTAATGAAGGGGGGTACCTAATACACACGTTTGACTCAATTGAATTTATCATATCACAAATTTACTTATTTTATTACGTATTAAATACTCATCTTGAAATAACAAAATTTTTCAACGTAAATACGCACTTTACTAAAATCTTGGAACACAATATTTCAAATTCGAAAGTAAAGCTCTTAGCTGCGCGACAGCTACCGTACGTTAAGAATAAGTAGTGAACAAAATATTCTTTTTGATTCCATAAAATAAAATAGGTCACAGTGTTATTCAGTTGATTATCTACTCAATAACAAACTAAGAACTACTCAACATAAGTTTCAGAACTATAGCTACATTTAAATAAAATCTTAAAGTAAACAGGAAATTTGCATTTCTACTAATATTCGACTTAGTTGGCAACCAATGCTTCTCCTGACTCCTGTGCATTGGAATGTTTTTAGCAACAACATTTTTTTGACATTTTCGCTTTATGCAATGAAATGCCAATGTAACACGTACTAACTTAGCTTTTTTGAATCGAACTTGTAATGCAACAGCTTCTTCTATATAATCCTCATGAGTGAAAAAATCTATAAAGATGTTTTTGATATTCTTATTATTATTGGCTCAAGAAAAATATTTGTGGGGATTATTTATTAGATCTTGTGATAGTTTTAGATTGCTTTTTGCAGCTGATATTTTGAGGGCACCCCTAATGCCATGACAATGCCCTTTTCCATTCACAGTAGTGAAGATTCTGCGTGAACTTGAATAAGTGGACTGCTGCTGAGCAATGATCGCATGTGTCACCAGCGATTCTAGTTGTGCGCAGAATTTTCTCAAGCAATCTTCCACAGGTGTTTGCGTAGTTTTTAGATTTGTTCTACTCACTAATATTCATCATCTGACTGACTTCTATTCTGGAATAACGTAGGTTAGCCGATTTTTTTATAGGTTCATTATAGACGGACGAACATATTTTCACCTATGCCCCAAAAGTTAGGCTCGGGTTTGTCCGTAACGATTGTTTGAACTTTTGAGACCCCACATTTTGTGAAATAATGTCTTTGTTGTAGGTCATACACGAAAAGTGTTCAAACACAAGTTGTTCGTCTCATCATTCTCGATAAGACAAGCTGCCGTGAGGTCAATTTCCTCTATTTGTTTAGTTGCAAAATGCAAAATGCCATGTGGAAAAAAATTGCATTTCTTGTTCTGAATTTATGAATAAACAACGTGTGGCTTTGATACTCATGGTACAGGTAATTTAAAGTGTCTTCAAAATTATCGTGCAAGGTGTTTTTGGCTGTGTTATCTAGTCGAGCAACAATCCGCGACAAGCCAAAATCCGTATATCGTCCGCCCTTTCTTATGTGATTGGCCCACGTGTTGCCAAAACCTCATGGAGTCAGTTCGTTACTAGTACTTTCCATAAATGAAAAACACAAAATTTGAAACTCGAAAATCACAATTTTTGGGCTACTTGAAATTTTTTGCTTTTGAACAAATAGAGATATCTCCAGAAATATTAATATTATTGTAAATATTATGATGAATTGTACTTGCACTGAATTTGACGAGTAATTAAAAAAAAAAAAAAAAAAACATGAATATCTTGATTAGAACCGAAGATAACGGTATTTGAGTGTTATTTTGTTTATTGTTGGTGTAATTGATATTAAGGGGGAAAAAAAATATCAGCTATTTCTCAACCCCCCAAGACATCAGCGTGAATTTTTTCAGATCGTTGGGTACGTTGTATCTAGTAAAAAAAAAAATTGCTCAACGTTCGTCGAGCGACGTTAGTCGGAGGAATGAAGCCGGGCAGCGTGGTGAGGGCTGGAGGCTTCGCGCGCCCGGCTGTTCTCACCACTTACTTATCAATTCAATAACTCCGTATTAATTATCGTACAAAAATTTTTTTTCGAACTATGCTATTGTTTTCTGAACAATTCGAATCTGTAATTAGATTTTTAATACTTATAATATTTTTTTTCTTTTAGATTTTAGTCAAATTCTTAGGAAATATTGCTATAAATAACTTTAGATATATAATATCTGTGAATTTTAAGATGAAATGAAATTTAAAAAAATTTAATTACGGTGATGTGAGTATGTATACATACTGTAACGTGGCATTTTTGATGCCCGTTACAAGAGGCTCCTTGAACCCTGGGCGGAACCAAAATTTAGGAATTTCCGATATTGAGTCGCGAAGTTTTTGCAAAACAGCGCCAGGACTAGAGTCACGCATCCGACACTACGAGAGGGGACACCTTAGCGAATAGCGTAAGATATTTCAGATTTCTTGTTTTTTTTATTTTTCGAGCTAGAATGGCATCAGGCAAGAAGTTGACACCGATTAGAGGAAATTGCGAAGTGGCGGACTAGCGATAATTGCAAAGGAAGGATGTCGAGGCTGCGGAGGGGGAGCCGACGCAGATCCACGCATCGCGGGAATCTAAGGTGGACGCGATTCCCGCTGGCGGCTGGCGCGCCGCAGTCTCTCCCCATTCACCCCGCCAACAATTGACTAGCGAACTTGTGACGGACCGACTTGCGACGAGGGAGCACCACGCTCACCGCCAAGACGCCATGGAGCTGCGCGGAGGACGAGATTGCGATCTAGCTTCAAGTTTTGCGCAGCGATGCTATTAAAGGTGCGCGTCGAGTTGCGTGATCGACGAAATCGATGACGGATCGATTATTGCGTATTCTTGTGGGTATGACGTCACGTATGGGATGGCGTATCGAGATCCGTGTTGCAGCAGGTCGTAGGTTTTTGAAACCACTCTAGTTCTGGCGGTCGTGATAAGTAGTCACGTTGTGGGGAGTTTCGCGAAGTAATGGAGTCGCCCAAAAATCGCGAAGGGAATGGAAAAGGGGTTGCAAGGATGTAGAAGGTAAGCGCTGCTTCTATCCCCGCGATTGAATTTCGAGCATAATTACGAAAAGGCTTGCCGAGTAACGGATAGCCGTTTTGGATTTGCGTTGTAGAAAAGTACTCGAAATTCTTTTGCCGATTATTTTGCTTGATGACCGTAGCCTGAGTACGCGTGTTAGAGTAGAGTGAGGTTTGAGTTCTTGAGAAAGTTGAGTAGAGTCACGGGTTTTAGTTGAGTCTCTCTCGTTTTTGAAATCAAGTATAGCTGAATTCCGCTGTACCGGGTCAAGCCGCGTTATCGGGTTTTTCAGTGTCACCTCTCGAGGAGGTCGGGAAATGCCGAATTGGAGTGCTCGGATTAGCGGATAACGTTTTCGAGGATTTTGAGAAGGTTTGATTTCGGATGCGCTGTGATAGCGTATAGTTTAGGTTACGTTTAGTTGCGCCTGCGTTTAGTTCCGTACCCGTTAGTTAAGATAATGTGAATTGAGTTGTGTTACTTTGAGATTGTGTTTAGTTGAGGTTTAGTGGTGCTTGCGCTTAGTCAGTTGTCGTTTAGTTAAAATAGTGTTTAGTCGAGTTGAGGTGATGTATAGTCGAAATTGCCGTTGCGTTGAGCAGCAGTTGAGACGAAAAGTTTGAGTATTGAGTTTTGGTTGCGTTCGAAATATAGTAACGTTTGCGGATTCGTTTGGTTGAGATAAGTAGGAAAGAAGCTTCAGGTTAAGTTATGTTGTCTCGTTTAGATTTAGGGCAGCTCGCGGTAGCGTCGAAGCTCCGAGTCAGGTGAGATCTCGGGTGAGATTGAGGACGCCGTCTGTTCGGTAGCCCGACGGCGCACCGTCGAGTAATTAGTTTTAGTTTCGGTTTCGAGCAATAATCGCCATGGAGAAGAAATGGCAAATTTGCAAAATCAGAATTGCGTATGAAGATTTTGTGATTATCGAGTGACATTTTAGTTAGAGAGCCGCGAGCTCAGCAGAGTTAGGAATAGACTAGGTCACGTGTAGTTTTCTGTTTAATTTTAGAATGGCGACAAGCGACTTTTGGATTATATTTTTTTTTTGTTTTTGTATCACCGCTATTGGGAAATACACGATTTTATTTTACTTCTTTTGTTAAATAGCGTGTGTATTTCG
This sequence comes from Neodiprion lecontei, assembly GCF_021901455.1. Lineage (NCBI taxonomy): Eukaryota > Metazoa > Arthropoda > Insecta > Hymenoptera > Diprionidae > Neodiprion > Neodiprion lecontei. Next base: position 12,400,445 of record NC_060266.1, on the reverse strand, counting down.
AGTGTCTCTCTCTCTCCAAAAATTACCCCGCCCCTCTCCGCGGTACCGAGCTATCGACCATATGCCCGAGGTATAGCGCATTGATGATTTCGAGGCGTGTTAATCACGCCAGGCGCCCAAAAAAACTTCGCGATATTGTTTTTAGATCCAAGGTACATCGTGGACGCCAAATTATTGTGCACGCGGTAAGTTCTCGGTCATTTTCTCCGAGTGACCGAGGAGCGGGAAAAATCGACGTCACAATACATATATGCATATATAATGGAAGAGCGAGAGAGAGATTCCAAGCGTTATAACGGGTTTTTGCATTAAAATATGTATTTTACTCACATGTATATATATATTTCTTTACATTGGACTCGTCCAAAATTAAAAAAAAAAATTAACATCGCGTAGGGTAATGGTAGGAAAAATGAAACTGATTTGACCGTCAATTATATTCAATATTACTATACATAAAATAATGGTGAACATGTGACCATAATCATCCATACATATTTTTTTTCGCTCGAAATTGTGTATACATATTATTTTATATGATCAAATTATTCATTACATTATTATGTTATATTAACCCGTTATAACGCTTGGAATCTCTCTCTCGCTTTTCCATTATACATGTATATATGTCTGTATACATACTCACACCACCGTAATTAAGTTTTTTCTAATTTGATTTGATCTTAAAATTCACAGATATTATATATCTAAAGTTATTCATAGCAACATTTCCTAAGAATATGACTAAAATCCAAAAGAAGAAAAAATATTATAAATATTGAAAATCTAATTACAGATTCGAATTGTTGAGAAAAAAAAAACATAGTGGAAAAAAAAATGTACGATAATTGATAACGGAGTTACTGAGTTGTTAATTAAGCGGTGAAAACAGCCAGGCGCGCGAAGCCTCGAGCCCCCCACCACGCCGCCCGGCTTCATTCCTCCGACTAACGTCACTCGACGAACGTTGAGCAATTTTTTTTCACTAGTTACAACGCACCTAGAGATCTGAAAAAATTCGCGGTGATGCCTTGGGGTGTTGAGAGATAGCTCATATTTTTTTTCCCCCTTAATATTAATTACACCAACGATGAACAAAATAACCCTAAAACACCGTTATCTCCGGTTCTTATCAAGATATTCGCGTTTTTTTTTTCAAATTACTCGTAGAATGAAGGATAAGTACAATCCATAATAATATTCACAATAATATGAAAATTCTCGGAGACATCTCTATTTGTTTAAAAGCAAAAAATTTCAAGTCGCCCAAAAATTGTGATTTTCGAGTATAAAAAATGTTTTTTTTTCACTAATGGAAAGTACGAGTAACGAACTGACTCCATGATTTTTTGGCAACCCGTGGGCCAATCACATAAGAAAGGGCAGACGATATACGGATTTTCGCTTGTCGCGGATTGTTGCTCAATTATATAACACAGCCAAAAACACCTTGCACGATAATTTTGAAGACACTTTAAATTACCTGTACCATGAGTATCAAAGCCACACGTTGTTTATTCATAAATTCAGAACAAGAAATGTCATTTTTTTTCTACATGGCATTTTGCATTTTGCAACTAAACAAATAGAGGAAATTGACCTCACGACAGCTTGTCTTATCGAGAATGATGAGACGAACAACTTTTGTTTGAACACTTTTCGTGTACGACCCACAACAAAGACATTATTTAACAAAATGTGGTGTCCCAAAAGTTTAAAGAATCGTGACGGACAAACCCGGACCTAACTTTTTGGGGCATAGGTAGAAATATGTTTGCCCGTCTATAATGAACCTATAAAAAGATTGGCCAACCTACTTTATTCCAGAATAGAACTCAATTTTATTCTCCTGGACTATCTGTACGTCACGGTACCAATCCTTTCCTCCCCGAATCGTTTTTTTAATTGCTTTACTACATTTTCGTAGCCTGGCCAACTTATACACTTCTTCAGATTATATTTGCTGCTGGTGGATTGCACATCATTCGTTTCAAACATTCTTTGGAATTAGTCAGTGGCCGCCGCATGTTTACTGGTAATTGCGCTGTTCTTGCACCTTTTAAGAATAATTTCACACTTCCATGGATCGCGTATACATAAACTGAATAAATCTCCCTAACTTCGGGGAGTACGCAGTGTTTCAGACTTAGCTCACAAAACTTTTGAAAGCCAATGTTAAACTTGGGGTACTTTTCTATGCAGGTGCGGTATGCCTCTTTTAAATTGGCAAGTATCATTCGTTTTTGTTTATGTATTTTTTGATCATTTCCTTCAGTCACAACATAAGTTTTTCACCCACAATCACAGGACTAATAAGATCAGACGTATAAAAATTCACAACACAGGTTTAGTGTATCTTGGCTCAATTTTCCACCAGTCTTCACGATGGGGTGGAACTTCGGGTTCTTCTGCTGTTTTTTCGAGTTTACTCCTTATGAAACTATTTGAGTTATAAGGCCCGGAACGAAAATTTTATGAGGAGTAAAATCAAGTGTAACACGAAAACTTGAGGCGTTATAGAAAGAGACAAACATATTTATCTGTAGGATTAAACGTGCAAAAGAATGAGATGGAATACATTACACAGCGTATTCTATCCTCGGGGTCTCCTCTTTGTGCGATGCTTTGTAGTCTCACTGTATGGTTCACTACCTCTGGTCTGAGAGTTGGTTGTGTGCGTATGTTTGTACGTGTGTTTTGTGTGCCTGCGTATTACGAAGTGCTACCGCAACTTGTATACTGCTGCCAAGTACAGGGTATGAATGCTGTATAATAAATACATAAATAATCTGAATAATTACAGATATATGTTTGTTTCTCTCATCATTTTGAAGATGCGTTCATTTACCCTCTTTTTCTATTCTATATATATCATAATTATCGTTCGTAAGGAGTAAACTCCAGTCGTGCGTCGGAGCTGACACACACTTTTTTTTTTTTTTTTTGGCTACGGAAATGACCCGGTCTGGAACATCGAAGTTTTGATGAACACTGAGAAATGACCAATTTCGAAATATTGTTGAAATTTAAATTTTTTTCTACCGGTCATTTTTACGATGGTACTCTTCCTTTCATTTTTGAATTATTTCACTGTTTGTTGTTTTATCTTCCGATTACATTTTAATTTCACCTTTAATATGAAATACGTTTAAAGCTAGTGTTCTTCACAATTTTTGAATTTTGTCTTTAAAATATTACCTCTGCAGTAATTTACGTTTACCAATGGGTGATGTTCCCAATTCTAGTAAACTCTCATTTAGTTTAAAAATGTCGACCGAACTTTTTTTTGGCGTAGAATTCTCTTCGGTGCTTGACGATTGCAAAATGAGAAAAAGTAATTTGTACCAAAAAAGGACAAAAAAATGGAATTACAGTATCAGGTAACGTCACGTGGAGGAACAAAGGTTTCTCGTTGTTGTACGGTTTAGTTGCTCCAATTGTCACCGCACCGCACTGGTGCAAAAAACTATCACTGATTTCACCGATTTCAGGCATTTTTTCAAGTTGCAACCGTCAATAGTCACAAATTTTGATATTTTCTGATTTTATTACATTTTTGATTTTCAATTTCCGAACCACCGTCAGATGTTTATGTTTCAAAATTTTCGTGGATTTTCTTGAGTACTTTTCTAAATTGAACGGGTTGAATCAACGGTCATTACCACGGTCTTATACACAGGTCTGGGCACTCCGGCTGTAAAACCGTGCTCTAAAATGAAGCCGATGTTGTGAATTTTCGCCGCTAGCGCTAGTGAGGGAGAGGCCCACTTAGTACGCATGCGCAGCAACTGTTTCTTCATTTACAATCCGTCAACCTCTTTCGACAGTTCACTCAGTGCAATATCTACGCCAGTATTTTATTATTTATTCAGTATAAATTTACCGTTATGTGTTTCGAAATATTTATTCGAAAAAAGAAAAATGGGTACAAAATGTGTAATTCCGGGATGTAAAAGTGGATACACGAGCAATGAAGAACGCGTCTCTTTGTTCCTTTTTCCGCAAAATGATGAGTTACGTGCAAAGTGGGTGATCGTTATTCCTGCTACAAGCATAAACGTAACGAGCGCGCACTCAATATCCGAAAAAAAATTTCTTCCCTCCGACATAAAATACCATTTGGCATGCTCAGAAAGTAGCAATATAATTTTTTCTTGAAATAACTGATGTTTTAAATGAATATGCAGGTTGCTTATCACCATCCAAGACTGGCAAAATCAGCCATTCCATCGATATTCCCATTGACTAGCAAATACAAGCTTTGTATGAGCAGGGTACGATAAAGCAACGATGATGTTCATCCAGGTATGTCCCTGCGTTCGACAAGCACTGTAGATCAACAATCAGCTCACAGCATAAAGTACGTAGCAAACGGTACGTCGCAACATCGATGACGGACAAAGGCCAAGAATCAATAAATTCTGCAAAATGCCACAAACGATCAATTGAGTATCTTGTTCGATAGGTGGGTGCAGGCCTCTCTTATGTGCGTTCACCCAAGAAGCCAAGATTCGTTACCTACAGAAGTCAGCTGATACTGGCAAAAAACAAAGAACAAGGGTTGAAAAATAGAGAAAACTGGACTTTGATTGTACAACGCATTTCGTAAACAATCCGAGAACTGCGTGACACATGATGCAAACAATGTTTGCCATTCTGTATAACAAATGACTTATCGCACAATTATTTGCCGGCCTTGGTGTCTCCCTTTACGGCCTTGGTACCTTGAAAAGTTGATTGCGTTGTATTCTGTGCGAACTAGTCCCACGTCTGTTCGTGTTTGGTTTTTTTTCTTTTATTGATCACCAGGGGTATTAGAAATTTTTATGCTGCACAATGCAAGCTATAAGGTCGACAAATAATTACTTGAATACTATTCATGGCTTGATATATATTCTTCGAAACATAACTTTGAGTAAAAACATGTATGACATGTATAGTGCTATGTGTTACGTAATTTTCTTTTCTGTCTTTCATGAACATGTAACTATTTTTTCTGTTTATTAGACAGTAAAATCTTTGACTGAAGCAGATTTGGTGTGACACGCGCATTGATAGCTAGTGTTTCAAATATAAATGACCAAACGCAGGATCAAACATTAGCATCGAGGGACCATTTTACTTGAATAATTAGTGAAAAATCACTGAGAATCACTGGGATTCAAGATGTACTTTAACATCGGAAATTACTTGGAGATCTGTAATATGCTAAACATCTTCAAGCATTTGGGAAATATTGGAAGAATAGTGGAATTTGAACTATTTTTGTATATTGGACATCGCCAGGGAATCACTTGAGAATCGTTAATGACTTCAAAGCGAGTCACCCCTTTGACCATCGCCGCCGAATCTGTCCATTAATTTCTTTGTAGAACTTCAAGTTCCATCAAAAGCAGTTTCATAATATCGCTTTAGGAAGATTTGAAACTTTTACACATTAAAATTTAAAGTCGAGTCTTTCAGCAAAATCATAGTGATACCAATTTAACAGCAAAGTATCGTGTGTGTTGATTTCCGTGCTATCAAATGTTGGTCACTTTAAAGTGAAACTCACAAGATTGAAGATAATTCTTGCATGTTTACTCTTGATGTTGCGTAGGTAACTTTCAACGATCAAGTTTTGAGCTACGTGACATTTGTTGATCTAATTTTTTATTTCACAGTGTCTGTTCAGAAACGAGATTTACTTACAATTCCAGTCGATAAACTTTATTTAAAAACTCAATTCGGTATTGATATAGAGATTCCATGATAAAATTTGAATAATCATGGAAAGTTGGGTACCTTGAAACTTTGCACATAAGCTCGATCGATTCAAATTTCAAGTATATGAAGCGATATACATAGCACTGAGTGCTCAGTGTATCGAGCATAGTTAGGTGGATAAATTCGAACTAACAACGTACACCTTGCCAATTATAATTGATCTTCCGGGATACAAGACTTATGAAGCTGCAAATAAGAGAAATCAGTAATATAAATCTCAGGACAAATTTATAAATTTCAAGAAAAGTACTGTTTCGATACAATATAAACAATGTCACTGGTCAGAGTGCTAATGTTAGTTTCTGGATACTGATTCAATGCGTATAATATAATGAATGAAAGTGATGTTCATGATTTTCATATTCATAGGTTCAGAACTAAGTAAAAATATATAAACTGGTCATAATTATTAGACTTCTTTTAATTGGTTTCATGAACTGTGGAGCCCTCAGTGAGGCTAGACGTAGAGCTACTTGTCTTACAAAGCATAAGTTTATACTCATATAATCGAGTAAACTTGGTTTGACAATGTATGGCACCTTCGAACTAACTGGATGCTGCGATGAAATCGTTTTAAAGTAACTGTGATTTTGTTCCAAAACAATTCTCTGCATTTCTAAGTTACCAATGTGTACCAAAAGTAGTTTACACGTAAAAATAAGAACAAGTAACAAATAACTCTTTAGTACAAAAAATAATGATACCCCTCCAAGAAGCATCTTTAGTGAAAAATCTTTCGCCAAGTACATACAAAATCTGGTCATTACCAACAAAAATATCTTCTGTGATCAAAAATGTATGCATGTAATCGTCTCACAGAGAAAAAAAAGAATCAATTCACATACTACAAGTGCATGTCTGTCAATTCACAATGAAAGCACGATTGAATCTTAACCCTTAGCTTCCATATCTCTTTGGAATCACACGGCTGTTAATGGAATCAAACTAACTCTAAACAAATCTGAATTAAAATGATGATTAAGTATGAATTAAAAACGAAATAACTCATACTTCGATGAAAATCCTTAAAAAATTAAATTAGTAAGTAATTAGGTGATTGTATGCATACATTTTCGATCAGAGAAGATATTTTTACGGGATATCTTATTTTTAATGTACTTGACGAAAGGTTTTTGCACCAAAGGTGCTTTCTGGAGGGATCACCATTTCTTTGAGTAACTAATCTGTAATTAATGGTCAGTGCATCTATTAGCTTCCCACTTAATTTGCTCTTTCCACGGAGGCCTTTTACTTTTTTTCATATTACGTAAACGGGTTTCTATTCGTTTTTACTCATGATCAATGTATTCTTTCTTAAGAACTGTGGAGTTTTCTTAATGATTAGCATCTAAAATTCCGTTGAATGTTTTCGAGTTGCTGTCGCCAATGTAATTTGCGTATTTAACGTCAAGTGAGTTTGAGAGCGCTGAACATCTCAATAACTGCGTCCACCTCCATCTTTTCACCCGATCCTTCGTGATTCACATTGTATTCATTGGCATGATTTTTTACTCACTCAGCATATTCTGCGGTATCTTTTTTTTAACTCTAATATTCGCATGCTTTACAATACTTAGATTACACAAAATAATTGGAAATTTCACTGGTATTATAGACAATTGGAGCAACTAAACCGTACAACAACAAGAAACCTTTGCTCCTCCACGTGACGTTACCTGATACTGTAATTCCATTTTTATGTCCTTTTTTGGTACAAATTACTTTTTCTCATTTTGCAGCATTTGAAATGCTTTTCTTGCAAATAGTATCAGTTACAATGGAAATGTTTCAAACAACTTTATTATAATAAGAGTGAAAGATGCGTCAGAACAGTTCCATAAAAACACCAAACACGAACTGCCAGCAACCTCATGATAATTACAATTCTGCATTGAATTTCAAAGTAATTACGAATAAGTAGGTAACTTAATAATTTTGTTTGTTTACAATTTTCACAGGATACTACTATTTAAAATCCCAAGTCTCGCTTGCCACTTTCAGAAAATTTCACTACTGATTTACATTTTTTACAATCGACAAAATTTGGAAAAGCAGAAAAAATAGTAATATATTTCATCGTGCAAGACCCAAAAGAATCGTTTACTCCAACATCATATAGATCTTTGAACTGTTTCAGTTTCTTTCAGTGGTACTAACATTCAAATTATCTGAGGCCTCTAATTCATGGCGGTTCGACGATCGTCTTCTTAATATTTTCCATTTCTTTCGGGAAGTACTTTCTTATCCTTTTTTTTATTACTATACACTACTTTTTCACTCACGCAGAAAATTAAATTAGACACTGCTACCAAATATTGAAAAATATTATTATAATCAAACTTGCAGAATAACGCAGAGAAAAACACGTCTTGTGCGAATAGCGTCCTTTTTGAATGCCCGAATGTAAATATAATACTGACGCTACACAGACGCTTTTCATTATCTGTGTGTTAAAAATAACCTCTATGTGTCATCCAGGTGAATCTCTGACACAAAATCCTCTTAAGATAGCAAATGCCTTCATTATTCCTTGCCGTTTACTTGCTCCAATTCTCCCAAATTAGAGCGTGCTGTAGTTATCATAAAGGCGCTCGTAGCGGACCGGGAGGGACTGCGTCAAAATTTAAAATTCAAATACTTAGATATGATTCCCGTCATAATTTTATTTTAAGTATATCATTTGTCAATTGTTAAGGCAACCTAATATGATCCACCAGGACAAGTCGTTTTCAACCCCTCATTTATTTTTTTCATGCACATTTCACAATGTAAATATCTGACTCTGCTGATCTTAGAATTAAATTATACTTTTATTGGGTTATTCGTCCGACCCAAGGCTAGTTGAATTTTACCCGTTTTTCCCTTTTATTTTAATATCCAACTGTTATTCTATTACGAAATTTTCAAACTTTGCAGTATTTCACCAATTCTTTTCGTTCTAGAACAAATTTTAAAAACATGTAGGGAATTTGTATTTTACTTGGAAATGAATTTGAAAAATTTACTACCCTTCAAACTTGTGATTATGAATCCTAATTTAATGGCAATAATGAGTGAGAGATACTTTACTTGAAAGGTCAGAAGCAAATCTCCAGACACGAAAACTATCGATGATGACCTTCTACGAACAATTTAAAGTTGAATATCATAGAACAACAAAATATTTTCCTGTATGATTTTAAGAAACTCTCCATTTTGATGGCTCAATTCCTTTTCAAATAACGTTGATGTCACGCTCGGTCGGACGTAGAACGTTTTTCACTGAGGTGAAAAATATCAATATAATCGGAAAATTGTTTCTATTTTGGAAATTGTCTTTTAATTATCCTCTCATGAACTTAAATGTCAAGGCTTTACTAAAATGAGAAAAGAAACAAAAAAAAAGACGTTCGAACACAAAAAATTATGAAAAGTCCATTGCTATACGTATAATTTCCCTTTCTCGAGAAATTCTACAACGACACTCCAGGTGATAAATTCTCTCAGCGTGACGACCTCACTTGTCATACAAGACAGAATTTGCAGTGTCACAAATCATTCCTAAAAGTCCGTACAATAATATTTGCGTATCGGAAAAAGGCTTTAGTGAATTTTTTATTTACATAACGGAAAGGAATAAAACTCTATCTCTTGAAAAGAAATGTAAGTCAAAGTAAGGAAGACTTATGTAAAATGTACATAAAAAAATAAATAAGCCCGCAATTTCCGTTGCTTATACTGAATTCATAATTCGTTTGAATTGGCTTATTCAAGCTACAGTCATGCCAAAATTAGATATAACCGCTTCCGGAATGTACAATTTCTGCCTCTCATTCAAATATTTCAGACAGAACTGACTGCCGAGCGATAAGATTTCGTCGCAAAAGCTGCCTCATCTACACATCCCCCTGCCTTCGTTTCAAGAACAGATCAATATGTGGGTTAAACGGTGGACACAAAAAAAAAATTGAACGGATGTATAAAAGTACTTTTACAGATTTGTCACTTCTTCGACTAAGAAAGAAAATTTAAAATGTAGCAGTAACTTCTTTCCATCTTTAATTTAAATGTTTAATAGTGGCTTACCTTCTTCATAAACGACATCACGTTTGTAGGCAACATCTCGGATGGGTTGACGTGGAGTCGATGATGGGGGTGTGATAGTAGTACGGAAAGTGGGTCGTTTTCGGCTGTCGTTCTATTAATTCAGGTCACAAAACAGTTCCTTCTTGCTTAAAATTTGATAGGGACACTCTTCACATAAAATCACGTCACCTGCTCGTGCGTGGATACATCTTTCATCAAACGCATGCCGAGTCTGTAAGAAAAATTAATAACATGGCGTTAGTATTGTGTTTTGGTAAATTAAACTTTCAGGTAGAAGCAAATAGAACAGTATTTGACATCACCCGTTTAAATTTAGTTGACATTTTTTTCAGATGACGTCAACACTTTCAATACTCAATGTCTGCATTTCTGACTTTTACAACTATTTTAAAGATATGAATCATGAGTATTCTGAGCGTTTCATAGTACCACGACTTTTGCAATACTCGAAGAATTTTTGAAAAATTCGTTTTTTGTATGGAGCTTTCTAAGATCCGTCGAATCATGAAGTTACGAATCATCTCCATTCGTTCAAAAATATAATCAGAATATAAAATTGTCTAAAATAATTGTTCTTACCTCCTACACGATTTTAATACATTCCTGATCAATTTGAAAAAGATGGATATCGTGAACATTGAGTCTCGTACATTTAAAATTACCGAAGTACTGAAAACAGGAGAGAAGAAAAAATAAATCCGCCATACAACCGATGTTGAATTGTAACTAAAACAAAAATATAAGTTTTAAAAATGTTTTGAAAATCTAGAACGATATGATGAAGATATAGAAAGCTTTAAATATCTCTAACTCAGAACTAGCGGAATATAAAAAACGCAGTTTTAGAGGTATTTCAGTATCACCGAGAAAGTTTCAATCGTATCAAAAATAGTCAGGTCCTAACTTGGTCGACTTATGGCAAGAAATTTACTAAATAGAATATTAGGAATCATAGAATGATTGGGATGATCTAAGCAATTGATTTACGCTCATATAATTTTATACGTATGGATACGTATACAAACAAGTTGCAAGAAAATAGATACATTCAACAACGAGCTATACTGTAAATTCCCGAATAAGTGAAATGATAACTAGGAAGTTTCTTTGATTCTCGAAATAGTCCGGTTGGCCTTTCAAACCTCACTTACGCTCGGCTTGTAAACGCGTTGATGGGGGAAAGTGGGACAAGTGATGGAGATGAGGATGGAAATACCAGAAGGAGGAACACTCCAAATAATACAATTCGTTGACGAGACGGTGCTTATGACAATGAAGAGGGAGAGAGAGGTATAGAGTCAGAACCTGCGATCGATACACGATTATTGTAGATGGTGTGGGGGGAGGGGGGAACGCATTGATTGTTCACCCTATATTTCTAACCGGAAAGGAGAGGGGACGGGTCGAAGGGGAGTTAAACTGCTACAAGTGGTGCGAGAGAATCGATCATGATGTCTTGTCTTCCACTCCTGCCGACCTCATAGCCCTCGTAATCCTTTTGAAAGAATTCCGAAGTTATGTACGAATATTTTTGAATATATGCTATTAGAGAACAGAGTAGAGCAGAGGTGGAGAAAAGGTGAAAATTCTTGTAAATATAGATTACTTATAATACTCTATTATGGACATAGAGGTATCCGGGCATTTTGATTATTCTGGTAAAACGCTATTTCTGAGGTCAACGATAGAAGAAGAGAACATAAAAAATCAAGTATCACCGAATATCTTAAACGCATATTTGACTACATATTGACGTCTGATTGATGCTAATAGATGTACTGTTTCAAATTAAAAAAACATGTTGTCTCCGCGAATCTTCGAAAAAATGTTTATTATTTCGTCGGTGTTAGTTGCGCAGTTCTTTGAACAACACTCCACGGCTTAATTCTTTTTTCTACTGACAATTGGAGCTATACTTTGTGACGCCGGATTTTTAATGTCCCTGACTAGCCCAACGAAGTTCACCAAACGCTTACCATGTTCACAATAATTTGACGACCCGCGATAAAAGTTTTAAAACTTATTTCTAGAAAACATATCACGAAATTTTGTTAGTGGCTTGGCGTAGTCAACAGACCTCTCGATCGTCAGCTTCGTCAAATCTCGGCCGTACCCATTTGCACTAGATAGCTTGGTAGTGTGGACAGGGAAGGGTTCAGGTTGGGAGAGAAATAACCGGCACTCACAACGCTACGCAAACTATTTATTAATTTATTAAGACCATCAAAAAAATTACAAACACAATCCACTTAAATGTTCTTTAATATAGTGCATATAGAAATCCTGCAGAGGTAAAAATTATTACGTGTGCGCAAGGATGGACAATATATATATATGATATACAGCTAGAAATTTTTTGAAATCTATCAAATTTGACGACCTTGTATGTAGTTATGAATATGAAATATGAACATGAAATATGAAAACATAAAAAGCATAAAGTAAAGAACACAACGCTAAAGTAGAAAATAGCAAAAAACTCATGCTACATTTTGCATTTTGCAGCTTGCACTAGAATACTTCCTTTCTTGGTAATTAACTAAAATTTAAATAAAACTGAAAATCAAGCCGACAGAAAGGAATAAATTTATACATTGTTTGAAATCAATTGTTCGATTTAATATTTTTAAGATCCCTCTCCTAATGCTTTTAACTCTTTTGGAAGTTCATAAAATAATCTAATTACCATACAAATATACATATATTGTAAAGGGGCGTTTTAGAGCCCCTGCCCCCCCCCCCCCCCCCCCCCCCCCTCCTATCACAAGGACACTAAACTAAAGGAAACCTCCGAAAACGCATCCCTGGTGGGGCACTCCAACGGAATTTGATACAAAATAGGAAATAACTAGTAGTAATTAATTCTTTCTTTGTAAATTCTATAATTTCACGCTCCGGCGCAAGCGAACAAGGTACTAGGACGACGATCCCGACCACCGAGGAATCAACAACTACCGATGACTACCGTTTTCGGCTCCAAAAGACCTTCGTTAGCGACGATCCGATGTAACACTGGTTGCCAGAAACTCTCGTATCACTACGACTGCCGGCGTACAAGGATATGAAATCCTCCCGACAGCCGAGTGACCATTCCTCCTGAAGAAACCAGCCGCCCACTTTCCCGGATGCCGTAAGGACGGCGTAAAGGGCAGACCGCAGCCTCCCGTTCCTGGACTTCCCGGCCAGGCGCCTAACCGACCTATAAGATCTATATTTAAGAGAACGCTCTAGCGTTGAGCCATCGCTCCGAGGACCGATTCTACGTACCGGTCGGTAAGGACCATAATCAACGGAGCCATAATCAACGACTCTAAGTTGCATTAAAACATCGTGTGACTGCATGGTCTCCCTGATAGATCGTGGGCAGCTGGCCACTGCCCATACGACGAAATCGGTGGAAGCGAACACGTTGTTACTGTAAGTCGGCGCCTTCCATTCGGTAACTTTGACCGGGAGGCATCCTACGTACCTACATGCCTTTGTCAGAGGGTCCCCAAAGATAGGTATCCTGGACAGTAGGATGCAGCTATCGTAAATTTGTATGAGTTGGTGTCAACAGCGAAATCACGGGCAGGACACTACGTGTCATCTATCGGTAATTGTCGAAGACGTGTAACGCACCTAGCACCGATATTCGCCACGAAAGGGATGACCCAATTATTGTGGGAAATAAACAACCAATCAAAGGAAGAAGGATCACCCGATCACAGTGGCGGGATCGGTGAGCCGAACTGTGACCGCCGCGCGCCGTCTATTCTACGTTCGACCCACCAGGAAATAGCTTTAATATTACTTCGCTATCGTTAATTTCCTTCGGTGTCACATTTTTTTTTTCTTCTCCGCTATCTTTGTCATCCGTTCATCGCTACCGTTGTCTAATATCTTCACCATCGTTTATACTACCGTTAGCTTCGTTCCTTCATTTTTATCTTTCATTTGTTGTTAGCCGTTGAGTTACCCAATAAACATTGCTGGTAAATAAATCGTAAGAAATTCGTCGAAAAATAACGTTGTATATAGTTGAATAATCGTTAAGCACATACGTTTTTTCTTGTGAAAAATGTCCGCCCTGATACAGGTTTTTTCGACTGCGCTCATCAACGTTTTCTGTTAGTGATTATGATCCGGATATTCCCACGGTTGAAGTAAACGTCGAAATTACGGTTTTCGGAAACGTAATGAAACAAGTATGAAAGAACGCAATTTAAATGTTATCGTAGACGTTTAATATATACCTGTTATAGCCACCATTTTTCGTGGTTCAAACACGTTTAATAAGCGTGTTCATTGGAAAATTTTTTTTATAATAATACACGTACTTAATGTGTGTTGATTTAACGTAAAAACGATATCCGTAAACAATTATTATACGTTTAATTGAATACACTTAATCAAATATCACGCGGTTCCGATAAACGTGTAACAACCAACTTGAGAATATGTTTTCGGTATAATTTTTCATGTACTATATTAATGCACAAGCTGTTAAAAGCTTCTTGTATGGTCAATATGGACTTATCTCAGGGGTTAGATGATACAGCAACGCTCACATTCTTAGCTATTTCAGTAATGGTAACTTGCACCAATTAAATGATATTAATTATTTTACATCCACACCTATGTATTCTTATGAGAAATACAGGACAACTAAATGAGATAAAGCACACACCTTTGCGAAACATGATATATATTTATTATAAGGTACTTTCATCCAAGGCAACAATGACAATAGTTACATTGCACACGTATCGAAATATCCGCTTTAACAATGTATCTGAAACATAACAGTAGTTTTTTATATACCAGTTTGTCTGTATCGTTGATGCGGACATTTTATTATGCCAACGATGTAACTGTGTGAATGTTGACTGGGATGTATAAATAAACATACAGTCTTTTACATATACGCATACCTCAATTGTATAGATGTACTCACAAGAGTATAGAAGTATAGCAAATAGTAAAATTAAGTAAACATGAACAAACAAAAACTTATATCCGATACAAGAGGTTTGATAACAAATAAAACATGAAACAAAATAATCATACAATGATTATACCCTAACGAGGAAAATTGTTAACTTTCATCTCGGGACTAGGTAAAAAATCACAATCCTGACAAAGTAAAATAATAAAAAGTATTGGCACATTATTTCAACACAGAACACAGATGCTATAGAGGGCGTCTTCTAGGTACGCAGTACGCAAGTTTTAACCAATATTGGACCGCAGTTGGAGTATTAACTTTCCTGATATCACTGCTAATCCGTGAAACTTGACTGGGATGTAATATATACACAGTCTTTTACAAATACCTACATTGCATAGATCAGTTATATCGAAGGCTCACATAAACACGGACGTGCACTGACCTCGGAAGTTGGTCAAATTAGACTGATTCACTGATCGCGTGAGCTGAGAGCCTTCGCGAACGGTGGTGGGGGGGCATTCTGGCGCGTCGTCCTCGGCTCTCAGCGTGCAGGAACCGTACGAGTTACAACACGCTGACCTAGCGAGCCAATCAGAGGCAGAAGAAGAGGCGCGAGTATTTCACGCTAGGACATTCTCGATTCTTCGCGACCGCTTGTCGTTTGACACATGCGCTCATTATACGTATATGTAACATCCATGGTACACGAGCTTCATCTACGGCCACTCGCTTTCCTAGCATGGGTTATTCCAATATATACATTATGGTATAGGAAAACGTATGTTTTACAAATAATAAAGACGCCGCGAAGGGATGCACTTATATGCTCAACTACGTAATTTCTTGGTGACCTTTGTAAAAAAATCTGTTCATCGATTTTTCAACTTTTTTTCCTATGTTGGGGAATTAACAATAACACAAGGAAAAGAATTTGAAAAAATGGAGGTAACATATTGTTCTACTTTACAATATTACGTAGAATAAAATTATCACTTCTAGTGTTATGTCACCTGAATTTTTTCATATTTTTGATGATACTTACTAGTTTATCGAATGAAAAAAAAGATTGGAAATCGAATGACCAGTTGTTTACAAAATTTAAGGTAATCAGAAGAACGTGCTGAGGAGGATAACAAAACGTTGAATTTTAGTCACTGCTAACATGAGAAAAACTTGAATATAATGATTATAGTTCCAAATTCAAACATCGCAATATGTAAGTAAATGATGTAAAAGTTGATTCCTGCCCTCACTATGTTGAAAAGGGTAGTATTCTTGGATATGAAGGTCAGAAAGGTACGAAACAAATCTTGTTTACGTTTCGGCCCGAGTAGGTATATAATTCTGTGTATCGATATGACAAGTCTATGTACGACGTAATTTTCACGTATTACATGTGATCAGTAGATCAAAAGTGTATTGACTTAATTATTAAACAATTAATGAGAACATATTGGCAAGGTATGGTAACTATACGAAACGTTAAACTTGTGTTACTGGTGAAGGAATAAAATATGTATATTAGCTGTTCATGAGACTAGAAATATAATGGATTTTACCACACGCTTATACTACGGATCTCGCTTACCACAATAAAACGTTGATGATGGAACGCAGAAATTTTGTATTTTAATACCTACAAATATACCGATTTTTAACGAATTTAAATTGACAATTGAGCTAGTAAACAAAACGTTGATTATTAGTCTAGAAACCGTTGTTTAAATGTTGTAGAAAAGCAGTGAATGAAACGTTAAGCTTGTGTTACCGGTGAAGGAATAAAACATGTATATTAACTGTTCATAAGACTAGAAATATAAACGGTTTTACCACACGTTTATACTACGAATCTCGCTTACCACAACAAAACGTTGACGATGAAACGTAGAAAATTTGTATTTTAATATCTACAAATATACCGGTTTTTAACGAATTTAAATTAGCAATTGAACTAGTAAACAAAACGTTGATTATTAGTCTAGAAACCGTTGTTTAAATGTACGTGTAATGAAAATCGTATAATATTTGTGGAGAGACAACGATTAATATTTTACTGAAAAATTACCGTATATCGAACACGGTAATATTTTCTACCTATACCATAATTATACGACCTTAACGTTTCTTCAACCACATTTTAACCGGCTCATGTTTACTGGGTACTTTTAAACTAAATTCATTGCTTGCATGCCGGAGTCACCGCTGACGGTAAGGCTTCTACCTTTTTGTTATATCGTTATGAAGCTGTTCATAAAATCTATTTTCTTTCTTATCGTATTTATTTTTTCTTGGTTGCATCGTGTGATGCCTGTTTCTATATGAATCGTGGTCCACGGCTCTGAGTTGCGTTAAGCCGTCATGTTAGTGCGTGGTTTCGGTAATTAGTCAACCCCTTCCCTTCTTATCGACGGTGGCAATGTTTAAAAATGAATAAAAAAGATTCAGAGTGAAGTCTTTGTATTATCTGTTTGTAAATTTCTACCTGGCCAGGATTTACGCTTCCTCTCACTGTTATGACACGTCTTATATTATCAAACTACGTAGATCTACTAAACCTTCTTGACCCAAACTCGTCTCTCTCTCTCTCCCTCTTCGTATCTTCTCCAATTTTTAATATGAATCGTCACAATGTGTGCTCTGCATGTTCAAATGGTAATGAGTGTGGGTTTCTTCGGATTGACAAAGTCAGCGAGCCTGACCTAGGATGTTACAGGAAGGGATTCAATTTTTTCGTTAGCCTGGAAAAGTAATGAAATCTGGCGTTTCCAAGGGAGTAATGCAGAAGCGTTTACAGACTCAGTTATGTTAACATGCAGAACTCCAAAATTCCTGAGCAAAATATGTCCTATATCAGATTGCTCAAGTAAGTGCCGCAATTCGTCGAAAACATAGATTGCTGAAGTCAGGCACGGAATCTAGCTCAGAAATAAAGCGACATTTTCAAATCAGTATTGAGTCCGTTGCAAGAACTGGTAAATATCACAAAAGACACGAAACCTGTGAATCAAAAACTGGAAGAAATTGAAGAAGAAATAAAGCAGATGAAAAATGAATCGAAAAATGATGGAGTGTCGGGGATGGATGATTCATTTTCTTCGACAGGAGATAAAACAATTACAGAACTAACCTGTTGACAAAACAGAGAATAAGCATTTTTAAATCATGAGAAGTGATATAAGAAAAAGTCAAATGGACAACGTGTACAGGGTACGCAATCTTTCAAACGACAGACCTATGATTATTGACTCGTTAATAAGTTTTGAGAGTTGAGAAATTTTTGTTCAAATAGAAGCCAGACAGGTTTTATATGAGCAATGAAGATCAGGAAAATTATAGAAACCTAATACTCACCATGCACGCACTTAGAAAGTATTACAAATCTGATGAAATGTTCAGAGGAATAACAGTTAAAAATAGAAAAATGTCGTTGCCGAATTGTTAGATGATTTCTTATCACCTCGGTGGAAGAGTAAAGTTTCACTTCCGCAAACTATGATTACTCGACAAAGTGTTGAAGCGGAATACGTTTTCTGGAATGATCCTAACAAGCAAGTGAAATGTTTTCGTCTACTTCCAGTATTTAAGGCGGCGGGAAATCCAAATCACAACAATGAAACAATGTCCATTGTCGAAGAACTACGCAAAGCAGGAATCATTTATTAAGCAGCTTCCATCGCCTTTGAATTCATTTCCGAGAGTTTCGAAAAAATATGAAATGTTTTCATAACTTTGGACTGTTTCCGAAAGGTTGTAAAGAAGGAAAAAATTCACAAAAGGTTAACGAAAGATATGAAATGTTTTCAGAAGTTTGCAAAAGTTTCCAAAAGGTTTCAAACAGTTTTGAAAAGGCTGACAAGATTTCCAAAGGATTCAAAAAAATTCAAAATAGTTTATGAAAGTTCAAGTTCCAAAAAGATTAGCAAGAGGTTGACAAAAGTCTATAAAACCTGACACATTCCTACAAGCTCGTACAGTTCAAAGACGGAGCTTATCGTTGACGTACAAGCCTTCTGTAGACTTAGACAATACCTTTACGTTATAATTTGAGCTATAATCGAAAACGTTTTTTTTTTCCAATGAAGTTTTTTTTTTTGAAAATATTCATGATTTAATTTCACACCCTTACCTTAGTTGTTAAAAGAGGAATTTTTATAGTACCAAGTTCACGTACGATTCAACCTTGCTCTCTATCGTTGACGACGCTGTACTCGAACCGAGTTATGTTTTGCATTTTAAGAGCAACAGTTATCCAATACCGCGTATCCGAGGCTCGGGTTGTAAATTACATCAGCTGCTGGTCAACCTTGTACTCTATCGTTGACTGAATTCGCTCAAAACCTCAGCGTAGAGTTCACATTATAGTTGTGAGATTCAAACGTAGCTCGACAATCTTCATCTTTGGTGTTTAGAACAGCACTTTTATCAATACTCTTATAGATTTAAAACTCAATTCGGAGTTTAATTTATTTCACCGAAGTAGAACCTGCATAGATTGCACTGTTCACCTGTTAGATTGTGAATTTACTGAAACATATGGTCAGATGAGGGTGAACAGGATGGCTTACTGCTAAGTGACAAGTACATATAATTTTAAACTATTTTATTTGAAAATCAAAGTATCAAGTGCAAAATTTTTTGCGTCAGGTGTTTTGAAATTTTTTCACATGTAAAAGAATTCCAATTTATTGTACGGTCCTCACAGATAGCGCAGATGCAACCAACTGTCGTTGTTAGTCGTCAACATTCTCTTGAACAACTCTTCGTTCTCTTTTAAAGCTTTCACTAATTGATTCGTGATGAATACCATGAACGCGTCCTTCAGATCCGTCATTATTTTGTTCCCAAATTTCTTCTTGACTCGACAAATTCCGCTGATTCGATGATCAAAGTAGGCTTCAAGATCTGCAAGCGTCTTCGACGAAAGAAACGTCTCCAGCCGTGCCACTTTGTTCAGTTTCGAGGAATGAATGATTCTAATGGTTGATACGTATCGGACAAAATGCTTTTGTGAAATGATTCAGTTTAGATTTGATTTATAGCAGATGTTTCCTTCTTGAATATTCTTTATCAACTTTATTCTTCATCAATTCTCGTCGCGTTTTTAATTCACGTTGTTTTAAAGTACTTGTCATTTACAGAAAGAAGGGCTTTAGGCTAACGCTGTAGTTTCCAGTGCTGAATTTATTGAGATCCTCATCACGTGCATTTGAAACGTAGTGTGTGTGGGGGGGGGGGGGGGAGAATATCACGTGTTTGATATTGCATCGGACTTTGGACTCACAAACAGTTCTTGTAATTGTGAGTCATGGGGAAAGAATACCACGTGATTGATATCACAAAGCCGTCCGGATTTACAAAGAAAATTCTTGGAACTGTTAGTTGTAAAATGTCACATGACTGATACCACATCAGAATTTAGACTCACCAACAGCTCTTGGAATTAGTAGTCATGGGAAAATAATGTCACGTGGTTGATATTACACCAGCATCCAGTTTGGCGAAAAACAATTTTCGAAACCGTTAATCGTGAAATGTAGAATTGTTGACATCGCACCGAAAGCCGCTGGAGGTTGACCAGAACATTCTTGAGATTAGCAGGATGATGGCACGGGAAACAGAAGGGTTGGCGTCTCCGCTATATCATGACCATTGGCAGGGGGGAGGACAGCGAGATTGTTGGTGAAGCAACGTGATATTGACGTTTGATCAGTACAAATGGTTGGTAAGGCAATGTGATTAGACCTCTGGTAGTTAAAATTGTTGATAAGGCAGCGCGATTCTGACCTTCAGGTCAGAACCGCAGGTGTCTATCGCTGTGACGTCATCGCGGAAAAGGGTTTGAGTCGGGGAAGATGTCGTTTGGTGTAGCTAATAGGAATCTTCATCCAGAACCAGCATTATATTCCTACTCTGATCTGGTTTTCGATTACGAGGAATACCATCATTTGATTTTGGCGACATTCTATATATACCGACATTATCCGCATGTGTCATGTTTCTTACTTCGTGCATCAAAGATATATAGCGTCGCGTGGCTGATGATATCTTCTGGTAATCTGGTAATAATATCACCTGGTATCCTATTTGCTGCAACGGACAAATCACGTGCAAACTATGCGAATTGAATCCGCGATTTCGAAAATTTGCTGACGATAATTGTTCCTGCATTGCTTTCTATAGTTCATATACATTGCCTGTATTTTTCTCGGAGCTTGGTGAGTATCCAAACCAAATCAGAATCGTGATTGACATGACAAGAAATTATTTGCGTCGCATTATTCTTATTTATTTTATAAGAACAAAACAAAAAATAATAGGAATAATGACTCCCACAACGCAGACGGCATAATCTAACTGAATCGATACACAACCGAATATTTGAATATACGCAGGATTGACGATATCGTCATTAGGATCGAAATTGCGGCATGCTTATTATTACTACTCATTTCGTTTATTACTTTCAACTTTTCAAAAAGCGAAACTCAATTCGAATAATCGATGGTCAATCGTAGACTATATGTATAGACCTCTCTCATCTGACAATAGACAAATATCAACATCAGATCGCAGTCGGCCTAACCTGACCCCGTCGACACAGAACCTGAAATACAAATATATGTAGGATGGACGATATCCTCATCCGGATATAATTTATGAGAAGCTTGTTATTTCTACTCGACTTATTCATTGCTTCGCATTTTTCAAAAAGCGAAAATTAATCAGAATAATCGTCGGCAAATCACGGGCAACATAAACTTTTTTGACTGACAGTCGAAAATCAATAACAGATCGGCATAACCTACCTCTGCCGACACAACTACAGATTTGAGTATGAGTAGGACAAATAAAATCATCTTTGAAAACGAAATAACGCCGAGCTTATTATTCAAACTCGTTTCATTATTCGCTTTCGACTTTTCAAAAATCAAAAATTAATTCTGGTAATTGATGGCAAATCGTAATCCACATATCCTCTTTCGACTGACAGCTAGTAGGAAATAAATATTGGATCGCCGACGACATAACCTGCAAAGCGTTAGGGAGAACTTCCGATAAACCGACTATTTGACTTTTTTGCTGTCAAATCCACAGTGATCGCATTTTGTTACACGTGGTTTTATGTCAAATTGTCTCAGCAACACTATTCATTTCATAAACTGATACTTCATATTGAAAATTCTTATAAAAAATGTTGAAAATATTTTTTTAAAAAATTCAAAAGATTTCAGAGGAAAAATAGCGTTATCGATATATTCATTTTTTTATTCAGTCAGATGAGGACTTTGAAAACGTTAAAAAAGCAAAAAATGCGAAAATGCGTGATTCTCTGTCACTTACGTAGCAAAAGATCTGAAATTGTCATAGTTCATTCATTTTAATGTGTGTAACAAATTATAAACAAAAATTTCAAATCGAAATTCTGAGGCCCAAAACCTATGCCACTATTTGTGGATGGTCTCAGGTATGGGCGGAAGCTTCTGTTGGTTCAATACGTCTTGAATCAATGAAACTATTACTACTTAGTCACAGGAAATGCTAATGCACCACGCGGTACAATATTTTCAGCGCTTTTGACAAGGGCTTCGAGATTCGTCGTCGTGAGAGACGACGCCAGGCATATGGAAACACGTGCCGCGTTGTACGATCAGCTCTTTACGTTTGTTATTAGTGCAAGCCGGGTAATATGATTAGTGAAAACTTATGGAATAATAAGTTTTTGCGAAGTACGGAAGTATTAGTTGACCTCGCTACTAATTCTATTCGGTTCGTTAGGATTATTTGGGCGGTGTTTGTAGCTCACTACAACCTAACTTCAAACAGTAGGTAATAGTAAAATGTGCCTGTACATCCAACGAAATAGAGGGTGAAGTGAACGCTTTGGATGAGTGGAGGAGTTTGATTTCACATGGGCAGAATTTTGTGTATTTCGTGACCGTTTTTTTTTTTTTTTTCTTGTAATCGTTTTCATGATTAATTCTTGTTATTTCTATTTGAACAATAATTACTTAACTTTGGGCGAAGCTGTGATTACTTGACAAATCAACCACTTGTGAAGAGGGTGGTTTGCACGATGAATTAGTATTATTAATTTATACATGTTGATAATTTTGTGAATGCGTAACTAGAATAAGTTGTCAAAAACGCGAACCTACGGCCTGCTTCAGTGCGAGGACATGCAGCTTTGCTTATTTGGCACACGGCTCTTTGTCGACAAAGATCTGTAATCTGTACATTTTATCCAATTTTGGAACGATTGCGATGAAATAATTCCTCAAAATTTTAAATCGTCTTGCTTCAGAGTGAGGACTTGAAGCATTGCTACTTGTCGCGTTGAATAATATTTGGCAGGAATTCCTATAGTGGAAGTAGTTATGTAGGGGGAGGGTTCTGGCTCGAACTGACTTACCGACCTCAGCGGCAGCTGAAGGAAGCGCCTCGCCTGTAGTCGTTTTGTTACTGACTGAGCGTCGGTGTGTTACCGACTAAAGCTAACCTAACCCAACCAATGTAAACAACAAGATGGTTGACTAGCCTGCAAGATGGCGAACTGACCCGCAAGATGGCTGACTGACTTACAAGATGGCTGACTAGCCTGCAAGATGACGGACAAGATGACGGAGCATGTAGTCGGTGTGTTACCGACCTAAGTTAACCTGACAACCCAACCTAACCTAACCCAACCAATGTAAACAACAAAATGGCGGGAGCAAAATGGCTGACATGATATCGGAACAGTTTGCTAACCTAACCTAACCCAGCCCAGCCTAATGCACATGGAGCCTAGAGTTAAGGAGCCCGAACGCTGTACTATGGATGTGGACCCTGAAAGCGACGAAAAAGATATATAGGCTGTGGTGGCGCAGCTGTCGTTAGTATAGGATAAAAGTATTATTATTTCAGCAATGACCGGGCGTCGATAACGAATACTCGCTTTATGGCATCACCAATGCCACACTTCATATCCTATACTGACAACACAAGCGCGCTCGTGGCTGAATTTCGAACTACAACCAACATATATCTTTTTCGTCGATTTGACGGTCCAAATTTATCATGATTCTCTTATGCCGTTCAGCAAGATCATACAGTAGGCTGAAGTTTTTGGTGGGAATTCAATGCTAGAGTCAAATTCTAATGAATGTCCACAGGTCCAGTTTCCAATGTTTCGTTCTGCTTGGAGCAATCGATGACGATAAGGGGAGCATGGTTTATAAATTACGCTTCGATAGCAAAAGCTCAGCTTCTTTGTTGTAGTAGGTCGTTTGAAACCGAACATACATATCACAAAGAATTGATTATTAAATATCTCAAGATTTGAATTTCCGTAGGGATAACACTGAGAGTTGAGAAAGAGTTTTACGTCTCTAATCCGAAAATGATCTGATTCGCTGGCATTTTTGCGCGGTTCGTTTTTCCTTGTAGTTTAAAATCCTGAAACGATATATCTCGGCTTCTCAAGCTGTGTCGATGTCTTGACTGCCCATACATGCCGCGTTGTTGACGGGAGCATCGGATACACGTACGTTTCCCAAGAACGAAAACTCATGGATATGGCTGGATCCTTGGCGATGTAGTTGAATAACTGGATTTTCGGTTTATCGGCCAGTTTGATGTAAGGCAAGAACCACTCGATTTTATCTAGGGTGATTTTAAAATTTTCCATGGGTGGAGTCTCAATCACAGCATTCAAATCGTTGTTGGATCGTGTGAGAATTAACTCATGTTCAGCATTGACAATAACTCGACAATAATCCTCGGCGAAGCCCAGCACATAATTGAACGGTAAAACAACGTCGAAATTTCTAGCAGCATCGGTTAGTTCGTTATCATCACTCAACCAACCGGTATTCTCCACACTATATTGCTGGCCAGGACTCAAGGATACGTATACCCTTCATAGAGCTGGTGATACCAACATTTTTATTCCGATCAATCTCCACACCGTTTAACTCATAGCGAAGTTCCTCAAACAAATAGCAAACGGCCATATTGATCAATTTCATAACCGTCACCGCAACCACGCCATCATCTTTTGTAATTTTTCCATGAATGTGTTGTGAGCTTTTACCGAGCAATAGACACAAATCTTGACTTTAGACAACAATATGGATCTTATCGTTGTTCTGAAAGGTGGATGATGCAAACGGCTGATGTGCATGAATCTCAGAGTGCGCGATCGAATCGTCGAATGGTATAGGTTTCTGTATTGTTATCGTTACCTTGATGGTAATATACACAGAATGCAGCGAAAGTGAATTCGTATTTTACTAAATTTTCACGTAATCGAAGTCCTAGATATCAAAGAAACCGCATGCTTAGAGGTGTCAGCTTCGTCAGAGATCTCGGCCCCGTTGGAGGCAGTTGGCAACTGATGACGCTTGGACATAATGTCTTGCTTTTATAGCTGCCACCAGTATTTTTTGTCTCAAACACAATTCCCATTATTTCAGAGATATCACATGTAATCGCACGCTTATGGTTTCGCCGCGAAAATGAATTAATTCCCCGTCTTGATCAACTGTTCTCAGCTGCAAGTGATGTATCGACTGTACAGCTATTGGGAGGTAAATGACATTAGCGGGCAGTTCGATGATCTTATATCCTGATTGAACGGTTGAAAAAAATTCATGTATCGTGTGAACTAGACGATCGTTCATATGTGCCGCTGTGGTTATATTACACTCGACGCGCAGAGAGTTGACTTTCAGTATAGCCACCGGTAATTGAGATTTATGAGTGATGTTGCTTGGTAGCTGCGTTGCTTTAAATCCCAATAACTGTCCAATGCAATCCCGCGGTCTCAAGTCCATCGTTTGATTACACGGAATTTCAGCGCTCAACTCGTTGTTGGCTCACAGACTGAGGGGGATGTCTTGGGGCAGCGCTTTGGATGGTAAAGTTACAATGTCTTCAATTTCATAGCTTTCTGTTGGTATTGTGACGACTTTCCGATCAGCATTTGATCGTATTGTGTGAAATTTATTGCAGCCCTCTTCAATATTTGGCATCGAATTGAATGTGAGCAATTTAACGAGTCCGAGAACATGGTTTTTCGTTGATGACAACTCGATTGGGGGCAAATACTGCGCCTCCGGCACGGATGATGCACCCGACAACGTTAAAGTAAACGAATCAGCCTTGACTTACGCTTCGGTCACGCTTCGTCACCCCTTTAAAGTAGCCTGATGAGGAATTTGAGGCGCAAGTGGCTGCAAATCACAGTATTATATTCCTGATATCCCTTATGATAATATTTTACGCTACCAACACCGAGATATTTCATTAGATCTTTGGGCGGTTGTAAATTGCCAAAACTATCAAAATAAGTGATCTGATTGCCATTTTTCATGTATGCAACCCAATGTGTTCCTGGGCCAGTTTTGTCATCAAGATTGATAATTGACCGATCACCAAGAATCTATAATATATTACATACGAGGTCGAGAATTCCTATTCATCAGATTGATAATTGCAGATTCATGCTTTTTCGGCCCCGATTCCGGTAGATCATTTTGCATATTAACACCGCAAAAATTGAAAATTTTCATGTCTTTGGCGTATTTGCGTAGATCAACATCAGTGAGAGCTCAGTGTGGTAGCATTATTAGTTTTTTGTTGGTCGTAAGTACACCCCCATACCTTATCGGTAGGGTTTCTGGTACAATCCTTCACCCAAAGCAATCGCCTCTATTGTAGCGTTATGCCGTTTGACCTCATTTGACTGACGTTTGTTTGCATTGGCATTATTAACGGCTTCAGCTACGCCTGCAGCATCACCGGCTAGAGCTTCGGTGGCACTAAGACCGGCCAGAATTGAAATAAGGAGAGGGAGAATATCTCCGATTTTATAAGGTGGCGATATGATGCGAGGAGTAGTACAGCAAGGCCGGTTCTGAGTACAAACACCTTCTTTACCGACAGAGCCGCTCCCCGCAGCCCGCCAAGCCGCTCCGCGCAGCTCAGACTCAAACCCTTTTCCGCTCCGCGTAGCCCAGACTCTAACCCTTTTCCGCGATGACGTCACGTCCCGCATTCTTCTCCCACGATAGGACTGCTGATGTGTAACATGAACCACTCCGAATTCCTTTCCCACGGTGGGACTGCTGACGTGTAACATCAACCACCCCCACATTCCTTTCCCACCTTATCAACCACGTGACATTCCAAAATTAATGGTTCCGAGAATCGTGTTTCACTTATTCGGATGTCGGTTTGATATCAACCACCTCACATTCCTTTCCCACGTTATCAACCACGTGACATTCCAAAATTAATGGTTCCGAGAACTGTTTTTCACTTACTCGGATGTCGGTTTGATATCCAAGGTCGACCGATAGTCGCGGTACAGAGCCATGGATCTGCGGTGTCGGGTTACTATCGCTCTTGGAATGCCAAAAGGTGCGCGCGCATCCGTACAGCTGCCCTATAAAAAGGACGCTCATCACTGCAAACGATCATTACGTCACAACCTGTCAAGTATACGTGAGGAAAGAGCTCAAGATGGAATCCGCGAAGTGTTTGAGATTGATCGATATTATGGAATCGGCGTTCAAGATTTTATCGGAAAAATCGTCGCCGGCAGAAATTGCAAAATGGATTCGACTCGGAACCCAAAATATCAGGCTTTTGAATAAAATCTTACGCAACAACGCCTCAACGATCGGGGAGAAGACAAGAATTTTGACTACAATTGGAATTCTGAAATCGTTGACAGTCAAATTTCAACAATTGCAGAAAGTGGGTGACGGATTACGAAGCCGACGAAGAAGCGATCGAGTACGGTGTGAAGATTTGGAATCAGCTTTCGAGAGTAGAATTCGAACTGGATCCATCGTCAATTTGAAGCATAAAGATGTGGAGAGATTTCTAGAAGACGCAAAGGTACTAGCTGTGACGAGGCTGAAAAACGCTCTGAAGAAAGACAGGAGCTTGAAAGCCAACGTTATCCTGGCTTGTAAATTTGAACTTAGAAAAGTTGATCGCACGGTGGAAGAGATCAAATTTTTTAATACGAGAAATGAAATCATCCTCCAGACAACGGATATCAGCGAATGGTTCATCGAAAACGCGACGGAGCGTTTGTTGAAAAAGGTGGAAGATTTCCAGGAAAAGGATTCAGGCTGGTCGCTGACCGAAATAATCAATTTGACTGTGAATATCAACAAGTACGTGCCACTGCGAGGCGGTGTCTTCACATACACACCACTACCCAAAGATATTCAAGTTAAGAAGGCTGTCGTCAACATCCGTAACAGCGACTCGTATTGCTTCCTCTGGTCGGTCACCGCAGCTCTGTTCCCAGCCGACAACAACAATCCCAGCAAAATTACTTCGTATCCACATTTCAGCTCAGTGCTACAATACGACGGTTTGCATTTTCCAATGTCTCTAGACAAAAACACCATTTCAAAATTTGAGAAGCTTAACGGTCTTTCAATTAACGTTTACGGTGTAGACCAAGGTGATCGGAAAAAAAGTGAAATAGTACCGATTCACCTGAGTCAGAATGAGTCTGACAAACCTACAATTCATCTTTTGGCGATAGAAACTGAAACCACTGACGATGATGATGATGATGAGATGGAAAATTATGAAAAAAATAGAATCTTCCATTTTACTTGTATTCGAAATCTGTCTCGTTTAACGAGTTCCCAAATTTCCAAACGCGCACATCAGACGTGGTTGTGCGATAGGTGTCTGTCTCATTTTAATTTCGAAAGATGTTTGTTGAAGCACCGAGCTGATTGCATGAATTTAAACAAAACCAAAGTTATTCTACCTACAGATGAGGAAAAAATACTCAAATTCAAAAATTTCAAGCACAAAGAAACCGTTCCATTCTGCATCTACGCGGATCTCGAATGTTTACTGCAACCCACACATGAAAGTTTTGGGGAAAATAGAATAATTTATCAGAAGCATCTTCCGTATAGTATAGCTTACTATCTACATTGCGCGTTTGACGATTCGCTTTCAAAATTCAAAATTAATCGTGGAGAGACTTGCGTTCAATGGTTTGTGAACGAGTTAGCGGAATTGGCACATTCGTTGGAAGTTTATTTCAAGACTGTTGTACCGATGGAACCACTAAATTTCAATCAAATCAACGAATTTTATTCAACGACAGTGTGTCACATTTGTGAAAAACCGTTTACACTCGCAGACGTGAAACATCGTGATCACTGCCATTTCACGGGAAAGTACCGTGGTGCTGCTCACCGAGGTTGCAATCTAAATTACCAAAATTCGCACATTATCCCAGTGATATTCCACAATCTGTCGGGTTACGATTCACATTTTCTGATCAAAGCACTGGCCACATCGTTCGAGGGCACAACTGAGCTTCTACCCGTAAACAAAGAAAAGTACATTTCATTCACAAAATACGTCGAGGGGACAGATATAAAGTTTAGATTCGTAGATTCGTACCGCTTCATGCCCAGTAGTCTTGAGAAATTAGCAACGTATCTCGGTGATGATCAGAAATCAATCACACGAAAATTTTATCATAGCTCAGATAAATTTCAGTTATTGACCAGAAAAGGAGTGTTCCCGTACGAATACATAGACAGTTGGGAGAAGCTCGAGGACACACGGTTACCATCCAAACAACAATTTTACTCAAAATTAAATGATCGGGATATATCAGACGACGACTATGCACATGCATGTAAAGTTTGGCAAACTTTTAACGTTCAAACTTTGGGAGAGTATTCGGACTTGTATTTACAGACGGACGTGTTTTTACTGGCCGACGTTTTTCAAAACTTTCGACAGAGCTGTTGGACGACGTACAAACTGGACCCGTTACATTACTACACAGCGCCCGGTCTGTCGTTTGATGCAATGTTAAAATGTACAGGCATCGAACTCGAGCTTCTCACCGACATAGACATGGTTATGTTTCTCGAAAAGGGTATTCGCGGTGGTGTGTCACAGTGTTCGAACAGATACGCAAAGGCCAACAATAGATATATGGGAGAGGAATTCGATCCTGAGGTCGAAGAATCTTACCTCATGTACTTTGACGTTAATAATTTGTACGGTGCGGCTATGAGCTTTGCTCTGCCATACAGTTCCTTCGAATGGTTATCAGACTTCGGACAATACGACGTTCTTACCATCTCGGACGACGCGGAGTTTGGTTACATACTGGAGGTTGATTTGGAATATCCTGAGGAACTGCATGAAATTCATAAAGATTTACCACTGTGTCCGGAGCACTACATACCTCCGATCTCGAATAGTAAGCAACCGAAATTGACACCCACGCTATTTTCCAAGAAAAACTACGTTGTTCACTACCGCGTTTTGAAACAATGCTTACAATTAGGCTTAAAATTACTCAAAATTCATAGAGTTCTCAAATTCAGGCAAACCCGGTGGCTGAAAAAATATATAGATTTAAATACCGATTTGCGAAAAAAATCTGACAACGAATTTGAGAAAAATTTTTACAAGCTAATGAACAACGCAGTTTTTGGCAAAACTATGGAAAATGTTAGGAAGTATAGAGATGTCAGGCTGATCACGAAATGGGATGGAAGATACGGTGCTAGAGCTACCATAGCCAAACCCAATTTTCACAGCTGCACCGTTTTCGACAAAGATATAATTATCGTTGAAATGAGTAAGACGAAAGTCAAGTTGAATAAACCATTGTACGCAGGTTTCTCCATCATGGATTTGGCTAAAACATATATCTACGATTTTCATTACAATTACATTGAGCAGAAATTCGGCAACCGAGCAAAATTAATGTACACGGATACCGACAGTTTGATTTACAATTTTACCGTCCCCGACATATACGAACACATGAAGGAGGACTTGCACAAATTCGATACTTCTGATTATCCGCTCGACAACGTTTACGGAATACCTCGAGCAAACAAAAAAGTTCTCGGCTTGATGAAAGACGAGAATAACGGGAAAATCATGCTCGAATTTGTAGGATTAAGAGCTAAGTTGTACGCATTCCGAGTCTTGGGAGATGAGAAAGACAACAAGCGTGCCAAAGGTGTCAAAGCATCAGCGTTGAGAAAAATAACCTTCAACGATTATTTGGACTGTGTTTTGAACCACGAAAATCTATCCTCAAATCAGCATTTGATATTGAGTCGAAAGCACGAGGTATACACCGTAGAACAGCAGAAAGTAGCACTGAGCTGGAATGACGACAAGCGGATCGTGTTTCAAAATACAACCGACACGCTTCCGTGGGGCTACAAGCCTACACCTTAGCTTTGTAATTTATAACTGTACCATGATGTATAAAATATTATTGTTATGTAGGATAAGAACGCTCCGAAATATAAGAAATTGTACAACGATGCATATGTCTGTCGATTGTCTAAAAAATAAAGACGCATACTTGTTGTGTGTCGGATATAAAATAAAGAGGGACATACGTTTTTACAAAAAATTCATTTATTCTGGGGGAACGTTATATAAGCGAAAAGTGAAAACTTCATCGCCAGTCTGAAGCTGTTCTTCTTGCAAATGAGAAGTGCTCTGGAACAACAACGTGAATTGAAGAAACGACTAGAACTGCTCCTCAAGAATATTGGAGAAGTAAAACATCTGCTGAAAATCAGATCTGACCTCAATCAACTCACAAAAGATTTCGAGCACATACAACTCGACCGTAACGATCATGGACTTTTCAAAAATTGAACGAAGTCGCTCGCCTGGAGACACTTCTGCCCTTGAAAAAGCTTTCGGACCTCGAAGTATACTTCGAATACCGGGTCAGTGGCGTTCGTCGGGTTAAAACGAAATTTGGAGACAAAATCGTTCTGGACTTGGATGACTCTTTCACGATTTTTCTGCCCAACCGACTGACCAAGGCCCTCCACGAAAATGAAGATTTGTTCCAGAAGGTGACGACAGCCAGTAAGGAGATACGGTTGCATCTACGCTATCTTGGCGGACCGTACGGTCAACTTGAATTCGTATACGTATAATCTGAGTATCGCATTCAAATATCCAATGTTCTGTGTAAGTCTTACGTTCAATAAACAAAAAAAAAAGATTGAAATTATGAATATTTTTTCATTTATCCATCATGTATACCTTTGATCCTACGTACGTTTTGTACCTTGTAATTGTATCTAGAATTAAGTTTCAAAATCTAAGAAAATGCTACTCCGAACACCACTTAGCAACGATGGAGGGTTTCGAGCTGCGTCATGTAATGTGAACTCTACGATGAGTATTTGGACGGGTTCAGACAAGACCAGAGTGCAAGGTCGGTCGATAGCTGCGGTACATTCAGAGCCAAGGATCTGCGGTGTTGGGTTACTATCGCTCTAGGAATGCAAAACATAACTCGGTTTGAGTACAGCTCGGTCAAGGATGGAGAGCAAGGTCGAATCTTACATAAGCTTCGTATTGAAAAAAATTCTCTCTTAAGAGCTAAGGTGAAGGTATAAAATTATTTCATGAATATTCTTTTAAAAAAAACAGTTTTATTACATCTGTCGCGAACAGAAATAATAAAATAATGTACAACTCAGTCATAACAAAATTTAATATGGAAGGTTTAGGTAATAAGCAGGGATGTTTTAAATATATCGTTCTGAGGAGGACCCCCATCACGGCTGAAACGTAAACACAAAAAAAGTGTTTTGATGTTCACGACCTTCATATCCAAGAATAATATTATTCAACAATTCACCAAGGTCAAGAAAAATCGTCTTCTTCACTATTCCAGAATTTCCGAATTCCCTGGCTTTTACGGGTCTCAAGATTTTTGAAGTTACAGCATTGTTCAGCTCTGCGGGATCTGCGACATTGCACAGTCTCTTGTTCCGGATATTACGCTTCGACTGCCATGACTTTGACGTTGATATAAGCTGAACTTTGTATAACTTTTTTGACTTGCATATATCATGTAAGACTGACGAGTCTGCATCGGATGCGTTGAGCTTATATATATATATATATATAAGCCGATAGATCGCAAGAATTTGGAAACGGTGCGCACTGCGTTCTGCGCATATCGGAAAGAAAAATGACGTCAGAGATGCGGTGCGCACTGCGTTCTGCGCATCTCGGAGTGAAAAAATGACGTCAGAGACGACTGGGTCCACCCTTTATCCGACCCGCCATCCCTAAATTTTGACGACAAAAAAAAAAAATCGAAATCAAATTTGAAATTGGAGAAAAAAAAAAAAATTTGTTGAAAAAAAAAAAATTGGAGCACGCGGTACTTGGCAGGCCCATGTTTATATTGCCATCATAACATTTATATAGCTCGACTTGTATTTTCTTGTGCTCGTTTTAAAAAGGCCCGCCAAGTACCGCGTGCTCCAATTTTTTTTTTTTCAACAAATTTTTTTTTTTTTCTCCAATTTCAAATTTGATTTCGATTTTTTTTTTTTGTCGTCAAAATTTAGGGATGGCGGGTCGGATAAAGGGTGGACCCAGTCGTCTCTGACGTCACTTTTTCACTCCGAGATGCGCAGAACGCAGTGCGCACCGTTTCCAAATTCTTGCGATCTATCGGCTTATATATATATATAAGCTCAACGCATCCGATGCAGACTCGTCAGTCTTACATGATATATGCAAGTCAAAAAAGTTATACAAAGTTCAGCTTGTATCAACGTCAAAGTCATGGCAGTCGAAGCGTAATATACGGAACAAGAGACTGTGCAATGTCGCAGATTCCGCAGAGCCGAACAATGCTGTAACTTTAAAAATCTTGAGACCCGTAAAAGCCAGGGAATTCGGAAATTCTGGAATAGTGAAGAAGACGATTTTTCTTGACCTTGGTGAATTGTTGAATAATATTATTCTTGGATATGAAGGTCGTGAATATCAAAACACTTTTTTTTGTGTTTACGTTTCAGCCGTGATGGGGGCCCTCCTCAGAACAATATATTTAAAACATCCCTGCTTATTACCTAAACCTTCCATATTAAATTTTGTTATGACTGAGTTGTACATTATTTTATTATTTCTGTTCGCGACAGATGTAATAAAACTGTTTTTTTTAAAAGAATATTCATGAAATAATTTTATACCTTCACCTTAGCTCTTAAGAGAGAATTTTTTTCAATACGAAGCTTATGTAAGATTCGACCTTGCTCTCCATCCTTGACCGAGCTGTACTCAAACCGAGTTATGTTTTGCATTCCTAGAGCGATAGTAACCCAACACCGCAGATCCTTGGCTCTGAATGTACCGCAGCTATCGACCGACCTTGCACTCTGGTCTTGTCTGAACCCGTCCAAATACTCATCGTAGAGTTCACATTACATGACGCAGCTCGAAACCCTCCATCGTTGCTAAGTGGTGTTCGGAGTAGCATTTTCTTAGATTTTGAAACTTAATTCTAGATACAATTACAAGGTACAAAACGTACGTAGGATCAAAGGTATACATGATGGATAAATGAAAAAATATTCATAATTTCAATCTTTTTTTTTTGTTTATTGAACGTAAGACTTACACAGAACATTGGATATTTGAATGCGATACTCAGATTATACGTATACGAATTCAAGTTGACCGTACGGTCCGCCAAGATAGCGTAGATGCAACCGTATCTCCTTACTGGCTGTCGTCACCTTCTGGAACAAATCTTCATTTTCGTGGAGGGCCTTGGTCAGTCGGTTGGGCAGAAAAATCGTGAAAGAGTCATCCAAGTCCAGAACGATTTTGTCTCCAAATTTCGTTTTAACCCGACGAACGCCACTGACCCGGTATTCGAAGTATACTTCGAGGTCCGAAAGCTTTTTCAAGGGCAGAAGTGTCTCCAGGCGAGCGACTTCGTTCAATTTTTGAAAAGTCCATGATCGTTACGGTCGAGTTGTATGTGCTCGAAATCTTTTGTGAGTTGATTGAGGTCAGATCTGATTTTCAGCAGATGTTTTACTTCTCCAATATTCTTGAGGAGCAGTTCTAGTCGTTTCTTCAATTCACGTTGTTGTTCCAGAGCACTTCTCATTTGCAAGAAGAACAGCTTCAGACTGGCGATGAAGTTTTCACTTTTCGCTTATATAACGTTCCCCCAGAATAAATGAATTTTTTGTAAAAACGTATGTCCCTCTTTATTTTATATCCGACACACAACAAGTATGCGTCTTTATTTTTTAGACAATCGACAGACATATGCATCGTTGTACAATTTCTTATATTTCGGAGCGTTCTTATCCTACATAACAATAATATTTTATACATCATGGTACAGTTATAAATTACAAAGCTAAGGTGTAGGCTTGTAGCCCCACGGAAGCGTGTCGGTTGTATTTTGAAACACGATCCGCTTGTCGTCATTCCAGCTCAGTGCTACTTTCTGCTGTTCTACGGTGTATACCTCGTGCTTTCGACTCAATATCAAATGCTGATTTGAGGATAGATTTTCGTGGTTCAAAACACAGTCCAAATAATCGTTGAAGGTTATTTTTCTCAACGCTGATGCTTTGACACCTTTGGCACGCTTGTTGTCTTTCTCATCTCCCAAGACTCGGAATGCGTACAACTTAGCTCTTAATCCTACAAATTCGAGCATGATTTTCCCGTTATTCTCGTCTTTCATCAAGCCGAGAACTTTTTTGTTTGCTCGAGGTATTCCGTAAACGTTGTCGAGCGGATAATCAGAAGTATCGAATTTGTGCAAGTCCTCCTTCATGTGTTCGTATATGTCGGGGACGGTAAAATTGTAAATCAAACTGTCGGTATCCGTGTACATTAATTTTGCTCGGTTGCCGAATTTCTGCTCAATGTAATTGTAATGAAAATCGTAGATATATGTTTTAGCCAAATCCATGATGGAGAAACCTGCGTACAATGGTTTATTCAACTTGACTTTCGTCTTACTCATTTCAACGATAATTATATCTTTGTCGAAAACGGTGCAGCTGTGAAAATTGGGTTTGGCTATGGTAGCTCTAGCACCGTATCTTCCATCCCATTTCGTGATCAGCCTGACATCTCTATACTTCCTAACATTTTCCATAGTTTTGCCAAAAACTGCGTTGTTCATTAGCTTGTAAAAATTTTTCTCAAATTCGTTGTCAGATTTTTTTCGCAAATCGGTATTTAAATCTATATATTTTTTCAGCCACCGGGTTTGCCTGAATTTGAGAACTCTATGAATTTTGAGTAATTTTAAGCCTAATTGTAAGCATTGTTTCAAAACGCGGTAGTGAACAACGTAGTTTTTCTTGGAAAATAGCGTGGGTGTCAATTTCGGTTGCTTACTATTCGAGATCGGAGGTATGTAGTGCTCCGGACACAGTGGTAAATCCTTATGAATTTCATGCAGTTCCTCAGGATATTCCAAATCAACCTCCAGTATGTAACCAAACTCCGCGTCGTCCGAGATGGTAAGAACGTCGTATTGTCCGAAGTCTGATAACCATTCGAAGGAACTGTATGGCAGAGCAAAGCTCATAGCCGCACCGTACAAATTATTAACGTCAAAGTACATGAGGTAAGATTCTTCGACCTCAGGATCGAATTCCTCTCCCATATATCTATTGTTGGCCTTTGCGTATCTGTTCGAACACTGTGACACACCACCGCGAATACCCTTTTCGAGAAACATAACCATGTCTATGTCGGTGAGAAGCTCGAGTTCGATGCCTGTACATTTTAACATTGCATCAAACGACAGACCGGGCGCTGTGTAGTAATGTAACGGGTCCAGTTTGTACGTCGTCCAACAGCTCTGTCGAAAGTTTTGAAAAACGTCGGCCAGTAAAAACACGTCCGTCTGTAAATACAAGTCCGAATACTCTCCCAAAGTTTGAACGTTAAAAGTTTGCCAAACTTTACATGCATGTGCATAGTCGTCGTCTGATATATCCCGATCATTTAATTTTGAGTAAAATTGTTGTTTGGATGGTAACCGTGTGTCCTCGAGCTTCTCCCAACTGTCTATGTATTCGTACGGGAACACTCCTTTTCTGGTCAATAACTGAAATTTATCTGAGCTATGATAAAATTTTCGTGTGATTGATTTCTGATCATCACCGAGATACGTTGCTAATTTCTCAAGACTACTGGGCATGAAGCGGTACGAATCTACGAATCTAAACTTTATATCTGTCCCCTCGACGTATTTTGTGAATGGAATGTACTTTTCTTTGTTTACGGGTAGAAGCTCAGTTGTGCCCTCGAACGATGTGGCCAGTGCTTTGATCAGAAAATGTGAATCGTAACCCGACAGATTGTGGAATATCACTGGGATAATGTGCGAATTTTGGTAATTTAGATTGCAACCTCGGTGAGCAGCACCACGGTACTTTCCCGTGAAATGGCAGTGATCACGATGTTTCACGTCTGCGAGTGTAAACGGTTTTTCACAAATGTGACACACTGTCGTTGAATAAAATTCGTTGATTTGATTGAAATTTAGTGGTTCCATCGGTACAACAGTCTTGAAATAAACTTCCAACGAATGTGCCAATTCCGCTAACTCGTTCACAAACCATTGAACGCAAGTCTCTCCACGATTAATTTTGAATTTTGAAAGCGAATCGTCAAACGCGCAATGCAGATAGTAAGCTATACTATACGGAAGATGCTTCTGATAAATTATTCTATTTTCCCCAAAACTTTCATGTGTGGGTTGCAGTAAACATTCGAGATCCGCGTAGATGCAGAATGGAACGGTTTCTTTGTGCTTGAAATTTTTGAATTTGAGTATTTTTTCCTCATCTGTAGGTAGAATAACTTTGGTTTTGTTTAAATTCATGCAATCAGCTCGGTGCTTCAACAAACATCTTTCGAAATTAAAATGAGACAGACACCTATCGCACAACCACGTCTGATGTGCGCGTTTGGAAATTTGGGAACTCGTTAAACGAGACAGATTTCGAATACAAGTAAAATGGAAGATTCTATTTTTTTCATAATTTTCCATCTCATCATCATCATCATCGTCAGTGGTTTCAGTTTCTATCGCCAAAAGATGAATTGTAGGTTTGTCAGACTCATTCTGACTCAGGTGAATCGGTACTATTTCACTTTTTTTCCGATCACCTTGGTCTACACCGTAAACGTTAATTGAAAGACCGTTAAGCTTCTCAAATTTTGAAATGGTGTTTTTGTCTAGAGACATTGGAAAATGCAAACCGTCGTATTGTAGCACTGAGCTGAAATGTGGATACGAAGTAATTTTGCTGGGATTGTTGTTGTCGGCTGGGAACAGAGCTGCGGTGACCGACCAGAGGAAGCAATACGAGTCGCTGTTACGGATGTTGACGACAGCCTTCTTAACTTGAATATCTTTGGGTAGTGGTGTGTATGTGAAGACACCGCCTCGCAGTGGCACGTACTTGTTGATATTCACAGTCAAATTGATTATTTCGGTCAGCGACCAGCCTGAATCCTTTTCCTGGAAATCTTCCACCTTTTTCAACAAACGCTCCGTCGCGTTTTCGATGAACCATTCGCTGATATCCGTTGTCTGGAGGATGATTTCATTTCTCGTATTAAAAAATTTGATCTCTTCCACCGTGCGATCAACTTTTCTAAGTTCAAATTTACAAGCCAGGATAACGTTGGCTTTCAAGCTCCTGTCTTTCTTCAGAGCGTTTTTCAGCCTCGTCACAGCTAGTACCTTTGCGTCTTCTAGAAATCTCTCCACATCTTTATGCTTCAAATTGACGATGGATCCAGTTCGAATTCTACTCTCGAAAGCTGATTCCAAATCTTCACACCGTACTCGATCGCTTCTTCGTCGGCTTCGTAATCCGTCACCCACTTTCTGCAATTGTTGAAATTTGACTGTCAACGATTTCAGAATTCCAATTGTAGTCAAAATTCTTGTCTTCTCCCCGATCGTTGAGGCGTTGTTGCGTAAGATTTTATTCAAAAGCCTGATATTTTGGGTTCCGAGTCGAATCCATTTTGCAATTTCTGCCGGCGACGATTTTTCCGATAAAATCTTGAACGCCGATTCCATAATATCGATCAATCTCAAACACTTCGCGGATTCCATCTTGAGCTCTTTCCTCACGTATACTTGACAGGTTGTGACGTAATGATCGTTTGCAGTGATGAGCGTCCTTTTTATAGGGCAGCTGTACGGATGCGCGCGCACCTTTTGGCATTCCAAGAGCGATAGTAACCCGACACCGCAGATCCATGGCTCTGTACCGCGACTATCGGTCGACCTTGGATATCAAACCGACATCCGAGTAAGTGAAAAACAGTTCTCGGAACCATTAATTTTGGAATGTCACGTGGTTGATAACGTGGGAAAGGAATGTGAGGTGGTTGATATCAAACCGACATCCGAATAAGTGAAACACGATTCTCGGAACCATTAATTTTGGAATGTCACGTGGTTGATAAGGTGGGAAAGGAATGTGGGGGTGGTTGATGTTACACGTCAGCAGTCCCACCGTGGGAAAGGAATTCGGAGTGGTTCATGTTACACATCAGCAGTCCTATCGTGGGAGAAGAATGCGGGACGTGACGTCATCGCGGAAAAGGGTTTGAGTCTGGGCTACGCGGAGCGGAAAAGGGTTTGAGTCTGAGCTGCGCGGAGCGGCTTGGCGGGCTGCGGGGAGCGGCTCTGTCGGTAAAGAAGGTGTTTGTACTCAGAACCGGCCTTGCTGTACTACTGCGAGGTACACGTATTCTGTTTGAAGCGAGTATTACCGTTGAACGAGCACCTGACAGCGCCGTCGCGGCAGCCTTATGACCAGCCTGCATTGTTTCTTCCTCAGCCCTAATGATCGATTCGAAGTTAATTTCCCTCTTTCTCTGTTTAGTCCTCAAAGTCGTCGAACGGCGCTTGGCATCTATTTGCAGTTTTCCATTCGTACTTTTGGCACTAATTCCCGATCGCTTACCATTAAACCCATATCAATTTCGGATTTAGTCTTCATTGTGTTGGTGACACCCCAGGCTACGGCTTTTTCACTGATACTAGCGTCTTTAGCTAATACACGACTTCACGCCTTCTCGGCGAGCACTTTATTAGCCTGATTTCTCACTGCAATGTCATTTCGATTCTTTGAGTACGCAATATCGTGCTCTATACATGCGGCATCCAACGGATTGATAGCAGGATCACCACGAGCTCACCTCCTCGACAAATTCGTACCGGGTCTGCAGTACTGATACCCGGCTCATGTAATTCAACGGGAAGATGATTGATGATTTTATTCAATAGACCTTCATCGCGCTTTATGCATGTGCATATCGCCATGCTCAAATACCAACTGACCACATTTCTATAAAAGAAATTAATTCATACGTAGACATCTTAGTCTTTATCATCATGTTAATCGAGCACGATGAAATTTGAAGATCAGACAAATAAATTACCTGTCACGAATTTCGATGAAATGGTCCAACGTGCAAAAACGACAACGAAACGCCACGGAAAATTATCACGAAATACAGTCAGAGCAGTTTTTTGTGGTCCATCGAATTGTGGTAAAACTAACGCTTTTCTTCCGCTTATCATCCACGCCGGTGGATTGAGATTCGAAAATATCTACGTCTGTTCAAAATCACAGGTACAGTCAAAGTATCAATTTTTGCAAAAGTTATTACAACCGGTGCATGGTGTCGGTTATTATCCATTTGCCAAAAACGAGGAGGTCGTGAAACCTGAAGATGCACACCCAAATTCCATTATGATTTTCGATAATGTCACGTGCGAGAAGCAAGATAATATTAGAGCATGTTTCAGCATGGGAAGGCATCGGGATTTCAATAGCTTTTATCTCAGGCAGACGTATGCGCGTATTCTAAAACATCTCGTGTATGACAATACAAACTTTTTGGTATTGTTTCGCCAGGATAAAATGAATATGACATATATTTACAACGATCACGTCAACACCGACATGACCTATCAGCAATTCAAAGACTCATGCTCAGCATGCTGGAATGATGGCAAATATAGTTTAGTCGTCATTAATAAAGACAGCGAAATTGATGGGGGGAGATACAGAAAGGGGAATTTTGATTGCTTTAGAAGCATAAATTAGTGGATGTATTTGGACAGTTCCATTGCAACAATCAAAACGCCAACATGGAGAGCGCCAACATCCGTAAACATAGCATTCTGTTGAATGAAATATTGAAAGCTAGCAATGTGATACGCCGGAAACATAAAATGATTAATTCAGACATGGACACCACGGAACAGGTGCCCTCTAGTAACACCATTGCAAAAATTGGTTGATACTTCGAAGCGACAGATTAAGTACGAAACCAAAACAGAAGAACCAGATATTACTATGAAAGAAGAAAACCTTGATGAAAACGACGATAATGATGATGATGATAGTGACATGGATGACATATGGATAAAACATTTACAGGAGATGATATTCCCACTACACGCACACCAATGAAGAAGACCGATAAGTCTGTGGCGCAGTATTTAGAAATGTTTGGTACAAAAAAACAAAATGATCTAAACACATATGGCTCTCGAAAGTTGGCAAAACGCATGATGATTGGCGATTCGCAAATCCATTTCGTTGAGGATCAGATACATGTGGGGGATAAAACCTATGAGAGAATACCAGAATTACTGGAATTATTGTTTAACAAATCACCTGATCCCGCCCTTGATGACGATACAGACAAAAATAATTATAAAAAAAATGTAACCATGGCAAATGCACATCGAAGACAATACAAGGCCGATAAAAGCATTCGTGTTGATGCGAAAAGTGTAAAGTATAAAAGTTTAATTGTGCAATTTGTCGGCTCACCACGAAAATCTGGTAAAGGTTTACCCAAATATAAAATTGCATGAAAGGATGGGCAAGAGGTCGATTATGTCTACTGGGATAATCCAAATGAAATTGTGGATCATCTCCGACTGCTGATGGCATCACAGGCGGCTGACAATACCAATCACGCTAACGAAATCGTTGCAATCGTTGTAGACCTCCGAGTAGCCGGAATCGTTTATTAGCAATAGATCAACGAGAAAATTGTCATTCATAGAATGGTTGTTCAACAATACGCATCGATATATTTGGACGAAAATTGGTGCGTGGTCCGAGTAAAAAATTTGTGCGCGGCCCGCCAGGCAACTGATTCAAAATCATTCAGGACAGTCAATATCATGTAGACAATAGACGATTGTGTAACTTTACCGATCCGCAGCATGCAAACGATGCCGTTCCATTGAAAGGTCTGCACACTGTTTTACAAAATACCATCGAAGATCTTACGCGAACTTTTCAATCGAATTTTTCTGTCCTCTTGAATGATATCAATCAACTGCGTAAGAATGTCAAGGAGAATAGCAAGCTTATGAATGTTGTGTTGGAGCACGCTCGGAATTTTAACGGTCGACTGATACCGCAGGAAAATAACTGATCACAACCTAGTCGCACGGCTTGATGAACGAAAATTGAGCCAGACTAAAAAAAAGTTCGAACAGAATCAGAACTGCCGGTTTGATCGCAAACCAGAAGGCAAGTACAGGTATTGAAGCATGAAGAAGACGATAAACAATGAACTTCACAAACCCGCTCGACGCAATTATACGCGGCGGTTTGTTGATGTACGTGGACTGGACGAGACTTGGCAAGCTGATCTGGTTGATATGATTGTATACAGCTCACATAATAAGAGATACAAATACCTGCTCACAATCGACGATATATTCTCCGAGTATGCTTGGACGATGCCGATGAAGTCCAAAAGTGGAAAATATGTAACTACCGCCTTGAAATCCATACTGATACAAGAGCGCGTACCCAGACATCTATATGTTGATCGGGATAAAGAATTTTATGATAGCGAATAGTAGTGTATATATGAGAGTTCGAAATCAAAGATGGCGGCGCTTCCCCCTAGCTCCCCCCTAGCCCCCCCCCCCTAGCTCCCCCCTAGCCCCCCCCCCCAGCTCCCCCTAGCTCCCGCCTAGCTGCCCCCCCCCCCAAAATCCGCGGCGCTCCCCCCCCAGCTCCCCCTAGCCGCCCCCCCCCGCCCCTCCAAATCCGCGGCATTACCCCCCCCCCACCCGTTGATCATTTTCGCGGTTTGCCGCAAGATGGCTATTTTCATAGGATTTGACACACACACACACACACACACACACACAATAATTCCTGTCGAGACTTGTTTGGCGCCGGAAAGCCGCACATGAATAGGATAGGGTAAAAACCCGCTAGATCTATTGAAAAAATTCCAGGAAATTGCTCTTTGAGATGGTGCCGACAATGAACTTTGTTGGTGGTGATGTACTTAAACCAATCTGGGGCAGTGGGAGTGGTCGCATACAAATTCCTCGCACAATATGCGTGTCGAGACTTGTCCAATGGAAAAATTGTAGTGGGGGTTGGTGGGTGGTATTGTGAACTGTTCTCGCTCGTGAAATAACCTCGAAACGCGATGGATCTAGCAAAAGTTAACCACGTCAGCCACCTGAAGAATCTGCCAACCAAGAAGATGTCGGAACTCGAAATTGGGAGAGTGTATAACGTCATCGGGTTACGACTGGTCAAAACAAAATTCGGGGTACGTGTTCTGGCGACTATCGATGGAGAATACAACGTCTTCTTACCACCGAGAATCGTAAGAGTTCTACAAGAAGATTCGAGTCAGCTGACTGAAATGTGTAGCATGGCCAGGGAAAATCATCTGCAAATGAAATACCTTGGTGGAGAATTCAACAAGTTTGAATTTTCATGAAGTTATCTGCCATAAATAAACTATGCGATCCCCCTCTACTTCTACAAAATTCATCTGGGAGGGGATAAAAGCGGGTGTGCTGGAGATGGAATAGTCAGTCTTCCACGTACCATCCATCAGTATATAATCGAGCGCAACATTCCCACTCCTCAACATGGCGATGATCCTAGACGTCCAATATTTTATCGGTCATAACATGAAGTTTGTACCCACGGAAGTCGCAGTCATGAATGTAAACGGGTCGGGTCTGGATTACAGCATTTCCAAGCCGCCCTATGATTTGGCAAGCTTACCACTTGAACGTAGAGCTACCAATGTATGGTTGACACACAATCACCACGGAA
The DNA here is from genome assembly GCF_021901455.1 of Neodiprion lecontei. Lineage (NCBI taxonomy): Eukaryota > Metazoa > Arthropoda > Insecta > Hymenoptera > Diprionidae > Neodiprion > Neodiprion lecontei. Next base: position 12,356,678 of record NC_060266.1, on the reverse strand, counting down.
TATCATGGAATGCGGGCAACAAATCTCACGAGGATGTTACGGAGATTGTGAGAAAAATGGTTGGAAATGCGTGTTACGTATACGTCAAAGCGGTGGAGAAGAAAGCATGGCTGACGGAGATCGTCGATGGTGCAACGAGGGTTATTAATATGGAAGATTTGCATATCATACCCCCTGCAATGGAAAAATTGAGGTATATGGAAGCGGCACCGTGGCATGACGTGAACCATGGATACTCTCCAGCGAATAACCTCCAGCAAGCAGCAGCGCCAGGCTCAATTTGGTATGATGACAACTCTGAATACATCCCGGCATACAACTGCGCCTTCGAAAATATGCAGCGACTAAGGAGTTGGTATTCGAAGGAGTGTACCAGCTCCCTCGAGAAATCCTTCCGTCTGTACAAAGAATTGGACGGTTTGAGGGGAATGATGTCCGAGGATATAGTTTTTTTACCAAAAGAATTTATCCGCACGTTCGTATCAAACTCCATCAATGATGCGTGGGATAAACTACCAGAGAATATGAAAATGGAATACGTCATCGCAAGTTTCCGCAGATGTAGCGTACATCACACACCGGGACCCGATGGCGATATCGTGGATGGACCGAATCCTCTAATTAAAGACTGTCTAGGTTGCCATGTTGTGTATATATAATATGGACAATATTCACCAAAATAACAATAGCATTTATTACAATATATGCTATTATATTCGGGTTTATATGTAGAATATTCAATAGAATTAATCTCAATTATATCATAGCTTATACATAGAATTAAAAAAATTTACTATTCGATAAAATTATAATCTAGATATAGGATACATTCCAAATATATATCTTTATAACTTTCACCCATTCTCGTCATACAAAACGTAAATGTTATGAATTTTTACTTGTGAAAAATATATAATTAATAATCATGAATTTAGCGTGGTTTATTCCTCGAAATAATCCATATAATCATTATCGTTATCCTGTTCGCTAACATTATCAACATCATCGCTATTTTCGACATCTATAATTATAACGATAGTTTCATCCGCCCATTTTTCTACAATTATTGTGTTGTATACTACCAGTTTTTCATTTGCCGATTTTTTTCTCGTTGCATACCCCACGCTGATACGGTTAGGGATGTGCAGGCTCGAACTTGTTCGCTATGAAGAGTCGTAAAATCCAAAACTGTGTGTACACATATCAGCCGGTCAGGAGCGGGCAAGACAAGATTTTTCTTACACCGAACACTGTTCGCTACCTGCTTTTCATTGACCGATTTTTCCCACCACATGTCCCACGCTGCTTAACGACTCATAAAACCCAAAAACTACATGTGCACACACCATCCGGTGAAGGGTCGGAAAGACAAGATTTTTTATACCTGCACTTCGTTGACCGATTTCCATTGCATGCTTGTGAAACTACACATTGCTACTTTACTCACAGCATTTGCGCAGATTTTTATACTTAGGTGGGTATCCATCGTAGGCGGCGATGGGTTCGCGGAGAGGGGGAGGGGGAGAGGGTGAAAACCTGTTCCAACACGCTTTTAGGCAAGATGCAGCTGCGGAACCGGGTGACTTCAAACGAGCAATAAACCGCAAAAATTTAAGGATGTTGGGAGCGGGGACTGCGGACCCCGCCGTCTTTGACGTCATTTTTTGACATCAATTTCATCATCTCTGCAGAGCCGGAAGAGCAATAAAACCCAAAAATTTAGGGATGGCGGGTCGGATAAAGGGTGGGCCCAGTCATCTCTGACGTCATTTTTCCCTCCGAGATGCGCGGAACGCAGTGCGCACCGCATCTCTGACGCCATTTTTTCCTCCGATATGCGCAGAACGCAGTGCGCACCGCATCTCTAACGTCATTTTTCCCTCTCATATGCGCAAAACGAAGTGCGCACTGTTCCCAAATTCTTGCGATCTATCGGCCTATATACATATAAGCTCAATGCATCCGACGCAGACTCGTCAGTCTCACACGATACGTGCAAGTCAAAAAAGTTATACAAAGTTCAGCTTATAACAAAGTCAGAGTCATGACAGTCAAAGCGTATATGGGACTTGCAAAGCAGATGGAGGGGACGTACAGTTTGCTGAGAGAGCAACCACCCGGAGAAGAGAATGACGCAGTCATCAAACATTGGACTGATATTGGAATTGCGAATATCCAGGTTCTGCGCGATATTTCCATGCACCGAGGAACAACCGTTGGTGCGAAAATACGGATCTTACATACGATCACACTCCTGTAATCTTGGGTGACGAAGATCAAGCAGTTGCAGCGGTGCGTAGCGGTGACGGGCGGAAATATCTGTACTCCTGCGGGTGTACAATGGGACGACGTGGATAGTGCTTCTGCCAGCCGAATCAGAACGGGGGTTGTCACAAATCTCCGTCATAAAAATTTGTTCGCCTTTCTGGACGATGTGCAGCGCGTCGTCACCGGGAAGTTGGAGCTGGTACTGCGCGAGGAGGAAAATGTGAAGGTTAACCTCATATTATCGTGCAAATTCGAAAATGTCAAGCACAAAGAGATCTCCACCGAAGTTAAGAGTTTCAACACCTCCAATGTGGCGATTCTTCTCCCATCGAGCGATATAAATGGTTGGTTTACACGTGCACGGGGTGATCTGCTATCAGAGGTGGAAGATTTCGAGCAACGTGATTCCGGCTGAAGTATGATTGAGATCCTCAACATCGCTGTAAATATCAATCGCTACCAGCCACTCGCCGCATGGGCTTTAACATTCATCGAGCTGCCCCAAGACAATCAACTGAAGAGAGCGGTGGTGAACGTGAGGAACGAGGACGAAAGATGTCTTCTCTGGTCCGTCAGAGCAGCCCTCCACCCGGTCAAGATCAACACCGATAAGACTCACAACTATCGTTGGTATATTTCCGAGTTGGACTCTACAGGTATGAAATTCCCTGCTACTCTACATAATGTAAAAAAGCTTGATAGATTAAATAATTTGCGCAACAATGTATATGGTATAGAATCTCAAACTTTTTTGCATCATGCAAAATCAAATAAAAGCGTCATCGTGCCAATTCATTTGAGTAAAAATTTGCATAGCGTAAACATTGACACGATTCATCTTCTAATGGTTGAGAGTAATCCGGAAGACGATATGACTGGTGAGTTTGCACCGAGTTTCCACTTTGCTTGGATTAAAGATCTTTCCCGATTGATGAGCAAACAATTGTCTGACCATAATGGCCAGCTGTTGTTATGTGACAATTGTTTGTGCCACTTTAGCTTGGAACATGCCAACGACAATCATCGACAAGATTATATTATGCTGAATAGAGTACGCATGGAATTTCCCAAGTGTAAAGATTTAGTATTTTCCAATTTTCAAAACAAAGGCACCGTTCCATTTGTCATATACGCCGATCTCGAATGTATATTAATCCCTGAACCTGTAGATGAATTTGAAACTGGTAAGACCTGTGAAATTCAAAAGCATATCCCGCACAGTGTAGCGTACTATGTACATTGCGCGTACGATGAGACTTTATCGGAGTTTCACGGTAAACGCGGTGTCGATTGCATAAATTGGTTTGTGAAACAGCTTATGGATTTATTAATTCAAGTAAAGTCACGCATCAAAAACATGATTCCGATAAAGGCTCCTACCCAAGTGCAACGCAATCATTACATGCGCGCAAAGAATTGTTATATTTGTGAAAAACCGTTTACCCCTGAGGAGAAAAAGTGTTACGATCACTGTCACTTCACAGGTGAATATCGTGGTCATGCTCATAATCGGTGTAATTTGAATTTCAGAGAGTCGCACACAATTCCAATAGTTTTCCAAAATTTGTCTAGTCACGATTCTCACTTTTTAATAAAATCCCTCGCGTCAACTTTTCCCCGTAAAATTACACCGCTACCCATAAATGAGGAAAAGTATATATCCTTCACGAAACGCGTCGATGGAACAATGATGCACTTGAGATTCATCGATTCGTTTGGATTTATGGCTAGCAGCATCGATAAACTTTCCACACATTTGACCGATACCGATAAACGCATAACACGCAAATTTTATAATAACCCGACACAATTCAGTTTGATGACCCGCAAAGGCGTTTTTCCCTATGAATACGTCGATTGTTGGGGGAAACTCGATGAACCGCGATTACCTGCAAAGAAGCATTTCTACTCGTACCTCTGCGATGCAAATATTTTAGACACCGATTACGAGCACGCGAAAACTGTTTGGGACGAATTCCATTTAGAGTCATTGGGGGACAATTCAGATTTATATTTAAAGACCGATGCTCTTTTGCTTGCCGATATTTTCGAGAATTTCCGCGCTAGCTGCTTCAAAACATACGATTTAGATCCGTTGCGCTACTACACTGCACCGGGACTTGCTTTTGACGCGATGCTTAAGCATACCTATGTAAATTTGCAACTTTTAGACAACCCTGAAATAGTGTTATTTATTGAAAGAGCCATTCGAGGCGGCGTAGCACAATGTTCTAATCGACACGCTCGGGCCAATGATAGATTCATGGGAACAGATTTTGATCTAAACAAAGCGGAATCGTATCTTACGCATTTTGACGTGAATAACCTGTACGAAGCAGCTATGAGCGTGCATTTACCAATCGGTTCGTTCAAGTGGGAGTATCAGCAGATCGATATAACGAACCATCCGGACGATTCGCCGATCGGTTACTTTCTGGAGGTAGATTTGGACTACCCTGTAGAACTCCACGAGGATCACAAAGACTTACCTCTCTGTCCCGAACATTTTACTCCTCCAGGTAGTAAAAATGCCAGACTCGCGACCACCCTTCACCCCAAAACAAAGCATATATTGCAGTATAGAAATTTGAAACAGTGTTTGAGTTTAGGATTGAAAGTAACGAAAGTGCACAGAGTTTTAAGGTTCGCACAATCTACATGGCTTGAGCCTTACATCACGCTCAACACAGACATGCGTAGGCGGTCGAGGAATGAATTTGAGAAAAACTTTTATAAATTAATGAACAACGCGGTGTTCGGCAAGACTATGGAGAATGTGCGAAATCACAAAGATGTTCAATTGGTCACAAAATGGGAGGGAAGATGTGGTGCGAGAATGCTTATTGCCAGACCAAACTTTCACAGCTGCACCGTATTTGACACTGATATGGTTATCATTGAAATGAATCGTGTCAAAGTTCACTTCGCCAAACCTATTTACGTCGGCGCATCAATTCTAGATCTGTCAAAAATCTTTCTCTACGATTTCCACTATAATTATATTAAAACCAACTTCTCGAATGGACAAGCTAAATTGATGTATACCGACATAGACAGCCTTATTCATCAATTCAATGTGCCTAATATCTACGATATCATTAAACGTAATGTAGATACATTGTTTGATACCTCTGACTATCCGCCCGACAATGTGTATGGTATTCCCTTCGAAAACAAAAAACAACTAGGGCTAATGAAGGATGAAAATAATGGTAAAATTATGACAGAGTTTGTGGGACTGCGAGCAAAGTTGTACACATTTACTACGATAGGTGAGGATGGGGAAAAATATGACAGTGGCGTAAAAGTGAGTAAGCGCGCCAAGGGTGTAAAAAATTCATCGATAAATAGCATCACGTTTGATGATTATAAGCGCTGTCTGACAGCTTACCAAGAGTTGACTCTTCCACGGTGTTTAATACGCAGCAAAAAACATGAAGTAGGAACGATCGTACAAAAAAAATTGGCTCTGAGTTGGCAGGATGACAAGCGGCAATTGATACCTAGACAGACCGACACCGTACCTTGGGGGTTTGTCCCAGCCCCCCAATAGCTATAGGATGAACTGTAGACATAGAATTGATGTAAATATTTGATGTTTGACGCCTCGAACGATCCACCATCGGGCGGAAACGTTTCATGATCAATACGATATTTGATGGATTTGAAGTTTCAAAATGCGAATTCATATACTCCACAATTGTTTATTTATTTATTATCAATATATCAAGCAATTATCCATATTTATTCGTTTACCACAAGAAAAGTTTTCAGGAAATGAAAAAAAATTTTCAGAAAACGAAAAAAAGTTTTCAGAAAATAAAAAAAGTTGTCAGAAAACGAAAAAAAGTTTTCGGAAAATGAAAAAAAGTTCTCCAAAAAATAAAATGTGTATTAATCGTATGGCAAAATTGCATATTGTCATTATTATTATCATTATCATCATCATCATCATCATCATCATCAATTTTTATTTTCTTTTTTTCCCGAGGAGTTGCGGAATCCAAGGTACGGATTCGCGCCAGTCATACGGGCTAGCGCAGATGTGGGACTCCAGGGTGGCCTACCCACTAAACCGCCACCTCCTGTGCAACGCTCTCAGCCAGGAACTATGGTGATATCACTTCTAGCTGGGAGCTCTGTCGGTGTGTGTCTCGTCAGTCTGTCCGTCCGTCCGTCCCGTGCAGGCAGTCTGTCAGTTACGTTACGTCAGGCAGCCGTCCGCGTTCTTACGTCGTGTAATTGTCTCAGTCTCTGTCGCAGTTCTGTCCAACGGTCACATTCGAAGAACGTGTGTTCCGCGTCGTCTCGTTCGTGTCCGCAGTACGTACAGTTGGGCGACCGTACTCGGTTTAAGTTGTGTAGGTACCGTCTAAAATAGCCGTGGCCCGTCAGAAGCTGGGTGACGTAAAAATTCACATCCCCACACCCCCTCTGGATCCACGGTCTCAGGTCCTTAATGAGTCATCTCGTCCAGTTTCCCGTCGCTCCTTCCGTCCACCGTTGCTGCCACGTCTGTATCGTCGCGTCTCTTTCCGTCATTGCCGCGTCCCGTCGGGTCACGTCCGCGTCTCTTCCGTAGACCCTCTTGCGCTCGAACGCGAAAAGGTCTATGGGAATCACGCCTGCCACCACCAGAACGGCCTGTGCTGAGACCGTCCGATAGGAACAAGCGATCCTCAACGCGCTTCGTCTCTGTACCGTCGTCATTGCGTGACAGTACTTCTCAGTCTTCAGGGAGTCTGCCCAGATCTCCGCACCGTAGAGGAGGATCGACTTCACCGTCGACATCAAAAGTCTCCGTTTCCCTGGTCTTGGTCCGTTCGTGTTTGCCATCAGGCAACTAATGGATGCTATCCTTTCAGCCGCCTTCTGAGCCGTTCGTCGTATGTGAGGCCAGAATGTCATCTTCGTATCCAGGGTCACCCCCAGGTACTTGACTTCCCCACTGGTCTCAATCTCGTCCGTCCCGACCGTCATGCGTAATGTGGTCGGTACTCGTCTCCTGGTGAGAAGCACCAGTTCTGTCTTTTCCGTCGCGAGTTGCAGTCCGTGGTCAGTCATCCACCGTCCGACTCGTCTCATTGTCTGGTTCAGTGCGTATTGTGCCAGATCTGGAGTTCGCTCGACTATCACTGCCGCCATGTCGTGAGCGTACGCGACCAGGCGAACGCCGAGTGGGAGCTCCAGTCTGAGCAGGCTGTCATACATCCCGTTCCAAAAGTCAGGTCCTAGTATGGAACCTTGAGCAACCCCCGCGGTGATCTGTCGCGCCACTTGGCCTTCGGTCGTTTCGTACGTCAGTCGTCTGTTCCGAAGGTAGTCTTCAACAACCCGGAGCAAGTAAGGCGGGACCCTAAAGTCGCCTCTCAGCGACCCTAGGATATCCACCCACCTGGCCGAGTTGAAGGCGTTCTTAACGTCAAGTGTCACCAGCAGCGCGACGGGTCGCGCAGCGTGGCAATGTCTGTCTGTCGACCGGAAGGAGTCAACCACCTCTTGGATCGCTCTAATCGTTGATTGACCCCTCCGGAAGCTGAACTGCTGGTCAGAGAGGCCCCCGCCGTCCTGTATCGCGTCCGTAAGTCGTGGTCGCAGAAGCTGTTCGTACAGTTTCCCTGTCGTGTCCTGTAAGCTCAGCGGCCGGTAGGCCGACGGCGTGCTGGGGTCCCCCTAACCCTTTGGGATAAGGACCAACCTCGCCACCTTCCACCGGTCGCTGAATGTCCCTGTCGTAAGGCACGTGTTGTAGAGGTCGAGAAGTATCTCCGGCCTCAGGCTCGCCATCAGCCGAAGAATCTCCGCCGGTACCCCGTCCGGTCCTGGCGCCTTACCCCTCTTCATTGCTTTGGTCGCTCCGACGAGATCCTCGGCGGTGAAGACGAGGGGCGCCGCCGTCTCAACGTCGTTTGTCGCGTCCGTTGAGTTCTGGCGGGATCCGGGCCCCCAGCCTACCGGTCACAATCTTGTAACCGGCACCCCAGGGGTCGCGGTCCACCTCCTCGCAGAGCTTCTTCCAGCATCGCGTCTTGCTGTCTCTGATGGCGTACGTCAGTCGTTTCCGTTCAGTCTTGTACTCGGCCTGAAGGGTTATCCTCTCGGGTCTCCCTCCAGCCCTCGTAACCCGTCGTCGTTTTGCCAGGCAACTCTTCCGCAGCTCGGCTATCTCGTCCGTCCACCAGTATTGTGGTGGTCTGTTACGTCCGTACCGTCGTTTTGGCATTGTGCTGTCGCACAGCCGCGTCGTCAGTTTGGCCGTCTCGTCCGCCAGTCTTTCCGCCCTTTGCCGGCCAGTCAGCTCTGGGGGGACGTCGGTAGTTGGGGCGGGCGCTGCCGCCAGCTCCGCCGAGAACTTCAGTACGTCGAGTTTGTCCACGTTTCACCGCCGGGGGTGCCGTGTCCTCGTCCGTGTCGTCCTTGTCTCTCCTGCCACTTCGAAGGCGATGTACTGATGATCGCTCGCCGTGTAGCCCTCGAGCACCCGCCACCGCCCTATCCGTGGCAGAGTTCTGTCCGTCGTCATCGTTACGTCCGGGATGGAGTCTCCAAATCCCGGCCGTCTGTACGTTGGTACGTCTCCCGTGTTCGCCACTACTAGGTCCAGCCTTGCGGCCATCTCCAGCAGCAGCCGTCCGCGTCTGTTCGTTGCCGTCATGCCCCACTCGACCGCCCTCGCGTTGAGGTCCCCCGCGACCACGAGGTCCCCGGGCAGGTCCCTGAGTCCGTCCTCGAGGAGCCCAACCTTCGCCCGGAACTCCGCCGCAGCGCAGTTTGGGGTCAGGTAGACGCTGACGTAAGTGACAGCGCCCACCCTAGCCCAGACGTAGTCGTCCCCGACGCCACGAGCGGTTATCCGGGCTCGGGCAGCGCCCCTCACCCAGATAGCCGCTGTCTTGGTCTCGTTCGTAATCCAATCCTGCGTTTGTCGCACCCTGTACGGCTCGCACAGGATCAGAATGTCGGCGTCGTGTTCGTCTGCTATTTGTGGTAGTAGCATGTCTGCTGTCCTACTGCGGTTCAGGTTGCCCTGAACTATCCTGTCCGTCTTCCGGCCTGCTTCTTGCACTTCTCCAGCGCAACCCGGTACACCGCGCACCTCGGCCATCCTTGTCACCGTGCTGTGGATCAGTAATAATAGGTCCGTCAGGTCCATGTCGTCCGTGATTCGTGTCTTCGTGCCGATCGTGGATACAGCGGAAGCGCAACTCGCTCCGCTGCCCGTGATCGACACGCTGTCCGTCCTGTCTCGTCGTTGGTGTCCCAGTGTCGTCCTGTCCGCTGTTCCAGTTTTCGTGTCCGCTGTCTTTGTTGCCGTCGTTGTCACCTGGTCTTTGCACAATTTGCGGCCCTCAGAATCCGTGCCACTGCCATGGGCCACCGGGGCGTTCACCCGATCGGAACCCAGGGTGTATTTTCCCTGTGCTGGGGCTACTACCTGAGGTATAGCGTTGTTATTTTTGTGCACCTCCATAAACGTTCCTACGTGCTACGGGTCTCTCGGGGGCGCGACTCCCCGTACCGCGCCGGAACATAGCTCGGCCCCTGAGGTCGCCTCGGGGGCCTTCCGTCGGGCTTGTGCCGACTTCCGTCTCCTCCGACTTACTAGAAAACCCCGGGGTTGTCACTTCCCGAGCAGACCAAGTTCATACGCCCAATACGCCTCCTGAGGCCACCTCGTGGGCCATCCGTTGGGCCTGTGCCAACTTTAGTCCCCCTTGACTTACTCGATGTACGCGGGGTCGTCACGTCCCGAACGAGGGATTTAACCCCCCCCCCCCCCCCCCCCGTCACCCGCGGTAATTATTATTATTATTGTTTTTGTTGTTATTGTTGTTGTCGTCGTCGTCGTTGTCGTCGTCGTCGTCGTCGTCGTCGTCGTCGTCGTCGTCGTCGTCCTTGTCGTCGTCGTCGTCGTCGTCGTTGTTGTAGGACTTCATTAAATCATCCAAAATATTAATCCACTTGTACGATCCTTGGAGAGTAAACCGCTTACACATTTTATTTTTCAATGTTCGATTGAAACGTTCGCATATCGACGCCTTTGACTTGCTAACGGTCGAATACATGTTGATATTGAGATGCTTCACAAGGGCTTTGAATTAGCTGTTGTAAAATTCTTTGCCTCGATCAATGTGCAAATGTGTAGGTATACGACTCTGGATCAGTACAGATTTCATGGCAGAAGCAACATCTATCCAACTCTTGGACTTTATCGGTACCGCCCACGTGTACTTGGAAAATATATCGATGATTGTTAGTAGGTATTTGTATCCCTTGTTGCACGAGCTGTACGCGGTCATATCGACAAGATCAGCTTGCCAGGTCTCATCGAGTCCGCGTATATCTACGAATCGGCGCGGATAGTTGCGTCAAACCTGCCTGTGAAGTTCGGCAGCTATTGCAGTCTTCATTGTTCCCAACTCTTCACCTATCAATTTTCCGAATTGCCGTCCAACCACTCTGGTTCTTCAATTGATACTAATTCCCTGCTGGTCAGTCCCAACGTTGGTGTTGCCTGCTCCTCAATATGTTTGATGCAATTCAACGTATTTTCAAAGATTTTGTTATTTATGCGTAGCTGTTTCAACTCCTTGTTGTGATTATGCGCGAAACTCTCAAAATTTGATTGAAAGTATCCACAATATCCACAGCCATAGACTGTAAAGCAGTATTGAGAACTTTTAAGGAAACGGCGTCGGTGGAGTGCTGCGGATCAGCTATGTTACACAATCGTTCACGGTCTAAATCATACTGATTGTCGTTGGTGGTTTTGAATCCAACACCCGGAGGCCCTTGAATAAATTTTTTAACCCCACCACGCTCCAAGTGTCGCCCGAATATGTCTATGCTCATCACTTGACGGTCACTAAACAAATGATGATTTTATGTTTACACGCCGCCAATGAACGATTCCAGCCTCGCACGACTCCTCAATAATGAAGACTATTTCGTTTGAATGGCTGGTATTGCCTGCAGCCTGTGACGCCATAAGCAGCCGGAGACGATCTACAATTTCATTTGGATCATTCCAGTAGACGTAATCGACATCTTGCCCCTCCTTTCACGCAATCTCATAGTCGGGTAAGCCTTTACCTGATTTTTTCGGCGAGCCAACGTGTTCTGCGATGAAATTTCTATACTTTGCACTTTTTAAATCATCTCGAAGGCTTCCATCGGCTTAGTAACGTTTTTGATGCGCATTTGTCGTCGTTACAGTTTTTATATAATTATTCTTGTCCGCTTCATTTACAACCGGTGCATCGGGTGATGTTTTCAACAGTAATTCGAGGAATCCAGTTGTTCTCTCATAACTTTTATCCCCCACATTGACCAGATTAACAGTGAAATTGATCGGTGTATCGCCAATCATCATACCGCTTGTCAACTTTCGAACGACGTATGTGGTATCCAAATCCCTCTTTTTACTTGAGCTGAACATTTTGTCCGTTGTTTTCTTCACCAGTGTACTTGTAGTAGAAATTTCACTAAACTTCAGTGTTTCATCATTTGCATCCATGAAATTCCCCTAATCCATATCCTCATCCTCCTCATCATCATCATCATCATCCCCGGTACTTTCGTCATCTTTTTTTCCTTTATTTTTCATTGTCACATCCGGTAGTTCCGCTTTAATTTCACGTTTAATATGCTGCTGCTGCTGCAGCTTTGAAGTATTCACCAATTCTTGCAACGGCGTTATTAACGGCTTGAATACCTCTCCCATAACCTGTTCGGTCATGTCCTCGTCCAACTTGAGCATCTCATGCTTCCGCCGTATGACATCGGATGTTTTTGATATTTCACTCAATGTATCGCTATGCTCACGAATCTTGGCACTCCCCATGTTACCGGCTCGATTGTTGCAACGAAACTGTGGAAGTTTATGTTGGTTCATGCTTATAAAGCAGTCAAACCCCTTCCTATATCGCCCACCATTGATTTCGCTATCCTTGTCAATTACGGTGAAACTGTAATTGTCATCATTCCAGCATGCCGATCACAAGTCTTTAGATTGCTAATACGTCATGTCCGTGTTCACATGATCGTTGTAGATATGTTTCAGATTCATAATATCCTGCTGAAATAGCACCAATAAGTTTGCATTGTCACGCACTAGGTGTTTTGGAATGCGCGCGTACGTTTGACTTGGACAAAAGCTATCGATATCGCGATGCCTGCCCCTGCTGAAGTATGCTCTGATATTATCCTGCTTTTCACAAGCCACATCGTCGAAAATCATAACAGAGTTAGGGCGAGCATCTTCCGGCTTTACAACCTCATCGTTTTCGCGAAACGGGAAATAACCCACTTCCTGCACGGGTTCTAGTAACTTTTGCAAAAATTGATACTTTGGTTGGATGAGGGATTTCAAATAGATGTAGACATTTTCGAATCGCAATCCATTGCCGTGGGTGATGAGTGCGAGAAGAGCGTTAGTTTTACCACAATTGGATGGCCCGCAAAAAATTGCTCTCACGGTATTTAGCAGCAATTTTCCGTGTCGTTTTCCTATCTTCCTCTTACCACGTCAAACCATTTTATCGAAATTTGCGATAGGTACTTTATCGGGCTGATCTTGAAATCTCATGATGCTTCGTTAGCACGGCAACGAAAACTGAGATGACGGTATATAAATTCCGCCTTTTATAGAAGTCGTGTTAAGCCCGCTGCACACGGCGCTTGTTTTGCTGATAGATCGCATGCGGGGTACTAGGATGGCTGCTCTGCTGGGAGCGCTGCTAGAAAGTGGCGCCTCTGATGGCTCTGAAGCGTGGTCGCGTGCTGGATTTCGGTGATAGAACGTGTGCTATTTTTCGTGATGGTTTTCTTGCGCGTAGCAAAACACTATTTTTAAAAACCTGATAAAAAAACGATGAACGAGAAATTTTTATCTTCCACGTGTTCCTTTTCAAAATTCAAAAGTCGAAAAAAACACCCTATCGTTCCTCTATCTCTGTGGGAAAGTGAAACATTTTTTGACGAAAACGATAAACAAGAGAAAATTTTATTTTTTCCGTTCAAGTCAAATTTTCAGAATTTGTCGAATCGAAAAAAACACCCTATCGTGCCTTTGTCTCCGTAGAAAAGCAAAAAAAACTTTTAAGAAGCCTGAAGGGAATGATAAATGAGAGAAATTTCCATTTTTCATGTGTTCCTTAAATTTTCAATTTTCAAAAATCGACAAACAAACCAGAAAAAAATGATGAACGAAGGAAATTTTTGTTTTCCACGTTTTCCTTAAATTTTCAAAATTCAAAAATCGAAAAAAAACAATCATGACAATTTCTTCGATGTAAAATCTTGTTCGATCGAGGGAGAATAAATTCTGGTTAGAAAGTGACAGAAAAAGAGTACACCAACCTGTTTTGACATCACCGACAACCAAAAAATCTTGAGTTTCATTTTCTTTTATAAAAATTCTATTCCATAAGTCTCCTGTTTGTTTTTTCATTTCGTTATTTATGTTTAATATTTCACGTCATTCTTTATGTATAATTGTTAGCATTAAAAATTACTCCAATTGCTAAAATTAAGGTCAACGCGAAGCGGCAAGATCGATGAAGGAACAAAAATTAACTACAGTTCACAGTTCTCAGGAACTATGGATTTTTCTCGGTCGAACTTTTCTCTCTGACACCAGCTTCGATAATCGTTGAGAAAAAGTCGTAAAAAAATATAATCGTTCCCTTTGTCGCTTGCACTTTGAACGACACTCTGGCCATTCACACTCTCCGGAATTTCTCGAAATTTCCCAGAAGTCCTCGGCGAATATCCAAAAACTCGAGAATCTGTGTAATTTTGGAGGGATTCTTTTTTCAATTGTCGATGCTGCTTAGTCAAAGAGATATTTTCAAAAGTTTTTCGTACACAAACAAAATTCGAATAATATAAAACCAGTAATGGCATTTATTTATTTCTGTATAAACATTGTACAAATACTGTCAAATACAAATACAAGCCGCAGCCGCAGTGCTAGTAAATAAATTAATAAATGAATAAATACTATGAACTTGCTCGTAGAGCAGTGACTAATAGTTACCTCGTTCAATAGCGGTATATTGAAATGGCACTATGCCTGTAGTATTAAAGTATGCACAAAATTTATCTCGTATCTCTAGAGCTTCGTTACTGCTTCGGTTATTTCTCAGATATAGGGAGGCATTCTGCCCTTCGGATAATTGTACTGCATTACAATTACTATCAACGCGGGTTGAGATTCTGTAATTATGCGGTACGTACCATTGACTGGAATCATTGTTAGATTTATTGATTGAATAATTATGTAAAAGCACACACGCGTAAGTTATTCTCTCTACTTTTTGAACGGAGAGAGATATCGTAGAAAGTAAAACGCGCCATCTGTTTGCCAGTATGCCAAAAGCGTTTTCAACAGTTCTGCGAGCACGGCTCAATCTGTAGTTGAATATTCTTTTGTCAAGCGTCAAGTTTCTATTCGGATACGGCTTTAACAAATTAGGTTTCAAGGCAAATGCGTCGTCACCGACAATCACGTACGGTAATTTGTAACAAAAGCCTGGAATTTCACATGGAGCAGGTAAGTTCAACGTTCCATCGCTCATCTCAGTCCATAATGGGCTCTCACGCAAAACAGCAGAATCGTGCATACGTCCATTTCTTCCGACGTCAACGAACAAAAATCTGTATTCAGCATCGACAAGACCCAGAAGCACAATGCTGTCTTTTCCCTTATAATTACGGTAAATCGATCCGTCACTTCGAGGGGGACGAAAATTGATGTGTTTCCCATCCAGCGCACCGATGCAATGAGGAAAATTCCATAAAGTATCGAATTTGTGAGCGATAACCTGCCATTCCTCCGGCGATGATGGGAAATTCCATACTTTTGAGTCGAGTACTTCTACTATTGCTCTTAAAGTTTCGTCAATCACTTTTGAAATTGTGTTTGCGGCTATGCGAGTGGAGTAGCTCAAATCTTTAAAGGTATTACCCGTTGCTAAATATCGAAGAGTCACAGTGAGTCTGTCCCTCGGTGATATAGCTTGACGCATAACGGTATCCTGTTTTTTTTATGGCCGGAGTCAGAAGTGTCAACAATTCATTCCAGTCATCTTCCATCATTCGAGTATAATTGGTGAAACTGGCTGGATCTTCAGGGCTAAACAAAAATTTAGTATAAATATGCATTGAAAAGTCAAGTATCAAATTGAAAATCCAGAAAAGTAATAATAAATAAAATGAAAATCATATGGTTACATACCCGAGCTCACGAAATACCATATTTAGAACATTCTGTCCTCTATCCCGCCGTAACAGCCACTCGCGACTCCACAATTTACGTTTTCGTTGTTTCAGTAAATGTCTACGTTTAAAAGCAGTTGCTACAGCTGACACGATAATTGCTTTCCTACGTCGAATTATTTCAGCCGCAATAGTTTGTTGCACTCGAGCGTCCATGGTACTGTTGAGGTTAGAAACGCTGGGACTACGTATTCGCCTATACTTTCTCTCTAGGCTCCCTGCACGCCAGCACGCCTAGCGACAAGCATCGTGTGAAGCCAACCCAACGAGGGCGCCATCGTTGCACCCAGCGCCACAGCCAACTTCGAACCCAGCGGTAAAATCTAGCAAGCAATCCAGCAGCAAAACAAGCGTCGTGTGCGGGGGGCTTTAGTTGTTGCCCGACTATGAGGATGTGCACTCGGAAAAAACGCGGTGGTGGTTTGTTAAATAAAATCATCAGTCATCTCCCAGTTGAATTGCATGTGCCAAGGTATCAGTACTGCGGACCTGGAAAGAAATTGGCCAAGAGGTTGGCTGGTGGAGATTTGGGGATCAATCCGCTCGATGCCGCGTGTAAAACCACGACATTGCATACGCAAAGAATCGCGATATCGCAGCGAGAAATCTTGCCGACAAAGCGCTCGCTGAGAAGGCGTGGAATCGCGTCTTGGCCAAGGACGCTAGTGTGGGTGAAAAGGCTGTAGCCTGGGGAGTCACCAACACCATGAAAGCTAAATCTAAACTCGGAATGGGCTTAGCTGCAAAGCGGTTGAAACTTGGAGTGGCTGCGAAGAAGAAATCTGGAACTGGCGGGAAGAGTAAACAGCGGAAGAGAACTGTGAATCTTAAATCCATCACCACAGCAGCAAAGGTCGCCATGCGATCGGGTTATAAAGCTGTCGAGTCGGCGTTGGCGGGTGCTCGTGCGGCTGCGCGTGGGACTGGGAAGAATATTCGTATGCCTCGTGTTATACCTGTGCCTGATAAAATTGGCGGCATCATGCCGTTTCTCATTCCAATTCTGACCGGTCTAAGCGCTACTGGGGCTCTTGCGGGTGGTGCTGCGGGTATAGCTAAAGCTGTCAACGAAGCTAGTGTCAACAAACATCAGTTGAACGAGGCCAAACGGCCGAATGCAACAATGGAGGCGATTGCTTTGGGCAAGGGATTATACCTGCGACCCTACCGCAGCGAAATGGGCCTGTACTTACTCCTGGCAAAAAACTAATAAAGCTACCACACCGAGCTCTGACCAACATTGATTTACGCAACTATGCTAAAAATATAAAAATTTCGCATTTTCGCGGTGTTTTGATGCGGAATGATCTGCCGAAATCAGGACCAAAAGTGCGAGAATCCGCAATTATTAATTTTCACGATGAAAACGGTCCAGGGACACATTGAGTTGCATGCAAGAAGAATGGTGACCATTTCGTGTATGTCGATAGTTTTGGTGATTTGAAACCGCCTGAGAACTTAATGAGGTATCTCGGTGTTGGTAGCGTTGAATACAATCATAAGAGGTATCAAGAATATGATACTGTGATTTGCCACCAGTTGGGTCTCAAATTTCTCAGCGAACAACTATAAAAAGACAGGTGTTACAAGAGCAGCATTAGTCATGCCGGAATCGTTGGTACCGTAACACTGTCAGGCACATCCTCCGTGCTGGAGGCTCAATATTTCCCTTCAATCGAGTCATCACCAGAGAAGAACTATGTTCTCGGACTCGTCGAGTTCCTGACATTCAATTCAATACCCAATATTTATGAGAGGTGTAATAAATTTTACCTGCAACGAGCGGAAAACAGCAGAGAGAGCATCGCGATACCCACGGGAAGCTATGAAATTGAGGATATTGAAAATTTTCTGCATAAGGAGCTACCCTCCGACATCACCCTCAGTCTGACAGCTAACAACAACGAGCTGAACAGTGAAGTCACATGCAATCATGTGGTAGACTTCAAGCCCAAAGATTGGATAGGCCGATTATTGGAATTTAAGGCGGTTGAGCTATCACGAAACGTTACTTATAAATCTGAATTACCCGTAGCCATACTGAAGGTTAATACTTTACGCCTTGAGTGTAGCATAACCACAGGGGCGTACGTAAACGGGCATCGAGCTCACACGATTCACAAATTTTTCCCAACCGTTCCATCGGGATATGAGATTGTCGAAGTGCCTACCAACGTCATTTACCTGTCAATCGCCGTACAGTCGATACATCATTTACAGCTGAGAATAGCCGATCAAGCCGAAGAGCTGATTAATTTTCGCGGCAAAACGATTACTGTACGTTTACACGTGAAGTCACTGAAATAATGGGAATTGTGTTTGAGACGAAAAAGTTGGGCAAAAGTTACAAAAGTCAAACGTCATGGCCAAAAATCATCAGTCGCCCGACACCTCTGACAACGTTCACACCGTCTACGAGACTGACACCTCTGAACGTTCGGTTTCTCCAGAGCCTGGGTCTTCGATTACGTGGAAATTTTGGAAAATAAGAATTCGTGTTCGCTGCATCCTGTGTGTATTACCATGAAAGAAATAATAAGAATACACAAACCTGTAGTATTCGACGAATCGATCGCGCACTCTGAGATTCATGCTCATCAGCCGTTTGCATCATCCACCTTTCAGAACAACGATGAAATTCATATTGTTGTTCAACATCAAGACTTGTGTCTACTGCCCAGTAAAAGCTCTCTGCACATCTATGGAAAAATCACAGAGGATGATGGTGTGACTGCGGTGACGGTTACGAAATTGATTAATATGGCCGTTTGTCATTTGTTTGAGGAAGTTCGCTACGAGTTGAAGGGTGTAGAGATTGATCGGAATAAAAATTTCAGCATCACCAGCACTATGAAGGGTTACGTATCCTTGACTCCAGGCCAGCAATATAGTCTGGAGAATACCGGGTGGTTGAGTGGGGATAAGGAATTAACCGATGCCGCTGGAAATTACGATGTTGTTTCACCGTAAAGTTATGTGCTAGGCTTCGCCGAAGATTATCGTCGAGTCCTCGTCAATGCTAAACATGAGTTAATTCTCACACGTTCCAACACTGATTTGAATGCCGTGAATCAGAGCTCGGCGACGGAAAACTTCAAAATCACCCTGAATAAATTTGAGTGGTTGTTGCCCTAAATTAAACTGGCAGATAAACCGAAAATCCAGCTACTCAACTACATCGCCAAGGATCCGGCCATATCCATGAGTTTTCGTTTTTGGGAAACGTACGTGTATCCGATGCTCCCGTCAACAACGCGGCATGTATGGGCAGTCAAGACATCGACACGGCTTGAGAAGCCGAGATATATCGTTTTAGCATTTTAAACTGCAAGGAAAAAGGAACCGCGGAAAAATGCCAGCGAATCAGATCATTTTTGGATCAGAGACGTAAAACTCTTTCTCAACTCTCAGTGTTATCCCTACGGAAATTCAAATCTTGAGATATCCAATAATCAATACTTTGTGATATGTGTGTTCGGTTTCAAACGACCTACGACAACACAGAAGCTGAGCCTTTGCTATCGAAGCGTGAATTTATAAACCAAGCTCCCCTTTTCGTCATCGATTGCTCCAAGCAGAACGAAACATTGAAAAGTGGACCTGTGGACATTTGATCGGAATTTAACTATAGCATTACGTTCCCATCACACACTTCTGCCTACTGCATGATGTTACATGATCGCATTGTTGAATATAATCTGATCAGTGGTACTGTTACAAAATTGGTATAAGTCAATTTTGGAATAATAATATGTTTAATTAATATGGATATTGAAAATAATATGTATAATTTTACTCGTCAAAATTTAGAATAAGATAATTCAGAATAGAATGAGAAAACTAAATGTAATTTATGGTAAATAAAAAAAATTGTCAAAAGCATTCAAAACGCCATTTTAAATTTTTCTTCAGGGGTCTTTTCCTGGAATTTTTTCAATAGATCTAGCGGGTTTTCACCCCATCCGATTTATGTGCGGCTTTCCGGCGCCAAACAAGTCTCGACAGGAATTATTGTGTGTGTGTGTGTGTGTGTCAAATCCTATGAAAATTGCCATCTTGCGGCAAACCGCGAAAATGATCAACGGGGGGTGGGGGTAATGCCGCGGATTTGGGGGGGGGGGGGGTAGCGCCGCGCATTTGGTGGGCGGGGGGGGGGGGGGGGTGCTAGGGGGAGCTTGGAGGGGCGGCGCTGCGGATTTTGGGGGGGGGAGCTAGGGGGAAGCGCCGCGGATTTGGGGGGGGGTAGTTACTGGGGAGCTAGGGAGGGGGGCTAGGGGGGAGCTAGGGGGGAGCTAGAGGGGAGTGCCGCCATCTTTCGAACTCTCATATATACACTACTGCGAATTCAGAGCTATCATGAAACAGTACAATATCGACATGTATTCTCCGTTCAGTAATTTAAAGGCCTTGGTATGCGAGCGCTCCAATTGAACTCTAATAAATGAAATGTGGAAGCAATTTACTGTCCGAGATTCTCACAATTGGATTGACATTTTGCATGATTTGATTGAATCCTACAATAACTCCAAACATCGTACGATTCAGATTAAGCCAGCGAATGTTACCATCATCAACGAAAAACAGTTGTGTGAACGCGTTTACAAGCTGCAACAAGTCAAATGCGTTAATCGGAAGCGAAATTTCAAAGTTGGTGACCTCGTTCGAATCAGTAAATATAAGAATTTATTCGAGAAAGGCTATTCACTGAATTGGGCAACGGAAATATTCACCGTGAACGAGGTGAAAAATACCAAACCTACAACTTACAAACATGTCGATTATCAAGATAAATCCATCGAAGGAGGCTTGTACGAGGAGGAACTAAATAAAGTGAAATACCACGATGGTGAAAAAAGTGGTTATGTGTTGGAAAAAGTATTACGCCAACGTGGAAATCAACCGTGTTTGAAGTGGTTGGGATTTGATAGTTCACACAATAGTTGGATAGATGAGACCAATTTGTAAAACAATTATATTTATCAACAGTGAAATATATACATAAACCATACAAAACGCATTTTATTCTGTATTTATCCCTCAAATTATTTTGGATTGGTAATCAATAATACTTCATACCGTCATTAGGGATTATATATCGCATTTAGAAAAGATAGCTCTTTCCCGAACGTGTTGTAAGGTCTACTACAGCTAATCATGCCTGGTTACTAGTATATCAAGGTCGGTTCTGGATACAAACACCTCTTCTACCGACCAAGCCGCCTATCCGCGTATCCCAGATGCAAACCCTTGAAGGTAACCTCACGCTCGTAAGATAAAACATGCATTGCCGACCGCTCGTCAGTAAGAAAATTTCCCGACTGACCTTGATCGTTGGTAAAAAATCCTCCAAATGATCATGGTCGTCGGTGAAACATCCTCCAAATACCCATGATCGTTGGTCAAAAATGCCTGAAATTGCCCGTTGTGGGATAAATTGTGCTGTTTGTCGGTGAAGAAAATCATTCTCATCGAGCGGGATCAATAATTGCATTACCGGGCGCACTCCGTGAATCCTCAGGCGTTCGAACGGACCCCGTGGATCCTCGAACGTTCGACTGAGAATCCTGGCATGTGTCAGGTTTTGAGAGCTTCCAGAAGGTTCGAAAAGATTCTCCGGCGATCGAGAGGTTTCGAGAGTGGAGGTACGACGTTGGAAAGCACATGCAACGGCCTGGAATGAATCGACTGTGTTTCGACTGAACGGTGAGCGGCCTGCCGACAACGGATTGCGGTGCGACGTTGAATTCTGGAAGGTTCTGAAATTTGTATGCGGTTGCTTCAACCCTGAACGAATGTAGGCTAACAAACAATGAATCAAAGACACATCATTTCGGTAGCTTCTAGGAGTTTTTCAAGAATTCTGTGTGCCTGGTGAAAAGAATACAGCTATAAAAGTCTAAATTTCAGGCCAGAAAGATAGTCTTGCATCTTCAGCTATCATAAAGAAAAATTCAAACAAAGTAGAATCAAGAAAGCGAATCGATCTGTTCTTAAAAAATATTCACGACTTGAAAACCGTTATCAACCAGAAGTCAGGACTCAACCACGTGACAGAAAAGTTCGCAAATCTAAATTTATTAAGAAACACGTAACTGCTAAACATTTAAAAGAAATGGATTTCACAAAACTCAACAAAGGTGCAAGCATGGAAGAATTTCTGCCGACGAAGAAATTGACAGAGCTGGAAATTTTCAAAATCTACAGAGTCACCAACATTCGACGAGGTCAAACAAGGTTTGGGCAGCGTGTCGTAACAGACCTGAACAACGAATTCAGCGTATTCTTACCGGCACGCATTGTGCGACTGCTGAATGAGGACGAGACCCAATATCAGAAATTGGTGCTGACGATGGAGGAGGAGCGATTGCTCTTGCAGTATCTGGGCGGTCAGTACGGTCAAATTGAATTCGAAGATGCGTCGACCCTCGCCTAATTTGTACACCGTACCCGGACAACGTGTGCAGCATCTCCTTCTTACCAGCATGGACCGTGCGACTACTGAACGTGATCAAGAACCAATTTCAAAAACTTAACAAAAAAACTTTCGAAGAAGTTTCCAATTATTCTACGTTTTATAACCTTCAAGAGAATCGTATGAATTTTATCACAAAGCTTCTATTTTTCTGCTGTACTCATCATATGTATATACATTAACTGTGTATAGATATACTGCTACCACGTTGGATGCTGTTGTTTACAGCTCACTGAAACATGTAATAATTTTGGAAATTTAAGATATGATGTATCACACACAAAAGTATTTATCAAATTTGATCTAAAAGTTGTGAAATGATACCTTAGAAACGTAAGACATGTATGTATCACAAAAGTTTCAAGGTTTATGAAGTCAAAAAAAAGCAAAAAAATAGAAAAAAAAAAATAATCAAAGAAACCAATTAATCGGACTCGTTTTAAAAGTCATGAAATTCATTGTATATTACTCTTCATCTTACACTTTCTGGAATAACCTAGTGCCATTTCCCTCTCTTACCAAGCGGGCTGACACACCCGCTTGGTGAATAAATATATCGTTCCGGCTCCCATCCCCGTAGGCTGTGATCGCAAGTTGAATCGCTGTAACTAACAAGTCTCGGGGCAAGTAGTGGGCCCATTCTCGCGGCACATGCATATTGAATAAAATGAATACGTACTCCATTTTCTGAAAAAAAAAGTTATTACATGCCTGAAGTCTTGATTATTGATCACAGAATGTTATAAAAAAAAATATTCCTGTACAACTCACCGATCGAAATCACGATGTATTTGAAATGTTTTTTAAATGTTTTTTTCTTAAAAATAACCTGAAAAAAACGCACACACGTTAAATTATTTCTATTCACTGAAGTAAAATCAAAAGATGTTGTACACTCAAGGTAAAAAAACTGTATAAGTGCACTGATTTCCATCACCCACCTTGACAGTTGAAATTTCAACTGTTGATGAATTTATCAGACGTACGGAGCACCCCACCCTTTTCACAGCTTCTTCATATGTTTTAGGTTCACGATTAAACTAATACCAAATCATAAAGTGGTCGACACTTGCCGGTTACGTTTGCATGATATAACCTTCTCACTCCGTCCTATTGCACTAGTGCGCAGACCTCGAAATCGTGAAACTGACACCGTGGTACAAAGTAAAACATCCCCGTAACGTTCTCGGTGAACGATATCTACTAAGCCTATCACAGTTCCATGTATAACTCTAGCGATTAGTTCACTCTCACAGCTCTCTCTCGTACATGAGGCGTGCGAAACTTCTTCGCCAAGTTCCAAGAACTGCCTTGCCATCTTCCACGCTCTGCAGGTTCGTTCGAGTAATATCTTGAAATTTTTTCGCCGAAGAATATTGCATACGGTTGTTCACGAATTTTCGGCAATGTGTGAGTCACGTCGTTGTTGACCCATAAAAGGGACCGTCTCAGCGTTGAGCGGTCATTCTAGAGCAAGCTTTGCAACTTTATCTTTGTCAAGTGCGTGATCGAAGAAGAAGAAACATGGATTCCGGAAAGTGTTTGAAATTAATACAAATCATGGAAACGGCGTTCAAGATTTTATCTGAAAAATCGTCACCGGCAGAGAATGCAAAATGGATACGATTCGGAACCCAAAATACCAGGCTTTTGAATAAAATCTTACGCAACAACGCCTCAACGATTGGGGAAAATACAAGAATTTTGACTACAATTGGAATTCTGAAATCGTTGACAGCCAAATTTCAACAATTTCAAGGAGTGCATGACCGATTACGAAACCGACGAACGAGCGATCGAGTACCGTGGGAAGATTTGGAGACAGCTTTCGAGAGTCGAATTAGAACGGAAGCCATTATCAATCCGCGGCACAAAGATTTGAACAGGTTTTCGGCAGATGCGAAACACCTCGTCATTGCAAGACTGAAGAAAATGCTACAAAAAGTGGGAAGTTTGAAAGCAAACTGTGTCTTGTGTTGTAAATTCAATATAATAAAAAACGCCGAACTTGTTGAAGAAATGAAATATTTCGATACCGGAAACCAGATCATCCTCCAGCCAGCTGATATACACAGGTGGTTCGAAGAGAACGTGAAGCAAAGAGTGTTGGCCAAGGTGGAAGATTTTCAAAAGAAAGACTCTGGTTGGTCGCTGACCGAAATAATCAATTTGACTGTGAATCTGAACAAGTACGTGCCACTACGAGGCGGTGTGTTCACATACACACCACTACCCAAAGATATTCAAGATAAGAAGGCTGTCGTCAACATCCGCAACAGCGACTCATATTACTTTCTATGGTCGGTCACCGCAGCCCCCTTTCCAGCCAACAAAAATCCCAGCGTAGTTACTTCATATCCACATTTCAGCTCAGTGCTACAATACGACGGTTTGCATTTTCCAATGTCTTCCGATCGGATTCCAAAATTTGAGAAACTTAACGGTCTTCCAATTAACGTTTATGATATAGATTGTATTGAAAAACATAAGCGCAGTGAAATTGTACCCATTTATTTAAGCCGAAACAAGTCTGATAAACCTACAATCCATCTTTTAGTAATCGAGTCTGAAAACGACGACGACGATGATGGTATGGAAAATATTGAAAAGAATGTAACACATCATTTTGCATGCATTCGGAATTTATCGCGGTTGACAAGTTCCCAAATTTCTAAACGTGATGGTCGTACTTGGTTGTGCGATAGGTGTGTATCACACTTTCAATCTGAATCCGGTGTTTGTTCAAGCACAATGGAGATTGCATGAATTTGATTGAAACCAAAGTTATCTTACCAGCAGATGAAGACAAGATTCTCAAATTTGAAAATTTTCAACACAAAGAAACCGTCCCGTTCTGCGTTTACGCAGATCTAGAATGTTTACTGCAGCCCACACATGAAAGTTTTGGGGAAAATAGAACAATTTATCAGCAGCATTCTCCGTACAGTATAGCTTACTATCTACCTTGTGCGTTTAAAGTTTCGCTTTCAAAATTCAGAATTATTCGCGGAGAAACTTGCATCCAATGGTTTGTGAATGAGTTAAAGGAATTGGCACATTCGTTAAAGGGACTGTTGACTGTCGTTACCATGAAAGCACTAAATTTCAATCAGATCAACGAATTTGATTTATCGACGATCCGTTATATTTGCAAAAACCCGTTTACACCCACAGACGTGAAACATCGTGATCACTGTCATTTCACGGAAAAGTACCGTGGTGCTGCTCACCGCAGCTGTAATCTAAATTACCAAAATTCGCACACTATCCCAGTGATCTTCCATAATCTGTCGGGTTATGATTCGCATTTTCTGATCAAAGCCCTGGCAACGTCATTCGAAGTTACTCTTAAACTTTTACCTGTTAATAAAGAAAAGTAAATTTTCTTCACTTAACTCGTTAAGGGAACGGATGTAACGTTCCGTCTCATAGATTCGTACCGTTTCATACCTAGCAGCCTCGATAAATTATCATCGTTTCTGGACGATTGTCAAAAAACAATAACACGAAAATTCTGCAGTAGTGTGAACAAGTTTCGGTTATTGACGAGGAAAGGTGTCTTCCCGTACGAATACATAGGCAGTTGAGAGAAGCTCGAGGAGCAACATTCACCAGCCAAAGAACAGTACTATTCAAAATTGAATGACCGGAATATATCAGACGACGATTACGCACACGCGTGCGACGTATAACGAACTTTCAATGTTACAACTTTGGGAGAGTATTCGAAGTTGTATTGACAGACGGACGTGTTTCTACTAGCCGACGTATTTCAAAATTTTTGACAGAATTGTTGGACGCCGTACAAACTAGACCCATTACATGACTACACAGTGGCCGGTCTGTCGTTTAATTCAATGTTAGAATGTACAGGCATCGAACTCGAGCTTCACACCGACATAGATATGGTTATGTTTATCGAAAAAGGTATTCGAGGTGGTGTGTTACAGTGCTCGAACAGATACACAAAGGCTAAGGATAAATATATGAGAGAGGATTTCAATCCAGAAGTCGGAGAATCTTCTCTCATGTACTTTGACGTTAATAGTTTGTACGATGCAGCTATCAGCTTTGCTCTGCCGTGTAATTCCTTCGAACGGGTGTCAGGTTTTACAGAGTGCGACGTTCGTGCAATCTCGAATGATGCGGAGTATGGTTACATGCTGGAGGTAGATTTGGAATATCCTAAAGAACTGCATGAAACTCATAAAGATTTACCATTGTGTCCGGAGCACTATGTTCCTCCGATTTGGAACAATAAACAGTCTAAATTGACGGCCACGCTACTTTCCAAGAAAAACTACTTTGTTCACTATCGCGTATTGAAGCAATGTTTGGAATTAGGCTTAAAAGTATTCAAATTTCACAAAGTTCTCAAATATCGGCAAGCACCGGGGCTAAAAAATTACATAGATTTAAATACCGATTCACGGAAAAAATCTCAGAACGAATTCGAGAAAAATTTTTACAAACTGGTGAACAACACAGTTTTTGGCAAAACAATGGAAAACGTGCGAAATTACGGAGATGTTCGATTAATCACCGAATGGGATGGACGGTACGGTGCTAGAGCTACCATAGCCAAACCTCATTTTCACAGCTGCACCGTTCTCGACAAAGAGATGACTAACGTCGAAATGAGTAAAACGAAAGTCAAATTGAATAAACCATTGTATGCAGTGAAACGTGGCATTTCGGGTAGGAATGCGCGTTACAAGGCACTCCCTGAACCTTGGGCGGAGTCCAGGAATAAGGGTTTCTGAGATCGAGTCGCAAAATAATAATAGAGAGCGCCAGAACTGGAGTCACGCATCCGAGTTTCGGCAGGGACGCAATAGCGAATTACGACTAAGATATTGCAGGCTTTTGTTTTTATTTTTTTTCTTAAGTACACCGGCCACAAGCCAGCAACCAACACCGACGCCGAAGATATTTCGAGGCAAGGCGAAAACGCGTAGATCTCGCGTAAAACATACCGAGGCCGCGGAGAGGTAGCCAACGCAGATCCCTGCAGCGCGGGAATCCAAGGCGGACACGATTCTCGCTGGCGGTCGGCGCGCTGCAGCCTTCCCGCTCACCCCGCCTACACCTGACCAAGGCAACCGGGAGAGACAGCTGCGCGTCAAGTTGCGCAATCTCTGAAATCGATGACAGATCGATTGTTACGCATTCTCAGGGTGATGACGTTATGAAGGATTAGCCTGACGAGATTGGCGTCGCGGCCGATCGGCCATCTGAGATTACTCTCGTTCTGGCGATCTAGCAAAGCAGTGTTATCTATTGGCGTTGAAATTGAGTTTCAGTTTTGCTTTGCTTCTGCTACTTGAAGAAATTTTGAGTGTCGTAGCGGGGAATTGCATCGAATTTCGTTCTCATCTCCTTCCGTTGCTTGGGGAAAATTTGACTGGCGTTACGAGGGACGATGGCCGACCACCGCCACGAGGGAGTCGGAGCTTTTGTGTCATGGATGTGAAGCGGTCAGCGTTGCTGATTTTCTCGCAATCAAATTTCGAGAGTAATTGAGCGAGGGCTTGTCCGAGAAAGGGTAGCCGTTTGTAACTTGCATGACGAAAAATCCCCGAAATTCGTTTGCCGATTTTTTCGTTTGGGGACCGTAGCCTGAGTTGCGCGGAATAATGTAGAGCCAATTTTAAGTGACCGAGCTGGTGGAGTAAGGTCACGGGTTTGAGTCGCGACAAGACAACTGCAATTTGGAAGTAACGAAATTCCGTTACTCTGGGTCACGTCAATTCAAGTACGATAAAGCGTAACTTCGCGTGTAGGTCGCGAGTCGTCAAAGGGGGAGCGTTCGCACTCGCCAACCGCGTTCAGACGTCGCGAAGAAAGCCAAGTCCGAATGCGTTCAGATAACAGCCAGGCGATTCCCGTGGTGACCGGCGCCATTAAAAATAACGGCCAGAGATGCGAATAGCTCGTCGAGTCACATTCTTTTGTTTTAGTTTATGAATTATTGTTTATTAGTAAGGTGGCGATTAGCGTGCGTAAGCAGAAGAAATTTTCTAGATTTATTAACGGTCGCGGTTAGCGCGTCGATTATGATTTGGGTTTATTTTTTGTCTAGCGGTTAATTGTTAAGTGGCGATTAGCGCCGTAGTTAGTAGAGGACGGTCGCGGCTAGCGCGTCAAGTCAAATTTCGTCTTTAGTTTTGAGTTGTTGTTAATTTTTCAGATAGCGACTAGCGCGAGTAGGCATAAGAAGTCGTTCAGATTTAGTTACGTTTTTTTTCTTCCTTTCTTATAATGTGATTTATTTTGGAGGTTAGGTTTGCAAATTAACAAGACCTGGTGTTGCTCCGAAAACAAAGATTTTTATTTTATCCTTTTTTTTTCCTTCAGGGATCTGTGCATCTTCTTATTTCATTAACAAACTCTCACCTGAAAACAAAGAAACGACATTTATGTTCTTTGTTTAATTTGCCGATTTCTCCTTAACGTTTCACTATTCTGTCTTTTATTTTGAGCCTCTTTGACACATGGCTTTTCTCTCTTATCTCTACCGTCTATAGCGACCCCGGGCTTACCGACATGGCGCATGCGCCTTTTAAAGAAATATATTTTCTTTACATATTATTATTTTTTTTGGTTAGTTAAACTGAGTATTTGAGTACGAATTGCGAATGGCATGTTCCCTATTGTTATTTTTTTGGTTTATAAATTTTAAGTCGGAATGAGCGACGTTTGAATAATTATTTTTTTTATATATTTTTTTTTGTTTGTATTATCGTTGGCCAAAAACATATGAGTGAATTCTATCATTTCTCTGTAAAATAACGTGTTGGTGTTGCGTATCTTGCTCTCTTTCGTTACCTCAAAATTACCCCCCGCCCCCCCTCACCGGGGTACTGAGCTACCGAGCATATCGTCGCGTCATAACGCATCAACGATTTCGAGGCGTGTTTATCACGCTAGGAGCCCAACAAATCTTCGCAATATTGTTTTTAGATCCACGATACTTCGTGGACGCCGAAATATTGTACACGCGGTGAGTTCTTTGTCATTTTCTCCGAGTGAACGAGGTGCAGGAAAAATCCACGTCACAGCAGGTTTCTCCATCCTGTATCTGTCTAAGACATATGTCTACGATTTTCATCATAATTATCCTGAACGGAAATTTGGCAACCAAGCGAAATTAATGTATACGAATACCGACAGTTTGATTCACAACTTCACCGTCCCCGACATACACGAACATATGAAGGAGGACTTGCATAGATTCGATACGTCTGATTATCTGCTTGATAACGCTTATGGAATGCCTCTAGCGAACAAAAAAGTCCTCGGCTCAATGGAAGATGAGAATAACGGAAAAGTGATGTTGGAATTTGTAGGATCAAGAGCAAAATTGTACGCATTCCGAGTGTTGAGAGATGAGAGAGACAATGAATGTGCCAAAGGTGTCAAAGAATCAGCGTTGAAAAAAATAACTTTCAACGATTATTTGGAATATGCTTTGAAACGTGAAAATTTGTCTCCAAATCGGCATTTGATATGAGGCCGAAAGCACGAGGTATACACTGTAGAACAGAAGAAATAGGCACTGAGCTGGAATGACGACAAGCGGATCGTGTTTCAAAACACAACCGACACGCTTCCGTGGGGTCACAAGCCTGCGTCTTAGCTTTGTAATTACCGTATCGTAATGTGTGTAGGATTTTATTTATAACTGTACCATGATGTATAGAATATTATCATGTGGGAAAGTGGATGAGAACGCTCCGAAATATGAAAGATTGTACAACAATGCGTATGACTGTCGATTGTATAAAAAATAAAGATGCATACTTGTCATGTATCGGGTGTAAAATAAAAAGGCACATACATTTTTACAAGAATTCATTTATTTAATGTTACATATCCGATTCGTTTATCCAACTGGCGTGTGTATTGTCAAAACCTAACCACTCAACGTATAATTTTTTCCACACTTCTTGAGCACCTTCCCCGCCAGATAGATATCCGGATGTTCAACCTTGAGGAGCTCTCGTTCGTAGAAACCACTAGCGATGGATTGATCTTGGTAGTCTTTGACGTCACAGGATGAGTATTTTTGACCCGACTTATCGTGAATATTTCAGTCGTCCGAATGGGAGTGTCACCTTTCTCGAAGACATTTTTGAATTCGCTGATTCGAACTTTGTCGCCGGATTTGAACTTTGCAGATTTGGTAGGTACCGCTCGAAGCCCTCCGTACGCCTGACGTAATAACAGCCTTTCGTTTGCAATGGTGACATCCGACGGTTTCATTTGTATGGTTTAATATTTCGTGTCGTTGTAGGTCGATATCAAATCGGGTAAGATGTCGAGCCACTTATAGCTTCCTTGCATACTGAACCACTTTCACATTTGACCTTTCAGCGAGCGATTGAAGCGTTTGCAAATCGAAGCCTTCAAATTACTGTACATGGAGTTAAGTTTGATTTCGTAGCGTGACATGAGGGATTTAAATTTTAAGTTGTAAAATTCTGTTTCTCTGTCGACGTGTGAATTTTTCGGTACCCGTTGTTGGAGAAGCACACATTTCACTGTCTTCGTAACATCATTTCCGGACTTGCTCTTTATTGGTTTAGCCCACGCGAACTTCGGAAAGATATCAATAACTGTGAGCATGTACTTGTAGCCTTTGTTTTGTCCAGTGTACGACATCACATGAACGAGATCAGCCTGCCAGGTCTCGTCGATATCGCGCACGTCTACACGTCGACGCGGGTAATTCCGGCGTGCAAGCTTATGCAGTTCCGTCACCAGTGCTTACTTTTTCTTGTTCATTTTCAACGCTCTTACTCCGGTGTGCAATTTGGAAATTATTTCTGCGTTTCGAATCGACAGGTCGCTGCCTGTTTTAAAGTCTGCGTAGAAGGTATTCAAGGCTTTCTCCGTGGTGATCTCCAAAGCTTTGATCATCTGACCGAGGTTGTCGATTTATTTTTGCAGCACGTTAAATTTTCGTCTTAAGATTTTTGAAGTTACAGCTTGTTCTGAAGTTGTTCGGCTCTGTGGCATCTGCGACATTGCACAGTCTCTTGTTCTCTATATCGTAATGCCCGTCCGCTGTTATTTGAAACCCGACACCCGGAGGACCGCAAGTGCTCGCAGCTGTGTTTTTATTTAGCTGATGTCGGAACACGTCGATGCTCATCTCGTGAATAATTGCAGAGTCGACGAGAATTGGCTAATAAATGATTCCGGCTTTCCGTAATTCTTCTAGAATCGACATAATTTCATTGTTATGACTTGTATTCCCAGCCGCTTGAGATGCCATTAGCTAACAAAGACTTTCTATCAACTTGTTAGCGTAGTCCAAGAAAATATGATCTGTTTTGACACCTTGTAGAGTAACCGAAGCCTGAGGTAGCAGAACACCTTTGCCCGTACGCTTCGACATCTGTGACGATGGTGATACGCCTTTGCCTGGCGTAAAAATATTGAGCAGCTCAGCAATTGAATGCTTGAATTTGGCGCTCTGAGCGTATCGGGTAGGCTCGGTGGCGCTATAGTACTTTCTGTGAGCATTTGTTGCGAGAAAGATATTTCTGTAATTCTCTTTGTCGTTGCTGGTAATGTGAGTGCTGTTGGGCATCTTTTTAAACAGCTGGTGCAGCAGTCCCTGAGTTTTCGAATGGAGCGTACCGCCTATGCCAACGAAATTGCCCTTGAAGCTTATTGATAAGTCGCCAACCATCAGCCCAGCAGTAGAAAGACTCCGTACCCCGTACACGGTATTTAACTCGTGCTGTCTTTGTTTATCGTTGAGAATCTCAAGATATTTTTTCTCTCATCTCACCGACGATTCTGTGACAGTTTGATCCTTTTTCTCTGCAGTTGCAAAAGAATCTTTTACTCCCATTTTCTTCTACGACTCATCCTTCGTTCCAGGTTTGAGTTTTTCTTTTACCTCTTCCTTGACAAGTTTCGTGCATCGAGTAACATTGACTAATTCCTGCAGCGGGGTTACCACAGGTTTGAAGATATCCTTTATTGTTTCCTGCAGCGACTCTTTTCCCATCCTAAGGATTCTGTGCTTAGGACGAATCGCATTTCTCGCTCGAGCGATGCGATGCAAGACTTATTTTCCATTACAAATTTCCCGTAGGTTGATATACCTAGTTCTGGGAAGCTACTGTTTCGTCGCCTTCGCAGATCGTGTATTTGATTCTTATGTCATGTTCATAAGATTGTCGAATCCCTTCCTATACCGACTATTACCGAGCTTTCTATACTTGTCGATCACTACGAGCCCATATTTGTCACCGTTTCGGCATGCCGTACACAAGTCTTTGAACTCTACGTACGACATATCGGTGTTTATATGATCGTTGTACACATGTCTCAGATTTATCTCGTTATGTTTGAATAAGACCAGCAAGTTGGTGTTGTCGTGCATGAGATGCTCAGGGATTCGAGCGTACGTCTGACGAAGATAGAAACAGTCCACGTCGTGATGTCTACCCATACAAAAGTACGTGCGTATCTATCCTGCTTTCCGCACGCTACGTCATCGAATATCATGATCGAGTGAGGTTGCGCCTCGTTCGGTGCAATGACGTGCTCATGCTCGTTAAAGGGATAATACTCAACACCGTCGACATGTTCGAGCACTTGACTCAGAAACTTGTATTTTGGTTGATTCAGATATTTTGAGTAAACGTACGGGTTTTCGAACCTTAAGCCGTTGGGATGCGTTATAAGCGCAAATAATGCGTTGGTTTTGCCACAGTTAGATGGTCCGCAGAATACCGCACGTACACTACTCGGCAACAATTCGCCATGGGGTTTTTTCTGTTTTGTACTCTGCTGCGTAAATTTGTTCAAATTCATCACGGGCAGCTCGGTCGATTGTGTCTCGAACCTCATCTCGAACGTGACTGGCTGGATTTTCTAGAAATGCATTGCTTACAATAACTTCCTCTTAGTCACAGAGCAGACATAATTGTGCACACACGTGATTGTGAGCAATCCTCAAAAAAGCAATCAAGTGGGAAAGGTTTGGTAAATAGCATTGTCAACAAACTCCCGATCTTGCTGCATGTTCCCAGTTATCAATACTGCGGTCCTGGTACGAAATTGACAAAAAGACTCGCGAGAGGCGATTCCGGTGTCAATTCTCTCGATGCCACGTTTGAGGAACACGATATAGCGTATTCGAAAACTCGTGAGAACCTTGAAGCGAGAAGCGTCGCGGATAAAATGTTAGCCGAAAAAGCCTGTAAGCGGATTCTCGCCAAGGACGCAAATTTGGGTGAGAAGACAGCCGCTTGGGCTATAGCTAACACGATGAAGCTGAGAACAAAGTTAGGCATGGGATGTCGAAAACCAAAGAACGTTTCCTTGAACAAAATCATACGAGCGGCGAAACAGTCTATGATTCGGAGCTACGACGCGAAAACGTGCATTAGGTTTGCACTTAAAGATGCTCGAGAAGCTGTGAAAAAAGAAGGCGGTAAACATAATATCCGATCACCGCGCGTTCTACCGGTACCCTCAAAAGTTGACGGATATCCACCTTTTGTCATACCTATTTTTGCCGGTCTCAGCGCTTCATGTGCGTTGGCGGGGGGTGCTGCGGGTATAGCAAAGGCTGTAAACGATGCGAACGCGGCTGAACGAGAATTGGAGGATAGAAAACGGCATAACAAAACGATGGAAGCGATCGCCCTAGGTGGAGGTCTCCATCTCAAACCTTATGAAAAGGGTTTCGGTCTTCATCTTTCAAAAAATTAAGTGTGATGCTACCACGCCGAGCTTTGACCAACTCGGATTTGGTGAAGTATGCAAAAATCATTAAAATTCCGTACTTCCGAGGTGTTTTTATGCGCAACGAAATGCCCAGAACCGGACAGCGTAAAATCGAGACAGCTGTAGTCAATCCCGACATAGAAGATGGCATAGGGACACACTGGGTTGCATAAAAGAAACGCGGCAACGATGTAGTTCGGTCATCTTTAACCTCATCAGACCTCGTGAAATATCTCGGTGTTGCTAGCGTTGAGTACAACGGTCGAAGGTATCAGGATTACGGTACATTCGATTGCGGACACTTGTGGCTGAAATTTCTAAGCGATTAGCTATATAAAAATGACACGTAATTTAATAATGTCAGTCGAGCACTTGCAGTCATGGATGATTCGTTTACATCAGCCATATCAGGAACGTCTTCGATTCTCAAAGTGCAATATTTGCCCCCGATCGAACTTGCTCTCAACAAAAATTATCTTCTCGGTCTCGTTGAACTGTCAACCTTCAATTCCATTCCCAACGTCGATGTTGGTCATAATCAAATATACGTAGCCAATAAGGTAGTCACTATATTCACTGGCAGCTACGAAATTGAGGATATTGTAAAGTATGTTCAAGACGCGTTAAAAAATACTAACATTGAAATCAGCATAAAGCCTAATAATAATACGTTATGCAGCGAAATTGAATGTAACCATATCGTTAATTTGGAACCTGACAATTCTGTTAGTCAGCTTCTCGGACTTGCACCGCGCGTATTGGCAGCTAACCAAACTCAACATTCGGATATGCCTGTAACTATTCTCAAGGTCAACGCGTTGCGAGTCGAATGCAGCATTACAACGGGCGTCTACGCCAATGGACGTAAAGTGCATACTATTCACGCATTTTTCCCTATCATTCCACTGGGATATAAGACCGTGGAAGTGCCGTCGCACGTCATTTACCTTCCGATCACCGTCGAGACCATAGATCACGTACAGCTTCGGTTAGTCGATCAAGACGGAGATCTGGTTAATCTTCGCGGAGAAGTTATAACTGTGAGACTGCACATCAAATCGCAATAAAAGATGGGTATTGTATATAACAGATTGTCCAAAAAGAGTTATATTAGTCAGTCGGCATGTCCCGATCAAGTCAGTCATCGATCGATTCTCGAACCGCTAACACGTCGAAACGTGGAGTTCCTGATAGCTCCGGGTCTAAAGCTGACACCTTTTGGAAAAGGAATTTCCGACAAATAAAACTGCGATTCTGCTGTTTCGTTGTATGCTACGTACCATGGAGGAGGAAATCTCGAACATTCAAATACCTGTCGTCTTTGACGAATTGATCGCCGACCAAGAAATACACGCACACAAACCGTACGCATCGTCAACTTTCAACAACAGCGATGAGATTCGAATCACCGTTCAGCATCAGGATTCATGCGTATTACGGAGCAAGAGTTTGCTGCATATCTCTGGAAAATTGCTCAAATCGGACGGCACTGCAGCAGAGATCACAACTTTAGTCAATAACGCCATGTGTCATTTGTTCGAAGATGTACGGTACGAACTAAACGCTGTAGAGATTGATAAATGTAAAAACATCGGTCTGACCAGCCTGCTAAAAGGTTTCGCTTCGCTCATCCCTGGTCAAAGTTGGCTTATGGAAAATGCTAGATGGCTCGAGTTCAGGAAATGAAAAAATTACCTGATGCCGATGGCAACCTTGACGTAGTTATTCCCCTGAGCATGATATTGGGCTTCGCTGAAGACTATCGCAAGATCAGCATTAACGCGAAACACGAGCTGATTCTTACAATATCAAAAAGTGATTTAACTGCCATCGTTTAAAATCAAGACGAATACTTCAGGATCGTGATCGATTAGGTGGAATGGTTAGTACCCTACGTGAAGCTCTGGTATCAACGAAGAATGGCACTGTTGAATTTCATTGAGACAAATACACCTGTCTTCATGAGCTTCCGCGGTTGGGAGTTGTACGAATATTCTTTGCTATCGGCAACCACGAAACACGTTTGGACTGTGAAAACGTCCACCCATTTGGACAAACCGCGATTTGTCGTGCTCGGTTTTCAAACGGATCGAAAAAACAAAGCCGGCAAAAATGTCAGTAATCTTGATCACTGTCACATTACCGACGTCAAGCTTTTCTGGAATTCCGAGTCTTATCCATACGCTAACCTGAACTTGGACTTAAGTCACAATCGCTCAGCATTACCGTACGAGATGTACGTAAACTTTCAAGCCACCTATTACGGCAAAGAACCCGAGCCTCTGTTGACGAAGAGCAAATTTCTACATTACGAAACTTTGGTTTTCATCGAGTGTTTGAAACAATACGAGGCTCTTAAATCCGGACCGGTAGATATTCGCATCGAATTTGAGGTTAAGAATAACTTTCCTACCGGTACATATGCCTACTGCTCAATTATACATGATCGTATAATTGAATATAACCCGCTGAGTGGTGGGGTGCGGAAATTGGTATGGAAACCTTGAACGTTGTGACAATCGATTCAGTATTCTTCACAGTAGTTCATAGTTGACGTACGAGGACTCAGTAGACCGGTTTCCGGTTTTAGACCAAAAGAGTTGGCAGTTGTGTCACTCGCCAAAGATCCCAACCCCTCAATCTTTTTCTTCGAACCTCCGTACGATTGGAATTATTAACTCGCTCCATTCAAAAGCGAAAATTTGTGGCTGTTGCGGAATTATCATGGAATATCCTGGAAAGGTGGTGATTCACCTTTCGAGAAGCTTGACTCCACCATCGAATGGATGTCGCTGGGTAATGCTCCAACAGTTTACGTGAAAGGTTTGGAGAAGAAAAGTTGGCTGCAGAAAATTCTGGGTGAAAAAGTTGAAGTCGTTGATTTGATGGATTTGGGTTGCCAGTCGTTGCAGAAATTGAATAAAATGTCAGATTCGAATTCAAACTGTACGCATCATGCTATATTACGTCTCAACTGTGCAGCCTAAAACGTATTGTTGCTACGAAATATTTCACTTAAACACAAAAGACAATCGTTATCTCCTCGAACAATTATTCATTCCCATTGCCTAAAGCATGGGCACGATACCGTTGAGTAAGAAACATGTAATTACACTCATATATCAGCATTATGAATTTCATGTCACATTGTAATCTCAAGTTGTTTTCGTCAATAAAATATTCTTCATTATCACTATCAACCGTTAATTCACAACCTCTGTTCTGCTAGTCAAGAGTTTATTGCAGAACCTTCCAGAATTCGACGTCGCACCTCAATTCGTCATCCGCAGACGGCTCGCCGTCAAGTCGAAACTCGTCGGACGCATTGTTCATCGGCCTACGATTCCGAGAATTTTTCAGGGTCGAGGCGGCTTTTTCACACGGCTCACGAACTCAACGTCGCACCGCAATCAGTTGTCGGTAGGCCTCTCACCGTCAAGTAGAAACTCGTCGGACGATTCCGAGTATTGTTTTCGTCGGACGATTCCGAGAATTGTTTGTTGACCTGAAATTCGTTCAAGGCCAGAGCAGGTTTTTCAGAATTCATCGTCGCATTGAAATCTTTTGACCACATGCCGCTCAACATCGAGTCGAAACAGGTCGGACGCATTGTTTGTCAGCCTACATTCGTTCAGGGCCGTTGCATCAGCTTCACAACGTCGTACCTCCACCTTCGAAACCTCTCCATCTTTGGAGAACCTTCTGGAAGCTCTCAAAACCTGACACATGCCAGGATTTTCGGTCGTACGTTCGAGGAACCACGGGGTCCACTCAAACGCCTTAGGATTCTCGGAGTGCTCTCGGTAATACAGTTATCGATTCCGCTCGATGGCATGATTTTTTTCCGACGAAGAACACAATTTATACCACAAGGGGTAATACCACGGTAATTTCAGGCATTTATTACCGACGATCATGGTCATTTGGCAGATTTTTAACGACAATCATGGTCATTTGGAGGATTTTTACCAACGATCATGGTCATTTGGGAGATTTTCTTACCGACGAGCGGTCGGCAGAGCACGTTTTGACTCACGAGACTGGGGGTAACCTTCAAGGGTTTGCGTCTAGGATGCACGGATAGGTGGCTTAGTCAGTAAAGAAGGTGTTTGTATCCACAACCGGCCTTGCTATACTACTTTGGTTGATTTCACATATTACAACTGCTCGGGTATGATTGTCTTGAGGGCGTTACCAGTTACCGATGTTCCATATAAAATCGGTTTGCGTTTGAAAAACTTGTACATTATTCAGAAATGATTAGCTTAGCTCGGCATCATTCAAAAGTGTTCTCGAAAGCATAAATATATAATGTGAAGCTTGCGAATCAGAAATTGACAACAAGAAACCATCGCAACAGAATAGTTAGCAGACTTGAGAAGGCATCTTTCTATTTGTGAGTGTTTTCAAATTAATCGGAGTTCACCTCACCCAACCGTGATAATACAAATGATTCACAGAATTCTCATGCTATCGAAAAAGAAAAAAGAAATGGCCAAAACTAACTTCAACCAATTTGCTGTGTAGGAGGAGAAAGAGGAGGAAGGGGAAAGAATCATAGGTTTTTTGGAAGGGGTGTCGGTGTTATCACGGGAGGAACTTTTGGACCTCATTGGGAATGTACGGTTGGCCCGAGAGAGGCCGAACAGTCAATAATATGTGAATTACTATAATCATAAGATATCCATAGAAATGATCTTCAGGCGATGGGAAGATGGGGTTGTTGCAATAATGTTAGATATCGAAAGTAGTGATCGTGATGATGATGATGATGATGATGATGATGATGAAAATTATTTTAATCACTTTAATGAAGAATAAAAAAAAAAAAAAACCGATGCGTAAATAATTATTATTTACAATACCGAAGACAAATTCCTATTCATGAATCATTTATGCGAAACTTATTACATTATGAATTGAAATGAGACTTCCAATGCAGATAGCCTATGGTTGTAAACAAAAATTAGCAGTATTTGCCTGACATAGAATGTATAATTTTTACAGTATTTGTTTCAAATGAAATTTACAATATTCACAAAGGAAAACGATTTTTACAATATTTACATTTCATCATCCTCGATATCCCCAAGGCAGTGTATCAATTTATTTCGCAATATTATCCGTTCATCGTCGTTACTCCTCAATGCCCACTTTTCTTGTTTGATAGTGCTCACCTCATGCTTTTTGCTACGGACCAGACATTGCTGCATTTGCAGATCCGTCTGATCAAAAAGACACCGCTTATGATCGTTAAATTTGATCTTTCGAAGTGTCGAGCCTTTGATACCTTTCGCTTTCTTTATAACGCCTTTGGATTCATTCTCATCACCATTATCACCACCTGTATTCCAAATTCAAAAGGCGTAGAGTCTGACACACAATCTCACAAACTCGGTCATGATCTTGCCATTGTTTACGTCCTTCATAAAACCCAACACTTTTTTGTTTGCCAATGGGATACCATAGCAGTTGTTTGCGTAGTAATCAAAGGTGTCGATCTTCGAAATATCTCGTTTGACGATATCATAAATATTTGGCACAGCGAAATGGTGGATGAGACTGTCCGTGTCCGTTTACATGAGCTTAGCTCTGTCCCCAAAAGTTGTCAATACGTAGTTGTAATGAAATTCGTATATCCAAGTCTTGGACAAATCCAGAATTGAAAAACCTGCATGTATCGGTTTGTTGAATTTAACGTTGAATTGAGTCAGTTCAATTATAACCATATCCGCATCGAATATGGTGCAGCTATAAAAGTTGGGTTATGAAATCCTCGATTTCGCACCCTATCGACCCTCCCATTCCGTAACTATCTTGAAATCTTTGTGCTTCCGCACATTTTCCATCGTTTTCCCGAATACCGCGTTGTTCAATCATTCAAAAAATTTTTTCTCGAATTTACTGCGTGATTTCTTTCGCATATTCGTGTTTAAATCTATATACTTTGCAACCACGGTGATTGATTAAATTTTGAAATTCAGTGATCTTGAAGCAATTTCATGCCAACGTTAAGACATTGTTTCGAGTTCCGATAATGCGTAACATATTTTTTACGCCATAGAACGGTTGGTATTAATTTGGATTGCATGCTGTTTGGGGGAACGAAGTGTTGAGGACCAGGTGGGAGATCTCGATGCGTATGGTGGAGTTCGACTGGATGTTCCAGATTAACTTTCAATATATATCCAACCGGAGAGTCATCCTGGATGGTTAACAAATCTAATTGCAGATCATTCACCCATTCAAATTCCCCAGATGGTAGATATTGACTCATAGCTGCACCATACAAGTTATTTACATCAAAATACATCACATAAGTGGTTTCTATGCTTGGATTGGAATCTTCAACCATGTAGGGGTTGTTAGCTTTAGCGTAACGGTTGGAACATTGTGCCACACCACCTCTGATGCCTTTCTCGACGAACAATACTTGATCCATGT
Source organism: Neodiprion lecontei (assembly GCF_021901455.1). Classification (NCBI taxonomy): domain Eukaryota; kingdom Metazoa; phylum Arthropoda; class Insecta; order Hymenoptera; family Diprionidae; genus Neodiprion; species Neodiprion lecontei. The sequence continues at coordinate 12,316,459 of NC_060266.1, read as the reverse complement.
CTGTCAGCAGTTCGAGCTTAACTTTCGTGTATTTGAGCATCGCATCGAAAGCAAGCCCCGGAGTGGTGTAATAATGCAGAGGATCGAGATTGTAAGTTGAGAATCAATAACGGCGGAAGTTTTCAAACATATCTGCTAAAAGCAGCACATTAGTTTTCAGATATAAATCTGAATACTCGCCAGGCGTAGTTAACCCGAATTTTTGGCACACATTTTTCGCGTGCGCATAATCTTCGTCGGAAACTTCCGAATCGTTCAAATTTGAGTGAAATTTATCTGTATCCGGTAATTGCTGCTCATTCCGTTTCGCCCAATTATCGATATATTCACATGGAAATACATCTTTGCATGTTACAAGCTCGAATCCCTCTGCATTATCGTAAAATTCACGCGTCACTTGTTTATCAGCGTCAACCAAATATGACGAAAGTTTATCGATGCTGCTAGCCATGAACCTAAACAAATCGATGAAGCGCAATTTCACTTTCGTACCTTTGACCTCCTTTCTAAATGCTATATACTTCTCCTTGTTGATCGGAAGAAGACTAATCGATCCCTCAATAGACGTTGCGAAATCCCGTATTGAAAAATGCGCATCATAACCCGACATATTGTGGAATACAACCGGTATAATGTGTGACTTTGTGTAATTTAGATTGCAGCCCTGATGTGCTGCACCGCGATATTTACCCGTAAAATGGCAATGATCGCGGTGCTTTACATCAGTAGGTGCAATCGGTCTTTCGCAGATATAACAAACCTCCGCCGCTCTGAACTGTTGTTCCTGGTCCGTACTCAATGGCTCCATCGGCACAACTTTGGTCAAATGAGGAGCTGAATTTCAAATGGGTATCTTTTCATTTTTTAGTTTATTTCAATACATGTGAAAAACTGTCTACTTCAAGCAATTATTTTTTTTAATAATTTTTTTTGATTCACATGCATAGTGCTTGTGGTGATAGAAGCCGTAAGTTTATTTTTACTGAAAATTTTTTTTAACTTTTAGTGTAATTAATATTCAAAATTAGAAAAAGTGCCCTTTTGATCCGAATTTATAAAAAGATGCCCGTTTGATGCAAAGCCATAAAAAAAAGCAAGCTTTTGATCCAAGGTGATAAAATAAAGTGTATTATCAAATATTAATGATAAAGAGATTAATATTAACATTAATATTGATGACAATTATTAATTTTGAATCAATATAGAAACATAAAAAACATAATAATAATAAAAAATATATAAACAATGTCTATATGATGTACTTATAATGATAAATACTGAATTATTTATTAACTTTTCCAAAAAGATATCGTTTTGATCCCAAGCATAAATTCATTTATTTTCTTTCTGCTGAAAAAAAATTGAATTCATATTATTTGATGAAAAATATCAATAGAGTTCAAGATTTTCTACCAGATTCTTAAAAAAAAAAAATCGAAAATTGATCAAACGATACCCTTTTGAAATTTAGCTCGTCAAATAACCTTTGACGGTTATGGCTAGAGATTGTCATTCATTGATGAACCATGAAATGCAATCAGGACCACGGTTCGGGTGGAATCAAGACAAAGAATCGTCAAAGGCACAGTGAACATAGTACGTGGCACTGTGCGGGGCGTGCTTTTGCGCCTCATTAACTAGAGGTTCGAGGATGCACTTAAGATCGGCATAGACGGTGAATGGGACAGACTCTTTATACCAATAATTCTCGAATTTCATAATCTTACGTTCGTTGTCAGGCAAATCTACTCTACAATTATTTGCGCTCCGAAAATCTGGTATCTGATTTTGATATGATGATTCTAGTTAAAAATGGCATAAACATCGTTTACATAAAAATTTTGCCGTCTTGTGTCGCGATAGTTTGCTGCTAAGTAAACGCGAAAGATTTCGAATCCAAGCATAATGGAATATTGTATGTGAGTTGAGTTCGTTGTTATTGTCCACGTTGATTTTGTGTTTTATAGCAAGCAAATGAATTGTTAGTCTATCCGAATGAAAATTGTTGCTCAAATGTAGGGGCATTATCACATTCGATTCAACCCCCTAAATTTTTAATTGTTGAATTATCTTGCATCTTAAACCTGGGGATATCAGAGAGAGGTGTGGGGAAACTCATCCCGTCATATCGTAGTCGTGTGCTATAGTGAGGATAGCTAGCTGGTCGGCATTTGTTTTGTAGTTCCGGTCCTATGTACAGCGCTGCGTTGATTGACCACAAAAAACAATGCCCGTCTGTGTTTACTATATTTACCACTGCGTGCCTTTGCTAAATATCCTTTGGCAATGCTGTGAATGTCGATGTACCTACACGCAGCGGATCATATTTGTTAATGTTGACGGCAAGGTTGATAATTTCAATTGTGGCCCGTCCGTAATCACGATGTTGGAATTCCTCCACCTTTACCATGAGACGGTCGGTAATGTTATCATCAAACCATTGTTTGAGATTGGTAGTTGGTAAAATGATCACGTTTCTGGTGATGAAGTGTTTTATTTCTACCATTCTTACACCATTCTTAACGGTTTCGAATTCACACGATAATATGCTATTCACCTTGATGCTACCATCCATTTGCACGGCTGCCTCCAAACGCACAATTGTCAGGTGCTTGGCATCAGCGAAAAAATCGTGCAAATCGAGGTGTTGTAAGTTTGTGATAACACCCGTCCGAATTCTGCTGGCAAAAGCGCTGTCCGCACCGTCCCATTGTGCGCGATTATCGCCCGCTGAAGTGCTGGCGCCGCCTCCGGTATTGAGAAACCTCCGGAATCTCTCCACCCAAGATCGCAGGAGTGTGATTGCATGTTGGATACGGTGTTTCTCGCTCATGGTTGTCCTCCGCCTCATGGAGATATCGCATAAATATTGCGTATTTGCAATTCTAATGGTGATCCAATGATCTGTGGTTCTGTGGCGCTCTTGCCCTTGTGTCATGGTATGCACCAAATCATAAGCGCCCCGTATGGCGTCGACGAGATCCTTGCAGGTTTCACCTGCCATGACTTTAATGTTGCAATTGGAAACCTTTGTAGGCGAATACTGGGCTTCTATCGAGTGCGCTGTCTTACATACGGATGCCAACACGTGATGAAAATATTTGGAGGGGCTGTTCACTGTTTCAACGGCACTTGTGGAAAATCTAATTAACGGTATTGCTTTGAAATCCTGATGTCATTAGCGTGTGCTGTTATTCATTGAATAGAAGAGTTTGGTCTATAAATGGTATACAGTGAAACCCCACTTATACGTATTTCAAGGGGTACGCTAAAAGTTACGTATAAGTGAGAATATCGTACAAGTGAAATTTCGAATTTTGGAATATACATATAACCCAATTTTGTATGTTCCGAAGAAAATCAAGGTACATTTCGAGGTTAGAATCATACACCCACACACATTATTAAATGAACGAAACTCGCCGCAATTAATCAGTAATATGTATTTGTATTGTACATATTGCACATTTCTTACATTTGTACTATGTATCATATATATTATTTAGTCTTAAGTACGGAATAAAAACAATCACAGTAAAATAGGAACAAAAGTCAGATAAGGAAAGCTGATTCAGTTATTTAGGTTTGAAGAAGCTGTCAATGGTGGCTTGTTTCTTTTCTGCCAACGAGCACTCGTACATGAAACGTTCGTAGTCACTGACGAGTTGCATGCCTTTACCATCGATAACCTTGGACATTATATATCGCTTTGTAATTTCCAGTGCCGACAAAGCTTCACAAAATTTCACCGGGACTTCTTTGACAGTTTCGTCTATTTCGTCCGAATCCCCGTCTGAGTCTTGTGCAAGAATTTCAGTTACAATGTCATCGTCATCCTGTACCACGCGTGTACTCAAGTCTTCATCGTAATGAACGAAATCCTCGAACTGAAGCCCAGCACACACTTGTGCCCAATCTCCGGGCTCTTCGAAACCCTCAAGCTCATTCTCTTCGTTAGAAGAGGCATCGAGATCATTCGCCTTTACGACTCCTGCATTTTGAAAGCACTTGGCAATGGTGTCAGACTGTACTTGGTTCCATGCAATACCGGTCAGTTGCATTGCCTATAGACAAGAAACAAATTCCAAGATTTAAACACTGCCTAAACATCACGTGTCGGAAACATTGTTATTTGAATGCATAATACCGATTTTATAGGCCTATGTGCTTATGTTGAAAATTTCCAAACATCACGAACTCACCTGCAGAACATGCAAGTTCGGCATCGTTTCTCCCGCGTCGAGTGCCGCGACTGCCCGCTGTACCAGCATCTTGTGGTATTTGGCCTTCAAAGCAGCGATGATTCCTAAATCCAGGGGCTGCAGATGGCTTGTACAGTTGGCCGGAAAAAAAGCCAGTTCAATGTTGCTAAAACGGAGTGCCGGGGGGTGAGCGGCACAGTTGTCAAGCAACAACAAGACTTTCCTCTTCTCACGACGCATTCTGTTATTCAGCTTATCTAACTGCGACTCAAATAATGCTCCAGTCATCCATGCTTTTTTGTTTGCTGCGTACTCTGTAGGAAAGCTTTTTACGCCTTTAAAACAACGCGGCTTCTGTGATTTCCCGATGACCAAGGGACGAAGTTTATCGGAGCCATCTGCATTCGCTGTTAGAAGCACCGTCAGTCTCTGTTTACTCTGTTTCCCTCCGTGACAGGGGTCTCCTTTTTCAGCCAATGTTTTAGATGGTAGGAGATTGAAAAACAGACCTGTCTCATCATCGGTGTTGTAAATATCTCGGAGATCGTAGTTCTTTATGATTCGAGGCAAATCGATGTTCTTCCACTGCTCTACAGTAGCCTCGTCGACACTGTTAGCTTCCCCGCAAACACTTCTGCCGGTTATGCCGCAACGTTTTTTAAATTTGAACACCCAGCCAGCCGATGCTTTGAAGTCAGCAGTTACATTTAATTTTTTTGCAAAAATTAAAGCTTGCTCTTGCAGCATTGGACCACTAACGGGTATGTTCGCGGCCCGTTTTTGTTGGAACCATGTGAGCAATGCTTTGTCCAAGTCTGAAAATCGGCCCTCTTGAGTTCGTGTTCTTTTCTCGCCTAAAGGTCCTGCCTTAGACGTACTTGACCTAATGTCTGCCGAATTGGCGATAATTGTCATCAGTGTTGAATATGGAAGACCGAGCCGCTTTGCAACACTGATCTTCGGTTCTTGTGGGTTATCATGTACTTCCTCTAAAATTTCCAGCTTCTTCTGCAGCGATATTGCTTTTCTTTTCCTCCCCCCTGCTGGATTTGCCATGACGTACCACGATATTGGGTGACACTACACACCAGAACACGCCAGAACTTGTTCGAGACAACTTATACGCGAATACGCATAAATTGTAAGCCGCGGCATCTAGCGGTTGCGAAGCGAAACATTAGGCTCAGCCATCTAGCGGTAGGATAATGAAATACAGTAACGCGAGTATCCATCAGAAAATCAGCTGTCATAATGACGTATAAGTGAATAGAAAATACCGTTCGGGAACCGAATAAGTATTCGTATAAGTGTGAAAAACGTATAAACGAGAAACGTAGAAATGAAATCTTTCTACATGGTTTATATGCGGAAACCGCCGGGGCCAAATGAATGTTACGTATAAACGAGAAAAACGTACAAGTGCGAATCGTATAAACGAGGTTTCACTGTATTCGCATAAAGTTTCGTTGAAAAATCTAATTAGCGGTATTGAAAATCTATTATAGAATCTTGGTGATCGGTCAATTAAGAAAACGTATTTTTAGTTAACGTTTCGACCCGGATATGGGCCCTCCTCAGAACGATTTATTTTTTAACTGTCAAGAATAACAAAAAAGATTTTTTATAAAATAAATAATAGTACTAGAAGTAATAAGACTTAAATATTGTAGATGTAATACTCTTAGAGCTATTATATATTGTTGATTAGTAAGAACCTTATGATTAATTAAAATAAGGATGTCTTTAAGTGTTATTTACCTTTTGAATTAATTAAGTGGACTAAGATGTAGTCGAATTCACAATTACAATTGGTGGAGACAGTGTTCTTTTGAGTGACGGTAGACAATGTCAATATTCATTCATTTTTGAAAAAAATAACCCTGAAATTATGTTTTTAAAAGCTGACAAAGGCAATACGTCGGTTGCTATGTATAGAGACTCGTATAACAAAAAAATGAGACAGCAGCTTTCTGACACCAGTACTTATAGAATTGCTAGATATGATTTGTGTAACTCCCTACAAACTAGGGTGAATAAGCTCACTTTTAATTGGTTTACCTCCAAATTAATAACCAAAAACCTACATAGAAGCATTTCTACGTACAACAGTGTCCCTCCACGCGCATATGGGCTTCCAAAAATTCACAAAGAGGATGTCCCTTTAAGAATAATCGTCCCATTTGTCAATAGCCCGACCTATACCTTAGCCAAGACAATCAATTCATGGCTCACCACCAATATCACACCTCCCATCTCGAGAGTTAAAGATAGCTTTTTCTTAGTTGATACAATTAAAACATTGATTATGCCGGACAATTATACGTCAATATCGCTAGATGTAATTTCACTCTTTACCAACGTTCCTACAGATCTCGCATTGCGTGCAGTAAACAACCAGTGGGCTTCTCTGGAAAATAAGATCCCAATTCCCCTTATTGAACTTGATAAAGCCTTAAAAATATGTTTTGACCCCGCAATATTTAAATTTAATAATGATACTTATGCACAACAGTTTGGTTTGCCTATGGGATCTCCTCTCTCCCCAATCCTGTCAGACCTTGTCATGGAAGACTTGGAAACGTCTTGCATTAATGATCTTGGTTTTGATTTACCGTTCTATTTTCGATACGTGGATGATATTCTTACTGCCGTTCCAAACGAAAAAATAGATCACACCCTTAATATTTTTAACCGGTACCATCCAAGATTACAATTTACTATCAAAACAGAAGAAAATAACGCCATCAGTTTCTTAGACGTATTGTTGATACACAACAATAATAATATCAAGACAGATTGGTTTCACAAAAAAACCTGGTAACAAAGATACCTGAATTTTAATTCTCACCATCCTTTGTCCTTCAAAATAGGCACCATCATCAACCTAGTTGACCGAGCTATCAAACTAGCTAGTACAGAGTTCCAGGAAAAAAACCTGTCGCTCATATACAATATACTTAGATGGAATGATTACCCTCATGGCCTATTACAACAACAAATTAATAAGAGACGCACCTACATCAACAACATACCTGACAATAATATTGTCTCTGCTCCCGCTGAAGATAACAATAGACCCGCTACTACATATATCCCCATCCCATATGTATCTGGTCTCTTTGAGTCACTTAACCGCTCATTCGCCAAATATAATGTCAAGTTTGTTGGAAAAAATTCAAAAGATTTACAACTAGTTTTTGATACCGGAAAAGACAAGATCCCCATGGGCAAACGATCTAATGTCGTGTATAAAATACCATGCAATGATTGCAATCAAGTCTACATAGGTCAAACTGGTCGACATCTCAACACCAGAATTAGGGAACACCAACGCAACGTGAATGAGATTGAAGAACGTCACACAGCTCTAACGAAACATAGTATCGATAAACAACACACTTTTAATTACGACAACACAAACATCCTTTGTGAAGAACACAATTATTATAGAAGACTGTTATTAGAAATGTGCAACATTGTAGGTCACACCAATTCTGTTAATCTTAGACAAGATGTTGAAAATTTAAGTAATATTTACAAACCTCTAATCTCCGCCCACACAACAAATATTGTTTAACGTTAACTACATACAAAAAATTTTTTTGTCCCCATTATACAGTCCTTTCGACATAACTTTTCTTAGAAAATATTTACTGTTTTTCTGTATAATTGTTTATAATAGGTTCACCTTTACTCTGGATTACATTGTTTTCTCCCATCAGTCGTTATTCACCTGTTGACTCAATTGGTTCAACCAACAATATTTCGTTAGACATGTGGAACTTAATTATAAAGAGCCTACCTCCACTTCTTTGACTCCTGTGAATTAATTTGATTGCTCAAAAGACCTTCTTTAATAACCTTTTAACACAATGACATACTGACTGTGAAGAAACATAGTTCTTTAATCTTTTTAATTAATGACTTCCAACCATTAACTTCCACATATAAAATAACTTGAAGATTGACATTGTCTACCGTCACTCAAAAGAACACTGTCTCCACCAATTGTAATTGTGAATTCGACTACATCTTAGTCCACTTAATTAATTCAAAAGGTAAATAACACTTAAAGACATCCTTATTTTAATTAATCATAAGGTTCTTACTAATCAACAATATATAATAGCTCTAAGAGTATTACATCTACAATATTTAAGTCTTATTACTTCTAGTACTATTATTTATTTTATAAAAAATCTTTTTTGTTATTCTTGACAGTTAAAAAATAAATCGTTCTGAGGAGGGCCCATATCCGGGTCGAAACGTTAACTAAAAATACGTTTTCTTAATTGACCGATCACCAAGATTCTATAATAGATTACATACGAGGTCGAGAATTCTTATTCATCGGCATTGAAAATGTTTAGAGGGGCTATTTACTGTTGCAATGGTACTTTCCGAAAATCTAACTGGCGATATTAGTTTGGAAATCCCGATGTCATTAGCGTGTGCTGTTATTCATTCAATAGAAAACTTCTGCCTATTAATGGGATATTCCTGTCTAAAACTTTTGAAGACTTTGTGAAACTTTCTAAAACTTTTGCAAACTTTTGAAAACTTTCTAAGATTTTCTAAAACTTTTTGAGAATTGAACTTCAGGGTTATGGTGTACCGTATGACAAAGCTGTGAAATAATGCTAATTATACCATCAATAAACAGTGAGTAATAAGTATTTTTATTTCTTTTAACATTTATATATATATATAACATTTATTATATATATATATATATATATATATATATATATATATATATATATATATATATATATATATATATATATATATATATATTTGTAAAGAAAATCACGACACTCGTGTACTTGTGTCGTTGCTTCTCTCAAAGTTTGAATCTGCCGCGTTACCGACGAAGGCCACCGATCGATGGCGCGGTAGAGCACGGGCTTGGGGAGATGACGAGCAATTTTTGAGAGAGTAAAATTGAAAAAGAAAATATTCAACAACGTTGAAAGAATAAGATAACGGTCATTACAAAACCTTTATAGAGAAATAAAATACTGGAATTAAAAGCTTTAAATGTTGTTTCTCTTATTTTTACAGGTAAGAACTGAGGTTATTAGTGAATTTTGTACATAGTGTAAATAAAACTCTTATTTTTACAGACAAACGCAATTGAGTTTTTATTCTAACCTAAAAACTGGATGCGGAAAAACTTATTACATATTTATTTTAGATTTATTTCCACAAATTATATCAATGTATTACATTTCATAGCTTATATTACTTAAAACTGTGTGTAATTGTAATTCGAAATATATATATATATAACTACAATAAATTCTATTCATATTTTTTTTTTTCTACGCATAATATTTACATTTTTTTTTTGTATAGTCTGCATTGTAGACAGACTTCAACCATGGGAGTGAAACTATTGAACGCATGACTACCGAAATCAGTTGACTCATAACGTACGGAGCATGCGCGGTGGCTGGCGATGTTGGCGTCCATTTGCATATTCTCTGCTAACTTATCTCACACTGCGTCGATTGAGTTCGATGCGTACGTAAGGATGAATTCCTTTGGCAAATTTGCGATATTATGAGTCCTCATTTCCTTCAAACCGCTCAATACGTTGAAGAGACAGAACGATTTCGCGAGAGACCCCGTGCACTCCTTTACATACCACTTCTTCAGCCGCTGAACATTTTCGAATGTACAGTAGTATCCCGTTGAAACGTTTCCATGATAATCATCGCACCAACCCGCCTCTTCCATATGTCTCAGTTTTTCCAGTGACGGTGGTGAAATGTGTAAATCTTCCATGTTTAGTACTTGTATTGCATTGTAAACGATCTTCGTCAGCCACTGTTTCTTCTCCTCACATTTGACATATACATAGCATTCATATTTAACAGCCTTTGTTACAACTTTTTACACCTCAGCATAAGGTTCGATTCCCGCATTCCATGAAAATTATGTGTTAGGAAAGCGTTAGTAGCTTTGTATTCAACCGGTAGATCAGTCCAAGCGTACGGTAGTTTGAACAGGGTGCGACTCAAACCCGATGCGCTTATGTTTATGATGCAAAGTTCCTTGTGTATAAATTTATCGTCGGGGCCAACGAAACTTTGAATGTCCATGATCATCTCCATATTGCAAGTCGAACAGTGTTGATTTTTCTTGTATGAATATTGATGCAAGACTGACGATTCGGTTTGTGCAACGTTCGCTTTTATTTCCAATGCTTCGGGAATTTCAATGGAAAGTGTGGGGGAAACAAATTTTCAAGTCATGAGCGACACTGACTAACAGCTAACATTTTCTCGAGCGAGCATACTGTTCTTGGGATATCTTTTTTTATACTTTTGGTGACTATGCTCATCTGTCACACAAAAATTCAAATCTGTTTCGTTCGCCCCCATTATATTTTATTCATAGAATGCCCTGGATTATCGTCTTCTGCATTTCATGGAATTGCACGACATCATGTTCCATGAGACTTACGATTCGAGGAGATAGAAATATTTCTAATCGCTCATTTAGCGCGAGCAGAATACTCGAACCGTACACAGTATTGACGGGTTTCACCCCCGTCACGTTGTACTCCTCCCCAACCTCCAGATCCGACATTTTCATAGTTATTATCGCGATTTCTATACCAACCACACGCTCCCCTATAATCAAATCTTGCGCGTGAAAGTTTACGGGTCATCATCACCATCAACATTCCCAGCCTATCTAATTGCGATGTCGTCATCCAGACAATTGGTACAAAAGAATGTATTCGAAGTATGACGAAAATATTATTTCTGAAACAGTATTTTCCGTCAGCCGTTTTGCAATACCGCCCCGTCACCCTGCATCGTCATCCTGCTTTGCAATCCTGTCTGCCACGTTATTGTTTACATGCATTAGGGTGGGCTGGGTTAGGTCAGGTTAGCAATCTGTTCAGATATCATGTCAGCCATCACGATTCCTCCATCTTGTTGTTTACATTGGTTGGGTTAGGTTAGGTTGGGTTGGGTCAAGTTAGCTTAGGTCGGTAACACGCCGACTACATGCTCCGTCATCTCGTCCGCCATCTTGCGGACTACTCAGCCATCTTGCAAGTCAGTCAGCCATTTTGCAGGTCAGTCCGTCATCTTGCAGGTTAGTCAGCCATCTTATTGTTTACATTGGTTGGGTTAGGTTAGCTTGGGTCGGTAACAAACCGACTACAAGCGAGGCGCGTCCTGCAACTACCGCTGAGGTCGGTAAGTCAATTTGAGCCAGAACCTCTCCTATCTAACTACTAGTGGATTCATTTTATTGATCGATTGATTTTATTCATTTATATTCAGCGAATGGGAAATTGATTTTTTTAGAACGTATCACTCGGCTTATCGTGGGTAGAAACCTATAATCAATAGATTTCATTTCATTACCGATATATCTTATTCAAATAATTTTCTACAATCGAGGACAACCGCTGTGTTTTAGGACTTGCATTTTTGCTCACGCGGCAACTTGAGCTGGTGTCAATCCAAATCTTTATTGTTGATTCATATTATTGATTTATCAAGATCAGCGGTCACCGATCGCGCCAAGTTCATTTGAAAAAAAGTGACGTGCGTGATCTACTACACTATCTCTTACCGTGATAAGAAGCTTGCTCGCAGCTGACACGGCAGAAATGTTATGACATATCGCTCCTCTCTCGCGATGAAATTCGACTCCTGACAATGGATATACGTTTAAAGATGTTTAGAGCTTTCGTTTAGCCCTATGTGATCGACGCATGGACAGCCCTAATATACGACTTGTATTGTTCCCACGACTTTCAATTATCATGACTAAATATGTAAAATAAAATATTTGGTATATATAGATATACAATCAGTGACAGATACGGTTCTGCATCTTCAAGGAACATCCGCGAAGTATCCGCTTTCGATTTTGATAAAACTTAGCAGCAATGTCAAGTACGATAGAACAAGAGATATGTATTTTTTTTTATCGGTAGAATGATTTTAAGAGGGTGAACTACCGCTGGAATCTAGCGACGGATTCAAAACGAAGCTACAAAATCATCACAATATAATATAATAGTCACCAATATAATAATTCTGCTATCCCTACGAAAATTCGTATTCGTATCACTTTCCGGAGTGATTCAGAACCCATCCATTTCTAGTTCAATGAGGAAATGACACGATAGCAGGAGTATTATAATTCAGAATGTCTTTATTCGCACCACTTGTAACATTGTGCTAGAATGGTAATTATATATAATCTACTCAGACGGCACATCTATAGTGAATTCTGCTACATACGATGATAGATATAATTTGTTGTTTTCATTTAAACAACCCTTTCTGATATGACTGATTCTTCTATAACATGAAGTCATAGCAATAATGAAATTCTATAAAAAAAAGTGTTTCAAACAAAGTGGCTTTCTATACCAAGCACACGTGATTATCGCTATCTCATCATATACAGATTGCGTTAATTAGAAATGACGAGAATGGGAGGAGCTTGGCTGATGAATTAGGCCGTACCTCTCAGCCAATCTGGAGTGAGTCAATTGAAACTTCGAGAATTGGTAGAGCCTAGTTGTATTGATATCTGAGTAAGGTGCCAAGTCTACATATAGGTATTCAGTGGTGATGAGAAATAAAGTCACGATATGACAACAAAAGTTGTATTAGCGATAATATACCGGGACAATCTCTTAAAACTATACATACAATGCACAAGCGCCAAATAATTCAATTTCATTGGTCGGTGAAATCGCCCTGCGGCCAGCTGCGGCGATGTTTTCGTCTGCTGAGCAGAGCGCCAACGTACACAAAATGAAACTGAAGCTGTAAATCTCTCGCGCGTAAAGCCGTGGATTGAGGTTATGTTGTTGTTTATTTTTACGTAACTTGAATTGTTTAAGAAGTATAGTATCGTTCAGCAATACCGTGGTCGATATCGGAAGATATTCAACCGACGCAATAAAGAATTCAACGATAATGCAAATATCAAATGATACAGAGATTGGGTGTTATTTATTGAAAGAAGAAATCTGAAATTCAATGTGACAAGTGGGAGTCTGGACAAACAGAGGTAGGTAAGTAAAAACAAAGTTTATTGTGAACAGAATCTTTATTTACATAAAATTAAAAATGCGTCTCATTAACGATTTATGGTTTGTGCATTTTATTGGAAATTAGTTGTATCCAAAAATACCAAAAGATCCTGTCTGATAATGATAGCTTCTAATATTATCAGGTACGAAATAATTCATTGCCAAAGCGGGACTAAATTTGTCAGGCATGGAAGCATGTAGGTGAATTTCTAATTACGTGATCTTTGACTATTACAATATTTTAACATGTATTCAATGATAAAATTCGTTTTTTTTCAGCACGCTCGAAGTTTAAACTTTGATTAGCACGAAGAAAATTATGCCTTACCTGATGATCAAAACGTTTAGGTGGCAAGGATCCTGGTTTCTCGAGCGGTGCAATCATTATAACCATCGAACCTGGTTGTTCCGTCAAACATCAGGTGTCAGAGTGAATTTCATCAGGCCATCGCCACCTTCTTAACATCAGTTCAGGCGAAATTGAAGAGCGGGATATACTACAGATCATAATGGCTGAATATCCCATTATGTTACTTTGATCGAGCCAAGAGCGATAAGTTTGTTACTTAACCGTTGCTGCCAATTCATTCTACCGAGGAATCATTCTGTGCACCATTGAGTTCCTGGTTTCTACGCTTCCGATTAGATTTTCTTTGTTACAAACCGCGCTAACATGAAATACAGAAATCATTTTAATAAATCTAATATTACTTTAATTTACAATTTGAGTATTAGGTTCCCTTCATTTATTCAATCGAACAGCATTGAAAATTTGCGAAATGAAGTCTGATAATCATTAGAAAATTTTTAATAGTAGTAGCAATAATTTATTGATCGGAAAAAATACATTGACTATCGACTATTTGTAAATTTTGTTGAACTATGTTTGAGAAAAAAAAGATTCACTATTCTGTTACAGATAGTGAGATATTTAAATTTCTTGAACGCTCGGTTTAATGTCTCATTTTCAAAAGTGATAAAATTCAATATTACCCCCTGAAATCACACGAGAGTGAGAAAGTTGCTTAGTTACTTGAAAGTGACGATGATCTTCGTATGTGTGATAAATTGAATAGGCAGATAACAGGAAATATTAGAGATGTAATTATTTTGGCCATATCACCTGTTGATAGAAAAACAATTCATTGTTATTTCTAATGTACGAAATAATAAAAGTGATCAAATAAAATGTTCCCACCTACCTGCTGCGTTTCTTCCAAGCATCCAACATTTAAACAGATTTTTCATTTCAGTCGAATAAAGCCAATTTTCAAAGAGCATTAGCATCAACTTTCCGAGTCACTACCTCGACTGTTTGAGATTCTAACCTCAAAAATTCATATGAAACACATCGCCGCCAGAAACAGAGTTTGACAGCTGAAACTCGGAGTGGCCAGCCTGTCCAAGCAGCCGATAACACTCGCGCATGCGCATTGTATGTATAGTTTTAAGAGATTGTCCCGGTATGGAACATTGTATTAAAGTAAACTGTGTTCGACTGCGCCCCTTCTTTATTTACACATACATCCAGTCGGCTTCGCATATACTGTCACAGGACTTGTAATGTTGCCGGAATAATCGAGCGCCATGCTGCGGTAATTCGATTCTTTAAATCCTCCAGGTCCAAAGGTTGTGTTTTATAGAGCCCGCTTCCAATGCATCCTCAGAGAAAGAATTTCAGTGGGGTGAGATCTGGAGATCTCGCTGGCCACGGCGTGATGCTGCCTCTCCCAACCCATCTCTCTGGAAAAACGGCTTCAAACATAATGTCGAGTAAATAATTGTTCATAGCCAGTCTGTTGATTTTAATTACTTTCATGAAACTACATCTGGTCGACTAAAAAGCCTCGTTTTCTATCAATCTTACCATCTAAATGATCTTCAACGATTCTTGCATATTGCGGTGGTGCGCCATCATTCTGGAACCACTTGCGCAGGCGGATATGCAGGGGTACATCTTCCCATGATTAAGGCAGAATATTTCGTAAAAAATCAAGATATCGAGCACCTGTGAGTTGACCATTGAAGAAATAGGGTCCTACAATGTAGTCCCCTTTGATCCCACTCCAAACATTCACACCCCATTAATTTTGAAATCCAGCTTGTCGCGCATCCCGTGAGGATTCTCTTCAGACCAACAATGTATATTATGATGATTGACTACACCAGTGTTATTAAAACGTGATTCATCCAAAACAAGATGGATTCCAAAAAAATATCGTGCGCTTATAACAATTGTTCCGAAAGCCAATGACAAAAAACTCTTCTATTATTGCTATCATTTCTATGCAATTCTTGCACAAGATTAATATGGTACGGATGAAATTTATGTCTCCTTAAGATTCTCGACACGGATGATTGGCTAACGTCACCAATGTCGCGACTGATTTTACGGATACTAATGTGCGGATTAGCTCCTCCATAAGGCCCCAGTATGAGGTCTGACCCCTCCTATTCGTTTTACACTTCCTGTTTCGCTTAATCTGTCGTCTGCTCGCTCAAAAACTTTGTCTGCTGAGCTTTTCTCCCCGAGTGGAAAATTAGTACAGCATTCAATAGATAGTCAATAGAAAGACGGTGAGATACAAAAAACTATTACTATTATGATTATTTCGAAAAAATTCTTTGATATGTAGGTCTTCTTTTCAAAAATATCAAAATTATAAGTCGACCTTTCGACGTTAGCATATGGGTCGTCTTCAGGACTGTTAATTGCATCTAGTACAAGAGAACAAAAATTAAATAAATTTCCTTACCCGTTAAATACCATCCTAATTATGGCATAACGATGTAAAGTGACATACTGACCTAGTACAAAATTTTCACCCATCCGAAAAAAACCAAAAAAACCAAAACGGAAAGTATCTTTTCGGTGAAGACTTCTTTTTCTTTTTTCACTTTAAATTGCTTGACATTTTAAATTTACATGAACGATGAGTGCCCTTGGACAGAACTCACACACGCAAAATTTTATGACAATAATACCTTGAACAAGCAAGAAAACCAAAAATGTAATATCGCATAACGATATTTGAATCGGTTAAACCGACAAGTTAAGCGTGATCAACACGTGTTTTTGCAATATGATCTAATTCTGTTCATACTGACCTATTTACATTGATAAAAGAGGATTACCCGTGGACTAGATACGTTAATCATATTTTGAGGAACCGGGAATTTTTCCCTTTTCTTTTTCTTCTTACTTCCCACCTCTCCATCTATAACAATAAGGATATTTAGATTTGCAAAATTTAGATTAACGATTGCGTGCGTACGCGGTGACCACCGAAGCAAGAAGGAGGAAGTAAGGAGGAAACGAAACGAGAAACCAGAACAGAAACCATTACTTAAAATTAGACCAATTGTGAACACAGTCGTTAACTCGTCCTAGAGTCTAATATCGGTAATTAATTATACATAGGTGTCACTCAAATTCTCCACATCATGTCTTAGATTAACAGAATACGGGTGACTTACAATATTGCATATTTCTAAAATTAGTCTGTTATAATATCGAGGTTTTTCATGGAGAATTCTTACATTGTCGTAATCAAATTGGTGATTCAATCGTAAAATATGTTTAGTCAGGGCCGTATGATGGCCATCAGACTCTTTGATGTTGTTCTTGTGTTTATTTGATCTAACGGAAAGTAAACGACTCGTCTGGCCGATGTATGTCTTGTTACAATTTTGACATGGAATATTGTACACCAAATTTGAATGCTCATCTCTAGGTAACGCATCTTTGCCCGAATCTAAAACTGACCGCAAATGATATAAGTTTTTTCCAACGAATTTAATATCATATTTCTTGAAAATTCTATTTAACGACTCAAATAATCCTGAAACATAAGGAATTGACACGAAACTACACAAATTATTATATAGAAATAGTTTTGACCTCGAAAGATTATGTAAGAAGGATCTTGGACATGTAGATCATTAAAATACCAACATAGTTTGCGTCAAACGTTTCGGCCCTAATTTCGGGTCATCATCAGGACGGTTTAATTGAATTTTTTCTATTGACAAACAGAAATCTTATTTCTACAACTTTCTGATAGGCGAAGGTGCAAATGAAACAACTTAAAAAATTAATGATAACTTATCTCATAAGCGTTACACTATCACACGCGATTCACTTCATTTGAATAATAAATAGATTAATATATAAAAACATCAACTGGGGGACAACAATGGACATGCCCATTATTAACAAGTACGTATATACAAATTGAAAGGAAAGGCGAAGAACGAATTCCAGTCTGAACATTATCAATATTTTACGAATCCGGTTTGATAAGGGTTTTTTTTTTTTATTTTTCCCTCCTTCTTTTCCAACTCTCCATCAAACTGAATGGATCTTTAGTTGAACAACAAATTAGAAATTATGGTGAAAAATGAAAAAACTTCTAAAAGAAATTATGGTAAAATTTCTAATTTGTTGTTTAACTAAAGATCAATTCAGTTTTATGGAGATGATGGGCTTCACTACGTCATGTCAATGAAACTTTTGGACGGCTCATTCAAGTTCTGCTCTTGGACGATGCTCATTATCGTAATGTGCTTTGTGATCTTACAAGAAACGATTCGGTGCACTTTTTTGAATGTCCACAACCACGTGTATCCAACTAAAAGTGATGGCAAGTCACTTTCATCCTTGCTTGTACTGCCCAACGTCGGATATTCACATCATGAACTGTTGATATCGATTCTATTGCTGCGATGAACACATCAAACGTATATTTTGCAATCCGAATCAACTCAGTTTTACGTGTTTCACTGGCTCCGACTTGCGCCGCCCACTTCGTAACTGTCATTCAGACTTCAGCAGCTTGAATCTGTTTAGAAATACTGTGTAAGTTCCATGTTTTTTTTTCGGCTTTGCTAGTAATCGACAGTTTTTTGTTTATACTCAAAATCTACTAATTCATATCGCGCAGTACACTGCGGTTCTTCAACAGTTTGTAACACGAACTGGTGAAAACGCAACAGCTAAGCACGAAATCGTAATCCAGAAGAATGGGTGCCTATTGTAACAGTTTGAATACGCCCACTCAACTCAAAGACAACGTAACTCAATTAGTAGGTAAGCTCATAGGTAAAGCGTTAACTTGGCGGTTACTGTGACGATTTCCGATTTGACAATCTCTCAGTGCTATTCCTTTGACGATGACTGCACATCCGCCAAATAATTCAATCTCATTGGTCGGTGAAATATTTGCTTTTCCGTTAAATTCTTCATTGCGTCGGTTGAATATCTTCCGATATTGACCACGGTTTTGCTAAACTGTACTGTTCTTTTTAGACAATTCACGCTACGTAAAAATAAACAGCAACATAACCTCAATCCACGGCTTTACGCGCGAGAGATTTACAACTTTTGTTTCATTTTGTGTACATTGGCGCCCTGCTCAGCAGACAAAAAGATTGCCGCGGGGCGATTTCACCGACCAATGAAATTGAATTATTTGGCGCATGCGCATTGACTGTATAGTTTCAAGAGATTGTCCCTGTATATCTATGTGTAAGCTCAAGCTGACCAGCGTGAAATAAATCCAGTTCCTCCTACGCCTTGTAATCAGGCGCACGTTTTAATTCTCTCTGATCACCTGATACCTTCCCACATGCCGAGCATATAGAATAGCTGGCGACGAGGATTAAAACAAATGCCAATAGGCACATCTTGGATACAAAATTTAATTAAGGATATATTAATTGAAGTTTGCCAAGCCAATGGTATAAAAATAGAAAGTCTAATCACAGTCATCGAGCTTCGTCGAGAGTTACGCGAATATGTAAAGACAAGGATCGATGAAAGGGAAGAAGAAACAATCATAACGTGGGAAAATATACTAAACAAAGAAGAACCAGAAAATAGCAGAGTCGGAACAAAGAAAAAAATGGAGATATCAGGTAATTTGGAGATTTTGATACAAAAAAAGACTGTTGGGAGAATTTTATAGGCAGACGAGAACAATATTTCCTGGCTAATGACGTAACCGATAAAAAGAAACAGCGAGTAATCATGCTCATGAAAGTTAGTGCAGAGACTTACGAAATCATAGCCAAAGTTTGTAAACCAAACAAGCTAGGAGAAAAAGAATTTGACGCTATTGTAAAAGCCGTGAAAGAATATATCAAACCTCCTGTCTCATATTTAGTAAACCGTAATGAATTTCGACAAAGAGTCCAGGCAGAAAAGAATCAATAAGTGAATATGTTGCTGTTCTTCAAACACTTGCCATTGACTGCAAGTTTCCCGATGGCCAAGCTGACGATCAAATATTAGATCAGTTCGTTCGTGGATTCAGGAGCAAAGGCATGAAGGCTGAATTGTTGAAGATAGAGGAACCTACATTAAAGATGGCGTTGACAAAAGCATTAGCCTCTGAATCAGCAGAAAAAGGTGCTCTAAAATTAGTACCAGAAAGAGTACAAGAAGAAGTACATAAGGTAGACCTACAAAAAAACTCACCAAAACGAAACAGAGATAAAGACTACGAGCAACAGAACTATCAGTGAGGACGTGGACGAGGTGGACCATCGTCAGGACGACGGTGGCCGAATGGACAACCCGAACAACAGAGACAAAACGAACAGGGCGGCTAGGTGGTCTAGTGAAGTAAGGCTCCGTTCAAGCATCTCTAGACGTCAGGTTCGATTCTTGACTCCGTCGTTAATTTTTCGAAATCACCAATTTTTCGAATTTACATTCTTTCAACAATATTCTTCTCGTAAAAAAATGATTTGCACATTCGCAGATCATTCATTAGACGGCTTTTCTTGTCTTACGTGGCTTCTCATCGGAAGCAAGGATTCAAAAGGGTAAACACAACATCTTCACATTATAGTCCTCCATATACACAGTGCTTGAAGAGAAGCAACTTCTTATTCACACATAAACCGGGCACATGAAAACAAATTCGAACTCACTGGTGATGAGAGAAATTAATGACAACAGAGTCAGGGCGGCTAGGTGGTCTAGTGGAGTAAGGTTCTGGCTCAGAATCTCTAGACACCAGGTTCGATTCCTCGCTTCGTCGTTAATTTGTCGAAATCATCAAATTTTCGAATTTACATTCTTTCTATAAGTCGCATACTTTGAAATTGAGTAGTATTCAAAAATGTTAGTGCAAGATGATCAGTGATTATTAGAAACGGACTTCCTATCAGGTAAATTCTAAATGTTGTTATTGTAAATACTATGGCAAGTAATACTTTTTCGGTTGTATTATAGTTAAGTTCAGCTTTCTTCAGACATCTACTTGCTAAAGATGTTATTCTATGATTTCCCGCCGCATCTATTTGATACAAAATACCACTTATACCAAGATTACTGGCATCAGTATGTACTTGGAATTCAGTATTCAGAATATAATAATTTAACGTAATATACTTCAAAAACATTTCTTTTAGCTTATTATGGGCTTTCGTATGTTCGCTTTTCCACTCCCAATCAACATTATCTTACAGAAGATTACCAGTGGTGTTACTTTATTTGCATATTTAATTGTTTATAATAATTACATACGCCTAGGAATTGTTGAAGTTGTTTTTTATCGGTAGGTACTGAAAATTTCTGAATTTTTGCTAACTTATCTGGATTCCGATGTACACCAGCAGGTGTAATTATAAAACCTAGAAACGGAAATGATTCTCTGTAAAGTAATGTTTTTGCTAAACGGATGGTAAAATTATGTTGCATCAAACGACCAGATACCAAATTTGAACGCTGCATATGAGAATCGAAATCACGTGACGTAATAATCTTCTATATAACAGGTCAGAAAAGCAGAATATTCATTACCAATTACTAGGTTGAGTGCACGAATGAACCCGCTTACTGCCGTTTTAATACCGAAAGGTACGCTGCAAAATTGGTATACAATACCTGCATATACAAAAGCAGTAAATTTACGGGAATTTTTCTTTATAGGAATTCACCAATACCCGTGTGTTGAATCTGTTGTCGTCAGTAGATAGGATACGAGAGTTCTAACCCAAAAAATACCAATGATATTGCTACCGGCGCGCGGCGGCGGTTAACACACATGACGTCACCAGTATAATCGCCCGATTTTGCCGTGTGACGAGCGGCCATTTTGATAGCAGCCATTTTGATTTTTGCTTAGTCGGATGAACAGCCATTTTGATTTTTTATCGTCAGACAGTTTGATAATGTGATTTATTGCTTGGCCGAATGAATAGCCATTTTGATTTTCTTCGTCGTCACCCGTAAACTTTCACGCTAATAGTTTGCCCCCAGGGCGAAAAATAATATTTTCCACGTACTTCGAATACATTCTTTTGTGTTAATCGATCGGATGGCGACATCGCAATTAGATAGGCCGGGAATGTTGATGACGATCCGTAAACTTTCACGCTAACAGTTTACCCCCAGGGCGAAAATTTTACATTCGACATACCATTTTGATTTTTCGCCGCTACCCGTAAACTTACACGCTAACAGTTATACAATACTATACAATACAATACAATACAATAATATTTTCCACTTACTTCGAATACATTCTTTTGTGCTAATCGACTGGATGCTGTTGACAATACACGAAACTCAGTTTATTTTCATTATACCGGTTGGATTTTAATTTTCCCTGTCTGTGTATCATTCAAATAAAATAAAATAATTATGTTCAGTTACTCGATTCATTTAAAGAGAGGCTGTTACCCGCGAGAGTAAGATAAATGAATGGTATGTAGTAGAAAAAAGGGTTGAAATCTGAGTAGATAAGTGTGAGTACGACATGACCTATGTACTCAGCGCTACGTTCGGCAAAGTAGCGGCTGTCTGCTATATCCTGATATTACCTCAACAGTGAATTAAATATCTTCTTACATTAAGAGTTACAAGAATGGACCAATCCACCGACGTACAAACTTACCGATTATCAAGATCATCCCATCGAGGGAGGCTTCTACAAGGAGAAGCTCGGCAAAGTAAAATACCCCGACGGTTATCTTGTGGAGAAAGTATTACGCAAACGGGGGAATCAGGTCTATGTGAAGTGGTTGGGTTTTGATAGTTCGCACAATAGCTGGATAAATAAAACAAACATGTAACATGATTTGTATGTATTTTACGAATTACGATAAAAGATTTGAATATACAAATATTTCCACACTTATCTCCTTTGCATGCACATGTGCCATACTCGATACCATGAAAATAATGATAATAATAATAATAATAATAATAATAATAATAATAATAATAATAATAATAATAATAATAATAATAATAATTACCGCAGGTGGCGGGGGGGTTAAATCCCTCGTTCGGGACGTGACGACCCCGCGTACATCGAGTAAGTCAAGGGGGACTGAAGTTGGCACAGGCCCAACGGATGGCCCCCGAGGCGGCCCCAGGAGGCGGATTGGGCGTAAAAACCTGGTCCGCTCGGGAAGTGACGACCCCGGGGTTTTCTAGTAAGTCGGAGGGGACGGAAGTCGGCACAAGTCCGACGGAAGGCCCCCGAGGCGACCTCAGGGGCCGTGCTATGTTCCGGCGCGGTACGGGGAGTCGCGCCCCCGAGAGACCCGTAGCACTTAGGAACTTTTATGGAGATGCACAAGGTAAACAACGATATACCTCAGGTGGTAGCCCCAGCACAGGGGAAATCCACCCTGGGTTCCGATCGGGTGAAAGCCCCGGTGCCCCATGGCAGCGGCACGGATTCTGAGGTCCGCAAATTGTGCAAGGACCAGGTGACAAAGACGGCAACAAAGACAGCGGACACGAAAACTGGAACAGCGGACAGGACGATACTGGGACACCAACGACGAAACAGGACGGACAGCGTGTCGAGCACGGGCAGCGGAGCGAGTTGCGCTTCCGCTGTATCCACGATCGGTACGAAAACACGAATCACGGACGATATGGACCTGACGGACCTATTGTCACTGATCCACAGTACGGCGACAAGGATGGCCGAGGCAGCGGCCATCCAAAAAAACATGAGTATGTCCGTCAAACTGGGCATGAAGACCATTCTCGAGGCTGCCGACGTTGCGCTTAACAGGCGCGCTAAAGCAGCCCCAAAAGACCACAAGACGGACAACGAGACGACGGAGACGGACGTTGAGACTGACCAACGGACACAAAACACTCCGCGGACGAAACGGAAACGGGAGGCGACTGGAACCACTCCAGAATCCTCTCAGAAGAGGGCAACGGTTGTGGAACCGGTCGCTGACTGGCAGACAGTCACAAGGAAAAACAAGGAAAAAAAGAAACGGAAGACGCGGACGGACGAGACGAACGCGACAACGGACACGACGGCCGGGGCTGAGGGGCGCAGAGCGGCTCCCAAACATTGGGGGACGGCGGTGCTCGTCAAACCCGGGAACGACACGACGTACTCTGACATCGTCAGGAAGATACGGACCACGGTCGACCCTGCGAAGAGTCACGTTAAAGTGACGACTCTCAGGAAGACGAAGAATGGTCTGTGTCTCCTGAAGATAAAGACAGACGCCAACGGACGAGACGACTTCCGACGCGTCCTGCAGGACGCGGTCGGCGACGCAGGCAACGTCAGGACCGGGACCTCCAGGGTTCAACTGGAGATCATGGATCTTGACTGTGTCACGACCAGACACGACGTGATACAGGCACTGCGACGAGAGACGGGACGAGACGCGGACTTTGGGGTCCACGTCTTCGGCCCGAACCGGGCGGAGCAGTTTATGGCCGTATGCGACCTGGAGTCGCAGGAAGCCAGAGCGCTGCTCGGCCGGGGACGGATCGGGATTGGATGGGTAGCTTGCCGCGTCCGACCACGACTGACGGTGACGAAATGCCACAAGTGCCTGGGATACGGGCACACTAAGGCAAAATGTAAAAATACAGACCGGACGAAGTGCTGCAGGAAATGTGGCGAGACAGGACATTACGCCACGGACTGTAAGAACAGACCGGCCTGCCCACTGTGCGCCGAGGCGGGACACGGCGATGCGGCGCATGTCGCGGGCTCCGGGAGGTGCGCGGTGTACCGGGTCGCGCTGGAGGAGTGCAAGAAGCAGGCCGGAAGACGGACAGGACAGTTCAGGGCAACCTGAACCGTAGTAGGACAGCAGACATGCTACAACCACAGATAGCAGACGAACACGACGCCGACATTCTGATCCTGTTCGAGCCGTACAGGGTGCGACAAACACAGGATTGGATTACGAACGAGACCAAGACAGCGGCTATCTGGGTGAGGGGCGCTGCCCGAGCCCGGATAACCGCTCGTGGCGTCGGGGACGACTACGTCTGGGCTAGGGTGGGCGCTGTCACTTACGTCAGCGTCTACCTGACCCCAAACTGCGCTGCGGCGGAGTTCCGGGCGAAGGTTGGGCTCCTCGAGGACGGACTCAGGGACCTGCCCGGGGACCTCGTGGTCGCGGGGGACCTCAACGCGAGGGCGGTCGAGTGGGGCATGACGGCAACGAACAGACGCGGACGGCTGCTGCTGGAGATGGCCGCAAGGCTGGACCTAGTAGTGGCGAACACGGGAGACGTACCAACGTACAGACGGCCGGGATTTGGAGACTCCATCCCGGACGTAACGATGACGACGGACAGAACTCTGCCACAGATAGGGCGGTGGCGGGTGCTCGAGGGCTACACGGCGAGCGATCATCAGTACATCGCCTTCGAAGTGGCAGGAGAGACAAGGACGACACGGACGAGGACACGGCACCCCCGGCGGTGAAACGTGGACAAACTCGACGTACTGAAGTTCTCGGCGGAGCTGGCGGCAGCGCCGGCCCCAACTACCGACGTCCCCCCAGAGCTGACTGGCCGGCAAAGGGCGGAAAGACTGGCGGACGAGACGGCCAAACTGACGACGCGGCTGTGCGACAGCACAATGCCAAAACGACGGTACGGACGTAACAGACCACCACAATACTGGTGGACGGACGAGATAGCCGAGCTGCGGAAGAGTTGCCTGGCAAAACGACGACGGGTTACGAGGGCTGGAGGGAGACCCGAGAGGATAACCCTTCAGGCCGAGTACAAGACTGAACGGAAACGACTGACGTACGCCATCAGAGACAGCAAGACGCGATGCTGGAAGAAGCTCTGCGAGGAGGTGGACCGCGACCCCTGGGGTGCCGGTTACAAGATTGTGACCGGTAGGCTGGGGGCCCGGATCCCGCCAGAACTCAACGGACGCGACAAACGACGTTGAGACGGCGGCGCCCCTCGTCTTCACCGCCGAGGATCTCGTCGGAGCGACCAAAGCAATGAAGAGGGGTAAGGCGCCAGGACCGGACGGGGTACCGGCGGAGGTTCTTCGGCTGATGGCGAGCCTGAGGCCGGAGATACTTCTCGACCTCTACAACACGTGCCTTACGACAGGGACATTCAGCGACCGGTGGAAGGTGGCGAGGTTGGTCCTTATCCCAAAGGGTTAGGGGGACCCCAGCACGCCGTCGGCCTACCGGCCGCTGAGCTTACAGGACACGACAGGGAAACTGTACGAACAGCTTCTGCGACCACGACTTACGGACGCGATACAGGACGGCGGGGGCCTCT
Organism: Neodiprion lecontei; assembly: GCF_021901455.1. Classification (NCBI taxonomy): domain Eukaryota; kingdom Metazoa; phylum Arthropoda; class Insecta; order Hymenoptera; family Diprionidae; genus Neodiprion; species Neodiprion lecontei. Next base: position 12,290,628 of record NC_060266.1, on the reverse strand, counting down.
CTGACCAGCAGTTCAGCTTCCGGAGGGGTCAATCAACGATTAGAGCGATCCAAGAGGTGGTTGACTCCTTCCGGTCGACAGACAGACATTGCCACGCTGCGCGACCCGTCGCGCTGCTGGTGACACTTGACGTTAAGAACGCCTTCAACTCGGCCAGGTGGGTGGATATCCTAGGGTCGCTGAGAGGCGACTTTAGGGTCCCGCCTTACTTGCTCCGGGTTGTTGAAGACTACCTTCGGAACAGACGACTGACGTACGAAACGACCGAAGGCCAAGTGGCGCGACAGATCACCGCGGGGGTTGCTCAAGGTTCCATACTAGGACCTGACTTTTGGAACGGGATGTATGACAGCCTGCTCAGACTGGAGCTCCCACTCGGCGTTCGCCTGGTCGCTTACGTTCACGACATGGCGGCAGTGATAGTCGAGCGAATTCCAGATCTGGCACAATACGCACTGAACCAGACAATGAGACGAGTCGGACGGTGGATGACTGACCACGGACTGCAACTCGCGACGGAAAAGACAGAACTGGTGCTTCTCACCAGGAGACGAGTACCGACCACATTACGCATGACGGTCGGGACGGACGAGATTGAGACCAGTGGGGAAGTCAAGTACCTGGGGGTGACCCTGGATACGAAGATGACATTCTGGCCTCACATACGACGAACGGCTCAGAAGGCGGCTGAAAGGATAGCATCCATTAGTTGCCTGATGGCAAACACGAACGGACCAAGACCAGGGAAACGGAGACTTTTGATGTCGACGGTGAAGTCGATCCTCCTCTACGGTGCGGAGATCTGGGCAGACTCCCTGAAGACTGAGAAGTACTGTCACGCAATGACGACGGTACAGAGACGAAGCGCGTTGAGGATCGCTTGTTCCTATCGGACGGTCTCAGCACAGGCCGTTCTGGTGGTGGCAGGCGTGATTCCCATAGACCTTTTCGCGTTCGAGCGCAAGAGGGTCTACGGAAGAGACGCGGACGTGACCCGACGGGACGCGGCAATGACGGAAAGAGACGCGACGATACAGACGTGGCAGGAACGGTGGACGGAAGAAACAACGGGGAACTGGACGAGACGACTCATTAATGACCTGAGACCGTGGATCCGGAGGGGGTTTGGGGATGTGAATTTTTACGTCACCCAGCTTCTGACGGGCCACGGCTACTTCAGACGCTACCTACACAACCTGAACCGAGTACGGACGCCCAACTGTACGTACTGCGGACACGAACGAGACGACGCGGAACACACGTTCTTCGAATGTGACCGCTGGACAGAACTAAGACATAGACTGGAGACGGTCGTGGGAGGCATCACTCCCGACAACGTTGTCGGGGTAATGCTCCATGGTACAGAAAGGTGGCAACTTGTTGCCACCTACACAGGGACAATCCTACGACGTAAGAACGCGGACGGCTGCCTGACGTAACGCAACTGACGGACTGCCGGCACGGGACGGACGGACGGACAGACTGACGAGACACGCCGACAGAGCTCCCAGCTAGAAGTGATATCACCATAGTTCCTGGCTGGGAGCGTTGCACAGGAGGTGGCGGTTTATTGGGTAGGCCACCCTGGAGTCCCGCATCCGCGCTAGTCCGTATGACTGTCGCGAATCCGTAACTTGGATTCCGCAACTCCTCGGGAAAAAAAAAAAATAATAATAATAATAATAATAATCATAACAACAATCTGCAATTTTTCCATACGATTACTACATATTTTATTTTTTGGAAAACTTTTTTTCATTTTCAGAAAACATTTTTTCGTTTTCAGAAAACTTATTTTCATTTTCTGAAAACTTTTTTTACGTGTTAATCAAATGGGAAAAAAGCTTTCGGAAAACTTTTTTTCATTTTCTGAAAACTTTTTTTCGTTTTCTGACAACTTTTCTCGAGGTAAACAAATAAAAATGAATAATTTCTCAATATATTAATAAAAAATAAATGAATAAATGAATGAATGTGAAGTATATGAATTCACATTTTCAAATCCAGTCAACACCGTTTCCGCATGATGGCGGATCGCCCGAGGCGTCAAACGTGAATATTCACAATAATTTTACGTCTACAGTTTTATCCTACAGCTATTGGGAGGCTGGGACAAACCCCCAAGGTAGGGTGTCGGACTGTCCAGGTATCAATTGCCGCTTGTCATCCTGCCAACTGAGATCCAATTTTTTTTGTACGATCGTGCTTACTTCATATTTCTTACTTCGTATCAGACACTGGGAGAGGGTCAACTCTTGGTAAGCCATCAGACAGCGCTTATAATCATCAAACGTGATGCTATTTATCGAAGAATTTTTTACACCCTTGGCACGCTTACTCACTTTTTCCCCATCCCCGCCCATCGTAGTAAATGTGTACAGTTTTGCTCGCAGTCCCACAAACTCTGTCATAATTTTACCATTATTTTCATCCTTCATTAGCCCTAGTCGTTTCTTGTTTTTGAGCGGAATGCCATACACATTGTCGGGCAGATAGTCAGAGGTATCAAACATTGTATCCACATCACGTTTGACGATATCGCAGATGTTCGATATGTTAAATTGATAAATAAGGCTGTCTGTGTCGCTATACAACAATTTGACCTCGTTGTTTGAAAAGTTGGATTTGACATAATTATAGTGGAAATCGTAAAGAATGATTTTTGACAGATCCAGAATCGATGCACCGACGTAAATAGGTTTAGCGAAGTGAACTTTGACACGATTCATTTCAATGATTACCATATCAGCGCCAAATACGGTGCAGCTGTGAAAGTTTGCCCGGGCAATAAGCGCTCTCGTACCACCTCCTCCCTCCCATTTTGTGACCAATTTTACATCTTTATGATTTCGCACATTCTCCATAGTCTTGCCGAACATCGCGTTATTCATGAGTTTGTGAAAGTTTTTCTCAAATTCATTCCTAGATCGTTTGCGCATGTCCGTGTTGAGCGTGATGTAAGGCTCGAGCCATGGAGATTGTGCAAACTTCAAAACTCTGTGCATTTTCGTTACTTTCAATCATTAATTCAAACAATGCTTCAAATTTCTATAGTGCAATATATAATATGTTTTGGGGTGGAGGGTGGTCGCGAGTTTGGCGTTTTTACTACCTGGAGGAGTAAAATGCTCGGGACAAAGAGGCAAGTCTTTGTGATCCTCGTGGAGTTCTACAGGATAGTCCAAATCTACCTCCAGAAAGTAACCGATCGGCGAATCGTCCGGATGGTTTGTTATATCGATGTGCTGATACTCCCACTCGAACGAGCCGATTGGTGAATGCACGCTCATAGCTGCCCCGTCCAGGTTATTCACGTCAAAATACGTGAGATACGATTCCGCTTTGTTTGGATCAAAATCTGTTCCCATGAATCTATTATTGGCCCGAGCGTGTCGATTAGAACATTGCGCTACGCCGCCTCGAAACGTCCTTTCAATAAATAACACCATTTCAGGTTTGTCTAAAGGTTGCAAATTTACATTGGTATGCTTGAGCATCGCGTCAAAAGCAAGTCCCGGTGCAGTGTAGTAGTGCAACGGATCTAAATCATATGTTTTGAAGCAGCTAGCGCGGAAATTTTCGAAAATATCGGCAAGAAAAAGAACATCGGTCTTTAAATATAAATCAGAATAGCCGCCCAATGACTCTAAATGAAATTCCCCCCAAACATTTTTAGCGTGCTCGTAATCGGTGTCTGAAATATTTGCATCGCAGAGGTGCGAGTAGAAATGCTTCTTTGCAGATAATCGCGGTTCATCGAGTTTCCCCCAACAATCGACGTATTCATAGGGAAAAACGCCTTTTCGGGTCATCAAACTGAACTGAGTCGGATTATTATAAAATTTACGTGTTATGGGCTTGTCTGCATCATTCAAATATTTGGAAAGTTTATCGATGCTGCTAGCCATAAATCGGAACGAATCGATGAATCTCAAGTGCATCATCGTCCCATCAACGCGTTTCGTGAAGGATATATATTTTTCTTTATTTATGGGTAGCAGGGTAATTTCACCGGGAAAATTTGACGCGAGGGATTTTATTGAAAAGTGAGAATCGTAACCGGACAAGTTGTGGTAAACTATTGGAATTGTGTGCGTCTCTCTGAAATTCAAATTACACCGATTATGAGCAGGACCACGATATTTACCCGTGAAGTGACAGTGGTCGTGACACTTTTTCTCCTCAGGGGTAAACGGTTTTTCGCAAATGTAGCAATTCTTTGCGCGCATGTGACGATCGTGTTGCACTTAGGTAAGAGAATCCATCGGAATTATGTTTTTGACGCGTGACTCTACTTCAATCGATAAATCTTTAAGCTGCTGCATGAACCAATCTATGCAATCAACGCCGCGTTTACTGTGGAACTCCGATAAAGTTTCATCGTACGCGCAATGCACGTAGTACGCTACACTGTGCGAGATATGCTTTTGAAATTCACGTGTTTGACGGGTTGAAACGTGATTTTGGAATTCGTCAATCGGTATAGACTAAATCTTCAGACTCGGGAAATTCCATGCGTACTTTATTCAGCATAATACAATCTTGCCGATGATTGTCTTAGGCATGTTTCACGCTAAAGTGACACAAACATCTGTCGCATAAAAACAGTTGACCATTATGATCAGACAATTCTTTGCTCAGCAATCGTGAAAGATCTTCAATCCAAGCAAAGTGGAATCTTGGTGTTAACTCGCGAGCCATATCATTTTCTGGATTACTCTCAACCATCAGAAGATGAATCGTGTCAAAGTTCGCGGTACTCAAATGATCGCTCAAATAAATTGGCACGATGACGCTGTTACTTGATTTTGCATGATGTGAAAAAGTTCGAGATACTATCCCATATACATTGATTCACAAATTATTCAATCTCTTAAGCCTTTTCACATCATGTAGAGTAGCAGGGAATTTAATACCTGTACAGTCCAACTCGGAGATAAAACGGCGATAATGGCTATTCCTATCGGTGTGGGTGCTGGTCGGGTAGTGTGCTGCAGTGATGGACCAGAGAAGACATCTTTCATCTTTGTTTTTCACATTGACCACCGCTCTCTTCCGCTGAATGTCCTTGGGCAGCTCAACGAATGTCGAAAGCCTCGCAGCGAGAGGCAGGTACCGGTTGATATTTACGGCAGTATTGAGGATCTCGATTATGCTCCACCCAGAATCGCGTTGTTCAAAATCCTCAACCTTCACAAGTAGATTGGCCCTTGCGTGTGTAAACCAACCGTCGATATCGCTCGAGGGGAGGATCGCGATGTTGGCAGTGTTGAAGCTTTTAACTTCTTCCGCAATCCCCTCGTGCTTTATGTTTTCAAATTTGCACGATAATGTGAGGTTAACCTTCACATTACCCTTCTTGCGCAGTACCAGCCTCAATCGCTCAACGATGATCCGTTGCGTTTCGTCGAAAAAGGCGTCCAAATTCTTATGCCCGAGATTTGTGACGACTCCCGTTCGGATCCAGTTGGCGAAAGCACTTTCGACTTCGTCCCACTGCACGCTCGCAGGACTGCCGATGTTAGCACTTATCACCACGGCGTGCTGCTGCTGCTGCCGCTGCTGCTGTCGCTGCCTCAGCTGTTGCCGAATCTTTGCTATCCAGGATTGTACGAGCGTGATGGTGTGCTGAATTTGCAGTTTCGTACCTACGCTTGTTCTCCGTCGCTTGGAAACATCACGCAGCAATTGGAGATTTTCCATTCCAACGTCAATCCAGTGCTGGAAGATGTTGTCATTCTCCTGCTCGGGATGCAGCTCACCTAACAAATCGTGCGCGTTCTCCATCGTTTTGACGATATTTGAGTATGTTTCAGCGGCCATGACTTTAACGCTGATATATGCAGAACTTTGATGAACTTTTGACTTGTACGTATCGTGTAAAACTGATGAGTCTGCATTGGATGCGTTGAGTTAATATATGCAGATAGATCGTGAGAGTTTGGGAGAGTGGTAGTGAAAGGTCCAAGCTTGGTACCCCCACTCGCCATCCAGTCGATTAGCACAAAAGAATGTATTCGAAGTAAGTGGAAAATATTATTGTATTGTATTGTATTGTATAGTATTGTATAACTGTTAGCGTGTAAGTTTACGGGTAGCGGCGAAAAATCAAAATGGTATGTCGAATGTAAAATTTTCGCCCTGGGGGTAAACTGTTAGCGTGAAAGTTTACGGATCGTCATCAACATTCCCGGCCTATCTAATTGCGATGTCGCCATCCGATCGATTAACACAAAAGAATGTATTCGAAGTACGTGGAAAATATTATTTTTCGCCCTGGGGGCAAACTATTAGCGTGAAAGTTTACGGGTGACGGCGAAGAAAATCAAAATGGCTATTCATTCGGCCAAGCAATAAATCACATTATCAAACTGTCTGACGATAAAAAATCAAAATGGCTGTTCATCCGACTAAGCAAAAATCAAAATGGCTGCTATCAAAATGGCCGCTCGTCACACGGCAAAATCGGGCGATTATACTGGTGACGTCATGTGTGTTAACCGCCGCCGCGCGCCGGTAGCAATATCATTGGTATTTTTTGGGTTAGAACTCTCGTATCCTATCTACTGTCCTCGTCACTTTTACAGCATGATTTTTTCTCATTCATTCTTGAATCAACGGAGATGACTCATTATCTGCTTCAATAATATCATTTAAATGACATGACGCGCATCTAGACAAACTTGCACCCCACCCTTGTTTTTTGATACGATTCGAAGTGGATTACAAAAAGAGCTATTAGAACGTTCTATTATCCGTTCTCGTAACATATTTTGTAGCTCTAACTCTACAGCATCTGTATATTTTAATGGTACGGGGTACGATCGTTTTACAAACGGCTTATTAGTTGCAAGTTTGATTGAATGTTCAGCAATTTTAGCACAGCCTAATTCATCAGAAAACAGATGCTCGTATTGACACAGCAATTTTTCAAGAACGACTCTTTACTCACCGCTTAAACCCATAAGACTTGTCAGGATCGCTGGGACATCTTCAAAAAACTTTGATCATTTTGCGTACTTCTGATTATTCTACTGAAGTAATTGAAAGATTCTACAATCAAATTATCATCTTCGCACAAGTCATAATCTTTTTTTGGATATTGATTCTCGCAATCATCTAGTTTCTTGTCATTAATTTTCAATATATCACATTCGTCAATTTCAACACAATCAATAGTAGCATTTTCTATTTCAGTAATCTTTTCTATTTATATTTGTGGATTTCCATCATTTTCTTTCTCTTTATCTATACTTTCCATTGCATCATTAATAATCACAAGGTCCATATTATTGTTACATTTTGCACAAATATTCTTAACTACGTTTTCAGATTGTACGACATTATTCATCACGGTATTGCTTATTGCTAGATAATCATTTTCACAATATTTCAAAATGACTTCATTATCAATATCAGATTATTTTCTATTATCTAATTTAATTGCATTATTACTCCGTTTAACCACTTGTATATACATCTTTTGATTCCATGCAAATGATTTTATTTGTTCTGAAAATTCCCGACCGTACGAGTAGAACGAGGGTGCAAAGAGCACTCCATTTATTCCAATAGTTTTAGATTCATAATCCAATACGACTCTGTTTATAAACAACCAATCATTGCCAAAAATAACATCATTCACTAAATGCGGTACGATTAAAAAGACTGTACGCATAACTTTGTTCCCTATACTTACATTTATAAGTATTTGTAGCCTGACTGGAGCAGCTTTTTGTCCTGTAGCTGACAATACTAAAACATCACTAACAGAAAGTAAATTCAAATCATGCTTGTTTTTCAACTGTTTATACATTTTTTTCCGACACATAAGTTATTTGAATTCCAGTATCTACCAAAGCTAAAACTTGATTTTCCAAATTAACAATATGTATGTGTGGGTCCTTGAATAAGTGGTATTCTGTATCATGAATTTTTGTTACACCCGGATTATTATCAATATCAACTACAAGGTCCTTAGCTCAATTTACATAGTCACAACACGATGCGGGACCCAATCGCAACGCATTGTTATTTAGTTTAAATTTCTATTCATCACGTTATTCACACCTTGTTTTCCCATGATTTGATGATTTGTAGTTAATAATGGAGGTGGTGGATAACTTAGATCAGGTAATATTATTTGAGTATTTGCAGACGTTGAAAAATTTTTCGAATCTTGCCCATTTGACATCACATTGCCTGTATTCGCAACTTACGAATCGTTATGGCTATAATTTTGGTAACTGAATATTGATTGTGGAACAATTTGATTATAAGCGGGTTGATACTTTATATATTGACTATCGTTATTTATATACGTTGTATTTCGGAAATTTTGAGATTGAGTCATCGGATTACTGCTATTTCGATTTTGACGTTTTTCATTCTCTCGCTCCTGATATGTACTGAACAATTATGATAATGTCTGTTCTATTTGTTTGGTATCAGAAAAATTTACTGCTGCAAATATATCACGAATTCTGTTTGGAAATTCTTGAATAATAGTATATTTGACTTCCAAAAAATCTAACATAGGAGTCAAATATTTGGCTTCGACAATTTTCTCGAAAAACTACATTTGTAACGATCCATTTCTGATTTACATTTTCGAGAACTCCACTTATTTTTTGCCTTAACTTGTATGAGAATAGAGTAAAATTTTTCCAGAAATGTTCGTTTGAACGCATCATAATTTTCAATTTTCTGTTTGATCGAATTCCACCATAATCTAGCTCTGTATGTATTCTTTTCAATGTATTCTCTATAATTCATCATTTCCATTGACCAACAATATTTTTAAAATTAAAATAGCTTTCTGTTGAAATCTCCCTCTCTTGCTCCCTACCGTCAATCGATCTCCAGCGCCGTCGATCGCGCTCACGCATGGCTAACCAGTACTGCGTTCCTAAAACTATCTTCACGGCGCTCGACGCGCGCCAGGCCTAGAGCTGGGACCACGGAGCCAGCGCTCCCGCTCGCCTCGTTTTTTGCCCTCTTCCGCTCGCTTGCATACTGTAACCTTTGCTATCGCATCACGCTTGTGCTAAATCTGCTAATATCTCACTAATCTCTCGCTATATCGTGCTAATATCTTGCTAATAAATTATATTATGTAATTAATTGCTCGCTTTAGTCTATAGTTTCGAAATCTTCGAGTTTTCTGTGCTTCAGTGGTCGGATCATCGCACCGCATGTGCTCAACCCGCAATCCGGCATCCTTTGCATAACCTCGCTTGCTTATCAAAATCTAATTAAACATAAACCGTGATAAATAACAATTTAATGTGATTAATTAATTTAAGTAGTTATAAATAAACGAAAGTTGTTCTATTCAATTAAAATTAAGCTACCCGAATCTCCAGCATTTTCAGTTACTCTTTCTAGCTACATCAGCCTACTCTTTACACTTTCCATGTTATCTAAGAATTCTATCAGATTTGAACTTTCTTCGTCAGAAAATCCCGGAATATCTACATCAATATGTGTTATTTGTAAACTAGCCACCAATTTACTTACCAATGTTTCAACATTATTTACTGTTTGTACCTATCGAGATCACTTCGAGCATTTCCCGTTGTTCTCGATTTTGAGTCTTTAATATTTGAACTTCTCGGGCTGAGTCGTAGTTTCGTGTTTGTTGATTTTGTAACTGTACCACGCATTCTTTTATACTAGATAGACTCGCCAACTCTTCCTCAAGCCGTTCAAACTGATCTTCCATGTTCATATTCATTGTGGTTTTTTGTGTACTTGACTTTGTCTCTTTCTTTGTTGTTATCGGTGAATGGACAATTTTGGACCTAGTTTGAATAGTTGAACTGTTAGCCATCAATATATAATCCATCTATTTTACATGATTTTATTCCTCTTCATGCTGTATAATTATCATAAAACGAAATTTACACATATATTAAAAAGGTAAAAGAACTTTTGTTCGGGCGCCAGTTTTGTAACGAATTTCTTATATAATTAGATCAAATTCTATAAACAAGTAATCATGATGTAAATCTTATAATTAAATAAATGGTTATACAGATCAAGCTGACTCAAAATATTGACGGGGGATTAAATAAAAAAAAAAATAATCAAAAGTAACTTTCATCTTTGCCGAGGCGTCATACGTTAAAAATAATCGTTAATCTTTTATGTTTGAGTCGTCAGTCCTTATATTTCGATCAATGTGTATAATTTTGTGTCAGGATTTTCCATAAACTTTCCCAACAGGGTTCGAAGAGATTCCAAAAAAACAAACAAGTAATTAAAATTCCGTCTCCATGGTTATGTAATAATTTTGAGTCATCACATTTATAATTGATATGATTTGCGATATTCGATCTTCGCAACCTCACGCGTGATCAACACCACACTTATATGTGTGAACATATACATGTGGCGTTCAGATTCTTACACGGTATTATTATATAGGTCATAGTTAAGCGCACGATGGATGTCGACTAAGTGCAAACCGTTGTGTAAATTTCAATCACGTTACACGTTTGAATATAATTAACTATAGAACATTTGTAGCCTATTGATATTCCGTTTGTCATGAGTGGTACGCTTAGGGATAAAAGTGGGGATATAACACCATGAGGCAGTGTAGAGCACCCTATGTGGGGCATACAGAGTGATCCCCGTCCGAGCGGTACGCTGCAACATGCGTGCGAAGTGAACTGTTTTTAATGAAGACTAATAATGTTCAACTATCCTTCTTACATTCCCTCAATTATGTACACGCATAAATTATAACACCGTCTTTCCTCCTTCTAGAAAATCAATACTTGTATCAGGTTAAGATTATTCCAACAACGTATTAATAAGAAATGAGAAAATACATTCGAAAATTTTAATATTTTACAAATCGCGAGATATTTATTTCTTACAAAATAATGAAAGAAAACAGAACTCAACTAGGAAAATAAAAATAATAGTGTGTCAATTTTTCGAACCTTATAATAATGATCCCTTTCTTTTGTGTAGTAGATACATAACTAACAGCAGGTGACTTGTCCCAGGTTTTTGTCTTCAGATAATTGTAGGGTGTTTGCCTGTATGCGAGCGTCACAGTGTCTTTCACCCTTGTCAAAAATTCCAAAAAACTCAATAAATCATACAATAAGACGAACTCCTATAAATTCGAAATGTCGCGTGAAAGAGTATGATAAAAAAACCTGACGGCGCTTAATACATTGTACACAGTGAGCTTTGCTCGATCCATTTGTGGATAACTTGGGGAACACTAACATTTTAATCTTAATCATATTATCGGTGCGAAATCAATTATTTCTCCCTCCGTCAGTTTTATTTCTCATTCATATTATTTGCATACGTACGTCGTACCTAAATGATATCCCTGATTAAGAGCGGCCAAACGCCCCTGTTTCAGGTTTTTCAAATGACTTGTTCCGAAATGTTTTTAGGACAAAAAAACATCTACCCAGCGGTTCATAACTCATTAACACCCTCCACCCTCTCCAGGGGTTGAAAAATGACATTTTATGCATTCGATTTTTTATCTCAAGAATCGATTGACGGATTCTTATGAAAAAAATTTTGAATAATCATTACCAAAAGACCTTTTATGTGAATTAATTGAGGTGCGAGGGGCCATTCCCAAGGCTCTAAAAAAAATTCATTAAAATTTAAAATCGTTATATTTCGAAATCTAATTAATGTAACGAAACTTTTTTTTTGTCGTTCGATTGTTTCAAGTGTATATTATTGTCGTAAATCATTTAAGATTTTTGTAAGTGGTGAGCCGCATCAAAAATGACGATATTTACACTTTTTTCACACTCTTTCACTATTTTCATTCATGTCTTGAGAAAAAATTGTCTGAATAGCTGTATAATATCGATATTTGCATTTTAAATAGTACTGTACCTAACATTCGGCTGGATTGCCCTGTATATGAGAGCATTGTGTTGATGAAATGATGTATTTCAGGGTTATATAAAATGATTTGTGACAATTTTTTATTTTCATTATTCTGTTCATTGACAAGTCAAGGTCAGATTTTCAGAATAAAATACTTTACGATTCATTTTATTTAGCCCTAAAATACGTAATGTGATCAACTCAATGCTTTCATATACAGGGTGGCCGGACTAAATATTGAGTATAGTAATATTTAACAGGAAAACTTCGATAATCTACAGCTATTCAGACAATTTTTTCTCAAGTCATGAACGAAAATAGTGAAAGAGTGTCAAAAAAGTATAAAACTCGTCATTTTTGATGTGGCTCACTACTCACAAAAATCTTAAATGATTCGTGAGGATAATATATACTTGAAGCGATTGAACGACGAAAAAAAAGAGTTTTGTTTCATTGATTATATAATATTTCGAAATATAACGATTTTAAATTTAAATGAATTTTTTTCGGAATCTTGGTAGTAGCCCCTCGAACGCAAATTAATTTACATGAAAAGTATTTTGGTAATGCATACCCACAATTTTTTTCATAAGGATCCGTCAATCGAGTCTTGAGATAGAAAATTGAATGCATAAAATGTCATTTTTCACCCCCGGAGAGGGTGGAGGGGGTTATTGAGTTTTGAACCACTGGGCAGTTTTTTTTTTCTTTCACCTGCGAAACATTTCTCAACAGGTAATTTGAATATCCCGCAACAGGGGCATTTGGCCTCTTTTAATCAGGGATACGCTTTCAAGTTCTAAAATCTATTTTTTTTTATTTTGCTTTTGTATTTTGACTCCCTATAATATTCGTTCTGCTTTCACCCATCTTATAAGTTGCAATCTACAGTACTTACTCCCCGGGGCCACCTGTGCAAAGTAGAGTAGTCGGTACCTGCCTTAGCCGCCCTAGAATAGATCTCTGTTTTACCTGCTGTCATCTGTTGCATCGAGTATGTTCAACGTTTCAATCCCCGATCCCAGCTTCCGCTCTACCAAATACTGAGATAGCTGACAAGGAGCTGATAGTCAGGTCAAGATAAATGTCTTATTGGATTTTCCTTTGTTTTATTAGTATTCACCAAAATATTCTATTTATTGTTTCTTCTCTTTTCGTAGCCCTTAGTACCTGCCGCCCAAATCCTCCCTTATTTTGGATATCTGCATCTTCTCGTGTTCCTAATAAATTTCCAAATTTTTTCTTGATTCATTATTCAACCTTTTCTATTATTATATGCGTGCAAGCCCTGACTTCCCCGAAGAGGGAGCGTGGTGGTCTGCGCGTTACAATATATATGTCGATGTTTAATGTTCACGAAGCTTGGGAAGACAAAACGCTATTGTTCAAACCCAGCCGCAATATTGAAAGTAAAACGAATTGAAGAAAAGCATCTCCGATTTCTGAGTAACAAAACAAATTTTAATCTGAAGAATTTCGGACAGAAAAGTATAACTACTTGACTAGGTATCGGATTCGTTCGTCTTTCTTAACTCCTTGCATGATCGTATTTCTAATTGTTCCTGTTCTTGAACTGTACCTACTTTTCATCTTGAATTATAAAATGGATCGAACAAGTAGATTTACGAAGGTTTCGTTCGATTCTCTGATGTCTATATGTATGTTTGTCCACCGAGGAGAAACAATTATGTATCTCTAACATGACCTGCTTCATAGGTTTTGATTCGGATAAATCAGCCAAAATCGAGTGGTTAGGGACATCCTGTTCACTTCGAACGAGGATTATGTGCAGAGTTAAGGTAATTTTTTCCACCCATCCTCTTTACTCCCATCTCCGCCCACTTCCTGGATCTTTTCCCCAGAGCAAGTTGGGATAGCATGGTATTATAAGTGATAAAATATAAGATAGATGGAAGTTGAAGAAAAAGACAACATATAGAAATAAATAAAAGGAAGAGAAAGAAATAGAGAGATATGGAAAAACATCGGGCAAAAGTAGGGGGAAGGGGATACCGAGCCGCTCGGGTCTGCGGCTGACTGAGAGGCAGAAGGAACAAAAGTGGAAAGAGAAGCTATGTAGAGAAGGAACGAGGCCACGCTCCCGATCAATAGCTACAGGTGGCAGCCATTTCCTAACAGCGGCTCGTCTCACTTTACCCTCCTTCAGCACCGCCGGTGCCCGAGAATCGTCGAGGTCCAAGGCATCTTTGGTCCTAGGCTGTAAGTGGTAGCAGGGAGCTGAAAACTCACCGCTCACCACTCACTCACTCCCTACCATGCATGTTTGTGAAATCTCAATAACTATCAATGCCACGACCTCCCCTTCGGACCCTTGACCAAGTTTTTAACGACCCTCTTCAGATCTTAGAATGAATACTTTTTCCAAAACCCCCACTGAAGAAATATTTTCACCCAAAAGTACTACATTTCAAGAGTCTTACTAGTGAAATTTAGCGGAAGGGTGGTTGAAAGTATAATTTCCATATTTTTTTTTATAGAAAAATGCTCGTTTTTAGAACTTGAATCTTTAAGATTTTTGACATCATTCTGCTATTTAATTTCTTTCACAAATGCAATTGTTCCATATTCCAGAATATTCAATACGTAAAAGTCTGTAATATCCAAGACCGAATTCGACTGAGGCTATTCGTACAACTATTCAATGAAGACTCAGGACACTTTGACCCAGTGTAATCAGTCCGAAACTGCGTATAAATGTCACCATGCAGGATTGATCGAAAGCTCAAGTCTTTACTTATTTTGTGTTTTCACATGTAAAGAATATGGATCAGTGCAATATTTAAACTCAATCCCAACGTTTATAGTGTTTTTTGACAGCTTAATGATTTTTATTTACTCTTTAATACCTCATTATAATAAGAGTTTTCCATCAAGATTAAACGATTGACATTTAAGATACCTGTGAAAAAATTTTCCGATGACCCCTGATATGAATCCTCCATATTAGGCTTACACGTAGCCTGATATAAAAATTGGCCAGATCTGGTCTTATATGGACAGATCAAACTATTATATGTATCTGAACATTTCTCATGCTTATGGAATACAGACGTACACCTTCTCCACAACAATATCACACAATACAATACAAAATACAACTCATTGTCAAATCTTCAACTAGTACAATACATTATACAGATCTCTTATATACTTATTACTCCAGCGTAGAAATACATAATAGAATTTTTTGGAAACTACATATACTAAATGTGAAATATTATCCCAACTACGAGAAAGAATATCATGGTTAAGACTCGGAATAACTCTTTAAAGACAATTTTTCTGTAAGACTACATTGGGAAGATGGACTTTATTTTCGAAAGTTGAAATTACAGAGAATAGAAAAAAATTGTTCAGTCGAATAATTTTTATTCTTGATTTATTGGAAAATGAAAAAAAAAACAGTTCATTTTCGCTAGAGATGACTTTATATGACCTGATAAGGACATATATATCCTGATATTGTCATACATTTCTATATTTGAAAATATTTCACCGGAAATGCAAAATAATATGTGGACATATCCGGCTGTATGTATTATAACTTGATTTTTTATCGACATTTTCTGATATGGATATATATTGAAATATCCGGTCATATATGACCATATGAGAAGATCTATTGGCAAGATAAATATACAAGCTGGATATAGCTGTAAATTCTTAAATTTCATTACCTGATATGGCCTTATAAAACCTGATATGACCATATATAGATTGATATATCAATAAGGAAATCATGTTTTAGCACATGCAGCCAGATATGACCAGATATGGCCGCATATGATTATGTATATTTCGGCGAAATATTTTCATATATAGACATATTTGAGAATATCAGGGTACATATGTCCACATTAGGTCATATCAAGTCATACAAGAAAATTATATGTAAATATATACCACCATATCTGCCCAGATATGGCCATATCTATTTGTATATAATCTTCTGATATGACCATATATGGACCTATCAGACGATATATGGGCTTTTCAGTAAATTTTTTTACGGGTACGTCACGATTTTCCTCAAATTGCGGGCGAGATAAATATTGGAGTGATGAACAAAACCGGAAGAATAAATATCCAGTTCTCGTTTCAAATAGTTTTAAAAAGCTGAAACGCATGAAAAATTAATTCGAATTCACTCTGCGGTGACGCATTTAATTTAGGTCATTATTCGCTAGAATCCCATTAGTTGTCGAGTCATAGTCCGATTACTGAATCGAGTATTGCATTTTGGTCCGCCAAATTGGATATGTATTTCGAATTTCTGAATTTTTAAATGGCTTCAAATTTTGCAATTGTAATCGGTATAGTACTACCTGACCTGACCGGCCAAGTACAATGATTTACTTGAATTTTCTTTTTGAATTGGTCATCTTATGAATCTTATAAATTGGTCATGTGCTTCTAATAATTTTAGAATATGAGGCTATTGGAGAACGGAAGAACAAATCGTTCTTCTGAAACTTTATGAGTGCAAAAAACCTCTTAAGTCGAGGAGACAGCTGCAAGGAAGTTAAGTGAGGGCTAATTGTAGCAATTTTTAATTTACTCCGAATTACTTGAGTGACCCGTCACCCCAAAACCGTGACTGGCAATTCCTATAAATGTAAGGGTAGAATCAGAGGGCGAAAAACGGCTCACGGCAGAGTTGATGTGACCCCTTTGGCTGATACATAGGGTTGAATGACCGGCAATTAGGTACGTAGCGGGGATTCAAGAAGACTTCCCTTCGTTGAAGACGATTCAAAAACTCAAAAAGGAGATTCTGTAGTTTACTTTCAACGCTGTAAAGAGTATTAGAACATTGCGAACCATTCAGTCTCACTCTTTAATTTGAAAGTAAGTCAAACCGAGAAACAAAACAGTTTTCAAAATCCTTAGCAATGTTATTTGCGCCAGTGGTAATGAGTACAAATGAATTCTCACCCCTACGAAGTGATGGAAATGAATGTCAGAAAATTCCAATGTCTCAGTGGGTGAAACTTTAAACAATTTAAGAATAGCATATTTGTCCATCACATGCTTATAAAGTTACATTTTCGAAACCTGTGGAGCTTGCATAAAATGCCCCGATTTCTGAATAGTGCAGTACAACCCCACTGGCACATGCATGTCCCTGCGTGACGTTATTGTGCTGAGTTCACCCTAATGTTTGCGCGTTTAGATTATGTTTCATGAAGCTGGACCTATATTTCTGAACCTCCTGATTGCCCTTGATCTACTTTTTTTATAATTAGACTACATTTGTTTGCTTCTCAAGTCAAAATTTTCTTTACAGATGTTGCAAAAAACAGCGTGTGCCTTACATGTGGATGGGCGATATCTCACTTGTGTATTAACAGCGCTTAACTTGGCTTATACTTCATTCACATTTATACTTATGCAATTGCAGCACTCACCTTCCGTCAACTTCAATCCACACGTGCTTTTCCAAATTATTTTTTGTCCTTTCGGTCACAATAATTTGTGAAAGGTTTTAAAATTTGTCACTTTATAAATGTTTAACGTTATCAACTTCAATTGTAATAATTAATCGACTAAGATGTACGTTTGGAAAAAACGCATCGCTCTGTTTTTACACTATAACGTTGAGCTTGTCACCCCTTTGTGTTTTACCCTGTGATGTTTGTCGTGTTTTCGTTCATCATTTATGCAATTTACATCGTTACGATGAGGTATTTACCGCTGTTTTTTTTTTTTTGTTGTTTTTTCGTTCGGCACAGATTGCCTTCGATACTGATATTTCATTTTTTATAAAATAATTTCAAATCTAAGTTTTACTCTCTCAATACTACCTTCTGTATTTATCTTTTTTATCTTATTTTTCTTCTACTACATCTTATTCTCACTTGTCATAGATGTGGTCAATGAATAAATATTCGTTTTGGGGAAGGCCCCCACTCGGGCCGAAACGTCAACAATTTTTCGGTTGTTCTTTTTAATGACCTCGATAACCAAGGTTAACATTTCAACACAATACACTATTTACAACATCAGCTTGGAAAGGTCAATTTTTGAAGCCTGTGGAGCATTTGTAAAGCACCCTATTTACAAAAAATACCCTAAAACAAATATGGCGATTACGTATAATTAAAGTGTTATACTTTACACAGTATGGCTTAAGCTGGCACAGGCACCAACGTTCTTTCACTGTACTGTTCGGTAAAAGAGTCGCTTCGTGCACACTTCATAGGCTTTGAAAACTGGATTTTCCACGCAGGTATTGGAAAAAGTTTTCACGGTGGTCACATTTAAAATGATTTAAAAGTCAGCCTCGTTCAGGAGGTCAAAGCATTCGAATTTAGAGGTACAGATGAATTTTAATCGAATCGTCTAACGGTTCATCTAGAATTTTGAGTACAAAAAACTCGTACACTGACCCACGTGATTGATAATTTTTGTGGAATTCCGAAAAGCATTTTTTAATATTATAATGTTGTACTTCAAACTTCATTGAATCACCTCACAGAAATGTCGAAGTTAGCGTCCGCCGTTTTAAAACTAAATGTAGAAATGGATTGATGAGCTTATTGGGACGATAAGATGAAAACAGCAAAGTGTACGATTTCAATAAAATCCGTTCAATTATTCGTCCGGAATCTTGTCCACAAGAAACTCGGACATCGACCCATGTAATTGACAGTGATGCAAAAATTCGCAATTACGCCTTTCAGTGTTAAAAAAATATGTTTTAAACAATATTGG
Organism: Neodiprion lecontei; assembly: GCF_021901455.1. NCBI lineage: Eukaryota > Metazoa > Arthropoda > Insecta > Hymenoptera > Diprionidae > Neodiprion > Neodiprion lecontei. Next base: position 12,272,013 of record NC_060266.1, on the reverse strand, counting down.
GCAGCATTCAATTACATTTTTGTATAACATAATTGATATGATTACAAATCAAAAATGTAATTAAAATGTTGTTACCAAATCCATGACAAATTCTGAGTGCAATCGAAGTGTTTTTTCGATTCAATTATTATTTCTAAACAGCATATATGTATAATTCCAATAATGTGTTACGTCCGGCCAACATCCAAATTCACTCAGCATTCCGAAACCAAACTAAACTCTTGCCTTTGGAAATTGAAAATGTTTTGGCAGATAAACTCCACGAAATTGGAGATGCTATTGGTCACGAAACGTCATTTCCACGAAGTTATGGTGAATTGATAAAGTAAATATTGTAATTTTGGGTCACATAAAAATGAATCGGTTCTTCGATAATGAAGGGAATAAGGAATAAGGAAATAATGAAGATGGCATTGTGTACGGACGACGATGACGAGGATGAAGTTGAGAAGATAATTCCGTGTACAAAAGCAACCTAGGATTATGCAGCGACTACAAAAAATAAAAAAAAAAAAACTGTTAAAGACGTAATACAATGTGTGAGATGTGAGAATAAATATCACGAAAGCTGTGCTGGCAAAGCTAGCAACGTGGTTTTCAAGTGCGTTGAAAATTTTCAAGTGCTTTGAAAAATTAACGACCGAGCCAGGAATCGAACCTGGTATCTAGAGATGCTTTACCGGAGACTTACTCCACTAGACCACCTAGCCGCCCTGACTACAGTGTCATTAATTTGTCTCATCACCTGAATTCGAAATTGTTTTTGTTTTCGTGTGCCATGAATATATGTGTACATATTTGAAATTCGTCGGGAGAGGCACATTTCAGACTTGTGTGTGTGACTTGTTGACATGTGCCTATTAGACATCTGTATGTGGCTATAAATGTGTGTATAGCATAGTACATTACATTATTTTTAGCCAATTTGAACGGCCCAGCCGTTCATTTTAAATGATACGAAAGAATCATATCAATATTGAAGCGAGAGAAATTTGCTGGAAAGAGTACAATTTCGAAAACTCATTTATATATTCACGGCACACGAAAACAAAAACAATTTCGAATACAGGTGATGAGAGAAATTAATGACACTGTAGTAAGGGCGGCTAGGTGGTCTAGTGGAGTAAGTCTCCGGTAAAGCATCTCTACATACCAGGTTCGATTCCTGGCTCCGTCGTTAATTTTTCAACTCACCTGAAAATTTTCGAAATTGTACTCTTTCTAGCAAATTTTTCTCGCTTAAATATTGATATGATTCTTTCATATCATTTAAAATGAACGGCTGGGCCGTTCAAATTGGATAAAAATAATGTAATGTACTATGATATACGCACATTGATAGCCACATGTCTTGAAGCCAGATGTCTTCTGTGCACATGTCAACAAGTCAGACACACAAATCTGAAATGTGCCTCTCGCGATTAATTTCAAATATGTTTAAAAGCATGTCGTTTGAAAATTGTGTGCTACTATTGATGCACCATTGCTCTGTCGGAGGTAACTGAATTATCGTCTGTGGCTAGATGAATAAGATGTCTACTGGTAATTGCCTGCCAGCACTTTAGAATTGATCGCTACACTTTTAACCTGTTAACTACAACAGGGTGTTTGTAAGGGTTTTAAAAAACCGAAAGATAACTTACAAAGGCCAAATACGGCACCGGTGGGTTTGGTAGATAAAATTTTGATAACAACTCAATGGCTCAGGTACACCAAAGACTCACCAATGCCAAATAGGGTGCCGGTAGACCAATGAATGATACAAGTGCTATTGCAAAAATGGTAGAGTGGAGAAAAGAATTCACCAATGCCAGTTATGGCATCGGTGGATATACTAAGTTCAATGAGGTCATCAATGCCATATAGGACGCCGATGAATGTACTAAAATAAGTACGGAGATAGTTTAGTATATTCGTCAGTTTCATCTACTCAGGTTGCAGGCTTGATATTTTGTCGTTAATTTGATCAACTCACACAATATATAAAACACAATGATTAAGGTTATTCAAATTTAGTTGAATCAAGATTATAGCGATTAAATATTATTATTAAAATGATGATATTCAAATAAAAGAGATGTGTGGAATTTCTTCAGAGTTATTTCACTTGGCTTGATTGTAAGAGATTTGGTGAACGATTCTGTTCTTATGATGGTTTTAAACTAATTGCTTTAAAACTGCTCTGTTACAAGATTTTTGTTGAACTGCCGCGATTACAAGATTTTAAAGAACTGCTCTGATTCTGCATACTCCAACACTCCTCTGAGTTAATTTTTTGGCGTGCAGTTTTCTAACGCGCTTTCTAAGCGGTTCCTTACGATTCTTATGGGAAGAAGACCAATAAAGAAGATTTACACCTCTAATTGCCTAGCCCCCCCCCCCCACGTTGGAAAAAATAAATAAATCGATACATGGATAATTACGAGCTATTTATGAGCTTTCAGAATATCCAAGTCCCGATTTTTTAGCTAAACTGGTCGAGCAGGAATTAGCGATTTTGAGTGCAATGGTGGGACGGGGGGGGGGGGGGGGGGGGGGGCAGGTACGTAAGTAGTCAGCCTCTCCACTGCGAAAAAAACATAATAGAAAAAAATTAAAAATACCAGAATTATGAGCTATTTATGAGCTAACGAAACAATGAAATTCCGAATTTTTGGCTGAAACATCTAGGCAAGAATTTTGTATTCTTATTCGGAGGGGCTGAGTACGTGAGCACGCCACCCAATACAATAAACGAGAGGAAGAAAAAAATTTGAAAGAATTTCAGAATTGCGAGCTATTTATGAGCTCTTTGGATATCGTCATTTCGAATTTTGAGCTGCGACCCTTAGGCACCCAAGTAGTACAGCAAGGGGGGTTCTGAGTACAAACACCTTCTTTACCGACCGAGCCGCTCCGCGCAGCCCAGACTCAAACCCTTTTCCGCGATGACGTCACAGTCTGACGTACCGAAGGTCAATTACCGACAGTTCGAGGGTCAAAATCGTGCTGTTTTACCTACAATCTTACCGACAGTTGTATCGATCAAGGGTCAAAATCGTGCTGTTTTACCGACAATCTTACCGACCGAAGGTCTGTAGTGTTCGCCTGTCCCACGATAGGACTGCTGATGTGTAACATGAACCACTCCGAATTCCTTTCCCACGGTAGGACTGCTGACGTGTAACGTCAACCACCTCACATTCCTTTCCCACGTTATCAACCACGTGACATTCCAAAATTAATGGTTCCGAGAATTGTTTGTCTCAACGTCGCACCGAAATCCTTTGACCGCATACCGCTCGCCGTCGAAACTTGTCGAACGCATTGTTTTGTCTAACCACCTTATCAACCACGTGACATTCCAAAATTAATGGTTCCGAGAATCGTGTTTCACTTATTCGGTTTGATATCCAAGGTCAGCCGATAGTCGCGGTACAGAGCCTGCGGTGTCGGGTTACTATCGCTCTTGGAATGCCAAAAGGTGCGCGCGCATCCGTACAGCTGCCCTATAAAAAGACGTCTATCGTGATCGTCACTCTGTTCTCATCGTATTCTCATTGTGAACTGTTCTTACTCGTGAAATAACCTCGAAACGCGATGGATCTAGCAAAAGTTAACTACGTCAGCCGCCTGGAGAATCTGCCAACCAAGAAGATGTCGGAACTCGAAATTGGGGGAGTGTATGACGTCAACGGGTTACGACTGGTCAAAACAAAATTCGGGGTACGTGTTCTGGCGACAATCGATGGAGAATACAACGTCTTCTTACCACCGAGAATCGCAAGAGTTCTACAAGAAGATTCCAGTCAGCTGACTGAAATGTGTAGCATGGCCGGGGAAAATCGTCTGCAAATGAAATACCTTGGTGGAGAATTCAACAGTTCGAATTTTCATGCAGTTATGCGCCTTAAATGAACTATGCGATCCCCCTCTACTTCCACAAAATTCATCCACGGTTCAAACAATGTTATGTGTGTACGTCTTACGTATAATAAACAAAAAAGATTGAAATTATGAATATTTTTTCATTTATCCATCCTGTATACCTTTAATCCTACGTTTTGTATCTAGAATTAAGTCTCAAAATCTAAGAAAATGTCCGAACACCACTAAGCAAAGACGGAGGGTTTCGAGCTGCAACTCTACGATGAGTATTTGGACGGGTTCAGACCGGAGTGCAAGGTCGGCCGATAGCCGCGGTCAGAGCCTGCGGTGTTGGGTTACTATCGCTCTAGGAATGCAAAACTCGGTTTGAGTACAGCTCGGTCAAGGATGGAGAGCAAGGTCGAATCTTACATAAGCTTCTGAAAAAAATTCTCTCTTAAGAGCTAAGGTGAAGGTATAAAATTATTTCATGAATATTCTTTAAAAGTTTTATTGAGTACAATTTTTAGAGTACGGTTGACAATTACTTCACAAAAAATAGTACAATAATTCTATTCAACAGTGTCATGACCAGGGTGATATATTCGCCAGGAATGCGGGACCGTTCTTGTAGACGCTTCTGCGCAGTAACACAAATCGTACAGCCTCGCCATCCGGACAGTACGATGATTTTGTAGCCAATTCTGGAGTATGCAAACGTTTCGTGCTGCACAGATTGCGTTGGGTATTGTGTAAAGGTCGCATCTCAGAGACACAGCTGAAGTTTTTTGCAGGGTTTCAAGCGACGGGCAGTCAAAGTCCAACATATCGATGATTTCAACTTTCGGAACGATTTTGAGCAACCAATCTCGTTTTTCTTCTCCTTTTACGTACACGGTTTGAGCTTTGCACAGCCTGTCTTGAATGGTCCGCTCAACTTGCTCAAAAGGTACGGTTCCACAGCTCCAACATAAGCCGTGAAAATCGCGTTCTAACCAAGAATTTTGGCTTTTATATTTGACGTCCAGTAAATTCCATTTGTGAGGTGGTTTGAAGAAAAACACTGAAGGAGATGCTTCCGAGTAGATTGAAATTACAGCCAATTCTTTTAACGTGAAGGTGTTGTTGAGAGGTCTACGAAAGCCTTGTATGTCAACGATGAGCTCCATCTTTGAAGTGTGCGAGATGGTGGAAACGGGTCAGCTTTTATACCAACTTTTTCACCCCACCACTGAGCGGGTTGTATTCGACAATACGATCGTGAACGATCAAGCAGTACGCCGATGTTTCAGCGGGAAAGTTAGCTTTAGCTTCAAATTCAAGACGGATGTCGACGGGTCCGTACTTCAAAGATTCGTTTTGTTTCGAACAGTCGATAACGAACAAGGGGACGTCTCGAAGGAATTCACTCTTTGTCAGCAACGGCTCGGGGTTCTTGTCGTAGTAGGTAGCTTGGAAGTTTGCGTACATCTCGTACAGGAGCGCGTAGAGATTACGACTCATGTTGAGGTTCAGGTTACCGTACGGATAAGATTGAGAGTTTAAGAATAGCTTGACGTCCGTGATATTGCGATGATCGAAATGACTCGCGTTCTTGCCGGTCTTGTTCTTTCTACTTGTTTGGAAACTCAAAATGACGTACCGAGGTTTTTCAAGCTGAGTGGAAGTTTTCACAGTCCAAACGTGTTTCGATGATGTGGGAAGTGAGGGATATTCGTACTCGTACAATTCCCAACTGCGGAAGCTCATCGAAACAGGCGGATCTCTCTGAATGAAATTTAGTAGGTCAACTTTTTTCTGATCCGCGAGTTTCAAATACGGTATTAGCCATTCCACTGCATTGATCGTGATTTTGAATTCCTCCTCCTGAGTCTGCATGATTGCGTTGACGTCAGTTTTTGATCTCGTCAAAATTAACTCATGTTTAGCGTTGACAACGATCTTGCGGTAGTCTTCGGCGAAACCCAATATCATGCTGAGCGGTATCAGTACGTCAAAGTTACCATCGGCATCGGTTAATTTTTTCTTCTCTTCTACATCGAGCCATCCAGCGTTCTCCATCAGCCAAGTCTGACCAGGGTGCAGGGAAGCGTAACCCTTCATGAGACTTGTCAAGCCAACGTTCTTGCTTCTATCAACCTGAACTGCGTTAATTTCGTAGCGAATTTCTTCAAACAGATGACAGATGGCGTTGTTTACGAGCTGTGTGTTCACAGTAGCTGTACCATCAGGTTTGAGGAGTCGTCCGTGGATATGTACCGAACTTTTGCTGGGTAATATGCATAAATCCTGATGCTGAACGGTGATTCGAATTTCATCGCTGTTGTTGAAAGTTGACGAGGCGTAAGGTTTGTGAGCGTGAATCTCGTAATGCGCAACGGATTCGTCAAAGACGACTGGTGTTTGAATGCCCAAGATTTCCTCCTCCATGGCACGTAGCAGATGATAAAAAAGCAAAATCGGATTTTTATTTGTCGGAAATTCCTCTTCCAAAAGGTGTCAGTTTCAGACCCAGAGCTATCAGGAACTCCACGTTTCGAGGTGTTAGCGGTTCGGGAATCGAACGACGACTGACTTGATCGGGTCATGTCGACTTACTGATATACCTACTCTTTGACAGTCTGTTATATACGATTCCCATCGTTTACTGCGATTTGATGTGTAGTCTCACAGTGATAACTTCTCCACGATAATTAACCAGGTCTCCGTCTTGATCCACTAACCGGAGCTGAACGTGATCTATGGTCTTGACGGTGATCGGAAGGTAAATGACGTGCGACGGTACTTCCACGATCTTATATTCTGGTGGGACGGTCGGGAAAAACTCGTGAATAGTGTGTACTTTGTGTCCATTGACGTAGGCGCCCGTTGTAATGCTACACTCGACTCGCAACGCGTTGACCTTAAGTATAGTTACAGGCACGTCCGATTCGTGAGTTTTGTCAACCTCCAGTACACGTGGTGTAAATCCCAAAAGTTGAGCAATGGAATCATTCGGCTCAAAGTTAACCGTGTGGTTGCATGTGATTTCGCTGCGTAATGTATTATTGTTGGGTTTGATGGCGAGCCTGATGTCTGTATTTCTTAGCACGTTTTGAAGATACTTCTCTATGTCCTCGATCTCGTAGCTGCCGGTAGGTATGGTGATCACTTTGTCAGCTACGTAAATTTTATTGTGACCGACATCAACGTTGGGAATCGAATTAAAGGTTAACAGCTCCACCAAGCCAAGAGCATAACTTTTATCACGAGCAAGTTCGATCGGTGGGAAATATTGTGCCTCGAGTATCGAAGAGGTTCCCGAAATCGTTAACGTTAACGAATCATCCATGACTGCGAGTGGTAGACTGACTTTGACGAATCACGCACCATGTTTATATAGCTCTCCACTTAGAAATTTCAGACACAAGTGTCCGCATTCAAATGTATCGTAATCCTGGTACCTCTCATGATTGTATTTGACGCTACCAACGCCGAGGTATTTTATGAGGTCCGAGGGTGGTTGAAGGTTGCCGAAACTGTCAAAGTAATCGATATTATTGTCGCGTTTCTTGTACGCAACCCAGTGTGTTCCCGGACCGTCTTTGTCGTCAAGGTTGATTATAGCTGACTCGTTTTTTCGTGGACCGTTTTCGGGCATTTCGTTTCGCATGAAAACACCGCGGAAATGCGGAACCCTCAAGATTTTTGCATATTTCAACAAGTCCCAATCAGTCTACGCTCGACGTGGTAGCATCGCATCTAGTTTTTTGAAAGATGGAGACCAAGACCTGTTTTGTACGGTATTATGTGAAGCCCTTTGCCCAACGCGATAGCTTCCATAGTTTTGTTGTGTCGTTTGCTTTCCTCCAATTCTCGTTTAGCCGCGCTCGCATCGTTCACAGCTTTTGCTATACCGGCCGCACCGCCGGCTAACGCACCCGTAGCGCTGAGACCGGCAAAAATAGGAATCAGAAACGGTAGAAAACCACCGACTTTCGAAGGTACCGGTAGGACGCGAGGTGTTCGCACTTTACATTTACCACCCACTTTTTTAACGGCGTTCTCAGCTCCCTTCAGCGCAGATTCGATAGCTACTTTTGCATCGTAGCTTGGAACCATAGAACGTTTTGCAGCATTTACAATTTTTCTCAAGGTCACATTTTTTGACTTTCGGATTCCCATTCCGAGTTTTGATTTTACTTTCATTGTATTAGCTACTGCCCAAGCGGCTGCCTTCTCACCCAAATTTGCGTCCTTTGCGAGAACCCGTTTCCAAGCTTTCTCAGCCAACACCCTATCAGCCTTGTTTCTAACCTCAAGGTTCTCACGATTTTTCGAATACGCTATATCGTGTTCCTTACACGCTGCATCGAGAGGGTTGATACCGGAATCGCCTCTCGCGAGTCTTTTCGTCAACTTCGTACCGGGACCGCAGTATTGGTAACCGGGAACATGCAACTCGATCGGAAGTTTGTTGATGATTCTATTCACCAGACCCTTGCCACGATGTTGCCGCCTGCTGCTGCTTCGTTTACCTCTGTACGCGATCATGTTCGTGCGTTGACTGAAGAAAAGTGCTTTAAAACGGGGTATTTATAGCAAATCCGATCAGTCATGTCCGAGATGCGATTTGAGAAACAACCTACCAAGCTTCCCGTGATGAATTTTGACAAACTTTCGGAGCAAAATGTCGAAAAGCACAAACGCCACGGTGAATTACTCCCGAACAGTGTACGTGCGATATTCTGTGGACCGTCGAATTGTGGTAAAACTAATGCGTTGCTCACACTTATAACCCATCCCAACGGACTCAGATTTGAAAATATCTACATTTACTCGAAATCTCTCAACCAACCTAAATACCGATTGTTGAAGCAATTGCTGGACCATGTTGAGAATACGGAGTATTTTGCGTCTACCGAGCGTGAGCAAGTGATTTCACCGGAAGAAGCACGGTCCAACTCAATAATCATATTTGACGATGTAGCGTGCGAGAAGCAGGACAATATTAGAGCCTACTTTTGCATGGGTAGACATCACGACGTTGACTGTTTCTATCTCTGTCAGACGTACGCGCGTATTCCCAAACATCTCGTGCGCGACAACGTAAACTTACTCGTGTTATTCAAACAAGACGATATGAACCTGAGACACGTATACAACGATCATGTGAACACCGATATGTCTTACACAGAGTTTAAAAGTGTGTGCTCTGCATGCTGGAACGGTGAGAAGTACGGGTTTCTGGTGATCGACAAAGACAGTGAGCTCAACGAAGGACGATACAGGAGGGGATTCGATTCTTTTGTTAGCCTGGAAAAGGAATAAAATTTACCGTTTTCGAGCGAGAGACGCAGTAGCGCTGCAGACTCAGTTGCGTCAACATGCAGAGCTCTGAAATTTCCAAGCAAAAAGATGTCCTACATCAGATCGCTCAAGCAAGTGCTGCGATCCGTCGAAAACACAGATTGCTCAAGTCGGGCAGGGAATCTACGACTCAGAAATTGAGTGACGTTTTCAAACCAGTAGTGACTCCGTTGCAAGAACTGGTGAATGTTACAAAAGACACCAAACCTGTCAAACAAGAGGTGGAAGAAATTGAAGAAGAAATAACGGAGATGAAAAATGAAACGAAAAATGAAACTGTCTCGGAAATGGACGATTCCGTTGCTTCGGCGGGGGATGAAACAGTCGTAGAAACACCGGTCGAGGACGAGTATTTTGCACTGATGAGAGATGCGAAGACAACAGGCGAATTGGACAACGTGTACGGTGTACGCAACCTCTCAAACGGACTGATGATCGGTGATTCGTTGATATCTTTCGAGAGTGACTACGTTCGTATTGGCGACACGCGTTACCCGAAAACGAAGGGTTTGCTGGAACTTTTGTTCAAAAAGAAGCCCGACGGTTCTTCTGTGAGCGCCGGAGATCGGGAAAATTTTAAAAACATAATCCTCGCAACGAACGCGCATAAGAAGTATTACTCATCTGACGGGGCTGTTCGAAACGACAACAGTTACAAATTTAGAAATGTCATTGCCGAATTGATGGATTATTCTCCGTCACCTCGTCGAAAGGGTAAAGGTCTACTTCCGCAAGCTATGATCACTCGACAAGGTGTTGAAACGGAATACGTCTTCTGGGATGATCCAAACGAGTTGGTGGAGCGTCTTCGTTTACTCCTGGCATCTCAGGCAGCGGGAAATCCGAGTCACAATAACGAAATAATCTTCATTATCGAAGAGCTACGCGAAGCAGGAATCATTTATTAAGCAGCTTCCGTCACTTTTGCATTCATTACCGAGATGAGCGTCGACGTGTTTGGACGTCAGCTGAATAAAAACACGACCGCGAGCACTCGCGGTCCTCCGGGTGTCGGGTTTTAAATAACAGTGGACGGGCATTACGATATACGGAACAAGAGACTGTGCAACGTCGCAGATCCCGCAGAGCCGAACAATGCTGTAACTTTAAAAACCTTGAGACGAAAATTCAGCGTGCTGCAAAAACGAATCGACAACCTCGATCAAATGATCAAAGCTTTGGAGATCACCACGAAGAAAGCCTTGGATACCTTCTACACAGACTTTAAAACGGGCAGAGACTTGTCGATTCGAAACGCGGAAATCATTTCCAAATTGGACACCAGACTAATAGCGTTGGAATATGAACGAGGAAAAGCAAGCACTGGTGACGGAACTGCATAAGCCTGCACGCCGGAATTACCCGCGTCGACGTGTAGACGTGCGCGGCATCGACGAGACCTGGCAGGCGGATCTTGTTGATATGACGTCGTACGCTGGACAAAACAAAGGCTACAAGTACATGCTCACAGTCATTGATATCTTTTCAAAGTATGCGTGGGCTGTACCGATAAAGAGCAAGTCTGGAGATGATGTTACGAAGGCAATGGAATCTGTGCTTGTCCAAGGACGGGTACCGAAAAATTTACACGTCGACAGAGGAACGGAATTTTACAACTCGAAATTCGAATCGCTTATGACACGCTACGGAATCAAACTTTACTCCACGTACAGTAATTTGAAGGCTTCGATCTGTGAACGTTTCAATCGCACGCTGAAAGGTAAAATGTGGACACGGTTCAGCATGCAAGGAAGCTACAAGTGGCTCGATATCTTATCCGATTTGGTTTCGGCTTACAACAACGTCAAACACCGAACCATAAGAATGAAACCGTCGGATGTCACCGTTGCAAACGAGAGGCTGTTGTTACGTCAGGCGTACGGAGGGCTTCGAGCGATACCTACCGTATCGGCAAAGTTCAAATCCGGCGACAAAGTTCGAATCAGCAAATTCAAAAATGTCTTCGAGAAAGGTTACACTCCCAATTGGACGACTGAAATATTCACGATAAGTCGAGTGGAAAATACTCATCCTGTGACGTACAAGCTCAAAGACTACCGAGATCAACCCATCGCTGCTGGTTTCTACGAACAAGAGCTCCTCAAGGTTAAGCATCCGGATATCCATCTGGTGGAGAAGGTGCTCAAGAAGCGTGGAAGAAAAATATACGTTAAATGGTTAGGCTTTGACAATACACACAACAGTTGGATAAACGAATCGGACATGTAACATTTTAATAAATGAATTTTTTTTTGTAAAAACGTATGTCCCTCTTTATTTTATATCCGACACACAACAAGTATGCGTCTTTTTAGACAATCGACAGACATGGTACAGTTATAAAGCTAAGGTGTAGGCTTGTAGCCCCACGGAAGCGTGTCGGTTGTATTTTGAAACACGATCCGCTTGTCGTCATTCCAGCTCAGTGCTACTTTCTGCTGTTCTACGGTGTATACCTCGTGCTTTCGACTCATGATCAAATGCTGATTTGAGGATAGATTTTCACGTTTCAACGCACAGTCCAAATAATCGTTGAAGGTTATTTTTCCTAACGCTGATCCTCTGACACCTTTGGCACGTTTAGTGTCTGTCTCATCTCCCATGACTCGGAATGCGTACAGTTTAGCTCGTTACCCTACAAATTCGAGCATGATTTTGCCGTTGTTCTCGTCTTTCATCAAACCGAGAACTTTTTTGTTCGCTAGAGGCATTCCATAAGCGTTGTCAAGAGGCTAATCCGACGTGTCAAATTTATGCAAGTCCTCCTTCATATGTTCGTATATGTCGGGGACGGTAAAATTGTAAATCAAACTATCTGTATCTGTGTACATTAATTTTACTCGGTTACCGAATTTCTGTTCGATATAATTGTAATGGAAATCGTAGATGTATGTTTTGGCTAGATCCATGATGGAGAAACCTGCGTACAATGGTTCATTCAACTTGACTTTCATCTTACTCATTTCAACGATAATTATATCTTTGTCGAAAACGGTGCAGCTGTGAAAATGAGGCTTGGCTATGGTAGCTCTCGCACCGTACCGTCCATCCCATTTCGTGATCAATCGAACATCTCTGTACTTTCGCACGTACTTTTGTACTTTTCCATAGTTTTGCCAAAAACTGCGTTGTTCATTAGCTTGTAAAAATTTTTCTCAAATTCGTTGTCAGATTTTTTTCGCAAATCGGTATTTAAATCTATGTATTGTTTCAGCCACGGAGTTTGCTTGAATTTGAGAACTCTATGAATTTTGAGTAATTTTAAACCTAATTGTAAACATTGTTTCAAAACGCGGTAGTGAACAACGTAGTTTTTCTTGGAAAATAGCGTGGGTGTCAATTTTGGCTGTTTATTGGTCGAAATCGGAGGTACATAGTGCTCCGGACACAATGGTAAATCCTTATGAGTTTCATGCAGTTCCGCAGGATATTCCAAATCTACCTCCAGCACGTAACCAAACTCTGCATCGTCCGAGATGGTAAGAACGTCGCATTGTCCGAAGTCTGATAACCATTCGAAGGAACTGTATGGCAGAGCAAAGCTCATAGCAGCACCGTACAAATTATTAACGTCAAAGTACATGAGATAAGATTCTTCGACCTCAGGATCGAATTCCTCTTCCATATATCTATTGTTGGCCTTTGCATATCTGTTCGAACACTGTGACACACCACCATGAATACCCTTTTCGATAAACATAACCATGTCTATGTCGGTGAGAAGCTCGAGTTCGATGCCTGTACATTTTAACATTGCATCAAACGACAGACCGGGCGCTGTGTAGTAATGTAACGGGTCCAGTTTGTACGTCGTCCAACAGCTCTGTCGAAAGTTTTGAAAAACGTCGGCCAGTAAAAACACGTCCGTCTGTAAATACAAGTCCGAATACTCTCCCAAAGTTTGAACGTTAAAAGTTTGCCAAACTTTACATGCATGTGCATAGTCGTCGTCTGATATATCCCGATCATTTAATTTTGAGTAAAATTGATGTTTGGATGGTAGCCGTGTGTCCTCGAGCTTCTCCCAACTGTCTATGTATTCGTACGGGAACACTCCTTTTCTGGTCAATAACTGAAATTTATCTGAGCTATGATAAAATTTTCGTGTGATTGATTTCTGATCATCACCGGGATACGTTGCTAATTTCTCAAGACTACTGGGCATGAAGCGGTACGAATCTACGAATCTAAACTTTATATCTGTCCCCTCGACGTATTTTGTAAATGAAATGTACTTTTCTTTGTTTACGGGTAGAAGCTCAGTTGTGCCCTCGAACGATGTAGCCAGTGCTTTGATCAGGAAATGTGAATCGTAACCCGACAGATTGTGGAATATCACTGGGATGGTGTGCGAATTTTGGTAATTTAGATTACAGCTGCGGTGAGCAGCACCACGGTACTTTCCCGTGAAATGGCAGTGATCACGATGTTTCACGTCTGTGAGCGTAAACGGTTTTTCACAAATATGACAGACCGCCGACAAATCAAATTCGTTGATCTGATTGAAATTTAGTGGTTTCATCGGTACAACAGTCTTGTAATATCCCTCTAACGAAAGTGCCAATTCCTTTAACTCGTTCACAAACCATTGAATGCAAGTTTCTCCACGATTAATTTTGAATTTTGAAAGCGAATCGTCAAACGCGCAATGTAGATAGTAAGCTATACTATACGGAAGATGCTTCTGATAAATTGTTCTATTTTCCCCAAAACTTTCATGTGTGGGTTGCAGTAAACATTCGAGATCCGCGTAAATGCAGAATGGAACGGTTTCTTTGTGCTTGAAATTTTTGAATTTCAGTATTTTTTCCTCATCTGTAGGTAGAATAACTTTGGTTTTGTTTAAATTCATGCAATCAGCTCGGTGCTTCAACAAACATCTTTCGAAATTGAAATGAGACAGACACCTATCGCACAACCAAGTATGACATTTATGCTTGGAAATTTGAGATCTTGTCAATCGAGACAGATTTCGAATCCATGTAAAATGAAAGATTCTATTTTTTTTATAATTTACCATATCATCGTCATCGTCATCGTCAGTGGTTTCAGTTTCTATCGCCAAAAGATGAATTACAGGTTTATCAGACTCGTTCTGACTCAGGTGAATCGGTACTATTTCACTTTTTTTCCGATCACCTTGGTCTATACCATAAACGTTAATTGATAGGTCGTTAAGCTTCTCAAATTTTGAAATGGTGTTTTTGTCTAGAGACATAGGAAACGTTATACCATCATACCGTAGCACTGAGCTGAAATGTGGATACGAAGTAATTTTGCTGGGATTGTTGTTGTCGGCTGGGAACAGAGCTGCGGTGACCGACCAGAGGAAGCAATACGAGTCGCTGTTACGGATGTTGACGACAGCCTTCTTATCTTGAATATCTTTGGGTAGTGGTGTGTATGTGAAGACACCGCCTCGTAGTGGCACGTACTTGTTGATATTCACAGTCAAATTGATTATTTCGGTCAGCGACCAGCCTGAATCCTTTTCCTGGAAATCTTCCACCTTTTTCAACAAACGCTCCGTCGCGTTTTCGATGAACCATTCGTTGATATCCGTTGTCTGGAGGATGATTTCATTTCTCGTATTAAAAAATTTGATCTCTTCCACCGTGCGATCAACTTTTCTGAGTTCAAATTTACAAGCCAGGATAACGTTGGCTTTCAAGCTCCCGTCTTTCTTCAGAGCGTTTTTCAGTCTCGTCACAGCTAGTACCTTTGCGTCTTCTAGAAATCTCTCCACATCTTTATGCTTCAAATTGACGATGGATCCAGTTCGAATTCTCCTCTCGAAAGCTGATTCCAAATCTTCCCACCGTACTCGATCGCTTCTTCGTCGGCTTCGTAATCCGTCACCCACTTTCTGCAATTGTTGAAATTTGACTGTCAACGATTTCAGAATTCCAATTGTAGTCAAAATTCTTGTCTTCTCCCCGATCGTTGAGGCGTTGTTGCGTAAGATTTTATTCAAAAGCCTGATATTTTGGGTTCCGAGTCGAATCCATTTCGCAATCTCTGTCGGCGACGATTTTTCCGATAAAATCTTGAACGCCGATTCCATAATATCGATCAATCTCGAACACTTTGCGGATTTCATCTTGAGCTCTTTCCTCACGTATGCTTGACAGGTTGTGACGTAATGATCGTTTGCTGTGATGAGCGTCCTTTTTATAAGGCAGCTGTACGGATGCGTGCACACCTTTTGGCATTCCAAGAGCGATAGTAACCCGACACCGCAGGCTCTGTACCGCGACTATCGGCCGACCTTGGATATCAAACCGAATAAGTGAAACACGATTCTCGGAACCATTAATTTTGGAATGTCACGTGGTTGATAAGGTGGTTAGACAAAACAATGCGTTCGACAAGTTTCGACGGCGAGCGGCATGCGGACAAAGGATTTCGGTGCGACGTTGAGACAAACAATTCTCGGAACCATTAATTTTGGAATGTCACGTGGTTGATAACGTGGGAAAGGAATGTGAGGTGGTTGATAAGGTGGGAAAGGAATGTGAGGTGGTTGACGTTACACGTCAGCAGTCCTACCGTGGGAAAGGAATTTGGAGTGGTTCATGTTACACATCAGCAGTCCTATCGTGGGACGGGCGAACACTACAGACCTTCGGTCGGTAAGATTGTCGGTAAAACAGCACGATTTCGACCCTTGATCGATACAACTGTCGGTAAGATTGTAGGTAAAACAGCACGATTTTGACCCTCGAACTGTCGGTAATTGACCTTCGGTACGTCAGACTGTGACGTCATCGCGGAAAAGGGTTTGAGTCTGAGCTGCGCGGAGCGGCTCGGTCGGTAATGAAGGTGTTTGTACTCAGAACCCCCCTTGCTGTACTACTCACCCACCCCTTGAAAACCCGTTTGCTTCACGAGAGAACTGGTCTTGAAATCAACGAATTCGAAAAATCTTTTGTAGCAAAATATTCAGTGATTCATGAGCTGACCGGATAGTGTGGTTTCGAATTTCGAACTGTAGCCCCTGAGTACCCACCCCTCGAGAACCGAATATTCACCTTGGTTTTTGAAAAATACGTAACTTAATCAACACTGACGAAAAGATTGATCTGAACTCTACGTCACTCTAAATAAGTTTCAAGCGAAAGTACTCGCGAATATGTTTCCCATATTAGGGTGATCGTTATTTGGGGTCAAAATTAATTTTACCCCTTCCGCCCCCCAAATCGGTTCGAAATACGTAAAAAGCATTGGTGTAATTTTTTAGGATTTTCAAAATACCGCTTTACCCTTGACTACAGAGGTTGAAGTCTTCCATTTAAAACACATGGGGTTTTCCTGCGTTTGGAGTCACTATTTTACTGTGGGCCTTAATACGTTTGTAAAATCCTGAAATTTTCAGAAATTACTTTACAAGCATGTTGCTACATGAAAAAAATTTCCGAAACCCCTACCCTTAAGATGTTGTATAACATTACCATAGTAATAATAATTAAAAAAAAAACAAAATTTTCTCAATTTTTTTATTAATCTGCTGCCTCGTTTTTTTTTTTATGAATGTATTTAAAATAGAATAATTTTCTACACGAGTTACAAATTCTTAAGTATTGTTTGCTTTTTTACGTATTGATGATTTTTTCGATATTCGCTTACCCATTCGGGAGCAGTCCCTTGTCCTTCTCGCTCGACCACGACGCGATGCCAGAGGCATTCGTATTGTTTTTTCGCCGGTCTTTACTCACAGTGCAATCTCATTATCGGTCGGAAATTAATTCATATTCTCGCTGCTCTATAATTCACTCAATTATACAATTTTTCGGTGCTATCTGAATTGATAGAGCTCTCGTATATTCGACTCTCGAAATCGCTCTATCGTGGTCATTCTCATTGAATCTCTCGTACATTCGACATATCGCGCTCATTGGGGGACTGCTCGCAAATGGGTAAGCGAATATCGAAAAAATCATCCAGACGCAAAAAAGCAGACAATACTTAAGAATTTGTAACTCGTGTAGAAAATTATTCTATTTCAAATACATTTATAAAAAAGAAATGAGGAAGCAAATTAATACAAGAATTGAGATTTTTT
The DNA here is from genome assembly GCF_021901455.1 of Neodiprion lecontei. Classification (NCBI taxonomy): domain Eukaryota; kingdom Metazoa; phylum Arthropoda; class Insecta; order Hymenoptera; family Diprionidae; genus Neodiprion; species Neodiprion lecontei. Next base: position 12,254,756 of record NC_060266.1, on the reverse strand, counting down.
TTTTTTAATTATTATTATTATTATTACGGTAATGTTATACAACATTTTGAGGGTAGGGGTTTCAGAAATTTGTTCCATGTAACAGCATGCTTGTAAACTAATTTCTGAAAATTTCAGGATTTTACAAACATATTAAGGCCCACAGTAAAATAGTAACTCCAAACGCAGGAAAAACCCATGTGTTTTAAATGGAAAACTTCAACCCCTGTGGTCAAGGGTTAAGCATTCTGTTAAGAATCTTAAAAAATTACAGCGTTACTTTTCACGTATTTCGAACCGATTTGTGGGGCAGAAGGGGTAACATTAATTTTGACCCCAAATAACGACCACCCTAATACATATACGTACGGAACTGTGGGATAAATAGCAAAGTGGAGTCGACGAAGTGTCGCATGTATGTACCACCCATTGTAGATGGGTTCTCGCGTGTGATGACTCCATTTTCTATGTTCATCCATCATCAGTGGACACACAGTTGATGTTTTTACCATTGCGGTAGATAGATGTCCCCTCATTTTCATTAGAATACGGAATTATAAAGCTGTACGCAACAAGGATAAGAAATTAAGATACATATTATGTTTATAAAGTCTGGATTGTGCATTTCTTCTTTGCTTATTTGAACACAGATCAATTTTTTAATAATAGTAGTACAGAACACTGGACAAGTGAAATATAAATTAACCAAACATGAAAAATCAACGAAAAAAGAATACTGAATAGAAAATAAAAAAACAGAAGATCCAGAGTAGAAAAGCTGAATCAACTCACAATATTCTTCCAAATATCATGTTCAGTATCACGCAGTCATACCAATTATAAATACCAATACATGAATGCACACATACTTGAACTACGGATCACTCGTGCACACAATGTGAGAGAAAAAAATAAGACTCTTCATAAGTATAACAGGTACATGTCTCGAAGTAAAGAAAAGGAATCTTCTTAAAGCAAACAGGTACACATTAAGGTCAATTTGAAATATTTATGTAACTCACAAAATTTGTTTTTACACACTATATACTATTAGGATTAAATTTTCGTTGATATTAACAGTCAATGATGACAAGATGCAATTCATGGAATGATGCTTTTATTTACGACGTTTCAGCAGGACCCCGCCTGCCATCATCAGGTTTCTTGAAAAATACAGAAAATTACAAAATTACAAAATTAGCTAATTTAAATTGAACACACTTTACGATTTGAACTTTCGATTAAAATTTGTATACATAAATGCCATTATTTGTTATAGTTGTTATGTTGTCATAAAATAATAAAATATTATACACTCACATTTTTCGACATTCCGTAGCTTAACAGTTGTTTCTTACATGGAGTTATAGAAGGAAGTGAACTATCCGTCTGTCACATTGACCTGCTTAATGTTAGTTATCATAACAATGATACAATGTCATATGTTTATCTATGTGATTGTTATTGTACTGGACACTTTGTTTACGTGACCTTTTACACATTCATTACACATTCAAACCTCATATATACTATTACGTGCGCTTTTGCACGGAAATTGTGTGGTACATTTTCCCATTTTTTTCAGCGTTGTCGTTCCGTACCCACGTTTCATCTGGTTGAAAGCAAATCGGTGAATAATGTCCTACGGCCTTGTACACCGAATCCGACGTTCTTGTTCGTGCCCCGGCTGGTTTCCAGTCTACGACACTCCTCAATCGAAATGACTGTGGCATGAATGATAACCACATTTCCCTCGGAATCTTACACAGCTGAGTTGTAACTGCGTTGTCTTCTGAATCGTATTCATCGCAAATGAGAAAGCTTCCTGTAAAATATATTTATGTATTGATTATTTAAAAGTTATCGTTTTTATTCAGTGGTTAATCTGTTAAAAAATGCATATGAGATATTTCACACGACCCGACAAATGATGGACCCTTACCATGTTTCATTCCATTCATGATTTTTTATACGACTGTCCTGATTGTGAATAGCACTTCTAAATTATTTCAATTTTTTCTCAATAACCGTGCTATTTTATAAATTTTTGAAGATTGACACAGAACCTTATTTTAAAAAAAGTCGAATAAACTGTTAAAAATTATTTCATCAAAGATGAACATTTTAACCCGAAACCGAGAGTGGAAAGTATTTTATATTTTTTTTACACTTATTCGACCACTTTGAAAAATAAAAATTCTTAAATTTGCCTAATTTGGTATTTTCAGTGGTAATTATTCATGTTTGCATATGTATTCCGTCATCATTCAATTGGTACATCAAAATAAATAAATATCAATAAAATTGTCAAATTAAGCAAATTTGGGAACTTTTATTTTTTTTTAAAAATTCAAATAAGTATGAAAACATAATTTCCACTTCCGGTTTAAGCATAAAATTGTCAAGAAATTTTTATAAATGTTCAAACATGGCATGCTGTTTTGAGCTTGAACAATTTGTAAAAAAAATATCGGTCGACCAGAAAAATGTGTATGATTCAGGAAAGCTATTCAGAGTCAGGATAATCATATATAAAATTATGAACCAAATCAAAAATGGTAAAGGAAAGTCATTTGTTGAATTAGCGTAGAATACCTCATAAATTTATTCTTTAATAGAATTATTTACTCATCTGCTGACTTACACATTCGTTATTTTACACATTTCGTTACGTACGGGGTATTAATTTTATCTTCATGATTATCATACAAGAAACCAGGAAGTAAATGGCTGACAAAATAGGTGAATTTTCTGAATTTATGTCTCCACATCCAAATATTTTAATTCGATTGGGGTTTGTTTTTATAAAAATAATGTAGATTAAGCTTCGTTTACATTTCTTGCGTTATAATCAAATAATACAAAACATTGTTAATGACGAAAGCGTCAACCATTTCGCTCGGTGACATATTTCGCGGTGCCCACAATTGTGAGTTGTCAGATGATCTGAAGTAAAAAATGTGAATGCATTCTTAAAACATAATACTTAATTTGTTCTTTATGACATTCGATCCTTTTCACCAAAATGGCGGCTGTTTCAGCTTGAAAAGCGTGTTCATGTGAAAAATTTACAACTTTCTTATTTTTTGGATCGTGGTAAGGAACATTACGTATTGTGTTTTAAGAATCCATTCATAGTTTTCGCTTCAGAGTAACTAATAACTCGAAATCTTGGTTACTGTGAATTGAATAATTGATTGCCGTGAGTTTATTTCCAAAATGCAACTACATTTTCAACCGTTGACTCTTCCATACCCTTTCAAGATACAATTCCTAGTAATAATACCTTTATTGACGTTATTGAAACGAATATCTGGGAATATCTATTGAATATATTGAAGTCTCATAGGATGAAAAAGATGTTGCTTAAGAAACATCCTCTGTTATGATGTGTAAATCGCATGCTTTTAAAGAATTTTTTTATTATTTCAGCAACGTACTTCTTTCCATGCACCGAAAGTGTATTGGATTTTTAAAGTATGTAGAAAATATTGTTAGTAAAAACTATTTCCTTACGACTTGTTGTTGGAGCAGTTTCAATTCCAGGACATTTTTTTGGCAGCAGTGGCTGGGGCCCAGCAGTAAGAAATTGTTCTCGACAATTTGACTGAAGTCGTCTTCGAGAAGATACTTGGGATGAACAGGCACTGTAGCGAACCCTTTAATCCTTGGTGGACATTTTTCGTCACAGGTTGATACTTCCGTAATACATGGTGTACTTTTGAATAATCGGGAACATAAGTACCCTACAGTTATTTTACCTCACACATTACACTCAGGGTATTATGAAACATAGGTTCTGTCGAAAATATGCCAACTAAGGTTTCGGTCCTAAGGTGGTAAGTATTTTTTGTAATGCCGTTTTCTGGTGTATTCTTAATCTGTTTAAAAATGATATTCATTTTCGCTAACTTGTTACATTCAGCTCGGGATTCAGCACAGTCAAAAATCGCCGTGAGAAAAATTTGAAATATACTATCAAACGCACAAGTGTTTGATAAGGTGACCTTTTTGCCTATTAAGTTTGTCGCTTGTAAGGTGAATAAACTGCCATTTTTCAAAACAGGTACCTGCTTTATCCTCTCATGTGAAAGAATCTGGTTTTGAGTGTAATTCTTTTCCAGGTGTCTAGACTTCTTTTCTGAAGGCTGCACTGCCGGTCCGCCCCAATATTCTACCTTGCTAGAATTGATGATGTGACTCGCTGTCTTGTCAGGAATGGCGGAGCACAAACGAGACAGCCGCCTCTGACCAAATCCTTCTTCCTCATGAGGTAAACTCTTCGAACATGCATCAATAGCGTGAACAAAGGCATCACAAATAGTGCATGAATGTGCTCCATAGGGCTCATCGCCCATCGCACAGACCGGATATTCGATGCGGCCTGCTAGTTAATCAACTCACTGATTTCGACGTCATCTGTCGTAGAAGCAGAATTTCGATCATCTGTTTCCGCTTTTACAATCTTAATCCGACCACGAATGTATTTAACGTGTTTTTTTCAGAAAAATGTCTGCTCGCATTGGTAACGTCTCATTTGATAGCAGTCTGGTTTTTATGTTATTGAATTCCAACTCAACGGCTGCGCTGGATGCGGGTACTCTACCGTAACCGAATTGATCACGAACACAGAACCACAGCAAACCATTTCCTTCAGTAAACGATCTGCGAATTGTGAAAGAAAATGCGCATTCACCCTATCTCCCGTGTTGAGACATTCAGCGGAGACCTTATCGGAAATTTCCAAAACCCAATTACTCCACATGTTATTTAAATTTTTTGCATCCTCAATTTCAGGCCCTTCACCGATATCATGTGCGACTACTTCAAGAATGCTGGTACCAGAATTATCAACAAGCAGGAGGTCATTTAATATGTTTTTTTTGTACTTCGCACAGTGATGACTGCCCACTTTCAAGAAAACCTTCATCCCATGCTATCAACAGCATGGCGAACAAAATATTTTCGCATTGCGAGTTGTACGCATGAATATTAATTGCCCGATTGATGCCATGTAAAATATTTTAATTTTAGGATTGATGGCTACTTTCAAAAAGTTCGCATAAGCCTTGGTAAAGTGTGCTACATCCATGCGGATATAGCACACGGGCATATCCGTTGGTCCCCAGCACCTGTCAGCATATTCGTCGACGGAATTGCAATTGGTGAACGCTCTCGTCACGGCCAATAACAACACTTTCGACGCCTCACATGTAACCTCTTTTGGAGGCGGAGCTCCAGTTCTCATCCACTCCATTAGTCAATAGCATATTGAATTAGTATTATATGATTCACTGAGCATCTGTGCGGACTTCTTCCGCATTGGGCGAATTAATGACACATGTGTACAAAAAAATATGCTTCGATTTGGATCCATCGGTGAGAATAATTTTGCAGACAATGCTACCCATGGCGTCTATTGCTATACAGGAAATCTCAGATAGCGAATATTGCTTCTAAACATTCGTCTGCAAGTTTGACCAATAGTGCACAAAAAACGGATTCGAACCGACACTATGGACGGAATATTTGAATGCTGACATCTGTGCAAAAAGAATGCATGTTACAGGATTTTTGTGCAATGTGAGTGACGGAATTTTTCTTTTGCCTTTCTCAATGCCTCAGCCTTATATAAATGTGGACGTTCTGTGTCATCAAGAGACATTATTCGGTTGGCCTCTGCTGCTCGATAAATTTCTGCAGTTTTGTTTATCTTGTACATTTTTCCAACATTGGATCTGATGTGATCTCGGAAATAACATTTTCCGTACTCACCTTTGCCAGTACTTATCATGCATGTCATCGAGTTTGTTTCCAAATTAAGGTTTAAGCGTTCGATCGACCCTTTCATGACTGACCCACAACTACACTTACCTAATTCTTCGAGTTTATCATTATAAATTTTATTACATTCAAATTGAAAACCACATTTGTTTTTGCAGGTCTCCCAGAGCTTTTTTGTAACAACCTCTTGCCACTTTCCAGGCTGGAGAACTAAATATTCTCCCAACGAAATCTGTGGTCTTTTCTTTTCCGATCCACCAAACTGTTTTTTTTTTTTTTTTTAGCAGCAACGCTTTCAGTTCTGCTTTGTCGAACTTGATATCAAGTATTCGCTGATCATTTCCATCGTTTTTAGATACAACTGATGTGTCTAAAATAGAATTGCCGTTGAGGAGAGATGTTTCGGACACTTTTATTGCTGCCGCTTCCGTATTTAGTATCAGAAGATCTTTAACACTGTATCTATTATTTACAACAAAAGTGAACAAGGCATGTGGGTGGATGAGATTGTCAAGTTTGTCTGACACCACTCGCCACACTCTGTCTTGTTTATAAACAATTTTATTCAAATCAAAGACCACATCCGATTTGTGCGCCAACACAGTTTAATTTATACGGTCGGTATCCAACTTACGAGACCGTCCGCGATTAATTGTTAAAATAATTCAATGACACACTATCCAGAAAGTACACGAGGTCTCCAAAAAAATGCACCTCAGTAACCGTTAATATAATCGGAAGTTCGCACTTTACAAATTGTTATATTGAGTAAACTACAATGAAGAGGAGACTTTGGTGAATTTTTCGTCAAAAGTGACCAAAAAATTGATTTTCGGTTTTTTATGGGAAAACGTTCTGTGAACCGTCCCCCACCTGGGAAAAAATTGACATTGCTGAAATATCTTTTTTAACGTGTTTTTTTGACCCGACACAGAAATTTTTGAACTTTAAACTGTCATAATGGGTCCGCTTTTGAAATTTTTCAAAATCCAACTTTGGATACGTGATGAGCGATCCAAAAGACATTTGAGTACCAATTTTCGCCGAAATACGTCGATCCGTTCCATTAGTTAACGAGCTGCCTGTGCGCCGTCATCGGTCGGTAAGATTGCGAATAACTCTCGTACCAGCTATTTTGACGCATACTCTAACCATCTAGGTATGAAAATTTCTATGGTTTAGCAATTGTTCCTCACGAATGCGTTTGCCAAGTTATTTTTCGAACGATAGGTTTGACGAATTGTGACAAATTTTTCTTGTAGTTTGAAGAACTTCGACGTGAATTTTGAAGAGATCTGCCACTCAAAATAATTCAAATCAGCACTCGCTCGTCGTCAAATGCTAAAACTGTGGTTATGAAATGGGTCATAATTACATGAGCCCACGAACCAATGACACTTCGACAAGGCCATCCTTCGAAATAAACAGGCAAGTATTTGATAGAATGATCGGCGTTGGACTAGGGTACTAAAGTATGGAAAAATTCTGTACCGTGATGGGGATGAAAGGCATGAGTGTCAGTAGCTTCAAAAGTCATGTGGACCAATTGACTGCGGAGACTGAGAAGTTAAAAGCGACAATTTTCGAGAAAGCAAAAAAAACTGTTAGAAGAGCGCATAAAGTAATGGATCCTTCAATGTAGAGTGAGGTAGTACTTGACGTTGCAGTATCTTATGACGGTATGTGGCACAAACGAGGCCTTACATTGTTATATGGAGGAGGAATAGTCATCAACATCCTTACTGAACTGCCCGCAATTACCAGGTTCCCTCAAAATACTGCCAGGTGTGTGTCGTTGTCGCAGCCCAACGAGATGCTACTTCGCCTGATTTTGCAGCGTGGCAAAATGTTCACAAATCCAAGTGCAGTCAAAATTACAGTAGTAACCATTCTCAAAAGGCAAAGATATCAATGAGGTTTGAGAAGGCAGCAAATAATGCAAAAAACATGAGTCAGCAACGAGATGCTAAGTGAAAGCATCAGGCTGAATGGAAAGCAAAGACGGAGTGCAAGAAAGCCAGGCGAACAGTGAAAATTAAAAAAACCGCTGCGGAGAAGGCTGAAACAGAAGCTGAACGGACAACGTATGGTGCGGGGGAATTCTAACGGTTTCTTCACAGGACTAATTTGTAAGTAGTCAGCTCCAAAGTTAAATTCAGGTATATTATTGTACAGTAGACTCAAGTGTGGGCTAGATAAATATTAGTTGATCATTTTCATTTACTCAATATATTACTGAAATATTTGTCTAGCCCTAATAATCATTCCACAATAAAATAATTGAATTGTTTTTTGCCTTTATGTTCCGGAGTGAGTTCATTGAAGATTGAATGATTCTGAAGGAAGAAGCGAAGTGAGAAGATGGTTGACCTCATAACAGACACGCAGAAACCGATTGGATACAAACTGGCATCGAGGAATGGAATTGAAGAGATCAATCAAAACAGCGATAGGCACTGACAAGCGATACATGATTTATCAATACATTACTTACATTGTAAAATGAATTTTGAACTCGATTTAAATAAGTGAAATTTAAAAAAAAAAAAACTAAATACTGAATTTTTTCCCTTTGAGCCAATTTTATATGGTCCAAATCAATGTTAAAGTCAACTGAGTCGAAGTGTCTTATGTCTACAGTAAATATCTCATTCTGTGCATATTTCATGTTTGCTTCTTAGAAGGTCATGAAACTGAATCCATTCAATCGCGTTTATCTCAGAACTATGTTTTCAGGTATTCAAAAAATTTCTTGCGCTTGCGTTTCATTCAATCATTTTGCCTTCTGGCAGATACATTCTCAGGCATATTATCTCAAAATTGTTGCAGGGAATTTTAGCTCCGGTGAATATAACTCATTTCCCAGCCTATAATATACCAAAAATTGTAAGACAAAAAAAATCCAAACTGTTGAAATAATAGTTTCAATGACTTGGGAATCTGTAATAAAAAATTTCCTGCTACAATTTTTAGTCTATGGTATTAAGTGTATTCACAAAAATTTTTAACCCTCTACGATGAAACCTAAACCTATGCGCAAAGAATGTTTGGAAGAAATCTTAGAAAAAAATGCATACCTTTGGAATTACTTGACCTATTGAATTGAATTTTAGATCATATTCTAGTTTTAGGATTGTAAGTAACTGGTCCAAATTTCAAAGAAATTGATAAAAAAATACGGGACTTTTTTTTCATAGAAGTTTCCCCTAAAATGAAAGAGAAGCAAATTTAAATAATTTATTAAAAAATTATAAAATACAAGTATAATTAAAGAAATTAATTTTTTTACGTCAATCTCTTTAAAAGTGAATCGTTTCAAAAATTTTTATGTAAATCTATTTTCATGTAATTCACGTAATGATATCAACAGTTTCATATAAATCTTGATTTTGAAGTAAATTTCATTTCAACGTGATTACAAAATTTTAACGTAAATCCTAACTTTAATGTAAATTCTTTTTATCAGAGGTGGCCCCACGTTGGGCGCCAAATTTATAATAAAAATATCATTGGATAAATTATTTATTATACTAACTTTGTTTCAGTCATATTAGTGAATTGCCTTATTCTTACCTCAATGATGAATGTAAAAATTGTAAATATTAATTTAGGATATCCACAATAAACTGACTAGCCTCCGACAATCACTTATGAAACACTGAGCTGATTGTACGGTGGGCCCTATTTTCTCCAACTCAATTAAACCCACTTGGTTGTACTCGAATAAACCCTTGAAAATGCCTTTTTTCCATCACATGCAATATAAACGATGAATAATTTAAAATTATAGATCACCCAGGTCTGGTCCAGTCAAGCCTTGGGGATCGCCTCCATTTCCCTGATTGACCAGAAGGGTAAGTGCCTCTGCGTAGATTCCCAAAGTTTATCACGCGCCTTGCAATTTTATTTGTGAGCGCGTGACATAATCTCGTGACTCATTCAAAGACGGTTTTACTAGTCCTGCTACCCCTTTCGGACCTAGTTTATGTAATTTTTTGTCAATAATTTATTGACATGAGTGTCTCTATGATTGAAGAATAGCATTACGCGTCTCGCACGACACTGAGTTTGATATCATCAAAGCTAAGTATACATGACGTCTTCTTCCCGTCGTTATTCTAACTACCAGTATAGTAAACATGTAACGTGCTTGCGACCTTAGTATTCTCTCTCCATGCAACTAATTTTTCAGGTGAAATTTCAGCACAGCATTATAAAATAGCTGTCGAACATCGTACTCTTCTGTTTCCCTAAATTCTGAATCACCATATCTTGTCAGCTCATAAATCACTGAATATTTTACTATAAAAGATTTTTCGAATTCGTCGATTTCAAGACCAGTTATCTCTTGGAGCAAACGGGTTTTCGAGGGGTGGGTGCCCAGGGGTTGCAGTTCAAAATTTGAAACCACGATATCCAAAGAGCTCATAAATAGCTTAAAATTCTGAAATTCTTCCGAAAATTCTTCTCTTTTTCGTTTAGTGTGAGGGGTGGGGTGCTCTCGTACTCAACTCCTCCGACTAAAAATATTAAATTCTTGCCTTGATGTTTTAGCTCAGAATTCGGAATTTCATTGTTTCGTTAGCCCCCCCCGCCCCTACTCAAAATCGCTAATTCCTGCTCGACCGGTTGAGCTCAAAAATCGAGACTTGTATATTCTGAGAGCTTACGTATGTTCAGATGATATTTTGTGACTTCTTATTCGCCTTTAACTATCCCTGCCCTCTGAGTCCAGTATAGTGGGTTAGTTACGCCCACTCTGGCCTTTCCCACGGGTGGGGATAAGAATTTCCGTACTTGCATCGTACATACACATACACAAAGGTAACTTATCCTGGCCTTCGGTCATAATTTCCCGAATAGACTACTTGAACAATGTTTTACTACGCCGCACGTGCACGCCAGTTCCTGCCTGTCCGAAAATATCGTAAGGTGATTTTCGGGAATCTGGTTCGGCTTACCGAACTGTTGATCGACGTTGAACAGTTTTTGCATAGGTGCTGTTGCAATGAATAGTCAAAACCATAAAAGACATTGTAAAAAAGAAAATTCTTCGATCGTTAACTTGCTATATTGAACGGTTAACACTCGTTGTCTGGTGTAGTCCGTCTAGTACGCGCATGCACGTAATTCTGTTTGGTTTAAGACTACCGTCAATATTATTTGACTGTAAGGTTAATGTAAACATGAATGAATGTTTCTCTAAATGTTTAGAAGATAAAAGAAACCGTACGCATGCAATGGTGTCGTTAATCTGCATCTCGAATAGGCGTTTAACAGGTCATACATCAACCTGTACAACGAGGTGCGGTTTGATAATTTTAATGTCTCAGGAATATCAATCAATCCTCTATGTTCATATAATATTCATTAGTATACCCCAATAGCTAAAATTGTCCATCAGCTTCGTAGACGGCAGTTAATAAATAAGCTCTCTTCATACGTTCCGTCAGCGCACTTACTTGTACTGTACGCACAATTTGATTTACACTGGCTCACTCTTCTTTCGACTCGTAATCGTTTGTGTTGCACTAGACATCATCAAATTGTTATAACAATTTGTTTTTTAATTGGTCTAGTCTAGGGTGGTCCTTATTTAGGGTGTTTTCGAAAATTCCTGCGGACAAGGCGGACAAAGTTTGCAAAAAAATCAAAAAAAATGTACGCAAAACTTAAAGCCTGTGGGTCAACTCTAAGAATTACCTCCAAAGCAGTGAAATTTCCTATTTAAATAACATGGGAATTCAAGCTTACTACATTCTATTTTTTTTTCCCCGCCTTAATAGTGCTTCGAAAAATCTGAAATTTTGTTTACGTCTTCCCTGTAGCCATCGGTATTTAAAAAAAAAAATTGGCCGATTTCCAGTAATAAAAGTATCGAAATCCCACAACCTCAAAGTTGTGTTTCATAGGATTTCGAAACTTTCATCACTTGAAATCGGCCAATATTTTTTAAATACCTATGACTACAGGGAAGACATAAACCAAATTTCAGATTTTTCGAAGCACTATTAAGGCGGGGGAAAAAAAAAATGTAGTAAGCTTGAATTCCCATGTTATTTAAATGGGAAATTTCACTGCTTTGGAGGCAGTTCTTAGAGTTGACCTACAGGCTTCAAGTTTTGCGTACATTTTTTTTGATTTTTTTGCAAACTTTTTCCGCCTTGTCCGCAGGAATTTTCGAAAACACCCTGAATAAGGACCACCCTAGTCGAGTCGCATAATGTAATGATAATCAGTGTTATATATTGGAGCAGCAACATGTTTCAACGTTTTTTATGCCATTCTTTATCTAAAGTTATTTTTAAGTAAATTTGCATCAAATAGTCTTTATCCTTAAGCGTTGAATTTAATCAATCAATGCCATATTTCACCTGTGAACGTTGACTTCCAACTGGTTCCGAACAAATTCTCACCAGCTAAGCATTCAGATGATGCCGTGCAATTAGAAGTGCACTGATTCAGTTTACCGCTTTCATACTTGTTTATGATGAAAATGCAGTCACACTCTATAATGTTTATTCGCAAAAATACATTGTATCGCAATTCATATACGTTTGCTGCATAATTTCCAAATTTACAGTAAACACAGCTGAACCGTATCTGACTTACACGAATAAATACATCAACCTCAGTGGAAGAATCGAGCTATCATAAGGTAAACGATAATACTCCACTTTGAAGCCTTACAAAATTCTTGCCAAAAATTTCTAGGTGAAGGGAGCATTCAAAGTCATATTATAAAATTAGTCACACAACCGAATGTTTGTTACAAGTTAAAGTTATATCAGGTCTACAGTCGTGATCTATTTTTAGGAGATCATGAATTTTTCCATACACGAAGCTTTCTGTACGGTTGCAAGGCTTACTGTAAAAACTAACTCGCAATAATACATTAAAATCGCGATCTAAAACATACTTACATTTCTTCTCTATCTTAAGTTTTTTCAACGTAATAATTTTGTGTCGTCCAATAACAATGTAATTATCTATTTGCAGGAGATTCATTGTACCGTTATTCTACTCATCAACCGTAACATTCGGCATACTTTAAAGACTAGAATCCAACTCATGAAATATACAATCCATGGCGAGCTGGTATGATGTGCTTCATGAACCAATTACTGAATTAGATAATGAGTACCAGAAGCTAACCAAAGACTTTAACGAAGAACGTGCTTTGCATTGGAATAGGACTAGTATAAATTATCTAAAAACCATGAACAACCTGTACAAACATCAAACAACTAGTTTTGCTGATACGCGTAAAATACAGACTATCATTGTTGAATTAACATCCCAAATGAGCCGTATTAAATCCTAAAACTGCGATTCAAGGTGGTTTACATCTGACTAGTCATTTGTTTCTATTCAATAGAATGATTTGGAATAAGCATTTAAAAATCGATTGTTGACTGGAGCAAACTTGCAAATTTTTGAGCTCAATGATGAAGCTGATACTAAATTTTTCCACACTAAGAATGCCACGCTACAAAGCACGTCAGACCTCATTGACTGGTTTTCTGACAATGAGTGTATTACTTCCCCCTTACTCGCAAAAATTAAGTAATTTTAGAAGCGCGTTGGGGATTAATAAGTATCGATTACTTATTAGTTGATGTTAATAAGTACTGGCCGATAGTAAATTCGCCATATATAGATTTTCTGGCAGATATTAAAAATAAAGAGGCTATTTTTAACATATGTAATAACGATTACGCAAGTTTTGCTTGGGCTTGCGTTTCCGCGAGACATCTAGTCGCAAATAACAGTGATAGTGTCTTCCTACCTGCACTGCAATTAAGTATTTAAATTCAAGAGCATCAAATTTCCAGTATGATTGAATGATGTTTCTATCAATGTTTCTATTGATGTATATATTTCGCAAAAACCTGGTAAGCAGAATTATGTCTTACTACTATACATCAACCAGCATAAAAATCCCCTCAACGAGTATATTCACCTACTGATTTTTCATGAATTTGAAACAAATCTGATTAAAGGTTTCTGACGAATTTGACGATTCTATAAGAAATTATCCGACCACCAAAACTCATTACTGTTGGATAGAAAATTTATCCCGACTAGTCAGGCGACAAGTTCACATAAATCTGCAATCCATAAGTATTTGTGTTAGATATTAACATTTTTTCTGTACTCGAGCCAAATTGTGTGCTCATAGGGTTGGTTGCATTCTGGGCAACACTACCAGATGAGGCTAACGATTGGCTATAATTTGAAAATTATCAAAATAAAATCAGTGCGCCATTCTTAGTGTACGTGGATTCTGAATGTTTGCTAGAGGATTCCCGATTATCATCTCAACCATCACTATCGCACACACTAGTTCATCAGAAACATGTAGCTTACAGTGTGGGATATTATTTCAAATGTACTGTAACGTGGCATTTTTGATGCCTGTTACAAGGGGCTCCTTGAACCCTGGGTGTAACAAAAATTAAGGAATTTCCGAAATTGAGTCACGAAGTCTTTGCAAAAAAGCGCTAGGACTAGAGTCACGCATCCGAAACTACGAGAGGGGACATCTTAGCGAATAACGTAAGATATTTCCGGTTTTTGTTTTTTTTTTTCATTTTTCGAGCTAGAACGGCATCAGGCAGGAAGTCGACACCGAATTCAAGGAAATTGCGGAATGGCGGACTAGCGACAATTGCGAAGGATGTCGAGGCTGCGGGGGGAAGCCAACGCAGATCCCCGCATCGCGGGAATCCAAGGTAAACGCGATTCCCGCTGACGGCCGGCGCGCCTCAGCCTCTCCCCCTTCGCCCCGCCAACAATTGACTAGCTAATTTGCGATGGACCGACTAGCGACGAGGGAGTACCACGCTCACCACCAAGACGTCATCGAGCTGCGCGGATCACGAGATTGCGATTTAGCGTCAGGTTCTGCGCCGCGATGCTATTAAAGGTGCGCGTCGAGTTGCGTAATCGACGAAATCGATGACGGATCAATTATTGCGTATTATTGTGGGTATGACGTCACGTATGGGATGGCGTATCGAGATCTGTGTTGCGGCAGGTCGTAGGTTTTTGAAACCTCTCTAGTTCTGGCGGTCGTGATAAGTAGTCACGTTTTGGGGAGTTTCGCGATGTAATGAAGTCGCCCAAAAATCGCGAGGGGAATGGAAAGGGGGTTGCAAGGATGTGGAAGGTAAGGAAGGTGGCTGCTTCTATCCCCGCGATTGAATATCGAGCATAATTACGAAAAGGCTTGCCGAGTAACGGATAGCCGTTTTGGATTTGCGTTGTAGAAAAGTACTCGAAATCTTTTGCCTATTCTTTTGCTTGATGATCGTAGTCTGAGTACGCGTGTTAGAGCAGAGTAACTTTTGAGTTCTTGAGAAAGTTGAATAGAGTCACAGGTTTTAGTTGAGTCTCTCTCGTTTTTGAAATTAAGTACAGCCGAATTCCGCTGTACCGGGTCGAGTCACGTTATCGGGTTTTTCAGAGTCACCTCTGGAGTCGGTCGGGAAGTGCCGAATTGGAGTGCTGGGATTAGCGAATAACGTTTTCGAGGATTTCGGATGCGTTACGATAGCGTATAGTTCAGGTTACATTTAGTTGCGCGTGCGCTTAGTTGAGTTTCCGTTTATTTGAGATAGTGT
Source organism: Neodiprion lecontei (assembly GCF_021901455.1). Lineage (NCBI taxonomy): Eukaryota > Metazoa > Arthropoda > Insecta > Hymenoptera > Diprionidae > Neodiprion > Neodiprion lecontei. Next base: position 12,239,367 of record NC_060266.1, on the reverse strand, counting down.
TTAGTTGAGTTGAGGTTACGTATAGTCGAAATCGCCGTTGCATTGAGTAGCGATTGAGACGAGAAGTTCGTATATTGAGTTTTAGTTGCATCTCAAAGTATAGTGGCGTATAAGGATTTGTTTTGTTGAAATGAGTAGGAAATAAGCTTTAGGTTGAGTTGAGTTGTCACGTTTAGATTTAAGGCAGCTCGCCGTAGTGTCGAAGGTACGAGTCGGGTGAGATCTCGGGTGAGATTGAGGACGCCGTCTGTTCGGTAGCCCGACGGTGCACCGTCGAGAAAGTAGTTTTAGTTTCGGTTTCGAGGAAAAATGGCAAATTTGCAAATTGAGGATAGCGTAGCGAGATCTTGTGATTGTTAAGTGAAATTTTAGTTGGGGCGCCGCGAGCTCAGTAGAGTAAGGAATAGTGTAGGTTACGTGTAATTTTCTGTTTATTTTTAGAATCGCGACGAGCGACTTTTGAATTATTTTTTTTTTGTTTTTGTATCACCGCTATGGTGAAATATAAGATTTTATTTTACTTCTTTTGTTAAGTAGCGTGTGGTTTTCGAGTGTCTCTCTTTCTGCAAAAATTACCCCTCCCCTCTGCGCGGTACTGAGCTACCAAGCATATTCCCGAGGTATAGCGCATTACCGATTTCGAGGCGTGTTGATCACGCCAGGCGCCCAACAAAACTTTGCGATATTGTTTTTAAATCCAGGGTACATCGTGGACGCCACATTATTGTGCACGCGGTAAGTTCTCGGTCATTTTCTCCGAGTAGCCGAGGTGCGTGAAAAATCCACGTCACAGTACTTACAGCAAGTAATGGGTCGTTTATGACATTCCATGTCAACAATATATTATGATATACATAGGAAAAACAAGTAGGCAGTTGCATACGAGAATCAGTGGATATAAACGAAACATGAATGAGCATGAGGATAATTACACAGCTCTAACAAGACATTCGATTTAATTTCATCACGCCTTCAACTATGATCAAGCCAGTATTTCAGATGTTAAGCCTGTGTGGAAAATACTTGTGGAAAATCAATCTCCGTTTAAAATTGTCTGCTGTGTCTTTAAATAATTTAAAAACTGAGATGAACGCTGCAGAGCTACGTATCGCTCATTTCACTACGACAATGGACTTTCACCCTACTTTGTTTTATTTAATGTTTTCTTCGTTCTTCGTTCATCAGATGTGTAATATTCTACGTCATTATCAGGTAATTCCTCTTGAAGCTGATGTCGGCATATGTGGCTTCGTTACTCTCATATTTCTCTGTTATAAGTTTAATTCAAGTATTTCACTCCTGTGACCAATTGCTCTTTTCTCGTGACAGATGTTTATGTAAATGAATAATTTTTCTGAGCGCCCCCCACTCGGGCCAAAATGTGAACATATTTTTGATTGTTCGTTACTGACCTCTATATCCAATAAAAATTTTAATTCACCATTATCAAGTTCAAGAAACACGTTTATTATTCATCTTACTTACAGTAATTCGCTATCACATTATACTTTTTACCGTAGTACCGATTTTAAGAAAGGCTAACCAGTTGCATGCGATCGCTATAAAAATTTCTGAATAGTGTAATGATATAAAACCGATGCATCTATTGACAAATCAGCAACAGTCAAAATTCGAATATGGCCGAGTCTGTCGCATTTGTGAGCACAATTCGAGGGAATAACACATGTCGATACCAGTGTACAAAGTAGGTGAGTTCCGGACGAGCGGAGTTTGTCACCCGAGCACAGCGAGAGCGAGAAAAGAGCAAGTGTGGGTACACCTACGCAGTGTATGAGTATCGTATACTATTTTTCCCATTAACTTGCGCAAAGTTCGACCCATACAATTATTATAAAAGGTTGTGATGCATAAAGTGGCAGCGTAGGGTCGCAGGGAAGGCGTGGGGAGGGGGGGCAGGGGGGAGGGGGGGAGTCACATGAAAGTCAAATGAAAAACTAATATAAATTTATTAAATTGAAATAAAATTTCACTTTTACACGTTATATATTTATACGAACTTTGTACACTATTCATTTTTATCAGCTCTCACTTGACAGTGTTCTTTTGGAAGAGCGTATGCGAAGCGACTGATAACTTCCGCGTTCTTTGTCCGTATTAAAGAAATGAAGAACGTAGAACGCACGTTTTGACAAGTTTACCAAAGGAGATAAATGCGGTGGAATTTAAAAAACCGACGCTCGAGCCAGCGGAGTTCGCACGAGCGAATGCACATAATGTAATAACATGGGGACGCCTCGGTATCGCGCGTATGTATTCATACATACGTACGTTCTTATACATTACCGCACGCTCCTCTCAGCGTATGGGAAAGTGGCACTTTGCGAACGCAAGTGAGTGCGTGAAATCGAACTTTGCGCACGGTCATAGCAAAATAAACAATCGCGTTAGAGATCGCTGCCATCTTACAGGAGTATATTGTGGACCCGCACACACAAATTGCAATTTAAATTACAACATCAAATGTAATGCACCCGTTGTATACCACAATCTTAGTACCTACGATGTAAATTTCATAATCAATGAATCAGCTGATATGGAAGAGTGTAAATTGAACGTTCTTTGCATTACAAAAGAAAAGCATGTCACATTCTCCCAAAGTTTTCGTAACCTTTAAGTCAGACTAAACTTCACTAATTTTTACAGATACATGGCTTCTAGTCTACCCGAACCCGCTTTATATTTACAACCTTACATGTTCAATTTAATAATCAATTTAAAATCGCAATTTCTGAACGTTCCAGAGTGAAAATTCAATCTGTTCACTTGAAAAGAAATTTTTTCTCACGATTACGTTACTAAGTTCGGTAAACTGAATGATACTTTATTACCCCCGGAAATATCATTGTATAATATAGTAAACGACCAGCACGTAACGAACAAAGACCACACTCATACACATAACGTTTCGAGTTGTTTTAATATCAAAACTTTGGGTGAGTACAGTGACTTATACCTCAACGTCAACATTATGCTTCTCGCTGACGTATTTCAAAATTTCGGCGACAATTGTATTTAAATAAATAATCTTGATCCAGCGCATTACTGTACCTTATCCGGTTTTACGTTGGATTGCATGCTGGTAAATAAAAAAAAAAGTGTGTGTGTCAGCTCCGACGCACAACTGGAGTTCACTCCTTACGAACGGTAATTATGACATATATCGAATAGAAAAAGAGGGTAAATGAACGCATCTTCCAAAATAATAAGAGAAACAAACATTTATCTGTAATTATTTGGATTGTTTATATTACTTCAAAAATTTTCTAATTTTGAGTGCATATTCGTGACAAGTGACCGCAAAAACCCCTGAGTACTAACTTTCGTTCCCGTCAAACGACTCCTGCGTTTTGGTCCGCCATATTGGATCCGCCATCTTGAATTTTTAACTTTTGAGTGCGGATTCATAATCATCGACTTCGGAAACCCCTGAGTACGAACTTTCGCTCTTGTCAAACGACTTTTCGCACGTTTGGTCCGCCATATTGAATCTGCTATCTTGAATTTTCAACTTTTAAGTGCAGATTCGTAATCAGCGACCCCAGAAACCATCGAGTACGAAATTCAAGTCGATAGCAAGTGAGGAAAAATGTGTGCCGCGTAGGGATAATATAAGTAATGAAAATAATATATAAATATAAAATATATTGAATCAATTGATCAAAAATAATAAAAACACTAAATAAAAGATCTAGTTGTTCGGATTTGAAATGTATATTATTCATAAATGTAAACGATAAGCTTACCATTTAACCGCATCCATGTGTTTTTCGGATTCTTCTTCATTATCATCTGAATCAATTTTTTCCATATTTTCAAATATTTTGACGCGATAACGTCACGTCTTATAAATTCATCCGCATGCACACAACACATACATACAAATATACGCACACATTCAACTCTCAGACCAGAGGTAATGAACTATACAGTGAGACTACGAAGCACCGCACAAAGAGGAGACCTCGAGTATAGGATACGCTGTGTAATGTATTCCATCTCATTCTGTTGCACGTTCAATATATATGTTTGTCTCTTTCTATAACGCCTCAAGTTTTCGTGTTACACTTGATTTTACGACATGTTGCTCTGTGTTGAACGAAGCTTCTGCGGAGGCTCAAGTCAACGCTCGAATCGATAGGGCAGATGAAATAATAAATATTATATATGACAGATTACAATTGGGTCTTATTCATCAAGTATGTTCGCTTTGGAGGGGGGGGGGGGGCTCCAGGTTGATATGGCGTTACCAGTATGGAAGAGGGCAGGAGGGGGGGAGAAGTGAGATGTGCCGTTCAGTTTTTGTGTGTAGAATTCGTGTTTTGGCACGAGAATTTCGTAGAGCGCGAACCAGCGCTCCGTGCGAGATCTTTCTGTAGCAGTACAGGTTGAGACATATGCACTCCGTGCTTTACTATGGTGTTTTAAACGCCGCGCTTTCAGCCGAAGATAACCTCCATCACAGACGTAAAGAACAACACACGTGTTATGTCTCCAAGTCTGCCGATAACAATGTGACATAATAATATGTAGTTTTCTCTGTACATGTTGAATTGTGTAAGTAGAATCGACGAAGTGACATATTTGAAAGGTATCTAATAAATTTATTCAAATAATCATTGTATGAAACGATAATATTATTCATTCACCACGTCGATATGAGAAAATCATCAGAGTTATGAATTCAATAGAGATATGAACCGGTTCTGCACATTTAACAATATGAAAATAATTTTCCGTTGGTCATACACAAAAATATTAATAATTGAAAAATTTGATGTTGATTTCATTTGAATCTATTTAATTCAAGTTCATTTCCAATTCACATGAAAGTCAAAGAATATCAACATGAATAGAATTAAAGTTCATCAGGAATTATTCGATAAATACAAAAACGCTTACCCTAATTGTGAGCCAGCAGAGCTGCAACAGATACTCAATACCTTTCGGAATTTGGCAAAAGCAGAGGGGAATTTCGAGAACATTGTAAATAGCAAACTCCAAGAGCTATCCAATTTAGCAAGAAAAAGAACTTAGCTCGCTATTGTTTTGGACCAAAGTGAATATAAATTTTGAACTTTATGAAATCAAAATTGTAATAATGTAATTGAATTTGATATTGTTTTTAATTTTAAATAATAAAAGCATGGTTTCTAGATCGCGAAAAAATCCGCATTATCGCCAAGTTCGAGTAGTGGGAGAGCAACCATTTCTGGTACAGTCTCTGGAGATCCTTTTGGTCCTACAACTCCTTATCTAGAATACTCTTCGGTACCAGAATCAAACGTCAGTACATCGGGTTCCACCAAACGAGATACTCCAGTTTAAACTGCTTCAAACCAGTCGATTGCAGTATTAGAAAGTGAGGTAGCCTGTTAAGTAACAAAAAAAAAAAACACTAATTTGTTTGACAACGAAGGGTCCAAGCAATTGACAACAAAAATTAAAATTTTTGATGAAGCTAAACAGAGATTGTTATATTTGAGAAAAGGTCAGGAAAGAGCGAGTAAAAGTAGGGCTGAGTTCAAGCGAAAATTACAAGTAGACATAGATGAAAATCCAGAATAGCAAAAAGTACTCAAAATCAGAGAAAATGGGACGACCGGCAACTGAAGAAGACCAACCCGATTTGTTCAAAAAAATAACCGACATAGCTACTCGCGGCAGTGCGACTGATTCTAGACGTCGAACAGAAAATATACACTGTATCAAAATGTTAGATGATTTAAAAAATGCAATATGGTCTGAGTTCGGTTACAATATAGGTGAAAGTGGTGTTTATTTGCGTCTCATACCGCATACAATTGATTCAATCAGAGGCAATAAAACATACCGTGACAGTTCCAGTTAGGCTTATTCGAGCTCAAAATGAGTCCCATAAATAACACATTGATACAAGTATTTTAATTCTAGAAGAGGTAGCTTCCATTTTAAGGCCCAAGGAAGTTTGTTTCATAAGCCAAGACAAAAACGCGCGGATACTTATAATCATTATTGCGGTCAATAAACAGTTACCACCGCTAATGCACATGGAGTACCGAATAACGTTACCAAAACATGATAGGGTTATCGCTCCCTCCCATAAAATCGTGGTGCAGTGACGTACTCAGGACCTACATACATCGCGATTCGATCCAGTAAGCACTGCTCATTTACAGCATTCTCCCACGCTATGAATGTTGAAAGAGTCCTTCAACTTCCGGAGTTTCAGAATATTATTGAGGACTGAAACGGTGCAATGAAAACATTTGGGATTTTCACAGTAGACAGAGGGCCTGATGAAAATCCAAGGTATATGAAAGTGATAACAGTTGTAATTCACCTCTTTATCACTAACGCGTTAGATGCTTCGTTCGTAGCATGTGATGCGTCCGGCCGGAGTGCATTTAATCACGGTAAAGCGTCGTATGGCTCCTTCAACTAAAGAACTAGGTGGCGTAATTCTGCCTCACGATCCTTTTGAATGAAAAGTTTGCACAAAATGTGCTATTTACCACGCCTCTTTGACGTATTTAGAAAGTCATCAATACATATTGATGCTAGACGCCAGAAAGAATTACTGGCAGTCATGGTGATGATAAAAAATCAGGAAAAAGCTGAGTGGATTGATACAGAGCTTGCGGACAAAGATGACTCAGTAAAGAAGGTTATTGAAAGCATACAAAGCATGGCTCCTATAATGTCAATCAACGAGCACTTCAAACATCCATGGGAACGAACCGCGAGTATCGCATACCGGGACAATCTCTTGAAACTATACATACAATGCGCATGCGCCAAATAATTCGATCTCATTGGTCGCTGAAGTCGACCCACGGCGATATTTTCGTCTGCTGAGCAGGGCGCCAACGTACACGAGATGAAACAAAAGCTGTGAATCTCTCGCACGTAAAGCCAAGGATTGAGGTTATGTTGCTGTTTATTTTTACGTAGCGTGAATTGTCACAGAAGAATAGTATCGTTCAGCAATACCGTGGTCGATATCGGAAAATGTTCAACCGACGCAATAAAGAATTCAACGGAGAGGCGAATATCAAATGATGCAGAAATTGGATGTTATTTGTTGAAAGAAAAAATTTGAAATTCAATGTGAAATGTCATGAACAAGTGGGAGTCTAGACAGAGGTAGGTAAGTAAAAACAACGTTTATTGTGAACAGATTCTTGATTTATATAAAATTGAAAATGCGTCTCGTTAACGATTTATGTATTGTGCATTTTATTGGAAATTAGTTGTATCCAAAAATACCAAAAGATCCTGTCTGATAATGATAGCTTCTAATATTATCAGGTACGCAATAATTCATTGTCAAAGCGGGACTAAATTTGTCAAGTATGGAAGCTTGTAGGTAAATTTCTAATTACGTGATATTTGACTATTACAATATTTTAACATGGATTCAATGATAAAATTCGTTTTTTTTTTCAGCAGGCTCGAAGTTGAAACTTTGAATAACACGAGGAAAATTATGCCTTACCTGATGGTAAAAAATTTCAGGTAGGAAGGATCCTGGTTCCTCGAGCGGTGCAATCATTATAACCATCGAACCTGGTTGTTCCGTCAGACATCAGGTGCCAGAGTGAATTTCATCAGGCCATCGCCACCTTCTTAATATCAGTTCAGGCAAAATTGAAGAGCGGGATAAACTACAGATCATAATGGCTGAATATCTCATCATTTTACTTTGATCGAGCCAATAGCGATAAGTTTGTTACTTAGCCGCTGCTGCATATTCATTCTACCGAGGAATCATTCTGTGCACGATTGTAATTCAAGCATTATTATTGACCAGCATTGTTTTTCAAACTTTACACCATCTAATTTGGTATCTTACCGTGAAGCTTACTTTTACTCTCTTTGGCATTAAATTCAGATAAATAGTTTTTAAGTCCTCAATTAGATTGTAGGGTTGAATTTTGCTAGGCAAACTGAATCAATCTAAATCTAGAATTGTTAAGTAACTTCAGTTAAAAATGTCTTCAAATTTAACCTTAGTTGACAGTGTCATCTGGCGAGCTAGTTGCACGATAACTCAAAACCAAATACAATTTTACACACTTAATAGAGTCCTGCGCTAAGACTGAAAGCTTGTGAATATCCATTTACCGCAATTATTTCTGCGTTTCCTGCTAGCATTGTCTGGAGCAAAAAAAATCTCATTTTGAGATTTGAAATAGAATCTGAAACGCAGAAGTGATTCAGAAGCACGAATTGAAAATCAGGAATTTTATAATGGTTCCTGCAACAAAGGTACTCTTTCCAAATATCCTTGTTACAAGGTGATGTTCGGAGGATTATGAATAAGATATCGCATCGGATTACATTATTTGGAAAAAAATCTTAGTGAACTTCTTCAAAAATTAGATATTAATTTATTTTGATGGAACAAGGGACACAATCTTGAATCCAATAAGTCAATATCCTCGTAATAATGTTCCGACAATACTCTAAAACATGATTGTCCTTGAAGCTAATTGTGACGTTAAGGAGCATTTTGAGAAAGTTGATTTACAACTTGTGTCACAGGAGGTGATCTATGTTCCTGAGTTCTACGCTTCCGATTAGATTTTCTTTGTTTCGAACCGCACTAACATGAAATACAGAAATCATTTTAACAAATCTAATATTACCTGAATTTCCAATTTGAGTATTAGGTTCCCTTCATTTGTTCAATCGAACATCATTGAAAATTTGCGAAATGTACTCTGATAATCATTGGAAAATTTTTAATAATAGTAGCTGTTCAGTGCCTGAGCGTCGTTTTGTGCCCGTGTCATTGCGATCTCCGTGCGAGCCGCGCTCGAACGATTCGTCTCCGCAGGGATGCCAAATCTCGCGTAGATGAGGAGGCGAGCGCGCATCACGCATTTTTTAAAACAGTCGAGTTACGTCGTCCGTCTAGTGACGATCGTGAGTGACGCCGTGCGTTCTCTCGTACCACAACCAAAAGACGAGAGGCCCAAATATACTCTCGTATACGTTCGCTCTACGGAGTAAGGTAGATGAGTACGGCCCGAGTGTCTCTCATTCTACGTAGATGAGTACGGCCCGAGTGTCTCTCATTCTACACGGGACCGAGTGCCCATACACGCATACCAAGGGTCTTGCACCCTTCCATCATACAACGAGCCCGAGCGCTCTTGGTGTACTACCAACACCAATCATACTCTCATACACGTTCGCTCCTCGGAGTAAGGCAAACGCAAATCATACGAAATTCGATCGAATCGAATAAAACAAAAATCGCAATACGAAACGCACTCGAGATCGCGGTGGCACGAGCCAAACGGGCTGTAATCGGCATATACACATTCATATACACAATCGACACATACTTTTATACGTTTACAAATACACGTTCACACTCCGTGGGTTTTTATGCCGCAAGGCTTTTCCCACAAGAGCCAATAAACATTCATAATTCGATGGCTCAAACGCGAGAGTTTTTTATTCAAGAAAACCTCAACCTCTATCCTTCACCCTAATAAAAAGGGTTCAATTCAAAACTACGAGGCAACTTCGCCTATGAAGAAGCTTCGACTATACAGTAGCAATAATTTATTGCTCGGAAAAAATACATTGACTATCGACTATTTGTAAATTTTGTTGAACTAGTTTTGAGAAAAAAAAGATTCACAGTTCCGTTACAGATAGTGAGATATTTATTTTCATTTAGTCTCATTTTCAAAACTGATAAAATTCAATATTACCGCCTGAAATCACAAGAGAGTGAGAAAGCTGCTTAGTTGCTTGAAAGTGGCGATGATCTTTGTACGTGTGATAAATTGAATAGGCAGATAACAGTAAATATTAGAGATGTAATTATTTTGGCCGTATCACCTGTTGAAAGAAAAAAATTTCATTCTCATTTCTAATGTACGAAATAATAAAAGTGATCAAACAAAGTGTTCCAACCTACCTGCTGCGTTACTTTCAAGCACCCAACATCTAAACAGATTTCTCATTCCAGTCGAATAAAGCCAATTTTCAAAGAGCATTACCATCAACTTTCCGAGTCACTACCTCGACTGTTTGAGATTCTAACCTCAAAAATTCGTATGAACTACATCGCCGCCAGAAACAGAGTTTGATAGCTGAAACTCGGAGTGGCCAGCCTGCTTGAGCAGCCGATAAAACTCGCGCATGCGCATTGTATGTATAGTTTCAAGAGATTGTCCAGGTATAATAGTATTTGATTCGCCCATACTTGAGTACTTTAAAACTACGAAACAAAGTTTAAAGTGAACTTCGAACTATGAAAACTTCAGTTAATCTCCATATCATCAGTGTAATATTTCAAACATGATTTTATCGTTAACAAAATATTTAATTAAAAAAAACAAAAATTCTTGTAAACCCAAGTCGAAGTAAAATAAGAAATTATCATGAAAAACTGTAATATATAATCTATGTTTCCATTATATATGTAAGTTTATGGCCTGGTTATCCAAACTTATCCGCGGAAATAATAAACACGCCGAACGGGTTACGGAAAGGGGAACTAATAGTGAACACCGCGGAGCCCTCGCCTCGGGAGAGAAAGGAGTTGGTTACAGGCGCTCCGGACATTCACTAGTGTTATAGTGAATGCTCCGCAGTATATATTGTTTATTGTAAATTGTTCATTGTCAATTAATCAAGCCTGTGTTCTCGATCATCAAAACCGTCATTGTTGTTGATTTAGGTAACTATAAGTGTTATAATTGTTTATGTTATTATTTATGTGATTATTTGTGATCGGTGGTAATATAATGTTATAGTATGGTTTCTACATCAACACAAGTCGTTGGGACTCCGGAATTATTAATATTATTTCCGCAACCCTTTTTAAGTTATAAGAACCACGCTTATAACTCAAATATATTAATAATAAGGTGATGTATACAATAAAACGTGTACAGTGGTTGATCAAGGACTGAATTTTATTTCTTAATATTGACCGGAAGTAGGCAGTTACAACGATACAGCAGAGATGGCGCTAGTAGTACATTAAATACATTATTTTGATATTAATTCTAACATCTCCACTTATCAAAATAATCTGAACTTTGTAACATATAAACTATTTTTGACAAAAAAAAAATGCTATTAATTTACAGATAGTCACCTATTAAACAATGTTTTGAATACCTAACTTTTTTACAAAATAGTCATGTTTAACGCTATCTAAACCCTTGGTCAGCAAGTCTGCTGGCATTTCAGATGTTGGCATGTAGACTATCTTTATAAGGTTGTTAGCAACTGCTTCTCTAACAAAATGATGACGCACATCTATGTGCTTCGTTCTTTTATGAAATAAAGGATTTTCAGACAGCTTCTGAGCACCTTGATTGTCATTATACAATATAATTACATAATCACAACTGTTTATAATTTCAGAAAACAAGTTTTTTAAATAAATAGCCTCTTTACAGGCTTCAGCAATCGCCATATATTCTGCCTCTGTACTTGATAAGGCTATAGTACGTTGTTTTTTACATTCATATGAAATAACAGTTCCAGAAAGTTTAAAATAGAAACCTGTATAGGATCTCCTATCTAGTGTATTTGAAGCCCAATCTGCATCAACGAAACCCTCTAATTTACAATTATCTTTGATAAACATTAGGCCATAAGATTTAGTTTTACATAAGTATCTTAGGATGCGTTTCGCATGCTTCCAATGAGTATAGGAATATGAATTATTAAATTGGCTCAAATAACTCACACTATAGGAAATATCTGGGCGAGTCAAAACACTTAAGTACATTAGGCTTCCTATTAGTTGTTGGAATGGATATTGTTTACAAACATCTACACTTTTCTCTAGTTTTAAATTTTTCTCAATAGGAGTACCAACAACTTTACAGTTTGTCATATTAAATTTACTTAAAATATGATCTACAAACTTTTCTTGATCTAAGGAAATATTGCCATTCTGATACATGTTAACTCTCATACCCAAACATTGTTTTAATTGGCCCAAATCCTTAATTTTAAATTTTGACATTAAATTTGTTTTTAACTCATTAACCATATTACTACTGTTTGAAAAAATGAAAAAATCATCAACAAAGATTGCTATTATGATCTGCTCCTTTTCACAATTTTTTATATACAGACATGGTTCTAACTTTGACTTAACAAAATTTAATTTTAATAAAGAATCATTTACTCTTTCGTTCCAAGCCCTGGCTGATTGTTTTAGACCATAAATTGCACGATTTAATTTAAGAACACTATTTTCTTCACAATCTAAATTAGGGGGAACTTGCATATACACATTTTCATTTAAGTAACCATTTAGGAATGCAGTAGTTACATCTAAGTGAGTAATTTCAAAGTTAACTTTGACACTTAAAGCAAATAGAAACCTTAGTGTAGAGTAACGAAGCACTGGTGAGTATGTGTCAGCGTAATCCACACCCTCTTTTTGGGTAAAACCTTTTGCCACCAGTCTTGCTCTATATCGCACACTATTGTCACTTTCGTACTTTTTCTTGAATACCCACTTGCACTGTACCACTCTATCAGCTTCTTTCCTATCTACAAAGGTCCATGCTTGATTATCGTCGAAAGCTTTCAGTTCATCTTCCATCGCTTTTCTCCACTGTTCCTTGTCTGGTCCATTTATTGCAGCTTCATAACTGAGTTCTTCATCACATGACTCCAGATTATCAAGAAGACAGAGATTGGTCATCCCATATCTTTCTACTGGCTTTCTCTTACGCTTAGCTACAATTTGAACTTGATTCTCTGCAAAAGACTTTTCTTCAGTAACAGATTGATATGAGTCATCTTGGGAAGACGATGATTCACAAATATATGTTGAATCATTTGGATCTGAACCTGGATTTTCTATTAAGTTTTCATCTTCTTCTAAGTTTTTATCTTTCTTTGACTTATTTTCACAATCGTTTACTACAATCTGAGCTTCGTCCAACTCTATTTTTTCCATAATGATGACATCTCTGCTCGTAGTAATTTTTTTAGTTCTTGGGTTATATAATCTGTATCCTTTCACATTATCTGGATACCCTACTAAAATTAATCTGTCAGCCTTCTTATCCCATTTTTGTCGTTGTACTTTGGGAACATGCACCATTACTTTACTGCCAAAAATTCTAACGTGGCTGAGGTCTGGTTTCTCACCTGTCCACCTCTCAAATGGTGTCATCATGCCTAAACTGGCGGCTGGTGTTCTGTTCTTTAGGTAAACTGCGGTATTAACTGCTTCAGCCCAAAAACTTTTGTCGAGACCTGCTTCAAACAATAAACATCTTGCCCGTTCAACTACAGTTCTGTTGAACCTCTCTGAGAGTTCATTCTGCTCTGGAGTGTGAGGATTGGTCTTCTGATGGACAAAACCTACTTGTTTTAAGTAATTTTCCATTTCACGTGAACAAAATTAACCTCCATTGTCGGTTCTCAGTATTTTTATTTTGTTTCCAGTTTGATTCTCAACTAAACTTCGAAATTCTTTGAACTGCTGGACCACCTGGTTCTTTTCCTTCAAGAAGTAGACAAAAGTCATTCTGCTGGCATTATCCACAAACGGAAGAAAGTACTTCGCCTGACCAATTGACTTGGTCTCCATCTGCCCGCATAAATCTGAGTGTACTACATCCAGTAGTTTTTCACTTCTATGGTTTGCTGATGGGAAAGGTAAACGTGATTGTTTTCCCTCACAGCACACTTCACAATTCTGTATCTGTATGTCAGCTTTCTCGTGAAAGGAAACTCCTTCTACTGCTCCTTCTTTCATTTTTTGTAAGGACTTACTATTTATATGTCCTAACCTTCTATGCCATGTTGACATTGCCGATAACGAGTTCTCGAATTTTTTTGTGTTTAACTTGTACACTCCATTTATCAAATTTGCTGTCCCAATAAGCTCATTTACTTGGTTGTATATAAAACAGGTATCCTTTTTGAATACAACTTTATTTCCTTTAGCTATAAGTTGGCTTACGGATAGTAAGTTTGCCGTGAGATTCGGTATATACAATACGTCCTTCACAATCACTTCATACTGAGAACTGTTCACGCATGTCGTTATCTGTGTTTCACCAACACTAACTACAGGCACCGTCATTTGATTTGCCACAACGATTTCTTTAGTTTCGTGTACTGGTCGAGTTCGGAGTAAACATTTTTGGTTTGACGTCATATGCGCGCTTGCGCCTGAGTCGATGTACCAGTCTTCTGTGTTATAATAACCATTGAAAAACGCTGCGCTAAAAGCATTCAATTGTTTATTTGCTTTTAATTCAGGACACTTATTTTTGTAGTGGCCGATCTTCTTGCAATTATAACACTTTATTTGTTTACTGCTGGTTGACTTTGACATTTGCTTGTCAGTGCTGCCATTTTTATTTCGCTGTTTTGACCAAAAAGCAGAATCGATTCCAGTAGTGCCAACCTCCGAACACATGTCAAGTAACTTTGTTTTAATGACGTCAGCGCTAATGGCTATTCCAGAGTGCTCTATTGCCATTATTATCGGTGAATACTTATCTGAAAGTCCCGCCAAAAGTAATGACCCAATCCACTCGTCTGTGATTTCGAAACCTGTCCCTTTCAATTTATGTGCTGTCTCAACCACTTGAGATACATAGGATGTCATGGATTCGCAGTTATCGAGGCGTATTGAAATCAATGTACGAAGCAAACTTATTTTTCGTTGATACCCCGTGTCATCAAATAACTGTTTTAATTTCTTCCACACACCGTCCACTGTAGTTTCACTTTTTATATGCACATATAATGAACAGTCAATAGTCATAACGAGTTTTGCTTTAGCTTTTTTATTCTCAGATTCACTGATAGTTGCTGGCACATTTTCAATGTCAATGCCTTCAAGTAACAAGAAATTACTTGTTGCAAACGCCCAATTATCGTAATTTTCGCGTCCCTTGAGTTTCGGCACATTCACTAAGTACCCCGACGTCGACATAGTTACTTTTGCACGAGAAAAAACTTTAAATTTAGCAAAAATGGGTCTGGGCCCATAACCTAATAAAACGTGTACAGTGGTTGATCAAAGACTGAATTTTATTTCTTAATATTGACCGGAAGTAGGCAGTTACAACGATACAGCAGAGATGGCGCTAGTAGTACATTAAATACATAATTTTGATATTAATTCTAACAGTATATCGCAGCTTTATACGCTAATTAAGACAACTATGATCATTTCAAACCTAGTATAAGCTGACAGAGAACGCCGGATGGCTTCATGTAGAAGAGAAGAAAAAATTCACCGACGCCGAGAGTAATTTTGTTGTATTGATACCGCTCAGCATTCTATTCGGTTTTGCTGAAGACTACAGCAAGATCGTCGTCAACGCCAAACACGATCTTATTTTTACGAAATAAAAACTGATATCAACGCAATTATGCCGAGTCAAGAATAGGAATTCAAAATTGTGATCAACGACAGTGGAATGACTCGTGCCGTATTCGAAACTCGCGAATTAGAGGAAAGTTAACCTGCTGAATTGCATGAAAAAGATCTACCTATTTCAATAAGATTTCGAAGTTCGGAATCATACAAATATCCTTCACTTCCCACCACATAGAGACGCGTTTTAACTGTCCAAGCTTCCGCTTAGCTCGTAAAACCTCGATATGTCATTTCGGGTTTTCGAACAAGTCGATAGATCATGCCTGGCAAGAACGCAAGTCATTTCAATCACTGCAATATCACCAAAGTCAAGCCATTTTTAAACTCACAATCTTATCCTTACGGTAATCTGAACCTCAACATGAGTTGTAATCTGTACGCGCTTCTGTATGAAATCTATGCAAAATTCCAAGCTATACATGAACCCCGAGCCATTGGTGACAAAAAGTGAATTTTTTTAGGATGCCCTTATATTCCTTCTCGCCTGTTAAAAACAAAACGAATCTCTGAAGTATGGACCTGTCGACATCTGCTCTGAATTTGAAGCTGAAGCCAACTTTTCCGCTGAAACATCAATGTAGTACTTGATTGTTCACGATCGCATTCTTGAATATAGCCCGCTCAGTGGTGGGATGAAAAAGTTGGTAGAAAAGCTGACCCATTTCTACTCTCTTGCACAGTTCAGTCTTCAAGCCGTACCAAAATGGGATTGTCGAGACGGTAAAATTAAAAGTGAAAATTCATGATTTCAACGTCATTATACCGCTCTACCTTGGAGCTGTGGAAATATACCATTCGATAAAGTTAAATGGACAATTGAATACGAGCTGTGTAAAGCTCATAGGGTTTACGTGAAGGAAGCAGAATAGAGATAGTGGCTGCTTAAAATTGTACCCAATGAACAAATAATCGATTGTTGGACTTGGGCTCTCTCCATTGCTGCAAACGATGCAGAAAACTGCTGTATTGTCTGTACGATGTGACGAGCATGCAATACCCCACGCAAATTATGCAGTTCAAAACGTCGTATTACTTCAAAATTGATTACTGAATCATCATTCTGTACAGAAGGCGACGATAAACGATTTATGTTACTGTACGAAGCATCTACAAGAAAAATTTCGCATTCCTGGCTGAAATATCATCTTGGTTATAATACTGTTGAATAAGACAAAATTATTGTACTAACGACATAAAGTAATTTTAGCTGCCATCTAAAAATTTTGTTCAATAAAGATTTATTCGAAAAATATTCAAAAACTAATTTATATCTTCACCTTAGTGTTTAAGAGAGGAATTTTTCCAATACTAAACTCATGTATGATTCAACCTTGCTCTCCATCCTTATACAAGCTGTACCTAAATCGAGTTATGTTTTGCGTTCCAAGAGCGATAATAATCCCACATTGTAGATCGGAGGCTCTGACTATATACTACATCAGCTGATGGCCAACTGTCCTTGACTGAGTCCGCTCAAAAAGAATGTCCCGTGGTTGACGTCTCATCGGTTGTACTTACGAACAGTTCTTGGAATTATGAGTTACAGGGAAAGAATGTCACATGGTTGATATAGTGTGAAAAGAATGTGGGGTTTTTGATATCACACAGTCATTTGGGTTAACAAAAACAATCGGTGTAGGCAGTGAATAATGATTTCTTGACCTCGATAGTTGTTGAGTAAATATTATTCTTGGATATGAAGGTCAGAACAAAACAGTTTTTTGTGTTAACCCTCAGAACAATTATATTTAAGAACATCTGTCACGAATAGAAAATCATGTAATACAAGTTGGTCATTGCAAATTAATATGTAAGAAGCTTATATGATAAGCAAGGCTAATTCTGCTTATATAATTAAAAGAGAATTACCTGATGATGATACGGAACTTTCAATTTCAAAGAAAAAAACAACACTTAGAAGTAATAAATAAACGGTAGAATACACAAAATCAAAAACTCAAAATGATATTTTTAGGTGTAGGCAATACCTGTGAAATGTCACGTAGTTGACATCACATTGGAAGTTGGACCTACAAATAGATATTGGATTCATGAGTCCTGCGAAAAGAATGCCACGTGGTTTATATCACACCAGTATCTGGTTGGAGCAAACATTTATCGGAATCATTGTCTGGGAACATAGGGCGGTTAATATTGCACTGGAAGGCGCTTAAGGTTAACCAAAATGTTTCCAAAATTAGCGAACTGATCGCAAGGGAAACAGTAGGGTTGGCGTCTCCGCTGTACCTCAACCGTCGATAAGGGGTATGACAGCGGAATTATTGGTAAAGCAGCTTGATTTTGACGTTCGATTGATACAAATTGTTGGTCAAGCAGCGTGATTTTGATCTTAGGGTCAGTGCCACAGGTGTTGATCACTTTGAAGCCATGGCGGAGCAAAGCTTGAGTCTGGGGAAGATGTCGCTAAGTCTCGGTATTAAAAGTTTATTTTCAGAACCAGCCTACTCACAACCGATCGAGCACTCTGATTTTTTGAGAGTACAACCTACATCAAATTCTGCGGGTGCTAACGGAGCTGTTTAGATTGCGGTATGTTATACTTTATTTTGTAATTCGCATTGCTATAGTATCGCGTCAGTATATAAAGCGATAATTTCATTTCTGATATGTCTTTCAAGATAGATTGATTCAGAATTAACGTATGTGAAAATGTCCATGATCCTAGCCGTGACAAACATTAACACTATTCATCTTCTAATGCTTGAAAGTAATGATCACCACGAAACTGATATGGCTCGCGAGTTCACATCAAGATTCCACTTTGCTTGGATTAAAGATCTTTCACGAATGGTGACCAAACAATTGTCTGATCATGATGGTCATCTGTTTTTATGCGACAGATGTTGATGTCACTTTGCCGGAAAACACGCCTACGATAACCATCGACAAGATTTCATTATGTTAAATAAAGTGCGCATGGAATTTCCCAAGTCCAAATATTTAATGTTTTCAAATTTTCAAAACAAAGGCACCGTCCCGTTTCTCGTTTACGCCGATCTCGAATGTATCTTAAAGTCTGTACCGGTAAATGAATTCCGGAATCACGTCTCAAACCGTAGAACACATGAATTTCAAAAACATGTCCCACACAGTAAAGTATACTGTTACAAAGGGTAAAATCACCCGTTTTGCCCCCTTTTTAATGATCTAGTAGTCATCATAGATAAAAGACGTTTATAAACCTCTTATGTCTTTCAAAAGAATAACGTTGCTGCGTTAACCAACATTATTGTAAAAACAGTCTTGTTTCAGACTTAAAACCAGAAACACGTATCCTGCAATTAAAGCTTTTTCTCAAAATTTAATTTACGCCTTTGATTTTGGCTTGATAATCAAACTCACGAATCCATATTTATTTCCGTAACGTCCAAGAACGTTACACTGGTGTCAGAAGTGGGATTGAGAGTTTTAATCGAGTCAATTCAGTGCGTAAAATTTTATCAACTATGAGCAATAGTCGTATGACACGCTCTCGGCGACGGGAAAGTGGCGGAGAAAAAATTACAGAAAATCCACGAGTCCCTCAAGCAGGATCGACACCTTCAGTGGACCCTCTTCCCGTGCCTTCGGTGGCCTCATCCTTTCAAATCGATCTCCTGAGATTAATGAACCAACAACAAGAAGCCGCCAAACGACATCAACGGCAGCTTCTGGATGCAGCTGAACAACAAGAAGCCGCTGTACAACAACAACAACAACTTGTCCAGCTGCTTTAAGAACAGCAAGAAAGAGAACAGGAACAGTGGAGATTGGATCGTTAAGCACAGGAACATTCGGAGACCAGTCTACACGACCTGTTCAGGACAACTGTAGCGGCTCTTCAGGCTGTCCATCAGGTGAACGGCTCTGGAGAACCGGCCGTCACTGCTCAGGGTTCCAGAGTAGCTACTCCGCTTCCCTCTCCTATTCCCTCTCCCGCTGTTCGGGAAGTCCAACATCGAGGACGATCGCAGGATGTTCGCGACGCGAGGTCTGTACCTTTTATTAGGGAAGTGGAAGAATCCCCAATTTTTAGAGTCAGAGTAGAAAACGACGTTGGCTTTTCCGAGCCTCCGTCTCACGTTCAGCCACGTAATTCTTGTTTGAATTAATTGAATAATTCAAGACTTCCTGGGGTTTCTTCTCAAATATTCGAAAAACCGTTTTGTTCTTTAAAACCACCTGTTTTTAATGGAAAAATTCCATGGGCTGAATATGGAAGGCAATTCAATACAATAGCAAAACATAATCAGTGGGACTCCGCCATGAAAGCTCACAGCCTTGCCTCTTGTCTTCGAAAGCCGGCTTTGAATGTTTTAACGGCATTGTCTGAGGAAGAAATTTCCGATTATGAAAAACTTAGCTCCGCGCTTAAATTAAGATACGGAAATGACCATCTGACAAAATTATATACAGCTCAATTACAGACCAGAAGACAAGGACGAGACGAAGACCTCGCGTCACTTAGCCAGGATATTGAACGACTTTCTCGTGTAGCTTTGCCAGACCACGAGCCGTCTCGTAACTTATTAGCGACCCAAGCTTTTTTAAACGCAATTAGTGATCCGGAAATCAAAACGGCCGTTGGCACATCGGGTCTCACTTCTCTGCGAGAGGCAACGGCCAAAGCCCTTGAGATGGAGGCAATGCGAAAGCAATATTTTGGCATAAACAAGCTTCGTTGGATTGAGGTGTCCGGAAACACCTCAGAAAGATGAGGTTTTGAGCACTCGGAAGAGTCAAAGCCTCAAAATTACAGAAATAAAAATAACAATAATAATTTTGAACAAAAAATAGTGGTTCTTTTCAAGACCAGAAAAACAGACATGAAAAAAATAGGACATGACGCCAACCATTGTTTTCTGAGTAAAAAAATTAATGGAGAACTTATGCAGAGTTAGAATCCGAACTCTTATAACTGGCGTAAGAAAGATATAGAAATAGGGGAAGCATATCCTCAGTCGAGCTCTTTAACAGAAACTCGTCCGAAAAACTAATTTCGGAAGATTTGTCGGGACGAAAATCATCACAGATTGTTAACAGTGAGAGCCCTGTTGAGGAACAGTTTTTAATTAGAAGTCTACGACAGTCTGGTCTTTACGCGCGCGGTACTGTAAATGGCGTCGATTGTCTTTGGGTAATAGACATCGGCGCGGAAGTAACCGTAGTTCGATCAAATCTCTTTAAATCTGATGACCAGATTGTTCCCTTTTTATCCCTGCGAACAGCCACTGGAGAGACGACCCCGGTTTTGAGATAGGTTACTGTCCAAATTAACCTTTTTGGGTGTATCGACTCTCCACATAAGGTTTTTATAGCAGATATAGAGGATGAAGGTATTTTGGGAATAGACTTTCTTACAGCTCATAACTGTGTCATCTCGACCAAGAGAAATTCACTTGCTTCAAACAATCGCGAAATAACTCTTTGTACGAATGGGAATGGAATTTATTGGTCTCCTCCTAGAATTCGGGAAATAGAACTTTCAGAGGATGATTTTCAACAACACTTTCCTTCACATTTACAGAGCCTTGTTAAGAAATCTTCGATTTCGTTGAATCCAGCTCAGGTAGAATCGTTTAAATCTCTTTTGCTAGAATTTATAGATTCTTTTGCCAAAGATAGTGGTGATAAGGGCCGATGTACTTCTGTCAAGCACAAGATCGACGTCGGAGAGAGTTCACCAATAAAACAAGCTCCTCGAAGACTCGCTCTCAACGCCCGAGAAGAGGTGAAGAAGCTTGTGGGAGATATGTTGATGAACGATGTGATTGAACCATCGTCTAGTCCCTGGGACTCACCAATCGTCCTTGTTAACAAAAAGAACGGATCCAAACGATTTTGTATCGATTACAGGAAGCTGAACGATATAACGAAGATTCTTACCCTCTACCCAGAATCGACGAGACACTCGACCTGATAGCTGGTGCAACTTGGTTCAGCACCATAGATCTTCGGAGCGGATACTGGCAGGTCGAAATGGATCCTCTAGGTAAAGAAAAAACAGCTTTTGTTGCGGGTTTAGGAGGATTATGGCAGTTCAAGTTTATGCCGTTTGGTTTAAGTAATGCCCCGGCTACCTTTGAACGAATGATGGAGGCTGTTCTCCATGGGCTCACTGGCAAAATATGCCTTGTTTATTTAGACGATATAATCGTCTTTGGCAAGAACTTTGAAGAAGAAGTTCAGAATCTCAAACAAGTTTTCGTCAGGCTGAAGCAAGCAGGCCTAAAAATGAGCCCGAAAAAATGCCATTTGTTCCAGAAAGAAGTAGGCTTCCTCGGACATGTCGTTTCAGCTCAAGGTGTGAAGACCGACCCATCCAAAATCGAGACGGTTTCTTCTTGGCCGATACCTAAGAATAAAGATCAAATTCAAAGCTTTCTAGGCCTTTGTACGTATTACAGAAGATTTGTAAAAGGCTTAGCTAGTATAGCTAAACCTCTCCATCACTTGACCGGAATCAAGATTCCTTTTGACTGGACCCCGGAATGCGAAGAAGCTTTCAAGAAATGAAGAGAAAATCTTATTTCTTCGCCGATTTAAGCTTATCCAGAGGTCGAACTTCCTTTTATTTTAGATACGGATGCCTCTCTTTCAGGAATAGGTGGGCTTCTGTCACAAATTCAGGGAGGTCAGGAGAGAGTGATAAGTTATTTCAGCAGAGTTTTGAGTAAAACTGAGAGGAATTATTGTCACTCGTAGAGAACTTTTAGCTGTTGTTAAGACCGTAGTACATTTTCATCATTATCTGTACGGTCGGAGATTTTTGATCCGTACAAATCATGCTTCTCTTAGGTGGTTACTTTCGTTCAAATCTCCCGAAGGTCAGGTAGCTAGATGGTTAGAAAGGCTTGGACAGTACGATTTTGACATTCGACATCGAGCAGGAATTCATCACGAAAACTCCGATGCTCTCTCTCGAAGACCCTGCGAGGAAATGCCAGAGTGTAAACAGTGTGCACGATTAGAGAAGAACCGAGATCCCTCTTTTATAATACGGAAGATTTCTCTTGAAAATAACTTAGAGGAATGGAAAAAATCACAACAAGAGGACGACACTTTGACTCAAGTTGAGTCCTGGAAGGAAGCGGAAACTCGCCCGGACTGGCAGGATATATCTTTAGCCGAGCTAGATTTGAAAATTTATTGGGCTCAATCGGACTTAATCCTTTTAATTGATGGAATCTCATACCGAAAATGGGAATCTGCAGACTTGAAAGAAATCAGGTGGCAACTTTTGGTTCCCAGGACACGAGTTCCGGGGATTCTGGCTCTTTATCATGATTCTCCTGCAGGCGGACACTTCGCTTCAAATAAAACTCTGGGCAGAATTCGCAACTTCTACTTTTGGCCCCGTTGCTGGACGGACGTTGAAGATTGGTGTCGAAGATGTCGAATCTGTACGGCAAAGAAAGGACCTCGAGCGAAAGGACAAAGCTCTCTTTAAATTTAGAATTGACTTTTTCTTGACCTTCTTTACAGTCGGTCATCGATTGGGAGAAGAATCTGCCTTTTGGAATTCATTTGAGTAAAACTCGACCGCTTACGATCATTATTGAAGGGAATATCGGATGCAGAAAAACAATTTTCACTGAGAGGTTTTTAGCAGATCGCCAGGTCTGTACACTTTTAGAACCTCTTGAGGAATATCGAGACGTAGCTGGAATTAATCTCTTAGATTTGATATATCAGGACCCAGATCGTTATTGCTATTATTTTCAGCATTTCGCTCAGATGGTTATGTTAGATAGACATCTTCAGACGACTTCATTGACTGTAAAGGTGATGGAAAGATCGATATTCAGTATCAATTGTTTCGTAGAAGCTCGTCGAAGGTTAGGTCATTTTCACGACTTCAAATCTCATTTATTGATGAAAAATTTCGATCTTCTCATTCGCTCGTCTGAGCTCAGAGTAGATTTGATTGTTTATTTGCGAGTTACCCCAGAAACTTCTTTCACCCGAGTCAGTTCCCGTTCTCGTGAGGGAGAGTCGAACATTTCTTCAGAGCTGCTCAGAACTATTCATGAGGTTCATGTGGATTGGTTAATAAAACAAACTTTTTCCTCTTTAACGGCTCCC
This sequence comes from Neodiprion lecontei, assembly GCF_021901455.1. Lineage (NCBI taxonomy): Eukaryota > Metazoa > Arthropoda > Insecta > Hymenoptera > Diprionidae > Neodiprion > Neodiprion lecontei. Next base: position 12,215,879 of record NC_060266.1, on the reverse strand, counting down.
GTCTTGGTTATCAATGCAGAATTCACAGCCGACCAAGTTCATTCTAATTTTTGTTTCGCAATGTCACACAGACAAGGTAAAGCCTTTGAATTTAATACTAAAAAATTGTCTATTGAGGATTTGTTTTCAAAGAAATTTATTAAATCAAATATTCAAAGAGTAAATTAAATAATTGGAAAATAAAAAGCGTTTTTAATAATTGTTTTCAGTTCCGCCTTGACGGACACACATTCTTTGCACCCTTCGGTCCGCTTTTCGATAAAGACAAGGCTTTCTCTGCAGCCTTTGCAAGAAGTTTTGTCTTTGAGAAAGGTTGCATGAAAATCTATTTCACAACGCAGATGTTCGGGACTGGAATTTTCAAAGATTAGAAAAATTAATAAAAGATTAATAAGGGGAGGTCGTTTCTTGTGTTTGCTTTATTTTACTTACTCGTAAATGAAACATGATGAACATGGGAAACCAGATTTTCCTTTTTTAATTTTTCCTTAAAAAAATCTGCAAGAAAACTCTCTTCATTTTACCTTAAATTTAGTCTCCATTTCTTCCTCCGAAATATTTTTGAAGCTTCGAATGTTTGGGCCAATATCTCGGCGTTCATTAAATTATGAATTTGAGACATGCTCCTTTTGATTGAGATAATTCGATAATGATTTGTTATTTCTGAGTTGCTAATCAACTCGAAATTTGTTCCCTCCGGTTGTTTCTTTATAGAAACTTCTTCTTTTGAATCGGATTTTGTGTTGGATAGGCTTTGGTTTCTTTTATTATGTGAATAGAGCCATGATTATTTTTCGAGGTCAATGAGCGGTAGCTTGATTTTCACAGTTTATTAACCCCAGTGTCAGTTTTTGTGAGCACTTTTTCAGGCTATTCGACACAGCCTTTTCGTTCCGACCTTTCCCGATTCCTAAGGATGACTGGTGACCTTCGTTTTGAAAAATGACACGAAATAAATGAGATAAGATCGTTTCTTTTCTTTTCAATCAATATTCAATTCATCTTATTCGTGCATTTTCCCAAATTCACTTGGAAAATTTGATTATTATACCACCACTCACATTTGTCCTCCAAACTCTAGGGTGTGCTGTTTCTGAAGAAGTCTTGGATTCAGTCATCCATTTATTTTTCCTGATTCCTGTGCCGGTTCTCAGGGGGAATCAGCCTTTACCTTGGCTAGGACCCAGAGTTTCCCCGGTTATGGTTTCCCGCCTCGTCGTACTCATCTGTGTTTGATTCACCGGACTATTAACCCTGAAGAGGAATGGATTTCCTTTTCGACGACGATCCGGATGATTTTGATGTCTTCAAATTCATGAAGATACATAACACTGGATAACACTGACCTTTATAAACCAAGGCACATAAAATTTTGAAATTCAATTTCAGTCTCAACGATCTGCTCAAGGTTTTCTGTGATTTACCTTGAGACTGTGGGCAAATGCCAAATAGTAAAACAGTAAGTCTTTAAATTTTTAGAGCCACAGCTCCAACTCACTTTTGAGCACTGACTGCTAGATCACTTTTACAATTGTTTTATCTTTCCTGAGTCGGGACGACTCTTTTCCTTGGGGGGAAGTAGTGTTCACAAACGATGAAATCACCCGTTTTGCCCCCTTTTTAATGATCTAGTAGTCATCATAGATAAAAGACGTTCATAAACCTCTTATGTCTTTCAAAAGAATAAGGTTGCTGCGTCAATCAACATTATTGTCAAAATAGTCTTGTTTCAGACTTAAAACCAGAAACACGTATCCTGCAATTAAAGCTTTTTCTCAACATTTTATTTACGCCTTTGATTTTGGCTTAATAATCAAACTCACGAATCCGTATTTATTTCCGTAACGTCCAAGAACGTTACAATGCTATGTACATATCGCGTACAATGAGACTTCATCAGAATTCCACAGTGAAGGCGGCGCTGATTGCATAGATTGATTGATGCAGCAGCTTGAAGATTTATCAATTCAAGTAGTCACGCCTCAAAAATATAATTCCGATGAAGTCTCCTACCCAAGTGCAACGCGATCGTTACATGCACGCAAAAATTGTTATATTTGCGAAAGGCTGTTTACCACTAAGGAGAAAAAGGGTCACGATTACTGTCGCTTTACGGGTAAATATCGCGGTCCTGCTCGTAATCGGTGTAATTTGAATTTCAGAGAGACGCATACAATTCCAGTTGTTTTTCACAATTTGTCTGGTTACGATTCACACTTTTTAATAAAATCACTAGCATCAACTTTTCCCGGTGAAATTACACTGCTTCCCATAAATAAGGAAAAATATATATCCTTCAGAAACGTGTGGATGGGACAATGATGCGCTTGAGATTCACCGATTTGTTTTGATTTATGGCTGGTAGTATCGATTAACTTTCGTCATATTTGAATGATGCAGATAAACACATGACGCGTGAATTCTATAATGATTCGACAAAGTTTAGTTTGATGACGCGCAAAGGCGTTTTTCCCTATGAATACGTCGATTGTTGGGAGAAACTCGATGAAACGCGATTACCTGCTAAGAAGCATTTCTACTCACACCTCTGCGATGAAAATATTTCAGACGCCGATTATGAGCACGCTAAAAATGTTTGGGGGGAATTTCATTCAGAGTCATTGGGGGACTATTCAAATTTATATTTAAAGACGGATGTCTTTTGCTTGCCGATATTTTTCAAGATTTCTGAGCCACTTGCATTAAAACATATAATTTAGATCCGTTGCACTACTAAACAGCGACGGGACTAACTTTTCACGCGATGTTCAAATATACTAGAGTAAATTGATAACTTTCAGACGATCCTAAAATGGTTTTATTTATTGAAAGAAGCATTTGAGGCGGTGTAGCACAATGTTCTATTCGACACGCTCGGGCCAAGAAGAGGTTTATGGGGAAAGATTTTAATCCGAGTAACATGGAATCATATCTCATGTATTCTGACGTAAACAATCTATACAGTGCGGCTATGACTGCACATTTACCAATCGGTTCGTTCGAGTGGAAACATAATTCCATCGATATATCAACTCACCCGGACGATTCATTGATTGGTTACATCTTGGAGGTGGATTCAGACTACCCTTTAGAGCTTCATGAGGATCAGAAAAATTTACCCTTTTGTCCTGAGTAATTTACATCTCCAGGTGGTCAAAGCGCTGAATTTGTTACCACCCTTCACCCCAAAACGAAGTATATATTGCACTATATAAATTTGAAGCTGTGTTTGAGTTTAGGACTAAAATTAACGAGAGTGCACAGAGTTTTGAAGTTTGCACAATCTCCATGGCTAAAACCTTACATCACTGTTATTGCCAACATGCGCAAGCAGTCTAGGAACTAGTTTGAGAAAAACTTTTACAAACTCATGAATAACGCGGTGTTTGGTGAGACTATGGAGAATGTGCGAAATCACAAAGATGTTAAATTGGTCACAAAATGGAAGGGAAGAGGTGGTGCGAGAACCATTGCGCAAGCAAACTTTCACAGCTGTACCGTATTTGACACAGATATGGTTGTCATAGAAATGAATCGTGTTAAAGTTTGCTTCGCTAAGCTTATATACATTGGCACCGCAATCCTAGATCCCTCCAAAATTATTCTGTACGATGTTCATTATAATTATGTCAAAACTTACTTTCCGAACAAACAGGCAAAATTGATGTACACCGACTTCGACAGTCTTATTTACCAATTCAATGTGCCTCATATCTATGATATCGTCAAATGTGATGTCGACGCAATGTTTGACACTTCTGACTACCCTCCCGACAATGTGTACGGTATTCCGCTCAAAAACAAAAAATGTCTGGGTCTGATGAAGGATGGGAACAACGGAACAATTATGATCGAGTTCATTGGGTTACGAGCGAAACTGTACACATTTACCACCATGGGTCAGGACGAAAAGAAACACATCAACGATATCAAAGTGAGCAGATGTGCCAAGGATGTCAAAAGTTCAACGTTGAAAACGATTGAGTTTGACGATTATGAGCGCTGTCTGTTGGCCAACAAAGAGTTGGCCTGTCCTCAATGCTCAATACGTAGCAAAAAATATCAAGTTAGCACCATCGTTCAGGAAAAATTGGCTCTGAGTTGGCAAAATGACAAACGGCAATTGATACCTGGGCAGACCGACATCGTACCTTGGTGGTTTGCCGCTGCGTCCCCCCCACCCCCCACCCCAATAAACTAGCTGTAAGATAGAACTGCAGGCATAGAACCGTTGTAAATATTTGCGTTTAACACCTTGGACGATCCTTCATCAGGCAGAGACGTTTCTTCATCAATACGATATTGGACGGGTCAAAGTTTCAAATGTAAATACCATGTATATTCATATATTTAGCAATTATTCATTTATCAATGAGATATTGAGCAATTATTCATATTTATCCAGTTACCACGAAAAAAGTTTTCAGAAAATGAGAAGAAAGTTTTCGGAAAATTAAAAAAGTTTTCTGAAAACTTTCTTTGCATTTGATTAACACGTAAAAAAAGTTATCAGAAAATGAGAAAAAGTTTGCCGAAAACGAAAAAAAGTTTTCGCAAAATGAAATAGAGTTTTCCAGAAAATAAAACGTGTATTAATCGTATGGAAAAATTGCAGATTATTATTATTATTATTATTATTATTATTATTATTATTATCATCATTTTTATAGTAACGCATATGACACATGTGTGTGTACAAAGGGGAATAAATGTGGAAATATTTCTATAATCAAATCTTTTATTGTAATTCTGAAAATACGTATAAATTATACTACATGTCTATTTTATTTATCCAACTATTGTGTGAACTATGAAACCCCAACCACTTCACATAGAACTGATTCCCTCGTTTGCGTAATATCTTTTCCATTAGGTAGTCGTCAGTGTATCTTACTTTACTGGACTCATCCGCGTAGAAGCCTCCTTCGATTGGATGATCTTGATAATCGGTAAGATTCTACGTCGGTGGATTGGTATTTTTCACCTCACTCACGGTGAATATTTCTGTCGTCCAATTGGGTGTATCGCCTTTTTCGAATACATTCTTATACTTGCTGATTCATACTCGATCGCGTACTTTGAATTTCCGCTTCCGATTACTCCGTTTGATTTGCCAAGGCTTGTATACGCTTCGATACAATTGTTTTTAATTGACCATGCTGACATCCACCGGTTTCATCCAAATCGTGCGATGCTTGGAGCTGTTGAAGGACTTCATTAAATCGCCTAAAATATTAATCCACTTGTGAAATCCTTGGAGAGTTAACCTCTTCCACATTTTATTTTTCGATATTCGATTAAAACTTTCGCCTTTAAGTTGCTGAATGTCGAATACATGTTGATATTGTGCTGCTTCATGAGGGCTGTGAATTCGCTGTTGTAAAATTCTTTGCCTTGATCAACGTGTAGATGTGTGGGTATACGGTTCTGGGTCAGTACAGATTACATGACAGCAGTCACATCTTTCCCACTCTTGGGCTTTATCGGCATCGCCCATGTATACTTGCAAAAGATGTCAATGGTTGTGAGTGGGTATTTGTATCCCTTGTTGTACGAACTGTATGCCGTCATGTCAACGTGATCAGCTTGCCAAGTCTCATGCAGTCCACGCACATCTACAAACCGACATGGATAATTGCGCTGAGCGGGTCTGTGAAGTTCATCCACTATTGTCTCAATTATTTTTCTCGCTCTGTGGTGTAAAATTTTTGAAACTTCCTTCCAGGCGCTGCTGCTCTTCGAACGGGACTGATTCCTTGCTGGTTTGTTCCGGTGCTATCACGCTAGCATAAAGCTTGCCGTTACGTACGAGCACATGTTTAAGGGTCTCACTGATTTGCGTTAGTCTCTTGTGATATTTTTCGTCTAAACTATTGAGAACTTTGAGGGAAACAGCATTGTTGAACTGTTGCGGGTCGGCTATGTTAGACAATCATTTACCGTCCGGATCATACTAATTGTCGAGGGTGATTTCGAATTCAACACCCGGAGGCCCACGAATAAATTCATTAACCCCACCACGCTCTGAGTGTCGCCCAAATATGTTTATACTCATCACTGGACGGTCACTGAACAAATGATTCAATTTTCATCCGCCGCTAATAAACGATTCCAGCCTCGCGCAACTCCTCAATAATGGAGGCTATTTCGTTGGAATGGTTGGCATTGCCTGCAGCTTGTGACGCCATGAGTAGTCAGAGACGATCTACAATTTCATTTGGATCATCCCAGTAGACGTAATCAACATCTAGACCCTCCTTTCGCGCAATTTTGTGAACAGGTAAGCCTTTAAATGATTTTTTCGGCGAGCTGACGTGTTGTGCAATGAAATTTCTATACTTTGTGATTTTTAAATTGTCTCGAAGACTTCCATCGGCTTGGTTTTGTCATCGTTACAATTTTTATGTAATTATTCTTGTCTGCGTAATTTACAATCGTTGCATCGGGGAATTTTTTAAACAATCATTCAAGTAATGCAGGTGTTCCCTTGTGACTTTTATACCCCACATTATTCAGATTATCAATGCAATTGATTGGCGTATCACCAATCATCATACCAAGTTTGTCAACTTTCGAACACCGTATGTGGTATCCAAACCCCTCTTTTTGCTTGTGCTGAACATTTTCAAATATCGCGCCATAGAATCCGTTGTTTTCTCCACAGGCGTGTTTCTAGTAGAAATTTCACCAAACTTCAGTGTTTTATCATTTGCAACGATGAAATTGCCCTTGTTCAGATCCTTATCACACCCATCGCCATCCCTGGTACTCTTGTCATCTTTTTCTTCTTATTTTTGCATTGTAACATCCGTTAGTTGCGTTTTAATTTCTTGTTCAATATGCTGCCGTTGCTGCTGCTGCTGCTCCTTTGAGGTATCCAACAATTCTTGCAACGGTGCTAATGAAGGCTTAAATACCACCCGCATAGAATGTTCGGTCACGTCCTTGTCCTACTTGATCATCTTGTGCTTCCCATGTATGACATCGCATGCTTTCAATATTTCACTCAATGTATAGCTATGCTTACGAATCTTGGTTCTCTCCATGTTGCCGGCTCAATTGTTGCAATGGAACTGTGCAAGTTTATGTTAGTTTGTGCTTATAAAGCAGTCAAACCCCTTTCCATATCTCTCCCCATTGATTTCGCTATCCTTTTCAATTACGGTAAAACTGTAATCACCGTCATTCCAGCATGCCGACCACAAGTCTTTAAGTTTCTGATACGTCATGTCTGCGTTCACGTGATCGTTGTGATTATGTTTCAGATTGATTCTATTTTGCCAAAATAGCACCAGTAATTTTGTATTGTCACGCACCAGGTGTTTTGGAATGCGCGCATACGTTTGACTTAGATAAAAGCTATCGACATCGCGATGTGGGACTGGGAAGAATATCCGTGTACCTCGTGTGATACCTATGCCTGATAAAATTGGCGGTATCCTGCCGTTTATCATTTCAATTCTGGCCGGTCTAAGCGCTACTGGGGCTCTAGCGGATAGTGCTGCGGGTATAGCTGCAGCTGTTAACGAAGCTAGTGTTAACAAACATCGGTTGAACGAAACTAAACGCACAATACAACAATAGAGGCGATTGCGCTAGGCAAGTGATTATACCTGTGCCCCTACCGCAGCGGCATGGATCTGTTTTTACGACCGGAATAAAACTAGCAAAGCTACCACTCCGAGCTCCGACCCACATTGATTTACGCAACTATGCTGAAAATATGAAAACTTTACATTTTTGCTGCGTTTTCATGCGGCATGATCTACCGAAATCAGGGCCTAAAATACGAAAATCTGCAATTATTGATCGTGACGATAAAAACGGTCCATGGACACGTCGGGTTGCGTACAAAAAAAATGGCAATCACGTTGTGTATTTCGATAGTTTCGGTGATTTGAAACCGCCTAAGGGTTAAATGAAGTATCTCAGTGTTGGTAGCGTTGTATAGAATCATAAGAGGTATCAGGAATATGATACTGCGATTTGTGGCCACTTGTGTCTCAAATTTCTCAGCGGAAAGTTATAAAAAGACAAGTATCACATGAGCGAATATTAGTCATTTGGGAATCGTTAACTTTCACACTGTAAGGCACATCCTCCGTGCCGGAGGCTCAATATTTCTCCCCAATCGAGTTATCACCGGGGAAAAACTATGTTCTCGGACTCGTCAAGTTTCTGACATTCTATTCAATACCCAATATTTATGAGACGTGTAATAAATTTCATCTGAAACGAGCGGACAACAGCAGAGAGCTCATCACGATACCCATGGGAACCTATGAAATTGAGGATATTGAAAATTTTCTGCGTAAGGAGCTACCCTCCGAAATCACGCTCAGTCTGCGAGTCAACGACAGCGAGCTGAACAGTGAAGTCACGTGCAATCAAGTAAGTAGACTTTAAACCCAAAGATTCCATCGGTCGATTATTGAGATTTAAAGCGGTTGAGCTAGCACGAGACGTTACTCATAAATCAGAATCACTGGTAGCCATACTGACGGTTAATACTTTACGCATCGAGTGCAATATAACCACAGGGGCGTACGTAAACGAGCGTCGAGCTCACACGATTCACGAATTTTTCTCAAGCGTTCCAGCAGGTATAAGATTGTCGAAGTGCCTGCTACCGTCATTTACCTACCAATCGCCGTACAGTCTTTACATGTCGTATCTCTCAAATAATGGAAATCGTGTTTCAGCCGAAAAAGTTGGGCAAAAGTTATAAAAGTGAGACGTTGTGGTCAAAAATCATCAGTCGTTCAGCACCTCTGGCGAAGCTTACATCGCCAACAAGGCTGACGTCTCTGAACGTTCGGTTTCTCCAGAGCCTACGTCCTTGATTACGTGGGAATGTTGGAAAATACGAATCCGTGTTTGCTGCATCCTGTGCGTGTTGCCATGCAAGAAATAATAAGAATACAGAAACCGGTGGCATTCGACGAATCGATTGCGCACTTAGAGATTCATGCTCATCTGCCGTTTGCATCATCCACCTTCCAGAACAACGATGAAATCCATATTGTTTTCCAACATCAAGACTTGTGCCCACTGCCTAGTAAACGCTCTCTCCACATCCAAGGAAATATTATGAACGATCACGGTGTGACTGTGGTGGCGACTACGAAATTGATCAGTATGGCTGTTTGCCATTTGTTTGAGGAAGTTCGCTACGAGTTGAACGGTGTGGAGATTGATCAAAATAAAAATGTTGGTATCACTAGCGTGATGAAGGGTCACTTATCCTTGAGACTGGATCAGCAATATAGTCTGGAGAATACCGGTTGGTTGAGTGGTGATATCAAGCTAACTAATGCTTCTGGAAATTTCGACATTGTTCTGCCGTCGAATTATGTGCTGGGCATGATAATTTGACTGGACTAGTTTCAGTAGCTCTAAGATCAGAGCATTGATTAAATAATTATAGATACACCAATCTTGATGTTAGGAATTTGCGTCATGCGGTTTTTTTTCGCAAAAAACCCTTTTCACGATTGGCGCTGTTAGTTTATAAAAATAACAGAAAAGTGTAAGAGTTACAGGGCAAGAACCTCATTTTCTCAATAATTTTTTTTACAAATATTCACAGAGCCAATTTTTTGGCTAAACTTTGCAAATAGGTATTTCAGGTACATGAAAAAATTCAGATTAATTTTATTACTCGCATTCATTTCTGAAGTGAAATTCTCTGTTGACTGGACTATTACCTCGGAAACTGTGCACTCAGCTCCAACTTCTGAATCAAACACTTCACAATAAACTAATCGAACTGATATTCTCATCATACCCACAATCATTAAAACCTATTTCTTGACTTCACAGTTATTTCTTTAAAGTAAAAGCGAATAAACGAATCTAAGATCGTTGAAACCAAAAAATCATCTTTTTTTTAAAGGAAATTCGGGGGTGGGTTATGTCATTTCAATTTTCAAATATTTTTTATTGACCGAATTAAGCAAATTAAATTCAAACATCCGTTTTTAAATCCGCAAAGAATTTTCAGAAACTGATTCATAGTTTCGAACGACATATTCCCAAAAATCACCAGTCTTCTAGCCTTCTGATTGAGTATTCACTCTCGAACTCCGCTGCTTTGAATACAATTCCAATATTTTTATACTTATTTTGTTCGCCATACCTAGATACATTTAGAGATCATCTGAAAAATTGTTACCTACACTTATCTCTCAAGTGTATGAAAATAGATTACTGGAAGTATATGGTATAACAGACGACTGTCTACAATTACAATTTCACATTATAACTGCAGTGTAATGCAAAACTTCTCGAATGTTTATCAGACAATTGTAGGTATCTGGTCAATGAGTAAAAAGGGCTCAAAACATTTGAATCGAATAAAAACACCAGATTTTAATGAATTCTTCAGTAATGATAAAATCTTGTATCAAATCTTTAATCTTAGCGTAATGGTAGTAGAATCTACTCAGATTGATTTTTATTGCATAGTATAAGGGATTTCGTTTCATTCGTGTTCACTGTAATCGGCACGAATTACAATAATGGCGATTCGTAGAATCGTTTTTTTTTTTATAACATTTGATTTGGACACTGATGCCGATTCACCCATAAGTGGGACGCGTTAGTCAAGTTTTAAACTTTTTTCCAATTGTCGGTGTATTATTCGCGTGTGTGTGTTTCATATGTAACGCGCGTATGCAGTGCCCTCTTCACCCGGGGTGTGAAGGGTGCATGGCACGCGGGCGCAGGGTCTTAGGGGGCCAACCGCCTTATACTCGTACCTACACATACCATGCGTAATTACAATCAGTTTTAAATAATTACTTAATGCATATTCATTATATTTATGAAAATATAGACATCAATATTGTTTACAAAATACGCATGAGGTGTAATATCATGTAGCTTTAAGCACATTCGCCTTGCGACTCGCGATGTGCAATCCAATTTAGATCTTATAAGTACAAACGAGCTTACAGCTACAAGTGAGCCTTTGACACGCGTCATCCGCTTTTTGACATATCGCCACCCGCTTAAAGCGAGTATCGAGTCACCAATACAATACAAATAAAACCGCTACCATTAAATTAGCGATAGTCGTAGTAAGTGACCGTAGGTACAGTTTGGCATACCTCCTTATTTTATACTGAAGAAAAGTTATTCAATTCGTGTAGTGAAATGCTAATTTGTGCAAGGAGTTTGTGTAAAATTGTTGTTTTGTGGAAATTAATTTAACTTTGTCAAAGTAAGTCGGTTTTTTTTTAATTTTAAATTGTTAAGTGGTACGGTATCATTGCTGTTGAAATCTCCCTCTCTTGCTCCCTACCGTCAGTCGATCTCCGGCGCCGTCGATCGCGCTCACGCATGACTGGCCAGTACTGCGTTCCCAAAACTATCTTCACGGCGCTCGACGCGCGCCGGGCCTAGAGCTGGGACCACGGAGCCAGCTCTCCCGCTCGCCACGTTTTTCTCTTCCGCTCTCTTGCATACTGTAACCTTTTGCTATCGCATCACGCTTTTGCTAAATCTGCTAATATCTCACTAATCTCTCGCTATATCGTGCTGATATCTTGCTAATAAATTATATTATGTAATTAATTGATTGATTTAGTTTATAGTTTCGAAATCTTTGAGTTTTCTGTGCTTCAGTGGTCGGATCATCGCACCGCATGTGCTTAACCCGCAATCCGGCATGCTTTTGCATAACCTCGCTTGCTTATCAAAATCAAATTAAATGTAAACCGTGATAAAAAACAATTTAATGTGATTAATTAATTTGAGTAGTTATAAATAAACGAAAGTTGTTCTATTCAGCTAAAATTAAGCTACCTGAATCTCCAGCATTTTAATTTACTTTTTCTAGCTACATCAGCCTAAACTTTACATTTTTTGGTCCTTCGAGCCGGATAGTGGTAGCTTAACTTAATTAAACTTAAAAACTAACTCGAAATCAGTGACTCTTGATGCGCGATTCAACGTTGACGCATTGCTGAGTATCCGGAAGTGATACTGCGTTGACGGAAAGGGTAACTTGGGACCCTAGTGCGAAAATTACCCTGCGAAAAGCGCGTGTGTGATTCCCAGTGGGGTTTAACCTCTCCAAGATCACCATTCAAGGTCATCGCCAATCAACCTCGCCTACTGCTAGCTGCTCAAGAGGACTGCCAACACTCTGTCAGTTCTTTCCAATTACTTTTGGCAATTGTCGCTAAGCTTTGCTTTTTCGCCCATTTATTCTTCCTCGATAGCTTCAGAGTTTTTCCACGATGTCCGCCAAGTACTTTATGGCTCAGGAGTGCCACATGACCTACCTCTCCATCCTCCACAACGAGGTCGACTCCGGAGACATCTCTACCTGCACGATCTTCGACGCGGAGATTAAGCTCGAAGCGCTAGAGGCCACCTGAAACAAGATCGCCGATGCGCACGACAAGTTCATCGGTTGCAAAGACATTGATGCTTCTCACGCCTACTTTAAAGAAGGCAGATACACTTTGGCGCTTCAGCGCTACACCTTGATCAAATCCGCTCTCAAAAAGCGCAGCAACGAGCTTGAACCTCGCTTAGCACCACTCTCGCCTCACAATGTCACCATGCAAGACAACGCTCATCATCATCGTCCACAACTGCCCACGATTCAGCCTCCAAGATTCAACGGAGAACTCTTGGAGTGGCAGTCCTTCAAGAACAAGTTCACGTCAGTCGTCAGCAAGGACGGTATCAGCGAAATCGACAAGATGCACTACTTACTACAGAGCGTACATGGAACAGCGTATTCTCTCATCGCCAATGTTGATATCACAGCCACCGCATTTGCAGACGCCTGGCAAGCGTTGACCACGCGCTACGAGAACAAACGCGTCCTTATCACTGCACAACTGAACAAACTGTTCAACATCTCCAAGATGGCTTCGCGATCTGCCCAGGAAGTCAATACTCTAATTAACACTACCAGCGAAGTGCTGAACTCCTTGAAGTCACTCGGATCGCCCGTCGTTCAATGGGATCACCTGCTCGTCCACTTTCTTACACACAAACTCGATCCTCAGACGCGTGAAGACTGGGAGCTGACGCTTGGATCTGCCGCTGATTATCCAACGCTGGAGAGACTCAAAGCCTTCCTCATTGGTCGCGCTCGAGCCCTTGAAACTCTGGAAGACAAACCTCCAGCCAAGCAGAACCCCAAGTCGAACTCCAAGGCCAACAAGAAGTCCCCGAGTGGTAATAAAGGCACGCCAGGCACAAAAGCATCTACTGCGCATGTCCACATGATCAGTGCGTCGCCACAAAATACCTGCACTACGCCTGCGCAGTCCTCTACGCCGCACACGCCTACCGTACAGACTCCCGCTACACAAGCGAGACCTCAGAGTCCCTGCTCCTGCTGTGGTGCACCGCACTTTGTCGTCTCGTGCCCGTCGTTCCACAATTTGACACCAAATGAGCGTCATCAGCAAGCTCTCTCCAAGAATCTGTGCCTGAACTGTCTTGGATTACACGCACTGCAAAACTGCCGCAGCAAGAAACGCTGTCGCCATTGTCAAGCTGCGCATCATTCAATGCGGCATGACTCTCAGCATCTCAACCCAACGAGAGCTCGAGCAGATGCAACTGCGCTCTCACAAACGTCAACTACGCCTCAAACAAGTCAGACTATGTCAGCATGACTATCTGACACCCGCAACGCCAACTCTCAACTCACTCTCTCGCCATCGTCATCGCCTATCGCCGCAACGCTACTATCAACGCAACAATCTCGCTCTGCGTGCAACGCAGCTACTTCACCTAGACCAATGGTTCTGCTAGCTACTGCACAAGCTCTTCTCATCACGCCTACTCCACTTGCACATCCAGTACGAATGCTGATTGACCCAGGCTCAGAACTCACGCTTATCGCCCAACAGCTTACTCTCCTGCTCGGTCTCACGCTCTCTGATTCTCGCATTCCAATCATTGGAGTCGGAAGCGTGCCGTCAGGATCAACAAAGGGTACTGTTGAAATATCTCTACGCTCTACGCACTCTGCCGACCAGGTCAATCTCCACGCGCACGTACTGCCATCTCTCACTGTCGAGCTGCCTCCAGTCACCATCTCCAGTCAATCCTGGCCTCACATCGCCGATTTGGATCTTGCTGATCCAGAACACCTATCACCAGGTCGAATTGACATACTCGTCGGAGCAGACTCGTATGGCCTGATAATCAAGCCTGGAGTAAGAGCTGGACAACCAGGTCAGCCTATTGCCATTCAGACAATCTTCGGATGGGCTGTTCTTGGACATGTTACTCAATCGCCTCACTCATCGCCTGCGCATCAACATCATCTTATCTCCAATTCACATCTACACGAGCTCGTAACAAGATTTTGGGAGGTCGAGGAAGTTCCATCGACTCACCAGGAATCTCTCAGCGCTGAAGAAGCCGAGTGCGAGGCTCACTTCATTGCAACGCACTCTCGTGACAGCTCAGGTCGCTACATCGTGCGTTTGCCATTCAAATCCAATGCTCCGCCTCTTGGACACTCGAAAGGCATCGCACAACGCTCGCTAGCTCGACTACTAAATCGCCTATCGCATCAACCTGAACTTCATTGACTGTACCAAGACTTCCTCAACGAGTACGAGTCTATGAGTCACATGGAGAAAGTCCAGCCTCAAAACACTTCCACGGACGGATATTACTTGTCTCATCACGGCGTAATGCGCAATAATAAGATCCGAGTAGTGTTCAACGGCTCCTCCAAGACCACTTCAGGTTACACGGTCAACGACCTGCTGCACACTGGTCCTAAAACCCAGAATGACATCTTTGACGTGCTGCTCTACGTCAGACGTCATCACTACATCTTCACAACAGACGTCGTGAAAATGTTTCGCCAAATCTCAGTGCATTTAGACGATCGCAAGTATCAACGCATCCTCTGGGTTGACGAGAATTCTCGAATCCAGGAGTATGAGCTCACGACAGTTACCTACGGTACCAAGCCTGCTCCTTACCTCTCAGGCCGCGCGTTGCAGCAATTGCTGCTCGACGAAGGCCATCTGTTCCCTCTCGCAAAGGAACCCTTCGAACAAGGCAGCTACGTTGATGATGTCAGTGGCGGTGCTGATGATCTCGACTCGCTAAACGCCATCGCTACGCAAGTTAAAGAGATGTGCCTACGGGGATGCTTCCCACTGTCAAAGTGGAAAAGTAATCACCCGGACTTCTTTAAACTTCACTCATCTCCATCATCCTGCTCCGAGACTCATGAATTCAGCGAGTCATCCTCCAAGATACTGGGTCTCACCTGGCAATGCGCTCCAGATCTGCTCAAGTTCACCGATCAGTCGGTACAAAGACCAGCCATCACCAAACGCACAATCCTGTCTGAGACAGCTCAACTGTTTGACTCTCTAGGGTTAATATAACCAGTCGTAGTTCGTGCTAAGGTGCTGATGCAAGATCTCTGGCAAGAAAGGGTCGGATGGGACAATCAACTCACTCCGCAGATTATTCATCGCTGGACGACATTCCGCCAGGAACTCTCTCAGCTCTCGCAACTAGCAATCCCTCGCTGGCTGCAACTTCGCTCTGACGACACGGAAGTCGAAATCCACGGCTTCTCGGACGCATCACTAGCTGCAATGTCAGCTGTTGTCTACGTCAAAGTCTCAACTCCTGGGGAATCATCAAAGGTGACTCTGGTCTGCTCCAAGACACGAGTTGCGCCCCTGAATCGCCTAACAATACCACGATTGGAGCTTTCAGCTGCACTGCTCTTATCAAAACTCATCAAGCGAGTTCAATCGACTCTCCAACTCAATCATGCTCATGTTACCTTGTGGACAGACTCCTCAGTATCCCTCGCTTGGATCAACAGTGACGCAATGCGTTGGAAGGAGTTCGTGAAGAACCGGGTTCAAGCTATCCAGACAACTACACCTGATGCCACGTGGAAGTTTGTCTCAGGGAAGCACAACCCCGCAGACTGTGCCTCTCGAGGCCTGACACCCTCGCAACTCATCACACACAATCTCTGGTGGTTAGGACCCGACTGGCTCACTGAATCACCACGTCTCTGGCCTTCGTTCGCCGCTCCGACTGATCAACCAGCTGATGACGAAGTTCGACCAAGTGCTGTACTCGTCACGACTGCTCCGAAACTACCGTTTGAAACTTTATTCGACAAAGACATCAGTCTCACGAAGCTTCTACGCATCACAGCTACAATTCAACGCGCAGCAGCATGTTTCAAGCGAACACCAGCATCAAATCTCACAGCATCACCGCTGAACCCAGCTGATCTGCAATTCGCGCTCACGTTCTGGATCAGAGCTACGCAGCAAGTTCACTTTGCCAGCGAAATTCGTGCAATTTCCCAAGGCAAAGCACTCGCAAAATCGCACCCGCTCACCAGACTCACCGCCTGGATCTATGAAACCGGTCTGTTACGAGTTGGTGGACGCCTGCAAAATGCTTAGCTGGAAGAAGATGCCAAAAATTCTCCAATTCTACCCCGAGAATCGAGAATCACTACGCTCTGCATCTCCAACGCACACACTCGCACCATGCACGGTGGTACGCAGTTCACACTCAACTACGTACGCCGATACTGCTGGATACTTGGTGGTCGCGCTCCTATCAAGCATCACATTCATCACTGCATCACCTGCGCCAGGATACGCGGAATACGCGCTCAACAACGCATGGGACAACTTCCAGCTACACGTGTCACACCATCGACTACGCAGGCCCAGTGTCTCTCAAGTTCTTCCAGGGGCGTGGCACGCGCTCATACAAAGCGTGGATCGCCGTGTTCGTGTGTTTTTCAACCTCTGCTGTTCACTTGGAGCTTGTCACCGATTACACCGCCCACGGTTTCCTGAAAGCCTTCAGACGCTTCACTGCACGACGCGGCATCTGCAAGACGCTCACCAGTGACTGCGGAACCAACTTCCAAGGCGCCTACGTCATCCTGAAACGACTGCTTGCTGGTTCCACCAAAGAATCAAAGCATTTACAGCAACTCATCGCTAATGACGGCACCAAATGGAAGTTTAATCCACCAGGAGCTCCTCACATGGGTGGCAAATGGGAAGCTGCCGTGAAATCCATCAAACACCACCTCTCTCGCACCAACTCAGACAAGATCCTCACGTACGAGGACTACTCTACGCTACTGACTCAGGTTGAAGCAGTGTTGAACTCTCGACCCCTCAGTGCTCTGTCCGAAGATCCAGACGATCTCATCGCCCTTACGCCTGGACACTTCATCCGAGGAGCAGCTCTCACCACGATACCTGAGCCATCACTTCTCGACACGCCTCACAACCGACTATCAAGGCTGGAAGAAATTCAACAAAGGTTCCAACTGTTCTGGTCTCACTGGTCAGACGCCTGCTTGAAATCTCACCAGACCATCTCCAAGTGGAACACCACATTCCACGACATCAACGTCGGATCGCTCGTCTTACTCTCAGACGAACGCTATCCACCGTCAAAATGGCCGTTGGGACGCGTCACGCACATTCACCCAGGCAAAGATGACCTGACGCGCGTCGGCACCATCGAGACTGCTACATCGACGTACACGAGACCTATACACAAGTTGGTACTCCTTCCGATCCCGAGGCACAAGGAAGATCTTCAAGATGTCGCTCCACCTTCATCTCAAGTACTTCTCCAACGAGCGGAGAAGGGGGGAGAATGTTGAAATCTCCCTCTCTTGCTCCCTACCGTCAGTCGATCTCCAGCGCCGTCGATCGCGCTCACGCATGGCTGGCCAGTACTGCGTTCCCAAAACTATCTTCACGGCGCTCGACGCGCGCCGGGCCTAGAGCTGGGACCACGGAGCCAGCTCTCCCGCTCGCCACGTTTTTCTCTTCCGCTCTCTTGCATACTGTAACCTTTTGCTATCGCATCACGCTTTTGCTAAATCTGCTAATATCTCACTAATCTCTCGCTATATCGTGCTGATATCTTGCTAATAAATTATAATATGTAATTAATTGCTTGATTTAGTTTATAGTTTCGAAATCTTTGAGTTTTCTGTGCTTCAGTGGTCGGATCATCGCACCGCATGTGCTTAACCCGCAATCCGGCATGCTTTTGCATAACCTCGCTTGCTTATCAAAATCAAATTAAATATAAACCGTGATAAAAAACAATTTAATGTGATTAATTAATTTAAGTAGTTATAAATAAACGAAAGTTGTTATATTCAGCTAAAATTAAGCTACCTGAATCTCCAGCATTTTAATTTACTTTTTTCAGCTACATCAGCCTAAACTTTACAATTGCAGTGCAGAAATGAAGTAATAAGTTGTTAACAAACATCGTGATCTATTTCAAACGTATAAAATCATAATTACCTATGATCTGTGTGAGATATTTCATTCTGCTTCGTTTTTTATTTAATACATAATAGAAAAAGACAACTTGAGTAAGAAGAAAACATTAAAAAGCTTCTCCGATTGACTGTCTTTTTTGACCCGGTAAGTTTATTTCAGTTCAGTTTAGAATAAAATCTGTGTTTTGTATTTTGGATTTCGATACCTTTGTTTCGGGTAATACTATGGTTGAATACCTAGAAAAAACATTTGTAATGAAACAATTTTAATAATTCGATGCTCTACTTCATGTCATTTTGAATTTCAGCGACATCTTTATCAACATCAACTGGACAATCAGAAGAGATACTTACTTTAGATGAGGCGCCTTCTTCAGAAGAGACACCTATTTCACGAAAGAGGACGCCTGCTTCAAAAGACACAATCCTTCCTAGTACTTTGCCTACTCCAAATGAATCACGACCTCTGAATTTTCATCGGATGCACGATCTTCTGAAGATATCGCGAATGACCCTGCTCTCTGGCCACAAATAATACCCCATAAATTAAGATTATTTATAAAAAAAAAAATGGGCCAGTTCCGGTTAAAATATCTGCATATCCTTTTGATAGCAATAATAGGTCGTATAACGATACATATTACAGTAAAGTTACAAAATAACGAAATTATTTGCCGTGATTGGCTTGTTTATTCAAAATCTACAGATTCTGTATTCTATTTTCTCTGTAAGCCTTTTAATATTAATAGCACTGCATTTAATGGTCAAACTGGTTTTAGAGACTGGAGGCATTTATCGAGAAATTCAGAAAGACGTGAAAAGAGTTCAGGCCACATACTTTTTAAAAAAAAAATATTGAGATCTAGGAAATGACTTAGCAAACGATTAAACAGTGAACTCTGTTAATCAAGCTCAAAAAGCATGCGAGAAAAAGAGTTGGACGACAGTTTTTGAGAGGATAGGTATTCGAAATCATACAATTCTTGGCTGTTCAAAATTTAGCTTTTAGAGGATCTACTAAAAAATTAATCGACTCAAATAACGGAAATGTTCTAAAATTAGTAGAATGTATTTCTAACTTTGATAATATACGATCAGAACATATTGCTTCAATTCAAAGTGCTCAGCATCGCATGCCCCATTACCTTGACCACAATATTCAATATAAATTGATTAATTCATTTTCTGAAAAAATTAGAACCACTATAGTTGATCTTTTAGAACAATCTAAATACTATTCTGTGTCTAGACTGCACACCTGATATCTCACACAAAGAATAACTTATTGTTATTGAAAGGTTTGTTTATTTTAACCTGTCAACAAAAACTGCTGAAGTGAGGAAACATTTTTTAGGTTTTTTGCCTGTAACTGATACTACTCGACAAGGTTTAGCAACTTGTTTATTAAATTTATTGAAATCATGCAATATTGAACTAGAAAATTTACGAGGCCAAGGATTTGATAATGGGGCAAACATAAGAGGAAAAAATATTGGACACGAATCCTCGTGCGTATAACGTTCCGTTTGACGCTTACACGCTTTATTTAGTAGTGAATGATGCCGCTAAAAGTGCATTGGCAACATCAAACTTTTTTTTTATCGTTCATAAAATATATATATTTTTTCGGCATTAACTTCACGTTGGGATATCATTACGAACTAGATACCTACTTTGACATCAAAACCTTTTTCAATATACGGTGGCAAAGTCACAGTTGATTCTCTAAAAACTCTTTGCTTTGATATGGATAAAATTTACGATACATTATACTCTATTTTTATCATTGATAAGTACGTCAGTGACGCAAGAAACATGGCGAGTTCTTTAATGTTAAAACTGAAGACTTATAAATTCGTATATTCAGTTGTAATATGGTACAACATTTTAGCAAAAATTAATAATGTAAGAAAAAATTTGCAAAACTCAGATGTTATTCCATCAGAGGCGGTCAAACGATCGATCTGCCTAACAAACGATTTAAGCGCATACCGCACAGACATTGCATTTGAACAGTTGCTACTTGATTCAACATTGATTGCTGAAGATTTAGAATGTGAATCTGAATTCACCCAAACTGTTTGTCCACGTCCCCGAAAAAGACATTTTAATTACGACGCTGTAGATGAGCCTAAAAAACAAAATTTAAAGTAAATCTTTATTTTTTGCTACTCGACACCGCGATCTAGCAATTAAATGAAAGATTCGATTTATTAACAGAACATAACGACAAGTATTCATTTTTGCAAAAAATCGACAGTTGGAGGGCATTGGAGGGAGATCAAGAAAAGCACAATGTCTAAACTTAGAAGAAAAGTTATCACGTTAAAATAGATCGGATATTGACAGGGAAGATCTATTTAATAAGTCCTTTTTGAAATTAAAATGAGTAAAAAACTACTTACGATCAACCATGACACAAGATAGATCGACAAATTTGGCCATAATAAGTATCGAATCGAAAGTAGGTTTCAAAACAGACGATATCATAAAAAAGTTTTGCCAACTTAAGAGCCAGAAAATTTAAATTTGATATTTGAAAATGTATATGATTTTATTGTAGAATAAGTTACAATAATTAAATTAAAAAAATGGAACACAAAAATTAAGTTTTATTTTTATATTTTTGCTGGCAAGGGGGGCGCAGACTAAATTTCGGACCACGGCGCCCAATACGGTTAAGACGACCCTGCGTGTATGCCTGAACAGTGAGACAAGAAACGAGCACGCCGGTTAAAGGCCAGTAGAGCTGTCTTGACCGCAGGCGTGATCATTCGTGTAGTGCTGTTACTGTACAGGCACCACGTGACTGTATTTCTTACTTTTATATCCATTGTACTACATTATAAATAAATAAATACTAAATTTTCTTGGG
This sequence comes from Neodiprion lecontei, assembly GCF_021901455.1. Lineage (NCBI taxonomy): Eukaryota > Metazoa > Arthropoda > Insecta > Hymenoptera > Diprionidae > Neodiprion > Neodiprion lecontei. Next base: position 12,194,694 of record NC_060266.1, on the reverse strand, counting down.
AACTTGGACAGAATTGATCAGATTCAACTTATCAAAATTTGCAACGTTTCGTTGGTTTCATTTATTTTCCAACTTCATCAGGCAAGCTGTAACAGATGTACATAAACTTTAAAATTAAGTTGCATTAAACAATAGACATGATACATGTAAGTTACAAATTTAGAAATAATAAACTAAACAAAATTACAAAATATTTACTTTTGAGGTTAAATCATCGTTAAAATCCTTTGGTCCATAACATCAAGTCAAAAATATGTTTAAATAAGACTAGACAGATATATACATTTTTTTTAATAAAATTATAAATTCATTGTGCCAATAAATCAATTTAAATAAAATAAAATGGACAAATATAATGATGGACAAATACACATGTCAAACGTAGTGACTCTTAAATCACAGACTGTACTACTCTCACACAGTGTGATAGTACGTGTGGAGCTCGCATTATCTGTATTGTCAACATGACTCTGTTGTCCATGACTAGTGCTATTCATATTGTGCGCGAAAGTTCAACCTCTAAGTAAAATAAAAATAATTACTATGACTTCACTAAATCCTTAACATCATTTATAAGGGCACTGTAAATTGTACTAAGGTTTTGCGTGTCGGATCTAAAATTGACACAATTTTTTGAAAATAAAAGCAATTGAGAGCAATTTTAAGAAAATAAAAAAACAAAACATCAAAAAGTTTGGGAAGCTACAAGACAAGATGACTGACAATGTAGAACAAAAAGTTGGAAAGAGAATTTATAATTTTACTGATACAGTTTTACCATCAGAAGTCCAGAAGATCTTAGAGTTAGATTTTAACTATGGACTACCAACAACGAATATCAATCAACCGGTCGTTACAATTATTAAGGATCTGGAGGGATGTATCGACAAAGTGAAAGATGACGAGTTATCCAACGAGGGTTTGACGAAAGTGAGAAATAATCTGAGAGCAAGAGGTGTAAATATTGTGACAAATCACATTAAATATCAGCGTAGAAGCAACAGCAATCACAAGAAAAACTTCAACCTAGTTAAAAATATCAAAGTCACAAGAAATTTCTTTAAACAACATGAAGATCTCTTAGTAATGCGCTCAGATAAAGGTAATTCAACAGTGGTTATGTACAAAGAAGAATACCTCACAGAAATGAATAAGTTGGTTGGCGACCGTAAAACATATGAAAAGATCAAAAGAGATCCTACGTCAAAGCTACAAAACATAAGCAACCGCTTAATAAAGAAGCTTGTGGATATTGGTATCCTTGACAACATCCAAGGTAAGCTAATGCGAACTCACAGTGCATTGGCACCAAGAATCTATGGCTTAAGGAAAACCCACAAACCTGGGTGTAAACTTAGACCAGTGGTCAGTAGCATAGGATCACCAGGTTATGAGATCGCCAATTTTGTTCATAAGAGTCTGTTACCGTTCGTAATGAGTCTGAAATATAATGTGACAGATTCATTTCATTTTTTAGACCAAATCAAACTGAAAAAGGTAAACGAAGACCATGTTTTAATATCACTGGACGTAGTATCTCTTTTTACTAATGTTCATAACAGTTTAATAAGGAAAATCATCATTGAGCGGTGGGATGAAATCCAGAAATTTGTGCAATTGGACCAGACTACTCTACTAGAGCTTATTGATTTTTGTTACGACTCGGGATATTTCATGTTTGATGGCAATTTTTACCTTCAGAAGGAAGGATGTGCTATGGGGAGTCCAGCAAGTCCTTCAATTGCCATCATTGCAGTAGATTATGTTGTTTCAATGGCGTTGACTCACCTTGACTTTGAAATTCCGATTATTAAGTCGTATGTTGATGATCTCTTCGCAGTGGTTCCAAAGGATAAAGTAGACAGCATCTTAGATGTGTTTAATAGTGTTGACAAGGACATCCAGTTTACCTTGGAAGTTGAGAATAACGGGAAGTTGCCTTCTTTGGACATACTAATAGAAAGATCAGAAGATGGTGATCTTATAACTTCTTGGTTCAAGAAACCGTACAGCTCAGGAAGAATTTTGAATTTTAATTCCAATCATCCATTGAGCCAGAAATTGGGGGTTGTAAAAGGGTTTTGGAACAGAGCCATGCGCTTGAGTCATGTGAACAAGACCAAGGAAAGTATTCGCATGGTTAGAAGATTACTGTCATCTAACAATTATCCAAACAAGATCATCAGCAAGTGTGAGAAAATTGTGTCCGAGAGGATTAGAAACAACATCAGGAGCAACAATGTCAACAGGAATTGGTCGTTTAGCAGATTTCCCTACATAAAAGGCTTGTCACCAAGACTGGGATCTTTATTTAGGCACACCAACTGCAAGTTGGTATTCTATAATGTATTCAAGGTTAAGGATCTATTTTCCCGGCTAAAAGACAAAGTGGAGAAAGAAGATAGATCTGGCCTGGTATACAGGATTCCGTGCTCGTGTGGGAAATGGTACGTTGGACAGACCAGGCAAAAATTAAAAGCCAGAGTGAGACAACATAAACTTGACTGCAGACCTGAGAAGTCCATAAAAAACAACAAAACAGCATTAGCGGAACATCACTTTGTTGAGGATGGTCATAACTTTCAGTTCGAGGATGTTGAGATTTTAGATCTGGAGAAAAATTACATGAAGAGAAACCTAAGTGAAATGATTTTTATTAAGGCGATGAATTGTGTCAATTTTAGATCCGACACGCAAAACCTCAGTACAATTTACAGTGCCCTGATAAATGATGTTAAGGATTTAGTGAAGTCATAGTAATTATTTTTATTTTACTTAGAGGTTGAACTTTCGCGCACAATATGAATAGCACTAGTCATGGACAACAGAGTCATGTTGACAATACAGATAATGCGAGCTCCACACGTACTATCACACTGTGTGAGAGTAGTACAGTCTGTGATTTAAGAGTCACTACGTTTGACATGTGTATTTGTCCATCATTATATTTGTCCATTTTATTTTATTTAAATTGATTTATTGGCACAATGAATTTATAATTTTATTAAAAAAAATGTATATATCTGTCTAGTCTTATTTAAACATATTTTTGACTTGATGTTATGGACCAAAGGATTTTAACGATGATTTAACCTCAAAAGTAAATATTTTGTAATTTTGTTTAGTTTATTATTTCTAAATTTGTAACTTACATGTATCATGTCTATTGTTTAATGCAACTTAATTTTAAAGTTTATGTACATCTGTTACAGCTTGCCTGATGAAGTTGGAAAATAAATGAAACCAACGAAACGTTGCAAATTTTGATAAGTTGAATCTGATCAATTCTGTCCAAGTTCCCAAGAAAATTTAGTATTTATTACATTTAACATGGATGAGAACCAAGATTTGGATTATAAATAAAAATTGTATATCTGTGAAGTGTCTCATTTCATATACTAGTGAAAATACATAACAATTGGCGACGAGTAATCTCGAACCATGTATGCGTCAGAAAGACTAATGTCTGATAAAGAATATACTGATTTTGTAGAAAGGACTAAAGGTAAAAATGAAGTATCGTCGTTATCAAAAGAAAACTTGTGTATTCGTTTAACAACTGTTGATGTAGCGTCTAAAACAAAACACTTTACCGAAAGGTAGAAAAAAAATTTACCAATTATCTCAACTTGCTTAAGGAAATATAAGTAATAGCTCAAGAGAAATAGCAAAAATTGAGTCGAAAATCAAGCTGGAATTTGAGCTGGGCAAGGATGACTGAGAAACGTTTATGGGACGGTTGGAATTATATTTGACAGTTAATCACATATGGGACAATAAATGGAAAGCAGCCATTTTTTTGAAGAAAAGGAAGTGCAGATAAATACAAGCCTACAAGGAATTTGTGTCACCCGACTACACGAGAGGACAAGGAGTTCGACGAAGTTGTGGAAATCAAATCAGGACATCTGTATCCAAAAACTTCTGAGTCCATGGAAAGGTCTGAATTTTACGCGGCGAAACAAGCTGCAACAGAGACGACGATGAAGTTGGCTGCAGGTTGTCGAAATCCAGAGACGAATAGGGGCCCGTAGCCCCCGATCCGAAAATTCCTAATCTTATGTTCTGGCACGTGTTAATTAGCGTGAATAGTCGAGTAAATATAGAACTTTGCGAAAAAATGTAAAATATGGTCATGTGCTCACGAAAAACAATGCAATTTGTTGATTTTCGAGGGTAAAACTCCGCATTTCAACATAAAACTCATACCGCTCTTTTGGGGGTCAAACGAGGAACATTTGTGAATTGTGTCATATTTTTCATACGTTTCTCGTTAGCCAGCCGCAGCTTGGACCGTGGGAAATTTAACTCTTTTATTAGCATTGGGTTTCCATAAACACGTTTATTGTGTTTCGGGGCTAAAACTTGCCGTTCCAACATGAAACTCGTACCTCCATTTTGGGAGTAAGTCGAGGAACATTTTCGATCTTTTATATATTTTTATGGCTCCTATTGTTTTCTATTTTCAATTTTCCTACGTTTCGAATTTTTTATTCGGTAATATCATATTATCATATCGAATCTTGGTATATTATGGGCATTTTGTCTATTCAACTAATTTTCATATCTGTCTGTGAATATTGAAAATATTATGTATCTATGTAATCGATAATTTTTCTAATTGTTTCTTGGCTTTGTATATTTCTTTTTTTTCAAATTTCCTTCATATGTCAGCTTTATAGTGAAATAATATCCGTCAATCACGCAAACCTCTTTTATGTATCCATCAGTCTGTATTAACACGACCTATACTGCATTTTATCATTTTTTATTTGGCTTCAACTCTGCTATCTTTTTGCATTTTGTGAAAAAAGGTTTCTCGATTTTCTTCGAATTTTTTCGTCTGGCCGTGCATAAAATATGAACCTTGGAAGATTTCGTTTGTTTCTTTTAAATGCTCACAACAAAATATCAAGAGCTTTTGTACTAATTTTTTTTCGGAATTTTAGATAAGAATGTTGTTTTTGAACCTATTTGTATGCTCTGTTTTTGTCCAAAAAATTCCTCAAAATACTGTTGTTTATTTCAAAAATTTTAAGCCTAGTGTTATCGTGGAAGAAACGATTTCTTGTATTTTTATTTTACATTTTTCAAATTGATTAAATTGATTTTTTTCCTTAAAAAACTTCTATACACTCGGTGCAAGCCGCCGCTCAGTGTTCTCTCACTGGTGTCTTCAAAGACAGTTAATAAACGCAGCGTTACTATATTATAGGTCGACCGTTCCTTTTGTCCATGGTCCTTGCCTAAACCAAAATCCCAACATTTATATTTGTTGATAGACAGTTTTATCTTGAAGGGAAAAAAATTTATGTCATCGATTCAAAGTGATTGATATAAGTAAAATGGAAGAAAGAATAAGAAAAATTGCTAGTGATGGTAATTGTATGTCAACGGCAATGTCGCACTACCTGTTCAATACAAAAGAGAAACATACACAAGTAAGTGAATGTATCGTTCTTCGCGTTTTATTAAATTGGCGAGAATACGAAGATCCTATCGTCGGTGATGAATCACATCGAGTCAGAACAGTACATTCTCTCAATAAGCTTGCAACAGCATAAGAGGGGAAGCGATTTTTCATGAATCGGAGGCCCCCCACCAGTTATCATGGCGCGAGTGACGCAAACTCTGTCGGTAGGTAGAGCCAGCTCAGCACACAGGCACTAGCCAGTGATGCCGTCGAGACTAGAAAAAACTAAATTTCTCGTCTCGTCTCAAATCTTGTCGAGAGCTTTGAGAATTTCGTGAGATGTTTCGAGTCTCGAGAGTTGAAAAACAAAAGAATTGGGAATCAGAATTAGGTATTAGGAGCACTTGGATACTTATTTGTTAGACACACGCACACACACACATATACATATATTATGCTACACAAATTACACATAGTCCATGTGGTTTCGTTATATCAAGGATCTCGAGTTTCTGGAGAAAGAGGATTGGATATATCTCATATATGGTTAAATTGATGGAAAAAATGTTAGTACTATACATCACATATATTTCATTATGGTTTTATATTATGGTGTGAATGAAATAGCCTGCTTCTAATTGAATAAGTATTTAGTAACTTGAAGAAATGTAGAACAATTTTTGATCGTTTTTTAAAAATATTGTTTACAGAAATAAGTTTTTGTGAATGTTGGATCTTAGGCTGCATGACATCCATCCGTTGATGCACAAAATATTTCTCGCCGATTGATTGTTCAGCCGGTTTCTGTGTTTCCTGATGACTAATCCCGCTTTCGAAAACAGTCATTTAGCCGGGATAGTGATGCTGTTGAGACGAGACGAGAAAGCTTTGATATTTCTCAAAGACGAGACGAGAATTTCGATCCTCGAGACAAGAAATGTCTCGTCTCGTTTCTCGTCTCGTCGAAAATTTCTTGTCTCAACGGCACTAGACCTAATTCACCGTAGAGGAAAGCGACCAGCGAATGTAGTTGCCGCACAGTGGTTCAAAACAGGATGAGTTATTTCAAAAATGTCTAAACGACGGCCAACTGTGCCGAATCGGAAGTTTTTGTATAAAAAGTATAAACGGTTGGGGAATATACAAAAGATTCTCGGAAGTCGTTTTCTTAGCCTCAATCCCATTTTCGAATAAATGGCAGCTTGAATTAACCCTGAAATAAACTTGATTTAGAAATTGTTAAATTCTGACCTCACATTCCTGATGAGCAACGAAAGAACCCACAAGTAACAAGGTTCAGGCAAGAACATCAAGTAAAAAAATGTGTAACTCAAAGGGTTAATCCATATTGCAATTTTTTCGAAAATGGAGTCGAGGTGACGGAAAATAAATTTTTTATTTTAAGAAACGGCCGCCGACAATCTGTTACAAGTTTGCCAACCTTTTTATTTTTGTAAACTTTCTATCCGCGCGGATGTCCGTTCTCTAGCCACTTTAAATCAACTTACCCCATTTTGAACCATTAATGCCGCTACGGGGTGCTAACAGTCATTTGGTCCTGTTTATAGTGCGCTTTCTAACATTGAGTTGTTACTATCGTTACTTATGTGTCTTTTATTGACAGTCACTAATATTATCCCACTAAAATAGAAGCACAGCGGAAATTTTTAGTATGTGCGTGGTCATCATTACTTTTGTTATCAATCATGAACACTAATATACTAAAATAAAAAGAGATTGGAAAATTTCAGTACAGTGGGCGCCAGATCAATGGCCATTTAGTATGAGGCCATGCGAGCGAGTACCCTCCACACGCACGGTCACACACACAAATGCAGTATCCCCCACCTCAGCGTGCCCATCTCTCACTGGGCTGCACTATCACTCTCCACCGCGCATGGCTCTCGCTTTTGACGCTAGCAGTGGGAGCGATTAGCAGCTAGCTATTTCGGAGAATTTTCCTTTTCTCGAGTTTTCCGGCAGGGCCATATATCTACCGTCCACTGTATTTGCGTAAATTATGCAGCGGTATACAGTACCTGGATGTACACGGGATACGACTCCAATTACGAAAAACTACATTTTACAGCGGTCCCTAAAAATAAGGTCGCCAGGATTTGTGGAACGGTGTGATAAGACGCCGGAGTCAAAGTGTGAAAGCTGGTAAAACAGTGTGCTACAAACATTTCGTAGAAAGCGACGTTCTGCAGCAGCGTAAGCTATTGGCTCCGGATGATAGTGTTTTTGGTACAGTGGAAAGAACAATCGATCTGTTATTTTCTAAAAGTCTGATGTGGGTCAAGATTGTGATTATGGTTTTTAGATTTTCAGTCTTCTTACAAGGTTTCTTCTAGACAGGTGATTGCTGGGGTTTCTCAATTTCCATGGACAGAAAGTTTCCATACATATGTTTCTGCGGGAAGTGATAAAAAAAAAAAATAATCTATGAAAAAAACATCTAAGTGTACTAAGACCTAATGTGTATAGAATCCGGAAATTAACGTAATGAATGTCATATAAGAAGTTTAAATAATTGATTCTTTTATCATGCCAACTTCACCATAATGACTTACATTGAATAATTCAATTCATGATACATGGCTTTTCGAACCGATCGAAACTGACGCAACCTGACTGGACAAAACTACTACCAGCACCGCGCGATAGTGAGTAACAGTTTACGGCCGGCTAATACCGATGAATGCCAGGGGGTTAGGCCGGCCTCTCATGTACGTGTGGATACATTGTTTACATCAGTCAGACTCATTTTATTCTATTTTAGCCTGGAAAAATGTTTCTGTGCCAATATTTTATTGTCAAATCCATTTTTTTTTCTACATAATTGCTTATGTAAACGTTGTACGTGGAATATTTTGTGTTTCAATGAAAATAAGTTTGTTTATGTGTACCCATGTAGGGATTCGTCGGTTGGGGTCCATGAATGACATAATGCTTATTCAGCATTTTGTTTGTATTATGTGATGTTTCGGCGGGCCCTGCCTACTATCTTTCGGCTTTGTTATCAACAATCAAAAAACAAAATACACAATTATAAAAGCATTAACCGTAGTTGCTACACCTATAGCGGCTTAGACCGCATGCTTTTTATTGGAGGTTATGTTCAAATTGCACATGTTTCATGTGGGATTCAGTGGGGAATAATAGTTGCTATGGAAAAAAGAATTTATTAAAGTTCAAGGTAAACTTTTGGATTACAGGTTTTCCGATCGTTTTTACACTCTTCTTATCTTCGGACCTGTCTCTGCTCTGGTGTCACCCTCTGACGGCCTCTTTTTGCAATCGCGGGATATTTAAAATTTTGAATATTTCCACTGTTCGGCCATCTTGGTTATGCATCGTCCTGGATGTCTGATTCGTCGCTGGTAAGGACTTCATCGTGAGAGTGTCGCCACATCTTCGTGTAATCGGCGGAGGCTCGAGTATTATTTAGCCCTTCGTGTTCTCCGATCTTCTGTACGATGTATCGGTCATTGCGCATTACCGTTGTCACCTTGTATGGCCCCAAGTACTTAGGGAATAATTTCAGTCCGGGGCCAAATTGGGTGCGTTTGACAGCTACGAGGTGGCCGTCGTGATACTTGCATGCTTCTCTTCTTCTTGCGTTATACGTTTTGCGGTTTTCAGCTTGAATCTTTTGTATATGCTGCTTGGCGGCATCTCTTAGCTGGTCTCGGTTGGTTTAAAACAGGATTAGATTCTCTTTTTCGATAATTTTTCGGAATTAGATATCGTTCTTCAAGCGCATAGTCTGTTCGACCAGCAGCTCAAATGGCGTTGTACCAATACTTCGGTTTGGCGTAGAGTTGAGATACTGCTGCGTCAAATCGCTGTGCTTATGCCACTCCTGCGGCTTCGGTAAGGACAATTTCGTTAGAATCGGGATTATTGTTCGGTTTGTGCGTTCTATTTGTCCGTTGCTGCGTGGTACTCCTGAGGTTGTTAGGACATGTTGAATACTCTCTTCTTTACAGTAGTCTTCGACAGCGTGTGATGTGAACGCCGTTCCTCGGTCAGATATAATTCTTTGGGGGTTTCCAAAGATCGCTGCCTGCTTACCCAAGCGACTCAGGACTTCGTCTACTCCGGTAGTCTTCGTTGGGTAAAGCCAAGAAAATTTTGTGAAGGCATCAGTCACAAAAAAATGTGATTCTATGTCTCAAGTATCGAGGGCAATGGTCCTAGGTGGTCGACATGACAAGTGTCAAGTGGGTGTTAGCCCTTATTGATTGCGTTTAGGTATCCTTCTTGTTTACCTTGCTAGCGCTCGGCAAGAATGCATTTCATGCAGTTTCTGATCACTTGTTCGACCTTGGGTCTCATTTTCGTGAACCAGTAGTCCCGTTCCAGTAAAGTATCTATCGTTTGGACCGCAAAGTGTCCTCTGCCATGGGCTTGCTTGATAACATCCACTTGCATCCGTTTTGGAACGACTACTAGGAATTCGTCGTCTATCTCCTTGTAAAGGATACCGTTTCTGACGACATATCTGTCTAGTTTGTCGTTTTCATCTTCATGAAAAAATTTCTTCAGTTCATCATCTGCTAACTGTGCTTTTCTTAGGCTTGCTATTAGCCCTTCTCTTTCTTCTTCGACCAGGGAGACTTCCGGAAGAGCGTTCCTGCTCAAGGCGTCGACTTGTCTCATGTTCTTGCCGGGTCTGTGTTCGACTTTGCACTAGAATTCTTCCAACAGAAGAGCCCATCTGGCTACTCGTACACATGAGTCCTTTCTATTCATGGTTTTGTGAAAGGCTTCACAGTCACTTACAATGTTAAATAAGATGCCGAGTAAGTAGATCCGAAATTTCTTTGATGTCTTGACTACAGCTATGACTTCGAGTTCATAACTGCTGTAATTTTCTTCAGCCGGGGTTGTCTTCCAACTGGCGTAGAATACCGGGTGGAGTGTGTTGTCTTGGTCGTCTCGTTGCAGTAATATGGCACCATAGCCATACTTCGAAGCGACGGTGTGAAGTTCGGTGTCAGCATTGACGCGATACAGTCTCAACACTGGTCTGCTGCTCAAAATCGTCTTCAATTGCTGGAATGCATCTTCCTGTTCTCTATCAAATCGAAAGGTGTCTCCATCACGTGGGATATTAGTCAGTGGCCTCGCGATGGAGGAATAAACCTGCAATAAACTTACGGAAACATCCAGTCAGGCCCAGAAAGGACTGATGGGCTAGATGTGGCTAGCGTTTCGACTGAGCCGCAGGGAGTTGGTCCCTGCTGAAGTCAAAGATGAGACTTGTAGAATTTTATATTTAGACGTATGCTTGTTGATTCATTGATTATATATACATATATACAACAAAATTGAGGTTTTGGTTTCCAAATAATGGAAGGAACGGTGGTTGTTCACCTGTGTTGTGGTGAAGGCTGCAGCAAAGATGTGTGACTGCGAATCGGTGTAGTGACAGGTGGTGGCGTGTAGCAGCACTCGGGTGAACTTGGTGGTGTAGGAGGACGGCGAATCTCTGGTTGATTTAAAAACTGCTTGCTTTTGAAGAAGTAAAACGTACTGATATGGCTGCTTGGCTGCTAGTGTTACGTGGGGTGAGAGTGTACTAAGCGGTGGTAGTTAATGATTAATTGGATAATCAAAGATGCTCCCACGTAACGACAATGAATAAAAAATTAACACTAAGAAGGACCTCCCTTTCGATAAGCCGGTAATGTGGGTACATTGTTGTCGAGTCCTATACAGGTCTGTGAGAGTTGTTTAAATGGTTGAGGCTGATTTATAATAATGAAAATGGGAAAAGGTTCGCGTTGAAAATAAATGGTTTGAAGTAATTTAACTGGTAAAATATAAAGTATATTCTGTAACAATGAATGACGTTAATGATGTAGAACCCGAAAGGAACAATTTATAAAGTGTTTGAGTTTATACAACAGTGCACGCCGACAAACGAATTTATATTCAAATGCAGAGAAACTGCAGAATCACTAAATTTGACCGTTTGCGTGTTTGTCAAATCGTGTGTTAATCTATTCTAAACGATATTATTATTTGATACCAAGAACATCTATCCTGAACGATACTTATAACCAGCCGGTCGTGATTATTCGATATTTTATCCCTCTTTTTAGATTATCTTGAATTAATTATAAAGTGGGGCCGAGCTAAAGACTGGAGAATAACTCTATGAATTCCCAAGGAAATTGTTTATAGCTGGACACCAATACCTGTTGCTGTTATTTCGAATTGTATTCAAATCTTGGAAACAATACGTTCCATCTAATTGGGGGTAGTAAAGCTAGCCACCAACTCTAGTCTTACTTTTAAATAGATATTACAATAGTAAATTTTGATTTAGAAAGGTAAAGACAAAAATTAGTTCGCTGTTGGAGATTAGCATTCGGATTAACCTATCTTTAGATTTGTTGTTGTGGTGATGAGATCGAGAGCCGTCGGATCGTGTCGGTCTGCGTCAGTAGTATACTAGAGCAGGGCCTCACCTCGAGTTCTTAAGGGTGAATGGATGATATCGGAAACGATGAACCCGGTCCCTCAGTCTTAATTATAAAAAGTTACTTTTCACAATAAATGTCCGAATGTTTCACTCGCGGTTTTGATATTTAATGGTGTGTATTATTATTATTGAAATGATTATTTTACGGAAGTAATAAAGTTCTTGATTTTCAGAGTAAATGCTTAATATTACCAGATTGGATTGAATCTGGGCTGAACTTGGTTTATTTAAGGAAAATGGAATATCATAAAAATGTCTATTCTTGAAGATTTAAAAAATAGTACAGAACAGGAAAGAATTTGGAAGGTAGGAGATAGTGAGTCTTTTGCAGCTAACACAATAACTGAATGCTCGGTTTTGACGAATTAGCGCGAGACTTTAGGCTGGTCACAATTAAAATTTTCCAACGCTACTCTTAGTCGAGAGAGCTAATCCGGGTTGACGTCCACGCACTTCGCGACTTGACAAACGAAAGATATGGCTGCTTGGGCCAGAGGGTATTAATAGGGAAAAATCTGCAGTTGCAATAAGTTGCAACAGTAATTAGCCAATTAAGTGCGGGGGCGACCTCCCGGTGTCTAAATCTATACGGTCAGCGTTAGTTCGCGCCATTCGACGGTGTTCCGACGATTCTCAATCTCGTCACTTATACGTACAAGATGTTAACAGAAGGTATCTTAAGATAATTCTCACGCATTCATCCACACATCTTAACAAATAATCTATTTTAATTTGGTGGTTCCAAAGATAGTGGTTTATCCTAATTATTGATGATAATTTTGACTTAAAAAGAGAGATATTCCGGGCTGAACGCCGCTGTTACTAGGTCAGTAATTTTATAGCGCAATTCCTGGTGTCAGCAAATAAGATACAATGTCAGCGGATGCCGAGGACTGTACGTGACCTTATTAGAATATGAGATTGTAATGAAATAATTAAAGAAATGAAATGAAATAGAATTTTGAAAAAGGAATTTTGAACGTACGCCAAGGCGGTACGTCGGGGCGTAACACTGGTCTGGATTGTAGTAGATGTTCCAAGAATCAGTGAGACCGAAGCTGTGGTAGTGGGTATTCCAAGAATCAGTGACACCGAAGCTGTGGTACCGATGGCTGATTTCGTTGGTTTCATATCCCAGCCTCGGCTCAAACTTGTTAGCGGGAAACTCGGTGAGCCGATTGCGGGACGCGTGCTTGGCTGCGTGGGTGGCGTTAGCGGCACGCGTGACGTAGTGGTTGACGCTTGCGGCGGCGCGTGACTGGAAATTGAGCTCAGGGGCAGACGCATAAGTTGAGCGTTCTCAATTAATCAGGTTGCAGGACTTCGCGAGGCTCCGCGAAGCCGCGAGCTAGCGACAAGGAGCTCGTGAGGACCCCGTAGCGCTTCGCTTCCCCGGCGGACTCGCGAGGCACGCACGGCGTCCCTCAAATTTTCATCGTTTTCGAGGATATTTCTGACGATTTTCGCAATCAAAGTTTTTACGTCGAACCGGCTCCGTGAAGAACGACTCTTGGATGTTTCTGGACCTCGTCGGCACCTTCTTTTCGTGTTGTTGAACACTGAAAAAGCGATCAAGTGAGTCCTTCGTTTTTCACCGGGCGTGTGACGCCATTACCGAGCCAATTATTCCCTTTTCGTCCCACTGATCAAGAAATCCCCGTTTTCTGTCTCTTCTCGAATTAATCATTCGAGAAAGAGTTTTTCGTCGGTCAATTCGACGTGACGAGTGTTGAGCCGCGAGTCGTTTCCCCAAAAATCCCTTCGAAGTCATTGAGCTCTTTTTTTTGAGAATTGAGAACCCCCTTGTTTTGGAGCCGATAAGTTATCGAGCCATTAGATCATAGTTTCAACCCCTTTCTTAGTGTTTTTGTTGAGCCCTGTTGTCGATTAACAGCCCTGTGTCTCTTTCCATATCGAAATTGCCCCGGTTTTTGTGTGTTTTGCGATGCTGGCGAGCGAGAACTTTGTTTCGTTCAATCAATCGGGTCTCGCCGGGGAAACCCGATTCGAACGTCCGCGTGGTTCGCTCGGCCGCGAGGCTCGCTCACCCAGTGTTCCCTCTTTGTCATCACGTATTAAATTATCGCTGTTAAATTGTTTATTGTTGAAACGTATAATTTTGAAAAACTGGTAAATTCGAAAAATTAACGATGGAGCCAGGAATCGAACCTGGTATCTAGCGATACTTTACCGGAGCCTTACTCCACTAGACCACCTAGCCGCCCTGACTCTGATGTCGTTAATTCCTCTCATCACCAGTAAGTTCAAATTTGTTTTCTTGTGCTGTGATAGTATGTGTGAATATATAAAGTGTTCTTCCTCTTCGAGCACAACTTGTAAGAATGTCTGTAAGTGTGTTTACATTTTGGAATCTTACGCTTCTGATGCGAAGCTCGTAAGACAGTCAATGACCGTCTAATATTGAAATGCGGATATGCATCATCAATATTAATATTAATCACGAGGCATTTTTCATTGTTGAAACGTAAACGTAAATTGTTTATTGTTGTTTTCTTTGATCTTTTAAGTCCATTTTGAAACGGTTGCTGGACCGTCTGATCGTGGGATTTCCATAATTACTATTTTTTCGATTTTTGAAAATGATTTTTTTTTTCATAAATCATTATGAATACCCGTTTTTGTTACTGTATAGTATTTTTTTGGATACTCGGTTTTTATTTTAACACTTTTTGCTTCCTTATAGGGGAAGCTATGTGACGGTGAAAATAGTTTTTTCCAGTTGCCAATGCCAATATGTTTAAAATGTCCTAAAACGTCGAAAAATCATGTCTAAAAATATGTCCGGGTGTGTGTGTGTTTGTTTTTTTTTTAAATTATTGCTAACAGGTTTTTAAAATTAACGATTATTATTATAGATCTGACTATAAAGTGGTGGACTCTCGTGGAAGATGAAGCGTTCCAACATAGTGGAGATTTCTAGCCACGGCAAAAAGAAAAACAAACGCCAACACGCTTCAATCAGATCCAATGAAAGTGAAGAAGATGATTTGACGACCGGTGAACTTGAAAAAAATTCTGGTGACGTCGGGCAGCTGGAAATCATAGTGACTCAAAATTTACCGTCTACTTCATCGAATAAAGATAATTGTATTGTACAGACAACGTCCAAAATACAGCAAAAATACTCTGCATTTTTTGAAGTGTGCTCGGTCGATAAAGAAAAATATGGAAAGTGCTTACTGTGTCTCAAGTCTGGAATTGATCGTCGAATTAAAATGAAGGATTCGAATACTTTTGGGCTTCAAAGACATTTGCGAAATGCACATGATGGCGATTCATCAGTGAAAAACTTTGTCGATCCCAGCACACCATCTGCTACTCGGCAAAAAGATACAAGGACATTCGAGCAAAGAATTGTCGAATGGATGGCAATTAAGTATTTACCGTTTTCGTTTTTCGATGACAATACCACTCGAGACTTTTTCACTTTCCTTAATGGAAACTTTGCATATCCGAAACGGACGAGTTTACAAGAAAAAGTCATCAATCACTTCGTGATCATGAGAGGAGCTGTTTTTAAAGCAGTGAAGAAAGTTGATTCAAAATTTTCTTTGACAGTCGATGGATGGACATCGATTGCTAAACGATCGTATTACGGCATAACGATGCATTACATCGATAATGACTGGAAATTGCAATCTCTACCGCTGGATTTTATTCCATCGAATGGAGCTCACACAGGCAGGGATATGGCTAATCTCGTGCTCGATGTGTTAGAGGAGTTTAAGATTAAATCAAAAATTCAAGGCATCACTCTCGACAATGCGGCTGCAAATACATCGTTCATAGCCGAACTCTCCGATCTCTTATGTCGGGAAGGCATCGAATTCGACGCGAGTGATTCACACTTCCGTTTTTTCGCTCACATTTTGAGTTTGGGAGTACAAGATACATTGAACGCTCTAAATCCGGAACACCCAGATTTCGAGTTGTCTTCCGATATTGGCAGCTCTGACGAAGAGACCGTATTATCTGTATGGGAACAATCGAAAGAAACGAATGTCATTAATGAATTGAGAAAACTTCTTGCAAAACTGAAAAGGTCCGAGCAGTGGATGAGTAAATTGCACGCATATTGTGACGCCGCCAACGAAAAAAAAATTGCGATAACGATGGACGTGTCAACTCGATGGAATTCGACTTACGTAATGTTGCGAACAGCACTGAGTGTCAAGTCGGCTCTTAACGCACTGATGCACAACTATGGAGAACTTCGCGAGATGATAATCAACCCTGAAGAATGGGAAATTATCGAGGCTGTGTGCGCGTGTTTAAAACCATTCGATCATCTGTCGACGGTTCTCGGTGGTCAAACGTACATTACGTTGCCGTTGGTAATTGTGGGGTTCAACATGCTTCTTGACAAAATCGAGACGGTAACTCACCAACTTGATGCGAAGTTATCGCGAAGTTGCGTCAACGAGGAATTTATCGAAGCTTTCCAAGCTAGAAGAGATAAGATGCTCAAACACTACAAGAAAACGAATTGGATATATGGAGTTGTTCTCATTCTCGATCCTCGGCACAAAGTTGGAACGTTTCAACTCACATCTTGGGGTCGTGACATAGAAAAGGCATCAATGGCTAAGTTTCAAAAAATTTTTCGCGAACAATATTGGGCAAATTCCACCGTCGAGATGATAGCATCTCAGGGTAAAAGTTTATCGGATCAAGAAAGCCAGGGATCCTTCGATTTATATGAACTTTATGAGGCCTCCACGCAGATTTTTCACGAAGACTGTAGTGAACCACAGCGAGAATTCGAGCGCTATTGCAAACTCAAACGGGCGAGTCGGAACGAAAATATTTTGGAGTGGTGGCGAAACAATTCGAATTCATTTCCGAATTTGGCAAAAATGGCGCGAGATTTCTTAAGCATCCCGGCGACAAGCGTCCCGGCTGAACGTTTGTTTTCGAAGGCCGGTTTGATCCTAAGGAAACACCGAAATAATATGTCCAATGAATCAGCGAGAAGTCTGCTGTGTTTAAACGGATGGCTGACGTGCAGCCTCAAATCAGCGATTCAAAAAAATCTTAACCCGTCCGAACAATAAAAGTGCATTTGAAAGCGTTTTATTTGTATTTAAATTATTCCAGCCCAGTCCATACCCAAGCCCAAGGGCGCCGAGATTATCAAGAATTTCGAAATTCGAGACGAGAAATTTTTTCGAGACGAGAAATTTTTCTCGAAATTCTCGTCTCGTCTCGCTCGACGGCATCACTACTCCGAATTGCTCGGACGGATTATGCCCTCGTCCAACCACTCCTGAATTTGCCTATCAACTTCCTTCTTTACATTCCAGGATAATCTTCTCGGTTGTTGATAGGCAGGAATGTCGTCTTTCAAATAATGTTCATCTTAATATTCGTGGGCTACCTTTTGAGGGCTGGTATTCGTTGATAAGTGCCTGTATTTTGTTTCGCAAATCCTGGTTCTTCACATGTGATATGTCAACATGATTGAATTCGTCACTAATGCTGATCCACAGTACTTCTGGCAGCTGCCGATCGTTCTGCGCTTCTGATTCTGTTTTGGAAACTCTGGTGAATGTACTGCCCTTGAAGGTCACATCTGCTTTTCTCATGAAATCTGCGCCTAGAAGGAGTTTATAATTTAAATATTTAGCAGGTACTACGTGTATCACAACTTGATAGGCTTGATTATCTACTAAAATCTCTGCGTCGAAGCTCCCCAGCGTAGAGCTATTATCTAGTCCCACGCCGCGGAATCGTATGCTTTCATTCTGCAGTCTTGGTGCTCCCATCCGTACATCTTTGTCAGATTGCATCAGCGTCAGATCACTTCCTGAATAGATAAGAGCATCCATCATATGGTTTCCCCAGCGTACTTCCTTGACTGGTTTTCTCGACGGATAGGCCTCGGCGGCGTCACAGCTCTTGGTTGGCTGGCTGGTAGCTTTGGGGTTAGTACATTTTGCTGATACATGGCCATACTCGTTACAATTAAAGCATTTGGTACCTCTACTTTTGTTTGGGCAGTCAGGTCCCACGTTCCGCAGTTGAAACAGCGTCTGATTTCTGCATTCGTATTCGTATTCGTGGTTGTCTTTCGTTTTACTTCAGTGGGTTTCGTTTTATTATCAGCTTTAGAGTTCTCCTTCATCTTTCCCTACACCAGAAGCTTCTTGCGTAGCTCCTTGATGTTTCTGGCCCCGTATAAGATTACCTTATTCGCCTCATCATCTCGTATTACGTCAACGATATATCAAATAACGGACTCTGTTTCCAGATAAGCTCGTGACGCAGTTTCCAACATGTTGTAGACATATTCTTGGTAGGTTTCATCAGTTGCTTTTGTCCTTTGTCATAATTCTTTGTGTAATTGGTGACTGCTAACTCTTGGAGCAAATTCAGCTATTAGGGCCTTCTTTAACTGTTTCCATGAGTTTGCACATCGCTCGTAGTTGACGAACAGTTTAGCTGACCCCTTTAGTAATCTCTTCGCGTACATTACTTTCTGGATATCAGTCCACTTACATAGATCTGCCATCTCCTCGAAGTCTTTCATCCATCTTTTGACAGTTATTCCTTGGTTGCCGCTAAAGGGTAGCATTGATTCGTCTACATCTTTAAACCTCAGTATTGGCTTACGTCTTCGCGGTTCTTCGTGATGGTTGTGGCCGTGGCCGGCTGCTTCGTCGTCGTCTGTTTCATCGTCGTTCGCTTCATCGTCGTTTACTTCGTCGCCGTCTTTATCAACATCAAGAGCTATTGCCCGTTCTAGTCTGTTCACCAGTTTTTCTTTCGTACCTGACGTCTTTAGGCCTCGTGACCTCAGTTAATCTCGTATGTCGTCTCTCGTTGCGTTTGATGCTGAGTTTAGCGACTGCGTGCCGTTTTTCTCACTCATCTTATCGCTGTATCGTTGGGTAGTCGCGTTCGTTAATTAGGGCGTGTGTTGTTAACCTCACTTTTGCCTAGTTCACGCTCAACTGCTCGACTATCCGGGACGAGCCCTTATAAATGTGGGTTTCAGTTAGGAATAACAGTTGCTATGGAAAAATGAATTCACTAAAGTTCAAGGTAAAGTTTTCGGTTACAGGTTTTCCGATCGTTTTTACACTCTTCTTATCTTCGGACCTGTTTCTGTTCTGGTGTCACTCTCTGACGGCCTCTTTTTGCGACCGCGGGATATTTAAAATTTAGAATATTCCCACATTCATTAAATTTGATAAACTATGGGTTTCTATTTGTTATTTTATACTTCATTTAATAATGGAACATACTGAAGGTTGGAATTGCCCTTATTTTCTCTTTTATTGAATAAAGCAGCTTTCACATATTGATCACGGGTTCTTTCTTTTGAGAGGGAATCCCGTTACCCGGAGGTAGCGCGTATGCGCGTAGAGTTCACATAGAGTGTGCGCACGCACGATTTACACACAGGGTTTATATGCATTGAAACACTGATACTTTCTCAACAACATTATTTGTACATTAGGGTAGTCCTTATTTGGGGTGTTGACGAATTTCGACAAGTGCGCCCCCTATACACGTTCGAAATGAATTTAAAAAAATGTGTGCGAAAACGGAGCGCTGTAGTCCAATTAGAAGACGTGCCTCTAAGCTCGTTTTGTTTCTCATTTGAATAACATGGGATTTTCAGACTACTGCAGTCATTATGTTTTTGAGTTGTCCCCAAGCACGCAAAAAATTCTTTTTCACATAAATCTGTTGTTCATGGGTACAATTACGCGTATATTTTTCCACAAATTGTTATCACAACCCTTACGCCCCCCATCCCCCTGATATTATACACGACGGCAAATTGATCAACGTGAATACCTGTTTTTAGCCGCTTGGTGCTTGACAGTATTTCACCAATTGAAAGGCAGCCTTATTTGCGTCATAAGTTTGTAAAAAAAAGTAATGTTAAAAGTATTATAAGTAAAAACATCACGAGCTTGAAGGCACGTCTTCTGATTGGACTACAGCGCTCCGTTTTCGGACATATTTTTTTTTATTTATTTCGAACGTGTCTAGGGGGCGCACTTGTCTAAATTCGTCAACACCCCAAATCAGGACCACCCTATTGTACATATTGACCAGAGAAGGAAAGTTTATATTCTCAACATTTTTTTTTTAATTTTAACAGGTCAAGTGTGAAGTCAGAAGAGTTATGTGCACAAAAGAATTAATATTAACCTACTTAAAATGACATTCCTAAACGCTTAAACTGTTACATGTTTAGCGATCGAAGAGGAAGTGATTTCTTTAATCGATTTACAATATGGTAGACATTCAATTGATTTCGATATCAGTGGTTTTGTTTCCTGGCCATAATATATGCCTAGAGTATTAAGCGGTAACATTTGATAGGATCACAATGTGTTAGATCAAGTTCAGATGATGGTGGAGTATTAGCGGCTTAAATTTTGGATGTCGGTTCTTCTGTTGACAGTATCATTCTGTGATGTGTAAATCATTTCTTTGTTCACTCTTTTGTACCATTTGTTCTCTTTGTCAACTAATTGAGAATTATCAAACTTAAAGGTATGGTCATTGGTAAGTGAGTGAAACGCTAAAGCTGACCTGTCAGGATCTAAAGATTTAACATCGTATTAGTGATTTGAAATCCGTTTTTTTTTTAATGTTAAGATATCTGGCCTATGTAGCATTTTTCGCAATTGTTGCAATCAATTTTATATACGATATCAGTTTGGTCTAGCGTCGCTGTTGGAGCTTTTAGAGGTGTGCAAAAGTTTACTCAATGTGTTGTTGATTTTATATGAGGTATCGATGTTAAATTTGTTTAGGGTTCCTTTAATTTCTTTTGATAGGCCTTGTATGTATGGAATTGTACCCAGACATTTTGGTCTTGTTTCTAAATTTATTTGAGTGATACTGTTGTAGTATTTATGTACTCTTTTTGTTTTGAAAAATGGCTATCCAATGAAAATGATCTATAACATATAAACGCAAGGAGTACATAAATACTACAACAGCAACACTCAAATAAATTCAGAAAACAAACCAGAATGTTTGGGTTCAATTCCATACGTACAAGGCCTGTCACAACAAATTAAAAGAACCCTAAACAAATTTAACATCGATAACTCATATCAAATCAACAACGCATTAAATAAACTTTTCACACCTCTGAAAGCTACAACTGCGACGCTAGACCAAACTAATATCGTATATAAAATTGATGGCAACAATTGCGAAAAATGCTACAGAGGCCAGTCATCTCAACATTAAAAAAAAAACAGATTGCAAATCACTATTGTAACGTGGCGTTTCAGAATCGCCCGTCACAAGGGCACACAACCGCTATTATTTTTAGTTTACGCGTCCTCAGCAGGGTACTCCAACCGAACTCGATACAAAATAGGCAATAACTACTTTTTAACTAATTCTTTTTTGTAAATTCTTTATTTCGCGCTTCGGCGCAAGCTAACAAGGTACTTGGACGACAACGATCCCGCTCGACGAGGGGCCCGAAAAGGCTTAGCGTTACACTATACAATACGATGTTGAATCTTTAGATCCTGACAGGTTAGATTTAGCTTTTCACTCACTTACCAATAAACATACATACCTTCAATTTTGATAATGCTCAAATAGTTGACAAAGAGAACAAATGATACAAAAGACTAATCAAAGAAATTGCGGTATCCGTGAGGTACCTGCGTATGTAGGCGAATGACTGATTGTATATACTACTACGCCGATGTATTGAGAGAGGGAGTGAGTCCGTCTCGAACCAGCAAACAGGACGCAACTAAATGAAGGCTCGCACTATTTACATCTTGAAACTCTCGTTCACCGACCCAATTCCCGTAACCCCTACAGAAATGATTCACATATCACAGAATGATACTGTCAACAGAAGAACTGACATCCAAAATTTTGAGTCGCTCATACTCTCACGTCATCTGAACTTAATCTAACACATTGTGATCCTTTCAAATGTTACCGCTTAATACTCGAGGCGAATATAATGATCAGCAAACAAAACCACTGATATCGAAATAAATTGAATGTCTACCATATTGTAAATCGATTAAGGAAATCACTTTTTCTTTGATCGCCGAACATGTAACAGCTTCAGCGTTTAGGAAGGTCATTTTAAGTGGGTTAATATTAATTTTTTTGTCTGTATAACTCTTTTCACTTCACACTTAACCTGTTAAAATCAAAAAGAATATTTTGAAGATGTAATCTTCCCTTTTCTAGCAATATGTTCAAATAATGTAATGAGACATGTGCAATTTAAACTTAACCTCCAAAAAAAGCATGGCTCTAAGCCGCCATAAGTGTAGTAACTACGGTTAATGCTTTTCTGATTATATATTTTGTTTTTCGATTGTTGAAACAGAAGCCAGAAGACGGCAGGCAGGGCCCGCCGAAACGTCGCATAATTCTAGCAAAATGCTGAATAGGCATTATGTCATTCATTGACCCCAACCGACGAATCCCTACATGGTTATCATTCCTGGGTCACGAACTTCAAATAATTTGTCTATCTGGTAATGAAAATGGCAGAACTATTGCATTTGCTGCGCTACCCTATTGAGAGAGTTGGACTTCAAGGATGAACTTGTGCCGAGGAGTGGGGGACAGTAACTGAGTACGAAAGCGAGGAAGCTGGCCTATTAGGCTACTGTACAATCTTCTGATTACGACAGGCGGTACACAATTGAAAGTGGGACTCATGCCGATGATTTTAAATTAACTGCAGCGGCAAAAGGTTTTAAAATATGTTTATTTGTGTATCGTACAAATTATCCAGTATCCAACGAATATGGATCATAAAATAGATAACCTGCGCTAAAATATTCAGGCAACGCTAAAAAAGGTCGGTTAGCGACGTTGTTAAAGCCACAGAATGAAGTAGCGGAACATGTAAATCGCTGCAATTACTTTGTCAGATTCCGATTAACGTTGGTTTGGATAATTGGCAGATCATTGGGACTCATGCCAGTGTAGATTTACCAGTCGCAGAAAATTGAGGTCCTCAGAAGCAAGTAATGAGGGATATCCGTCCAAAGCACGCAGGGCTGGAAGCCCCTAGTTTTTCAATGTAATCTCCTGGAAATGTGATACAAAAGAGCAGTAAGTATTTCAAGTTTTGGAGCGCGAAATGTGAAATAATTTCGTTCATGCATCCAATACGTGAAGCATAGATTTGAACTGATCCAAATTTCGTAAAGTGTACTTTGACGAAGAAATGAAAAATTAATTCAAATGAGGACTTTAACACGAGGCGCAAAAACTCGAAGTCGTAATGCTAGTCACTGAGCCGCCGATCCGCTTGAGCACAATGCGCGCGAGCAGATTCACCATGCGACGTCGAAACTTTAACCAGTCTTTTTTCAGAAACGGTCGAGCGTTTACGGATAAATCGAAGCACGTATTTATTTATTTTGATCATTCTTTCATTCTGCGAAGTTTCGTGTAAATCCGTGGGTTACAATTGGAGGGCTCTCCTCGTGAGTTATATAATTTGTTGTATTTCTGTCTGACCTCGTTGACTTAGTCAGTTAGCTCAAACTTAGTCGGCTGTGTACAATTAACTTGCAGCTGAAAGCATAATTATACACGTAGAGGAAGTATCGACAATGAAAATGTATCCCTGAGTACGTGAGACAGAAGGACGAGTAGGATTACATGCTTTTTCTTCCAACGAAAAAGCGTACCTTTAGTGATTAAGTGCTCTAAGCACTGAATTGGCGTAATCCGAATAATGTGTGTAGTTCTAGTGTTTTTGTAGTTGTTGAGCCCAAATTTTCTTCGAACTTTCACGACTTTACGAACTGTTGAGAAAAAAACAATATTAGTACACAGAATTATTGATACTGAAGCAGTAACAATTATTCTGTATCGAGTATTCACGGATTTGCAGCATGGTGATTTCATTAAAACGAATATTAAAATTGCCAATCAATATTGGAACTTAGTGAAATATTGTAAAGGCCTAGGCTTAGATTGGTAAAAGCGTTGACTGGAGAATACAAGGTACGTCAAAGCTCAGGTACCAAACCCCTGTGCTACGAGCGTGAGTGCTAGGAGAGAACACAGTCGGCCAATCAGAGCTTGCTAGACAAAAAAGGGATGTAGTCCTACTACTTGTCTATACTGTGAATTTATGGTGAACCGGGTTGTCCGAGTGCATCAACACATGCACAGATTTTACACTAGTTAAACCAGCTCAACGCACGCCACAAGTTGTTGCCAAACTAAGGTTAACAAAGGTGTATCAGGATGCCCATAGCTCATCACCGGCGTGGCGGGGGTCACACAAAATGTTAGGAACCATTTCGTCATTAGGTTGATAGCAGTTCGTATCGCACACTGGGCTGCGATTACTCGTGCAAAATCCGTGCATGCGTATTTGAGCTTTCCTCTTCATCAGAAATTTACGGTGTGCCACGAACATAGGAAATATAGAGATGCAGATCAGAGTGTCAGTATAAGCGAGGGTTGTAGCTTACGCAGAAAGCCGGTTAACCATTCTGGTAGGCTAACCTAAGAAGCGGAATTCCAAGAATAATGCATAGAACATGAGCGCAAGTCCAAAAGGACAAAGATTGATTTGTTTACTCGATTCCGGCAAAGACTGCGGGTAAAAATAATGTCTTTCGCGAAATCAATACTAAAATAATTGTTGCACTAATAACGATGCACCGAGAAGAACAAGTTATTGGATTTAATTATTATTAATTCATGCGTTTGTATAGTCCTGAGAGCACATTTATTCAAAGCGACAATTGATGTAGTTTTTAATTTAAAAAATCCATCTTTAGGAGCAATGGAATAGTACATTGTATACCAAGGAGGAGAAGTGGGACTTTTAACGCCGAGTACGATGACTCGTACTGAAAACATCCATCGAGGCATCAAAAGTTTTCTCCTTCACGGTGCATACGATACTTTATAAAACAAAATAATGTTTTCGAAGTTTTTCATGGAACGATTATCAATATTATACTAATATGATTCTGAGAGAGCCGATTTCTGATAGATCTCTGTCCGTGGCGGTTGGGTGCAGGGGTGAAGCCTCTGGAGAGGTCGAGGGGCGAAAAAAAAATAGAACTGAAATATCATTGAAGAAAAAAATTTATTATTGTTTTATTTATCGACACTGATAAATTGTGATCATTTTTAAAGGAATCAGTCTTTTATCATACTATCGAATTTTGGTTAATAACAAAAGTGTAATTATTGAATACTACATTTTGTTTGTTTGGTGATATGTTTTTTCCTTCTGAATGTGATTGACAATGATTAACATCATTATTCTTATCTGATCCCGTTTGGGCGCAGGTAAAAGTTTCAACTTTTCGACGCTTCGGCGGTGGGATATTGGTGCTATATTCTGTAGGACACCGATGTTATGTTACCAATTTTGGATTTATTTTTTATGGAAACTTCAATGTAATGTTTAGTAATATGGTACTCGACTTCCACCCATCGTGGCGCTTTAAGGTCGTGATGTTTGCTCCACTGTCGGCGATCAGTGTAGCAGATGTTTGACAAAAGGAATGCCCTCTGTAGGCTTCTGCGCTTTTCAACTGTAGAGATGAAGTGCAATTTGCTTCGGCATATATGATAACTTATGTACCTCGATGACTTTTGTCGTACATTTGCCTTCCTTGTAATTCAAAAAGAATCAATGGTTTGATGAATTTTTTGGTTGTAATTCAACGTATTTCTGTACGATTTTAGCAAATTCTGCTACAATGACGAAGGTGCGATGTATTTTGGTTTCAGTGGTTGGAAGATTGACATAAGTCTCTAATTCATTACTTCGGTCAGCCTCACAGATTCCAAAAATAAGAATAGTTTGCAATATACCGTGGGTCCATGAGGAAAGTGCGCACGGCTACTCAATCAGGCGGTAACTGTCAGCCAATAAAATTCGAACGACTTGACGCACACACATAAGGTGCGCACTTTCCTCATAGACACACGGTATATGTACATTTAGTTATGTGAAAAAATTACACGTGAATATTGTAAACCAAATGTATTTTGAAATTACATTTGTTACGTGGGGGCGGGCGTGTGCTAGGCGGTGTTAGTTGATGATTAATAAATAATAAGAGATTCTCCCACGTAACGACAATGAATAAAAATTAAAACTAAGAGAGACTTACCTCTCGATAAGCCGGTAATGTGGGTACGTTGTTGCCTAGTCCTATACAGATCTGTGATGCTTGTTTAAATGGTCGAGGCTAATTTATAATAATGAAAATGGGAGAAAGTCGTCGTTGAAAATAAATGGTTTGAAATGATTTAACTGGTAAAAGATAAAGTATATTCTGTAACAATGAATGACGGTAATGACGTAGAAGCCGAAAGTAACGATTTATAAAGTGTTTGAGTTTACACAACAATCCACCCCGACAGACGAATTCATATTCAAATGCAAAGAAGCTGCAGAATGACTAAGTTTGACTATTTGCGTGTTTGAGCAAATCGTGTGTTATTCTATTCTAAACGATATTATTATTTGATACCAAAGACATCTATCCTGAACGATTCTTATAACTAGCCGGTCGTGATTATTTGATATTGTATCTCTCTTTTTAGATTATCTTGAATTTGAATTAACATTCAGTTGGTTACATCCGACCGGCCAGCAAAAGCACACACCATGTAACTATTAGGTTGTCAATCATAATCAAGTTCTAATCATGAGGATCAATCTCGTTGATCAATAGGGTTGATCAGATGAAAACCTCAATTCACAAGAATATCTGAGGAAGCGCTTATGCGGATTGGTCAGACATAAACGTATATAATTTATGTCAAGAATTTTAATTGCTTATAGCCTATAATAATTATAAAGTGGGGCCGACCTGAAGACTGGAGAATAACTCTCGGAATTCCCAAAGGAATTGTCTGTAGCTGGACACCAATTCTTTGTTGCTGTTATTTCAAATTGTGTTTAAGTCTTGGAAACAATACGTTTGATCTAATTGGGGGTAGTGAAGCTAGCCACCAACTCTAGTCTTACTTTTGAATGGATATTATGATAGTAAATTTTGATTAGAAAGGTGAAATTAAGAATTCGTTCGATGTTGGAGATTAGTACTCGGATTGACTTATCTTTAGACGTGTTGTTGTGGTGACGAAATTGAGAGCCGTCGGATCGTGTCGGTCTGCGTCAGTAGTATTCTGGGGCAGCGCCTCACCTCGAGTTCTTAAGGGTGGATGGATGATATTGGAAACGATGAACCTGGTCCCTCAGTCTTGATTGATTTCGATAGGTTGATTATCAAAAAGTTACTGTTCACAATAAATGTCCGAATGTTTCACTCGCGGTTTTGATATGACATGGTTTGGATTATCATTATTTGAATGATTGTTTTACAAAAGTAATGAAGTTCTTGATTAATAAAGTAAATGCTCAATATTACCAGATCCGGATTAAATCTGGGCCGAACTTGATTTAATTTGAGGAAAACGGAATATCATAAAAATGTGTATTCTCGAAGATATAAGAAATAGTAAAGAACAGGAAAGAATTTGGAAGGTAGGAGATAGCAAGTCTTTTCAAATCGCAAGATAATATGAATTCTCGAGTTGATGGATTAGCAAGATATTTTAGGCCGGTCACAACTAAGATTTTCTGAACGCTACCATTACTCAATAAGGGCTGATACGGGTTGACGTCCACGTACTTCGCGACTTGATAGACGAAAGACATGGCTTCTTGGGCCTGAGGGTCCAAGGAGTTGCAGTTGCAATAAGTTACAACGATAATTAGCCAACGAAGTGCGAGGGCGACCTTCGGGTGCCCAAATCTACACGGTCAGCGTTACTTCACGCTCTTCGACGGTGTTCCGACGATTCTCAATCTCGTTGATTACACGTGTAAGATGTTGACGAAAAGTATCCTAATATAATTCCCACGCATTCATCCACACATCTTAACAGATAATCTATTTCAATGTGGTGGTTCCAAAGGTAGTGGTCCATGCTAATTATTGGTGATAATTTTGACTTAAACAGAGAGATATTTCTAGGCTGAGCGCTGCTAATGCTAATTCAGCAGTCTCTTGTCTCAGTTCTTGGTACCAGTTATAAGAAACAAAGTTGAACATTATGCTATGGATCGTTGCTGGTCTCTACGTGACTTTTGCCAGGAGGGGTGGAACTCGCCGGTCTAGGCAATACGATATTTTAATGTTATCTATGGCTGTAGCTTTCGTTACAGCGTCGAAAGCGAATTTTGAAAAACACTTCACGTATTGAGAGTCCTAGTTATATCGTGACTTCGAAAAAGGTACGCCCGAGCAATACGCCGGACGTAACACATTTGTTGCTAGATATTCGTTATCTGGAGCGTTCGTCAAAAATATTTTAATTTCTTCAGATGGAAGCAAATTTCAATTTTTACTGGTGAATCCAGAAGAATGTTATTTTAGAAATGCTTTCAAGGTAAGATAACTGTGAATGTTAATATATTTTGTGATTTATATAGTCGCTTTCAGCATTGTCAATGACTCGTAATTTTTTGCTCAACTCACAGAAATACGCTATAACGATCGATTCGGAAGTCAACTTCGTTTTGTGTTTTTGCTTCAAATTCATAAACACAACGTACGTGGATTCGTACATTGCTATGATTTAAATGGCAATAAATCGGTTTGGGCAATTTCTACACGTTCTATCAGTTGGGGCGGCATGCCTTGCATCCACTCGTCGCTGTTTGTTTTCTCAATCTCGCCCAATTTTATTTTAATTTTTTTGTTTAACACACGGTTTAACATATAAGATCTTGGAGTACCGGATCGATAAACTGATAGTTTGGTCTGTTACGTGAAGTTATAACTAAGATTTTCCCGTCACTGTACTCTCGACGTAACATACCAACGAATGGCAGTACATTTGGAACAAAACTAATATACGGCATACATCAATGACCAGGAGCTCGAAGAAATGCGCATGCGCAAACTACAATTTTAAAGATGTTTAATTAAATAGAGATTGAGCGACATAACTGGAAGAAGTTACAGATTTCGTCGCAAGAGGCACAATTTGAGAAAGGTGCATGTGGTTTGTATATGAATGCACCTCAGTACACTACTATGTTAAGCCATTTAGAATGGACCCAGTCGTCCGTGAGACGATATAAAAGAATAATATCTAATATTAAGCGAGAAAAAATGCACGAGAAATTGTGAATTCGAATATCTTGGGTGAATTGAAAAATTAACGATGGAGCCAGGAATCGAACCTGGTATCTAGAGATGCTTTACCGGAGACTCTGTAGATACCAGGTTCGATTCCTGGCTCCGTCGTTAATTTTTCAATTCACCTAAAATATTCGAATTCACAATTTCTCCGACATAACTCACTAAGCTGCTCTTCTGGTTTGATATTCTTATCAAAGCATTACATGATTCCGTTACGGGCTCGATTTTTATTGGTTATTATTCATTCACGGAAAACCAAAATTCGCCACAATGAATTAACGCTCGTACAAGGACAGATTTCGCAAACACAAATTACGTTAGATGAACACAGACTCTTCCTCTCTTGGTTGAGCTTCTGAAATAATACTTGTCACTCAACTTGAGTTGATCTGGATTATCTCAGGCTGTGTGGGCGGCTCTGCGTGTCCAGCAGAGACTGGATAAGAGATAAATTGCGAAATTGTCTCCATCTTCTGTAAAAGCACCCCATGTTGGAATAATGCGTTAGCAAGATCAGGTTCTCCTGCTGCGCTTGTACCTTCTCAATGTTTGTCAACAAAATCAAGATTAAACACAAAGTATTTTATTAAATCCCGATGACATATAGGCGATACACATGTGAAGTTCTGCATTTCTCGTTGATAGACAGAGGTAAACCTACTGATATGGACATTTGTCAAGGTACAATTGTAATGTGTGAACTCATAACTAAGCGAAGTGACTTAGCTACAAGTGATGTACGAAAGAAATGTATACTCAAGGAATCGCGTCTTTAACACCGGGGGTGAAAGTGCACCTCGGAGTACGAAGCCTCGACGACTCGACGATTTGACGTTTTGACAGCGACGATTCCACAGCGACTGGTTTTATGGTTAAGCAACATTCAATATATCGACTGAACTCAGGAGGGTAGAAGACAGTGCCAAGTACCTCCATGAGTGGTTCGGCAGGGGTTGGAAAAAAAACCCAGAGACGCCTACGTCACATTCGTGAGGCCCTCGGCGTGAGACCATCAGCCTGCAGTACCTGGCAAGGCGTCTGGCGTCCACATGGCCGTCACAACCAGGGTAAGTCCGAGGTCCGGAATTTGTCGAACGTGTCCAGGCCTTGTCTCTTTGGCTAGACGTTGGACAAAACCTTCCCAGGCATGGTTTATTGTTGGAACAGTCGACATGCATTTTTTATGGCACTTGAAAAACCCGTAGGGTAAAACCTGTCTTGGGATTGCCTCCCCTCATGGTGTGGAAAATTTCATGCGTCAGTTCAGCGATATGTAAACCTTTATAACTATTGCTTAAGTATTTATATTGGGCTGGGTAGGACCGACACGCCGTTTAAAAATTGTGTGACATTATTTATTTTAATTATCGACTCTGGCTAAACGAATGAAATTATTATAAAATGAGGTCCGGGGCAACATAAATAATTGTCTTAGACACTTTATTAATTTAACAAGATTATAAATAAATGATATTGATTCCTTTTACTTAAATGATTGCATCTTTTCTTTAAAATTACATTTACAGGTGCGTTTATCACCTCTCTTCTACTCGCCATTCGTTTCTTAATCTTTCATACCTTCCGCGTTGCGCGTGCACCTTTCTCACACCCACACGCACACACACCACACAGTTGAGTTCGATGTAGCATACAAAATTGTGCGTATTTCAACAGAAATTTTGTCTATTTATTGTATACTAGTAGTGTACATATGACAGTTCTGGACCCACACAATGGCGCGCTCCTCCCTGGCCCCGCCCCCCCCCCCCCCCCTCAATCCGCGGCGCTACCCCCCCCCCCCCTACGTTGATCATTTTCGCGGTATGCCGCAAGATGGCTATTTTCATAGGATTTGACACACACACACACACACACACACACACACACAAAATAATTCCTGTCGAGACTTGTATGGCGCCGGAAAGCCGCACATGAATCGGATAGGGTAAAAACCCGCTAGATCTATTAAAAAAATTCCGGGAAGTTGCTCTTTGAGATGGTGCCGACAATGAACTTTGCTGGTGGAGATGTACTGAAATCAATCTGGGGCAAAGGGGGTGGTCCCATAAAAATTCTTCGCACAATATGCGTGTCGAGACTTGTCCAATGGAAAATTGTAGTGGGGGCGGGTGGTATATAAAGCGTACGCCTATCGTAATCGTCACTCTGTTCTCATCGTATTCTCATTGTGAACTGTTCTCGCTTGTGAAATAACCCCGAAACGCGATGGATCTAGCAAAAGTTAACCACGTCAGCCGCCTCTAGAATCGGCCAACCAAGAAGATGTCGGAACTCGAAATTGGGGAAGTGTATGACTTCATCGGGTTACGACTGGTCAAAACAAAATTCGGGGTACGTGTTCTGGTGACGATCGATTAAGAATATGTCTTTTTACCACCGAGAATCGTAAGAGTTCTACAAGAAGATTCCAGTCAGCTGACTGAAATGTGTAACATGGCCAGGGAAAATCGTCTGCAAATGAAATACCTTGGTGGAGAATTCAACAAGTTTGAATTCACATGAAGTTATCTGCCATAAATAAACTATGCAATCCCCCTCTACTTCCACAAAATTCATCCACGAGGGGATAAAAGCGGGTGTGCTGGAGATGGAATAGTCAGTCTTCCACATACCATCCGTCAGTATATTCGAGCGCAACATTCCCAGTCCTCGACATGGCGATGATCCTAGACGTGCAATGTTTTATTGGTCATAACATGAAGTTTGTACCCAAGGAAGTCGCAGTCATGAATGTAAACGGGTCGGGTCTGGATTACATCATTTTCAAGCGGCCCTATTAATTGGCAAGCTCACCACATGAATGTGGAGCGACCAATGTATGGTTGACACACAACCACCACGGAATATCATAGAATGCGGACAACAAATCTTACGAGGATGTGACGAAGAATGTGAGAAAAATGGTTGGAAATACGTGTTACGTATACGTCAAAGGGGCGGAGAAGAAAGCATGGCTGACGGAGATCGTCGATGCTACAACGAGGGTTATTATTATGAAAGATTTGCATATCATACCCCCTGCAATGGAAAAATTGCGGTATATGGAAGCGGCACCGTGGCATGACTTGAACCATGGATACTCTCCAGTGAATAACCTCCAGCAAGCAGCAGTGCCAGGCTCAGTTTGGTATAATGACAACTCTGGATACATACCGGCATACAACTGCGCCTTGAAAATGTGCAGCGACTAAGGAGTTGGTATTCGAAGGAGTGTACCAGCTCCCTCGAGAAATCCTTCCGTCTGTACAAAGAATTGGACGGTTTCAAGGTAATGATGTCCGAGGATATAGCTTGTTCACCAAAAGAATTCATTCACCCATTCGCATCAAACTCCATCAATGATGCGTGGGATGAACTACCAGAGAATATGAAAATGGACTACGTCATCGCAAGTTTCCGCAGATGTAGCATACATTACACACCAGAACCCGATGGCGATATCGTGGGTGGACCGAATCCTCTAATTAAAGACTGACTAGGTTGCAATCGTGTGTATAGATAATATGGACAATATTGACCACAATAATAATAGATTTGGCGTGGTTTATTTCTCAAAATAATCCATAAAATCATTATCGTTATCCTGTTCGCTAACATCAACATCATCATCATCGTCATTATCATCATCATCGCTATTTTCGGCATCTATAATTATTACGATAGTTTCATTCGCCCATTTTTCAATAATTATTTCTTTACATATATCCCCGTAATTTATATGATGTTGGCCGTTTGGCCTCACTCGAGCAGCTCGCGCGTCCTCAACGAGTTCCCGAAACTCCTCCGACGAGAACTAGCGTGTTGCTTCGGAAAAGCCTATAATTATCTCTGCCTCAGCCTCTTCATCCTCACCCCAATCAACGATTACCCACTCATCACCATCATCATCATCACTTGAATTATACTCGTGATGGGAATCAGATGCAATTTTTTCGAAATTGATTCGTGATCAAAAATCTGTAAAAAGAGCAAACCAAAATGAAAAGTTGATACTGCTGCACTCACCATTTATATACATGATAAATCTCCAACCCAAGAATGTTTCCACATATTCAAAATGACGGATACGATAACAGTATGGAAGATACTAAAATTTTATTTTAATGTGGTGCTACACACCAATCCTCGTCCGAATAATAGCCATTATCGTCAGCTCTATCGATGTCTCCCAGCATTTGATGGATTTGATCAATCTCATCAAGAAGCAATCTGAATCTGACGTGTACATCTTCGCAACCGTCGAAATCATCAGCAAACTCCACCCGCTCCTCATCAACATCGTCGTCATTCCCCTCCTCCTCATTCTCCACATCAGTCGGTGATGGTGATGATTCTAGATGATGATGCTCGCTAACCAAATTTTGCTGAAACTCGCGATCATCATCACCGGCACTGTTGTCAATACATGGTTCGGTGTCGGTAATCTACGTATCGGCATCACTATCGATCATTTGATCATCATCCTCCTCCTCATCGTAAGCCACCTCTCTGCACACCCGCCTATAAGTTGGCGATCGTGGTGGTGAATTGGGTGGGGAGTCTGACGGTCCTCTTTTCCATCCAATAATTTTTTTTTTTTTTTGATACGATTTTAAAATTTTTCCAGAATTTTTATGGATATGGTGATAGGGAATACAGAAAAGTTGAAACAAATCGAAAAACTTTGTCAACATATTAATCAAATGCGATAATCATTACGGAATTCAAATCAACATTCACAGTATCGTAAGAGGATTAGCGTAGCACCATATACATATATATGTGTATTCTATAAAGTACTCACAAAAAATATTAACTCGTTGAAGTCTTAAGATTTTTCAAATGAACACCGTTTTTTTTTTCTTCTTTTTCATAACTCACTTTATCAAAACGCTCGTTTTCACACGAAGGATTTTCAAAATTACTGGAGAAGTTTCAAACCGCTGTTAAAATTTATACTAAAGGAGTCGCACCCACCCTTCACCGAATAAAAACCAGCCGGCCAATCATTTGTAGGGCATGCACCACGTGACATACAGACAAAAAAGTGACGCGGGGGCAGTATAGGCTAGGAGAAAATTTTCTCAAGAGCTCACCTGCTTTTCGTTCATTGATTTTTCCCATCACACGCTGATTAACGACTCATAAAACTCAAAAACTGTATGTGCA
This sequence comes from Neodiprion lecontei, assembly GCF_021901455.1. Taxonomy (NCBI): domain Eukaryota; kingdom Metazoa; phylum Arthropoda; class Insecta; order Hymenoptera; family Diprionidae; genus Neodiprion; species Neodiprion lecontei. The sequence continues at coordinate 12,160,424 of NC_060266.1, read as the reverse complement.
CATTATCGCGCCAAACACTGCTCGCTATTTGCTTTTAGTTGACCGATTTTTCCCATCACAAGCCCCACGCTGATTAACGAGTCATAAAACTCAAAAACTGCATGTGCACATACCATCCGATCAAGAGTTGGCAAGACAAGATTTTTCTCACGTCAAACACTGCGTACTACCAGCTTTTCGTTGGCCGATTTTTTTCTCGTTGCATATCCCACGCTAATATGGTTCGGGGTGTGCAGGCTTGGACTTGTTCGCTTCAACCCTTCAGGACATGGGTGTTTTGACTACCATTATTTACTCTGGCCATGAGAAAAAATCTCATGGCTTCTGCGCATGCGCTCAGTATATTTTAAATACAGCTTTCTTAAGAAAATATCATTTATTTATAATTTTCAATGTTTTTTAAGGTAAAATAATTGCTAAAATTTATTATTAAAGTAATATCAATTAAAAAAAAAATAATAGAAACAAATATTATTAATAATTATCATTTCATTGTGTTACTTGAAATTAATAGTAGTAGTTATTTTATTTTTCAAGATTAACAGTCCTCTTAAGTAATAAATTGCACAAAAATTAAATCTTAGTACATAAATGTCTTTGTAAGACTTACAAATTACTAAAATGAATTATAATTATTAAATAAATTAATAATTTGGTAGTAGACTAGCAATTATCACATTAAAATCACGTTTACATGGACTAGTCATAAAAGTATAATAATAAACACTGGGTGGGAATTATAAAAATAGGTAACACATTTGTGAAATTTTTGAAACAAATAGATAATGTATGTCATATAGTTCTTATCAACACTAATAAGTCACCATCATCAAAAGTCAGGGACATTGTGGACAGAGAAGAGTAGTATGTTTGAGGCAAATAGTCAACCCACAAACAGAGCAAGATTTTTTTGAATAACTATTTTTTTGACGTGGACAAAATCGACAGACCTGCCTTGTTGAGTTAGTTTCAACTGTTTGAACCTGTATGTTGCCCACTTTATGTATCGTGTTTCTTAGATCAGCTGAGAGATTTGGTACTTTGCTTCGAGTAACTAGATGTGGTTGAATCAGCTGTACGCTCAATTGTCTTAAAAATTTTCGACGTTCCATTTTCTCATGTGTATTCTGCGACCAAATAATTTGAGCATTTACTGCAGCAATGTTTAAGAAAGAAAAAAAAATTACCATAGGCCACCTGTCCGTTTCGCGTGCTACAGAATAGTTGACTTTTAACTCGTCGACAACATCAACACCTCCTTTGGTCATATTGTAAAAAGTTAATATCTCAGGCTTTAGTTTGAAACCAGAATCTTTATCAAATTCAGAGTTATGATGAAGCATTGATAACAACAGTACATTTTTATTTTTTTTTGGGACATACGAGACAAGCGTACAATTAGTTTTGAATAAAAACATACTACTACAAAGATTTCTCTTTTTCACATCTACAATTTCAGGTGGAAGCTCTCGTTTGTTTTTTCGAATAGTTCCAACAAACGTTGTTTTATGATTTTTTAAGAGATCTTCAGCCAATTGAATAGACGTGAAGAAGTTATCACACGTTACGTGTCTACCAGTCCCAGATATAGGTGTTATTAATCTCTTTACCAAATAAAATGATGAGTTTGGTTGGTCATAAGGACCTGGTGGCTGCTTGCCGCAGTATATCTCCATAGTCACCGTATAAAACGACTTAGAGTCTACTAAGGAATAGATTTTGATCCCATACCTTGAAAGCTTACTAGGGATGTACTGTCTGAACTTACACTTTCCTCTAAAGCCCTCAAGCATCTCATCAATCGTTGTATATGCGCCAACTGAATAATTTTCTGCACATCTTTGAATGAATCCCGACGTAAGCTCACGAACAGCAGCAAGATTATCCGTTTTTTTTCTCTCTTCTCGATCATTACGATCATTAAATCTAATAGCAGCCATGAGTGCACGGAAACGATTCAAGCTCATAACAGCTCTGATACAATCCGGAGCAGTACCATCTAGAGTCCAAAATTCTCTCAGATTTAAATGTGATGCTTTGTACAATCCAAGAACATAAAGTAATCCAATGAAGGCATGCATTTCTTCAATAGTAGTCGGGTGTACTGATGAAGTGTCTTGATAGTTAGGCCTTTTCTTTTCTAAATACATATTTGTAAACTTAACTATTTCTTCCACACAGTGTTCCGGGAAAAATAATTTCCAACAATCTAATGGAGTTGTAGTTGACTGCGCACTTTTTTTTACATTGGGCAGACGAAGTACAATGTTGTGTTGAGGAGTTTTTTTTTTTTGATTTGGAGGTTTTGTAGACCACTGAGTTACTTTGTCTTTTCCTAATAGCTTTTCTCCATCTTCTTCATCTTCATCACTGTCATTATTATCACTACCACTATTATTATTATTATTATCATTATTATTGTTGTTGTTATTGTGAACATCGGAATCATCATAAGATTTATCAACGTCGCTATCAGAATATTCTGATTCACTAAGTTGCTCTTCAGAATCGTTGAACGCTTCATTATCATCCTCGTTGTTTGAATCGTACCCATTATCAGTAGAATCTACTTCTCGTTCGCATTGTAACCACTCTGCTTGGTCTTTTCTTGTTCTTCTATTCATCATTTAGAATTTTTGACTGGAAAAAAATAATATAAATGAATAACCTTAAATATTCACAATGCAAAATAACTTAGATCTAAGTACTAATAGAATGTATTTGTCAGGGTTATATATTAAACAAAAATATTGACTTACGTTTATTTAACACCTTTTAATAATATTCATTTAATGAATATCAACAATTGAATCATAAATTTTACATTTTTAAAAGCAGATAGCACAGCACAACATTGCACAATTATTCTTTAGGTATATGTATCATGTAAACAAGTATGGCGGACGCATATTACGGAACGACCCGAACTAGGCCGAAAAGAAACGAAAGCTAAAATCTCTCACCCTTTAATACTCTGGCCATGAGAAAAAATCTCATGTTCTCCGAAAAATTATTTTTTTTCGCAATTTTGATTTAAAAAAAAAACAGTTTTTAGTGAATGTGTATCTAGAAAACTAAATTATAGGAAGATACAAAAATTTTCAAGTAGTCTTTCCATTTTGAATTTTAAAAGATATTTGAGATCTACGTTGAGCATGAGAGAAAATCTCATAACCCATGTCCTGAAGGGTTAAAGAGTCGTAAAACCCAAAACTGTATGTGCACATACCAGCCAGTCAAGAGCGGGCAAGACAAGATTTTTCTTACGCCAAACACTGTTCGCTAACTGCTTTTCGCTGACTGATTTTTCCCACCACATGTCCCACGCTGATTAACGACTCATAAAACCGAAAAACTGCATGTGCACATACCACCTGGTCAAGAGTTGGCAAGACAAGATTTTTCTCACGCCACACATTGCGTACTATCAGCTTTTTGTTGGCCGATTTTTCTCTCGTTGCATACCCCATGCCAATATGATTGGGGGTGTGCAGACTTGGACATTTTCACTATAAAGAGTTGTGAAACCCAAAAACTGTTTGTGCATATACCAGCCAGTCAAGAGCGGGCGAGACAAGATTTTTTTTTCACGTCAAACACTGCTCGCTACCTGCTTTTCGTCGATCAATTTTTCCCATCGCATGTCCGGCACTGATTGGCGTTGGGGTGTGCAGGCTCAGACCTGTATACCATCAAAATTTTTGATTCTTTGATGGCGGGGGTGGTACGAAGCTTGGACCCCCCACCATCACACTCAAATTCTTGCGACAGATCGGCTTATATATAAGTTCAACGCATCCTATACAGATCCATCAGGCTTACACGATACGTGCAAGTCAAAAGTTATACAAACTTCAGCTTAAATCAACGTCAAAGGCATGTCCGTGGAAGCGTATATGGAACTTGCAGAGCAGATGGAGGGGACGTACAATTTGCTGAGAGAGCAACCTCCCGGAGAAGAAAATGACGCTGTCATCAATCATTGGACTGATATTGGAATTGCGAATATCCAAGTTCTGCGCGATATTTCCATGCAACGAGGAGCAACCTTTGGTGTAAAAATACGGATCCAATATACGTTCACACTCCTTCAATATTGGGTGACGGAGATCAGGCAGTTGCAGCAGTGTGTAGTAGTGACACGTTGAAATATCAATACTCCTGCGAGTGGACAGTGGGACGATATGGATAGTGCTTTTACCAGCCAAATCAAAACGGGGGTCGTCACAAATCTCCGTCATGAAAATTTGGACGCCTTACTGAACGATGTGCAGCGCGTCGTCACCGAGAACTTGGAGCTGGTACTGCGCGAGGAGGGAAAAGTGAAAGTTTACCTCATACAGATCTCCGCCGAAGTTGAGAGCTTCAACATATCCAACGTGGCGATTCTTCTCCCATCGAGCGATATAAATCGCTGGTTTATACCTGCACGGGGTGGTCTGCTATCGAAGGTGGAAGATTTCGAACAATGCGATTCCGGTTGGAGCATAATTGAGATCCTCAACATCGCTGTAAATATCAACCGCTACCAGCCTCTCACCGCCAGAGCTTCAACATTTATCGAGCTGCCCCAAGACAATTGACATAAAGAGGCTGTGATCAACGTGAGGAACGAGGACGAAAGATGCCTTCTCTGGTCCGTCACAGCAGCCCTTCACCCGGTCAACACCCACGCTGACAGGACTCTCAACTATCGTCGCTATATTTCCGAGTAGGACTGTACAGGTATCAAATTCCCTGCTACTCTACATCATGTGAAAAAGCTTGAGAGAGACTCAGTTCAATTTGATGACCCGCAAAGGCGTTTTTCCGTATAAATACGTTGATTGTTAGAGGAAACTCGATGAAACGCGATTACCTGCAAAGGCGCATTTCTACTCTCGTCTCACAAATTCAAATATCAGGGACGCCGATTACGAGCACGCGAAAACTGTTCGGGGGAAATTCCATTTAGAGTCATTGGGGGGCCATTCAGATTTATATTTGAAGACTGATGTTCTTTTGCTTGCCGATATTTTCGAAAATTGCTGCGCTAGCTGCTTCAAAACATACGATGTAGATCCGTTGCACTACTACACTGCACCGGGACTTGCTTTTGACGCGATGCTCAAGCATTCTAATGTGAATTTGCAAATTTTAGATAACCCTGAAATGGTGTTATTTATTGAAAGAGCCATCCGAGGCGGCGTAGCACAATGTTTTAATCGACACGCTCGGACCAATAATAGATTCATGGGAAAAGATTTTGATTCTAGTAACGTGAAATCGTATCTCACGTATTTTGACGTGAATAGTCTGTACGGTGCAGCTATGAGCGTGCATTTAGCAATCAGCTCGTTCGAGTGGGAGTATCAGCACATCGATATAACAAACCATCCGGACGATTCGCCGATCGGTTACTTTCTGGAGGTAGATTTGGACTATCCTGTAGAACTCCACGAGGATCACAAAGACTTGCCTCTTTGTCCCGAGTACTTTACCCCTCCAGGTAGTAAAAATGCCAAACTCGCGACCACCTTTTACCCCAAAACAAAATATATATTGCACTATAGAAATTTGAAACAGTGTATGAGTTCAGGATTAAAAGTAACGAAAGTGCACAGAGTTTTGAAGTTTGCACAATCTCCATGGCTCGAGCCTTACATCACGCTCAATACAGACATGCGTAAGCGGTCTAGTAATGAATTTGAGAAAAACTTTTACAAACTCATGAATAACGCTGTGTTCGGCAAGACTATGGAGAATGTGCGGAATCATAAAGATGTTGAACTGGTTACAAAATGGGAGGGAAGAGGTAGTGCGAGAATGCTTATTGCCCGAGAAAACTTTTACAGCTGCACCGTGTTTGGCACTGATATGGTTATCATTGAAATGAATCGTGTCAAAGTTCACTTCGCCAGACTCATTTACGTCGGGGCATCAATTCTAGATCTGTGAAAAATCTTTCTCTACGATTTCCACTATGAATATATTAAAACCAACTCTTCGAATAAACAAGCTGAATTGATCTATACCGACACAGACAGCCTTATTTATCAATTCAATGTGCCTCATATCTACGATATCATCGAACGTGATGTGTATACAATGTTTGATACCTCTGACTATCCGCCCGACAATGTGTATGGTATTCCCCTTAAAAACAAAAAACATCTAGGGCTAATGAAGGATGAAAATAATGGTAAAATTATGACAGAGTTTGTTGGACTGCGAGCAAAGCTGTACACATTGACTACGGTGGGTGAGAATGAGAAAAAATATGACAGTGGCGTATAAGTGAGTGAGCGCGCCAAGGGTGTAAGAAATTCATCGATAAATAGCATTACGTTTGATAATTATAAGCGTTGCCTGATAGCTTACCAAGAGTTGACTCTTCCACAGTGTTTGATACGCAGCAAAAAACACGATGTAAGCACGATCGTACAGAAAAAATTGCCTCTGAGTTGGCAGGATGACAAGCGGCAATTGATACCTGGACAGACCGACACCGTACCTTGGGGGTTTGTCCCAGCCCCCCAATAGCTATAGAATGAAACTGTAGACGTAGAATTGATGTATATCTTTCATGTTAAACGCCTCGAACGATCCACCATCGGGCGAAAACGTTCTACGATCAATACGATATTTAATGAATTTGAAGTTTCAAAATGCGATTCATATACTTGACAGTTATTTATTTGTTGATTAATCATATATCAAGCAATTATTCATATTTATTCGTTTACCACGAGAGAATTTTGCAGAAAATGAAAAAAAGTTTTCGGAAAATGAAAAAAAGTTTTCAGAAAACGAAAAAAAGTTTTCAGAAAACTTTTTTTCCATTTCATTAACACGTATAAACAGTTCTCAGAAAATGGAAATAAGTTTTCTGAAAACGAGAAAAAGTTTTCAGAAAATGAAAAGAAGTTTTCCAAAGAATAAAATGTGTAATAATCGTACGGAAAATTGCATATCATCATTATTGTTATCATTTTTATTCTTATTATTATTATTTTCATAGTACAGAGTATGGCACATGTGCGTAAAAAGGAGATAAAATGTGGAAATATTTGTATATTCAAAATCTTTTATTGTAATTCGGAAAATACACACAAATTATGTTACATGTCTGTTTCATTCATCCAACTATTGTACGAACTATCAAGACCCAACCACTTGACATAGAACAGATTCCCCCCTTTGCGGTATACTTCCTCCACAAGGTTGCCGTCGGGATATTTCACTTTGTTGAGCTCTTCCTCGTAGAAGCCCCCCTCGATGGGATGATCTTTATAATCGGTAAGTTTGTAGGTGAGTGGATTAGTATTTTTCACCTCACTCCCGGTGAATATTTCTGTCGTCCAATTGGGTGTATAGCCTTTTTCGAATACATTCTTGTACTTGCTGATTCGAACTCGATCGCCTACACTGAATTTCCGCGCCCAATCACTTCGTTTGATTTGCCGAGGCTAGCACACGCTACGATACAGCTGTTTTTCATTCTCCGTGCTAACATCCACCGGTTTCATCCGAATCGTGCGATGTTTGGTGTTGTTGTAGGACATCATCAAATCATCCAAAATATTAATCCACTCGTACGATCCTTGGAGAGTAAACCGCTTCCACATTTTATTCTTCAATGATCAATTAAAACGTTCGCATATCGACGCCTTTGACTTGCTAACGGTCGAATACATGTTGATATTGCGATGCTTCACGAGGGCTTTGAATTTGCTGTTGTGAAATTCTTTGCCTAGATCAATGTGCAGATGAGTAGGTATACGGCTCTGGATTAGTACAGATTTCATGGCAGCGGTGACATCTTTCCCACTCTGAGACTTTATCGGCACCGCCCACGCGTACTTGGAAAATATATCAATGATTGTTAGTAGGTATTTGTATCCCTTGTTGCACGAGATGTATGCGGTCATATTGACGAGATCAGCTTGCCAGGTCTCATCCAGTCCGCGTACATTTACGAATCGGCGCGGATAGTTGCGTCGAGCCTGTCTGTGAAGTTCGGCAGCTATTACAGTCTTCATTGTTCCTACCTCTTCACCTATTAATTTTTCGAATTGCCGTGCAACCACTCTGGTTTTTCAATCGATACTAATTTCCTGCTGGTTTGTCTCGGCGTCGGTGTTGCTTGCTCCCCAATACAATTGATGCGACTCGACATGTTTTCTATGATTTTGTTATTCATGCGTAGCTGTTTCAACTCCTCGTTGTGATTATGCGCGAAACTCTCAAAATTTGATTGAAAAGTATCCACAATATCCACAGCCATAGATCGTAAAGCGGTATTGAGAACTTCAGGGAAACGGCATCGTTTTCCATCTGCGGATCAGCGATATTACACAATCGTTTGCTATCTACATCGTACTGATTGTCGTTGGTGGTTTTGAATCCAACACCCGGAGGCCCTCGAATGAATTTTTTGCCACCACCACGCTCTGAGTGTCGTCCGAATATGTCTATGCTCATCACTGGACGGTCACTGAGCAAATGATGATTTTGTGTTTACACGCCGCTAATAAACGATTCCGGCCTCGCGCAACTCTTGAATAATGGAGACTATTTCGTTGGAATGGTTGGTATTGCCGGCAGCCTGTGACGCCATAAGCAGCTGGAGGCGGTCTACAATTTCATTTGGATCATCCCGGTGGACGTAATCAATATCTTGCTCCTCCTTTCGCGCAATCTTCTAGTCAGGTAAGCCTTGACTTGATTTTTTCGGCGAGCCAACGTGTTGTGCAATCAAATTTCCGTACTTCGCGCTTTTCAAATCACCTCGAAGGCTTCCATCGACTTGGTAACGTTTTCGATGCGCATTTGTCGTCGTTACAATTTTTATATAATTATTCTTATCCAAATCATTTACAATCCATGCATCGGGTGTTTTTGTGAACAGTAATTCGAGTGATCCAGGTAGTCTCTGATAACTTTTATCCCCCACATTGACGAGATTATCTGAAAAATTGATCGGCGTATAACCAATCATCATACCGTTTGTCAACTTTCGAACACCGTATGTGGAATCCAGATCCCTCTTTTTACTTGTGCTGAACATTTTTGAATATTACGCCGTGAAATCCGTTGTTTTCTTCACCGGCGTACTTGTAGTAGAAATTTCAATAAACTTTAGTGTTTAATCATTAGCATCCATGAAATTCCCCTTAGCCATATCCTCATCCTCCTCATCATCATCATCATCCCCGGTACTCTTCTCATCTTGTTCTTCTTCTTTTTTCATTTTCACATCCGGTAGTTCCGTTTTAATTTCGTGTTTAATATGCTGCTGCTGCTGTCTTGAGGTGTCAACCAATTCTGGCAACGGTGCTACCAAAGGCTTGAATACCTTTCCCATAAACTGTTCGGTCGTGTCCTTGTCCAACTTGAGCATTTTAAGCTTTCGCCGTATGACATCGGATGCTTTCGATATTTCACTAAATATATCGCTATGCTTACGAATCTTGGCACTCTACATGTTGCCGACCTAATTGTTGTGATGAAACTGTGCAAGTTTACATAAGTTTATGCTTATAAAGCAGTCAAACCCCTCCCTATATTACCCCCTATTGATTTCGTTATCCTTGTCAATTACGGTAAAACTGTAATTGTCATCATTCCAGCATGCCGAGCACAAGTCTTTAAATTGCTGATACGTCATGACTGTTTTCACATGATCGTTGTAGATATGTATCAGATTCATATCATCCTGCCAGAATAGCACCAATAAGTGAGCATTGTCACGCACTAGGTGTTTTGGAATGCGCGCATACGTTTGACTTACATAAGAGCTATCGATATCGCGATGCCTGCCCATGCTGAAGTATGCTCTGATATTATCTTGCTTTTCACAAGCCACACCGTCGAAAATCATAACAGAGTTGGGGCGAGCATCTTTCAGTTTCACAACCTCATTATTCTCGCGAAACGGGAAATAACCCACTCCCTGCACGGACTCTAGTAACTTTTGCAAAAATTGATACTTTGGCTGGATGAGAGATTCTGAATAGACGTAAACATTTTAGAATTGCAATATATTGCCGTGGGCGATGACTGAGAGAAGAGCTTCGGTCTTACGGCAATTGGATGGCCCGCAAAAAATTGCTCTCACGGTATTTGACAGCAATTTTCCATGTCGTTTTTGAATCTTCCTCTCACCACGTCGAATCATTTTATCGGAATTCGCGACAGCTAGTTTATCGGGCTGATCTTGAAATCTCATGATGCTTCGTTAGCATGACAACGAGAACTAAGATGACGGTATATAAATTCTTCCTTCTGTAGAAGTCTCGTTGGTTGTTGCTCGACTATGAGGACGTGCACGCGGAAGAGACGCGGTTGTGGTTTGTTGAATAAAATTATCAATCTTCTCCCGGTTGAATTGCATGTGCCAGGGTATCAGTACTGCGGACCTGGAACGAAATTAGCCAATAGGTCACCTCTGGAGATTTGGGGATAAATCCGCTGGATGCGGCGTGTAAAGACCACGACATCGCATACGCAAAGAATCACGATATCGCAGCGAGAAATCCTGCCGACAAAGCGCACGCTGAGAAGGCGTGGAATCGCGTCTTGGCCAAGGACGCTAGTGTGGGTGAAAAGGCTGTAGCCTGGGGAGTCACCAACACCAGGAAAGCTAAATCTAAACTCGGAATGGGCTTAGCTGCAAAGCGGTTGAAACTTGGAGTGGCTGCGAAGAAGAAATCTGGAACTGGCGGAAAGAGTAAACAGCGGAAGAGAACTGTGAATCTTAAATCCATCACCACAGCAGCAAAGGTCGCCATGCGACCGGGTTATAAAGCTGTCGAGTCGGCGTTGGCGGGTGCTCGTGCGGCTGCGCGTGGGACTGGGAAGAATGTTCGTATGCCTCGCGTTATACCTGTGCGTGATAAAATTGGCGGCATCCTGCCGTTTCTCATTCCAATTCTGGCCGGCAAAGCGCTACCGGGGCTCTAGCGGGTGGTGCTACGGGTATAGCTAAAGCTGTCAACGAAGCTAGTGTCAAAAAAAAACATCGGTTGAACGAGGCCAAACGGCACAATACAACAATGGAGTCCATTGCTTTGGGCAAGGGATTATACCCGCGACCCTACTGCAGCGGAATGTGCCTGTACCTACGTCCGGCAAAAAACTAATAAAGCTACCACACCGAGCTCTCACCAACATTGATCTACGCAACTATGCTGAAAATATGAAAATTTCACATTTTCGTGGTGTTTTCATGCGGAATGATCTGCCGAAATCAGGACCAAAAGTGCGAGAATCCGCAATTATTAATCTTCACGATGAAAACGGTCCAGGGACACATTGAGTTGCATGCAAGAAAAATGGTGACCATTTCGTGTATGTCGATAGTTTTAGTGATTTGAAACCGCCTAAAGACTTGATGAGGTATCTCAGTGTTGGTAGCGTTGAATACAATCATAAGAGGTGTCAGGAATATGATACTGTGATTTGCGGCCACTTGTGTCTTAAGGGAGCTTTCCAGTGTGAAATTTTCAAAAAATCGATTTTTTTTTTTTGCTTTATCGAATAGTATACACTCTTCCGAATATTCCCTGAAATTTTCATGCCGAAATTCAGATTATTTCGGTTACTGTACAGCATTTTTTGGAAGAAGGCAAGGGAGCGCTACAGCTGCCGCGTCGGCCGTCTGCCCGTGCGACTGTTATTTCTATTGTCTCGTTCCTACCTGCACGTACATGAACTTGGCTCGCCAATTGTCGAAAATGTGAATTCGGACTATTGCATAATTTGCCGTTAATTAGCCGTAAATTAGTCGCGCGACTTATTTTTTTGTCGCACTCAATTTTCAAAAAAAAAGCGGACGGCGTGCTAAATTCTTGAAAATCAATCAATCACTGTGTGTGGCAACTAGCCCCAAAGCACGTATTCTGCGGCAAGCAGATAGTAGAAATCGCTACGCAGTGTGCTGTGTGCACCTTCAATGAAGGTTACGACCCAATTTTAAAAATTTTGAAGACGATGGGATGCACGATAGGGCCGAGCGCCGCACATTTCGCCGCTAAGTACAAGAATGCGCGCATCATCCAAGCAAACCGCCAGGCGTCCCTGGATAGCAAAGAGGCGAGGACAGCTCGTCGGACTGAACAATCCATTGAGCACGATCTTTTCGAAGAAGCAGAAGGGATATTGTACGGACCTGGCATCGCTGATTGACCGTAAGTAAACGATTTACCTAAAATTTCCTCACTTGAAACTTTGAACGCGTTTTTCTCGAAACAGCATTTTTCAAAACGGTGTCCAACTTGGAGGGCAGAGTTTTAAAGCTATCGAGTTGAATTTTTTACACAATATTCTTAACGTCATTGTTTATCGTGCTATGGAAGCTTTTTTTTTTTTTTTGACATCTTCCTATTTTTTTGTAAAAAAAACTGCCAAAAAAAATGCTAAAATCGATACTTTTTGTTCAAACCGGCGCCATTTTTGCAAAAAAAAAAAAAAAGAAAAAAGCCTCCATAGCACGAAAGCCAATTATATACCGATCAATAATCTTTTTGTGTTTTTTGTTTCAGATCAAAATTGTGACCCCCAACGTGGACACCACATCCAAGTGCATTTTCTGCAACAATTGTTTCACCATTTTTATAGATATTAATTAATAAATAAATCGATCTTTAAAAAATTGTTTTGTATTCTTCAATACCCAATTAATATACAAAAAAAAAACCAGACCGATTAGATTATTTTTTCTTTAAAAAAAAAAATCGCGAAAAACAGCGATTTTTCGGGCTGTCACACTGGAAAGCTCCCTTAAATTTCTCAGCGAACAACTCTGAAAAGACAAGTGTTACATGAGCAAGCATTAGTCATGTCGGAATCGTTGACGTTAACACTGTCAGGCACATCTTCCGTGCTGGAGGCTCAATATTTCCGCCCAATCGAATTATCACCGGATAAGAATCATGTTCCCTGTCTCGTCGAGTTCCTGACATTCAATTCAATACCCAATATTCACGAGACGAGTAATCAATTTTACCTGAAACAAGCGGACAACAGCAGAGAGAGCATCACGATACCCACCGGAAGCTATGAAATTGAGGATATTGAAAATTTTCTGCGTAAGGAGCTACCCTTTGACACCACCCTTAGTCTGAAAGCTGACAACAACGAGCTGAACAGTAAAGTCACGTGCAATCATGTGGTAGACTTTAAGCCCAAAGATTCCATCGGCCAATTATTGAGATTTAAGGCGGCTGAGCTATCACGAAACGTTACTCGTAAATGTGAATCCCCCGTAGCCATACTTAAGGTTAATACTTCACGCGTTGAGTGTAGCATAACTACAAGGGCGTACATGAACGAGCCTCGAGCTCACACGATTCACGAATTTTTCCCAACCGTTCCATCGGGATATAAGATTGATGCCCACCAGCGTCATTTACCTGCCAATCGCCGTATAGTCGATACATCATTTACAGCTGAGAATAGTCGTTCAAGACAGCGAGCTGATTAATATTCGCAGCCAAACGATTACTGTACGTTTACACGTGAAATCAGTCAAATAATGGTAATCGTGTTTGAGACGAGAAAGTTGGGCAAAAGTTATAAAAGTCAAACGTCATGGTCAAAAATCATCAGTCGCCCGACACCTCTGACAACGTTCACACTGCCTACGAGACTAACACCTCTGAACGTTCGGTTTCTCCAGAGCCTGGGTCTTCGATTACGTGGAAATTTTGGAAAATAAGACTTCGTATTCGCTGCATCCTGTGTGTGTTACCATGGAAGAAATAATAAGAATACAGAAACCTGTTGTATTCGACGAATCGATTGCGCACTCTGAGATTCATGCTCGTCAGCCGTTTGCATCATTCACCTTCCAGAACAATGATGAAATCCATATTGTTGTTCAAGATCAAGACTTGTGTCTACTGCCCAGTAAAAGCTCTCTACATATTTATGGCAAAATCACAAAGGATGATGGTGTGGCTGCGGTGACGGTTACGAATTTGATCAATATGGCCGTTTACCATTTGTTTGAGGAAGTTTGCTATGAGTTGAACGGTGTAGAGATTGATTGGAATAAAAATGTTGGCATCACCGGCACTATGAAGGGTTAAGTATCCTTGAGTCCAGGCCAGCAATATAGTCTGGAGAATACCGGGTGGTTGAGTGGGAATAAGGAACTAACCGATGCCGCTGGAAATTTCGATGTTGTTTAACCGTTAAATTATGTGCTAGGCTTCGCCGAAGATTATCGTCGAGTCATGGTCAATGCTGAACATGAGTTAATTCTCACACGTTCCAACACCGATTCAAATGCCGTGATTCCGGCCTCGATCACGGAAAACTTTAAAATCACCCTAAATGAAATCGAGTGGTTGTTGCCCTACATGAAACTGGCAGATAAACCGAAAATCCAGCTACTCAACTACATCGCCAAGAATCCGGCCATATCCATGAGCTTTCGTTCTTGGGAAACGTACTTGTATCCCATTCTCCCATCAACAACGCGGCATATATGGTCAGTCAAGACATCGACGAGATGCAAAACTCTTACTCAACTCACAGTGCTATCCCTACGGTAACATGAATTTTGATACATACAATAATCAATACGCTATTCTCCATCATATGTATGTTCGGTTTCAAATGACCTACTATAACAAAGAAGCTGAGCCTTTGCTATCGAAGCGTGTATTCATAAACCAAGCTCCCTTTATCGTCATCGATTGCTCCAAGCAGAACGAAACATTGAAAACTAAACCTGTGGACATTCGATTGGAATTTGACTCTAGCATTGCGTTCCCACCACACACTTCTACCTACTGCATGATCTTGCATGACCGCATTGTTGAATATAATCCGATTAGTGGTACTGTAAAAACATTGGTATAAGTCAATTTTGGAATAATAATATGTTTAATCAATATGGATATTGAAAATAATATGTGTAATCTTACTCGTTAAAATTCAGAATATGATAATTCAGAATGGAATAAGAAAACTAAATATAATTGATGTGAAATAAAAAAAATGTTAAAAGCATTCAAAAGGCCATTTAGAATCTTACTTCAGGGGTCATTTTCTGGAATTTTTCCAATAGATCTAGCGGGTTTTTACCCTATCCGATTCATGCACGGCTTTCGAGCGCCAAACAAGTCTCGACAGGAATTATTTTGTGTGTGTGTGTGTGTGTGTCAAATCCTATGAAAATAGCCATCTTGCGGCAAACCGTGCAAATGATCAGCGCGGCGGGAGGGGGGAGGGGTTAGCGCCGCGGATTCAGGGGGGGCTAGGGGGGAGCTAGGGGGGAGCGCGCCATTGTATGGTCCAGAACTGTCATGTATACACTATTTATACTAGCACTTCGGAATACGTCATTATTCTCCGCAATTTCAAATTGTACTTGTATTTTAATATGTTCTGTTTCATCTTTGACTTGGATGGATTCCATTGCTGTAGAATAAAATTCTCTAAAATGAGCTTCCCGTTTGATTGCTCGGAGATTACGACATTCAACCCTTTTGCCAGCTCTACCTCTTCTTCTTAGAAGTCTTTCTCTGTTTAGAAATCCTTCTCCTTCGCACTTACAGTGGGGTTTTATGGAAGTTTTTTCAAAAAAAAAGAAGGATAATCCACCAAGGCTAAATCGGATTCTGGTGGATTAGGTAACTAGGATTGAGATAACAACTCAAGAGCTCAGGTACACCCAAGACACACCAATGCCAAAAAGAGTGCCGGTGGATATACTAAAATCGGTACTGAGAGAGTTGTGTAAATTTGCCAGTTTGATTCAGTCTCATTAAAGGTAATAAATTTTGCTAACCCACAATGTAAATTCAACACGATAACAAGGGTAATTAAATTTCAGTTAAATCGAAATTATAATGATGGATTATTATGATAAAAACTATTCTATTTGAATAAGACGATGAGTACGGAATTTTTTTAGGATTAATTTACTAGTCTTGATTCTGAGAGATTTTATCAACTATTCTGATCGAAGGTTCACGAAGAAGTGTACTCATTGAAAAAATATTTAGTCAAACTGCCTTGATTAGAGGGTTTCGAAGAACTGCTCTATTTGGATGACGGTTTAGCCCTGCTTTATTAAAAGAACTTGGTTGAACTGCTCTATTCAAAGTATTTTGGGTGAACTACTCTATCCAAAGAATTTGATTGAGCAGCCCTGATTCTGCATACTGCAACGTTCTCATTCTTTAGCGTGCGGTTTTCTAACATGTTTCATAATTGGTTCCTTTCATTTTTATGGGAAGAGGACCAATACGGAAGATTTACGTATGTTAAGATGATATTTTGCGCCTTTTTATTCTTGCTAAATTACCCTTGCTCTCTGGGTCCAATGTAGTGGGTTAGTTGCACCCACTTCGGCCTTTCCCACGGGTGCGGGTGAGAATTTCCGTACTTGCATCATATATACAAAGATAACCTATTCTGGCCTTCGGTCGACATTTCTCAAACAGACACAACTTAAAAAAGATTTTATTACGCTGCGCGTGCACGCCAGTTCCCGCATGTCAGAAAATATCATAAAGATGATTTTCGGGCACCTGGTTTGCTCCTGACAAACTGTTGTTTGACGCTTAACAGTTTTTGCTCAAATGTTGATGAGATAAATAGTCACTCATTAAAGGCATTGCAAAAGAGAAGACGCTTTGATCATTATATTGTGATATTTAAAGAACACCACTCGTTCTCTGGTGTGGTCTTGTTGTTCCGCAAACGCACGTAGTCTGTTTGGATTCAGACTGCTGTTAATATTATTTGACTATAAGGTGTAACGTGGCATTTTTGATGCCCGTTACAAGTGGCTCCCTGAACCTTCAGCGGAATCAAAATTAAGGGGTTTCCGGGATTTAGTCGCGAAGTATATATAAAAGAGCGCCAGAACTGGAGACACGCATCCGGAACTAAGAAAGGGGATACTTCAGCGAATAGCGAAAGATGTTTCAGTTTTTTTTTTTTGTTTTAATTATTTTTCGAGCTACAGCGGCATCAGGCAGGAAGTCGGCAACGAATTCGAGAAAATTGTGGCATGGCGGACTAGCAACGATTGCGAAGGAAGGATGTCGAAGCTGCAGAAAAGAAGCCAACGAAGATCCCCGCATCGCGGAAATCCAAGGCGGATCCGATTCCCACTGGCAGCCGGCGCGCTGCAGCCTTTCCCCTTCACCCTGCAAACAATTGACCATCGAATTTGCGATGGACCAACTAGCGACGAGGGAGCACCACGCTCACCACCAAGACATCATGGAGCTGCGCGGAGGACGAAATTGCAACCTGGCGCTAAATTCTGCGTTGCGATGCTACTAATGATGCGCGTCGAGTTGCGCAATCGATGAAATCGATGATGCATCGATTATTGCGTATTCTTGTGAGTATGACGTCACGTGGGGAATAATGTATTGAGATCCGCCTTGCGGCAGGTCCTCAATCTTTGAGATTATTCTAATTCTGGCGGTCGTGATAGATGGTCACGTTTTGGGAATTTCGCTAAGTAATGGAGCCGTCTAAAAAATTGCGACGGGGATGAAAGGGGGTTACGTGGATGTGGACCGGTAAGCACTGTTGATATTCTCGCGAACGACTTTCGGGATTCACTAAATAACGGCTTGCCGAGGAATGGATAGCCATCTAGGAGTTGCGTTATCGGAGTACTTGAAATTTTTTTGCCGATTTTTTTGCTCGGTGACCGTAGTCTGAGCTACGTGTAATAGAATAGAGTAAATTCTGAGTCCTTGAGAAAGTTGAATAGAGTCACGGGCTTTAGTTGCGTCTTTCTCATTTTTGAAATTGCGTACAGCCGAATTCCGCTGTACCGGGTCGAGCCGCGTTATCGGGTTTTTCAGTGTCGCCTCTCGAGTAAATCGCAAATAGCCGAAATGGAGTGTTGAATGACGTTTTCGAGGATGACGAGAAGGTTTGATTTTGGATGCTTTGCGGTAGCGTTTAGTTAAGGTTACGTTTAGTTGCGCTTGAGCTTAGTTAAATTTTCTTTTAGTTAAGATGGCGTTTATTGGAGTTGAGTTTAAGTTGCGTATAGTTGAGATTGCGGTTTCGTTCTATGCAAATCTGTTTGGTTGAGTTCAACTAAGGTTGAGCTCTGTGGATGCTGTTTAGTCGAAATAAGTAGAAAATAAGATTTATCTTAATTTAAATTATAAATTTTAGATTCAAGGGGCTTTTAAAGAAGCGCTATGTATCTCGAAAACGCGGAGAGCCAAAAATCCTACACCGCTGAAGCGATCGCAACAAAACTTGGGCAACTGATGCCTTATTTTGGTAGAAAGTGGAGCAACTTTTTATTTTTTCAAAATTTGGAAAGAAAATTACAGATCGGTTACAACTCACTGAAATTGGCTAAATCTTCACTGTTACACCAACACGATCGAAGTATCCGGTATAATGCCGCTCGACACTAATGAAACACGCACTTTGAGCCCAGTCCTGTACGATTTGATTGTAAAATGACTAAATGGCAGCTGATCTGGTTTTTGATTACGAAGAACACCGAAATCTTATTTATGTGGCATTTCTTACCGATATTATTACCGATGCCGTTAATGCATGCGTATAATGTCGGTAAAAAATTACCGACATGCGTGTAAGGTCGATAACAAAAGTCGCCAAAAATGAGACGTCGGTTTTCTTTGTGATTGAAAACCTAATCAGCTGCTATTTCGTAATTTTACTTGCAAATCTTATGGAACTGGACTCAAAGTGTGTGATATAGCAGCGTCGAGTGGCATCATACCAGATAGTTCTATCCATTCAGTGCAACTGTGAAAATTTTTTCAATTTGTGTGAGTGGTAACAGATCTGTAATTTGATTTTCAAAATTTTGAAAAAATAAACTCTTGCTCTACTTTTTGCCAAAATAAAGCATCAGTTGCCCAAGTTTCGTTGCGATCGATTCAGCGGTATAGGAGTTTTGGCTCTCCGTGTTTCCAAGATGTACAGCGCTTCTTCAAAAGCACCTTAAGGAAACTCGTGGCAGCGTCGAAGCTCCGAGGCGAGTAAGATCTCGGGTGAGATCGTGGACGCCGTCTGTTAGGTAGCCCGGCGGCGCACCGTCGAGAAATTAGTTCTCTCTTTAGTTTCCAGCAATTATTGCTATGACGTAAATATTTCTACGATGCGAATTAAGAGTTGCGTATTGATATTTTGTAAATAGGGAGGTAGATTTTATTTAGGGAGCTGCAAGCTCAATAGCTTAAGAAATAGCGTAAGTTACGAATAATTTCATATTGTATCGTTTTGAATCGCGAAGAGCGAATCGTGAATTATTTTTTTGCTTTTGTGTCACCACTATTGTAAAATATAGTATTTCATTTCATTTCTTTTGTTAAATAGCTTGCCGTTTTCGAGTCTCTCTCTCTCTCGCTCTCTCCAAATATTACCCCTTCCCTCTCGGCGGTACTCAGCTACCGAGTAAGTTCCCGAGGTCTGGTGAATTAACAGTTTCAAGGCGTGTTAATCACGCCAGGCGCCCAACAGAATTTCGCGATATCTTTTGTAAGATCACATTTTTTCCAGCCACATCACGGGCCGCCAAATTATCGTGTACGCGGTAAGTTATCGACCATTTCCCTGAGTAGCCGAAGGACGGTAAAAATCCACGACACAAAGGTTAACATAAACAAGAATAACTGTATCTCGAAACGGTGAGAATATTAAAGAAACCGTGTGCATGCAATGCATACTGAAATTCGAAGTCAAATATAAGTACTACTCAGAACGAAATTATAAAAGTTATAAGTATGTGAAAAAAATATATCAATTCATGGAATGGAACGGGTGATGTAAAATCATACTAATATTCAGGGGCGTTGGGCATCGAGGATGTGACAATTCACGTAAAACAAATTTTCTCGTCACTCAAGTAATGTTAACAAGAACCAGTGGGATATTCCTTAGGATCAAAGAAGATATGGCATTGTACAGAAAAAACTAAAATCACAACGACTAGCTCCGTATTGAAATTAAAATTGTATTTAAATAATTCAATGATCCTTTAGTATTATACCACTTCTGCGAACACAAACATGTACTGCTCTAGTATATATAAATGTAGTGTAAATTTTCTGGGTAAGATAATTTTTTTTTTTTAATACGATATGTTATTGTTATTGACTGTCACCAAACAAATGTAGTAGCATTACTCCAAAATAGTTTCTGAAAAACATGATTGGATCAAAACCATAAGCCAACATATCGCATCACATATGGTTGGCAGATTTGTATGAATCTAGATCAATGTAATGCGAAGGATTCAGATATATAAACATCGTTGAAACTACTTTTCAAGCGAGAAATCTAGTGACTGATATTGGTACTACTTCGAACGAATTATCATCACGGTTGAAAAAGGTAAAATATGCACCTCAAGAAATTAGAAGACTATGGAATCAACAAAAATTCTATTTTAGTGACATAATGTTCATTTTGTAGAAGCATTGGTTCATTTATTGCAAGCGCGTATAAAATGTTATCGAGATTTCTTGAAATAAATTTGAAGTGTATGTTTGCAATCTTCAACTACGCATAATTATTTAAAAGTGAGAAAAGTTATATTTCATTATATTAGTCAATAACTTGAATTAAATGTAGTGCATATAACAACTCAAGAACTCTTTCTTGGTTCCACTGAAACATATTCTCATTTACTTGAATGAAATTTGTTTGTCTAATCTGATGAACAATATAATTTTCTTAAACAAATATCAAAACCTGTCGTGTAAAACAAATTCTTGTTTCAATATGTTATAGATTTCTTTGCTCATAGTAGCCGAATATACTATCTAGCAATAACGTTAATATTTCAGCAAGCGTGGGATTATTGTTTCCAATTTGTCGGTACTTTTAAATCGACGTGTTAAGGGGTTAAAGTACTATTCTTTCACGAATTACATGAGGTTTGTTAATCCAAGCGAAGTTGTCGTTCCGAAATTTCTAGTTTAAACCTACGAAATAAATATGTACTTGTTCAAAATACATCAAACTCGTAAGCATACAGCATTCATAGCAATATATAAATATTTTCATTCAATCCAAAAAGTAGTTGTTCTGAGTGAAAAATTGTTCGATCCAAATAAACTAGAAGTCAAACAAATTTCTTGTTCAACTCGATAACTTTTTTTTCTCAGTGTGGGAATCGGGTACGGTAGGCTTGTGATATTCGGTGGACATATGGATCTTACAGTACCTTACGCACGCACGACTAACGACAGAATTATGAAACAAATCTGTAATGTTGTTTATAGTCCTATGTTGAAAAGTAGATGGGCATTTTCTGACATTTGCTGCCCACTACGTGGGCAGATTCTGTTGAACTTTTGCTACATTTTGTGAGCCTTTTCTACAGTTTGGGCTCGAGCTTTGAGGCGTACTCGGATTGCCGCGGTTTCTTGGCATTTGAAGAGTAGTTTGTAGTATTCTTTTTTTTTGTACTTTTTGCTTCAGACTGTTTGGTCACGTTACTCCTAAGAGGTTATACTTCCCGGACTTACTTTTCAGTTTATTTCTAAGTTATGGGATCATCTAGTATAACGGTCGAAAAATAACTGATTTTTGCTATTTTTTTTCGAAAAGTGATAAAATAGCTGTTACGTCCAGCGTATCGCTACACGTCTCCCTTATCTCGTCACTCTCCCACGATCATTGAAGTAACCTAATCGTCTTATTTTTGTTCTCCTATTTCCATTTTGGCTCACGTCACTCGCTTTTTATCGACTCTGCTAATTCTATTCCCCACCATTCTGGATTTGCGCACCTTTCGTCCACTCCTACATTTCACCTCGGTTCTATTTCTGTTCCAACGTTCATATAACCAACTTCAATACCAACTTCCAAGTTCAACCTCAGTGCTAGTGCAAATAATCGTTTTAGCTATTCTTAATCCAAATCACCTCGTTACGCAATTACACATTACTCAGTTCTAATAAAGCCTTCATACAAAGGGTATACCTTCTCTATCTCATTGTTAGTCCTTCCATCATCTCCAGATTGAGAACAGCGACGAGACCGAACTCGAATTACCTGAATAACATCTTGGGTGGGTATAGAAGCGAATCAATAACCGCTCGTCAAATCAAACCTCAAACCCGTAACTCTGTCACAATGAATTCGCTTTTGAAATTTTTTTGAAATCTGACTTTGGATTCGTGATCAGCGATCCAAAAAACAATTGCGTACCAATTTTCACGGAAGCCCGTACATCCGTTGCTTTATTTTCTGAAAATAAAAGAGCGCGAAATTCACAGGCTGCCTGTGCGCCATCATCGGTCGGTAAAATTGCAGATGCCTCTCGTACGAGTTATTTTGACATATTCGCTAAACATCGGGGTACAAAATATCTATGGTTCAGTCGTTGTTCCCGGTGAATGTGTTCTCTATTTTCCGAACGATAAATTCGACGAACTGTGACAAGCTCTTCTTGTGGTTTAAATTACTTCGATGTAAATTTTTTAGAGATCTGCCTCTCAAAATGAATCAAATCAGCACTCACTAGCACCCTTTCAAGAAGCGGTCAACTGAAAAATCAGATCACTTGCAAAAAAATGGACCTCTTCCGGCTTCTGCTGTACCTAACCCCAACCTTCCTCTTCTCGATACTAATCTTTCTCCAACAGTAGTTCAAAATATGGAAATTGACGCAGTGGCTGGACCATCTCGAGTGAGATCACCCCAAATCCCAGATCCAGGTAAACCGGCAGAGTGTGAGGCAACTGAGAGCTTTGGGAAACTCAGTTTGTTCGACATGCTGTGTACTCCAGAGGAACAGGACTCTCAAACTGAAGGCAAAGCCGAGTTTCTGTTCATAGATTCTCCCTGGTTGACCGGACTTTTTGGGAACTTTACCTGTAGTAAATGCAAAATCACCTATTTCGTCGTACAGGTAAGAAAGCAAAAAGGATTCTGTGCGAAGCTTGTCATCTAAATGCCACAGCTGCGGTTACAAAGTGGGTAAAAATTACACGAGTTCATGAACCAAAGGCATTTCGACAAGGTCACTCTTCGAAATAAATAGGCGAGTAGTTGATGGAATGATCGGCGTTGGATTAGGGCACTCAAGTATAGAAGAATTCTGTACTGTAATGGGTAGGAAAGGCATGAGTGTAAATAGCTTCAAAAGTCACGTGGCCAGTTGACTGCGGAGACTGAGAGGTTGGAAGAGATAGTTCTCGAGAAAGTGAGAAAAGCTGTCAGAGAGCACATGAAGTAATAGATCCTTCAATCGAGAGTGGAACAGTACTTCATATCGTAGTATCTTACGAGAGTACGTTCTACAACCGAGTCCTTCCGTTGTTAAATGGAATAAGAATAGTCATCGATGTCCTGACTGGACTAGCTATTGATTACCAGGTACTCTCAAAATACTGCCAAGTGAGTGTCGTTGTCGCAGCCGAACTATATGCTACTTCACCTGATTTTGCAGTGTATCAAGATGGTCACAAATCAGAGTTCAGTAAAAGCTACAGCGGATCCTCTGGTGTGATGGAAACGAAGGCAGCAGAATATTTATGCAGTAGGTCTGTTAAGAAGAACCAGATAGAATACAAGACTATTCTATCCGAAGAAGACGCAAAGACATTCAGTCATTTGAAGAATACCTCCCCAAGAAAAGACAACGTACCCGTCACAAAGGAGGAGTGTGTGAATCACATCGCAATCGGAATGAGTATCGGACTCTGAAAGCTCATCAAAGAATGGACAATGAAAGGAGTGACACTCGGGGAACGCGGTGTAGGAACACTCAAGAAGACGACGATTATATCCTTAATTAATCATTACAAAAATGCCACTGTAAAAAATATTCTTAATATAACAGCCATGAAACGAGCAATAGATGCAATGATTAGCCACCGCGTCTCAACCGACAGGAACCCTCAGCATGAGCAATGCACCACTGGACCAGACTCATGATATTTCTATAACGGAAGTGTGGTTAACGGGGAAGCGCCGGAGAGCCATGAAAAGATGCGACTGAAGCTCAACCCGAGAGTAGTCGAAAAGCTGAAGGCTCTGCGCGAACGCCTGTAAACTAATGATCTATTAGTACTATATGCCCGAGGTGCGACACAGAATGCTAACAAAAGCTTACACTCTCTGATCTGATAAAAATGCCCAAAAGAGATATTCATATTCAAAAAGAGAATAGAATTAGCAGTAGCAACTGCAGTTGCTGCGTTCAACATGAGAGCACAACATGCTCAAAAGGCAAAGATGTCAGTGAGGTCTGAGAAGGTGGCAGATAATGCAAAAAAGATAAGCCAGCAACGAGATGCCAAACAAAAGCGTAAGGTTGAAAGAAAAGCAACGACGGAGTCCAAGACAGCCAGACAAACAATAAAAATTAAAAAACCGCTGCAGAGAAAGCTGAAACAGAAGTGGACAACGTATTGTGCCAGGGAATTCTAACGGTTTCTTCACAGGACTAATATGTAAGCAGTCAGCTCCAAAATTAAATTCAGGTGCGTCATTGTATAGTAGACTCAAGTGGAGGCTAGATGAATATTAGTTGTTTGTTTTCATTCATTCAATATATTATTGAAATATTTGTCTAGTCCGAATAATCTTTCCAGAATAAAATAATTGGATTTTTCCTTGCCTTTATGTCTCGGAGTGAGTTCATTGAAAATTGTATATTTCTGAAGAAAAAAGTGGTGTTAGAAGAAGGTGGACCTCAGAACAGACCCGAAGAAGCAGATTGGATACAAACTGTCAACGAGGAGTGGAATTAAATATCGATCATAACAGCGATAGGCACTGACGAGCAAAATATGATTTATCAATATTGTTGATGTTTGGGAGATAAAATAGACTATACAGGGTGTCCCTAAATTGAGGGACACGGACCAGCCAGCGTGATACCTGACTAAAATGCAACCGAGAATTTCTTTACCGGAAGGTCGTCCGACGCATAGTTTTTGAATTATAAGCGATAGCGTTAAGCCAATCAGAATGCACCATTTCATCTGGATTTGCCGCCACGGAAATTGCTGTTTTGTTCGTCTGGGTGAATTATTATTATTCGGTTACAAAGTAAATATCGGCACCACCCCTCTCTCGCTGTTGTACCCCTTCTCGAGCGCTGACCTCGGTATTGTTGCCGCGGCACACGCTGCCGGCCGCACACCCACGGACGCACACTCGTGTGTGTGAAACATAAGAGAATGCCCAGCTACACAATACTACGAAACACACATCTACGAGTGAAAATAAAAATAAATCTCGAAATAAATCAGCCGATTTAAGATTTAATGTTATAAAACACTTCCAATCATCGATGTATGCATAAAACTAGAGATTTTAGACGATTGATATGCCGTTAGGGTTCATAATTAGTCATTTAATCAATCTGAATTATGCTTTCCGAACATTTTCTGTGTCTTTGCAACATAACTTTTCCACTAGTTTGAAATTCATCATTGACATACGATTCTTCAATAATGCGAGGAAACAACAACTCGCTGAATTGACGTGTCAATAGGTTTGTAAATCAATTACAATTCACCTGAGTTAACACAAAATAACTGAATAAATGAGAATTCACCGAATCACTAAAAATGATAACTGAAATCATGAGAATTATTTGAGATATAACTGAATTAGGAAGAGTTGTGATAAGTCAAGTTACTTTGAATAACTTTAGATTCGTGCCAAAATTTTATGTTTAGAGAGAAAAATAATTAAATTCAAATAAAAAAGTAATTTTAAATCAAGAAGAAGGAAATTTCCGAATACCTGAATTCAAATGAAGCAATTTGAATTTAATAAATCCATCCGAATTTAAGGAAGAATAATAATTATTATTTGGACCAAAATATTTTGAATAAGACTATGAATTATCAAAATATCTCTTCTGATATTAAGACTACACGCAGAAATTTACCAAATCGATTAATTTTTACCAATTCAATCGAGCCGTGTCCGATTATTTTGTTGAAATCGATTAATCGATACATCGATTATTCTCAGATAAGTGGCCATCACTAGCATTGATCTCAACAATTTGAACGTTACTTGCCACTCCAGACCCACATTGAATCGACGAGGAAATAACTGGGAATTTGAATGACACCATATTTTTTTGAGTTGAATTAATTGAATTTATTCATGTAATTCGACTTCATTTTTCTGGTCCAAATAATAATTATTATTTTTCCTTAAATTCGGATAGATTTATTAAATTCAAATTGCTTCATTTGAATCCAGGTATTCGGAAATTTTCTTCTTCTTGATTTAAAATTACTTTTTTATTTGAATTTAATTATTTTTCTCTCTAAACATAAAATTTTGGCACGAATCTAAAGTTATTCAAAGTGACTTGACTTATCACAACTCTTCCTAATTCAGTTATATCTCAAATAATTCTCATGATTTCAGTTATCATTTTTAGTGATTCAGTGAATTCTCATTTATTCAGTTATTTTGTGTTAACTCAGGTGAATTGTAATTGATTTACAAACCTATTGACACGTCAATTCAGCGAGTTGTTGTTTCCTCGCATGATTGAAGAATCGTATGTCAATGATGAATTTCAAACTAGTGGAAAAGTTATGTTGCAAAGACACAGAAAATGTTCGGAAAGCATAATTCAGATTGATTAAATGACTAATTATGAACCCTAACGGCATATCAATCGTCTAAAATTTCTAGTTTTATGCATACATCGATGATTGGAAGTGTTTTGTAACATTAAATCTTAAATCCGCTGATTTGTTTGGAGATTTATTTTTGTTTTCACTCGTAGATGTGTGTTTCGTAGTATTGTGTAGCTGGGCATTCGCTTATGTTTCACACACACGAGTGTGCGTCCGTAGGTGTGCGGCCGGCAGCGTGTGCCGCGGCAACAATACCGAGGTCAGCGCTCGAGAAGGGGTACAACAGCGAGAGAGGGGTGGTGCCGATATTTACTTTGTAACCGAATAATAATAATTCACCCAGACGAACAAAACAGCAATTTCCGTGGCGGCAAATCCAGATGAAATGGTGCATTCTGATTGGCTTAACGCTATCGCTTATAATTCAAAAACTATGCGTCGGACGACCTTCCGGTAAAGAAATTCTCGGTTGCATTTTAGTCAGGTATCACGCTGGCTGGTCCGTGTCCCTCAATTTAGGGACACCCTGTATACGCAAGTATATAATTATGTTTTTTTAGTAAAGACAGTATATTTGTATGATAGCAGAGTGTACTTCCAACTAGAGCTCTCTCTCTAGACTACTGAACAAAGGGGAGAGATCGAACATACATAGACGTACACGCACACCAACGCTCATCACACAAGCCTATGTATAGTGTATACATACATATGCATGAGTGAATTATAAGGCGTGCACATATATATGTTTCACATATTCTAACAAATATTATTACTTACATTCTGAGATGAATTTTGAACTCAATCAAATAAATGGAATTAGAAAAAAGAAAATCATTTAATTATGGAGTTTTTTCCTCTTGCTCCAATTTCATGTCGTCTAAATCAATGTTTACAAGTCAACTAACAATAAGGCAACGTGTCTCAACTCTACAGTAAATAACTCATTCTGTGCATACTCCATGTTTGCTTCTTAGAAGGTAATGAAGCTGAATTCAGTCAATCGCGTTCATCGGATAAATATATTTTCAGGTATTCAAGATTTTCCTTGCGCATTAGGTTTCATGAAAATATTTTGTGCGTTGAAAAGTATATACTTGTGCATCTTATCTTGAAATTGCTGCAAGGAATTTGGGCTCTGATCAATATAATTGTTTTAGGAGTGACAATCTACGAGGCTATGATTCTTTCTTCATTTCCCCGTACAATGTTCAAAATGCTGATGTAGTATTTCATTTTTTCACATCGATTTTCCATAGTCAGTAATTATAATTATTATCGGTTCTGCCTAAAACTTCGAAGCTCAAAATGAATTTATGCTCGCAGGCGCCTCTTCTAGTTGAACTAGAACACTGAAATTTTCTACCAATTTTTTATAATTTTTTCGGAACCGGTCTAGCGGGTGCAGAGCTGGTTCAAATTCAAAAATGACAATTTCAAGGACTACTTTCATAATTATACTCAACAATGCTACATGTTTTGCTTCTTGTACTGTCAACTTGATGAGGCTCTCAAAATCAAGCGTGTACCGAACGGTTCAACATCAGAGGTCCTGTAAAATAAGAAACGGTTACTTCGAAAATTGCTTTCCAATATCTCGTATCAATTGTAATTTAAGAAAATGAGATTCAGAAAATCATGTGCAACTCATGTCGTACGTTGTGCTATGCCTCCCCATCATCCAGAATGATCTCAAATATCTGTATACGAACTCCATATCATCTTTGTCCCATTTCCATACGTGCAGAGTATTGAATGATTAAACGAACTTACCTGTAAGTGAAGTTCTATCATAATTGTATGTAGCGCCTCTTCCGAATAGATCATCTTGTAGTACCCCCACTCCACGCCAGTGTTACCACATGTTTACAGTAAAACTAGAAACTTTTGGTCTCCTCCGTTGGTCTATCTGTCTGGACTATCATTTCTTCAAAGTATTTGCCGTAATATTTTGGGTTTACCTCTGTGTACACAGAGTTGGGTTACCTATGGGTGGGACTGATCTATTCGGAAGAGGCGCTACATACAATTATGATAGAACTTCACTTACAGGTAAGTTCGTTTAATCATTCAATTGTATTTCGCGCCTCTTCCTCTAGATCATCTTGTAGATGTTTAAAGATCATTACGGCACCAAAACACGGTGAATTGTTGAACATGAATATATTCTCAAGTAACAAACAACCCAAAAGTGTAGTACAACTACAACCAAAACAAAAAATAGCTATTCGAACAAATGAAAACTTCTTATTTATCTAAAACTGCTTTGGCAAAAGCGTCCTTATCGTTACACACAGGTAAGTTATAGAATCTCGCAAAGGTCTGAGAGGCTGAGGTCCAACCTGCCGCTTTCCTTATGCAGTCTATATTTACTCCTTTCTTATCCGCCGCCGACGTCGAAGCATGTCGAGTGCTATGCGCCGAAAAAATATTTGTGTCCACGCCACTCTGTTCTAACATACTTTTTACCCACCGACTCAAGGTCTGGGCTGAAACCGCCCCGTATGGTTTCTTGATTGCAACAAATAATGCTTGTTCGGCGCCCCTGAGATCCTGTGTCCGCTTAAGATATGCCACCAAAGCTGTTGCAGCGCATATACTATTATCTTTCTCGTAGAATGGTACATTTAGCAAAGGTTGTCTTCTGTTGGGCCCCGAAGTCTTTACTTTATCCGGAACTTTAATCTGTATCTTTTCACCCAGGTTCTGAATATTCGGTATCTTAATTAATGAAAGAGTCTGCATTCGTTGACCCGTGACTAGTGCGAGTAGGGTGACAACTTTTAGCGAGAGGTTATTGAGCGAGATCTCTTCGTTAGGCATTAGACTGGCCGCATAATCCAGGACAATCTTAGGGTCCCACGTTTCGTCGTACTTGGGTTTCGGAGGACGCAACTCAGACACTCCCTTAAACAGTCTTTTTACTCTAGGGTCTTGCCCCACGTGAGGTCCCAAAATTAAGGCTAACGCCGATCTTAAACAATTTAGGGATCCGTAAGATGCTCCCTTGTTATATTCGTTGGTTAGTAATAGTAACACGTTTTCAATCGAATTATCGAAAGGGCTGACGTTCCTGTCTGAGCAAAAAGACCACCATTTCCTCAACGCGCCGTCGTATTGCTTCATCGATGAATTGCGGAGCGAGGCCAGCATCAACTCGAAGGATTCCTCGGGGACGTTCCTTATCTCGAAGGCTTTCCTGATAATATTGCGGCCACCAGGGTAGTCTGCTGCCATAACGGATGAGGTTCCCTGTTCGCGGAAAGTAATAATTTCGAGTTAGGCTTAAAAATCAGCGGCTCACTAACACAGAGGGCCCGAAAGAGTGGATACCAAGCTTGTCCTGGCCAGTCAGGGACTACAAGAATACCCGTTGCGTTTTCGTCTCTAATTTTTCTCAGGACTCGCGGAATGACTATAAATGGTGGAAATGCGTAGAAAAAAATCGTTTCCCACGATATAGTAAAAGCATCTACGGCTGTACAGTTCGGGTCGCGTAGCCAAGAGACATATTTTTTACATTTCGAATTTATTCGACTCGCAAAAAGATCGATCTCGGGTCTCCCGAATTTCTGGACTATCGAATGAAACGCTGCGTTTGACAGCTCGAATTCGGTTTCGGGTTCAAGCCGACGTGATTCGAAATCCGCCTCCGTATTCTCCTTCGTACTAATAAAGGACGCGAAGACCCAAATTCCCCTTGTCTCGCACCAGTCCCATAACGAACGAGCTAGACGGTTTAATTCTTTAAAACGGACGCCACCCATTCTATTAATATACGCCACAGCTGTGGTGTTATCCACCCGCAAGAGGATATCGCAGTTTCTCAAGTTATCGGCGAAACATTTCAACCCGAAAAGAGCCGTCTTGAGTTCTAGTATATTAATATGATTTTCCCTTTCTTCTTTACTCCAGAATCCGTGAGATCTCTCGCTTCCACAAGCAACGCCCCAACCTGATAACGACGCGTCGGTAAAGATTTCCCGACAATATTGAGGAGCTTTAATTGAATTTTTTGTGGAGAGGATAACTCTGTCCCACCATTTCAGATCCGAATGAAGATCCTGAGACAAGGTCATATAACCGTCGTAATTTCCCTTATTTTGCTCCAAGGCAAGGTATCGTGCTCTCTCGAATGCCTTTGTGTGACCCAGGCCATATCTAACCGCTGGACAACACGAGACAACGCTACCGACAAATTCTGAAAACTCGCGAATTTTACAACGTTGAATACGGCTATATTTTAAAACCCATTGTTTGACTCTTAATCTTTTCTCCCTTGGAAGCTCGATAGTCATACTTAGCGAATCAAACCAAAACCCGATATATTTACATTTGTTTGTCGGAATTAGCTGACATTTTTCGTCATTAATTGTAAATCCCAATTTCTGCAAACGCGAGCACGTGACTCGAACGTTCGCTTGACATTCCTCAAAAGACCTACCGACGAGCAAAAGGTCGTCGATGTAGATGACCGAAAAATACCCTTGTCGCCTCAGATCGGTCATTACAGGCTTTAGCAGTTTAGTAAAAACATATGGCGCTGTGGCGAGCCCGAAGGGCATACACGTAAACTCATAAAGCTGACCCTCGAATTGAAATCTTAAAAATTTTCGGTTAGATTCAGCAATTGAAATCGAGTAATAGGCATCTTTCAAGTCAATTTTTGCCATAAAACAACCCCTGCTCAAGAGATTTATAACGGTCTTTCGATCTTCCAATTTGAAGTGTTCCGTCTGAATGAACTCATTCAACTGCTTTAGATTCAGAATAAATCGAGAACCACCATCCGGCTTCGGTACCCGGAAAATGCCAGAAAGAAATTCGCCGTGAGTGCTGTCGCACTGGCGAATAGCACCCTTCCGTTGCAGCTTCGCTACTATATCGGCCATCGCCCCCCTTTCTTTTTTGGAATCGAAGATTCCCCTCGGAAAGGTAGACTGACATGGCTGAGACTCAAAGGGTATCTTGTAGCCCTCTATCCACGATAATATTAACGGGTTACGCGTTAGCTGTTCCCATTCTTGTCTAAAGAATCTAAGTCTTCCGACAGTCGAACTTACTGGTTCTAATAACGCTTCCGGTTGTTGCTCCGCTCGGACTTCTGATTGATTTTCCAGTTGGTCCCGTTCTTGTGGTTGTCTCGGCGGAATGACGAATATCCTTGATTCCT
Organism: Neodiprion lecontei; assembly: GCF_021901455.1. Lineage (NCBI taxonomy): Eukaryota > Metazoa > Arthropoda > Insecta > Hymenoptera > Diprionidae > Neodiprion > Neodiprion lecontei. The sequence goes on along the minus strand of NC_060266.1, from coordinate 12,128,669 downwards.
CGGCTCCTTTCTCCCGCCTGACGTCGTAGCAAATCTCTGGTTGTTCTGAGGACGACGCGGCGGGGCTGTCGAGTTTTTTGAATTCTTCTGTCCCTGTGGCTTTTGAGGAGCTTTCAGCTCCTTGCGCGAGCTCTCAAGTGCTTTCGCCGCCTTTAATTTCTCCTCCAATTGTTGTCCGAACAGCCATTCATCTGGGACAGTAGCGTTCAAGGTCTCCTTACACGACACGTTTAAGTTCGCGAGGATCAGGCTTTTCCTTATGATCGACTCGTCGTGGAGGAGGTCAGCTAACAGTCTCGAAGCGTCGCCCAATAGCTCGAGAATGAGTAATTTTTCAGCTCCGCCCTCTAGAACTTTCGAGAAAACCTTTACGATTGCGGCGAGACACGCCGTGATCTTCGACTGCTTTGCGTGAATCCTCTCGTCTCTCTTTACAACCGACCCATGTAAAGACGCCTGAACCTCGGGATTGACTCTCGGTGGATCGATGATGACGCAATTGGACGGCGGAGGGTGCTTTTTTATGAGAGAGACTCTGTCCTCTGTGGGCAAACCCGTCTTTAGGATTTCTTCCAAACGAACAACTAAGTCCTTAGGAATTGCTTCTGCCAGAACTCGATCCTCCAAGAAGCGTCTCCCTAAGATCTCTAGGATCGCGGGGTCGAGTGAACCCTCACAGATCGCTGCCTGGGTTGACAGTGTTTCCTCGCCAGCTACGCTGTGACTCTGAGAAGGATTCAGGTGTAGAGCGCTAGCCTGAATCACTGGTTCTGTCACAACAGAACTCTGCGCAGTCTGCTGGACCAGCAAGTCAGCTGCGCTGGACCTCTGCGGAGCCCCTGACTGTGTAACCGTGACAGTCTGATGGGTTATTTTGTTTATCGCAGGAGGATCTTGTCCCAAAACTGCCTGCGTAGCAGTATGATGGACCACTTGTCCCTCTGCGGATGAGCTTGACAAGCTCCCAACCTGCGCAGCGGTCTGATCGACAAATTGCTCTGAAGGGCTGTAAGAGAGTTCTCGCTGTATCGATTCGTCATACACGCTGGATCCTTTCGAAGAGCTTCTTCGAAATTGGCTTCTTCCTCTGCTTTTTCCTCTGCTACGCCGTCGCCAATTGGCCTCTGCCGATGAGGACCTTGAGCTTCGGTGACGTCCTATCAACGAAAGTAAAAACAATAATGACGACGTTATTCCGTGGTTGTCAGGTATGCGTCTGGACCTATAGGTTTTCATTTATTGTTTTCTGCCCCCTGGTTAGAACGTTTAGCAATGACGTCGGGCATGTTTTGGCCGAGTTCAACTCCCCTTTATAGGTTAGGGCCTATAGGGTGCCTCGAGTCATGCGCCTTGAGAAACTCTCCTCCGTGTAGGTTAGAGCCTACACGGGTGGCCTCGAAACATTTGCCCGGTCTGAGTAATAACTCCTCGATATAGGTTAGTGCCTAAACGAGTGACCGTCGAACGCCAATCTCTGCCATATAGGCCAGAGGCATGCCGATGCATCCTATCGAATATTCTGGAACATAAAGGAAACATAAACTTACGACGTCTCTTCTTGTGACGCTTATTGTCTCGTATTTCCAAAATCGCATCCTCCAGTCGCCTCAGTCGCTTCTCCATTCGATTCTCCTTGTCTTCTTCCTCGTCTGAATAACCTCGGTATCTTTTCTTGTCCATGATTAACAATTTGTAAAAAACCTATAAAAGGCACATGTGGTTTCACCGGCACAAAGATGAAGAATGATAGTCCAGACAGATAGACCAACGGAGGAGACCAAAAGTTTCTAGTTTTACTGTAAACATGTGGTAACACTGGCGTGGAGTGGGGGTACTACAAGATGATCTAGAGGAAGAGGCGCGAAATACAATTACCTTTTGGGCTGTAGTCGTCCTACATCACACTACTTTCGAGCTGTTACTGTACACATTCTGGACTCCCTCAAAGTTGTCTCGCTGTATTCACCTCGTACAATTTCGTGCATTTTTAACTCAGTGCTTTTTTGAAGTCCTTACCGAATTTCTTTTGTGTCGTTCGAACTTTCAGGCCGTGCTGTAGCCATCAAGCCAATAAGCTGCAGATCTTAATTATGTTCAGTCTATACCTGGCACAGCAGAGTCTTTCAAAGATCAAGGTACCTCACCTAGAAAATTAACAACAAATCTTCATTACGCTTCTGAGGAAGCACGACTGTTATACGCGATAGTGTAATGTTACGTTGCGTACTACATTTTCTAGTCATAATAACGATAGCATTGTAGCTTTCGACAGTGTTACTGGTGACATTGTACAGCAAACTCTCGGCATGCCGATTAAGTTGTGTAATCGCTTTAAAGATCCTGTCACATCATCCAAGCTCGGTCAAAACTAGCACAACTTTTTCTTCAATTTCTTTCGGAATATTACTTCACAAATGTTGATTTGATTATTAGTATTCATAAAATTCAATTTTCCGATTAGAGATGTACAAGGGACATTCCACGCCAAGTTGACCTGGATTTTACCTTTGGCCGCTTAGATTTGGCGCGCGATTTTTTCTATGATTGTTCTAACTTTGAAAGGTACTCTGTTCTTTTATTTTGTTTTATTTTTTCGTCTTAATTTGAATTTTCTACAATTTTAAGAATCGATTTTATCAGTCGACCAAAATTAAAAATTTGAAAAGATTCTGAAACATCTTGTGTCAGATATCGAAATTTTCAACCTTGGACCCGGAGTGAACTGGTTTTTCCTTCTTATTGTTTACAAACTTTTACCGACAAAAACACGACAAAAAAATTACTAGCAAGAGTTATTTTACTATAAATGGTTGCTGAAACATTTTCATATATCACACCATATACATATTATTTTATACTATATCACACATATATATTTTTTTTTTAAAATTTCGATCTTTGCAAGAGATATGTTTTCTTCTTTATTTTGCTAGTAAAAAAAAAATAGTAAATGGTAAAATGGTTCCGAATAATCTGAAAAAATTTTTAAAAATCCCATATGACACACAAATGTTTCAGCAACCATCCATCGTAAAATGACTTAGGCTTCTAATTTTTTTAACGTATTCTTTCAAAAAAAGCTTGTAAACAGTAAGAAGGGAAAATCGGCCCAGTACGGGTCCAAACTTAAAAATTTTGATATCTGACGCAGAATTTTTCACAAGTTTTTCAAATTTTTAATTTTAGTGGGTCGATAAAATCGATTCTTAAAATTGTAGAAAATTCAAATTGAGACGAAAAAATAAAAAAAAAAAAAGAACAGAGTACCTTTCAAAGTGAGAAGAATCATAGAAAAAATCACCCGCCAAATCTGAGAGGTCATGGTTAAAACCCAGGTCGAATTCGCGTGGAATGCCCTATAAACTATAAATGCAATTACCTTAAGTTTTTCCTCCACTAGCTAACATATTTAACGATTCAATTTTTGTTTTCGCAATATTGGAACTGAAATATATGTGTAGAGTTTCTCAATATCGAAGGTCAATAAAGTTAAAAACTTTGACGTTTCCATCGTGAGTAAGAGTCCTCCTCAGAAAACTAGAACATATAAGTTATGACTAAATATTCTTCTACAAAAAAAAAATCATCAAACAAGACTCAAGTTCAATTACTTGATAAACCTCATGATGAGGTGAAACTTTTTCAACCAGAGGTAAAAACTGAACTGCAGCAACGGCAAGATTTAAATTAGGTTTCCACAGCCAAGGTATTATCCATTACAACAATCTGAATTTAAAGTAGTTGCACGGTCATCATCTAAATAATGACACGGTATTGTTAACCTTCACATCATAATTCAAGGTGATCAATCGTTACTTACATTTCAAATGCTTGCTACCATTGAAAAAAATTCTTCGATTTCCTTTTTTTTTATTTTTTTGTAGTAAAATATTTAGTCATAACTTTTATGCTATCGTATTTAATTATTATATTGTAGTTTTTTGAAGAGGGCCCCCACTTACAGCCTGAACGTCAAATTTGTTCTTTACTTTATTGATCTTCAACACCCGAAAACTCTACGCATAATTTCAACATAAGGTCAAGAAATCAATCAACATGGCTAAAATAAATATTGCCAACATTTGACGGAAAGTCCGACAGTAACATTCTATTTCAAATCTAAAGCAGAGCAACGAATAATGTAATTCAAAGTAATTCGTCAAGGAATCTCATTATCGCTTTCCAATTATGCCTTGGTAGAGATATTTTCGTCAGAGGTAGACAATGATAAATTTTAGGTTATACGCGTACATTTCGTATCGTTATCCTCAGTTTTCCAAAATTTATATGCATTCAATATGGCTATTGCGATGATCTACCAAATCATAATAAATATAGATAGTTTCACATGTTTTGTTCGAATACTTACCTGAATCGCATGTTTAGCACCGAATCTTCATATCGGTCACAAGTCAAAGAATTGATCGACATTTTTCAACGTTCGCGGCTGCTTATAGTGCCTCAACTCAATCAAGTTGTATGCGTGTGTAGTGTACACGGGTAGTGTATCACACGAGCTGTGTATAGGTGAGCGTGTACAGAGATCGGGGCCCACGGAAATTTTCGCTCGACTGTGGCGCGGCCTTGCCAGCTCAGCACTGTCGCGCCGAGTCTAAGAGTTAATAGTGGCAATCTTAAAGCACTGAATTTTCGTGGGGTAAAATATCAGTGTATGGAGTGTGACCAACAACAGAATTGCAATTAACCTATTCGCGCTGCTGTTTTCTTGTGGATGAAATAAATTCCAGTGGTATCTAAATCCCTTGAATCGTTACACAACCGAAATGCCACCGTAATCGTGTCAGCAGCAGCCACGTGACGTTGCGAATATGTGAATACGTGTTTCAGCTGTCAACGGAATATTTTATAATTATTTCTTCCGTTACTTTCGATTTAAATATGAACTGTCGCTGCTATATCACCCGTAACAACCTTGAATACGAAAACATTTCACCACAGAACATTCAAAAAATAATCTCTCGTATTCGAAAATTCATCCCGCGAAATTCACTCGTACGTGTGCACATGTGGTAATGTCAGAAAAATTAGGACATCACTATGGTTGACTCTTGACTCCGTTGCGAAATAACGGATGGTATGTTGTATGCAGATTGTCGGGGCAAGACCATTGCACACTGAGATGGTAACTGTATCTAGATCGATATCGATCTTAAATCTATGATATGAGCGTGTGGAGCTTTCTTATGGTAATTGCACGACGACAAATTACGGTACAGAGAGGGTACCGCCGTAATTATCGGCTGAGGTTTAACAAAACATTAATTCGCACAACAAAATGAACATCACATTTTTCTATTACGTGAAAACGGAAGAAGACGGAACTATGTCTTCTATGATGTGTCGTAAATATTGTAAGGATATATTTTTCCGCCAATTCTACAGTACATTTCATATAGTATAGAAACGCAATACGCAGAATTTTTCATCTCACGACCGCAAATTGTAAAATAAAATATTACGCACGCTATTCACTAATTACCTCACTACTCCGCACTTTTCTGTGACAATTTAATATTACTCGTTGAATTAGATTTTTCCGTTCTTTTTATGTCGTTTACTCCAATTTAAATCATTTTATATTATTAAGTTAACTTTATAACTTGATTACATGACTTACTATTACCCACTACTTTTGCCGTATGATTACAAATGAATATTTTCATCAAATTACCACCACGATAACAGTCCTTGACGTTTAATTCACCTCTAAATGCTTTAGCGCATCTCGTGCATCTTGATGACTGTTTCATGCTTGCATCAATTCATGGTGCGTTTATTGAATTACGTGTTGATGAATTCTTTCCACTCAGTTTCAAAACAATCCACTCCAGAAATACGTGAGTTATTGGCTCTCACGCTAATAAAGTGACAAACATGCATGCATTTGTTCCTAAGGGGACACTGCAGTGAAAAAACAAGCTCCGTATTTTTTGATCAATTTCATTGCAATTTGGACCATTTATTTAAAATCCCAAAATTAGAATCTGATTCAAAATTCAGCTCAATAGTGTTATTAATTCCAATGTTATGCATTTTTTCTAAGATTACTTCGAAACATCCCTTGCGCATTAGATTTCATTGTAAAAGGTTGAAATTTTTTGTGGATACACTTAATACCACAGACTAAAAATTGTAGCAGGGAATTTTCGATTAGAGATTTTTAAGTGATTGAAAATATTATTTCAAAAGTTTGGATTCTTTTTTTTTTTTGCTGCAATTTTTGGTATCTTATAGGCTGGGAAATGAGTTATATTGACCGGAGCTAAAACTGCCTGCAGCAATTTCAAGATAATATGCCTAAGAATATATCTGCGAAAGGGCAAAATGATTGAATGAAACCTAATGCGCAAGGAATTTTTTGAACACCTGATAACATAGTTCTGAAAAAAATGCGATTAAATGAATACCGTTTCATGGCCTTCTAAGAAGCAAATATGAAGTATGCATGAGAATTTACCGTAGAGATAAGGCACTTAGGCTTAGTTGACTTTAACATCGATTTGGACCATACAAAATTGGGTCGAAAAGGAAAAAATTCATTATTCAGTAATTTTGTTTTTAATTCCATTTATTTGAATTGAGTTCAAAATTCATATCAGAATGTAAGTAATAATATTGATAAATCATGTGTCGCTTGTCAGTGGCTACCGCTGCTTTGATTGATCTTTAATTCCATTTCGCGGTGCCAGTTTGTATCAAATTGGCTTCTGCGTGTCTGTTCTTAGGTTAACCCTCTTCTCATTCCGCTTCTTCTAACGCACCTGCATTTAACTTTGGGGCTGACTGCTTGCAAATTAGTCCTGTGAAGAAACCGTTAGAATTCCCCGGCACCATACGTTGTCCCTTCTGCCCTTGCTTGTCTTCCTTGTTCGTCTAGCTTCCTTGCACTCCATCGTTGCTTCACATTCAGCCTATGCTTTCGTCTGGAATTTCGTTACTGGCTTATCTTTTGTGCATTATCTGCCATCTTCTCGGGCATCACTGACATCTTTGCATTTTGCACATCGAGCGCTTCCATATTAAACTCAGCAACTGCGGTCGCTACTGTAGTTTTTCCTGCACTCCGATTTGTGATCATTTTGTCACATTGCAAAATCAGGCGAAGTAGCATATAGTTGGGCTGCGACAACCACACTCACCTGGCAGAACGTTGAGAGTACCTGGTAATCGATCGCCAACCAGTAAGGATGTCAATGACTGTTCCTACTCCATATAACGATGTAACGTCTCGTTTGTACCACGTATCGTCATAAGATACTGCGACATCAAATACTACCCCACTCTTCATTGAAGGATCTATTACTTCATGCGCTTTACTAACAGTTTTTCTAGCTTTCTCGAAAACTCTCGCTTCTAACTTCTCAGTCGCCGCAGTCAACTGATCCACGTGACTTTTGCAGCTACTGACACTCATGGCTTTCATACCCATTACGGTACAGAGTTTTTCCATATTTGAGTACCCCACTCCAACGCCGATCATTCCATCAAATACTTGCTTGTTTATTTCGAAGGGTGGCCTTGTCGAAGAGTTATTGGTTCGTGGATTCGTGTGATTTTCACGCATTTCGTGACCGGACCTGTAGCATTCAACGTCGAGCAAGTGCTGATTCGATTCGTTTTGAGAGGCAGATCTCTTCAAAATTCACGTCGGAGTAGTTTAAACCATAAGAAAAATATATCACAGTTTGTCAAATCTATCGTTCGAAAAATAGCTTGGCAAACAGATTCGCGCGGGACAACTGTCAAACCATAGATATTTTAATACCTAGACGGTTAGAGTATACGTCAAAATAAATGGTGGGAGAGTTATCCGCAATCTTATTGACCGATGACGGCGCACAGGTAGCCCGTTAACGTCGCGCTCTTTTCTTTCAAACAATAATGGACGAATCAACGGACTTCGGCAAAGATTGTTATTCAATTGGTTTTTGGATCGCTGGTCACGAATCCAAAGTTGGATCTTGAAAACTTCCAAAAACGGATTCATTACGACAGTCATAAGTTCAAACATTTCTTTATCGGGCGAAAAAATACGTTGTAAAAATATTTCAGCAATGTCAAATTTTTCCCAGGTGGGGCACTGTTTAAAGAACATTTTTCCGTAAACAACTGAAAATCAATTTTTCAGTCATTTTTGACGATAATCTTATCGAAGGTTCCCCTGAATATGACGATATTTTTTGGCTGATTTAGTAAATTTCCAATATTTCAAATAATCTTCTGAAACCGAACGATAATTTGCATAGTAATGCATTCATTGTAAAACTGCTTCGGGCTGTGTCCATCCCTATTGTAAGAGTCTGAACATCACACGTATACGTTTACATATATACGTGTGGTGTCGATCATCGTGAGGCTGCGAGAATGGTCAGTCGGTCAGTATTCGTCAAATCATCAACATCTATGTAATGACCGTATAAGACTCGAGACAGAATTTTAATTATTTATTTATTTGTTTTTCTTGTGTAACATTTGCGAACCCTGTTGGGAAAGTAACGAAATTCTGACACCAATGATCAGATTGATTAAAATAAACATTATATAAGGACTGACGAATCAATAGAACGGAAAAACATTTACTTTTGTCGTACGACACCTTCAAAAAAGAAGCGTTATTTTTAAGTATTTATTATTATTTTATTTTATTTCATCTTCCATCACGAATCCTGGCCAATTTTTATCTGTCTAACCATTCATATTATTTTAAGATGTCCTTCCCTATGATGCGTTTTTAGTACTTGGCTTGGCAAAACAAGAAATTCGTTACACTAGTAACGAGGGCTGCGCGGCTACGAAATTTTATGTTTGACGAATGGCTCTGTGGCATCTCACACACATCAACCAATTCTTGTGCGATATCACAGCTTATTCTACTACAAAATTTCACAACGGCATATCACTTACGGCCAGTATTGAATAAATTACCCTGTACGGTGTGATAGTAGATAAGCGATTCTTACCATCATTTACAACAAGGATAAATGGCGTTTGGTAACCGTTGATCAATGGAAATAATTTTAAAGCCGAAATAAAATCTGAGGCGAAGCAATACCAACCATAATTTTCCGGGAGCACTGTTCCGACTTGGTAGATGATCTTAAATTTTCATGTCGTCATATTGACACAATTCGATCCCACCTGTACAATATATAAGTTAATGGAAACGGGCGGAGTATTTCTTGAATACAACATATTTATCAGCTGACGTTTTGTAACTAGCATGAGGATGATGAAATGTTGAATGATAATAACGTATGGGTGACAAGATATAAGAGAATTCGGATTATTCCTCGTACTCGACACAGGCGCCACTTCAAAAAACATTGTTAACGCTTTTTAAGACGGCGGTAGGTATCGTGGCTTATATACGTAACTCCACGCCGTGTGAGGAATACGTGCGGTGGCGGAGTATTCGACAGGTTGCAGGCGGAGCGCCGGATCACCGCGGAGGAGAAAAACGTGCCGAACACACGATCCGCCTTCTGCCTTTGGAAGTTGGGGCGTCAGGGGTGAAAAAAAATTTCAGGGATGGGTCGAGGTGACAGGGTACCGGTTAGCGGCGGCAGCGGCGCAGGTGATGGGAGCAGCGACGGCGACGCCGTCAACGACGCCCGATCAATATAGCTACAGGTGTCCGAAACTATGCTGCTTATACTCTCCTCTACAGTCCGCATATTTACCCCTATTTACCCGCCTGCGCCCCCAGTCACTTTGCGTTCGAGTTCGTTAGGTGAGTTACGAAAGTCGTAAAAAAAAGACACCCACTTTCAGGGTATACGTATACTTCGTCTCATGCTACCATCGTGCGTTGGCACAATATTATACGTCCACCCGGTTATTAAATGGATTGTATCTCCTGGCGGATTCGGAAAACGCAGCGAAAAGTTGCGTAAAGTAGAATGATACAAGCCGTTACGGAATATATTAATCATACAGCCCGACAAAAAGAAAAAACTTTTTTTTTTGTTCTAATTTTTTCCGTAAATTTCCGCATTTAAGAACATTGAATTTATTAATAAAATTATAATTATGTTAGATTGTCTCTGGTTTTTATGTTTTTGTAGTATTGTAAGGGCAGGATGATTTCGGAAGGTTTTGCAAATAAAGATGGAAGGTAGATGTTAACGCTTTCACCGGGATTTGACAGTAATGGTTAAGCGATATCAGAGTCGGTGGGGTAGTCATGTGACGGTAGGTTACCGCTGGACTTTACAAAGACATAGTTCCCAAAAATCCTATGAAAGAAAATCTTATAAAAGAACTTTCTGAAAGGTATTAAATTTTCCATATTTTTCACAATCTGAATGAATTAAGTATAAATAAAGCCATCAATAGTATTCTTTTGATGAACATGAATCAAAAATATCAAAAATATTGAAAAAAAGTAAAAATTTTTATCTAAATATTGCTTTTTTGGTTTATGTATGAAAGTACGAGTATACAACAAACTGCGCCTACTCCTAGAGTCGTTGACATTAAATCTGTCTGAGACCATGCAAATATCAAGGGCAATAAAACCACTGTTGATCATTGTTATCGATTTATGAATACTAACCCAATAAAAAGTTTAATTATCCTCAGAATGATTTTTTCTCACTCAGTTTACGTCTGTTCGGTAAAAACTTTTTTAAATGTATTATCTTAGGTATTTATACCTAAAATGTCTATTTAAGTTTATAAAATCTTTAAAGTAGAGTCTTCAATTCTAGCTACAAGCTTTTATTCAATAAAAAATTCATGCTTTGCTGGAAGTATTCAACTCACAATATGAACCAACAATATCATTGACAAATTAGATTTATTTAAATAAATGGATTGAATATGAAAATTGTAGGTACCGTCAGCACAAACGAATACATGAGACTGGCTAGAATACAGCGTGTTATAACTAGAATATCTCAACATATTTCGCACACTGAAATGAACTCAAGTTGTTTTTGATCTCGATGGAGTTTTTCGATAAAATCACTATCATTCTTTCGATACAGCAGGCTTATAAGTTATTTCATTGTGAGGTGAACAGTACTATCCAGTTGCATCTTCTTATAACTTGATTTTTACTTGGACACTTAGTAACGTCAAGGCTGCAGTGCATTAGTCCAATCGGGAATTATCAGAGCTAAAAGCTTCACGCCTAAAACATGGGTCCGATTAAATTTTCCTCAAATACATGTGTTCATTTAGTTTAACGGAAGAGTGCTTCGGTTGAAAAATGGTTAAAATCAGTTGATAATTACTCTATTAGGACAGTTTATTTACGAACAAATAAGCTACAGATATGCTAGGCGTGAGCATACCTACAGTGCATCCATGTATCTTGCGGGTCCCTCAGCGCGTGGGCGGTTTTAGTTTATGTACAATAACAAAGTGTTGGAATACAATCATTATTCACCAATTTTCACAATGTTTGAAGCAAAGCGCTCTTCCGTTGCACTAAATGAACACATAGATATTTAGAAGGAAAATTTAATCGGACCCACATCCAAGGCGTGAAACTAGTCTTTCTAAATTTCAACTGGATTGATGCACAGCCTTAAGTGGATGCTATCGTCAGTCATTACGGATAGCGTTGAAGTTTTTTGTTCAGAATTGCATCAAGAATGCGGATCCTATGCCCTTTATTGTATCTCGATGCATAGCATCTGATAATAGCCGAAATAGAAGACATCTAGGGCAGGTGGTGTTGACTAAATGTAGCATCCCCTTAATTCAATGTTCTTAGTGATTTCGCGGCATTTCTTATCCTCGAAGGCTAGTACAGTACATATCTTCAGACGACCTGTATCCTCATGATCAATGACCGGCTATCATATCCATATGTGGCAATGCGATATACAATAGCGCTCACAATTATTTTGACAAAGATAGTAACTGGCTTGATTAAATACAAATATAAAATAAAAGCATCGTTGATATTTCTTATTGAAAGAAATTCGATGTTCTACATAATTGTAGAAATTTAACTCTCCCTCGTTGGAAAATAATGTTAAAATAGAGAAAGATAAGAAGAATTACGGATCAAAAGAATAACGAATTTCATATTATCGAAATACTTTTGAGCACTACTGTAATTAGTTTTGACGGTCGAGTTCAGCTTTACAAGAACTGAATTTCGGCTTGGCGCTCCATAACTTTAATGCAATAGCAGTGCCCCACATGCGACTAGTATCAACAAAACAACTGATTACAAAAAGTGGGCAAACCTCAATGTAAGCTGTGTCCGAATATTTTAACCCTTTCATACATAAATTTGTCCTCACTAGCAATTCACTTGAAATTTTGCATATATGTGCTTTTGGGGTCGTTGATTACGAATCTGAATACAAAATTCGAAAATTTCAAATGACTGATCCAATATGGTGGACAAACAAAAACAGAAAGCAAAATATTGAAAAAATTCTGTAAAACATTTTGGTCTGTATTGAATTTGCGTAAAAATTGGCATTTGGATTTCCATGGTAGACTAGCAGAAAAATCTTTTTTTTCGGGTAAAAGTACGAATTTCGACCATTCGTTTAAATATACTATTTTTGCAATAAATAAATAAATAAATTTGATACTTTTTTGAAACTTATAAATATTTTAAAAACCATGTGGAAACAGAAAACTCAGTAGTTTTCGCGAAAAAAGTAGTTCAATAAATAGAAAGCTGCAAAAAAAAGGTGGGACGCTGAGCATCCCAGCCTGTATTAAAGGGTTATTGTGCTACCACCGGGTAATTAAATTGACAAATAAGATTCTGGGAAAATACATACGAGCTTTGGGGGCAATATTTTGCAAAAAGTATGTTAAGAATTGTATGAGAATGTTCGTAGAATATGTGGGAAAAGTATCGATTTCTAACTTACAAGCCCCCTTGAACCGGAGTACTATTTAGATTTGATGTCAGAGTTAATCGACTGCTCAATTTTCTGTCAATCTTGAACAGTCGTTTTACTGTAGTAGTGGAATTCATATAAATTGTTGCGTAAATAAAGTAAGGGTTTCGATTAAATGATACGACTGTGGTGCATTCTTGAATTTGATGTAGTAAAGATAATAGGAACGCAAGAACTATTAAGATCCAATGGCTTAATCTGCTAACCTCAAACAGCTGTTCCTCTATGAAGTATTAAATCTGTAGTAGCTCATCCGGACAGTATTTTTACCTGTAACTTAAATTCGAACATTCAAGCTGGTCTTATAGTGTGGCTCACTAAAGCGTTTCAAAGGATCACACTCGGATCTGTATTTAATAGTAGTGCAGTATACGTTGAATTTTCAAGACGTAACAATAATAAATTAAAGAAAGATTGTTGAAGTATATTTTTCTGTGAAGTGTTACTAATTGCATGACAGCAACGTTGCACGGGAGTCTTTCAACCCAGACGTACCATACATAAAGGTTTGTCAGAACAAAAATAATTCCGGGTGTTCCACAGAGGCATCCCCTAAAAAGTTTTTCAAAAAGAAAGATCAAAAGAGAGGTTCTGTTAAAAGATAAGCGTTCTATGTTATGTGGAAGCTCGCACACACTTAATTTCTCTCTTTGTTTTTTGCATGTTTTTATTTCAAATTATAAAGAAACCGGTTATAGCATTTTCATTATTATTTCCGTCCAAAATTTATTTTCAACAAAAAGATTACGATCCATAAGATAACAATACATCGAATAGGAATCTTATTTTTTTGAATGAAAAGTTCATAATAAATTATAACCGTCTTATGAAATTGAATTAATAATGCAAAAATCGTTGGATACACTTCGCAAATGTCAACTGGAAACTCAATATTACAAGTCTTTACGTCATAGCCTGATACTTTAATCAAAGCGAGCAAAAGAAAAATTCAATTTCATTCTCCAAAAATTCAGTAAAAAATTATATGAGCGTGATCATTCACATAGCGTAGAATGCTCATCTTGTGATAGAATCTTTCTCTTAAGTCAAAGAAAATTCCTTAGGGGAAACACCCTAATATGCATACGAAACATGCTATGATATAGGCGTCAGAGAACGCGGAGTTAGTAATTTTTTCGTTCCGGTCGGTAATAACGCCAATCGATCTGACACCTATGTATACGCACATACTAGCCGCAAATCCGCGGGTTTGATTACATATAGTTCCGGGTAGTACAAATTTTGAAGTTAAAACAAGCTGCAGATTGTACACAATCTCGTATAACGTTATATCATCGGCTGATTGTGAGAACAAGAACGTCCTATTTCAGAATTTAGTGCAACAAAACCTCATCTTACATGTTGGTTCAAGAAAACTCCATCTCCGAATTTCGTTGAATAGCATTGTATGTCCAAAGTGATCTTCGAGAATATACGACGTTTTTGAAACAAATTCTCAGATGGGGTTTCATTGAACCAAAATCTGAGATGAGGTTTTGTTGAACTAAATTCTGAAATAGGATGTTGTTCTCAGCCGACGGTATGTAAATCGGTCGCTTGGTATTGCGGGAGTTGCAGACAAAAAAAAAGGTTAACCAGTCGATGTTGTGATTTCTCCTTCGTTGAACGCTTTTATTTTCATTCAGTATTTCTCATTTTCCTCTTCGTCCCTCGCCACTGCATGATTTATTTCACGTGACTGTCGACCTTTCGGTGTGTACCCGTGTCATACTTTCACCTCTGCTGCAACCACGGTCTTACATACAGGTCTGGCAACGAAGCCAATTTTCTACAGAGTGGCGTGGTTCTCTTGTTGTCGGTGGTTTTTAGTATTTAAAATAGCCATGTCGCGGCGCTGCTATCTAGGGATGTACGTGGGGTAGGGATGAAAATGTGCCAGCGAAATTATGTTTGAAATGAAGCATATAACCTAAAATCAGCGCGTGCGTCATACTCACGGTCTTACATACGCGTGAAACGCTGTGACGTTAAAAAAAAAAGATGGTTTAACCATGTGCGGTTTCTTTAAACAACATACGTTTATTTCAATTATTACCTTCGTAGATTTATTATTCGTACATACACATGAAATTTATATTTTTTTTTCTTAAAATAAACGAGATTGATATAGATAATTTGTTTACATTTTTTTCTAATATTTAAGTTATAGCCCCGCTTGGGGTTCAATCAAGCTTGGTGGTTTATTCGGTTAGGTCACCGCCTGAATTAATTGAAACGCAAGCGATACAAGTATTTCATAACTTGATAAGTGAACTATAAATTTCAATGATAACGGCTGAAAATAGGAAACGGAGATGATACTCTTTGCCTCTAGTCTCCATACATATATCATTCATAATAATTATATCATACTATCATTTATATTAACTACTTTCATTCATAAGAATTCATCACTTGTAATCGTTGATTATTCATCCCTCGATCACAACGCCGATCTGGGGGCCACAAAGTGAGATAAATAACCGGCCGTGAAATGAACCACCCCCACTACCTTCGTTGCCAGACCTGTATGTAAGACCGTGGCTGCAACCCACGCCAGTATCCTTTGAATATTGTCATGGCATTGTTAGAATCATATTTTTTCCGCTCTCTTTGGCTTTATATTCCTTTTGTAAGTTTAATTTTTTTTATCTCCTGGGCATGCACAATCGATCGTTCAAGGAAATGTCTATCCACAAGCTTGAAGTTCAAGAGAGTCCTGCCAATATTTACATCACGATTACTATCAGTTACCGGGTCGCCCTAGATCACCGCCAATCGTAAATAATCATTCAAGATTAGGCACCAGAATCTTGATCTCAAATTTCATTATGTCGAAAAAATCTTGGATATTTAGGTTGATAAAGAAGACATTGTTACACGTCATCATTTCGTCCCCGGATGTGGGCCCTCCTCAGGACATTTTTGATTAATCTCTCAGCAAACAAACAAAAAAAGAGACATTTAAAACAAATTTCACCGTTTATCATCAACCGACATTACAGAGAATTAATTCAGACAAACATTATAGTACACTCACGATTAGAGATGACAGAAGAATTACTTCATACTTTTATACACAGTAATATCTCTGGAACTTTTCACGATTAAAAATTTTAACATATAACTGACATAACAGGGGGGAGTTTAATTGCAATCCCAAAAACCAAACTGCATCAACAGGCACAAAGTAGCAAATCATAAAATATATAATATGCAAAGGCGGAAACGTTGTAAGAACCTGCTTTCAACCGGCATTTTTCGAATTTAGAACGGAGATTAACCTCAAACTAAATTAACACAGAATTCAGAAAAGACCCTCACACGCTAATTCATCGATGACATCTCAAAAGGACCCACGTTTTTTCTGTTATTCTTTTTCTTATCGAACTCTCCTTCAAGTATTAATTAAATTGATTTTGTAAAAATTCAAAAAAGTGAAAAATCTTTCAGACAAAATTTGTATGGTTCAAAAGAGCTGTGACCTGAATGTTTCTGTTTTGGTCCCCTTCTTTCAGTTATTATTTTTCATAAAAAGTTTTCAAAAAAAACTCTTGAAAAAAATCGTGTGTCTATTTTTGAACTGGAAAATAATTTAAAAAATCGGTAATCTGATCGAAGCTATAGTATGTGTTATAATAGATTTTTAATTGGTATGAATACAGAAAAAACGATTTAAAAATTGACAAAAAGATAAGGCCCCACTCTGAACCTTGCGTAAAACTGCTTAATTTCGGAAACCAAATGCCTTTTTTTCTTGTTTTCCACAAATAAATTTTGTTGTTATTGAGATGAGTTTAAAGAATCGTAGGGTAAAGACAAATGATTAAAAAAATATGAAAAAATTCTTAGAAGCCGTTCAATGGTTGTAGTAACGCATAAAAAATTCTAGGTGGAATTAAAAAATGTCATGGTCAACCATTTACTGAGTTGGCGTTGAAGCCCCACACATACACACACAGGCGTCCATTCCAAATGGTCAGGCATGATTTTCTAGACCCTGTAACGTTAAGATCTAGTGAAAACTTGACTTTTTATTTTTAAGGTAATTACAATAACTTCCTGTTTTCTCTGAGAGCAGAAAAACGGGAAGTTCGAAACGCTCCTACATTCAATATCGCGAAAGTGGTACGATCTGTAAAAAAACGAATTCTGCCAACTTTTATTCTCCATTAAATCAAACAACTTTTGTTTCAAGTATTTTTCAGCAACACTTTTAGTTTTCGAGACATTTGACTGGATTGATTATAATGGGGCACCCTCTGTATTGACAACTGTAAGCCTCGCGATGCAGTTCTTGAAACCAACTCACTATTGTTCGACTCGAGTAATTAGTTGTACTGATTGTAATTGTTTTTGGAGAATTTCAATATCATGTCAGATCCATTTAATATTACATCAATTCACTTATGATTCTTGAAACAGGGTTTCAGTAAATATGAATCTTACGTGACTGATGATCAGCATCGTTTCCGGTAATTTTATTGCGATTTAAAAAGTTTTCGAATTAAAAGTAGCCACTTTTCTTGGGATACCGTATGCTTCCTATTCATTTTTAAACAAGTAAAATGTCATATTCTAATCACCTTTTGTGAAAAATCAAGATTATGTCTCATCCTAAATGCCCACGCCAAATGCTTGAAGCTTGAGAATACGAATGAGGAATCATATAGGTAGAATTGCTTACTTTTAGTATTTACATGATACTCAAACAAATCTGAGCTGTAAATAACCACCAGTAATAGGTCATCGTCATACAAGCACATACGAATCACGATTATAAATACATGAATAAGTCGAATGCAATTCACCGGTGCGATGAAAATCGCAAAATAAAAACGTCATACTTATTTCTTCATTTAACTAATTTCTTACAGTTTTTGTAGACAACGTCAAAAGATTCCCTTTAAAACGTACAATTAAAAAAAAAAAATGGTGATTGTAGTAAACATAATAGTACATCACCAACGCCAATCTGACTATGAGAATCGTTGAACCAGCTGACTAGAAATCCCGACCTCATTGTAAATGCGAGCTGAAGGCAGAGTACAAGGTATGGAACGGAGGGAGAGGGAGGGTCAATTCTATTCGTCACGGTGTAAATGTTATCATTTACATAAATAACACACAAGTAAGACACACCCAAAAATAACAGCATCGAAATAACACTTGCGAATCTCATTATTTACAACAATAACACACGAAAATGACACGTATATCGGCCTCCGTATGACAAGGGTATAACCGAAGCCACAACACAAAATCACGTAATAATACGTGGAAGGTGATTGTAGCAATCTAAGATTTAGAATCAATTCGACCTTCGTATGACAAGGGCATAACCGAAACCATAACGCACATTCATGTACGAAAAACGCGGAATCTGGATGTCGTAGCCTAAACGTTAGAATGAATTCAACAAAATATGAAAATATATTTTGCCAAAATAATGTACCGTATTACAAGCGAACGTTGTGTGCAATTCCTATCACATATTCCTAAACATCTCGTGCGTATGTTTTTATTTTATTTGCTGTTTTTACGTTATGTTATTTCAACGTGTGTATTTTTAACATTATGTTACTTGACGTGTGATTTTGACGCTATTATTTAGACATGAAACCAGCCTATGAGGAGGCTCTTTCTGATTCTTGCCACCGGAGGCTATTACAGTGCATAACCTATATTTGAAAGTCATATACCAGTAATATATTCATACAGTTCGGTGTGACATGCAGGTATCCGAGTCAAGCGCTCACCGCGCATGCTAGCGAAGAAAGTACGTACTGTTTGATTGTTGCGGTCTTACAGCCACCCATATGTCGAGGTAATCCTCATTCTCTCTACTCCTTACGGTTTAAGTATTCGTGGCCTTTGGAGGGCAGTAAGTGCAGAATATGGCCTGAATTGAAATTCAGTCCACTATAAAACCCCATGCACACAACTCTGCGTTATGGTCCCTGTGAAGGTCAAACATGAATAGTTGACTAAGGCGAAATGGTCAAAGTTAGTAAGTTGACCGGACTAGATACACAGGTGCCAGCTTTGTCGTCTTCTCATGTAGACTGGCCACCCTAAGCCTTAATTGTCAGTCGCGGCATATAAAGGCCATGTAGATGATGCGAATTTTTCTAGGGTAAAGAAATCTCAAATTATTGATGGAATGGTTTGAGAAGGTTCGGCAAACTTTTGTTGTTAACTGAGTAATGAGTCATAAACACCGCACAACTACTACAACCAACAAGGAAAGTGTTAGAGCTCTGGATCATGTATTCTGCTCAAATTTTTCGGGGTGTTTCTTTAACCCATGATATAGAGCTTTGAGTGTGTAATTCCAGCCATCGCACTTCTCTTTACCCAAGTCAGAATTGATGAAATTATGATTTTCAGTAATGTATTTTCGTATTAAATATGATCTTTCATTGTCCTCCATTTGAGTTATGATGACAGGCCCTCGTAGATTCGAGTGTAAATGGATATATAATAGAGTGTGTCATTTTAGGGTAATATTTTTTTTTTTTACCAGCACCCGAAAAGTCTTTAGTTCACATCTAAAAACGTATCCTCGCGCAAGGGGAGCGCTGTCAAAAAATATTTAGAGGTAGCTCAACGGCATTGAAATTTTCCCATTTGATTAACATGGGAAATTTTTTTTTTTCACTACTATTGGTTCTCCCAAGTCTGATTAAATCGTGAGGTATTTTCCCTATAGGGTTTTATAGGAAATCGAATTCTCTACAAAAAACGTCTCTTGACTTTTGTCTGTAAAATCAACGGCTTGTGACGCCGAATAAATAATAATCTAACAGCCGAAGTTTGTTATTCATCATAGCTACGATAGCATTTATTCTTATCGACGTTTCTTCATAAAAAGTTATCGAAAAATTAGTTACTTTTATAAAATTATTATTTGACAACAACTCTAATATACATATTTTCGTAGAAAATTAGGTTTGCACATCAATTACTCGTAAGCCGTTGATTTTACAGACAAAAGTCAAGAGACGTTTTTTGTAGAAAATTCGATTTCCGATAAAATCCTATAGGGAAAATACCGTACGATTTAATTAGACTTGGGAGAACCAATAATAGCGAAAAAAAAATTTTCCCGTGCTAATCAAATAGGAAAACTTCAATGCCGTTGAGCTACCTCTAAATATTTTTTGACAGCGCTCCCTTTGCGCGAGAATTTGTTTTCAAATGCGAACTAAAGACTTTTCGGTTGATGAACAAAAAAAAAATATCCCCCTAAAATGACAGACCCTAATTATATAATTATTTCAAAGCAGTAGTCAAGTTTAAGCTGCGGATTCCACACTACTTGATCTGTTGCAAATTAAACGAAGAAGGTCCAATGGATAAAATTAAACATTCAAAGTTTCGTATCTTGGACCGAGAAGAGCCCTACAAGTGCCAGCGAAATCCTTGAACCGGAGGTCCGATGCTCTCCTTGTAAACTGATTTCTTTTAGCTCTTTCCTTTAGTAGAATAATGGATTCTGGCTGAACTGGCTTTTCTATCTTGCAGGCGAAAACATTTCCGCTGCATAATCCTGTCAACCAATAGTGTTTCAGTATCTTGCGCATGCACAGTCACTCAATGTACTAACTTTCATCATTTCATCTGGGTATATCAAGAAATACGTGTCTCGGACCTAGTTGGTAAGGTAGTACGAATCTTTGTGACCATGAATGATTCAGGGAAAGTTATTTCCTTGCGCGCTTACGCCGAATAATCAAAAACTGCCGCGTTGCAAGGTGGGCCTACGTACTGTAGGCCACTCTCGAGATCGCATGAAAACATACTTCTTTTACAGACAACGTAAAAAGATTTCCATCTTAAGGATCGAAAATCAATTTTTGGCAAACCAAAATGCTTTATTTCTATTGTTCCGTTTCTGTAAAAGTAACAAGATCAAAATCAATCAAGAACACAGCTTTTGTAGAAAGAAACCTTGATACTTAATTATGGCGTATTCATTACTTACAGAATTTATTATATGTAGAATAAGATCATGATGCTGATCTGTTTCTATTGAACATCTTTTGATGGCTTGCAGACGCATAATGATTTTGAATGGTCCATCCTCTCCCTTTCTCCACACAGACCATATAATGGGCTTCAGGAGACACACTCCACTTGGATATGGCGGGTTTCGGCTAGTGAGGACTATCATTATGGTTGCTGTTATTATTATTATTTATCATTTATAGTGAAGTTGTCAGACATATATTGACTGTACTCACAAATTTTGCGACTCCTGCATTTGCCCCAATCCTTTTTCTTTTTTATTCAAAAACTGATGGTCACCACTCGGGAAAACGTTGACCCAAAGGAATATCGAGAAGAAAAATGCCCATGGGAAGGAATTCTTCAATCATTGTTTAATTAGGTGTGAAACATTCATTTGAAATCACAAAATATATTTTCTGTTGACATGATCTGAACTTTTCGAACACGGTATATAATGCATGTAGATGCATTTGAAGATGCAGGGCTATCCAACAAACCCGGTATTGACATAAATATTTTTTCCAAAACTTATTTAGGAAGTCCGATTTCCGAAGCCTCAAAGTACCATTACCGAAGAGTGTGATCAAATGACGCTGACGCGTATGCATAACTAGAATTCTCGATTTTATACACTAGGGCTATTTTGGCGCATGTGTACTACCCAATATCTCAATTGGCTGTACTATATCATTCAACGTAAATTACCTAACACCAACTTCACGTGCTTTCAGTGGAACCTTAGTTGCTTTTCAAATGAAACTTTTCTTCACAGGCATTGGAAAAAATAGCACGTGTTATCGGAAATTACCCACGTTCCGCCCTTCTGATACAACATATCACTTCCAGGCAACCTCATGTTTTCTACTTGGTTTTATTCGTCTGGATAAACAGCAAGGCTAAAAATTTTTATTCATCACCAAAAGCTTTTATGATTTTATGAACCAAAACGATGATACAGAGAGAGAGAGAGACAGAGAGAGAATTGGATGGATATTTCAAAGTCAGGTCGACAGTGTCCAAAGGAATCATTTCATCCATTAAAGTTGCAGGGCTGCAGAAGGTCTAGTTTCGGGTACAAGGAAATAATGAGGAAGTCATGTGAGGTCACGTTTCGTTGCATACAATTCAAGGAAGGAGAGAGCGAATAAGAGAAAAAGGTAGCCAAAATTTTTATACAGTTCTAGGTTAACAATTTGCCACTGTAAAAGCAAAACAAATATAAGTATTGAACTTTTAAAGGTAACGGGTGAATTTTTCACAAGAGTAGGCGACGAAGAGATTTATGGATATAGAAATAGAGATAGAAGAGCGAGTGACGCACACGGGTGGCCAGAGCTTGTCTTACAAGGTCAGGTCAACCAACCACCGCCCATGCCTTTGATGCTTGAAACTGGTGTTTTCGGTTGAATAATTGATGCCCCCTGTATGAATTAGAAGGTACAACGCGCTTCGTGAGTATACTATTATACGTTTTAGTATAAGCCAGGTATTTCCACGGGGCCGGTATGCTGTATTCATGCGGTCATATGTGCACACATATTGTATAGCAAATTACGTTTTTCACGTAGCCATTGAATACACGTATTACCATATTTACTCAAGGATAAAATTATTTTGATAAATATTTGAGGTGTTGTTTGTTTGCAGCCTGATGAATCGGGTGTAAATGTACTCATCTTTCACGCATGATACAGAATAATATTATTCTATTGGCGAATACGTTTCGGGACACGTTTCACTTCGTGGATATAATGACTGAAAGACCGTCTGGCATCGTTGCATTCTGAATCAGAATCCACGAAACAAACTCATACTCAGTACATAAAAAGCATTTCCTGCTAAATTGATTCAGCTTTGAGCTCACTATTTTCAATACGGACAAAAGCTTTTTTGAAAGACAGTAAAACGAGCAGTAGAGCCTCCAAGACCCAAGAATTATTTATTTCTAAACTTCTCTTTCAATGGTTTTTGTTTTATGAATATTCAAACATTTTTGATGTATTTGAAATATTCTCATAATATTTTTTTTTTTTTTGTCGATCTTACCAAGATCTTCTTCACGATAGAGTCAATCTTACTGCTACTGTTCTTGGCAATTTAAAATTTTTTGATTTATCATCATCAACCCTGTTACGAGTGTCTAAAGGCTCGTAAATTACTTTTTATATCATAACAAACTTATTCGAATTATAAAGATATTGGAATCGAGCTGAAATAAAAATTTTCAAAAATAGATAAGAAATGAATTAAAAATTAATATCCCATCTTCAATTTTGTCAGAGTCAAAAATGTTTCAGAATTTTTGCGGAATTATAGAAACGTTTACATCAAACATACAAAGAACTGAAGAAAAACAGATAAATAATATAATGATTCCGCGATGGAATCAATCTAACGTAAAAATGTAATGATTGGTACAAAAACTGGAAATTTTGACAATACCAGAAAAATTTGAAAAAGGTGGAACCACAACAATGTTTGAATATGCAGAGCTCAAAAACTGTTGCTTGAAAAAGTGAAAAAAATTGAATCTTGAATTTTAGAAATCTCACCTTAGCTCAAAAAAATGTTAGATGAATTGAAAATGACGTATTTTAAATCTGGTCGAAATGGTATGAATGCCCCGTAAATACCCTCAACTAAATGCACACGATTTTCACCAACCTGCAGCATTGCAGTACTTACGCTGTATGACATTCAAACTTGAAATAAACTTATCAATGATTCAGACTCAGAGAGTACTGCGGAATTTTGCTTCATGTATTGCATTATACTGTTGTGTATTATGCACCATTCGAATTGCGAAAATTTTGAACATTTGTACCTGCAGCTAGCATGATTGAGGCGAAAGTACAAAAAAGATATGTAACATCATATACATTAGTGTTGGTCACATCTGGTCACAACGCAATGTCGATGATCCTTCAGAATACTCGACTTTCTTTTTCCTTGTTTTTAAATTGAGTAGCAATTTTAATGGAGGGATAACTTTGATTAACTCATTCGCTTTTTTGTACACTAGTGTACAATCTTGATTTTCGTTCTTGACGATTTTCTCGAGATGTAATGCATGTTAAATAATTAGAAAAAATTGAAATACGAGTTCTTACGGTTTTCTGAAAAACAGATGGCCACTATTTATTTTAAAGAATTATTCTCATAATCGGAGAAACACGCAAATTAAAAAAAAAAACTCAATTTCTAAAACATGTCCAAAACATCTCAAAATCGTCGAAAAAGTGTTTTTCGTTCAAATAAACGCATTTTAAGTCAACATTTTAATTTTAAAATAAGCGGGTTAATGCATTTCGACTTTATACAATGAAATAAAAAATGAGAAGAATTGTGAAATAAAATATGATGTCACATAAATCCATGAAACAACCATGTAATTATTATCAAAATTCAGATAGAGCTGATCAGCTGCTATTTCAATATTTTATGCAGTAAACGTCAAATCACAAATTAAATATAGTTGGACCTCTACTCATTCAGACCAATTAGGCAGCGATGTAGCCATCGCATATAATATACGTATATACAAGGTCATGAGTGCCATTGAGAATTGGAAAACGTTATCATCGTTCCTTTTTTGAATTTCTGCCAGCAAAAACTGGAAACTTAGGAAAGATTCCAGAATTGTTGCAGCCATCTTTCCAATGTCTATTTTCGATTGTCTTAGCAGAAGTATGCTTATACAATTGAAGCTCGGAGATGTTATTGCAAAATTTTTTCAGCGAAAGTGAATTCCAATTCCTTTAAGGTTCCATTTTGTTTTCAATTTTGTATGTGTACAGACCACGCATATTTTTCTGCCCATGATTACGAACATCACAAGATTAATTGTGGAAAACAATAATTTTAGTAAATATTGATTCATTTATTCATCTCTGTTCCCTTGCTAAATCCTATTTAAAGTGACTCATACATATATAATCAGGGTCCCTTTCTGGAAATGAATTTTCACTTCACTTGATACCTCTGCATGCTTTCAATTCGATAGAAATTGCATTTCTAATATAGGCTTATGGAGGCATAAGGTAGCATTGAAAGATACAATTTCTATTGAAGTGAATGTGTATATATATATATATATATATATATATATGTGATAAGTATACAATACCAAGAAATGACGATGCAGTAAGGAAAAGCTGGTTTAAAAAGGTCGTGAAGGCCTGGAATAGTCGGTAAGCAACATAAATGACGAAATCACCAACCTGTTACTGGGTGGACCATCCCTCAGGTCCAACAACCACTTCGTCTAAAGTTCGGGTTGGCTTCGGGTTCTTCCCCCTTCGTTAGGTCGGTTGTGTATATATCCCCGTGGTTGGAGAACAAGGGCAGCGCGGGGGATGACGGTGGCGTCGTAATTCGCGATCGCGTTCGAGGTGGTCCAGAGACCTCCGCACAAGGTAGATACTGACGGGCAGACGGCCCGGCTTGAACTGCCCGGGTCTCCCTGTCGCCACCCTCATCCCACCGTCGACTCGATAGGCTCACCGCGCAAGCTCAGACTATTGCGAAAGCTTTCGCTCAGGAACCTCGCGCGTCACGCCGCTATATCTTACAAATAAATTATCAGAAGGACGATGGGATCAAACGGAATGGCACGGAAAGGGGGGGAGGGGGGGAGATGGCAGGAAACAACACATTCCGTCGTGATGTGCAAAAACCAAAGCCAAGTGCCGAGAGACCCTTGAAAAGGCCAGCCGACTAACAGAAATTCTTAAGGTGTTTTGTGTGTGGTGTCACGTGACCGACTTCAAAGTTTTAGCGAGAATCCATTTCATTCCTTCGTAAAACTTTAAATCTTAGACTGTGCTTAAGAATCGTGCCAATTTTTCCTGTTTTTTTTTCTGTTTGTGAAGTATTAGTGACCAGGAGGTAGATTGAAGAATGAAGAAGGTTTTATCGAAATCCGGTCGGGTATATAGAAATATTTAATTGTTGGGCAAACGAACATGTTTGCGTTTGCGACGTTTCGGCCGGGCCCTGCCGACCATCATCAGACTATAATAATTACAAAATGTTTCAGAAAACAATTTTAATTGGAACAGAGACTATGTTGGTAAGAATAGTTGCTGTTATTTTAACTTAGTTATATAATATATATTGTCACATGTTTAAGTGACAATTTTGAGGTTAAGTGTAAAAATTGCGGTTAGCGAAAATAGTATGAAATATAGGTTACATGAATGAAATTTGACGACTAAAGAAGTTAATAATTGTGTAAGAATTGAATTAAAAAGAGATTAAACAAGATATAGACGGATTACTCACAAAATTTGACGACATGTGCCTGCTTAGGTGTTGTTAGTTCAGCATTTTGGACGGAAGTGAAAATTAGCGGATATCGATCAAAAATCTATGGTAATGAGGTGTGATGTTGATCTATGTTGGAGCAAAATGGATTTGAGACTGATAACAACATACTAAGGGCGCCAATTTTGAAAACTAGAGAATATTAGAGTATAGATGGCTGAGATGTTGGATATCTGTGCGCTTGTTGACAGAGTTACTTTTGTTCTTGAAAATATGAATCATTTCCTTAATATTACGTTTATACCAATAAGGTTCTGTAGCTAAGGTTATGGAGTTATTAAGATCAAAATGATGTCCAAGACTCAAGGAGTGTTCTGCTAGAGCGCATCTTTCAGTATCATGGCATTTAATATTTGAGCGATGGCCAGAAATTCTATTTTTTAAATGTTGTGACGTCTGTCCAATATAACTTTTGCTACAGTCTCGACATGGTATTTTATACACACAATTGATTTTATCTAAATTAGGAGTTACAGATTTTAAATGAGAAAAGAGAGAATATTTAGTAGTATTATTAATTCTAAACGTAATTTCGATGCCTTCAATTTTAAAAACTTTTTTAATTTGGCTAGAAAGATTTTTAATATAGGGTATAGAGATGGTGTTCTTAAATTTGTCATTATCATTAGGTTGATTGTTCGAGTCTATATTCCAATCAATCGAATTGTACATTTTTTCAACTCTATACTTTTTAATATCACTAATGGATTTTAAAGGGTAGCCATTTGAAATAAGAGTTGTTTCTACGAGTTTTAAGTTTTTTTTGAGAAATTGAGGGTTAGAAATTTTAAGACAACGATCGAACAAGGCTATGGCGACAGATTTTTTATGTTTCATAGGATGATTTGAACGATAACGAATGTATCTACCAGACCAAGTTAGTTTGTGATGCCAATATAGGATTACAGTATCGTTTTGATTAATCACCAAGGTGTCAAGAAAACTGATTTTACCATCTTTTTCCAACTCAATTGTAAATTGTATGCGAGGGTGAAAATTGTTAAATTTATTCAGAAGGAATTGTAAGTTTTCTTTTTTTACACAAGTTATAATATCGTCTACATAACGATTGTGGAAAGGGAGACTAAAGGGGAGCTGTGAGATAATTTTTGTTCAAAATGTTCAAGTACTAAATTCGCTACCACTGGGCTAGATGGTGAGCCCATGGCTACACCAAAAATTTGTTGGTAAAATTTTTCTTGGTAGGCGAAGTAGCAAGAGTCTAGACAAAGTTTTGTAGCTGCAAAAAATTCTTTTTTGTTTATGTTAGTGTGTGATTTTAATTTGGGCCAATTTTTAGTGATTATAGAGATTGCTAAATTTGTTGGAATATTAGTAAACAGTGATTTGACATCTAAGGAGATCAATAGGTGTTCTCTGGGGACTGGTGTATTACTGATTTTATTTACAAACGACCAAGTGTCCTTGATGTGATAGTTGGATTTACCTGTGATGTTAGAGAGTACACTAGAGCAGAATCTGGAGATTTTGTACGTAGGTGAATTGATGTTGCATACAATTGGTCTGAGAGATACATTGATTTTGTGTATTTTTGGTAGAAAATGTATCTTAGGAGGCAGAGAGTTGTAGGTTTTGAGATTTTTTGCCGAGCTTGAATCTATAAATTTTTTCTGGTGCCACAGGCTTATCATATCATTGACTTGTTTTGTATCTTATTGGTGGAATCACGAGAGATAAGAGTGTATGTGTTGGAATCATTAAGAATATGTTGGCATTTTTGTTCAAAATCCATCTTGTCCATGACGACTGTTATATTGCCTTTGTCAGCATCAGTGACGACTAAGTGGTTATGATGTTTTGAAAATTCTTTTGTTAGTTTTACTTTGGAAGTTTTTTGACAGTAAGATTCAAGTGGATTCTTAACAAGTCTGTTTCCAATGAGTTTGCTAATATTCGATCTGACTCTATCTGTCGTGATGCCATCTTTGGTGATGAGAGCTCATTCGACACTACTTAAAATATCATGAATATGTAAATTTACATTTTTATACGATAGTCCATGATTGGGACCGAGTGATAAAGTATCTTTAATTTCAGAAGGTAAATCTGTATTAGATAAATTCACTAACCATTTGTCAGTGGAAGTTGCTTTAGGAGCCTGTATAGACTTAAGTTTGTTCAATTTATTAATATTATCAGTTTTAATAGCATTAAAAAGGCGATTAGCTTTCTCTATGTCTAAATTAAAGTTCCTGTATTCTTTTTTTTTTTTTCATCACAACTGATTTTGAGTGATTCCATTCTCGAATAGGTAGGTATCGAGCGTTTTAAGGGCTCACATATCCCTGCGCGCGTTGAACACCGAGTAAATTTGAAAAATCATCATAAAGGTTATGAAGAGAAAAAAAAGTAATTGCTCATTTCACATTTTTTATCAACTTTTTAACTATAAGAAAAAAATTTTGTTTCTAAATATTATTTTACTTACGGGTATAAATGGACTACTGGTAAAAACCATGGCATCTCCATATCAACACCATAACTTCAACCAAAAATTATCCATCTACGAAAAATAAAAAAGAATCTTGTAAAATAATGTAGTGGTAACAGTCTGACAAAAGAATCTTTTTTTTCAAAAACAAAGAAATTAGAGTATTTAAAACTTTAGTATGCAATTGAATAAAAAAAAATTAGTTTTCAATAATTAATACAAAATTGTCCAACCAAAAAGTTTAAAAAACCTCTTGTCAGACTATAGAGAAAATAATGATCAAGATTAAAAAAAAGCATTTAAAAAATATTTAAAATTGACTAAGTCATCGTGCTGACATTGTCTAAAAACATAGTTTCGAGAAAAACACGTTGAAAGTTTCTGATAGGTACAACGTGAACTTACGGCTAGTCCCCAATTTCAATTTTTTTTTTTTTTAAATTTATAATAACCTTTAGCCGTATATATACTAGACTGGGCCAAAAAAATTGACCATTTTTTTTTTGAAAAATATATTGAGAATATCATGCAGTATGGCAAAAAAAAAATTTCATGAAATTTTAAGCCCTTAATATTAACTTTAAGAGGTCTATCATCGCTATTTTTGATTTTTAGTAATAATTTAATGTTTTACGTCAGAACTGTCGAAATATTGAAGTGAAAAAATTTATGTTCACTTATCCCTTTATAAAATTAAATTCCCTACAAAAAAGGTCTGATTATAGATTTTTGTCAAACAAGCCGTTTCCGAGTAATTAAGCTTAATAAATTGATATAAAATTTCTCGATTTGACTTTTTTAATTTGGAATT
Source organism: Neodiprion lecontei (assembly GCF_021901455.1). Classification (NCBI taxonomy): domain Eukaryota; kingdom Metazoa; phylum Arthropoda; class Insecta; order Hymenoptera; family Diprionidae; genus Neodiprion; species Neodiprion lecontei. The sequence continues at coordinate 12,099,169 of NC_060266.1, read as the reverse complement.
TCGTGACTAACGAATCAATGAATGTATAAAAAGGATCGTGACAGATTCTTGAAGGAAATTTAATGTTCTACAAAAAAGATCTCTTAATATTTTTGCCTCAATTTAATTTTTCAAAAGTTATTCTCAATTGAAATTTCAAGTTTTTCTTCAATTTTAATTGAGAATAACTTTTGAAAAATTAAATTGAGGCAAAAATATTAAGAGATCTTTTTTGTAGAACATTAAATTTCCTTTAAGAATCTGTCACGATCCTTTTTATACATTCATTGATTCGTTAGTCACGAAATTCCAAATTAAAAAAGTCAAATCGAGAAATTTTATATCAATTTATTAAGCTTAATTACTCGGAAACGGCTTGTTTGACAAAAATCTATAATCAGACCTTTTTTGTAGGGAATTTAATTTTATGAAGGGATGAGTGAACATAAATTTTTTCACTTCAATATTTCGACAGTTCTGACGTAAAACATCAAATTATTACTAAAAATCAAAAATAGCGATGATAGACCTCTTAAAGTTAATATTAAGGGCTTAAAATTTCATGAAATTTTTTTTTTTGCCAGACTGAATGATATTCTCAATATATTTTTCAAAAAAAAAAAATAGTCAATTTTTTTGGCCCAGTCTAATATATACATTTGTGTTTTCATATGAAATATCCCTGCATGAGTGTGAACTCGTGCGCAGGGTTGTGAGGTGTTTTTATATGCAGTTTTGTGCGTTTTAAGTGTGGTCTGTGATGTGTATTCTATCCTAAGTTATGCCTTAGTAGGTAGGTGTTTCATTTCTTCATTTTTCTATCCTTTTTTCTTTCCAGGTTTTCTCCGGTCTCCGTTTCTCCCATGATTGTTCCGTTCCGTGCTTTTCATGTTTTATATACAATGCTTTGTTAGGTCGTCATATAGTGTTCTCCCTATCTGTAGTAGCCATGGTGTTATCGACTTTTTGAAGGAATACATTGTCATTTCTTTAATTTCCGATGGTAGTCTGTTGTTTGCTTTATTTGCAATATATTCTTCCATTTGTTGTCCATGTTTGGTGTATGTTTTTGTAATTTCCAGCTTTCCCATTTCTTTTGCTCTCGTGTGGTAGGAATGTTGTCATTGCCTTAACGCTATCTCATTCGGGTTTTTATAAAGTCTGATCATTATGACTTTCAGATACTGCTGCCTGGGGTCGAGGATTTTGCTCTTCATGTTCTGTAAGATAATCTTTTGGTTTATGTAACGCAATTTTTATTATTGCTTTCTGTGCTTGTTGGAGTAGTTGAATTGCTTTCTCATAGGCGCTACCCCACGCTGCGATTCCGTATTGTAAGATCGAGTGTACTAGAGCGAAGTATATTGCTCTTACCGTGTGTGTGTTGACGATGTGGCTCAGGTTGTACAGAGGATGCATCAGTTTTCTTAACTTTTTAACGGTGAATTTGATGTGCTCCTTCCATTTTAGCTGCTCATCTATTATTATCCCTAAGTATTTTTGTTGTGTATTCTTGATCAATTTCTCGCATCTGCATGGTTCTGTGTCATGATGACATGTATGAAGTATTATATGCATATTCAATAGTTGAATTTTTTTGTTTGGTGTTGTTTTAAATGTTGTGTATGTACTTTTGTTAGTATTCAGTGTTAATTGGTGGCGTTTGAGATGGTCTTGTAGTTGTTCGTGTGGTATAGTAACGAAGGCTTTAGCGAGGTCCAGGTAAGTTGCTATTACTTTCTTGCCATTATTAGTCGGCTTATAGCGTCTTATGTACTTTTGCCAGGCTGAAATCCATATTGACTTAGAGAGAAAATTTGGTGCTTTGTTAAATAATTTTGTAGTTTGTTTTTCATTACCTTTTCTAGAATTTTAGCCATGCTGTTTATTACTGATATGGGTCGATAGTTTTTTGGTTCTTCTTTATCTCCAGCTTCATGTATAGGTGTTATGTTTGTGTTTTTGTATATTTCGGGAGAGATGCCTTGTTCTAAGGTGATATTGCATATGTGTTACAGCGGGCCTGTTAAACTGTCGTCGACGTTCGTGAGGATATTGGTTGGTATTCCGTCGGGTCCCGTAGCTGCTTGAGGGTTGAGTTCCTTTATGTATTTACGTATTTCCGATTCTGTTACGGGAGTTGAGAAGAGAGACTCTCGTATCCTTTTGTAGGTTTTCGTATTTGTTGCATGATGTTCTGTTGGTATTCGTGCTGCTAATTCATTTCCAATTTGCGCAAAGCGTGTGTTGAGTTCGTTTGCTATGGTGAGTTCGTCTTCAGTGGTCCCGTCTTGAGTTTTTATTCTTTCAATATTTTTTTTTATTCGTGTCAGTCGATTCTGGTTGATTATACTCCATATGCGTTTCTGGTCACCCTGGGCTTCTTTAATTTTATCCTTGTAATAGTCTCTTTTGGCTTGTTTTAGGATTTTCGTTAGAGTATTTCTATATTTTTTGTATTGCTCTTTAAGTGCCATGTTGTTCGGGTGATTTTTGCATTGTTTGGCGAGTTAGTCTCTTCTTCTGATTGATCTTGTCAGGGCCTGGGTCATCCATTTTTTTCTTTTTATTGATTTGTGATTTATTTTTATCGTGTTGGTTGATCGTTTAATTATTTTCCGAAGAGTTTTTGAAAATGATTCTGCAGCTTCGTTAGGATCGCTTTTGTTGTATGTCTCTTCCCAGTTTTCTTCCTGTGCAATAATCTTCAGTTTGTTGTAGTCAATTTTTTTCATTACTTTGTTATCATTTTTTTTCTTTAAATTTTTCTTGATTGTAGCAATGATTGTGTAGTGATCTTTTATTGTGGTTTTCAGTATTGCAGGCATAATTTCATGTATGTTTCTTTTTTTTGCAAATATATGATCCAGGCATGTTTGAGTTGTTTCAGTGACTCTTGTTGGTTCGTTCATGCATGATACAAAGCCTTGTCTGTGCATGATGTTCAGGTATTCTTCCGATTCTCGAGTGTTACTGAGTATATCTATGTTTATGTCACCAGTAAGAATTATGTTATTTTGTTTGTGGTTATTAGTTAGTTCGTCATCGAGATTAGTTAGAAAGTCTGCTGTGTTGCCGGTCGGAGATCTATATACAGCGTATATTATTATTTTTTCACCACCGGAGATTTTCAGTTTTATTGCATTTGCTTGTTGTATGTTCGTATTGCATTGTACTGTTTTGAGGGATTTGTGTGTAAGTACTATTAGTTCGTCTTTGGTGCTGAGTTTGTTTGTCGCGCAATAGGTGTTGTGTCGATTAAGTTTTAGTATATCTTCTTTGTTTTCCATGCACGTCTCAGTCAGTATGATGATGTCTATTTCCATGTTCATTTCATCGATGAGTATTTCCACTTCTTCTGCATGTTTTCTCAGGCTTCTAACGTTCATATGAAGGATTTTGATGCCACAGTTCATTTTCGGGTTTGTTTTAATTATTCTTGGCTCTTCAAATATTTGTGTTTGTGTTGGTTGAAAAGATTCAATTTCTTCAAACCATGTGGTCATTTTTATAGTTGGTAGTTTTGTTGGGCTTGTTTATCTTGGTTGATACAGGTTATTCATGAGATTTTTGTTTTGCATATGCATAAGCTGCTCTGTTGAGATGTTCAATGCAATATATGCGAAAGGATTTTTCTCCTTCGTTCTTTCGAATGTATATTTGGCCATCCTTGATCCATGTGAATTTCACATTATCTTCTTTGGCGCGCAATTTGATTTCGTATATAAGCTTCTTTCTGGCGGGTGTAAGTGATTCGTTGATGTACGTATATTTTCGTTCGAGGAAAACTTGGGTGTATTTGAGATGCGACTACGTTCTTCTGTTATTTGTATTGTGTGAGCCATTCGTTTCGGACAGAAATGTTGTTTGTTTTTATTATGATGCTCCCCGCTTGTCGCCCTCTTCGATTGAGTCGGTATTCGTCCAATATGTCAGTTTGGCTGCGTTTAACGCCTATTGTTTTTGAAATTTGATCTATTATTTTTGGTAGATTGAGACGGCGTACTTTTACAAAGACCATTTGACGAATATTAAATAAAATACACACCATATGCCGTGGCCGTGGTCCGTCGGCTGACAGGACTCTAAGCTAATTAGTTAATTAATTCTATAAATTCGTTGGGCGCCAATTGGTTTGAAGAACCAATACCTAAATTTCCTTTTATAAATTTACCATTAATGAATAAATAATTGAACAAGGAATTCGGCTAGCTCGATTATTAAAATAGAAGAGACAACACAAGGAGGATACGTGGAGGACCAAAAGTAATTCCAAGACAATAGAAAAGCGTATAGACGAAGATATATAAATTTATTTACTTACTACTTGACTATATACTGGATCAAGTTACCCTTCTTAATTCGCGAACTTAGTTTAGTCGACAACAGACGGTAGAAGTTCTATTACACATAATAGTTGTATATAATATTAGATTTGACAAATCGAAGTTTACACGGCCGACACTCCTTGAGGACTACTCACAACTGGAGTGTATTTATTCTTCGCAGCTAGTCTGCGCCGATCTCGCATCTTCGCTTTGCTGCCGGTCTGCTACAACGTGTGCAGGCAGAGGTGCTTATTTCGTGGTCAAACACAGTGTGAGTCTTTCCTCGTGGAGCGTGATACCTGGTCTAATCTATAGATTAACAATACAGTTGACGATTATGTTTTACTAATTTTCTACCTACAGGGTTAGTGTCGATTATCAGGGTTCGGGGGTTGATTGAGTTCTCGAGGAGTCAATTCGAGTTTTGACATCGAGGAAGAGTTTTATTTTCCTGTCACAAGATCATCCGCTTCTGTTTGTGGAACACCCACGATTGCGATTTCGGTTGATTTCATTTTTTGTTCTATTCTTTGGATTGATGTTACTAGCATATTGAACTTATCTTCGGTTTCTTTCCGTTTGGCTGTCAGCTGGTTGTATTGAGATTGTAGTGTCTTGGTTTCCTGTGTGAGTTTCGTGATTGTGTTTGTGAATTCATCGATTTTTTCCGAGAAGAAGCTTTGTGATTGTTCCCACTTATCAAATTTATATTTCATTTGGTTGATTTCGTCACATATATGATCGATAGGTGTTTTTACGGTTTTGACTTGACTTAGTGCATCCTTAAAGGTGGAAAATTCTTTGATTTTACTATTCTTCTGTTTCAATGTGTTGCTAATGTGTGAGATCGATGGTTGTGAGTGTGTGTTTACTCCGCGTCACAGTCCAGAAAATCTCCTTCCTCATCGTTGGTTTTTGGTTCACATATTTCACAGGTGTACGGAAGGGGTATTTGTTTCCGTGGTTCGAACCGTAGTTCTTTTCGAATGCATGTGATATGAAATTTTTTATTGCAATCACTTGCACACTTCAAACTTTCACTATATTTCGACAGAAGAGTTTTACAGAGACCACACTTGGACGCCATTTTGGTTAGCCTTCAATTTCGTATTGTAAATATTCTTCTTCTTGTATCTTCGTGTTTTTTATGGTTTCCTGCAATCTTTTGTCAATTCTAGCTTCTTTAGTAGATTTAATTCATTGTGTATTCTGGTGTATTTCACACGGTGCGCATCTTTTTTTCCACAATAATTATGCGGTGCAATCTCAATGCTGATTCCAAGTAATAGTAACATTTGTAAATAAGTGAGAGCACCATCGTTAAATGTAGTTGGTGCAACGCTGGTTGCAATTTCTACAATTTTACGATTTCCTGTCATAAACTTAGGAGCAAGTTTCCAAACCTTAGCATTAGGACTCTCATTATTGTTTTGAGTAAATTCGCCCAAGCACTTTTCTAATAAATCATCGCTACTCAATGCCTGGTACGTGGGTTTAACTTCCGTTTGTACGATCTTAGAATATGGGAGCCTATAGACAAAAGTTGACCCCTCTGTCTTTGCATTCTGCAAATCACACCAACTGTTATTACCTGGAGGACAACAAGAATTCTTAAGATTTTCTTCAGGCAATATCTTATGATGAACGTTTAACCCATATGGCTTTCTTCATATCCTCCAAAGAATTTATATTATTTTTTATCGCCAATCCATGATAAATAGTTAATCTAATCATTTTGATGTTAATTTTCCTTTGCCACTGAGACTTGATCGTCGACGTTCATCTGATGTTCCAGGTTCACTTTTGAGTGAATTCGATTTTTTACATTCATTAATTGATTTTCGGAGTCGCGAACCCATACGTTTTTGAACGTGTCCAATATTTTCTTTCTTTCTAATTTCTCTGTCCTTGTAGGGCTGAGCTTTCGAGATTGCAGAAGATGTTTTTGAATCTCCATCTCCGATTCTGTAATTATATTTCACACCAAGTAACTCTTTCGACCTTTGAAACATTGTTAGTACGGTATCAGGCTCCGTTATTCCTGCGCACGTGCTATGATTTACGGTACACGATGCTTGATGTTCATCACACCATAATTTGTACTCTGTAGTGCCCTTATCTTTTTCATGAACTACATATTCTTTGCTGTAAGCACTTTTTACAACAAAGTCAACCTCTTTTCCAGTAAAATCTCCAATGAGTGTAGCGACACTAAAGAGAGATGGAAATCCTCTTTACATTCACGCGTTATCGTCGGCCATAATTATTCCATCACTGGATAGTTCTAAATCATTTTATTTTGCAGCTTTTGATAGTTCGTTTATAACAACAAGCTTCATTGATGCTGCAACAGCACTTTTCGCGGTTCTTTCGACATTACACATGATAGCATTATAAGTTTTTTGGGCAATACAAGTCAGCAGATCCATAATACTGAAAAAAGTTGCATGTACTTAAATCTTTTGCCAAGGAGGTGCATAGTGAATCCGAATCTTCTGTTTATTTCGTATGCCGATGAGTTGATCAGTGGAGATGAATTTATGCATGCAATATCTTCATTGCACTTTGTATAAAATATTTTAAGTCTGAATCCAAGTCCACACTTACTTTTCTTAGCAAATTTTACATCATCAACCCATTTTCTGCAAGCACGACACTTAACGATACCCAACAAAATTGCAGCAAAATGAATAATGCGGTAAGAAAAAGTTTCATCACACGAAACATCCATTAGTAGATTGGTTATGAGAGTTCTAGATCAAAACATGGCGGCGTGCCCCCCATGCCCCCATGCCCCCCCCCCCCATTTTCGATGGCCATTTTGATTTTTTTGATGGCGGCCATTTTGATTTTTTTGATGGCGGCCATTTTGATTTTTTTGATGGCAGCCATTTTGATTTTTTGATGGCGGCCATTTTGACGGCGGCCATGATTTTTTGATGGCGGCCATTTTGATTTTTGCTCAGTCAGACGAGTGGCCATTCACACAGCGGCCATTTTGATTTTTGCTTAGCCGGATGAGCAGCCATTTTGATTTTTGCTTAGCCGCATGAGCAGCCATTTTGATTTTTCATCGTCCGACAGTTTGATAATATGATTTTCGCTATGACGTCATCAGCATAATCGACCGATTTTGCCGTCTGCCGAGCAGCCATTCAGACAGCGGCCATTTTGATTTTCATCGTCCGACAGTTTGATAATATGATTTTCGCTATGATGTCACCAGTTGGCCATTTCGATTTTTGCTCAGTCGGATGGGCGGCCATTTTGATTTTTATCGTCAGACAGTTTGATAATGTGATTTATTTCTTGGTCGGACGAATAGCCATTTTGATTTTTCGCCGTTACCCGTAAACTTTCGCGCCAATAGTTTGCCCCAGGCGAAAATAATATTTTCCACGTACTTCGAATACATTCTTTTGCGTTAATCGACCGGATGGTGGCATCGCAATTAGATTTCGCGTTAATAGTTTGCCCCAGGGGAAACATAATATTTTCCACATACTTCGAATACATTCTTTTACGTTAATCGACCGGATGGTGGCATCGCAATTAGATAGACAGGGAATGCTGATGACGATCCGTAAACTTTCACGCTAATAGTTTACCCCCAGAGCGAAAAATAATATTTTTCATGTACTTCGAATACACTCTTTTGTGTTAATTGACTGGATGGTGATGTCGCAATTAGATAGGCCGGGAATGTTGATGATGATTCGTAAACTTTCACGCTAATAGTTCACCCCCAGAGTGAAAATTTTACACTCGAAAAATATGAATAGAATTTATTGTAGTTATATATATATATATATATATATATATATATATATATATATATATTTCGAATTACAGTTGCACTTAATTTTAAGTAAAGCTGGGGATGTTCGCCACAATTAGATAGGTCGGGAAATGTTGATGGCGATTCGTAAACTTTCGCGCTAATAGTTTGCTTTTACTATCACCCCCCCCAAATTCTTACGGTCTATCTGCATATATAAACTCAACGCATCCGAAGCAGTCTCATCAGTCTGACACGATACGTACAAGTCAAAAGTTCGTCAAAGTTCTGCAAATATCAGTGTTAAAGTCATGGCCGCTGAAACATACTCATATATCATCAAAACGATGGAGAACGCGCACGATTTGTTGGGCGAGCTGCATCCCCAGCAGGAGAATGATGACATCTTCATGCATTGGATTGACGTTGGAATGGAAAATCTCCAATTTCTGCGTGATGTTTCCAAGCGACCGAGAACGAGCATAGGTGCGAAACTGCAAATTCAGCACACAATCATGCTCGTACAATCCTGGATAGCAAAGATTCATAGCAAAGAAGGTAATTGGCGCGAACATCGGTGGTCCTGCGAGCGTGCAGTGGGACGAAGTTGGAAGTGCTTTCGCCAACCGGATCCGAACGGGGGTTGTAAAGAATCTCGGGCATAAGAATTTGGACGCCTTTTTCGACGACGCTCAACGAATCATCGTTGAACAATTGAGGCTGGTACTGCGCGCAGAGGGTAATGTGAAGATTAACCTCACATTATCGTGCAAATTCGAAAACATAAAGCACGAGGGGATTGCGGAAGAAGTTGAAAGCTTCAACACCGCCAACATCGCGATCCTCCCCGCGAGCGATATCGACGGTTGGTTTACACACGCAAGGGCCGATCTACTTGTGAAGGTTGAGGATTTTGAACAATGCGATTCTGGGTGGAGCATGATCGAGATCCTCAATACCGCCGTAAATATCAGCCGGTACCAGCCTCTAGCTGCGGGACTTTCGACGTTCGTTGAGCTACCCAAGGACATTCAGCGGAAGAAAGCGGTGGTCAATGTGAAAAACAAAGATGAAAGGTGTCTTCTCTGGTCCATCACTGCAGCACGCCACCCGGCCAACGCCTCCACCGAAAGAACTAGCCATTATCGCCGCTTTATCGCCGAGTTGGACTGTACAGGTATCAAATTTCCTGCCACTCTACATGATGTAAAAAAGCTTGAGAGATTGAATAATTTGCGAATCAATGTATATGGGATAGAATCTCAAACTTTTTCAGATCATGCAAAATCAAATAACAGCGTCATCGTGCCAATTTATTTGAGCGATCATTTGAGTACCGCGAACTTTGACACGATTCATCTTCTGATGGTTGAGAGTAACCCAGAAAATGATATGGCTCGCGAGTTAACACCAAAATTCCACTTTGCTTGGATTAAAGATCTTTCACGATTGGTGAGCAAACAATTGTCCGATCATAATGGTCGACTGTTTTTATGCGACAGATGTTTGTGCCACTTTAGTGTGAAACATGCCTACGACAATCATCGGCAAGATTGTATTATGCTAAATAAAGTACGCATGGAATTTCCCGAGTCGAAAGATTTAGTATTTTCAAATTTTCAGAACAAGGGTACCGTCCCGTTTGTCGTTTACGCCGATCTCGAATGCATATTAGAGTCTATACCGATTGACGAATTCCAAAATCATGTTTCAACCCGTAAAACACGTGAATTTCAAAAGCATATCCCGCACAGTGTAGCGTACTATGTGCATTGCGCGTACGATGAGACTTTATCGGAGTTCCACAGTAAACGCGGCGTTGATTGCATAGATTGGTTCATGCGGCAGCTTAAAGATTTATCGACTAAAGTAGAGTCACGCGTCAAAAACATAATTCCGATGGAGTCTCTTACCCAAGTGCAACACGACCGCCACATGCGCGCAAAGAATTGCTACATTTGCGAAAAGCCGTTTACCCCTGAGGAGAAAAAGTGCCACGACCACTGTCACTTCACGGGTAAATATCGTGGTCCTGCTCATAATCGGTGTGATTTGAATTTCAGAGAGGCGCACAAAATTCCAATAGTTTTCCACAATTTGTCCGGTTACGATTCTCACTTTTCAATAAAATCCCTCGCGTCAACTTTTCCCGGTGAAATTACCCTGCTACCCATAAATAAGGAAAAATATATATCCCTCACGAAGCGCGTTGATGGGACGATGATGCACTTGAGATTCATCGATTCGTTTCGATTTATGGCTAGCAGCATCGATAAACTTTCCAAATATTTGAATGATGCAGACAAGCCCATGACACGTAAATTTTATAATAATCCGACTCAGTTCAGTTTTATGACCCGCAAAGGCGTTTTTCCCTATGAATACGTCGATTGTTGGGGGAAACTCGATGAACCGCGATTACCTGCAAAGAAGCATTTCTACTCGCACCTCTGCGATGCAAATATTTCAGACGCCGATTACGAGCACGCTAATAATGTTTGGGAGGAATTTCATTTAGAGTCATTGGGCGACTATTCTGATTTATATTTAAAGACCGATGTTCTTTTGCTTGCCGATATTTCCGAAAATTTCCGCGCTAGCTGCTTCAAAACGTACGATTTAGATCCGTTGCACTACTACACTGCACCGGGACTTGCTTTTGACGCGATGCTCAAACATACCAATGTAACTTTGCAACTTTTAGACAACCCTGAAATGGTGCTATTTATTGAAAGAGCCATTCGAGGCGGCGTAGCGCAATGTTCCAATCGACACGCTCGGGCCAATAATAGATTTATGGAAAAAGATTTTGATCCAAACAAAGCGGAATCATATCTCACGTATTTTGACGTAAATAACCTGTACGGAGCGGCTATGAGCGCGCATTTACCGGTCGGTTCGTTCGAGTGGGAGTATCAGCACATCGATGTAACAAACCATCCGGACGATTCGCCGATCGGTTACTTTCTGGAGGTAGATTTGGACTATCCTGCAGAACTCCACGAAGATCACAAAGACTTGCCTCTTTGTCCCGAGCATTTTACTCCTCCAGGTGGTAAAAACGCCAAACTCGCGACCACCCTCCACCCCAAAACAAAGTATATATTGCACTATAGAGATTTGAAGCAGTGTTTGAGTTTAGGATTGAAAGTAACGAAAGTGCACAGAGTATTAAAGTTTGCACAATCGCCATGGCTCGAACCTTACATCACGCTCAACACGGACATGCGCAAGCGGTCTAGGAATGAATTTGAGAAAAACTTTTACAAACTCATGAATAATGCGGTGTTCGGCAAGACTATGGAGAACGTGCGAAATCATAAAGATGTAAAACTGGTCACAAAATGGGAGGGGCGAGGTGGTGCGAGAGCGCTTATTGCTAGGCCAAACTTTCACAGCTGCACCGTATTTGGCGCTGATATGGTCATCATTGAAATGAATCGCGTCAAAGTTTGCTTCGCTAAACCTATTTACGTCGGTGCATCGATTCTAGATCTGTCAAAAATCATTCTTTACGATTTCCACTATAATTATGTGAAATCCAACTTTTCGAACAGCGAGGTCAAATTGTTGTATACCCACACAGACAGCCTCATATATCAATTTAACGTATCGAACATCTACGATATCGTCAAACGTGATGTGGATACAATGTTTGATACCTCTGACTATCCGCCCGACAATGTGTATGGCATTCCGCTTAAAAACAAGAAACGACTAGGGCTAATGAAGGATGAAAATAATGGTAAAATTATGACAGAGTTTGTGGGACTGCGAGCAAAGCTGTACTCATTTACTACGATGGGCGGGGATGGGGAAAAAGTGAGTAAACGCGCCAAGGGTGTAAAAAATTCTTCGATAAATAGCATCACGTTTGATGATTATAAGCGCTGTCTGATGGCTTACCAAGAGTTGACCCTCCCCCAGTGTTTGATACGAAGTACGAAACATGAAGTAAGCACGATCGTACAAAAAAAATTGGCTCTCAGTTGGCAGGATGACAAGCGGCAATTGATACCCGGACAGACCGACACCCTACCTTGGGGGTTTGCCCCAGCCCCCCAATAGCTATAGGATAAAACTGTAGACGTAGAATTATTGTGAATATTTACGTTTGACGCCTCGGGCGATCCGCCATCATGCGGAAACGATATTTGACTGGATTTGAAAATGCGAATTCATATACTTAACATTTATTTATTTATTTGTTTATTTATTTATTACCAATATATTGAGAAAATTATTCATTTTTATTCGCATGCATCGAGAAAAGTTTTCAGAAAATGAAAAATTACGTTTGACGCCTCGGGCGATTCGCCATCATGCGGAAACGATTTAGACTGGATTTGAAAATGTGAATTCATATACTTAACATTTATTTATTTATTTATTTACACATTTATTTATTTATTTATTTATTTATTATCAATATATTGAGAAATTATTCATTTTTATTCGTTTACCGCGAGAAAAGTTTTCAGAAAACGAAAAAAAGTTTTCAGAAAATGAAAAAAAGTTTTCCGAAAATGAAAAAAAGTTTTCAGAAAACGAAAAAAAGTTTTCAGAAAATGAAAAGAAGTTTTCCGAAAACTTTTCTCCCATTTGATTAACACGTAAAAAAAGTTTTCAGAAAATGAAAATAAGTTTTCTGAAAACGAAAAAAAGTTTTCTGAAAATGAAAAAAAGTTTTCCAAAAAATAAAATGTGTAATAATCGTGTGGAAAATTGCAGATTATTATTATTATTATTTTTATGGTATAGAGTATGGCACATGTGTATGCAAAGGAGATAAGTGCGGAAATATTTGTATATTTAAATCTTTTATTGTAATTCGGAAAATACATACAAATTATGTTACATGTCTGTTTTATTTATCCAGCTATTGTGCGAACTATCAAAACCCAACCACTTCACATAGACCCGATTCCCCCGTTTGCGTAATACTTTCTCCACAAGATAGCCGTCGGGGTATTTTACTTTGCCGGGCTCCTCCTCGTAGAAGCCCCCCTCGATGGGATGATCTTGATAATCGGTAAGTTTGTACGTCGGTGGATTGGTATTTTTCACCTCACTCACGGTGAATATTCCAGTCGTCCAATTGGGCGTATAGCCTTTTTCGAATGCATTCTTGTACTTGCTGATTCGAACTCGATCGCCCACACCGAATTTCCGCGCCCGATCACTTCGTTTGATTTGCCTAGGCTTGTACACGCTACGATACAGCTGTTCTTCATTCTCCGTGCTAACATCCACCGGTTTCATTCGAATCGTGCGATGTCTGATGTTGTTGTAGGACTTCATTAAATCAGTCAAAATATTAATCCTCTCGTACGATCCTTGGAGAGTGAACCGCTTCCACATTTTATTTTTCAATGTTCGATTAAAACGTTCGCATATCGACGCCTTTAAGTTGCTAAATGTCGAATACATGTTGATATTTTGATGCTTCACGAGGGCTTTGAATTTGCTGTTGTAAAATTCTTTGCCTCGATCAACGTGTAGATGTGTAGGTATACAACTCTGGGTCAGTACAGATTTCATGGCAGCAGTAACATCTTTCCCACTCTTGGACTTTATCGGCACAGCCCACGCGTACTTGGAAAATATATCGATGATTGTTAGTAGGTATTTGTATGCCTTGTTGCGCGAGCTGTATGCGGTCATATCGACGAGATCAGCTTGCCAGGTCTCATCCAGCCCGCGTACATCTACGAATCGGCGCGGATAGTTGCGTCGAGCCTGTCTGTGAAGTTCGGCAGCTATTACAGCCTTCATTGTTCCCCGCTCTTCACCTTTCAATTTTTCGAATCGCCGTCCAACCATTCTGGTTCCTCAATCGATACTCATTCCCTGCTGGCCTGCCCCCCGGCGTCGGTGTTGCTTGCTCCCCCAATATGTTTGATGCGACTCAACTCATTTTCTATGATTTTTTGAATCCAACACCCGGAGGTCTGCGAATAAATTTTTTACCCCCACCACGCTCAGAGTGTTGTCCAAATATGCCTATACTCACCACTGGACAATCACTGAACAAACGATGATTCTATGTTTACATGCCGCTAATAAACGATTCCAGCCTCGTGCAACTCTTCAACGATGGCGACTATTTCGTTGGAACAGTTGGGACTTTTTCATTTCGTTTAATTATCGACCATGCCACGCCTTCAACGGTTTTCCACAACAAATTCAAATCGCTCCTTAAACTTTTGATACTTTCAAGCATGGATCCTATAACCTTGCGAATTTCTTCGGCATTATTTGCAATCTTCACCTCAATGATACGAATTCCCCCCTCGATATTGTTCTGGAGCACATGATTCGCTCGCTGTACACTTTGGTTGAGTACTCTCGTAGAAACCGCATCGTTTTCCATCTGAGGATCGGTGATATTACACAATCGTTTGCTGTCTATATCGTAGTGGTTATCGACGGTGGTTTTGAATCCAACATCCGGAGGCCCCCGAATAAATTTTTTACCCCCACCGCACTCCGAGTGTCGTCCAAATATATCTATACTCATCACTAGACGGCCGCTGAACAAATGATGATTCTATGTTCATCCGCCGCTAATAAACGATTCCAGCCTCGCGCAACTCCTCGACAATGAAGACTATTTCGTTGGAATGGCTGGTACAATTCCATTCGGATCATCCCAGTAGACATAATCAATAATATGTATTTTTATTTCTTTAACAGATGCTGCCTCCAACAATACATTCATATGTATTTATTTTACATTTATTTGAATAAATTATATTACTTAAAATTAGGTGTAACTGTAATTCGAAATACATATATATACATATATATAACTACAATAAATTCTATTCATATTTTTTCTGTTTTTCGAAAAGACAGAGCGATTTCGTGAGAGACCTCGTGCACTCCTCGACATACCACTTCTTCAAACGCTGAACATTTTCGAAGGCGCAGTTGTACCCCGTTGAAGCGTTTCCATGATAATCGCAGCACCAGCCCACCTCTTCCATATCTTTCAGTTTTTCCAGTGATGGTGGTGAAATGTGTAAATCTTCCATGTTTATTACTTGTTTTGTCCCACCAAGGATCTCTGTCAGCCACCGTTTCTTCTCCTTACCTTTGACATATACATAGCATGCATATTTAACAGCCTTTTTTACAATTTTCTGCACCTCAGCATAAGGTTCGATTCCCGCATTCCAGGGTATTCCATGAAAATTGTGTGTTAGCCAAGCGTTAGTAGCTTTGTGTTGAGCTGGTAGATCCGCCCAAGCGTACGGCGGTTTGAAGAGAATGCAACTCAAACCCGATGTGTTTATGTTTATAATGCAAAGTTCCTTGGGTACAAATTTATCGTTGGGGCCAACGAAACTTTGAATGTCCGTGATCATCTCCATATTGCAAGTTGGAACAGTGGTGTTTGTTACGCTCAAATTGCTCATCTGTCACACAAAAATTCAAATTTGTTGTATTCGCCTCCTTGATATTTCATTCGTAGAATGCCCTCGATTATCGTCTTTTGCATGGCGTTGAATTGCACCACATCATTTCCCATGAGGCTTACAATTCGTGGGGGTATAAATATTTCGAATTGTTCATTGAGCGCGAGAAGAATACTCGTGCCGTACTTAGTATTCACGCGTCTTACCCCCGTCACGCTGTACTCCTCCCCAACCTCCAGATCTGACATTCTCTTGGTGGGCAGCGTTTCCAGGCGACAGACGAGGTTGATTTTATTTAGATCCATCACGTTCGATGTAGATTTTATAAATTTGACGTAGTATGGATACTGAAGTTCACAATGGAAAAACTTTGAGAACAATATAACGTGTTGAATGAGCTCGCGATTTATATACCAACTAACCACACTCTCCCCCCTAATAAATTCTTCAAAGCGAAAGTTTACGAATCATCATCAACATTCCCGGCCTATCTAATTGCGACATCACCATCCAGTCAATTAACCCAAAAGAGTGTATTCGAAGTACATGAAAAATATTATTTTTCGCTCTGGGAAGTAAAACTATTAGCGTGAAAGTTTACGAATCGCCATCAACATTTCCCGACCGATCTAATTGTGGCGAACATCCCCAGCTTTACTTAAAATTGAGTGCAACTGTAATTCGAAATATATATATATATATATATATATATATATATATATATATATATATATATATATATACAGGGTGTCCCTAAATTGCCTCCCACGGACTAGCCAGCATAATACCTCGTTAAAATCCAACCGAGAATTTCTTTTCCGGAAGATCGTCCGACGCATAGTTTTTGAATTATAAGCGATAGCGCTAGGCCAATCAGAGTGCACTATTTCATCTAGATTTGCCGCCACGGATATTGCTGTTTTGTTCGTCTGGGTAAATTATTATTATTTGTTTACGAATTAAATATCGGCACCTCCCCTCTCTCGCTGCTGCACCCCTTATGCTTGAGGATGCGCTTCTGTTTACACACACAAGTGTGCGCCCATGGATGTGCGGCCGGCAGCGTATGCCGCGGCAACAATACCGAGGTCAGCGCTCGAGAAGGGGTACAACAGGGAGAGAGGGGAGGTGCCGATATTTAATTTGTAAACGAATAATAATAATTCACCCAGCCGAACAAAACAGCAATTTCCGTGGCGGCAAATCTAGATGAAATGGTGCACTCTGATTGGCCTAGCGCTATCGCTTATAATTCAAAAACTACGCGTCGGACGAGCTTCCGGAAAAAAAATTCTCGGTTGGATTTTAACGAGGTATCATGCTGGCTAGTCCGTGGGAGGCAATTTAGGGACACCCTGTATATATATAACTACAATAAGCAGATAGATCGTAAGAATTTGGGGGAGTGATAGTAAAAGCAAACTATTAGCGTGAAAGTTTACGAATCGCCATCAACATTTCCTGACCTATCTAATTGTGGCGAACATCCCCAGCTTTACTTAAAATTAAGTGCAACTGTAATTCGAAATATATATATATATATATATATTAGAGTGTCCCAAAAAAATCGACTATTTTTTTTTTTTCAAAGAACATTGAAAAATCGTCAGGGTATCTCTAGAAAATGACCCTGTGAAAATATAAGCTCTTAATATTAATATTTAGAGGTGGCGATTTGTAATTTTCTATTTCCCATTTAAATAACATGGGAAAATTTTTTTTTGAACTTTGGAATTTTGTGATGGGATAACGAGCTACTTCATAAGTATGACAAAATCAGGCCTTATAGGAAATTTGATGCTCTACAAAAAAGGTCTGATTGACATTTTGCGTAAATCCAGCCGTTTCAAAAATATCGAGCGTCAAACTTCGGACTGTTTAAAATTATGCTTTTTTTTTCGTAAATACAACAAAAATTAATTTATATGTATTATAAACCCAGAATCATCAACTGAACAATAAATATATGCATATATTTGACGGAATGCAGATCCGAAATTATTAATAATTTGACAAATGATAATTTTTATTGATTTTTAGCGAAAAATATTTACTTACCTAAAAAAAATCAATAAAAATTATCATTTGTCAAATTATTAATAATTTCGGATCTGCATTCCGTCAAATATATGCATATATTTATTGTTCAGTTGATGATTCTGGGTTTATAATACATATAAATTAATTTTTGTTGTATTTACGAAAAAAAAAGCATAATTTTAAACAGTCCGAAGTTTGAGGCTCGATATTTTTGAAACGGCTGGATTTACGCAAAATGTCAATCAGACCTTTTTTGTAGGGTATCAAATTTCCTATAAGGCCTGATTTTGTCATACTTATGAAGTAGCTCGTTATCCCATCACAAAATTCCAAAGTTCAAAAAAAAATTTTCCCATGTTATTTAAATGGGAAATAGAAAATTACAAATCGCCACCTCTAAATATTAATATTAAGAGCTTATATTTTCACAGGGTCATTTTCTAGAGATACTCTGACGATTTTTCAATGTTCTTTGAAAAAAAAAAAATAGTCGGTTTTTTTGGGACACTCTAATATATATATATATACAATAAATTCTATTAATATTTTTCGAGTGTAAAATTTTCGCTCTGGGGGTGAACTATTAGCGTGAAAGTTTACGAATCATCATCAACATTCCCGGCCTATCTAATTGCGACATCACCATCCAGTCAATTAACACAAAAAAGTGTATTCGAAGTACATGAAAAATATTATTTGTCGCTCTGGGGGTAAACTATTAGCGTGAAAGTTTACGGATCGTCATCAGCATTCCCTGTCTGTCTAATTGCGATGCCACCATCCGGTCGATTAACGTAAAAGAATGTATTCGAAGTATGTGGAAAATATTATTTTTCCCCTGGGGCAAACTATTAACGCGAAATCTAATTGCGATGCCACCATCCGGTCGATTAACGCAAAAGAATGTATTCGAAGTACGTGGAAAATATTATTTTCGCCTGGGGCAAACTATTGGCGCGAAAGTTTACGGGTAACGGCGAAAAATCAAAATGGCTATTCGTCCGACCAAGAAATAAATCACATTATCAAACTGTCTGACGATAAAAATCAAAATGGCCGCCCATCCGACTGAGCAAAAATCGAAATGGCCAACTGGTGACATCATAGCGAAAATCATATTATCAAACTGTCGGGCGATGAAAATCAAAATGGCCGCTGTCTGAATGGCTGCTCGGCAGACGGCAAAATCGGTCGATTATGCTGATGACGTCATAGCGAAAATCATATTATCAAACTGTCGGACGATGAAAAATCAAAATGGCTGCTCATGCGGCTAAGCAAAAATCAAAATGGCTGCTCATCCGGCTAAGCAAAAATCAAAATGGCCGCTGTGTGAATGGCCACTCGTCTGACTGAGCAAAAATCAAAATGGCCGCCATCAAAAAATCATGGCCGCCGTCAAAATGGCCGCCATCAAAAAATCAAAATGGCCGCCATCAAAAAAATCAAAATGGCCATCGAAAATGGGGGGGGGGGGGGGCATGGGGGCATAGGGGGCACGCCCCCATGTTTTGATCTAGAACTCTCATAACCAATCTACTTCCATTGATTGTCCACGTAATTTTTTCGCAGCTACACTTCCAAAATAACTTTTAGATTCCATAACTTCAGCTGTGGGAAGACCTATATTCTTCTTTGCACGAATACCAGGTTAATCTCTTGATCCTTTACGATCGACGGAACGACGTTTCAACATTTTTAAAATTTTCAAGGAAACACACGTACTGTACTTTTCGAAAGACGACATTAGAATCTTTAACTTCGCAGATGATCCTACAAATAACCTTGTTTTTTAAGAAACCCAGGTTTAGCGATCAACAGAAATACGAAACGTAACTCATGAGAGTGGTGCGGCAGTTCACCAGGTATCCATACCAACCCGATGTCCAATCACATTTATTACTATAACTTTGTAACAAAGTGGAATTGCTGAATTTTTTTCTTCAATTCTCCAAAGTATAAAGAAGATTAATGTATAAACTATATATCGATTTTTTTGAAATTTGGGAGGTACGTGAGCCCTTAAGGCAACTCAACCAGGTTTTGATCTAATAATTTTTCACTTAGCTGAAACCTTCTTCAGTCCTAAAAATGCCACCTAGACTCTTGACTTTATCATCATGTTACGTCTCAGCCGAAAATTATGGCGGTACCCTTTCTATACTGTAACTTACCGACGTGCAATTACTATAAGAGAGCTTCACATGCTCATACCATAACTTCAAGATCCATATCGATCTGTATACAGCTACCATCTCAGTATGCAATTGACTTGCACGGACAATCTGCATAAAACACGACATCAGTTATCTCGTAGCTGAGCATACATTTGGGTAATACTATGCAGTATATATAATTTTTATTCTTAACTTTATATCTTCAATTTCAACCCACTCATAGACTGCATGGTCCACAATCGAAATTCACGAAAATTAGGTTTAACAGCCTCGCCACGAATGCAAGAATCGTGAGAAAAGAAAAGCTGAGCAGTTCACAAAGTGTCATGTTCAGAACTCAAACAAAACATTGTCGCAACTAAGTATCTTGTCAGCTCTGCGCCGATTTCCCTCTTCAAGACTAATCGTCTTGCACTGACGTAGCTAAAAACCAATCAGGAGCCTCTCCAAAACCTCTCACTGTTGAAGATCCTTTCAAATCAGACTGATGCAATAGAGAATCACTTCAGATACGAATTAGAACTAATTAAGACTTCAGACAATTCAGAACACATCGAAGTTACGAGCAGTGCAGATCATTTCAAATCATAAAACGCTCATACCCGGAAACTTGGAACTTTAGTATAATTACCGTGGTTGCATTAGTCACTCATATAAGTTAACGAAACCTTTGTAAAACCGAACTTTGAAAATCGATTGCAAGAAGTTTACATTTTTAATCAATGTGTTTTAAATTGAAGTGTTTTGTAAAACGAATTATTTCAATCACGTATAGAGATAGTTGGTAAGATGCACAACAATGTAATTCCAGATTGAGACAGGCAGAACGAAAAATCAATACGAGCAGATCATCAAAGGTCATGAACCTGGAAACCACAAGGTCCGTAAATTGAGTTGAAGTCGAAAATCACGGAGCGAATTAAAGATCTCTCGCAACGTTCTTCCCGGTACGTGACAATGCAACCGTTTTTGAGTTATAAATATCGAAACAGTTTCGTAGTTTCACTTTTTTTAAAATTCCTAACAGAGTTCTCAATAATTTTCTTGTTTTCATAATTTCGAGATTAATTCTATGATAGAGTGACATTCTTTTTCCTATCGACGCCTTGAGAGTTTCAAATAAACAAAAGGAATTACCTGGACGTTTTGAAAATTCGGAAACAATTTTTCGAACCCATTTAACTCTCAAACAAACACGTTTAAATAACGTAGAAGGTGAAATTGATCTTGCTGTTACAAAATGTTTTTAATCGATAGGTCATTCAAAAAGACATGAAAGCTATGTGAAAAATTTCATTTAATAACTGACACTTGTTGAAATCAATGCAATAAATAGAAAAACAATATCACTTTATGAAGTTAATCAAAATTATTGTCACTCAATACAGAATTGTGAGACAATGTAATAAAAAAATAAATAACACGGAATAACCTATAAATTTTACCATCACTGAGGAGCATAAGAATCTTTCCACGCTTTGACATAGTATCCTTCATGCAGCCATTTAGTTTTCTCGAAAATTACCATACAAACATAATATCGATAAGAATTACCTGCGTAATTCTGTGGCAGAGAATTACACACAATTTTTCCTCATCCTAAATTTTTATAACATATTTCTATTTATAATCGTAAGAATTCGTCAACTACTTTCAATTTGCAAAATATATTCTGAACAAATAGTGGTTTTTGATAAACACAAGGTTTCGTGAATTTGACTACATCAAGCATTATGTGCAATGGTATGTAGATCTTTTTTTTAATATAATCTAAATTTCTATTGGATTTTTCACTCCGTTTTATCACTAGAAGAATGATTATTTTTAATTATTTTTCCTTTCTCAACATTTACTTCTAAATTTTTTTTCAAATGTCGAACAAGAAACTGCAGGGTCTATTCACACCTACAGCTCTGCCGTTTAATGCTTTTCGTTCATATTCAGCGTGAAATTTCCTTCGTACAATTGCAGAGGACCAAGTGTTATGGGCTGGGTTGGCTGATGACCAAACCATTCCATAAATATTGTCACGAGCGCCGCATATTTACACCGAATATAATCATAATCATGTCAATAATTATTAATATCGCTTTAGAGACGAGGAAGCATAGCTTTAAATATATTAGTTAATCCATATAAAATATTCTCTACAAAACAGTTCGTGGCAAAACTAAAGTCAGTCCCGTTAGAGACCGCTTAAAAAACCACATCAACGGAACCCGGCTCCTTCAAAGCTACCGCGTGTAGAGTTTATAAGTCCTTTTTCCGACACCGACGATTAGAGTGTAATACTCTAATTCTATACGCGGTCGGAAAGGCTTCTCGCGTCGCGATCTGAGTCTTATGAAGCTAGATTAAGTGCAGAACTCCGAGCCACGAACTCCTCAGAGAAGTGTAGTGATAAGCGTATGTGAGTGTTGCTATTGAGTATAATCGTGTGAGAGCGTGAGCCATTCGGACTGTAACCACCGAAAAGTGAGTAGTTGAATGAGTGGGAACAACTAGATTAAGAACATTTTGTAAGCTTTCTTGTCTCGAATCTTCTCTTGCTTTTCCTTCATTTTGATTCCATTAAAAATTGGTTTCATCATAAAAGTTTCTAAAACATAAATATTGAATCCCCCAACCCTATTCCCGGGATCACCCTGTAGAGGACGATCACCTCCTGACCCACGTAATAATAAATATAAACCTCTACGGATACCTAGAGGGTTAAGTCGTCGCGTGCGAGACCGTTCCGCACATGACAATATAACACTTAGTTCAGACTAATTTTCCCGGATATGTATTGGAATTTTTTATATAAAAACGATCACTTACCTTTTGTTGCTAACTGTTGATTCGGGCTCTGTGGGGCGGCTCTGCGTGCTCGGCAAGAACTAGATACGGTATTAACTGACTGATTGTTTAGCTTTTAATAGCTTGTAAACTGTGTTACCTTACTTGTGGGGTTTCAAAAGAAAAGATAAATAATTATATTAGATGGATTCATTGAATAAATGCGTTGAAGGTAATTCATTGGTTTACTCATGATATAAATTTTAAAACACAATTACTCATTTATTTAATTTTTGTTTATGAAGATAGTTAAAATAGTTTTAGTTATAAATAATGGGAGAAAAAAAAAGTTTATATTTGAGTAACGGAACACGGAATTCACTTAGCGCTTGATGTATCGATTTCGTAAAAGACCTTCGACGGATATTTAATAGACTCTACGACTTGATATGATTGGATGATCTAAAACAGAGAATAATTTCTTGTTAAAGACTGAATGACGACTATGAATGACGACTGTCTGACAACTGTCTGACGACTCTCTGACGACTACTCGAAAAGCAACGCTTTTCAAAGATTCTCGTGCTGTTGTCTAAACTACTTCCTGATTGGTTCCCAGTATCCTTAAGGGATGCTGGACCAATAAGGAGGTCCTGATAAAATTTTGAGTCTTTTCATTTGTCTAAACTACCCCCGTCCTTCGGGTACGCTGTAGCATGAGAATTTATCATAAACTATCCCGCCTTTTCCACTCGTGCGGGTAGGAATTTCCGTGCTTGGTTTTGTATATAATATGGATATCCTTATTTTATGTTCGGGCCAATACTGCCCAGAAAGACACTTGAGATAGACCCATACGGATCTAATCCGTTGCACGTGTTAGGTCATTTGGTTCCTCTTGGGGAATTTGTTTACACGAGTCTGTTTGGGTAAGGATTGTCCCGAAGAATTATCTGAACAGCAAGGTTATTGATAGCTTAGGGTGTTTATTTCCCGAAGTAGTAAAAAGTGATAAAGAGAGCCACATGCATGCAATGCATACGGAGACTCAAAAAAAAAATTAGAATATATAAATGTATTCAATGATAAGTTGAAAGGTACTCAAAAATAAAACTAATAGGTAGGGGCAGAGGGCATCGAGGATGTGACACAAGGATAAAGGCAGAGCACCAGGTGAGGTGTCCATTTTTCCCTCGAGAATTAATGGAAACAACGAGTCCCGCCGCACCAGCCGTATCATACTTTGCTATTACCTTTATTTCTTAACAAATTCCACCCTCATGTGTCTAGACCCCGCTATGTCCTACTATCAGTCATTGTAGAATTTGGTGCTCAAATCACTGTGCAATCATGATAACAAGAAGCAATTTGAACCAGATGGCATATATTTCCGTTCTTGCAGGTCTCCTCGCTCGTCGAACAATATAGTTCTCTAGTTTCTCTGGGGACTGAACTCAGGAAAAACGTGGCCTTTCTTCGTCGTATAGTGAAGTGTCTCTTATTGGGCACTATCCGTTTAAAGTAATAGATTTCCTGGCAAAATCTTCGTATTGCAAAGCTTATTGATACTGGGAGAAATGACAAGAAACCGAGGATCATGCAGCATGATAACGACCAATGAAGACGGTTCTCAAGCCAACTTACAACGGGTCTGCTGAAAAGGTGGAGGTAGACGGAATGAAAGAAATGTTTGCGAGGCTCGAAGAATTACTTAGAGCGAAATATACAAGTTACATTAGGACTGGGGACAATAAAACATTTAAAAGTGTGAACGATTCACAGTCGTATAAAACTACCGTGATAACGGAAAAGAAATGTTTTGGGGGTGACGAAAAAAGAACGGTCACACGATTGCATATTGTGAAAAGACTAAATGAAGGTGTTAGTGGAAGGGGAAATTTGACCGTAAAGCTTCATGGCGAACTGACTACGTATAAGGTAATGAACCAATGCATTTTATAAATAAGAGTTTCAAATAAAAGATGTTCCTTTTTTAATCGACAGTAAAAAAAGGCTGTTTCGTTTTTTTTTTGCTAGCTCTATTAGTAAGTTCTTTGCCTGTGATGATACAGTCATGTTAAATTCACCATATCATGGATGTATTCTTTATTCTTTCAAAATTCACAGACTTCGTTACGTAATGGGTACGAAAGCCAAATGATGTTTGACAAATGTAACACCAATACAAAAAGTTATACACAATTTTTTGAGTTTAAATTGCCGATTTACATCAATCTTACATGTAAATTTGATGCACACTCTCTCAGCATTTCGAATACACGTCGGATTATAAAATCTTTCAATCAGAATATCTAAGTACAGCTTAACTTACACTTCGGAACGTTTTCAATTTATTATTAGTGAAAATTCAAATGATCTAATCTAGTTCTCACGTATAATTATAAACGTGAATGTGGTTTTCTGATGGTAAAGAAGTTTATTCTTGGTCGATAATTGTATATTTATAGGTTAAGTTAGGTTAGCAAGTATAACTACTGTAGACTCGTACAGTGCACTTTTGCATTTCTCATAGCTGTAGCACTAATAATCCGCTAGTTAACTATTAATGAAGGATATGATACTAGAAGATAATTGGTATCACTATAGATTATCCACTTTTAGAAGACGGAGCCGAAGTTGAATGGCACCGACGAAAGTTGCCTTTCTAATCTACGTCTTATGAATTAGTGAGTATAATCTACGGCAGCGGCGTCTGCGTTGAAACGATTAAAGTGTTTCACTGTTTCATTAAGCGTTTAAAAATCAGCAAACTCATTTTGTATTAATATAAGTCTCAACATGCGTATATTACATGTGAAAACGGGTTAAATAAATGTATAATATGTATCTTCTTAGCAGTTATGTGAACTTGCGTTCTTCTACTGTTGCAATTGATTACAAACTTTTATGAACAACGGAGAACATAGTAGGTGCAACAACATCATACATAGTATTAAAGTCCGAAACCAAATTTTGGATGTTCAGATGTTCAGAAAGTAACGTCACCCAAAATGTTTTCTCTCTTGACGTCATCGATCTATAGTAATCGTCGACGACGAAAATCAGCTAGCCGAATTCTTCAGTTCAGAAACAACCGTGCCGTAGAGAGGACGTATGAGAATCGCGCTCCGCAGATTTTGAGAACCAGGTTCTCTACTTTCTGGATCCTGCGCTCCAGGTCCGCTACCTGGTGAAACTCGACTTCCAGGACAAGTGCTTCGTAATTCCTGCGCTCTGGATCCACTACGTCGTGAAACTCGACTTCCGGGACAAGCGCTTCGTAGTTCCTGCGCTCCGGGTCCGCTACCTGGTGAAACTTGACTTCCAGGACAAGCACTCCGTAATTCCTGCGCTCCGGGTCCGCTACCTGGTGAAACTCGACTTTCAGGACAAGCGCTACGTGGTTCCTGCGCTCTAGGTCCGCTATCTGGTGAAACTCGACTTCCAGGACAAGCGTCCATAAATTTGGCTGCCCAGTAGCCGGATTCTGCAATTCTTTACCGAATATTATCGATAACGTTATGTAGCGACATTTGCCGCTTGCACTATCGATGGCTGAGACACACAGTGATTCTGTAACTACGCGTTATCGAACAAAATCGTTGCAAGATGTGCTGTTTGTGAAACGACAAAAGTCGACAACTTTTATAGAAATGTGACAACGTCGCATATTATTACTATAAATGTTATAGGGACTTTGGTGATTTTAGGTAATATAATGTAAAGTGTCGGTCGCATCTGTGTAAATTTATATAAGCGCGGTTAGCTTGGCCGTTGTGTCAACAATAGTGAAACTCCTTATTCCTTTGTTTAAACTACCGTACTTTAATTCTTTGAACCTACGATGAATTCTGTTTCACGAGAATCAAAGTTATGTCTCAGCTAGTAGAAGTACTATCACAGCTTTTATCAACTTATCAATGATAGCATAGTATAGTGTAGTGTAGTATAGGACTTCATCGTAAACAACAAACTATAGAACATAAACCAAAGTTTATATCAATAAGTATTATTTAAATTCAAAATGCCAAAACGTATTATAGTCAAAATATAGATATTATGTACTCGTTTTATGATATACAAATATAATATTAAAATGTTAAACCGATAAGCAATATAGTGAAAATATAGATATATGTACTCGTTTTCCAATATACAAATATTAAAATGTTAAACCAATAAGTGATATATAAGAAATTCAAATACACGTTATAGTTTTATAATAATAATAAATACATTTATTGTTATTCAAATTTTACAAATTTATTTACAATTCGGTAAATTAAATTCAATATGTCGTATTACATTGTGATATCCCTCGGTTTCACGGACGCGAACCGAGCAAGAACTACCCATCCCTTTGTCCAGGGTACCGCTATCCGTAAACGGCTAGCAGGCCCATACAACCGTATACTTGAGTATGGCCTACGCGCCGCGTCAGCCAAGTCAGAAGTACGGAGTTTGCCAAAAGCAAAACCATAAGATCACCCCTGACGGTGCCAGCTCCACTGCGGTACGTAAGCATATCTTGGGTACATAAAGATCGGCCGGACCCAAAAGTTCCAGTGTATTGACATTCATAGTAGTCTGCGCTCCGCTCAGAAAAATTTCAAAATTAAATCAATCGATGAAGAGTAACTTGTTCCCCCGTACCAACATTATGCCTCTTATAATTTACATCCACCGTGACAACATTATACCTTTCATAGTCTAACTTGTGCATGTATTAACCGATCTTGGGCGAGCAAGTGCAAGAGGCGAAAGATTATTGCCCTCATCATCCATGTTCGCCATGTTAGGGATGTTTATCACATATTCATGTGGATCCCCATACATATCTTGTGGTAGCCCAAAATCAATACGCATATTGTGTAATACTGCATAGTCATTAATGATTTTTCCAGCCATTCCAGACTCATATTGCAAAACTCTGTGTTTAGAAAGTCACCTCCACGTACTTTTAAGCACTCCAAACAATCGTTCAACACAGTTTCTTGCACTACGCAATGCTTTATTTTAATTGAAACGTGGAGTTCCTTCTCGTTCATTAGGTAATGGAGTCATCAGCCATGGTTCCAAGGCGTAACCCTAGTCACCTGATAGTGGTATAGCAAGGCCGGTTCTACACGCAGATTCCGGTTACCGACACTTACCGACCGAGCCGCTCCGCGCAGTCCACCGAGCCGCTCCGCGCAGCACAGACTCAAACCCTTTTCCGCTCCGCGCAGCCCAGACGAAAACCCTTTTCCGCGATGACGTCACAGTCTGCCGTACCGGCTTGAGGTCAAAACCGTGCAACCTTACCGACAGTTGTATCGGTCGAAGGTCAAAATCCCGCGATGACGTCACAGTCTGCCGTACCGAAGGTCAAAGTCTGTAGTGCTCGCCTGCCGACGGTAAAGGGCGCAGCGGGGGGGGCGAGAACTTTTTTACCGTCCCGCATTCTTTTCCCACGATAGGACTGCTGATGTGTAACATCAACCACCCCCACATTCCTTTCCCACCTTATCAACCACGCGACATTCCAAAATTAATGGTTCCGAGAATCGTGTTTCACTTATTCGGATGTCGGTTTGATATCAACCACGTGACATTTTTTGGCTTGTAACTGCCGTGTGAACTCAACGATGAATTTTGAACGGGTTCAGTCAAGACCAGCGTGCAAGGTCGACCGATAGCCGCGGTACATTCAAAGCTATGGATCTGCGGTGTTGGGTTACTATCGCCCTGGGAATACCAAAAGATGC
Source organism: Neodiprion lecontei (assembly GCF_021901455.1). NCBI lineage: Eukaryota > Metazoa > Arthropoda > Insecta > Hymenoptera > Diprionidae > Neodiprion > Neodiprion lecontei. Next base: position 12,070,921 of record NC_060266.1, on the reverse strand, counting down.
GTGCGCATACACAAACATACGTACAGCTGCCCTATAAAAAGGACGCTCATCACCGCAAACGATCATTAAGTCACAACTTGTCAAGTATACGTGAGGAAAAAGCTCAAGATGGAATCCGCGAAGTGTTTGAGATTGATCGATATTATGGAAACGGCGTTCAAGATTTTATCGGAAAAACCGTCGCCGGCAGAAATTGCAAAATGGATTCGATTCGGAACCCAAAATATCAGGCTTTTGAATGAAATCTTACGCAACAACGCCTCAACGACCGGGGAGAAGACAAGAATTTTGACCACAATCGGAATTCTGAAATCGTTGACAGTCAAATTTGAACAATTTTAGAAAGTGGGTGACGGATTACGAAGCCGACGAAGAAGCGATCGAGTACGGTGGGAAGATTTGGAATCAGCTTTCGAGAGGAGAATTCGAACTGGATCCATCGTCAATTTGGAGCATAAAGATGTGGAGAGATTTCTAGAAGACGCAAAGGTACTAGCTGTGACGAGACTAAAAAACGCTCTGAAGAAAGACAGGAGCTTGAAAGCCAACGTTATCCTGGCTTGTAAATTTGAAGTTAGAAAAGATGATCGCACGGTGGAAGAGATCAAATTTTTCAATACTAGAAATGAAATCATCCTCCAGACAACGGATATCAACGAATGGTTCATCGAAAACGCGACGGAGCGTTTGTTTAAAAAGGTGGAAGATTTCCAGGAAAAGGATTCAGGCTGGTCGCTGACTGAAATAATCAATTTGACTGTGAATATCAACAAGTACGTGCCACTACGAGGTGGTGTCTTCACATACACCCCGTTACCTAAGCATATCAGTGATAAGAAGGCTGTAGTAAACATCAGAAACAACGACTCTTACTGCTTTCTTTGGTCGGTCACCGCAGCTCTGTTCCCAGCCGACAACAACCATCCTAACGCGACCAGCTCGTACCCGCATTTCAGCTCAGTGCTACGGTATGATGGTATCAAATTTCTTATGTCTCTAGACAAAAACACCATTTCAAAATTTGAGAAGCTTAACGGCCTTTCAATTAACGTTTATGGTATAGACCAAGGTGATCGGAAAAAAAGTGAAATAGTACCGATTCACCTTAGTCAGAATGAGTCTGATAAACCTGTAATTCATCTTTTGGCGATAGAAACTGAAATCACTGACGATGACGATGATGATGATGTAGATATGGAAAATTATGAAAAAAATAGAATCTTTCATTTTACTTGTGTTCGAAATCTCTCTCGATTAACGAGTTCTCAAATTTCCAAACGCTCACATCAGACGTGGTTGTGCGATAGGTGTCTGTCTCATTTTAATTTCGAAAGATGTTTGTTGAAGCACCGAGTTGATTGCATGAATTTAAACAAAACCAAAGTTATTCTACCTACAGATGAGGAAAAAATACTCAAATTCAAAAATTTCAAGCACAAAGAAACCGTTCCATTCTGCATTTATGCGGATCTCGAATGTTTACTACAACCCACACATGAAAGTTTTGGGGAAAATAGAACAATTTATCAGAAGCATCTTCCGTATAGTATAGCTTACTATCTGCAATGCGCGTTTGACGATTCGCTTTCAAAATTCAAAATTAATCGCGGAGAGACTTGCGTTCAATGGTTTGTGAACGAGTTAGCGGAATTGGCACATTCGTAAGAGGGATACTACAAGACTGTTGTACCGATGGAACCGCTCAATTTCAATCAAATCAACGAATTTCACTCAACAACAGTGTGTCACATTTGTGAAAAACCGTTTACACTCACAGACGTGAAACATCGTGATCACTGCCATTTCACGGGAAAGTACCGTGGTGCTGCTCACTGAGGTTGCAATCTAAATTACCAAAATTCGTACATTATTCCAGTGATATTCCACAATCTGTCGGGTTACGATTCACATTTTCTGATCAAAGCACTGGCCACATCGTTCGAGGGCAGAATTGAGCTTCTACCCGTAAACAAAGAAAAGTACATTTCTTTCACAAAATATGTCGAGGGGACAGATATGAAGTTTAGATTCGTAGATTCGTACCGTTTCATTCCCAGTAGTCTTGAGAAATTAGCAACGTATCTCTGTGATGATCAGAAATCAATCACACGAAAATTTTATCATAGCTCAGATAAATTTCAGTTATTGACCAGAAAAGGAGTGTTCCCGTACGAATACATAGACAGTTGGGAGAAGCTCGAGGACATACGGCTACCATCCAAACAACAATTTTACTCAAAATTGAATGATCAGGATATATCAGACGACGACTATGCACATGCATGTAAAGTTTGGCAAACTTTTAACGTTCAAACTTTGGGAGAGTATTCGGACTTGTATTTACAGACGGACGTGTTTTTACTGGCTGACGTTTTTCAAAACTTTCGACAGAGCTGTTGGACAACGTACAAACTGGACCCGTTACATTACTACACAGCGCCCGGTCTGTCGTTTGATGCAATGTTAAAATGTACAGGCATCGAACTCGAGCTTCTCACCGACATAGACATGGTTATGTTTATCGAAAAGGGTATTCGTGGTGGTGTATCACAGTGTTCGAACAGATACGCAAAGGCCAACAATAGACATATGGGAAAGGAATTCAATCCTTAGGTCGAAGAATCTTATCTCATGTACTTTGACGTTAATAATTTCTACGGTGCTGCTATGAGCTTTGCTCTGCTATACAGTTCCTTCGAATGGGTATCAGACTTCAGACAATGCGACGTTCTTACCCTCTCGGACGATGCGGACTTTGGTTACATACTGGAGGTGGGTTTGGAATATCCTGAGGAACTGCATGAAATTCATAAGGACTTACCACTGTGTCCGGAGCACTATATATCTCCGATCTCGAATAGTAAGCAACCGAAATTGACGCCCACGCTATTTTCCAAGAAAAATTACGTTGTTCACTATAGGGTTTTGAAACAATGCTCACAATTAGGCTTAAAATTACTCAAAATTCACAGAGTTCTCAAATTCAGACAAACCCCGTGGCTCAAAAAATACATAGATTTGAATACCGATTTGCGCAAAAAATCTCACAACGAATTCGAGAAAAATTTTTACAAACTGATGAACAACGCAGTTTTTGGCAAAACAATGGACAATGTTAGGAAGTATAGAGATGTCAGACTGATCACGAAATGGGATGGAAGATACGGTGCTAAAGCTACCATAGCCAAACCCAATTTTCAAAGCTGCACCGTTTTCGACAAAGATATAATTATCGTTGAAAGGAGTAAGACGAAAGTCAAGTTGAATAAACCATTGTATGCAGGTTTCTCCACCATGGATCTGGCTAAAACATATATCTACGATTTTCATTACAATTACATTAAGCAGAAATTCGGCAACCGAGGAAAATTAATGTACACGGATACCGACAGTTTGATTTACAATTTTACCGTCCCCTACATATACAAACACATGAAGGAGGACTTGCACCAATTCGATACGTCTGATTATCCGCTTGACAACGTTTACGGAATACCTCGAGCAAACAAAAAAGTTCTCGGCTTGATGAAAGATGAAGAATAATGGAAAAATAATGCTGGAATTTGTAGGATTAGGAGCTAAATTGCACGCATTCCGAGTCTTGGGAAATGAGAAAGACAATAAACGTGCCAAAGGTGTCAACGGAACAGCGTTGAGAAAAATAACTTTCAACGATTATTCGGAATGTGTTTTGAACCGTGAAAATCTATCCTCAAATCAGCATTTCATATTAAGTCGAAAGCACGAGGTATACACCGTAGAACAGCAGAAAGTAGCACTGAGCTGGAATGACGACAAGCGGATCGTGTTCCAAAATACAACCGACACGGGTCCGTGGGGCTACAAGCCTACACCTTAGCTTTGTAATTTATAACTGTACCATGTCTGTCGATTGTCTAAAAAATAAAGACGCATACTTATTGTGTGTCGGATATAAAATAAAGAGGGACATGCGTTTTTACAAAAAAATTCATTTATTCAAAAGTTACATGTCCGATTCGTTTATCCAACTGTTGTGTGTATTGTCAAAACGTAACCATTTAACGTATATTTTTCTTCCGCGCTTCTTGAGCACCTTCTCCACCAGATAGATATCCGGATGTTTAACCTTGAGGAGCTCTTGTTCGTAGAAACCACCAGCGATGGGTTGATCTCGGTAGTCTTTGGGCTTGTACGTCACAGGATGAGTATTTTCCACTCGACTTATCGTGAATATTTCAGTCGTCCAATTGGGAGTGTAACCTTTCTCGAAGACATTTTTGAATTTGCTGATTCGAACTTTGTTGCCAGATTTGAATTTTGCCGATACGGTAGGTATCGCTCGAAGCCCTCCGTACGCCTGACGTAAGAACAGCCTCTCGTTTGCAACGGTGACATCCGACGGTTTCATTCTTATGGTTCGGTGTTTGGCGTTGTTGTAAGCCGAAACCAAATCGGATAAGATATCGAGCCACTTGTAGCTTCCTTGCATGCTGAACCGTGTCCACATTTTACCTTTCAGCGTGCGATTGAAACGTTCACAGATCGAAGCCTTCAAATTACTGTACGTGGAGTAAAGTTTGATTCCGTAGCGTGTCATAAGCGATTCGAATTTCGAGTTGTAAAATTCCGTTCCTCTGTCAACGTGTAAATTTTTCGGTACCCGTCCTCAGACAAGCACGGATTCCATTGCCTTCGTAACATCATCTGCAGACTTGCTCTTTATCGGTATAGCCCACGCATACTTTGAAAAGATATCAATGACTGTGAGCATATACTTGTAGCCTTTGTTTTGTCCAGCGTACGACGTCATATCAACAAGATCCGCCTGCCAGGTCTTGTAGATGCCGCGCACGTCTACACGTCGACGCGGGTAATTCCGGCGTGCAGGTTTATGCAGTTCCGTCACCAGTGCTTGCTTTTTCTCGTTCATATTCCAACGCTAATAGTCTGGTGTCCAATTTGGAAATGATTTCCGCCTTTTGGATCGACAAGTCTCTGTCTGTTTTAAAGTCTGTGTAGGAGGTATCTAAGGCTCTCTTCGTGGTGATCTACAAAGCTTTGATCATTTGATCGAGGTTGTCGGTTTGTTTTTGCAGCACGCTGAATTTTCGTCTCAAGGTTTTTAAAGTTACAGCATTGTTCGGCTCTGCGGGATCTGCGACGTTGCACAGTCTCTTGTTCCGTATATCGTAATGCGCATCCGCTGTTATTTGAAACCCGACACCCGGAGGACCGCGAGTGCTCGCGGTCGTGTTTTTATTCAGCTGACGTCCAAACACGTCGACGCTCATCTCGGTAATGAATGCAAAAATGACGGGAGCTGCTTAATGAATGATTCCTACTTCGCGTAGCTCTTCGATAATGGAGATTATTTCGTTATTGTGACTCGGATTTCCCGCTGCCTGAGATGCCAGGAGTAAACGAAGATGCTCCACTAACTCGTTTGGATCATCCCAGAAAACGTATTCCGTTTCAACACCTTGTCGAGTGATCATAGCTTGCGGAAGTAGACCTTTACCCTTTCGGCGAGGTGATGGGGAATAATCCATCAATTCGGCAATGACATTTCCAAATTTTTAACTATTATCGTTTCGAACAGCCCCATCGGATGAGTAATACTTCTTATGCGCGTTCGTTGCGAGGATTATGTTTTTCAAATTTTCCCGATCTCCGGCGCTCACAGAAGAACCGTCTGGCTTCTTTTCAAACAAAAGTTCCAGCAAACCCTTCGTTTTCGGGTAACGCGTGTCGCCAATACGAACGTAGTCACTCTAAAAAGATATCAACGAATCACCAATCATTAGTCCGTTTGAGAGGTTGCGTACACCGTACACGTTGTCCAATTCGCCTTCTGTCTTCGCATCCCTCATCAGTGCAAAATACTCGTCCTCGATTTTCTCGACCGGTGTTTCTACGATTGTTTCATCCCCCGCCGAAGCAAAGGAATCGTCCATTTCCGAGACAGTTTCATTTTTCGTTTTATTTTTCATCTACTTTATTTCTTCTTTAATTTCTTCCACCTCTTGTTTGACAGGTTTGGTATCTTTTGTAACATTCACTAGTTCTTGCAACGGAGTCACTACTGGTTTGAAAACGTCACTTAATTTCTGAGTCGTAGATTCCCTGCCCGACTTGAGCAATCTGTGTTTTCGACGGATCGCAGCACTTGCTTGAGCGATTTGATGTAGGACATCTTTTTGCTTGGAAATTTCAGAGCTCTGCATGTTGACGCTACTGAGTCTGCAACGCTACTGCGTCTCTCGCTCGGAAACGCTAGATTTTATTCCTTTTCCAGGCTAACAAAAGAATCGAATCCCCTCCTGTATCGTCCTTCGTTGAGCTCACTGTCTTTGTCGATCACCAGAAACCCGAACTTCTCACCGTTCCCGCATGCAGAGCACACACTTTTGAACTCTGTGTAAGACATGTCGGTGTTGACATGGTCGTTGTATACGTGTCTCAGGTTCATATCGTCTTGTTTGAATAACACGAGTAAGTTTACGTTGTCGCGCACGAGATGTTTGGAAATACGCGCGTACGTCTGACAGAGATAGAAACAGTCAACGTCGTGATGCTACCCATGCAAAAGTAGGCTCTAATATTGTCCTGCTTCTCGCACGCTACATCGTCAAATATGATTATTGAGTTGGGCCGTGCTTCTGCCGGTGGAATCACTTGCTCACGCTCGGTAAACGCAAAATACTCCGTATTCTCAACATGGTCCAGCAATTGCTTCAACAATTGGTATTTAGGTCGGTTGAGAGATTTCGAGTAGATGTAGATATTTTCAAATCTGAGTCCGTTGGGATGGGTTATAAGTGTGAGCAACGCATTAGTTTTACCACAATTCGACGGTCCACAGAATATTGCACGTACACTTTTCGGGAGTAACCTACCGTGCCGTTTGTATCTTTTGACATTTTTCTCCGAAAGTTTGTCAAAATTCATCACGGGAAGCTTGGTAGGTTGTTTCTCAAACAGCATCTCGGACATGACTGATCGGATTTGCTATAAATACCCTGTTTCAAAGCACTTTTCTTCAGTCAACGCACGAACATAATCGCGTACAGAGGTAAACGAAGCAGCAGCAGGCGGCAACATCGTGGCAAGGGTCTGGTGAATAAAATCATCAACAAACTTCCGATCGAGTTGAATGTTCCCGGTTACCAATACTGCGGTCCTGGTACGAAGTTGACGAAAAGACTCGCGAGAGGCGATTACGGTATCAATCCTCTCGATGCAGCGTGTAAGGAACACGATATAGCGTGTTCGAAAAATCGTGAGAACCTTGAAGTTAGAAACGAGGCTGATGGGGTGTTGGCTGAGAAAGCTTGGAAACGGGTTCTCGCAAAGGACGCGAATTTGGGTGAGAAGGCAGCCGCTAGGGCAATAGCTAATACAATGAAAGTAAAATCAAAACTCAGAATGGGAATTTGAAAGTCAAAAAATGTGACCTTGAGAAAAATTATAAATGCCGCAAAACGTTCTATGGTTACAAGCAACGATGCAAAAGTAGCTATCGAATCTGCGCTGAAGGGAGCTGCGAACGCCGTTAAAAAAGCGGGTGATAAATGTAAAGTGCGAACACCTCGCGTCCTACCAGTACCTTCAAGAAGTCAGTGGTTTTCTACCGTTTCTGATTCCTATTTTTGCCGGTCTCAGCGCTACGGGTACGTTAGCCAGTGGGGCGGCAGGTATAGCAAAAGCTGTGAACGATGCGAGCGCGGCTAAACGAGAATTGGAGGAAAGCAAACGACACAACAAAACTATGGAAGCTATCGCGTTGGGCCAAGGGCTTCATATGATACCGTACAAAACAGGTCTTGGTCTCCATCTTTCAAAAAACTAGATGCGATGCTACCACGTCGAGCGTTGACTGATTGGGACTTGTTGAAATATGCAAAAATCTTTAAGGTTTCGCATTTCCGCGGTGTTTTCATGCGAAACGAAATTCCCGAAAACGGTCCACGAAAAAACGAGTCAGCTATAATCAACCTTGACGACAAAGACGGTCCGGGAACACAATGGGTTGCATACAAGAAACGCGACAAAAATATCGATTACTTTGACAGTTTCGGCAACCTTCAACCACCCTCAGACCTTATAAAATACCTCGGCGTTGGTAGCGTCAAATACAATCTTGAGAGGTACCAGGATTATGATACATTTGAATGCGGACACTTTGGAATGCAACCACACGATTAACTTTGAGCCGAATGATTCCATTGCTCAACTTTTGGGATTTACACCACGTGTATTGGCAGCTAACCAAACTCACGAATCAGACGTGCCTGTAACTATACTCAAGGTCAACGCGTTGCGAGTCGAGTGTAGCATTACAACGGGCGCCTACGTCAATGGACACAAAGTACACACTATTCACGAGTTTTTCCCGACCGTCCCACCAGGATATAAGATCGTGGAAGTACCGTCGCACGTCATTTACCTTCCGATCACCGTCAAGACCATAGATCACGTTCAGCTCCGGTTAGTGGATCAAGACGGAGACCTGGTCAATTTTCGTGGAGAAGTTATTACTGTAAGACTACACATCAAATCGCAATAAACGATGGGAATTGTATTTAACAGACTGTCAAAGAGTAGGTACATCAGTAAGTCGACATGCCCCGATCAAGTCAGTCGTCGATCGATTCCCGAACCGCTCACACCTCGAAACGTAGAGTTCCTAACAGCTCTGGGTCTGAAACTGACACCTTTTGGAAGAAGAATTTTCAACAAATAAAAATCCGATTTTGCTTTTTTATCATCTGCTACGTACCATGGAGGAGGAAATCTTGAGCATTCGAACACCAGTCGTCTTTGACGAATCCGTTGCGCATTACGAGATTCACGCTCACAAACCTTACGCCTCGTCAACTTTCAACAACAGCGATGAAATTCGAATCACCGTTCAGCATCAGGATTTATGCATATTACCCAGCAAAAGTTCGGTACATATCCACGGACGACTCCTCAAACCTGATGGTACAGCTACTGTGAACACACAGCTCGTTAACAACGCCATCTGTCATCTGTTTGAAGAAATTCGCTACGAAATTAACGCAGTTGAGGTTGATAGAAGCAAGAACGTTGGCTTGACAAGTCTCATGAAGGGTTACGCTTCCCTGCACCCTGGTCAGACTGGGCTGATGGAGAACGCTGGATGGCTCGATGTAGAAGAGAAGAAAAAATTAACCGATGCTGATGGCAACTTTGACGTACTGATACCGCTCAGCATGATATTGGGTTTCGCTGAAGACTACCGCAAGATCGTTGTCAACGCTAAACATGAGTTAATTTTGACGAGATCAAAAACTGACGTCCACGCAATCATGCTGACTCAAGAGGAGGAATTCAAAATCATGATCAATGCAGTGGAATGGCTAATACCGTATTTAAAACTCGCGGATCAGAAAAAAGTTGATCTACTAAATTTCATTCAGAGAGATCCGCCTATTTCGATGAGCTTCCGCAGTTGGGAATTGTACGAATATCCCTGACTTCCCACAACATCGAAACACGTTTGGACTGTGAAAACTTCCACTTAGCTTGAAAAACCTCGGTACGTCATTCTGGGTTTCCAAACAAGTAGAAAGAACAAGACCGGCAAGAACGCAAGTCATTTCGATCATTGCAATATCACGGACGTCAAGCTATTTTTAAACTCTCAATCTCATCCGTACGGTAACCTGAACCTCAACATGAGTCGTAATCTGTACGCGCTCCTGTACGAGATGTACGCAAACTTCCAAGCTACTAACTACGACAAGAACCCCGAGCCGTTGCTGACAAAGAGTGAATTCCTTCGAGACGTCCCCTTATTTGTTATCGACTGTTCGAAACAAAACGAATCTTCGAAGTACGGACCTGTCTACATCCGTCTTGAATTTGAAGCTAAAGCCAACTTTCCCGCTGAAACATCGGCGTACTGCTTGATTGTTCACAATCGTATTGTCGAATACAACCCGCTCAGTGGTGGGGTGAAAAAGTTGGTATAAAAGCTGACCCGTTCCCACCATCTCGCACAGTTCAAAGATGGAGCTTATCGTTGACATACAAGGTTTTCGTAGACCTTTCAACAATACCTTCACATTGAAAGAATTGGCTATAATTTCAATCTACTCGGAAGCATCTCCATCAGTGTTTTTCTTCAAGCCACCTTACGAATCGGATTTACTGGACGTCAAATACAAAAGCCAAAATTCTTGGTTAGAACGCGATTTTCACGGATTACCTTGGAGCTGTGGAACCATACCGTTTGAGGAAGTTGAGTGGACCATTCAAGACAGGCTGTGCAAAGCTCAAACCGTGTACGTAAAAGGAGAAGAAAAACGAGATTGGTTGCTCAAAATTGTCCCGAAAGTTCAAATCATCGATATGCTGGACTTTGACTTCCCGTCGCTTTAAACCTTGCAAAAAACTTCAACTGTGTCTCTAAGATGCGATGTGCATACAATACCCAACGCAATCTGAGCAGCACAAAACGTTCGCATACTTCAAAATTGGCTACAAAATCATCGTACTGTCCGGATGGCGAGGGTGTACGATTTGTGTTACTGCGCAGAAGCGTCTACAAGAACGGTCCCGCATTCCTGGCGAATATATCTTCCTGGTTATGATACTGTTGAATCAAATTATTGTACTATTTTTGTGAAGTAATTGTCAACCGTACTCTAAAAATTGTACTCAATAAAACTGTTTTTTTTTAAAAGAATATTCATGAAATAGTTTTACACCTTCACCTTAGCTCTTAAGAGAGAATTTTTTTCAATACGAAGCGTATGTAAGATTCGACCTTGCTCTCCATCCTTGACCGAGCTGTACTCAAACCGAGTTATGTTTTGCATTCCTAGAGCGATAGTAACCCAACACCGCAGATCCTTGGCTCTGAATGTACCGCAGCTATCGGCCGACCTTGCACTCTGGTCTTGTCTGAACCCGTCCAAAATTTATCATAGAGTTCTCATTACAGTTACAAGACGCAAGCGCAGCTCGAAACCCTCCATCGTTGCTTAGTGGTGTTCGGAGTAGCATTTTTGGATTTCAAGACATAATTCTAGATACAATTACAAGGTACAAAACGTACGTAGGATCAAAGGTATACAAGCCGGTTAGGCGATAAATGAAAAAATATTCATAATTTCAATCTTTTTTTTGTTTATTAAACGTAAGACTTACACAGGACACTGAATATTTGAATGTGATACTCAGATTATCCGTATACGAATTCAAGTTGACCGTAGGGTCCGCCAAGATAGCGTAGATGCAATCGTATCTCCTTACTGGCTGTCGTCACCTTCTGGAACAAATCTTCATCTTCTTGAAGGGCCTTGGTCAGTCGGTTGGGCAGAAAAATCGTGAAAGAGTCATCCAAGTCCAGAACAATTTTGTCACCAAATTTCGTTTTAACCCGACGAACGCCACTGACTCGGTATTCGAAGTATACTTCAAGGTCCGAAAGCTTTTTCAAGGGCAGAAATGTCTCCAGGCGAGCGACTTCGTTCAATTTTGAAAAGTCCATGATCGTTACGGTCGAGTTGTATGTGCTTAAAATCTCTTGTGAGTTGATTGAGGTCAGATCTGACTTTCGGCAGATGTTTTACTTCTCCAATATTCTTGAGGAGCAGTTCTAGTCGTTTCTTCAATTCACGTTGTTGTTCCAGAGCACTTCTCATTTGCAAGAAGAACAGCTTCAGACTGGCGATGAAGTTTTCACTTTTCGCTTATATAACGTTCCCCCACCACATAATTTGAAATTTGGTGGAGGGTAAGGAATGTCACGTGGCTGATATCAAATACGTATGTTTGTGTATGCGCGCGCACCTTTTAGCATTCCCAGGGCGATAGTAACCCAACACCGCAGATCCATGGCTTTGAATGTACCGCGGCTATCGGTCGACCTTGAATATCAAACCGACATCCGAGTAAGTGAAAAACAATTCTCGGAACTGTTAATTTTGGAATGTCGCGTGGTTGATAAGGTGGGAAAGGAATGTGGGGGTGGTTGATGTTACACATCAGCAGTCCTATCGTGGGAAAAGAATGCGGCACGGTAAAAAAGTTCTCGCCCCCCCCGCTGCGCCCTCTACCGTCGGCAGGCGAGCACTACAGACTTTGACCTTCGGTACGGCAGACTGTGACGTCATCGCGGGATTTTGACCTTCGACCGATACAACTGTCGGTAAGGTTGCACGGTTTTGACCTCAAGCCGGTACGGCAGACTGTGACGTCATCGCGGAAAAGCGTTTGCATCTGGGCTGCGCGGAGCGGAAAAGGGTTTGAGTCTGGGCTGCGCGGAGCGGCTTGGTGGGCTGCGCGGAGCGGCTCGGTGGGCTGCGCGGAGCGGCTCGGTCGGTAAGTGTCGGTAACCGGAATCTGCGTGTAGAACCGGCCTTGCTATACTACTCCTGATAAAATATTCAACATTATGAGTAATTTATTCATCAATGAATCACTATGTTAAGAACTACTATTCATGAATGTTACAAGTATCAAGTTACAACTTACCAATAAAAAACGTTCTCCATTATGCGTCCTACAGGGGATGTACTCCATATGTAGGATTCATTTCTTGCCCCGGGATAACGTGCATTAATGTTTAATATCTTCAAGTTAGGATCAGATATCTGCATGGAAAACGTTTTCATTATCCATAGATGTGTGTTCTACTATACTCGTATTTGCTACGTAGATACACTGAGAAAAAAAAGTTATCGAACCAAACAGTCGATTTATTTGACTTCTAGTTTATTTGATCCGATCAATTTTTTATTCAGACCAACTATTTTCTAGTTGAAACAATAATATTGATGCATTGATTGGAGCGGTACATGCTTTTGAGTATAATTCATTTCTAGCAATTACATATTCATTTCATAGAATTGAATTACAAATTTCGGAGCAACTTATTTTCTTGAATCAACTAACTTCATTTAATTCGGGAAAGAAAAGTACTTCAAACGCTGAACACGTCGGTTGGAAAGTACCAAGAGGTCGAAAACAATAATCCCACGTTTGTTGCAATATTCATGTTATTGCTAGATGGTATGTTTGGCTCAATGTGATCTTTCTTTGACGTAATAAATGATAACACTGATCAAAAAACTGTATAATATGTTAAAATATGAATTTGTTTCACAAGGCAAATTTTGATTTTCATTGAAGACAATGAACGACAATTCAAAACAATTAAGGTCATCAAATCATATTGTTGCTATACAGAAAAGAAAAATCATTCACGCAAATGAGGATATGTTTCAGTGGGATCCAAAAAGACTTTTCGAGTTGCTATATGTACCACATTCAATTCAAGTAATTGACTAATACAATGAAATATAACTTCTTCTACTTTCAAACAATCACGCGTGGTTGAAAATGGCAAACATATGTTTGGAATAGATGTCAAGAGCCCTCGTTACCATTGCATAGGCGCTTATAACAAATAAATCATTGATTGTAGGAAAGGGATATTATTTCATTAAAGGAAATGTTGATGCTGATATGAAAGTCGAATGATTTATCAGTATGAATTTAATTCAAATAAATAACCAATACAACGAAATATAACTTTGCTCACTTCCAAACAACTACATGTACTTGAAAATTGCAAGCATACCCTTGAAATTGATTTGAAGAGCTCTCGATACCATTTCATACCCGCTTACAACAAATAAACCATTGATTGTACGAAATGTATATCATTTCGTTGAAAGAAATGTTGATGTTGATACGATGGTTCAACGATTTGTCGGCATAAAGCAATTGTCTTTATAATTGTGACACAAAAGTAATATACGATAATTCTTTGAATGCATGTCGGTCCTATGGGATGGTTGTATTGATAATTCATCTAATAATGCTTTATGTCTATAACTATTCGAATGAATAAAACTGTTAACTTTGACCATCTAGAACACAGAATCTCGTATTTCTATTTTTACCATCTTTGGTCATTTGGACTATTTATATTTGCCCCCTTTTGCGGCGCACAAAGTATTGCAGCCCGCGGGTGGCCAAATTCAATCTACTTTTAAATTGTGCGCTATGATTGGCTGAAATCGTGAGCTTATACCGAATTACTTTCTTGGTGACTTGTTGAACCCAACCGACGCCGCGACGACCTGTGACCGTTACCTGTTTAAGCGTGCATGGACTTGGTGAATAGCTAATGCAACCGACCGGCCGCAACGTGTATAAAGCGGGCAGATCCTGTGAATTTGTGGTTTCCATCCGATTGCGGAGATTCTAATAAGATCTGTAAAATCTATGATGGCTGACGAGTACTGTAAAACTCTTCTCGGTATATGGGGGCTACCTGTACTCGTCGAAACTTTTAACAGTAAGTAAATTTCATTGACCATGATATATATAATTTTCATCAGTCTCCAGGTTATTTGTAAATGCTGGAAATTTGTGAAATATTCTTCTGCGTCAACGGCAGAGAAATTATCGGTAGAAGCATGGTGAGGATTACACGCTGTTAAATACGCACGTGTAGATACTTATTTCTTCTTGGTGTATACCACGTGTCTAGAGAAAGCATAGAGAATGCTCGTTAAACGTTTTGAAAATTCTTTCCAATGCGCACCTGAAATAAAACTATCTAAAGTAGACAGGCATCTTCGAATTTGATGCCAGATTATCCGTATACAAGCTGGATGACCGAATGGTTTTTTTCAGTGAAAGATCGTATGCATCACCGATAAAGTGAGAAATATTGAAATTACAACTAGGTTTATTCGATTCAACCATAAATTGTTTGGTTGGAACATGGTTTATTTCATTCTAAAATTCATTTAAATCAACCGATAATTCTCTTATTTTCATGGAATTGTTTGTTTATTTATCAGTTACTAAAGATATGCGTGAAAAAATTTTTGTATTCATTTTTTTTTTACCACTTACAACCTTAATTTTGCTCGCAAAAAACATCTTTGCACCAGCCGAGCTCTGTAGCTTAATGGGAAGCTGGCACTTATTGGCGTCGGAAATTTTGAAAACAGCCAACTAACGTCTCTGACGAGCTTTTTGGACGGAAAAATTTTCAAGACCATGAGTTTTGTATTTTGAGTTAAAAAAATCTTGATTCGATAAACAATTTTTTTCATAACTAATACCAATTGTTTGAGAAAAAAAAATGTGACCGAGTATTTTGAGTTCAAATTTTTATTCTGACACCACCGTGTTCTCAATAACAATACACAGCAATTTCATTCATAATAATAACATTTTTACTCAAGATTCATGATTTTTTTTTATAAGTCATTGGAATCATGCAATAAAAAAATTTGTTTATTGAATGAAAACTTTGTTTTCTACTCCTAATACACTCCTCATGATCTTACAATATTTCGGCCAGTGCAAAAATGTTTCCTTCTTCCTACCAAAATTACATTTCACGTCAGCTGCATTGCCAGTTACTGTTACAAAATTCGTATCGAACTCGAATTTTGTTTCGAACAGAAAACATGTTAGATGGAAAGGGAAGCTATTAATGAATATTACTGTACATCCTTGGCTTTCGTCTAGGGAATGAAATTGATGAAACTGCGATGGAGAAACTAACACCCGAATTAGTCAACGAACTGATACCGAAGATTGGACCTCGATTATCATTATGGACCAAGTGGAAAAAAATTTTGGTCAGAAAGATTGTGAATTAACGATAAGCACACGGAGCCCGAGTTTCAGTAGCACTCGATCAAGCATCACAAGTGTAAGTAAATGTTTGATAGCTGGATTGCAAACAATACGTAACTCTCAATTTACGAACTATGGGTAACAGTTGAGAATCACAGCTTGATAGAATTGAAGTTTAACTATATAGGCATGTTCGCATTGTGTGTACGTGAGTTTTACACTGATAGTTGCAGCCATTCAGTTGAGAAGCACAGGCAGATGAAACGCGTGTTCCTCGTATTACAGTTTGTCCTAGTATCCGGTCCGCATATTTGTTTAGGGTGTATAGTAAGATTCTGTGGTTTTCACAATCATGTTGTATTATATAATGTTTTATACAGAAAGAGAGTAGCGCCATGGTAGCCGGTTATGATTTAGATTCTGCAAATAAGTTGGGTTCGGATGAGGAAAACGAGGATTCTTATGATATGATCACGCAAGCCTGTTTTATTCGTACAGAGAATTATGACAAACTCAAAGTGTTTTTCATCAAACAAGTATTGCAGAAATCATTTCAAGGATGTGCTATTCTCAAATCTCATAAAAAAACGAGAAAATTGAGTCGCAAAGCTCGGAATATCATTTTTGATTGCATAATTTGAGAAGTAACAAGTGCAATCATCCGGTAAGCTTCATATACAAGTATCATTTATAAAACATTTAATATATGGCACTCGTATACTGAATATTTTGATCGGATAATCTACGATGAGAAATGATGACTTTGAAAAATTGGCCAAAAAAATTGTCGAAGTTTTTCCTGCTGAAAATTGCAGCACATACTATATCCCAGCAGTAAAAAAAAGAGATTCACGTAACAATAAATCTATCACATCTAAAGGCAAACTGGTCGACAAGTACCGAATGTAATTCATGCATGCAAAAAATTAGTTGTCGGTACAGTGAATACTGAGGAAATTGAACAGAATTGTGAAGGTTTGTAATTTTCATATGATTGAACTAAACGTTCATATGAACGAGGCTCAAGTTAGTGATGTTAACATGACGAAACATTTTTTAAATAATCACCATTTTTTCATTTTACAAAGACTTTGAAGTCGAGTTTGCATAATATGAGTACTTTTTCCTTCATTGTGATGTGCTCATTTAAGGGGGGGGTACACCATGCAAGCAAAAAAAAATACTGCAACTTTGCGATTTTTTTTTGAAAAAACGGATTTATTTATGAACATGCGGTCTTGAATACATTAATATATAAGTCTTTGAGAACTTTAAAAAATTTTTTTATTGTCGAAAAATTTCAAAATGGCGTCGTGACAGTTGGATCCCCAACGCCGCTCGGAAAAATGGGGTGCGAGATTTGGTGGAGTCGTGGATAGTCCTAGAACACATAAATTACAAAAAATTAGTTGTATATTATGTTTTCTTGTCCACTACGTACCACTTTTTTGATATCTAGTCTGAAAAATTTTTTTTGACCGTTTGAAGTCGCAAAAACGTGGTCGAAAAATTGAAAAAAAAAAAATCGTCACTTAAACAATCATAAAAAATTTTTGAGACTAGATATCAAAAAAGTGGTACGTAGTGGACAAGAAAACATAATATACAACTAATTTCTTGTAATTTGTGTGTTCTAGGACTATCCACGACTCCACCAAATCTCGCACCCCATTTTTCCGAGCGGCTTTGGGGATCCAACTGTCACGACGCCATTTTGAAATTTTTCGACAATAAAAAAATTTTTTAAAGTTCTCAAAGACTTATATATTAATGTATTCAAGACCGCATGTTCATAAATAAATCCGTTTTTTCAAAAAAAAATCGCAAAGTTGCAGTATTTTTTTTTGCTTGCATGGTGTACCCCCCCCTTAAGGCAATCCCCAAGTAGCGAAATAATATATTTCCTAGAAATGCATTCTTCCATTAACGTTAGGAACCTCAACCTCATAAAGTTGGACGGTAAGATCACCTTCACTGGATTATCTTTAACTATGTCTGAATATTTTATTTTGGCCCAGTTGATACTGAAGTAGAGGAAAGCATTGCATGGTTGAGTAAAAATCAAGAGCCATGGGAAGTAGTACTTTTTCATTGGGAAAGAACTGCCGCGATTCGACGTAAAAAAATTGAAAATAACAAGGAAACAACAAAAAAAATATATAACATCTATGAAACATGGCCTATCCTCAACCATCCAGACGGACACAAACATGGACTCGTCAAAATGGTACAATTTTTTTGATGCCATAGGTGCTCCGTCTCCACTAAATACTAAGGACACGAACGCGGTAGCACTCAAACAGTTATTAACTACAAATGACATCAATGATCTTATTTTTTTTGAAACATAAATGTGTAGAAAAATTTTGAAACTTGGATGAAACTTCCGTATACTTAATTATATAATATTTTCTCTCTTGGCAGATAGTAGAGTTACAGCACAATTATTCCTGCTTCCACACTTGATCCCACCAAGAGGGAGGATACGAGTTGACAAGAAACATTGGAAACCAACAATTGGCGAATGCAAAGATAGCATAATAAAGCATGCTACCGTTAAGTTACATATTTTTCTTTTATTACTATTGACTTTCATTTAAACATTTCCTGCATTTACACTTCTATTTGATCTTAATGGCCCTAGGGGTATAAGCATAGTGAATTTGCCCTTGAAAGATATGAGCACGATACTGAGAGGATTCTTAGGTACTAATAAGATCATAAGATCCTGAAAGTTTCAGATCTCTAACCCAATTGGTTATTGAGAAAAAGCAAAATGTATGAAAATCGGAAAAAATGAATATTCTCAGGAATGCGTGAATCGATTGATTTGAATTTTTGATATGTTTTGGGGGCTGATGGTAGCTTTGAGGAAAAAAAATATAAACTATATCGGTTAATAAGAACCTCAAAAATAATAGCACTTTTGTTTTAATTTTGATTTTTCATTATGATGCGATTATGGTACAATTACGAAACCATTTTTTTCGAATTCCTCATCCATTTTTCTACGAGTATACGAACTTTTAAGATCTTAAAAAAAGGTACGCCATATTACAAAAAAATAAAATCATTTTTTATGCAAATATTCACTTTATTTATATATTTTAAGCTTGAATCTTTATTTTCCTCGCTAACATAAGTATGTTCATAAATATTAAATAATTATATTGAAGATATTTAGAAAAAAAAACTCTTGTAATATTCAATGATAAATATAATCAACTCTGATTTAATTCGCGATGATATTTGAAAATATTTTTAAAATTGCCGCTATAAGTCGTGGCATATGATTATAATATTTCAATTAACAACAGCTGAGTCCAACGCTTCAAGATATGTTACTCAAATTCGTTGGCCCGTAGAAGCAACTCATGGGATGTTAAAACAAAAATATCATTTACTCGATCAAAGAATTGACAACAAAATGCTTCCCAGAATTGGAAGTTTTTTCAAAATTGCCTCATTTCTACATAATACGTACGGTAAGCGTCTTACTTCCGACTTAGAGTCTTTGGATGAAGTCGTTGAGACAATGAAATCACAAAATAATGTAGAAAATACGTTAGCTAATCAAGTTCAACAAAATGGCTGGCAACGTAGAAAACTGCCGTTTCAAACGATTTCATCTGAAGTTCTAGAAGATTTTCCAGAAATGACTAAAAGAGATCTGCGAATTTTTTTTACGGGTTCCTACCAATTGAAGCAGGCTGTGTCGTATTTAGCAGAAATGCTTGATGAAACAGGTAATCTCACTATTCAATACGTGAAAGACCAGTCAAACATACTCAAAGCTCAAGTTCAATCCCGTCATATCAATAAGAAGGTTTATAGATGTTTTATTGAGTATAAAAAAAAATGCTATTGGTCCCAAAAGTATATTGAGGCATAGTTGTGAGTGTGCAAATGGTCTTAGAACAATTGGATGTTGCTCTCACGTTGCTGCTATTGTTTATTATTTGTCACACGGAAGATATTTGACACAGATTCTGAGGCCTGCTGAAACACTAAGCAAATTATTTGATACGGACAATGTTTCACCTGTGATTGAAGATGATAGTAATGAAGACTGATAAAATAAGACATAACATTTTTTTTTATATATTAAAGATATATCTTTCAAACATTTGTTGTTATTTATTTATAATTTACGAACTAAAATCTGTTTCTTATGTTATAAGTGTGAAATGTTTATCATATTTTTGTTTATTTTCATTCATATTTAATGATTCAATTCTTCATTTAGAAATGACAATTTCAAATGAATTACAAAAATATATGTTAGCGAGAAAAATAAAGATTCAAGCTTAAAATATATAAATAAAGTGAATATTTGCATAAAAAATGATTTTATTTTTTTGTAATATGGCGTACTTTTTTTAAGATCTTAAAAGTTCGTATACTCGTAGAAAAATGGATGAGGAATTCGAAAAAAATGGTTTCGTAATTGTACCATAATCGCATCATAATGAAAAATCAAAATTAAAACAAAAGTGCTATTATTTTTGAGGTTCTTATTAACCGATATAGTTTATATTTTTTTTCCTCGAAGCTACCATCAGCCCCCAAAACATATCAAAAATTCAAATCAATCGATTCACGCATTCCTGAGAATATTCATTTTTTCCGATTTTCATACATTTTGCTTTTTCTCAATAACCAATTGGGTTAGAGATCTGAAACTTTCAGGATCTTATGATCTTATTAGTACCTAAGAATCCTCTCAGTATCGTGCTCATATCTTTCAAGGGCAAATTCACTATGCTTATACCCCTAGGGCCTTTAGTGCTTTTTTTCTAACATATGATGCTTAACAATTCGAATTCAATTCCTCACACTTAATCTTTTTCATGTCACCAGTGTTGGAAGATTGTATTCAAGTATTATTTCAAAACAGAAAAATTTGTTATTTTACATTCATCTTCATTTATTACTTGGAAACTAAATTTTGTCTGTTTGATTTGCAGATTGCAGGTAATGTGGCTGTTATTTAGGAAAAAAGAATAAAAGCTATGCAAGAGTTGTCACTTCCACTCCAGCCATTCATCATTGTTGTTGGAACTGAGATCACGAGTATCTCCGCATCATATGTTTGTGTAGACCAAATCTTTTATGACGTGCCATGCACAATACCAGCCGTGCAAGTTTGTTTCAAGGTTTTTCACGTTTTGAACGCAGCTTACCCGCCAGAAAGTGAGCGTCTTTGGTTACTGATTCAACTAGCTTTCTATCAATTCGAAACTGGATGGAATATGAATATTTCGTACATCACTGAAATAAAACATTATATCCATTTCAATTCAATCTGTTTCTACTTTTTTCCAGAACAATCTGTATTAACTATTACAGAAGTTATATACTGTTGTACCTTTCATGTTTTATTCATTTTTAGTCATAATTAGGTATAGGGCCATTGTTCGGTCGAATGAATAGTCAGAGGTGCCTGGGCACGAACGGTCACTCGCGCGTGTATACGAACACCTGCGTCGTGCGGCCGATTATCTCTGTTTTGTGTTTGCATGTGTTCAGACGAGCATGAAGGTGGCGGGAATAGTACGGGCCAGGCAGCGTCAGTCAAGTGGTCGGGCGACTCGGGGTCAGTCGTTCATTTTTTTTGGTTTTATATTCTCTGTGCGTTTCGGGAGAGATGGATTAGTCTAAGGGGTCTCTCTGCAATTCGATCGGTACTCGGATCTTGTGAAATCTTGTATCTTCAAATCCTTCCTAATTCTTGCATGGTGAGGAGCCGAAATAACCTCGTGAGTACTGTTACAAAGGGTGAAATCACCCGATTTGCCACCTTTTTAATGATCTAGTAGTAATCATAGATAAAAGACGTTTATAAACCTCTTATGAGTAGTGTATATACGCCAGTTCTGGATCATACAATGGCGGCGCTCCCCCCTTCCCACCCTTTAATCCGCGGCGTTAGCCCCCCCTGACCTCCTAAATCCGCGGCGCTACCCCCCCCCCTAGTCCTAAATCCGCGGCGTTACGCCCCCCCCCCCCCCCCCGTTGATCATTTTCGCGGTTTGCCGCAAGATGGCTATTTTCGTAGGATTTGACACACACACACACACACACACACACACAAAATAATTCCCGTCGAGACTTGTATGGCGCCGAAAAGCCGCACATAAATCAGATAGGGTAAAAACCCGCTAGATCTATTAAAAATATTCTGGAAAGTTGCTCTTTGAGATGATGCCGACAACGAACTTTGCTGGTGGAGATGTACTAAAATCAATCTGGGGCAAAGGGGGTGGTCCCATAAGAATTCTTCGCACAATATGCGTGTCGAGACATGTCCAATGGAAAATTGTAGTGGGGGTAGGTGGTATATAAAGCGTACGCCTATCGTAATCGTCACTCTGTTCTCATCGTATTCTCATTGTGAACTGTTCTCGCTTGTGAAATAACCTCGAAACGCGATGGATCTGGCAAAAGTTTACCACGTCAGCCGCCTGGAGAATCTGCCAACCAAGAAGATGTCGGAACTCGAAATTGGGGGAGTATATGACGTCATTGGGTTACGAATAGTCAAAACAAAATTCGGGGTACGTGTTCTGGCAAGGATCGATGGAGAATACAACGTCTTCTTACCGGCGAGAATCGTAAGAGTTCTACAAGAAGATTCCAGTCAGCTGACTGAAATGTGTAACATGGCCAGGGAAAATCGGCTGCAAATGAAATACCTTGGTGGAGAATTCAACAAGTTTGAATTTTCATGCAGTTATGTGCCATAAATAAACTATGCGATCCCCCTCTACTTTCACAAAATTCATCCACGAGGGGATAAAAGCGGGTGTGCTGGAGATGGAATAGTCAGTCTTCCACATACCATCCGTCAGTATAATCGAGCGCAACATTTCCACTCCTCAACATGGCGATGATCCTAGACGTGCAATATTTTATTGGTCATAACATCAAGTTTGTACCCACGGAAGTCGCAGTCATAAATGTAAACGGGTCGGGTCTGGATTAGATCATTTTCAAGCCGCCCTATGATTTGGCAAGCTTACCACTTGAATGTAAGCTACCAATGTATGGTTGACACACAATCACCACGGAATATCATGGAATGCGGGCAACAAATCTCATGAGGATGTGACGAAGATTGTGAGAAAAATAGTTGGAAATGCGTGTTACGTATACGTCGAAGGGGCGGAGAAGAAAGCATGGCTGACGGAGATCGTTGATGATACAACGAGGATTAGTAATATGGAATATTTGCATATCATACCCCCTGCAATGGAAAAATTGCGGTATATGGAAGCGGCACCGTGGCATGACTTGAACCATGAATACTCTTCAGCGAATAACCTCCAGCAAGCAGCAGCGCCAGGCTCAGTTTGGTATGATGACAACTCTGGATACATCCCGGCATACAACTGCGCCTTTGAAAATGTGCAGCGACTGAGGAGTTGGTATTCCAAGGAGTGTACCAGCTCCCTCGAGAAATCCTTCCGTCTGTACAAAGAATTGGACGGTTTAAGGGTAATGATGTCCGAGGATATAGCTTTTTTACCAAAAGAATTCATTCCCACGTTTGCATCAAACTCCATCAATGATGCGTGGGATGAACTACCAGAGAATATGAAAATGGACTACGTCATCGCAAGTTTCCGCAGATGTAGCATACATTACACACCAGGACCAGATGGCGATATCGTGGATGGACCGAATCCTCTAATTAAAGACTGTCTAGGTTGCAATCGTGTGTATAGATAATATGGACAATATTTACCAAAATAACAATAGAATTTATCACGATAAATACAATTATATTCGGGTTTATATGTAGAATATTCGATAGAATTAATCTCAATTATATCATAGCTTATACATAGAATTCAAAAAATTCACTATTCTATAAAATCATAATCTAGCAATAGGATACATGACAAATATGTATCTTTATAACTTTCACCCATTCTTGTCATACAGAATGTAAATGTTATGAATTTTTACCTGTGAAAAATATGTAATCAATAATTGTGAATTTAGCGTGGTTTATTCCTCAAAATAATCCACAAAATCATTATCGTTATCCTGTTCGCTAAGATTATCATCATCATCATCATTATCATCGCTTTTTTCGACATCTATAATTATGACGATAGTTTCATTCGCCCATTTTTCAATAATTATTTCTATACACATATTCCCGTAATTTATATAATGTTGGCTGTTTCGCCTCACTCGAGCAGCTCGCACGTCCTCAACGAGTTCACGAAGCTCCTCCAACGAAAACTCGCGTGTTGCTTCGGAAAAGCCTATAATTATCTCTTCCTCAGCCTCTTCATTCTCACCCCAATCAACGATTGCCCACTCATCACTATCATCATCATCATCACTTGAATCATACTCGTGATGGGAATGAGATGCCATTTTTTCGAAATTGATTTGTGATGAAAAATCTGTAAAAAGAGCAAACCATAATAGAAAAGTTGATGCTGCTGCACTTACTATTTATATACATGATAAATCTCCAACCCAAAAAAGTTTCCACATATTCAAAATGAGTGATACGACGAAAGTATGGAAGATACCAAAATTTTATTCCAATATGGTGCTACACACCAATCCTCGTCCGAATAATAGCCATCATTGTCAGCTCTATCGATGTCTCCCAGCATTTGATGGATTTGATCAATCTCATCAAGAAGCAATCTGGATCTGACGTGTACATCTTCGCAACCGTCGAAATCATCAGCAAACTCCACCCGCTCCTCATCAACATCGTCGTCATTCCGTACACCATCCACCTCCGCCACCCCCTCATCATCCTCCTCGTCCTCCTCCGCCTCATCATCCACATCAGTCGGTGATGGTGATGATTCTAGATGATGATGCTTGCCAGCCAAATTTTGCTCAAACTCGCGATCATCATCACCAGCACTGTTGTCAATACATGGCTCGGTGTCGATAATCAACGTATCGGCATCACTATAGATCATTTCATCATCATCCTCCTCCTCATCGTAAGCCACCTCTCTGCACACCCGCTTATGAGTTGGCGATCGTGGTAGTGAATTGAGTGGGGAGTCTGACGGTCCTCTTCTCCATCCAATAATTTTTTTTTTTTTTGATACGATTCTAAAATTTTTCCAGAATTTTTATGGTTACGATGATAGGGAATACAGAAAAGTTGAAACAAATCGAAAAACTTTGTTAACATACTAATCAAATGCGATAATCATTACGGAATTCGAATCAACGTTCACAGTATCGTAAGAGGATTGGCTCGGCGCCATATACGTATATATGTGTATTCTATAAAGTACTCACAAAAAATAGAAACTCGTTGTAGTCTCAAGATTTTTCAGATGAACACCGTTTTTATTTTTTTTTCTTTCTCGTAACTCACTGTATCAAAAACGCTTGTTTTTACACGAAGGATTTTCAAAATTACTAGAGAAGTTTCTAACCGCTGTTGTAATATATACAAAAGGAGTCGCACGCACCCTCCACCGAGCATGTACCAGCCAGTCAAGAGCGGGCAAGACAAGATTTTTCTCACACCAAACACTGTTCGCTACCTGCATTTCGTTGACCGATTTTTCCCACCACATATCCCACGCTAATATGGTTGAGGGCGTGCAGGCTCGGACTTCTTCGTTATAAAGAGTCGTGAAACCCAAAAACTGTATGTGCATATACCAGCCAGTCAAGAGCGGGCAAGACAAGATTTTTTTTCCACGTCAAACACCGCTCGCTACCTGCATTTCGTTGACCGATTTTTCCCACCACATGTCCCACGCTGATTTGGGTTGGGGTGTGCAGGCTCAGACGTGTATACCATAAAAATTTTAGATTCTTTGATGGCGGGGGGTGGTACAAAGCTTGGACCCCCCACCGTCACACTCAAATTCTTGCGATTTATCGGCCTATATATAAGCTCAACGCATCCGATGCAGACTCATCAGTCTTACACAATACGTCAAAGTCAAAAGCCTATAATTTTCATTTCTCTGAGATACAATTGTTATCTATAACCGTTAAAGTCATGTACGTCGAAGCGTATATGGGACTTGCAGAGCAGATGGAGGAAACGTACAATTTGCTGAGAGAACAACCACCCGGAGAAGAGAATGACGCTGTCATCAATCATTGGGCTGACATTGGAATTGCGAATATCCAAGTTCCACGTGATATTTCTATGCAACGAGAAACGACTGTTGGTGCGAAAATGCGAATCCAACATACTATCGCACTCCTGCAATCTTGGGTGACGAAGATCAGGCAGTTGCGGCAGCGCGCAGTAGTGACGGGTGAAAATATCGGTACTCCTGCGGGTGTACAGTGGGACGATGTGGATAGTGCTTTTGCCAGTCAAATCAGAACGGGGGTTGTCACAAATCTCCGTCATAGAAATTTAGAAGTCTTTCTGAACGATGTACAGCGCGTCGTCAGCGAGAAGTTGGAGCTGGTACTGCGCGAGGAGGAAAATGTGAAGGTCAACCTCATATTATCGTGCTAATTCGAAAATGCCAAGCACGAAGAGATCTCCACCGAAGTTTAGAGCTTCAACACCTCCAACGTGGCGATTCTTCTCCCATCGAGCGATGTAAATGCCTGGTTTACACGTGCACGGGGTGATCTGCTATCAAAGGTGAAAGATTTCGAGCAACGTGATTCCGGCTGGAGTATGATTGAGATCCTCAACATCGCTGTAAATATCAAACGCTACCGGCCTCTCGCCGCGAAGGCTTAACAGTGATCGAGCTACCCCAGGACATTCGACATAAGAAGGCTGTGATCAACGTGAGAAACGAGGACAAAAGATGTCTTTTCTGGTCAATCACAGCAGCGCTCCACCCGGTCAACACTCACGCTGACAGGACTCACAACTATTGTCGCTATATTTCCGAGTAGGACTGTACAGGTGTCAA
Source organism: Neodiprion lecontei (assembly GCF_021901455.1). Lineage (NCBI taxonomy): Eukaryota > Metazoa > Arthropoda > Insecta > Hymenoptera > Diprionidae > Neodiprion > Neodiprion lecontei. The sequence continues at coordinate 12,044,405 of NC_060266.1, read as the reverse complement.
ATTCCCTGCTACTCTACATGATGTGAAAAAGCTTGAGAGATTGAATAATTTGCGAATCTAAGTATATGGGATAGAATCTCAAACTTTTTCGCATCGTGCAAAATCTAATAAAAGCGTCATCGTGCCAATTTATTTGAGTAAAAATTTGCATAGCGTTAACATTGACACGATCCATCTTCTGATGGTTGAGAGTGATCCGGAAGACGATATGACTGGTCAGTTTGCACCGAGATTCCACTTTGCTTGGATTTAAGATCTTTCCCGATTGGTAAGCAAACAATTGTCCGTTCATGAACACAAAACGTTTTTATGTGACAGATGTTTGCGCCACTTTAGCGTGAAACACAATAACGACAATCATCGACAAGATTGTATTATGCTAAATAAAGTACGCATGAAATTTCCCAAGTATAAAGATTTAGTATTTTCCAATTTTCGAAACAAAGGCTCCGTTCCGTTTGTCGTATACGCCGATCTCGAATGTATATTAATCCGCGAACCTGTGGATGAATTTGAAACTCGTAAGATTAGTGAAATTCAAAAGTATGTCCCGCACAGTGTGGAGTACTACGTACATTGCGCGTACGATGAGACATTATCGGAGTTCCACGGTAAACACAGTGTCGATTGCATGGATTGGTTTATGCGACAGCTTAAAGATTCATCAATTCAAGTAGAGTCACGCATCAAGAACATAATTACGATGATGGCTCCTACCCAAGTGCAACGCGATCACCACATGCCCGCTAAGAATTGTTACATATTTGAAAAACTGTTTACCCCCGAGGGGAAAAAGTGTTACGATCACTGTCACTTCACGGGTAGATATCGTGGTCCTGCTCATAATCGGTGTAATTTGAATTCCAAAGAGTCGCACACAATTCCAATAGTTTTCCTCAATTTGTCAGGTTACGATTCTCACTTTTTAATAAAATCCCTCGCGTCAACTTTCCCCGGTAAAATTACACTGCCACCCATAAATAAGGAAGAATATATATCCTTCACGAAACGTGTCGATGTAACAATGATGCACTTGAGATTCATCGATTCGTTTCGATTTATGGCTAGCAGCATCGATAAACTTTCTACATATTTGACCGATACCGATAAACGCATAACACGTAAATTTTATAACAACCGACTCAGTTTAGTTTGATGACCGGCAAAGGCGTTTTTCCCTATGAATGCGTCGAATGTTGGAGGAAACTCGATGAAACGAGATTACCTGCAAAGACGCATTTCTACTCTCATCTCACCAATTCAAAAATTAGCGACGCCGATTACGAGCACGCGCAAACTGTTTTGGGGGGAATTCCATTTAGAGTCATTGGGGGCTATTCAGATTTATATTTAGAGACCGATGTTCTTTTGCTTGCCAATATTTTCGAAAATTCCGCGCTAGCTGCTTCAAAACATATGATGTGGATCCGTTGCACTACTACACTGCACCGGGACTCGCTTTTGACGCGATGCTCAAGCATGATAATGTCAATTTACAACTTTCAGACAACCCTGAAATGGTGTTTTTTATTGACAGAGCCATTCGAGGCGGCGTAGCACCATGTTCCAATCGACACGCTCGGTCCAATAATAGATTCATGGGAAAACATTTTAATTCTAGTAACGTGGAATCATATCTCACGTATTTTGACGTGAATAATCTGTACGGTGCAGCTATGAGCGTGCATTCACCAATCGGCTCGTTCGAGTTGGAGTATCAACACATCGATATAACAAACCATCCGTACGATTCACCGATCGGTTACTTTCTGGAGGTAGATTCGGACTATTCTGTAGAAATCCACGAGGATCACAAAGACTTACCTCTTTGTCCCGAACATTTTACTCCTACAGGTAGTAAAAATTCCAAACTTGCGACCACCCTTCACCCCAAAACAAAGTATACATTGCACTGTAGAAATCGGGAACAGTGTTTGAGTTAACGATTAAAAGTAACAAAAGTGCACAGAGTTTTGGAATTTACACAATCTCCATGACTCGAGCCTTACATCACGCTTAATACAGACTTGCACAAGCGGTCTAGGAATGAATTTGAGAAAAATTTTTACAAACTCATAAATAACGCTGTGTTCGGCAAGACTATGGAGAATGTGCGGAATCATGAAGATGTCAAATTGGTTCCAAAATGGGAGGAAGAAGTGGTGCGAGAACGCTTATTACCCTAGCAAACTTTGACAGCTGCAACGTATTTGGCACTGATATGGTTATCATTGAAATGAATCGTGTCAAAGTTCACTTCACCAAACCTATTCACGTCGGCGCATCAATTCCGGATCTGTCAAAAATCTTTCTCTACGATTTCCACTTTAATCAAATTGAAACCAACTTTTCGAATAAACAAGCTGAATTGATGTCTACCGACACAGACAGCCTTATTTATCACTTCAATGTGCCTCATATCTACGATATCATCAAACGTGATATAGATACAATGTTCGATACCTCTGACTATTCGCCCAACAATGTGTATGGTATTCCCCTCAAAAACCAAAAAAAAGGGCTCATGAATGATGAAAATAACGGTAAAATTATGACAGAGTTTGTGGGACTGCGAGCAAAGCTGTACACATTTACTACGATGGGTGAGGATGTGGAAGAATATGACAGTGGCGTAAAAGTGAGTGTGCGCGCCAATGGTGCTAGAAATTAATCGATAAATAGCGTCACGTTTGATGATTATAAGCGTTATGTGATAGCTTACCAAGAGTTGACTCTTCCACAGTGTTGAATACGCAGCAGAAAACACGAAGTAAGCACGATCGTACAAGAAAAATTGGCTCCGAGTTTGCAGGGTAATGAACGGCAATTGATACCTGGACAGACCGACACCGCACCTTGGGGGTTTGTCCCAGCCCCCGAATAGCTGTAGGATAAAACTGTAGACGTAGAATGGATGTAAATATTTGATGTTTGACGCCTCGAATGATCCACCATCTGGCAAAAACGTTTCACGATCAATACAATATTTAATGGATTTGAAGTTTCAAAATGCGAATTCATATACTTAACAATTATTCACTGATTTATTAATAATATATCAAGCAATTATTCATATTTATTCGTTTACCACGAGAAAAGTTTTCAGAAAATGAGAAAAATTTTTCAGTGAACTTTAAAAAAAAGTTTCCAGGAAATGAAAAAAAGTTTTCTGAAAACGAAAAAAAGTTTTCAGAAAATGGAAAAAAAGTTTTCTGAAAATGGAAAAAAATTTTCCAAAAAATAAAATGTGTAATAATCGTATGGAAAAATTGCATATTATCATTATTATTATTACAATTATTATTATTATTTTTAGTTTCGTAGTACACAGTGTGGCACATGTGCGTACAAAGGAGATAAAATGTGGAAATATTTGTATATTCGGAATCTTTTATTGTTGTTCGGAAAATACGTACAAATTATGTTACATGTCTGTTTTATTCATTCAACTATTGTGCGAACTATCAGAACCCCACCACTTCACATAGAACAGATTTCCCCGTTTGCTTAATACTTTCCCCACAAAGTAGCCGTCGGGATATTTCACCTTGTTGAGCTCTTCCTCGTAGAAGCCCCCCTCGATGGGAGGATCCTGGTAATAGGTGACTTTGTAGGTGGGTGGATTGGTATTTTTCACCTCACTCACGGTGAATATTTCTGTGGTCCAATTGGGTGTATAGCCTTTTTTGAATACATTCTTGGACTTGCTGATTCGAACTCGATCGCCTACACTGAATTTCCGCGTTCGATCACTTCGTTTGGTTTGCCGAGGCTTGTACGCACTACGATACAGCTGTTTTTCATTCTCTGTGCTAACATTCACCGGTTTCATCCTATTCTTGCGATGTTTGGTGTTGTTGTAGGGCTTCATTAAATCATTCAAAATATGAATCCCCTCATATGATCCTTGGAGAGTAAACCGCTTCCACATTTTATTTTTCAATGTTCGATTAAAACTTTCGCATATCGACGGCTTTGAGCTGCTGAATGTCAAATACATGTTGATATTGTGATGCTTCACGAGGGCTTTAAATTCGCTGTTGTTAGATTCTTTGCCTCGATCAATGTGCAGATGTGTAGGTATACGGCTCCGGATCAGTGCAGATTTCATGGCAGCAGTAACATCTTTTCCACTCTTGGACCTTATCGGCACCGCCCACGCGTACTTGGAAAATATATCAATGATTGTTAGTAGGTATTTGTATCCCTTGTTGCACGAGATATATGCGGTCATATTGACGAGATCAGCTTGCCAGGTCTCATCCAGTCCGCATACACTTACGAATCGGCGCGGATAGTTGCGTCGAGCCTGTCTGTGAAGTTCGGCAGCTATTACAGTCTTCATTGTTCCTAACTCTTCACCTATTAATTTTTCGAATTGCCGTGCAACCACTCTGGCTTTTCAATCGATACTAATTTCCTGCTCGTCTGTCTCGGCGTCGGTGTTGCTTGCCCCCCAATATAATTGATGCGACTCGACATGTTTTCTATGATTTTGTTATTCATGCGTAGCTGTTTCAACTCCTCGTTGTGATTATGCGCGAAACTCTCAAAATTTGATTGAAAAGTATCCACAATATCCACAGCCATAGATCTTAATGCGGTATTAAGAACTTTTAGGGAAACGGCATCGTTTTCCATCTGCGGATCAGCAATATTACACAATCGTTTGCTGTATATATCGTACTGATTGTCGTTGGTGGTTTTGAATCCGACACCTGGAGGCCTTCGAATAAATTTTTTAGCACCACCACCAACGATGATTTCATGTTCACACGCCGCTAATAAACGATTTCAGCCTCGCGCAACTCTTCAATCATGGAGACTATTTCGTTGGAATGGTTGGTATTGCCTGCGGCCTGTGACGCCATAAGCAGCCGGAGGCGGTCAAAAATTTTATTTGGATCATCCCAGTAGACGTAATCAACATCTTGCCGCTGCATTCGCGCAATCTTATAGTCAGGTAAGCCTTTACCTGATTTTTAAGGCGAGCCAACGTGTTGTGCAATGAAATTTCTGCACTTTGCGCTTTTTAAATTATCTCGAAGGCTTCTATCGGCTTGGTAACGTTTCCGATGCGCATTTGTTGTGGTTACAATTTTTATATAATTATTCTTATTCACATCATTTACAATCGACGCATCGGGTAATTTTTTGAACAGTCATCCGAGTAACCCAGGTGTTCTCTCATAACTTTTATCCCCCACATTGACCAGATTATCAGTGAAATTGATCGGCGTATCACCAATCATCATACCGTTTGTCAACTTTCGACCACCGTATGTGGTATCCAAATTCCTCTTTTTACTTGTGCTGAACATTTTCAAATATTGCGCCGTGGAATCCGTTGTCTCCTTCACCGGCGTACTAGTAGCAGAAATTTCACCAAAGTTCAGTGTTTCATCATTTGCATCCATGAAATTCCCCTCATCCATATCCTCATCCTTCTCATCATCATCATCATCATCCCCGGTACTCTCGTCACCTTTTTCTTCGTCTTTTTTCATTGTCACGTCCAGTAGTTTCGTTCTAATTTCATGTTTAATATGCTGCTGCTGCTGTCTTGAGGTATCAACCAATTCTTGCAACGTTTTTTCTAAAGGCCTAAATACCTCTCCCATAACCTGCCCGGTCGTGTCCTTGTCCAACTTGAGCATCTTATGCTTCCACCGTATGACATCGGATGCTTCCGATATTTCACTCAATCTATCGCTATGCTTACGAATCTTGGCACTCTCCATTTTGCCGACCCGATCGTTGCGATGAAACTGTGCAAGTTTATGTTAGTTTATGCTAATGAAGTAGTCAAACCCCTTCCTATATCGCCCCCCATTGATTTCGCTATACTTGTCAATTACGGTAAAACTGTAACTGTTATCATTACAGCATGCCGAGCACAAATCTTTGAGTTGCTGATACGTCATGTCTGTGTTCACATAATCGTTGTAGATATGTTTCAGATTCATATCATCCTACCGAAATAGCACCAATGAGTTTGCATTGTCACGCACCAGGTGTTTTGGCAAGCGAGCATACGTTTGACTTAGATAAAAGCTGTCGATATCGCGATGCCTGCCTATGCTGGAGTATGCTCTGATATTATCTTGCTTTTTACAGGCCACATCGTCGAAAATCGTAACAGAGTTGGGGCGTGCATCTTCCGGTTTTACAACCGCATCGTTCTCGCAGAACGGGAAATAACCCACTCCTTGCACGGGTTGTAGCAACTTTTGCAAAAATTGATACTTTGGCTGGATGAGAGATTTGGAATAGACGTAGACATTTTCGAATCGCAATTCATTGCCGTGGGTGATGAGTGAGAGAAGAGCGTTGGTTTTACCGCAATTGGATGGCCCGCAAAAAATTGCTCTCACGGTATTTAGCAGCAATTTTCCATGTCGTTATCCTATCTTCCTCTTACCACGTCAAACCATTTTATCGAAATTCGCGATGGGTAGTTTATCAGGCTGATCTTGAAATCTCATGATGCTTCGTTAGCATTACAACAAGAACTGTGATGACGGTATATAAGTTACTCCTTCTATAGAAGACACGTTAGTCGTTGTCCGACTATGAGGACGTGCACACGAAAGAAACGCGGTGATGGTTTGTTAAATGAAATCATCAATCATCTCCCAGTTGAATTGCATGTGCCAAAGTATCAGTACTGCGGACCTGGAACGAAATTGGCCCAGAGGTTGGCTCGTAGAGATTTGGGGATAAATCCGCTGGATGCGGCGTGTAAAGACCACGACATTGCATACGCTAAGAATCGCGATATCGCAGCGAGAAATCCTGCGGACAAAGCGCTCGCTGAGAAGGCATGGAATCGCGTCTTGGCCAAGGACGCTAGCGTGGGTGAAAAGGCTGTAGCCTGGGGAGTCACCAACACCATGAAAACTCAATCTAAACGCGGAATGGGTTTAGCTGCGAAGCGGTCGAAACTTGGAGTGGCTGCGAAGAAGAAATCTCGAACTGGTGGGAAGAGTGAACAGTGGAAGAGAACTGTGAATCTCAAATCCATCTTCACAGCAGCAAAGGTCGCCATGCGACCGGGTTATAAAGCCGTCGAGCAGGCGTTGGCGGGTGCTCGTGCGGCTGCGCGTGGGACTGGGAAGAATATTTGTATGCATCGCGTTATACCTGTTCCTGATAAAATTGCCGGCATCCTGCCGTTTCTCATTCCAATTCTGGCCGGTCTAAGCGCTACTGGGGCTCTAGCGGGTGGTGCTGCGGGTATAGTTGAAGCTGTCAACGAAGCTCGTGTCAACAAACTTCGGTTGAACGAGGCCAAACGGCACAATACAACAATGGAGGCGATTGCTTTGGGCAAGAGATTATACCTGCGACCCTACCGCAGCCGAACGGGCCTGTACTTACGTCCAGCAAAAAACTCATAAAACTACCAGTCTGAGCTCTCACTGACATTGATTCACAGAACTATGCTGAAAATATGAAAATTTCACATTTCCGTGGCGTTTTCATGCGGAATGATCTGCCGAAATCAGGACTAAAAATGCAAGCATCCGCAATTATTAATCTTGACAATAAAAACGGTCCCGGGACACATTGGGTTGAATACAAGAAAAATGGTGACCATGTTTCGTATTTTGATAGTTTTGGTGATTTGAAGCCTCCTAAGGACGTGATGAGATATCTCGGTGTTGCTAGCGTTGAATACAATCATGAGAGGTATCAGGAATATGATACTGTGATTAGCGGCCACTTGTGCCTCAAATTTCTCAGCGAACAGATACAAAAAGACAATTGTTACATAAGCAAGCATTAGTCATGTCGGAATCATTGACGTTCAAATTGTCAGGCACATCCTCCGTAATGGAGGCTCAGTATTTCCCCCCAATCGAGTTATCGCCGGAGAAGAACTATGTTCTCGGTACCCAATATCCATGAGACATGTAACAAATTTCACCTGAAACGAGCGGAAAACAGCAGAGAGAACATCACGATACCCACGGGAAGCTATGAAATTGAGGATATTGAGAATATTCTGCGTAATGAGCTACCCGCCGACATCACCCTCAGTCTGAAAACTGACGACAACGAGCTGAACAGTGAAGTCACGTGCAATCATGTGGTAGACTTTAAGCCCAAAGATTCCATCGGCCGATTATTGGAATTTAAGGCGGTTGAGCTATCACGAAACGTTACTAATAAATCTGAATTATCCGTAGCCACTCTGAAGGTTAATACTTTACGCGTTGAGTGTGGCATAACCAAAGGGGCGTACATAAACGAGTATCGAGCTCACACAATTCACGAATTTTTCCCCACCGTTCCATCGGGATATAAGATTGTCGAAGTGCCTACCAGCGTCATTTACCTGCCAATCGCTGTACAGTCGATACATCATTCACAGCTGAGAATAGTTGATCAAGACGACGAGCTGATTAATTTTCGCGGCGAAACGATTACTGTGCGTTTACACGTGAAATCACTCAAATGATGGGATTCGTGTTTAAAACGAGGAAGTTGGGCAACAGTTATAAAAGTCAGACGTCATGGTCAAAAATCATCAGTCGCCCAACATCTCTGACAACGTTTACACCGCCCACGAGACTGACACCTCTGAATATTCAGTTTCTCCAGAGCCTGGGTCTTCGATTACGTGGAAATTTTGGAAAATAAGAATTCGTGTTCGCTGCATCCTATGTGTGTTACCATGGAAGAAATAATAAGAATACAGAAACCTGTGGTATTCGACAAATCGATAGCGCACTCTGAGATTCATGCTCATCAACCGTTTGCATCATCCTTCTTCCAGAACAATGATGAAATCCATATTGTTGTTCAACATCAAGACTTGTGTCTACTGCCTAGTAAAAGCTTTCTCCACATTCATGGAAAAATTACAAAGGACGATGGTGTAAATGCTGTGACGAGCACGAAGTTGATCCATATGGCTGTTTGCCATTTGTTCGAGGAAGTTCGCCACGAGTTAAACGGTGAGGAGATTGATCGGAATAAAATGTTGGTATCAACAGCGTTACGAAGGGTCACTAATCCCTAAGTCCCGGTCAGCAATATGTCTGGAGAATACCGGTTGGTTGAGCGGTGATACCGAACTGACTGATGCTTCTGGAAATGTCGACGTTGTTCTACCGATGAATTATATGCTGGGCTTCGCCGAAGATTGTTGTCGAGTCATCGTTAATGGCAAACACGAGTTGATTTTCACACGTTTCAACACCGATTTGAATGCGGTGATTCGGACACCACCCATGGAAAACTTTAAAATTACCCTTAATAAAATTGAGTGCTTGCTACCATACATCAAACTGGCCGATAAACCGAAAATCCAGCTACTCAACTACATTGCCAAGGTTCCGGCCATATCCATGAGTTTCCGTTCTTGGGAAACGTACGTGTATCCGATGCTCCCGTCAACGACGCGACATGTGAGAGCGGGCAAGACATCGACGCAGTTGGAGAAGCCAAGATATATCGTTCTGGGATTCCAAACTTCACGAAGAAATGATCCTCAGAAAAATGCTAGTGAATTTGATCATTGTCGGATCAGAGATGTAAAACTGTTCCTCAACTCACAGTGATATACCTACGGAAATATGAATCTTGATATATACAATAATCAATACGCCATTCTTCATGATATGTATGTTTGGTTTCAAATGACCTACTATAACAAAGAAGCTGATCCTTTGCTATCGAAGCGTGAATTCATAAACCAACCTCCCCTTATCGTCATCGATTGCTCCAAGCAGAACGAAACATTGAAAACTGGACCTGTCGACATTCGATTGGAATTTGACTCTAGCATTACGTTCCTACCACAGACTTCTGCCTACTGCATGATCTTGCATGACCGTATTGTCGAGTACAACCCGATTAGCGGCACGGTGAAGAAATCGGTATAAGTCAATTTTGGGATAGGATGTTTAATTATCATTATTCTTGTGTGAATAATAAAAATATGTGTAAGGTTATTTGCTCAATTCAAAATGCGATGATCTATTTCCATCATTATGTATAAACTGAAAACAGAATGGAATTGTTAATGAATATAAAAACATCTATCAACGCATCCAACCGTAATTTTTTGAAATGTTCACCCCCAACCAGATGATAAATAAGTACAAAAGTTACCATCTTGTGGCGAGCATTGGAAACATCACGCAGAGTCGATCGATGGAATATCGATTGATCGATAATGCGATGGAGGGGGCGCCACATACGACAAACCTGCGGAAACACTCAGTAACATCAAACTGTCGGTACGATCGGAGCGAACAAAATGTTTAAACACGCGTTTTTCTAATTCAGCGATTATTGGATTACCAACTTCTGTATACCAGAAAAAATGAGTACATTCCAAAGAATGACCCCAGGCGGTCGTATCACATATCAATGAAAATGACTGCGCAAAATGGTGTGGATACATGAAAATCCAAGTAATTGGTCAGTTATTTGTGATATGTTTTTGTTCATTGACGTCAACACGAAACATATATATTTATTCAACTTTGAATAATGAAATGAAATATATTGAACTTAAAAATACATTACAATATCAGTCTGTATGGTGCTTCAACACTACGTGAGTGATTTTTGAATGATCAAGTGGTATATACGTACTATCACAGCTAGAAAATTATATTACACATCTCGTAAACTGCACACTTATTGTTAGCAATATTGTATTACCTACATATATCAGGCAATTGCTAATAGTATACCTTGGAGTGTAAAAAAAATATGTCAAATTTTCCATTTCAAAATTCAATGGAAAAATATTTGGAATGCCGACAAATAGATGCTGTCCAAGTTTCGTCATTTCGAACTATTTACTCACATACTACATCAGTTTTGCCATCAGACATGATGTGAAAGTTGCGAGGTATATAATGCCATAATTTTTTTTGTGACACAAATCCCCAGGCTACCGTGTTTTCAATTCGGAACGCACGTAAGTGGCGCGTGAATAACAATATTTCCATTTGTGAAAATGACAAATGCACCTCATTAGTGCTATCAATAAATACATGTTGAATTTTTCCGACTGAAAGAAAATTATCACCTCCGTCCAAAGTTACAATCATATTTGGCTCGTGAAGTGTGCCATCTACATTCACCCATGATACAGAAGTCAAGTCATCACTAAAATTTTCAGGAAGTACACTTTTCATGTTGTTATAAACCTTCATCATGCTTTTCTTTACATCATATCTAACACCCGAAGATAGGCGATTTGAGAATCCGCGATTGCAAAGAAACCTATCACATAAGTTCAATTGATGCTTCAGTGCAAGTGTATGTGATTGGTTCACACGGGAAGTCACAACTTTTGCGGTATCTTTGAGCTCTTTGTGTTTCGCTTCAAATCGAATGCAAGAGATATTTTTGATAGGACCAATATTCTGTATCACGTAAGGGTAGTGTACTAAAAATGGTTCTTTAGTTTCAAGTGTTCATTGAATAGTTGTGAATATAATTGATGATGTTCCGATATTAAAGTTGCAAGTAGTTCACAGGTTTTATTGGTGACAACAGGTGCCGATAAGATATAAAGTATTTCCCGCAGAATTATGTACAACTTCCAAGTTTGGTTACCGACTGGAATTAAATCTCCACTAATTAAGCCTAGGTTACGCACTAAAAATGACATTTCGGAAGCTGTAAGCAACAACATTTCTTTTTTAAGAGCATTTTCAGATACTAAGGGAGTAATAATTTATTCCAGTTGAAATTTCAGAATCGAAAAATTTTATTCTGTAATTCAGAATATCAAGGGAAAATAATTTTTCTTGCATCATTAATTTATTCAAAATTTTTGGTATGTTATATCGCAAAACTCCTTCATAGAAATCATGTGAAATATCTTGACTGAGATTTTCCGTAACGTAAAAACTTGGCAAAACATTAAATACACATTCTTCTTTAACGCCATGAGAATTCTTTTCGACATCTTCATTGTAATTGTGTATATTTCGCAGGAGACTGGCATCTTGTCGCAACTGTTTGTGAGATATGTTCTTATCCGCCAAAAATACTCTTTACGAATGTGTTGCATTAAAACTTGGTGTGAAACCGAAAATAGTGTTCAATCCTCGATTATTACCGATTACCAAAGGTAATACGAAATGGACTTCAATTGTTTTACCATCAATACTTACAGAAATACCATTTACTCAAGGTCGATAAACTAATCTACATGGCAGAACAGTTTCATGTTACCGAGTCTAACGTGATCTTCTGATTTGTGAAGTTACATGATAAAAATATTTTCGAGCATACTGGAATATTCGGGAGGAGTACACGCAAGCTAGCAATAAGTGGCTCCTATTTTTCGAATACCTTTATGAGAACCCAAAGGGTTATTAATTTCAAATTCGTCAACGTACATGATTAGGGGCAAAACTAATTTATCACGATACTTTCCTTCAATTGATTTCCATAGTTTACCTTGAAGTATTGAAGCAATCTGTTCATTCTGTTTGCAATGTTCTACATATGACATAATTGAACTAAAACCATTCTGTAATTCCAGGGAATTTTTCAACACAGATCTCAAGGGTATGATTTCTAACGTTGAATTGGAAAAAATAACTTTATTTCTGCCTTGAATTTGTCGAGGTCGCAACTGAGCATCTATTTCAATGGATATAGATTTGATTGGATAATCTCTTTCGGTGAAGTACTGAAACGTCAAATACTCTGTTTTAAAATTATTAAAAGCATTTTGCACAATTTCGAACATTAAATTTAAGTTCCCCGAATTGGGGTATCCCGCACTCAGAAATTTCTGTTTTAGAATTTCAAAACATGTTGAATTGCACAACTCATTTACAGATTGTAAAATATCATGTACAAAAGCTCTTGATATAATACACTTAGGATAAAATTTTGCCACAAGACAAGCAGCATTTTTGTTAACTATTTGACGAAATTCTTCAACACTGATATTGTTCATCGGAACAGGTGCTTTCAATAATTCTGGAAAGGGGTCAAAACCAAGTCCAGTCTTTGCAGGGGATCATCTTGAGGGTAAATATTGTTTGATATTGTGTCACTTGATAGAAATGGTAATCCTATATGTTGATGGGTGCTATTAATATTTGACTTAATATTCGAATGTTCGGAAAGTATACGTCTCTTGTATGAGTAAATATTGAACCGAAAGTAACATGTACTGTACTCGTACATTTGCAATTTATGTAGAAGTTTGACATGTGCCACTAAATAATCTGCCGTTACTAACTTAGTCGCACAGAATAGGCACGGATACATACCTACAAAATACTGATCAATCACACACTCAAACTCAAAACATTGACAAGCTTTTTTGAATTTACATTAGTAGGAAAGTATAGAAGAATGAGAAATTGATGTACAAGTACGATACACATGAGACAGTTGCATTGGAGGGTTCCTTTGCGTGACTTTGGTATCAATAGTTGTTTCGTGGGGCGCGTCCTCTTTAACAAAAACGAGGCCGCGTATTTTTTAAATTGGTCATGATTTCCAACTTGAGAAAACAAAGATCTAGGGGATATGAATAAATGAAATAAACACTTATATTGAGCCATCAGTTCTATGTTTTATTATAACTCAGAGAGTAAAATCTTTGAGGTATGAACCTCAGAGAGAAAACCCCTCGCAAATGTTGAATTTGAAATGTGTATAGGATATTGATGATATCAAATATATTTCGCACAATGAATTGTTTCGGAGGTGAAATCTATGATTAAGAGACATTATATATTATATATATATATATATTGTGACGTGGTATTTCGTACCCCGTCACATGGTTTAATTATCGCACTTCTCTACGCACGGAATATCGCTAAAAGTAACGAAAGCACGTCTGAGGCCAATACTCTAAAACGAACGACTAGTTATCTTTAAGTGAAACTCTCTTTATCAAGCTAATTCTATTCTATTTTCTAATTTTGTAACGCTCTACGAGAACCATCTACGAGACTTCCGCTTCAAGATACCAGGACACTGCCTGACAGGGGTCACGTACCAGCTCAACACCGACCACCACCGACTACAGACGAACGAATACCGCTGAAACCACTCCCGATGAATGCCTATCTAAGTTGTGATCGGGGTCGTGCGTAATGCACAAACAGCACTTCCAACTATTTAAAACTTATCGGCCAGGAGCCGAACCACGAATCAATGCTTCTACCGCTCGGATGCATCGTCAGACGGCGTACAGGGCTGTGCGTCAAAAACACAACAAAGCCTTCCGTCGACGATACTTACCAGCCTGGAGCTGAACCGACCACGACATCTACTAAGTCGTTGTCTATCAAATAGAGGACGGTTTTCTCTTAATGAACTGTCCTATCGAAGGACTGTGGCGTGGAATAGGCTAGACTATGCTGATCACGTGGATCTGGTGGATATAGTGTGGGGATCCGGATCGAGGGCCATCACCACCAGATCGTTCCGACATGGGGGCTCCGATGAGCGAGGGCCGGAATACAGCACCAACGAAATAGCTACAACGGGGAGTACCAGTGAAGCAAGGAGTGAAGTACAATCGGTTGCAAGTCCAAGAGATCGGTGACGCAATATTATCGCATACCTCAATATCGCAACACATGAGCGGTACGACATCCCCTCTCAACAACGATGCAGCACAGCTGAGGGTAAACATCTCCGACCACCTTCCGACGTCCCGATACCTCGATACCTGTCGTCGAGGAAGAAGAAAAACAAGCGGCGAGGGATTATCGCCGCCTACCTGTAGACCAGACCTACGCGACCTGCTGGCCCAATTAGAATAACGCAAATTTGAGGAAGAATCACGTGACAGCAGCAGGATGAAAATCAGGATCATCGCTCGTCTCGACACTCTACGTTCAGTTCTCGATTAATAAAGACGTGCTCTCGTAGTATCTAGTATTATTACCGGTATCAACAGGTTCCGTTTATCGCTTTCTTACCGCATCTTCGGTGCCGGTTATATCTTCTTTTCACGTAAGTGAGGTTCCTTTTCTATTTTGTGAAGCCACGAAATTACTTGCAATATATCGTATCTTTATCTCTCTCTCTCTCTCTCTCTCTCTCTCTCTCTCTCTCTCGCAGTTGGTCAGCGTGAGCCACCTGGGCTCGTACCTTATTCTCTACTATTTCTTATGTTGTTCCTTTCTATTTCATATTGCAAGTAACTTCGCGACTGGATGACTCTTACTTACGCATTGTTAGTGACTATTGCTTTATTTTGTTATCTCTCTCTTCTGGAATACCTAAATATCTAATATCGCTGTATAGCAGCGTGTTCTGTTAAATTGTCAATTCGTATCTTAGCTATTGAGCATTACTAGTTCGTTATACTTCTTCTGATTAATTCATAACTGTTTCTTCACCTATTATCTTTGATTAATTTATCTTAGTGAGTGTATCGCGTGAGCGATCTTACATCGCCGCGCGGTCCCGCTCGTCGTTCTTTTGACTTTGGAGTATTGCGCCGTATCAAATAACATCTTTTTCATTATTTTCTTCGCTAATACCGCTGATCGTAGTTGTCCGTAGTCTCTTTGGTTTGTTGTGTGTTGCGTATTGATTCTCTTGAGTATTATTTGTCTTTATCCCGAAATTGTCTTTTACCGTACCGACTATTATCTTTCTTTCTTCTCGCACGTATCGCAAATTAGAGACTACGTATTATCTGTTGGTTTCTATATTTTATAATAATTCTCTACTTGACCTGTTTCCTAGAATTCACCTCGTAATTAATAATTCCCTGCCTCTGTTATATCTCTGTTAATTCTGGTAATGTGATAACTATTACAATTTTTGTATTTCGCATATTTCTTTTAATCACTTCTCACATTTTATGGTTTGCTTGATCAATGCTTAATTTAAGTACCGTATATCTTTTTCTGTTCTGCCTATTCATTATAAAACCGTTTTAATTATTACCTCGAATCACAGTATCGCGAGCATACGCATATCTCTCGTTTATTCTGAAAACGTTCTGTTAGTTGTTAAATCTCTCGCTTAACTTTTCTCTGGCTGTAAATCAATTATCTTACCTATCTTAATTGTATCTAAATCTCTTCAGTTGTTTGCTTGTTATTAAGATTTATCGCTTCTTAGCCAATATATTCGATACTATTTCTGCTTCACCTGTTTCTTATTTTATCTAATGGATTCAACCCCTCCCCTATACCATTATCTTGTCTATACTGAGCAAGCTGTGCAAAACCGTCGTAGAACCTGATCTTGTCTTTATCTATATTTTTTTATGTATCTCTAATTATCTATTTTCTGACGCATGTGCGTCTGGCGCCCAACAATCGTATCTTTCTCTTTTATCATCTCTCAATATCTAATTATTCAGGTGAGTAACTGCACCGTAGGGTAACCAATCATCTCACTTATTCTTTAGCCCTCACACACCAGAAATAATATTGGTTACAATATATATACATATATACATTGTAACGCTGAATTCTGTTACCCTCGGATGAGGACTTACCGTTAACACTTTGGCGCGATTCTCTACCTATTCACAATATCAAACTATAACAAAATCAATGACGTTGGGCGCCAGACGCGTTAGCGTCGATTTTCAAACAATAATGTAAATCAATAAAATTAACACAAAACCGTACAAAAGAGATAAATAGAGAACCCGTTGTATGGCTGGCTGGGCACAGGTACGTTCGCGTACATCCCGGTAGAGTGGCGGTATTCAAGGCAGCTAACAGTAATTCCAGAATTGAAGAAAATAACAAGATAAAGAATAAACTCCAGTCAAAAGGAAAATGAACAGGTCAATCGATCATATATTGTCGAGAAGTTTACATGGTTGAGACAGGCAAATGAAATGGTATCGTCAGCGGTAGTTAATAAAATGAATAATCGTTGTTCACAATAATTTCGGTAGAATAGCAGTAAACGGTAGCTTCAAAACGAGAGACGGTAGTTAACAGAGAAAAATGAACGTAGGTCGGGAGATGCGATATAATGCAAGAATTGACTTAAAACTACACGTCACTGGGCGACGTGATCTTACCCAAGATGCAAATGACGCTACGAAAATTATTATTCTGTCAATCAGAAACGAGAGAACTTTACTGTGATCGGTAGAAAACAACGTAACGATAGTTCGGTAGATAATACGACGAATTTACCATAAATTATAACCAGTACGAGAGATTGAGATTCATTAACAATTTACAAAGTCGGCAAACGATCGACTAGATAGTCTTCGGTAGAATTATTCATAAACGGTAGATTCGATAATTTATAATTATTACGGACGTGAGGAATTAAATAATGAATTCCTAAACATAACTTTTGAGAGAATACAAAATACAAAATTATGAGAGAGTGAGAATTTCGGAGAGTTTACAAAATAAAGAAATATACTAAAATACACCGCAGTACAAAAGAATAATTCACAGAACTTAATTTAACAAAATACAGAGAAATAAATAACAGGCAAAAATAATATGAAATTGCCAATAGCAATAAAAAAAAAAAAGTGCGGTCATATCTAGGGGCTGATTCTCCGCTCGCTTGTACTCCAAGGAACTCGATATATGATACAATAGGCACAAAAATAAATAGAAATATAATAAGCAATAACAGGAATAAAATATGAAGCAAACTACTATTACAAAAGAGTATGAAATGAAATATAAAGCCAATAGGGCTCAAAATACGATAAAAAGTACAGAAGCAGGCTAACAGAGATTCACAAATAATCAGAAAAATCATGAATACAGAAGAAATAATTATTCGGCAGTTACGAGGTCGCTCAGATACGAAAATAATAAATTACTGAAATCATGCAGTCACACGGCGGCTTACTGCAACTCTAGGCCGTGGACCATGATTCACACAAAACTGGCATCACACGATGCAACCAAGAAACAATAAATATAATATTAATGACCGAAATCATGCAGCCACACGGCGGCTTACTGCAACTTTAGGCCGTGGACCATGATTCACACAAAGTCGATAAATACCATAAGAAAAAATAGAAATTATGAGCAACTTTGTAACGGTACAATTCAAAGGCAGAAGCCTTACCTTGGCTGTTGACTTCAGGCACACAAACTGACTCTAATTTTAATTATACGTAATACTAGCAAAACTGAGAAGGAAGGGAAAAGGAATGAAAAGAGTTTATAGGATAAATTTTACGGTAGAATAAACGATAGAACGGTAGCGGGACGATCAACGGTAGAAAACGATAGCGGTAGAAGGAAAGGTATCGGTAGCTTAAATCGAGAGAATAAGCGGGAGGATGCGGAAAACAAAGCTGTCTCTCAGCAGGTCAAGCGTAGAGTAGGAGGTCGTAGTTCGGCTCGCCGATCTCGCGGTTGTCGTGAGGTGATTCTTCTTCTTTGATTGGTTGCTTGACCCCACCGCAAATAGGCCATCCCCCTGTGGCGAATATTTGTTACGGCGTGGTCATACGTTTTCCAAAATTACCGCTAGATGTGGCGTAATGTGCTGCTCGCGATTTCGTCGTTGACACCAACTCGTACGATTTTGTAGCTGCTTCGGTTTACGGTCCAGGCTGCGTATCATCGGGGACTTCTTTGACAGAGGCATACACAGGGTGCCTCTCGGTCAAAGTTACCGGGTGGAGAGTGACGCCTCATTGTTCACCTCCACCGGCTTTTGTACAGGCAGTAGCTAGCTGCCTGTACCTGAGGTCGTGCAGTCAGACGGTTGGCCAAACCGTGGACCACGACCCACACAATTAGTCCTTGCCGATAGGAAGGCAGCGTCGATCCTCAGAACGATGGCTTTTTCAACCTGAACGTAGTGGTTTGGGGTCGGTCCGGCACCAGGCCGGTAAGTCGGAGGATGGCAGGCTACGGTCTGCCCTTCACGCCATCCTTACGGCATCCGATAGAGCTGGCGGCTGGTTCCTCTTCGAGAAACGGTGCCCTCGGCCGCCGGGAGGATTTTTATCTCCCTGTTCACCGGCAGTCGAGGCGATACGGAAGGTTCGGGTGGATGCTACCCCAGGTGTATATAAAGGTGCACCAAGGTAGCCAGTGTAGTCTGATGAGACCGTCAGTAGGCGAAGTCGTCGAGAGCTGCAAACGGTGGCTAGTGGTCCCTCGTTGGTCGGGATCGTTGTCGTCCAAGTACCTTATTAGCTTGCGCCGAAGCGCGAGATAAAGAATTTACAAAAAAGAATTAGTTAAAAGTAGTTATTGCCTATTTTGTATCGAGTTCGGTTGGAGTACCCTGCTGAGGACGCGTAAACTAGGAATAATAGCGGTTGTGTGCCCTTGTGACGGGCGACTCTGAAACGCCACGTTACAATATATATATTAGGGTGGGCCAAAAAAAATGATTATTTTTTTCTTTACTTTATACTTTGAAAATCGGTTGCTGGATGCCTCTAAAGAATTCTCACCAAATATGAGCTCTTAATTTTGATAACAAGGTCCTCCGCTTTACAATGTTGCATTTTTTCCTGAGTATTAGAAACAAAAATTCATATCTCTTTGACAACTGTTCGTTAAAAAATATCTCTCCTCATACTCTTGTAAGAAATCGAACGCTCTACAAAAAAGGTCTCTTACAATTTTTTCGTAAACCTTACCGTTTAAAAGATATCAAAGCTTAAAGTTTGATTATTTTAAGAGAAATTTCTGTTTTGCTTATGAATTTTTTAACTCGCTTACAAAAAATTTTGATGAATTGCGCAACTCATCGTTTTGTAGGAAATTAACTGCTCTACAAAAATGGTGTCTTATGATTTGTCGATTAAGTTAAGCGTTTAAAAGATATTCATCGTCAAACTTCAATGCATACTAATTTTAACAGTTTTTGATGAATAATTCGAAAAATTTCAATTTAATTCATAAGTTTCATGAAAATTTATTCCAATGTGAGTTCCTAAGAAAAGAGAAAAATAGTATAAAAATATGTATTAAAAATTAGAAATTAAAAAATATATAATATATAGAACTAAAAACATAAAAGAAAAATAGTTTAAAACATTTCTCTTTTCTTAGGAACTCACATTGGAATAAATTTTCATGAAACTTATGAATTGAATTGAAATTTTTCGAATTATTCATCAAAAACTGTTAAAATTAGTATGCATTGAAGTTTGACGATGAATATCTTTTAAACGCTTAACTTAATCGACAAATCATAAGACACCATTTTTGTAGAGCAGTTAATTTCCTACAAAACGATGAGTTGCGCAATTCATCAAAATTTTTTGTAAGCGAGTTAAAAAATTCATAAGCAAAACAGAAATTTCTCTTAAAATAATCAAACTTTAAGCTTTGATATCTTTTAAACGGTAAGGTTTACGAAAAAATTGTAAGAGACCTTTTTTGTAGAGCGTTCGATTTCCTACAAGAATATGAGGAGAGATATTTCTTAACGAACAGTTGTCAAAGAGATATGAATTTTTGTTTCTAATACTCAGGAAAAAATGCAACATTGTAAAGCGGAGGACCTTGTTATCAAAATTAAGAGCTCATATTTGGTGAGAATTCTTTAGAGGCATCTAGCAACCGATTTTCAAAGTATAAAGTGAAAAAAAAAATAATCATTTTTTTTGGCCTAATATATATATATATATATATATATATATATATATATATTTATTGTATTGTAACACTAAATTCTGTTACCCTCGGATGAGGACTTACCGTTGACACTTTGGCGCAATTCTCCACTTATTCAAAATATCAAACTATAACAAAATCAATTATGTTGGGCGCCAGACGCGTTAGCGTCGATTTTAAAACAATAATACAAATCAATAAAAATAACACAAAACCGTACAAAAAATAAATAGAGAACCCGTTGTATGGCTGTCTAGGCTCAGGTACTCACACGAACTGCTAGAGTAGCGGAATTCAAGGAAGCTAACAATAATTACAGAATTAAAGAAAATAATGTAATAAAGAATAAACTCAAGTCAGGAAAAATGAACAGGTCAATCGATCATATATTGTCGGGAAGGTTACATGGTTGAGACAGGCAAATGAAATGGTATCGACAGCGGTAGTTAATAAAATAAGCAATCAACGTTCACAAAGATCTCGGTAAAATAGAATTAAACGGTAGCTCTGAAACGAGAGGCGGTAGTTAACAGAGAAAAATAAACGTAGGTCGGGAAAAGCGGTATAATGCAAGAATTTACTTAAACTACACGTTACTGGGCGACGTGATCTTACCCAAGTTGCAAATGACGCTACGAAAATTATTATTCTGTCAATTAGAAACGGGAGAACTTTACTGCAATCGGTAGAAAACAACGTAACGTTAGTTCGGTAGATAATACGACGAATTTACCATAGATTATAACCAGTACGAGAGATTGACATTCATTAACAATTTACAAAGTCGGCAAACGATCGACTAGATAGCATTCGGTAGAATTATTCATAAACGATAGAATCAATAATTTATAATCATTACGGACCTGAGGAATCAAACAATGGATTCCTAAACATAACTTTTGAGAGAATACGGAATACAAAATTATGAGAGAGTGAGAATTTCGGAGAGTTTACAAAATAAAGAAATACGCGGGTTTCACGAAGCCCCTTGTAATGGGCATCAAAAATGCCACGTTACAATATATATATGTATATTATATATTGTACATATATATATATATATATATATATAGTCCTGTGTATAGGATATATATATATATATATATATTGTATATTGTCACGTGGCGTTTCAGAGTCGCCCGTCACAAGGGCACACAACCGTTATCATTTCTAGTTCACGCGTCCTCAGCAGGGTACTCCAACCGAACTCGATACAAAATAGGCAATAACTACTTTTAACTCATTCTTTCTTTGTGAATTCTGTACTTCGCGCTTAGGCGCACGCTAATAAGGTACTTGGACGACAACGATCCCGACCGCCGAGGGACCGATATCTACCGTTTCCAGCTCTCGACGACTTCGCCTACCGACGGTCTAACCAGACTATACTGGCTACCTTGGTGCACTTCCCTTGCTACTGGGGTAGCATCCACCCGAACCTTCCGTATCGCCTCGACTGCCGGTGAACAGGAAGATAAAAATCCTCCCGACGGCCAAGGGCACCGCTCCTCAAGAAGGAACCAGCCGCCCGCTCTATCGGATGCCGTAAGGATGGCGTGAAGGGCAGACCGTAGCCTGCCATCCTCCGACTTACCGGCCTGGTGCCGGACCGACCCCAAACCACTACGTCCAGATTGATAAAGCCATCGTTCCGAGGATCGACGCAGCCTTCCTATCGGCAAGGACTAATTGTGTGGGTCGTGGTCCACGGTTTGGCCAACCGTCTGACTGCACGACCTCAGGTACAGGCAGCTAGCTACTGTCTGTGCAAAAAGCCGGTGGAGGTGAACAATGAGGCGTCACTCTCCACCCGGTAACTTTGGCCGAGAGGCACCCTGTGTATGCCTCTGTCAAAGAAGTCCCCGATGATAGGCAGCCTGGACCGTAATCCGAAGCAGCTACAAAATCGTACGAGTTGGTGTCAACGACGAAATCGCGAGCAGCACATTACGCCACATCTAACGGTAATTTTGGAAAACGTATGACCACGCCGTAACCAATATTCGCCACAGGGGGATGGCCTATTTGCGGTGGGGGTCAACCCACCAATCAAAGAAGAAGAATCACCTCACGACAGCCGCCAGATCGGCGAGCCGAACTCCGACCTCCTTCCATTCTACGCTCGACCTGCTGAGCGACAGCAAGAATTTTCGAATCCTCCTGATATAAGCTCTCGATCCTTCTTCCTCTACCGCTACCGTTTCTATCTTACTATTGTTTTGTTCTACCTTTAGCTTTTTCGTATAAATTCAAGTCTTTTCCGTCCTTCCTGTTTTCCCTTGTTTAATACCATAAGTTTTATTTCAAATAAGACTCAGTGTTGTGTGCCTGAGATCATCTGTTAAGGTGAGGCTTCTGCCTCTGTATTGTATCGTTCCGAAGTTGCTCATAATTTCTATTCTTGCTTATGGTATTCATCGACTTTGCGTGAATCATGGTCCACGGATTACAGTTGCAGTGAACCGCCGTGTGACTGCATGATTTCGGTCATTAATATTGTATTTATCGTTTCTTGGTTGCATCGTGTGATGCCAGTTTTGTGTGAATCATGGTCCACGGATTAGAGTTGCAGTAAGCCGCCGTGTGACTGCATGATTTCAGTAATTAATCATTTTCGTGTCTGAGCGACCTCGTAACTGCGGAATAATTAATTCTTTTGTATTTATAACTTTTCCGATTATTTGTGAATTTCTATTAGTCTGCTTCTGTATTTTCTAACGTATTTTGAGCCCTATTGGCTTTACATATCATTCCATACTTTTTTGTAATAGTAGTGTGCCTTATATTTTATTTCTGTTATTGCTTATTATATTTTCATTTATTTTTGTGCTTATCGTATCGTATATCGAGTTCCTTGGAGTACAGCCGAGCGTAGCATCAGCCTCTAAATATTACCGCACCTTTTTTCTATTGCTATTGGCAATTTTATATTATTTTCGCCTGTTATTCTTTTCTCCGTATCTTGTTAAATTAAGTTCTGCGTATTATTCCTGATTGTTTTGTACTGTGGTGTGTTTGATGTATTTCTTTATTTTGTGAACTCTCTGAATTTCTCACTCTCATAATTTTGTATTTCGTATTCTCTCAAAAGTTATGTTAGGAATTTATTGTTTTATTCCTCAGATCCGTAATCATTATAAATTATTGATTCTATCGTTTATGAATAATTCTACCGAATGCTATCTAGTCGATCGTTTGCCGACTTTGTAAATTGTTAATGAATGTCAATCTCTCGTACTGGTTATAATCTATGGTAAATTCATCGTATTATCTACCGAGCTATCGTTACCTCGTTTTCTACCGATTGCAGTGAAGTTCTCCCGTTTCTAATTGACAGAATAATAATTTTCGTAGCGTCATTTGCAACTTGGGTAAGATCACGTCGCCCAGTAACGTGTAGTTTAAGTAAATTCTTGCATTATACCGCTTTTCCCAACCTACGTTTATTTTTCTCTGTTAACTACCGCCTCTCGTTTCAAAGCTACCGTTTAATTCTATTTTACCGAGATCTTTGTGAACGTTGATTGCTTATTTTATTAACTACCGCTGTCGATACCATTTCATTTGCCTGTCTCAACCATGTAACCTTCCCGACAATATATGATCGATTGACCTGTTTATTTTTCCTGACTTGAGTTTATTCTTTATTACATCATTTTCTTTAATTCTGTAATTATTGTTAGCTTCCTTGATTTCCGCTACTCTAGCAGTTCGTGTGAGTACCTGAGCCTAGACAGCCATACAACGGGTTCTCTATTTATTTTTTGTACAGTTTCGTGTTATTTCTATTGATTCGTATTATTGAGTAAGAATTTCTTCTCTGCATGCACGATTTCAGGAGACTGTAGTGTGTAGATGTTATGTTTACCCTTTCAATCCTTTGCTTTCGATGAGAAGCCCGTAAGACGGCAATGCCGTCTAATAAATGAGATGCGGGTCTGCAAATCATTAATCTACGAGAGAATTTTGTTGAAAATATGTAAATTTGAACAACTGGTGAATTCGAAAAATTAACGACGGAGCCAGGAATCGAACCTGGTATCTAGAGATGCTTTACCGGAGACTTACTCCACTAGACCACCTAGCCGCCCTGACTCTGTTGTCGTTAATTTCTCTCATAACCAGTGAGTTCAAATTTGTTTTCATGTGCCCGATTTGTATGAGTAAGAATTTCTTCCCTGCATGCACGATGTAAGGATTCCTGGCTCCGTCGTTAATTTTTCAAATTCACCGGTTGTTCAAATTCACATATTTTCAACAAAATTCTCTCGTAGATTAATGATTTGCCCACCCGCATCTCATTTATTAGACGGCATTGCCATCTTACGGGCTTCTCATCGGAAGCAAAGGGTTGAAAGGGTAAACATAACATCTACACACTACAGTCTCCTTACATCGTGCATGCAGAGAAGAAATTCTTACTCATACAAATCGGGCACATGAAAACAAATTTGAACTCACTGGTTATGAGAGAAATTAACGACAACAGAGTCAGGGCGGCTAGGTGGTCTAGTGGAGTAAGTCTCCGGTAAAGCATCTCTAGATACCAGGTTCGATTCCTGGCTCCGTCGTTAATTTTTCAAATTCACCAGTTGTTCAAATTTACATATTTTCAACAAGATTCGTATTATTGTTTGAAAATCGACGCTAACGCGTCTGGCGCCCAACATAATTGATTTTGTTATAGTTTGATATTCTGAATAAGTGGAGAATCGCGCCAAAGTGTCAACCGTAAGTCCTCATCCGAGGGTAACAGAATTTAGCGTTACAATATTTTTGCATTTGCCGAACGGGTATTCATATTTATTGAAAGCAATTACAAATGATGCGTATAATCAATGTACAACCTCAATATTACAATACTGAGCTTTCTCAATTCAATGTTTCTTAAAACGATAGCTGGCACTCAATCTATCCCTTATGAGTTATGGGAAGTTCGATAACGAATCCACGGTCTACAGGATACTCGATGTGTCCTTACTCGACTGCCTATCAATCAGAACTTCCTCTTCCTTCGCACCTTCTTATCCCAAAAAGCTTCACCGGGCTCATCAGCCCGCCCCCTTTTTCCGTCTTTACCTCTACGGGTAGATTGATTGTTGTTGACTAGATGTGTCACCGGAACCTAATCAGTCATTGTCATAAACGACTACCCTTATGTTTGAATCAACTACTTATTACGGCTATAAATGTTTGAACTAGGGTCTTGGGAATTTCTACTCTCAGGGAAAAACCTGACCATTCTTCTATCTTCGACATATACATATATACATATATAGAGATAAATATAGAGATTCAATATATATATATATATATATATATATGTGGTTGTATTGGTTGCTGGTGTCGTTTGAAACATCCGAATTGAATCTCTATATTTATATATAGTTGCGCTGGGCGTCTTGACTTTTTCGTGCAGTATAATCGTGGTAAATGGAGTCGCTGGTGACTTCGTATAAGCATTGCGCTTGTGCTTTGGTATCATCGCTTGATTCGGTGAACCGGAAGGATCACCTTGTGTGAATCCAAGTATGTACAAGCAATCCGTGAATTACTCGCGTCAAGCATTGCGCTTGTTCATTGGTACAACTGGGTTCCACCAATGTGCCTGGCGGGACGTACCGCGCTCGTTGATAGTATTCAGTGATGTTCTTGGACGTTACGAAAGTGAATATGGATTTGTGAGTTGGATTATCGAGCCAAAATCAAAGGCGTTAATCAAATGCTGAGAAAAAGCTTTAATTGCAGGGTAGGTGTGTCTAGCTTGAAGTCTGAAACAAGACTGTTTTCACAATAATGTTGGTTGACGCAGCAGCCTTATTCTTCTTAAAGACATAAGAGTAGTGCATATACGCCGGTTCTGAATCATACAATGGCGGCGCTCCCCCCCTAGCTCCCCCCTAGACCCCCCCTTCACCCCCTAAATCGGCAGCGTTACCCTCTCTCCCCCACCTCCCCAAATCGGCAGCGCTACCCCCCCCTGCCGCCCTAAATCCGTAGTGTTACCCTCCCCCCCCCCGTTGATCATTTTCGCGGTTTGCCGCAAGATGGCTATTTTCATAGGATTTGACACACACCCACAAAATAATTCCTGTCGAGAATTGTTTGGCGCCGGAATGCCGCACATACATCGAATAGGGTAAAAACCCGCTAAATCTATTCAAAAAATTCCAGGAAATGACCCCTGAAGGAATGTTTAAAATAGCGTTTCGAATGCGTTTAACAATTTTTTTATTTAACATCAATTACATTAACTTTTCTTATTCTATTCTGAATTATCTTATTCTAAATTTTAACGAGTAAAATTATACATATTATTTTCAATATCCATATTGATTGAACATATTATTATTCGAAAATCGACTTATACCGATTTCTTCACCGTGCCGCTAATCGGGTTGTACTCGACAATACGGTCATGCAAGATCATGCAGTAGGCAGAAGTCTGTGGTAGGAACGTAATGCTAGAGTCAAATTCCAATCGAATGTCGACAGGTCCAGTTTTCAATGTTTCGTTCTGCTTGGAGCAATCGATGACGATAAGGGGAGGTTGGTTTATGAATTCACGCTTCGATAGCAAAGGATCAGCTTCTTTGTTATAGTAGGTCATTTGAAACCAAACATACATATCATGAAGAATGGCGTATTGATTATTGTATATATCAAGATTCATATTTCCGTAGGTATATCACTGTGAGTTGAGGAACAGTTTTACATCTCTGATCCGACAATGATCAAATTCACTAGCATTTTTCTGAGGATCATTTCTTCGTGAAGTTTGGAATCCCAGAACGATATATCTTGGCTTCTCCAACTGCGTCGATGTCTTGCCCGCTCTCACATGTCGCGTCGTTGACGGGAGCATCGGATACACGTACGTTTCCCAAGAACGGAAACTCATGGATATGGCCGGAACCTTGGCAATGTAGTTGAGTAGCTGGATTTTCGGTTTATCGGCCAGTTTGATGTATGGTAGCAAGCACTCAATTTTATTAAGGGTAATTTTAAAGTTTTCCATGGGTGGTGTCCGAATCACCGCATTCAAATCGGTGTTGAAACGTGTGAAAATCAACTCGTGTTTGCCATTAACGATGACTCGACAACAATCTTCGGCGAAGCCCAGCATATAATTCATCGGTAGAACAACGTCGACATTTCCAGAAGCATCAGTCAGTTCGGTATCACCGCTCAACCAACCGGTATTCTCCAGACATATTGCTGACCGGGACTTAGGGATTAGTGACCCTTCGTAACGCTGTTGATACCAACATTTTATTCCGATCAATCTCCTCACCGTTTAACTCGTGGCGAACTTCCTCGAACAAATGGCAAACAGCCATATGGATCAACTTCGTGCTCGTCACAGCATTTACACCATCGTCCTTTGTAATTTTTCCATGAATGTGGAGAAAGCTTTTACTAGGCAGTAGACACAAGTCTTGATGTTGAACAACAATATGGATTTCATCATTGTTCTGGAAGAAGGATGATGCAAACGGTTGATGAGCATGAATCTCAGAGTGCGCTATCGATTTGTCGAATACCACAGGTTTCTGTATTCTTATTATTTCTTCCATGGTAACACACATAGGATGCAGCGAACACGAATTCTTATTTTCCAAAATTTCCACGTAATCGAAGACCCAGGCTCTGGAGAAACTGAATATTCAGAGGTGTCAGTCTCGTGGGCGGTGTAAACGTTGTCAGAGATGTTGGGCGACTGATGATTTTTGACCATGACGTCTGACTTTTATAACTGTTGCCCAACTTCCTCGTTTTAAACACGAATCCCATCATTTGAGTGATTTCACGTGTAAACGCACAGTAATCGTTTCGCCGCGAAAATTAATCAGCTCGTCGTCTTGATCAACTATTCTCAGCTGTGAATGATGTATCGACTGTACAGCGATTGGCAGGTAAATGACGCTGGTAGGCACTTCGACAATCTTATATCCCGATGGAACGGTGGGGAAAAATTCGTGAATTGTGTGAGCTCGATACTCGTTTATGTACGCCCCTTTGGTTATGCCACACTCAACGCGTAAAGTATTAACCTTCAGAGTGGCTACGGATAATTCAGATTTATTAGTAACGTTTCGTGATAGCTCAACCGCCTTAAATTCCAATAATCGGCCGATGGAATCTTTGGGCTTAAAGTCTACCACATGATTGCACGTGACTTCACTGTTCAGCTCGTTGTCGTCAGTTTTCAGACTGAGGGTGATGTCGGCGGGTAGCTCATTACGCAGAATATTCTCAATATCCTCAATTTCATAGCTTCCCGTGGGTATCGTGATGTTCTCTCTGCTGTTTTCCGCTCGTTTCAGGTGAAATTTGTTACATGTCTCATGGATATTGGGTACCGAGAACATAGTTCTTCTCCGGCGATAACTCGATTGGGGGGAAATACTGAGCCTCCATTACGGAGGATGTGCCTGACAATTTGAACGTCAATGATTCCGACATGACTAATGCTTGCTTATGTAACAATTGTCTTTTTGTATCTGTTCGCTGAGAAATTTGAGGCACAAGTGGCCGCTAATCACAGTATCATATTCCTGATACCTCTCATGATTGTATTCAACGCTAGCAACACCGAGATATCTCATCACGTCCTTAGGAGGCTTCAAATCACCAAAACTATCAAAATACGAAACATGGTCACCATTTTTCTTGTATTCAACCCAATGTGTCCCGGGACCGTTTTTATTGTCAAGATTAATAATTGCGGATGCTTGCATTTTTAGTCCTGATTTCGGCAGATCATTCCGCATGAAAACGCCACGGAAATGTGAAATTTTCATATTTTCAGCATAGTTCTGTGAATCAATGTCAGTGAGAGCTCAGACTGGTAGTTTTATGAGTTTTTTGCTGGACGTAAGTACAGGCCCGTTCGGCTGCGGTAGGGTCGCAGGTATAATCTCTTGCCCAAAGCAATCGCCTCCATTGTTGTATTGTGCCGTTTGGCCTCGTTCAACCGAAGTTTGTTGACACGAGCTTCGTTGACAGCTTCAACTATACCCGCAGCACCACCCGCTAGAGCCCCAGTAGCGCTTAGACCGGCCAGAATTGGAATGAGAAACGGCAGGATGCCGGCAATTTTATCAGGAACAGGTATAACGCGATGCATACAAATATTCTTCCCAGTCCCACGCGCAGCCGCACGAGCACCCGCCAACGCCTGCTCGACGGCTTTATAACCCGGTCGCATGGCGACCTTTGCTGCTGTGAAGATGGATTTGAGATTCACAGTTCTCTTCCACTGTTCACTCTTCCCACCAGTTCGAGATTTCTTCTTCGCAGCCACTCCAAGTTTCGACCGCTTCGCAGCTAAACCCATTCCGCGTTTAGATTGAGTTTTCATGGTGTTGGTGACTCCCCAGGCTACAGCCTTTTCACCCACGCTAGCGTCCTTGGCCAAGACGCGATTCCATGCCTTCTCAGCGAGCGCTTTGTCCGCAGGATTTCTCGCTGCGATATCGCGATTCTTAGCGTATGCAATGTCGTGGTCTTTACACGCCGCATCCAGCGGATTTATCCCCAAATCTCTACGAGCCAACCTCTGGGCCAATTTCGTTCCAGGTCCGCAGTACTGATACTTTGGCACATGCAATTCAACTGGGAGATGATTGATGATTTCATTTAACAAACCATCACCGCGTTTCTTTCGTGTGCACGTCCTCATAGTCGGACAACGACTAACGTGTCTTCTATAGAAGGAGTAACTTATATACCGTCATCACAGTTCTTGTTGTAATGCTAACGAAGCATCATGAGATTTCAAGATCAGCCTGATAAACTACCCATCGCGAATTTCGATAAAATGGTTTGACGTGGTAAGAGGAAGATAGGATAACGACATGGAAAATTGCTGCTAAATACCGTGAGAGCAATTTTTTGCGGGCCATCCAATTGCGGTAAAACCAACGCTCTTCTCTCACTCATCACCCACGGCAATGAATTGCGATTCGAAAATGTCTACGTCTATTCCAAATCTCTCATCCAGCCAAAGTATCAATTTTTGCAAAAGTTGCTACAACCCGTGCAAGGAGTGGGTTATTTCCCGTTCTGCGAGAACGATGAGGTTGTAAAACCGGAAGATGCACGCCCCAACTCTGTTACGATTTTCGACGATGTGGCCTGTAAAAAGCAAGATAATATCAGAGCATACTCCAGCATAGGCAGGCATCGCGATATCGACAGCTTTTATCTAAGTCAAACGTATGCTCGCTTGCCAAAACACCTGGTGCGTGACAATGCAAACTCATTGGTGCTATTTCGGCAGGATGATATGAATCTGAAACATATCTACAACGATTATGTGAACACAGACATGACGTATCAGCAACTCAAAGACTTGTGCTCGTCATGTTGGAATTACTGTGATTATAGTTCTACCGTAATTGCCAAGGATAACGAAATGAATGGGGGAAGATAAAGGAAGGGGCTTGACTGCTTTATAAGCATGAACTTACATAAACTTGCGCAGTTCAATTGCAACAATCATGGAGAGTACCAAGATTCGTAAACACAGCGATACATTGAGTGACATATCGAAAGCATCCGATGTCATACTGCGGAAGCACAAGATGCCTAAGCTGGACAAGTACACGACCGAACAGGTTATAAGAGAGGTATTCAAGCCTTCAGTAACACCGTTGCAAGAATTAGTGGATACCTCAAAGCAGCAGCAGCAATAGCGGCAGCTTATGAAACAAGAAATTAAAACGAAACCACTGGATGTTACAATGAAAAAAGAAGAAGAAAAAGATGACGAGAGTACCGGGGATGATGATGATGATGAGGATATGGACAAGGGGAATTTCATGGCTGCAAATGATGAAACACTGAAGTTTGGTGAAATTTCCACTGCAAGTACGCCGGTAAAGAAAACAACGGATTCCACCGCGAGATATTTGAAAATTTTGAGCACAAGCAAAAGAAGGGATTGGAATACCACATACGGCGTTCGAAAGTTAACAAATGGTATGATGATTGCTGGTACGCTGATCAATTTTTTTGATAATCTGAACAATGTGGGGGATAGAAGTTATGAGAGAATACCTGGATTTCTTGACTTATTGTTTAAAAAATCACCGGATGCATTGATTGTAAATGATGCGGACAAGAATAATTACATCAAAATTGTAACGACGACAAATGCGCATCAAAAACGTTATCAAAACGTTATAAGCGTTTTAATTGAACATTGAAAAATGAAATGTGGAAGCGGTTTACTCTTCAAGGATCGCACAAGTAGATCGATATTTTGAATGATTTGATGAAGTCCTACAACAACACCAAGCATCGCACGATTAGGATGAAACCGGTGGATGTTAGCACGGAGAATAAAAAACAGCTGTATCGTAGCGTATACAAGCCTCGGCAAATCAAAAGAAGTGATGAGCGTGGAAATCCAGTGTGGGCGATCGAGATTGAATCGGTAAGTACAAGAATGTATTCGAAAAAGGCTATACACCCAAGTGGACGACTGAAATATACACCGTGAGCGAGGTGAAAAATACCAATCCACCCACCTACAAACTAACCGATTATGAAGATCATCCAATCCAAGGAGGCTTCTAGACAGAGAGGCAGCACCATTTTTTGCACATAGATGGCGGCCGACTGACCAGCACCGTCCCCATATTCAGCTGACTGACCGTTACAACTTTCATTTACATGCAATACACAAGTTTTATAACAATTTTCCGCCTTAGTAAATTCATTTTATTACCTTGACAGATCCGACACCTTTGATAGCGCACCTGAGTCACCTGTTCTCAGTTTCGCTTGACTGACCGCAGTATGTTTGTGTACGCAACCATTGTAATGAACTATAAAAAAACTAGCCCTAATAATTCAAACAGTTTCTTTGGCGCTGGCTCTTAGACGTTTCTACGAGGAAGAGCTCAGCATAGTTATATACCCCGAAGGCTACCTTGCGGAGAAAGTATTACGCAAACGAGGGAATCGATTCTATGTGAAGTGGTTGGGTTCTGATAGTTCGCACAATAGTTGGATAAATCAAACAGACATGTAGCATAATTTCCATGTATTTTCAAAATTACCTTAATAGATTTGAATATAGAAATATTTCCACTTTTATTCCCTTTATACGCACATGTGCCATACGCGTTACTATGAAAATGATAATAAAAATAAGAACAACAACAATGACAACGACAACGACAACGACGACAACAACAACAACAACAACAACAACAACAACAACAATAATAATATACAATTTTTCCATACGATTAATGCACATTTTATGTTTTTTGAAAACTTTTTCATCTTCAGAAAACTTCTTTTCGTTTTCTGGAAACCTTTTTTTATTTTCTGAAAACTTTCCTCGTGTTAAACGAATGAATATGAATAATTGCTTCATATATTGATAATAAATAAATAAATAATTGTTAAGTATATGACTTCGCATTTTGAAACTTCAAATCCATTAGATATCGTATTGGTCGTGAAACGTTTCCGCCCGATGGTGGATCGTCAAACATCAAATATTTACATCAATTCTACGTCTACAGTTTTATCCTATAGCTATTGGGGGGCTGGGACAAACCTCCAAGGTACGGTGTCGGTCTGTCCAGGTATCAATTACCGCTTGTCATCTTGCCAACTCAGAGCCAATGATTTTTGTACGGTCGTTCTTACTTCGTGTTTTTTACTGCGTATTGAACACTGGGGAAGGGTCAACTCTTGGTAAGCCATCAGACAGTTCTTATAATCGTCAAACGTAATACTATTGATCGATGAATTTTTTACACCCTTTGCACGCTTACTCACTTTTACGACATTGTCATATTTTTCCATATCCTCACCCATCGTGGTGGATGTATACAGCTTTTCTCACAGTCCCACAAACTCGGTCATAATTATACCGTTATTTTCATCCTTCATTACCCTGGTCGTTTCTTATTTTTGAGGCTAATACCATATACATTGTCGGGCGGATAGTCAGAAGTCTCAAACATTGCATCCACATCACGTTTGATGATATCGTAGATGTTCGATAGGTTGAATTCAGTCCAGTCAAATTGGGGATTCGGTTGGTTGTTGGCTTACCACACTTGGGGACCAAGTGCTTTTTATGTAAAAAAATGCGCTGATTTCGAAAATTCTAGTCCCCGTGGGCGCAAAGTGGCGGAACATGGTTTTAAAAATCAAAAACTGAAAAATCACCAAAAAAGTCGCATTTTTTCGCATTCATCGTCGAATATCTCGGAAAGTAAGGCTCTGCGGCAAAAAATGTACGGAGGTAAATCTATTTAGAATTACATTTTCCACAAAATTCACTTGGTTTTGAATGCGAATTTTCAAAATTCAATTTTTTCATGCAAAATACGAAAAAAAAAATTTGCAAAATCGAGTACTTATTATCCCCCCTTAAAATTCATTCAACCTCTTTGATGATCTGTGATTAGTTACCTCTTTTGGTTGCAAAACAGTGAGTGGAACCCGATCCCTGTGGGTTGAATAGTTATTGCATAATTAAGCAACAAAAAAAAAAAGTAAAGTCTTCTGTAGCCTTTGCTATAACACCCACACTGGTCCTGATTTTTTTAAACATATAAGACACCAAAAGACTACAAAATGTAGCGAAGTAAAACTCATTTGAAATATTAAAATGTGCTAGTCTTCCATAGAAGCAACGATTCATCCATGCTTCTATACACGTACTTGTATAACTCTTACAAATATTATCGTTTCTACTAACTGAAACAATTGCAATATACTGTACTGTACTACAATTTCCTGTAATATCTTGTGACCTATGGTGAATTTGGGATAACGGTTGTGTTCATTGCATTCCTTGACTCAAAACATTCAAATTACCGCCGCGCACGCTGCAATTTCGCGCGACGGCGTTCACTCTCTCCTGCATTCTGAATGCGAATGCGTATTATAATATTTTCAACAACTTGCACGTGGATAGGAGTTGGTTTACCGAACCGATCGGCGTTCTACAGATTGTGCTAGAATTTATAGTTGTCTCAAAAACAAACTCTAAAGTTAAAGGCCATTATCTCGGGATTTACCTATTGGATTTCGACATTTTTTTGAAATTGTGCGTCTTGAAAACAGCTTTCTAACCGTGTACTATGAACTAACACTTTATAGTATAGGTTGAAAGTTATTCCATTTGTTATTAGAAGAAAAATGTGATTTTTTTTTAATTCTGTGGGCCGTCAAATTGCAAAAAAAAATTGAAGAACCATTGGACATTGTTGTTGGGGGTGTCTTATATGTGTAAAAAAATCAGGACCAGTGTGGGTGTTATAGCAATGCTACAGAAGACATTACTTTTTTTTGTTGCTTAATTATGCTTAATTATGCTTAACTATTCAACCCACAGGGATCGGATTCCACTCACTGTTTTAAAACCAAAGAGGTAACTAATTACAGATTATCAAAGAAGTTGGATGAATTTTAAGGGGGGATGATGAGTACTCAATTCTGCAAGTTTTTTTTCGTATTTTGCATAAAAAAAAATCGAATTTTGAAAATTCACATATAAGTCTCGAAATCAGAGACTTGGTAAATTCAAGGCAAGGTGGAGAAATCACGACATGTGAAGTTGCAGTAAATAACTGTAAGTAAAACACACATAAGTAATAAGATGACGTTTACAATTGAATAATATCACATAAGCTTTAGCACCGCACCAGAATCAATCACAATCGTCGGTATCTCGTAATGATTATGTATTGTTTTATACTGAGCTATGCCGTATGACCGCTAACGAGCGCCTGTGTTGATAAAATCAACGTCTCCCTTAGTTGTGTACATAACAGATCCGTGATGTACCGGACTGGGAAACTATCAATAAGTTTGATAAGGTGTCAAACTTACATCCCCCCCTTCTCACGCTGAAGGGTTGGGGGATAAGTGGTAGGGAATTAGTTTACTCGCATGGAAAATCTGGGATTCATTTTTCTTTTCTCCCCTGCCTATCATATATATTGAATGAAATATTTTTTCAATTATTTCATACGGACCTTTTATAATCGAGTCTAATTTGTTTCTGTTTAATCTGTTACTATTTTGTATATGTACTAAGTCTCCTACGTTGTACTCGATATTAACCTTATTTTTATCATAGTAGGTCTTATTCTGTTCGTAAATCTTTTTTGAATTTTGATACGCTATTACTCTGTTATCTTTCAGTTTATCTTCGTTATTGTAGTTGAGTTTACTTGGTAAGATTGACTTATCTCTTCCAGTTAGTAAATAATTCGGTGAAAAGCCTGTTTAATTTTGAATAGTGTTATTGTATTCTTCCACACATTCTTCTGCTATGGTGGACCATGGACGATTTTTGTTCTCGAATATTTTGCATCTTATCCTACTGACAAGCGTTTGATTGGTTCTTTCATTGAGGCCATTAGAAAAAGCACAATCTACTGCGGTGAAGACTAAGTTTATCTTTCTAGTTTTTAAGTGTTGTTTAAACTCTCTTGAATTAATCGCTGCGTATTGATCTGTAAGTAAAGTCTGTATAATGTTCTCATTTTTTATTTGGTCTACTAATTTTATAAAGTCTTTTGCGATTTGCGTTTCTGACGTCGAAATAAAAGCATATCTCGTGAAATGATCAATCAGCAAGTGTAGATATTTTTTTGTGCTTCTATTGCCTGCGTAACCTCCTATTGTGTCTGATGCAACGATTTCGAATGGTTGGGAGGCTGGGCCCAGTTGTGATAATGGAGCTTCGAAGTGACCAATTCTAGTTTTATTTTTTATACAAGTTTCACAGGAGCGACATATCGTTTTTATGTGTTTATGCATATTTTTTAAATGGATCTTATGAGTAATTGTTAATGTTAATTGTTTCGTTCCTATATATCCTTGTTTGTTATGTACATGTTTGATCAATTCAATGCCAAATTCCTTAGTTAACCAAATTTTCCTTCTATTATTCAGTGTTTTATAAATTATATTATCTTCAATTTCATATTTATTGTCAAGCTTCAATTTTTTTCGATTGTTAACAATTTCATCTAATTTTAGAAAGTTTACTATTTTTATTCTTGATGTTTCGTCTTCTCTAGTGTTTACTTCTAATACTGGGTTACTTGATAAACAATCTGCCTCTAATTGTAAGTTATTTTTTTCCGGGTTATATTGTATTTCAAAGTCAAATTGAGACAGGTAATTTAAAATTTGTCTCAATTCTGGGTCATTGCTTTTTTTATATTGAAGTTTTTCAGTGGTTTGTGGTCTGTGAAAACCGTAAATTTTTGTCCTATCAGGTAGTATTGCCAATATAAAATTGCCTCTTTTACAGCAAGACACTCAATATAGATTGCTCTTTTTGTCTTTTGTGATTCTGTTAATTTGCGTGAAGAGAAAAATACTGGTTTTATCTGTCCATCTGACTGGTTTTGTTTTAATATTGCCCCGACTCCTTGTAGGCAGGCATCGGTGTAAATTTTAATTGGGATAGTTAGGTCAAATATTGCCAGAATCGGGTCTGAGCATAAGTATTCTTTAATTTTTTTGAAACTCTCTTGGCAACATTTTGACCATTTAAATTCTGTTTTTTCCTAATGGATTATGGAGTGGCTCCAGAAGTATAGTTGATCCGGGAATATATTCCAGGTAAAAATTTATTTTCCCCAGGAATTGTCTAATGTGTTTCCTTGTCTGTGGTGTTGGAAAATTCTTAATAGCAATTACATTATCATTTAACGGTCTCATACAATTATTTCCTATTTCGTGACCCAAATATGTTATTTTGCATTGTGTAAACACGCACTTCTCTAGGTTTAATTTTATTCCCTGTTCTTGTAGGGCTTTCAACGTCAGTTCAATATGTCTCATATGATACCTGTAGTCTTTTGAGTAGATCAGAATATCATCAATGTAATTTACGGCGAAGGCCTCTAACTGCTTTTTCCTTATTATGCTTGACAAGATACGTTGAAAAATTGCCGGCGACGATTTTAGACCAAATGGTAAACAACACCATTGCCAGTGCCCATGATGGGTTACGAACGCTGTTTTGTACCTATCTTTCATATGTAACGGAATCGACCAAAACGCCGAGTTCACGTTTAGTTTTGTGAAATATTTACAATTTCTCGCTCGTAACGTTAAATCCTCGATTCTCGGAGAAGGTTGGCTTTCTGGGACCACTATTCTGTTCAGCTCTCTATAGTCGATACATAAGCGAGATTTTCTCGCTTCTTCCTTCTTATATACTAATGTAACTGGTGCGCCGTATGGGCTACATGATTCCTATTCAATCATGTCCTCAATAATTGTTTAATTTGACTTTCTATTTCTACTTTATCTTGAATTGAGCATTTATATGGTTTTTTCGCTATATATTTATTTTCCGTTAGTTTTATCGTTGCTTCGTAATTGTTTACTGTACCAATATCGAATTTCTCTTTTGCGAAAACGTTTTTGTGTTTCGTCATTAGATTTTACAAACTATTATGCTCCGAGTTGATGCTATTTATTATATTTTTATTCGCTTTGAAATCTTCTTTTATTTTATTTATCTCTCCATCATTTTTTTTTGCTATATTCTCAAGTTTTCATCTTCACAAAGTTTGAAATCTTTAATACAGTTTAAACCTAGCAGTTCATCATCTCTGAATGAATCGCTTTTAATTATAAAAAATGTAAATTGCTTCGTAATGTTGAATATCGTTACTGGCAGGATAATCACACATTCTGCTTTTGACGTGCCTGAAATCGTCTCTATATTTCTATCCCCACTTATATTTTTATTCAAATTTTGTTTTTTCTAAAACTTACAGTTCATTAGAGATATATTCGCTCCCGAGTCATACAGACCGATGGTGGGTTCATTATTTATCAGAATTTTTAATTTTATAAGTGGGGTCACTATTCGTTTTTTGCTTCTCTCGTACAAGCAATCGCATCCTGAATTTATATATTGTTTGCTACTTTAATTTTATCGTTTGTATTTATTTTTAGGTGTGTTATTTTCGTGCGGCACAATTGCTCTGGATGGATGTATTTGGGTAACCTACACTTTCGCAGTACGAGCACGGATTGTGTTTGTTTTGAGTCTTATGTTTATCTTCGTTCCTCTCACTCGAGTTGTTATTGTATTTACTTTTCATAGGGTCTATTTTCATAGGGTCATTCTAAGTGTCGACATTAAATCTTCAATGTTCGTTAAATTTTTTTTATTTAACCGTGTTCTAACAAAGTTAGGTAGCGTTGTGATGGAGCTGGAACATTTCTAATGAAATGTAACAGTTTATATCCTCTCGTAGGAACATGCCGGGGATCATTTAGATGAGTACAAAATTTATCATGCAGCGTAGCCCGCCTTATGCGCTTGGCTTTCTTATCGGCAGCAGTGCTCAAATTACGCGATTATGCACTTCATATGCACTGTCGCCGAGCCCGGCGAGAGGCCGTGTGAGCAGTCTCAATACTGCTTCCAGGCGTAACGCACGTCTAATTTAATATAATATAACGTTAACGCTTCCTTTTACCATTTGTTGTTATCAATTACCATTCAATTTCTCTGTTTGAATAAACATATAAATACATATATAATCGTTGCGCAATATTTGCATG
Organism: Neodiprion lecontei; assembly: GCF_021901455.1. NCBI lineage: Eukaryota > Metazoa > Arthropoda > Insecta > Hymenoptera > Diprionidae > Neodiprion > Neodiprion lecontei. Next base: position 12,005,262 of record NC_060266.1, on the reverse strand, counting down.
ACAAATTTGGCGATCCTGCCAGGATCCGGTTTAAACCAACGAACGCGGCGCGCGTATCAAACGGCCGGATCATAGTGACGAATTTTGGAAATGAGTGCGTAAGCCCAATAAATTCACGCGCGAACCTTCGGCTACGCGTTTATAAGTAATTATTACGAATTGTACCTAGCAAGGGATAGAGTGAAAGGCCGCCTTGCGTAGACAATCAAGGACTGCGTGTAGACCGCTTGATAACCAGGGACTGAGTGTAGACCGCCTGATTCTACACTGGACAATTCCTATAGTGAACTTGTGTATTTATTGGAAAGGAAGCAAGTATAAAATTCTGCACTCCTTAGATACAATAAACTTCGCGTTTAAACCATCTAAGTGAAGTGAAGTGAGAATAAGGACATCGAGACTCGAACCGCTCTTATATTCTTGCCCCCGGTGCCTGTCAGAGACTCCAGGACATCGAAGCCTCGTACCGACGGCTACCACGATCTTCGAGTGTGATGCTTCACACCTCAATTTGGCTACTCTTAGCGTAAGTACAAGCATTTTGTTACTTACTCGAGTCACCATAAACTTATCGAAGGACAAATCGTGATCGAAACTAAGAATTTGATGGTCAAACTTGAATCATTCAAATAAATAAAGTCAGAGCTTGACTCAAGGTAAATTTAAAAAAATAAATTCACAATGGACGTGAACGAAAACAATGACCGGAGATCGGCAGTACCTCCCACTATTGTTGAGACTGCAGAAGATGGACAATCCGTCACTTCTGAATCCCGGTTTGAAGAGAGATTTTGGGATTTGACGAACCAAATGACTCAGCTTGTGAATAGGCTACAAGAAGCCACCGAACGTAATGATTTAACTGCAATGGGCAGATACCGTCTTGGTCTAGAGCAATTGAACGGAGAGAGGTTAACTGCGCGTCAACTTGCTCGCCGCGAAGATTTGCCTATAGAAGAGGTTACCCGTTTTATTCAATTGAGAAATCAAGAACGCCGTGAACACGACTTCATTCGTCGCAATAATGTAGAAATAAATCGAAACTCTGAAAAAGTTCCGCGTCCCGAAGACACGCTTGAAAGCGTCACCAACCAAATGTTTCAGGAAATGCAACAACCGAATAACCAATTAACCGAAGAAAACCGTCAAGAGGAAGCTCTTACAAATAGTCATACCAATCGAGAAGCAATCAATAACTATTATCGCTTAACAACTAGCGATGATCCGAATGTTTCTAATATTTTGAGACCGCCCGGAAACCATACCGGAGCGATACCGCGAATTCAACTAGATACCGCGCGTCTCGTTGAATCAGAGGTGGAAGGTCCTACTCAGATAGCTCCCTCAATCGTAACAAACCCACCACGTTACTCGGCATTATACGGGCTCGCTCAAAACCGATTGCTGCCACCGACACCGCGCATCAATGAGGTGGGCTCCCCAGCCAATTCAGACTCGGACCATCAAGGTATAAATGCGATGCCAATACCGACCCTTCACCAAAATCGCTCGTTAGAAAACGACCGATTCTCCACCGCGCGAGCCAATGTAAACCATGATATCTTGTCGGATACGGATTCGACACTGCAACGCGTTCTCGAGGAAAGCCGACGTTTATCACGGATGCCAAACGTACGCCTTACACCAAGGCCTAGTCCACAGTGGCCTAATGGTCCGACGGATTACGAAATCCCACGAGGTACTGGTAGCAATACCCGTAACAACGTCCCGCGTCGTCGTCTAGAACAGCAAGAAGAGGATGAACTTCGGAGAGCCTTGGAAATGTCTGCTACTTTACCACATCGTCGTCCGGACACTGTGACGTTCAGTATGTCCCAGTTGCTGAGTGATCCCGAAGCTTTACGCCAACAGCAAGAGATAATGAGAAACATTGAGGAACTTGCGCGAAGAAACCAAACAAGAATTCAACTACCGGCAACTGCGCCACCCCGAGACGTGTTTCGCCCTCGGAATCCAAGAGACCCAGGCCCGTATGCACGAACGGAAGCTTACTTGAATGATGTCAGCCTACGCCCCGATGCTGCCGGAAGATACCCCGGAGAACCAAATCGCCCAGCGGACGAGCCCTATGCGATCCAAGATTTCCTACCCGCGTTTCAAGCCATCAAGATGATTGATTGCAGACTGGAAGGAAAAGCAGGCGAAGACGTACACGCTTGGATCATGCAAGTAAAAGCCGCCGATATGGTAGTTATGCCAACCCAACGTTTCCCGTTTTTGAGCATGGTAATCAGCTTGAAGACAGGAGGAGCTCTTCAGAAGACCATCAACCAGAGGAGACCTCGTACAATCCCAACTTTACTCGAAGTCATAAGATCAGCCGTTATTGTCGAGAAAAGTGCCACCACATTGGAAATGGAGCTTGGCAGAACAGGCCAAAAGGGCGACACTGTGGACACCTACAATCTCAAATTCAATCAGATCTACCAAGACCTCGTAGCTGCCTTCTCGAATTAACAACTACGAGCGAACATCGATCCTAATCTTCAAGACCTCGAAAATAGAGTGTGCCAGTACTATCTATATGGACTTAATCCGAGGATATTCCATCAAGTCAAAAACCGTCAGTACTTCAAGTTACTGGAAGCCCAGAAGGCCGCGAAAGAAGCCGAAGGCGAGGAATTGAATTTCCGAATGCATCAACAACAGCTGATGAACAGTAACGACACAGCATCGGAACCCACGTTTTGGAACAAGTCCCAAATTTACGGGCCAGGCAACGCATCAGATACGCGAAGATTCCAGGTACAACAAAGAACCTCGACGAACTCGCCAAGGTCAACTCCTCGACCACCAGCGTCTGTCCACCACCACGATGAAACGGAACAAGATGATAAAGAACTCCAAAGATGTGAATGCCACACCTGTAACACACATCGGACCGCCCATGAACAACAAGCAGTATGTCATAATTGCGGAACCAGAGGACACTACAGCCGGAACTGCTACGCTCCGCGCCGACCACAGAACGACCAACGCCGTAATACTAACGGCAATAAGCGAAACGCAAATTTTCAAAACGCCAGCCTCAAAGACAAACCGCCCAACGACCAAGTCAATTGCACGTCAGAGGAACTCCAGTCAGAGGAAGAGGAAATAGAGGGACAGGAGGACGAACTAGAGGACGAGTGCCAACAGGAGCCCGTGTATGTTCAGTTTCACAGGGGTTACTACAGTGTGCTGTAATAAAATTTGGAGAAACAAAACAAGGAGTAGCCCTTATGGTCGATACAGGTGCATCAATAAACCTCATAAAACGGAAGGTTATTTATCCATCGGATAAACAAATTTGTCCAATTATCAAACGCAAAATTTCCTTTAAGACTGGCAAAGCGCTAAATTCCGCGAATGAAATTGCTGTACTAACTCACATGGGGCTAAAGGACGAATTCGTCATTATACCAGACGATTATCTGCCTGACGGAGAAGATGGAATCATGGGAAACCCGTTTATGAGGAGGCGAGATTTCCAGTTGAATGCCTCGACGCTCACCCTGAAGAATAAGATACACCACCTTAGTAGCGACCGAAAAATTCGATTTAAACCAAATTCGGTGAACAAAATTGCCATCGATACCGACGAAAAGAATCTCGATCTCATGTTACGCATGGTCTATAAAGACGGAATGCCTATGGAAAATATCCCGGTGCAGATTGTACACACGAACAATCATGGTACGGCTTATGGAATCATCACCACCGCTGAAGACGAAGATATCGAGCTCGGACTGGAGAACGTCCAAGTCCACCGAGTAAAGAGTATGTCAACCCCGGGTGTATGGCAACAACCACGTGATGAAAGAGAGCAGGCGCTCCAAAATACTGTCGACTTGAAACACCTACCGGAGGAGTACCAGAAAGAAATTTGGAGTATTCTTCAGGATTTCAGCGATATCTTTGCCTTACAGGAGGAAGACATGGTCAATGGAACTTCAATGACTGAACATCGCATCGAGTTGTCAGATCCTCAACGCATTGTAAATGTGAAAAGTTTCCGTGCTCCACAGCTGCACCAGCAGGTTGTAAAAGAGGGAGTAGAGAAAATGTTGAAACAAGGAATAATAACGGAATCCGAGTCGCCATACAACTCGCCAGTTTGGGTTGTACCCAAAAAACCGGGCCCCGACGGAAAGCCCAAGTATAGAATTGTGATCGATTTCAGGAAGATTAATGAACTTACCGTTCAGGATTCTTATCCGATACCAATAATCGAGGATTTACTCGATCACATGGGAAGGGCCAAGTTCTTTACTACTGTCGACATGGCCGCAGGTTTCCACCAGATCAACATGGCTGCTGACTCCAAGAAATATACTGCCTTCTCAACCCCCGACGGGCATTTCGAATACCAACGAATGCCTTTCGGATTACAGAACGCTCCTGCGACCTTCCAACGCATGATGAACGATGCGCTGAGAGGATTGAATCAGAAGATCTGTTGCGTCTACATTGATGACGTAATAATTTTTGGTGAAACGGAGGAAGAACACCATCGAAATGTAAGAACCGTATTTCAGCGTTTAAGACAATGTAACCTGAAACTCCAGCCAGAGAAGTGCGCCTTCATGAAAACTGAAGTGAGATACCTCGGATATGTCATCACTGACGAAGGAAGCAAACCAGATCCGGAAAAGACCAGAGCGATACAACAATTACCCGTTCCAGTCAACGTTAAGACGATTCGATCCTTCCTTGGTTTGACGGGGTATTACCGAAAGTTCATACAAAACTATTCAATGTTAGCGAAACCATTAACAAGGTTAACAAGAAAGGACATCCCATGGGATTGGTCAGCAGCCTGCCAAGAAGCCTTCGAAACCCTGAAAGAAAAGTTGGTCACACCACCGATACTTGTGAGATCAGACCCAGCTAAACAATACGTCGTAACCACCGACGCGTCAAACGATGGAATTGGAGCGGTACTATCTCAAGACGGCCACCCCATATATTTCTTATCTCGAACCCTGAATGATGCGGAAAGGAATTACAGCACGACGGAGAAGGAGATGCTTGCTGTTGTATGGGCCGTCAAGAGACTAAGAGTATATTTGCTCAATACACCGGATAAACCCTTCATCATCCGCACCGATCATCGTGCACTCGTATGGCTGAGAAATTGCGTAGACCCCAGTCAACGCCTGCTGCGTTGGAGACTAAGATTGGAGGAATACTCATTCCTGATAGAACATGTTTCGGGAAAAAGTAACGTAGTAGCGGATGAGTTATCCAGAGTCTTTCGCACAAAGGAAGAGATCTTCGGAAAACTCACCGAATTGGAAAAGGGACTATACGAAATCACACCCATTGATAGGAATCCCAAGTGGGTCCACCATATTGCCGCACGCCACATTGACATCGAGAGATTGTCACTCACAACAGGCAGAACACAATCTCACATCAAACTCGTTCCCAACCGAAATCGAAAAGGGGAGGACGGCAAATGGGTGAAGATTACCCTAGAAGAAAAGGATGCCTCTGACAACACCCTGATTATACCAAAGAATCAGACGGATAGACGTGAGAAACTCAGAAACTACATTTATCCGAAAAGGTACGAAAAGATATACTTCTGGATTGACCCTAAGAAAACCACCAAAGAAGAAACCAATTCGATCATCGAAGATCTCAAGAGGATACGTCAGGACTCAGGTGCAGACATATCATTTTGCTTGATAAGAAAGGATGTGCCTAACAAACAGCAACAGAAAGAAATCATGGCCAGCGCTCACAACGACATCAATGGACACTTCGGCCCAGCAAAAACAATTGACCGAGTAAAAGAAACGGCCGTATGGTCACGTATGGAGAATGATATCAATTCCTTTATCCAGGCATGCCCCACGTGTCAGATGTATAAAAAGGAAAGGATACAAATGAAATCACCCGCTATTCTTTTCGAAACCTTTGCTGAAAAACCTAACGATCAAATTTCAATAGATATCGTCGGACCTCTGGTCGAATCTTGGAATAAACACCGATATATCCTCACGATGCAGGATTCAATAACTAAATTCATTAAATGTGCCCCACTTACGAACAAAACCGCGACAGAAGTTATCAAGGCTCTATCAGAGTACTGGATAGGTAACTTCGGGTGCCCCAAAGTAATCCTGACGGACATGGGAAAGGAGTTTTGTAACGAGCTGACCGATTCCTTTCTCGAACACTGTAATATCAAACATATCACCACAACTGCATATCACCCGCAGTCGAACGGCTCTATAGAACGAATGCATAGTGTCTTGAAAGACTATATTCGAACTGCCTGCAAAGAGAAAATACACACTTGGGACAAGGTTTTAAGAGAAATGGCACGTGCCTATAACACTTCCGTTCACCAATCAACAGGTGAAACGCCTCACAACCTCATGTTCTGTCACGAAGCCAACAATCCTGACGGTTTCCGCGAAAACCGATTGGAAACCGTGATTAGTAAGAAAATGTTGTGGATACGAAAATGGGAGGAACGGTTCGAGAAAGCTCTGGTCTGGCTTACCAAATCCAGAGAGAAAAACCAAAAACAAGTGGACCAAGGAACACGACGACAAACTCCTTTATATCAAGTGGGAGATAAAGTAATGATCAAGAACGATACGCGACAGAACGCCTTGGAAAGGATTCGGAATGGACCATTCGTCGTCGTCGAGATCAACGAACAAAAAGGAAATATCACTTACAAGAAAACCGCGGATGATTCCACAGCGTCTTATTGGAAGACCCATCTGAATAATACCAAACCGTACTACGAATACGACACCGGACCAAGGGAAAACGATCCAGTCCCTAGAATTAAACTAAAACGGGTTCAGGGTAACGATTGGATCTCCACGGAATAGAGTCTTAGTTTCTTTTGTTATAGGTGTAGCAGTCTGTCCCTAGCCTACTTCGATGGCTCAGTTATCAATGGGACTTTACTCCAGGAGGAAGTGGGCAAAGTATACATGTACCAGGAAAGATGGAAGATATTCCAATCCTCTGACGCAAGTGGGTTCACCAAACCATTACTCGACATTCACGACAAACTCGGAGGCCTCCAGACGATACGGGATACCTATCTGGACCATTGGAACCCTGGTCAGCGATCCCTCGCCCAGTCCGCCCTGGACGCTTTAGATTTAGAATTTGCCCGCGCCTCGTCACACAAGAATATTTTGGAAGTCATTTTAGACTTGGGTGCGCCTATTCTTCAAATGACGCGCCGCCCCTCTAAATTAAGGGAATCTCAATCCCACGGAACCAAAACAAGTACTCCGAAAGCGCTCGCGTCGGGCGATGTTACTTACGAAGCCTCGCGCGAAGCTGAGGCGGTATTTGGAAAACATGTCCTCCTGACGGGCCTGGCAAATGAAATGTATCCCCTAAGGAAATCTTATCTCACGCCAAATATCAGACCGAAAAAAGGAATGTTTAACTTTTTAGGAACAATTCAAAAATCCATCTATGGAACTGCTGATGCGGATGATTTGGAAATAATTAATGGGAATCTAGCCTCACTAAAAAATGTAACGGACACTCTAAATCTTGTTGTAACCAAGTCCTTGCACATCAATCAAGTCCAAATTAATATCTTGAATACAAATCAGCTCAAACTTAAACACTCTTTGGAAACTGTATGGGGACAATTAGAATCATTAAAAATAAAAGGTAACGAAACGCTTGCTTATCAGGAATACATGGAAGCTATAACTCTAAGTTTATTTGAAATTAAGGAACTACAACGACTAATCGACCTGGTAATGACTGCCGTGCAATTAGGAAGGCATGGTATCATCGATAACACCCTTTTTACTCCAAAGGAGCTTATGACAGCTCTTCAAGCTTTCGACGCCAATGACAAAAAGACACTAATACCTATTAAAGAGGAAAATTACGAGAAGTTTATTGAAATAAGTGATTTAACTATAACCACAGATAAAGGCAAACTTATCTATATACTCACAGTGCCTTACTTAGAAAAGGAACCTTGGGTAATAATTCAGAATACCCCGGTACCCGTAAGAATAAATCACACTTATGTAACGCTCAACCGAACATATGCTTTGAAATTAGTACGTAAGAATTTTATAAGAGAAGTCACATTTTCTCAACTGAAACAGATAACCGATTATTTCATTGGTGATTACCGCGATGTGGGACATCGCAACGATACTATTGAACTTTGTGAGAAAATATCTGATCCCATACCACGAGGATGCACTCTGAGTCGTTTTCTCGTCACAGATATTGCTTACATAAGAACGCAGGGATCGCAAATAATCTTACCTTCGAAGCCAATTGAGGTAACCATAACATGCGCTTCAATGCAGACTTTTATTATTCAAATCACCAAGCCATCCCTGATAACCACGAATCAGAGCTGCGAACTTCAAACTTTGAAAACGCGAGTCAAATTAATCGTAGAACATATGACTTCTCAATTAACAGAAATACATGCAGATACCATTTCCCCGCTAAACAAATTTGTAACATGCCGGGAAATTGTATTGCATCACGTGATTAACTTGGATACCCTCAAGGATCAAGGACAAGCCATTTTAGACCTTGAGAGTATCCTCGCGAATAACGAAGCGACCCTTCGGGTCAACAATACATGGGCTAACTTCAAAGGTATAGGGATCCCATCAATAGCTGTCGTTTCTGGAACGATATCCGTCTTGTCTATTCTACTCTTGCTGTGGAAATTTAATATACCAACCTATATTTCGGCGTTCGCCGGATATTGTTGCCAAAGGAATCCCTCTGCTTTGGAAGTAGTAGAACGAAGGAAATTAAAACGCAGGATTGAGACACAGGCTAAACGTAACGAAAGAATCTTACGAGAAATTAGAAGCCGCAGAGACGCGCCTTTGTCTTCGTCGGGGGATGTGATGGAGCTGGAACATTTCTAATGAAATGTAACAGTTTATATCCTCTCGTAGGAACATGCCGGGGATCATTTAGATGAGTACAAAATTTATCATGCAGCGTAGCCCGCCTCATGCGCTTGGCTTTCTTGTCGGCAGCAGTGCTCAAATTACGCGATTATGCACTTCATATGCACTGTCGCCGAGCCCGGCGAGAGGCCGTGTGAGCAGTCTCAATACTGCTTCCAGGCGTAACGCACGTCTAATTTAATATAATATAACGTTAACGCTTCCTTTTACCATTTGTTGTTATCAATTACCATTCAATTTCTCTGTTTGAATAAACATATAAATACATATATAATCGTTGCGCAATATTTGCATGACAGCGTTATCACTATCAGGTTTATTTGAGAACTGATAGTTAAATTCGGATCTACATCTAGCAACATGTTTCTTTTTTTTAATGTAAATTCCAAAAATGATCCGCTTAAATATTTAAACGTCTAGGCGTACGCGATTTCGGACCATGACTTTTGGCCGAATGTGTCTACGAATGAATTATTCCAGAGTTCCTAAACGTGTGACAGTGAGTTTGTTTTGAGAAAAATTGCAAACCACTCCAACGCTGGACCATCTAAGTATAGCCTCAAAACTTCTGGGAATTTGTTTTCCTTTATATCGAGCCTTTTACATTCTGTTTCAAACATGTCTGTCCATGATTCAGCATTACAATTCCTCCCATTAAATTTTTCTAGTATTATGTTTTTCGCCACGGAATGGATTGATTTTTCGTGTGTCTGGGTTACGGTAGTAGGGTTTTGCGCTAAGGTCGGTGAGTCATCCTGGGATTCTTCTAGATAATAACCATTGAAAATGACGTGACCTTCGTCGTCTAGGTAAGTTTCTTTCAGTCTACCTTCCACTAGGGTTATGATCACTTTTCGGAACTTGTTGCTAGTCCTCAAGCTTCTGACGACTCCTTTTGTCACTGCATTTTCGGAAAGTTGTGGATGTTGGTCACTCGTTTGCAGCTCTCGAGGAAATTGAAAAATTTCTGGTTGGCCCACCAATTGGATCGTCTTAACTTCAACTACCGTAGTTTTGGTATCTGCAGCCTGAGATGCAAAGTGGAATATTGCTTTTATATCACCCATTGTGATTGATTTATAAGTCTGGAAATCACAGACTTGGTAAATTCGAGGCTAGGTGGAGAAATCACGACATGTGAAGTTGCAGTAAATAACTGTAATTAAAACACACATGAGTAATAAGATGACGTTTACAATTGAATAATATCACATTAGCTTTAGCACCGCACCTGAATCAATCACAATCGTCGGTATCTCGTAATGATTATGTATAGTTTTATACTGAGCTATGCCGTATGACCGCTAACGAGCGCCTGTGTTAATTATACTCAACGTCTCCTTTAGTTGTGTACATAACAGATCCGTGATGTACCGGACTGGGAGACTAACAATAAGTTTGATAAGGTGTCAAACTTACACACATTCAGGACCAAATGCATTTGGTGTAAAATGTAATTCTAAATAGATTTACCTCGATAAATTTTTTGCCTCAGAGCCATACTTTCCGAGATATTCGACGATGAATGCGAAAAAATGCGACTTTTTTTGGCAATTTTTCAGTTTTTGATTTTTAAAACCATGTTCCGACACTTTGCGCCCACGGGGACTTGGATTTTTGAAATCAGCGTGTTTTTTGCATAAAAAGCACTTGGTCTCCAAGTGTGGTAAGCCAACAACAAGATCGACCTATTATTAGAGCTCATTTGACTGGACTAAATTGATGAATAAGGGTCTGTGTCGGTATAAAACAATTTAACCTCGCTGTTCGAAAAGTTGGTTTTAATATAATCATAGTGAAAATCATAAAGAACGTTTTTTGATGGATCTCGAATTGAAGCACCGACGTAAATAGGTTTAGCGAAGTGAACTTTGACACGTTTCATTCTAATGATAACCATATCAGCACCAAATACGGTGCAGCTGTGAAAGTTTGCTCGGGCAATAAGCGTTCTCGCACCAGCTCTTCCCTCCCATTTTGTGACCGATTTAACATCTTTGTGATTTCGCACATACTCCATAGTCTTGCCGAACACCGCGTTATTCATGAGTTTGTGAAAGTTTTTCTCAAATTCCTTCCTAGACCGCTTGCGTATGTCTGTGATAAGCGTGATGTGAGGCTCGAGCCATGGAGATTGTGCAATCTTCAAAACTCTTTTGCACTTTCCTCACTCTTAATCCTGAACTCAAACACTGTTTCAAATTTCTATTGTGCAATATATACTTTGTTTTGGGGTGAAGGGTGGTCGCGAGTTTGGCGTTTTTACTACGTGAAGGAGTAAAATGCTCCGGACAAAGTAGTGAGTCTTTGTGATCCTCGTGTAGTTCTACAGCATTGTCCAAATCTACCTCAAGAAAGTAACCGATCCGCGAATCATCCGGATGGTTTGTCATATCGAATAAGTAGATTGGTTATGAGAGTTCTAGACCCAAACATGGCGGCGTGCCCCCGTTGCCCCCATGCCCCCCTGCCCCCCCCCCCCCTGCCCCCCCATTTTCGATGGCCATTTTGATTTTTTGATGGGGGGGGGGCATTTTGATTTTTTGGATGGCTGCCATTTTGATTTTTTGGATGGCGGCCATTTTGATTTTTTGGATGGCGGCCATTTTGATTTTTTGGGTCGCGGCCATTTTGATTTTTTGGATGGCGGCCATTTTGATTTATTTGATGGCGGCCATTTTGATTTTTGCTTAGCCAGACGAGTGGCCATTCACACAGCGGCCATTTTGATTTTTGCTTAGCCGGATGAGCAGCCATTTTGATTTTTGCTTAGCCGGATGAGCAGCCATTTTGATTTTTCATCGTCCGACAGTTTGATAATATGATTTTCGCCATGACGTCATCAGTATAATCGACCGATTTTGCCGTCTGCCGAGCAGCCATTCAGACAGCGGCCATTTTGATTTTCATCGTCCGACAGTTTGATAATATGACTTTCGCTATAATGCCACCAGTATAATCGACCGATTTTACCGTCTGACGATGGCCATTTTGATTTTTGCTCAGTCGGATGGGCGGCTATTTTGATTTTTATCGTCAGACAGTTTGATAATGTGATTTATTTCTTGGTCGGACGAATAGCCATTTTGATTTTTCGCCGTTACCCGTAAACTTTCGCGCCAATAGTTTGCCCCAGGCGAAAAATAATATTTTCCACGTACTTCGAATACATTCTTTGCGCTAATAGACTGGATGGTGACATCGCAATTAGATAGGCCGAGAATGTTCACTACAGTTAGATAGGTCGGGGACTGTTGACGACAATCCGTAATCTCTCGCTCGCGCTAATAGTTTGCTTTGACTATCACTCCCCCAAATTCTTACCTTACCCAAGTGCAACACGATTGTCATATGCGCGCAAAGAATTGCCACATTTGCGAAATGCCGCTTACCCCTGAGGAGAAAAAGTGCCACGACCACTGTAACTTCACGGGTAAATATCGTGCTCCTGCTCATAATCGGTGTAATTTGAATTTCAGAGAGACGCACACAATTCCAATAGTTTTCCACAATTTGTCCGGTTACGATTCTCACTTTTAATAAAATCCCTCGCGCCAACTTTTCCCTGTGAAATTACCCTCCTATAATTCTTGTGAGACGAAAGCGCTAAAATCATCATGATACGTAATAACCAGTTTACCGGCGAAGAAATGATTATAGGATTCAGCGACTTCGGAGTTTTCGCTCCAAGATCTTCGGTGACTCGTTGAATGTGTCCGGAGAGCTTGTGCGCAACCGCGCAGACAGCACAGGGTATATGTTCAGGACATAACATTAATCCTGCATTTTCAAAAATGGGGGAAATGAGGTGACCGCGATCTTTTCGGACATCGAACCAGATGACGATGAACGCGAAGCCAATTGGATCGAGCGTCGTCAGATCAGCGAGGAATAAGATACATCCCGACGTATGATTGTGCACCGGAAAACGTTCAACGACTGCAGCAGTGTTCGCCCTCAGAGCGAAAATAATATTTTCACCATACTTCGAATACATTCTTTTGTGCTAATCGACCGGGCGGCGACACCGCAATTAGATAGGCTGGGAATGTTGATGATGATCCGTAAACTTTTACGCTAATAGTTTACCTCCTTATTTCCCACTCGATGGGGTATATAAAACGTGGGCCTATTCCGATGATGACGCTGGTCTCATCGTCTCTTCGCGTCGTGAACTGCTCTTACTAGTGAAAAACAAGAAACCGATTGAAACGCGATGGATCTAACAAAAGTTAGCCACGTCGGCCGTCTGGAGAATCCGCCAACCAAGAAGATGTCGGAACCTGAAATTGGAGCGGCGTACAACATCACGGACTTACGGCTGGTCAAAACGAAATTTGGGGTATGTGTTCTGGCGACGATCGATGAAGATTACAACGTCTTCTTGCCACCGAGAATCGGAAGGGTCCTGCAAGAAGATTCAAATCAGCTGGCTGAAATGTGCAACATGGCTGGGCAAAATCGCCTGCAAATGAAATATCTTGGTGGGGAATTCAACAAGCTCGAATTTTCATGCGGTTATGTGCCATAAATAAACTATGCGATCACCAACCACCACCTCTGCAAAAATTCATCCGCTAGGGGATGAAAGCAGGCGTGCTGGAGATCGAACTTTCGCCAACCGAATCCGAACGGGAGTTGTAACGAATCTCGGAAATATCAACCGGTACCAGCCTCTCGCTGCGGGGCTTTCGACATTCGTTGAGCTGCCCAAGGACATTCAGCGGAAGAGGGTGGTGGTGAACGTGAATAACAACGATGAAAGATGCCTTCTCTGGCCCATCACTGCAGCCCGCCACCCGGCCAACACCCCCACCGATAGAATTATCCATTATCGCCGCTTTATCTCCGAGCTGAACTGTACAGGCATCAAATTCCCCGCCACTCTACATGATGTGAAAAAGCTTGAGATTCCATATTGATACCTGGACAGACCGAGACCCTACCTTGGGGGTTTGTCCCAGCCAAGCTATAGGATAAAACTGTACACGTTTAATTATTGTGAATATTTACGCTTGACGCCTCGGGTGATCCGCCATCATGCTGAAACGATTTAGATTGGATTTGAAAATGCGAATTCACATACTTAACATTGAATTATTTATTTATTTATTTATTCATTTATTTATTTATTTATTTATTCATTTATTTATTTATTTATTTATTATCAATATATTGAGAAATTATTCATTTTTATTCGTTCACCACGTGAAAAGTTTTCAGAAAACGAAGAAAAGTTTTCAGAAAATGAAAAAAAGTTTTCAGAAAACGAAAAAAAGTTTTCAGAAAATGAAAAAAACTTTTCCGAAAACTTTTTTCCCATTTGATTAACACGTAAAAAAAGGTTTCAGGAAATGAAAATAAGTTTTCTGAAAACGAAAAAAAGTTTTCTGAAAACGAAAAAAAGTTTTCTGAAAATGAAAATAAGTTTTCTGAAAATGAAAAAAAGTTTCCTGAGAATGAAAAAAAAAAAAAAAATGTGTAATAATCGCATGGAAAAATTGCAGATTATTATTATTATTATTATTTTTTTTTTTTTTTTTTTTTTTTTTTTTTTCCGAGGAGTTGCGGAATCCAAGTTACGGATTCGCGCCAGTCATACGGGCTAGCGCGGATGTGGGACTCCAGGGTGGCCTACCCACTAAACCGCCACCTCCTGTGCAACGCTCCCAGCCAGGAACTATGGTGATATTACTTCTAGCTGGGAGCTCTGTCGGTGTGTTTTGTCAGTCTGTCCGTCCGTCCGTCCCGTGCAGGCAGTCCGTCAGTTACGTTACGTCAGGCAGCCGTCCGCGTTCTTACGTCGTAGAATTGTCTCTGTGTAGGTGGCAACAAGTTGCCACCTTTCTGTGCTGTGGAGCATCACCCCGACAATGTTGTCGGGAGTGATGCCTCCCACGACCGTCTCCAGTCTCTGTCGCAGTTCTGTCCAGCGGTCACATTCGAAGAACGTGTGTTCCGCGTCGTCTCGTCCGTGTCCACAGTACGTACAGTTGGGCGTCCGTACTCGGTTCAGGTTGTGTAAGTATCGTCTGAAGTAGCCATGGCCCGTCAGAAGCTGGGTGACGTGAAAATTCACATCCCCGAACCCCCTCTGGATCCACGGTCTCAGGTCCTTAATGAGTCGTCTCGTCCAGTTTCCCGTTGTTTCTTCCGTCCACCGTTCCTGCCACGTCTGTATCGTCGCGTCTCTTTCCGTCGTTGCCGCGTCCCGTCGGGTCACGTCCGCGTCTCTTCCGTAGACCCTCTTGCGCTCGAACGCGAGAAGGTCTATGGGAATCACGCCTGCCACCACCAGAACGGCCTGTGCTGAGACCGTCCGATAGGAACAAGCGATCCTCAACGCACTTCGTCTCTGTACCGTCGTCATTGCGTGACAGTATTTCTTAGTCTTCAGGGAGTCTGCCCAGATCTCCGCACCGTAGAGGAGGATCGAGTTTACCGTCGACATCAGAAGTCTCCGTTTCCCTGGTCTCGGTCCGTTCGTGTTTGCCATCAGGCGGCTTAGGGATGCTATCCTTTCAGCCGCCTTCTGAGCCGTTCGTCGTATGTGAGGCCAGAAGGTCATCTTCGTATCCAGGGTCACCCCCAGGTACTTGACTTCCCCTCCGGTCTCGATCTCGTCCGTCCCGACCGTCATGCGTAATGTCGTCGGTATTCGTCTCCTGGTGAGAAGCACCAGTTCTGTCTTTTCCGTCGCGAGTTGCAGTCCGTGGTCAGTCATCCACCGTCCGACTCGTCTCATTGTCTGGTTCAGTGCGTATTGTGCCAGATCTGGAGTTCGTTCGACTATCACTGCCGCCACGTCGTCAGCGTAAGCGACCAGACGAACGCCGAGTGGGAGCTCCAGTCTGAGCAGGCTGTCGTATATCCCGTTCCAAAAGTCGGGTCCTAGTATGGAACCTTGAGCGACCCCCGCGGTAATCTGTCGCGTCACTTGTCCTTCGGTCGTTTCGTACGTCAGTCGTCTGTTCCGAAGGTAGTCTTCAACAACTCGGAGCAAGTAAGGCGGGACCCCGAAGTCGCCTCTCAGCGACCCTAGGATATCCACCCACCTGGCCGAGTTGAAGGCGTTCTCAACGTCCAGTGTCACCAGCAGCGCGACGGGTCGCACAGCGTGGCAATGTCTGTCTGTCGACCGGAAGGAGTCAACCACCTCTTGGATCGCTCCAATTGTTGATCGACCCCTCCGGAAGCCGAACTGCTGGTCAGAGAGGCCTCCGCCGTCCCGTATCGCGTCCGTAAGTCGTGGTCGCAGAAGCTGTTCGTACAGTTTCCCTGTCGTGTCCAGTAAGCTCAGCGGCCGGTAGGCCGACGGCGTGCTGGGGTCACCCTTACCCTTTGGGATAAGGACCAGCCTCGCCACCTTCCACCGGTCGCTGAATGTCCCTGTCGTAAGGCACGTGTTGTAGAGGTCGAGGAGTATCTCCGGCCTCAGGCTCGCCATCAGCCGAAGAACCTCCGCCGGTACCCCGTCCGGTCCTGGCGCCTTACCCCTCTTCATTGCTTTGGTCGCTCCGACGAGCTCCTCGGCGGTGAAGACGGGGGGCGCCGCCGTCTCGTCATCGTCTGTCGCGTCCGTACGCGTCGGGTGCGTCGGGAACAGTCCGTCGACGATCCGTCGTGCGGTTTCAGCATCCTTGAGTTCTGGCGGGATCCGGGCCCCCAGCCTACCGGTCACAATCTTGTAACCGGCACCCCAGGGGTCGCGGTCCACCTCCTCGCAGAGCTTCTTCCAGCATCGCGTCTTGCTGTCTCTGATGGCGTACGTCAGTCGTTTCCGTTCAGTCTTGTACTCGGCCTGAAGGGTTTCCCTTTCGGGTCTCCCTCCAGCCCTCGTAACCCGTCGTCGTTTTGCCAGGCAACTCTTCCGCAGCTCGGCTATCTCGTCCGTCCACCAGTATTGTGGTGGTCTGTTACGTCCGTACCGTCGTTTTGGCATTGTGCTGTCGCACAGCCGCGTCGTCAGTTTGGCCGTCTCGTCCGCTAGTCTTTCCGCCCTTTGCCGGCCAGTCAGCTCTGGGGGGACGTCGGTAGTTGGGGCCGGCGCTGCCGCCAGCTCCGCCGAGAACTTCAGTACGTCGAGTTTGTCTACGTTCCACCGCGGGGGGTGCCGTGTCCTCGTCCGTGTCGTCCTTGTCTCTCCTGCCACTTCGAAGGCGATGTACTGATGATCGCTGGCCGTGTAGCCCTCGAGCACCCGCCACCGCCCTATCCGTGGCAGAATTCTGTCCGTCGTCATCGTTACGTCCCGGATGAAGTCTCCAAATCCCGGCCGTCTGTACGTTGGTACGTCTCCTGTATTTGCCACCACTAGGTCCAGCCTTGCGGCCATCTCCAGCAGCAGCCGTCCGCGTCTGTTCGTTGCCGTCATGCCCCACTCGACCGCCCTCGCGTTGAGGTCCCCCGCGACCACGAGGTCCCCGGGCAGGTCCCTGAGTCCGTCCTCGAGGAGCGCAACCTTCGCCCGGAACTCCGCCGCAGCGCAGTTTGGGGTCAGGTAGACGCTGACGTAAGTGACAGCGCCCACCCTAGCCCAGACGTAGTCGTCCCCGACGCCACGAGCGGTTATCCGGGCTCGGGCAGCGCCCCTCACCCAGATAGCCGCTGTCTTGGTCTCGTTCGTAATCCAATCCTGCGTTTGTCGCACCCTGTACGGCTCGCACAGGATCAGAATGTCGGCGTCTTGTTCGTCTGCTATCTGTGGTAGTAGCATGTCTGCTGTCCTACTGCGGTTCAGGTTGCCCTGAACTATCCTGTCCGTCTTCCGGCCTGCTTCTTGCACTCCTCCAGCGCAACCCGGTACACCGCGCATCTCCCGGAGCCCGCGAGATGCGCCGCATCGCCGTGTCCCGCCTCGGCGCACAGTGGGCAGGCCGGTCTGTTCTTACAGTCCGTGGCGTAATGTCCTGTCTCGCCACATTTCCTGCAACACTTCGTCCGGTCTGTATTTGTACATTTCGTCTTCGTGTGCCCGTATCCCAGGCACTTATGGCATTTCGTCACCGTCAGTCGTGGTCGGACGCGGCAAGCTACCCATCCAATCCCGATCCGTCCCCGGCCGAGCAGCGCTCTGGCTTCCTGCGACTCTAGGTCGCATACGGCCATAAACTGCTCGGCCCGGTTCGGACCGAAGATATGGACCCCAAAGTCCGCGTCTCGTCCCGTCTCCCGTCGCAGTGCCTGTATTACGTCGTTTCTGGTCGTGACACAGTCCAAATCCATGATCTCCAGTTGAACCCTGGAGGTCCCGGTCCTGACGTTACCTGCGTCGCCGACCGCGTCCTGCAGGACGCGTCGGAAGTCGTCTCGTCCGTTGGCGTCTGTCTTTATCTTCAGAAGACACAGACCATTCTTCGTCTTCCTGAGAGTCGTCACTTTAACGTGACTCTTCGCAGGGTCGACCGTGGTCCGTATCTTCCTCACAATGTCGGAGTACGTCGTGTCGTTCCCGGGTTTGACGAGCACCGCCGTCCCCCAGTGTTTGGGAGCCGCTCTGCGCCCCTCAGCCCCGGCCGTCGTGTCCGTCGTCGCGTTCGTCCCTTCCGTCCGCGTCTTCCGTTTCTTCTTTTCCTTTCTTGTCCTTGTCACTGTCTGCCAGTCAGCGACCGGTTCCGCAACCGTTGCCCTCTTCTGAGAGGTTTCCGGAGTGGTTCCAGTCGCCTCCCGTTTCCGTTTCGTCCGCGGAGTGTTTTGTGTCCGTTGTTCAGTCTCAACGTCCGTCTCCGTCGTCTCGTTGTCCGTCTTGTGGTCCTCCGGGGCTGCTTTAGCGCGCCTGTTAAGCGCAACATCGGCAGCCTCGAGAATAGTCTTGATGCCCAGTTTAACGGACATACTCATGTTTTTTTGGATGGCCGCTGCCTCGGCCATCCTTGTCGCCGTACTGTGAATCAGTAACAATACGTCCGTCAGGTCCATATCGTCCGTGATTCGTGTCTTTGTGCCGATCGTGGATACAGCGGAAGCGCAACTCGCTCCGCTGCCCGTGCTCGACACGCTGTCCGTCCTGTCTCGTCGCTGGAGTCCCAGTGTCGTCCTGTCCGCTGTTCCAGTTTTCGTGTCCGCTGTCTTTGTTGCCGTCTTTGTCACCTGGTCTTTGCACAATTTGCGGCCCTCAGAATCCATGCCGCTGCCATGAGCCACCGGGGCTTTCACCCGATCGGAACTCAGGGTGGATTTCCCCTGTGCTGGGGCTACCACCTGAGGTATGTCGTTGTTATTCTTGTGCATCTCCATAAAGTTCCTACGTGCTACGGGTCTCTCGGGGGCGCGACTCCCCGTACCGCGCCGGAACATAGCACGGCCCCTGAGGTCGCCTCGGGGGCCTTCCGTCGGGCTTGTGCCGACTTCCGTCCCCTCCGACTTACTAGAAAACCCCGGGGTCGTCACTTCCCGAGCGGACCAGGTTTTTACGCCCAATCCGCCTCCTGAGGCCGCCTTGGGGGCCATCCATTGGGCCTGTGCCAACTTCAGTCCCCTTTGACTTACTCGATGTACGCGGGGTCGTCACGTCCCGAACGAGGGATTTAACCCCCCCGCCACCTGCGGTAATTATTATTATTATTATTATTATCATTATTATTATTATTATTATTATTATTATTATTATTATTATTAATTTTTTTTTTTTTTTTTTTTTTTTTTTCCGAGGAGTTGCGGAATCCAAGTTACGGATTCGCGCCAGTCATACGGGCTGGCGCGGATGTGGGACTCCAGGGTGGCCTACCCACTAAACCGCCACCTCCTGTGCAACGCTCCCAGCCAGGAACTATGGTGATATTACTTCTAGCTGGGAGCTCTGTCGGTGTGCTTTGTCAGTCTGTCCGTCCGTCCGTCCCGTGCAGGCAGTCCGTCAGTTACGTTACGTCAGGCAGCCGTCCGCGTTCTTACGTCGTAGAATTGTCTCTGTGTAGGTGGCAACAAGTTGCCACCTTTCTGTGCTGTGGAGCATCACCCCGACAATGTTGTCGGGAGTGATGCCTCCCACGACCGTCTCCAGTCTCTGTCGCAGTTCTGTCCAGCGGTCACATTCGAAGAACGTGTGTTCCGCGTCGTCTCGTCCGTGTCCGCAGTACGTACAGTTGGGCGTCCGTACTCGGTTCAGGTTGTGTAAGTATCGTCTGAAGTAGCCATGGCCCGTCAGAAGCTGGGTGACGTGAAAATTCACATCCCCGAACCCCCTCTGGATCCACGGTCTCAGGTCCTTAATGAGTCGTCTCGTCCAGTTTCCCGTTGTTTCTTCCGTCCACCGTTCCTGCCACGTCTGTATCGTCGCGTCTCTTTCCGTCGTTGCCGCGTCCCGTCGGGTCACGTCCGCGTCTCTTCCGTAGACCCTCTTGCGCTCGAACGCGAGAAGGTCTATGGGAATCACGCCTGCCACCACCAGAACGGCCTGTGCTGAGACCGTCCGATAGGAACAAGCGATCCTCAACGCACTTCGTCTCTGTACCGTCGTCATTGCGTGACAGTATTTCTTAGTCTTCAGGGAGTCTGCCCAGATCTCCGCACCGTAGAGGAGGATCGAGTTTACCGTCGACATCAGAAGTCTCCGTTTCCCTGGTCTCGGTCCGTTCGTGTTTGCCATCAGGCGGCTTAGGGATGCTATCCTTTCAGCCGCCTTCTGAGCCGTTCGTCGTATGTGAGGCCAGAAGGTCATCTTCGTATCCAGGGTCACCCCCAGGTACTTGACTTCCCCTCTGGTCTCGATCTCGTCCGTCCCGACCGTCATGCGTAATGTCGTCGGTATTCGTCTCCTGGTGAGAAGCACCAGTTCTGTCTTTTCCGTCGCGAGTTGCAGTCCGTGGTCAGTCATCCACCGTCCGACTCGTCTCATTGTCTGGTTCAGTGCGTATTGTGCCAGATCTGGAGTTCGTTCGACTATCACTGCCGCCACGTCGTCAGCGTAAGCGACCAGACGAACGCCGAGTGGGAGCTCCAGTCTGAGCAGGCTGTCGTATATCCCGTTCCAAAAGTCGGGTCCTAGTATGGAACCTTGAGCGACCCCCGCGGTAATCTGTCGCGTCACTTGTCCTTCGGTCGTTTCGTACGTCAGTCGTCTGTTCCGAAGGTAGTCTTCAACAACTCGGAGCAAGTAAGGCGGGACCCCGAAGTCGCCTCTCAGCGACCCTAGGATATCCACCCACCTGGCCGAGTTGAAGGCGTTCTCAACGTCCAGTGTCACCAGCAGCGCGACGGGTCGCACAGCGTGGCAATGTCTGTCTGTCGACCGGAAGGAGTCAACCACCTCTTGGATCGCTCCAATTGTTGATCGACCCCTCCGGAAGCCGAACTGCTGGTCAGAGAGGCCTCCGCCGTCCCGTATCGCGTCCGTAAGTCGTGGTCGCAGAAGCTGTTCGTACAGTTTCCCTGTCGTGTCCAGTAAGCTCAGCGGCCGGTAGGCCGACGGCGTGCTGGGGTCACCCTTACCCTTTGGGATAAGGACCAGCCTCGCCACCTTCCACCGGTCGCTGAATGTCCCTGTCGTAAGGCACGTGTTGTAGAGGTCGAGGAGTATCTCCGGCCTCAGGCTCGCCATCAGCCGAAGAACCTCCGCCGGTACCCCGTCCGGTCCTGGCGCCTTACCCCTCTTCATTGCTTTGGTCGCTCCGACGAGCTCCTCGGCGGTGAAGACGGGGGGCGCCGCCGTCTCGTCATCGTCTGTCGCGTCCGTACGCGTCGGGTGCGTCGGGAACAGTCCGTCGACGATCCGTCGTGCGGTTTCAGCATCCTTGAGTTCTGGCGGGATCCGGGCCCCCAGCCTACCGGTCACAATCTTGTAACCGGCACCCCAGGGGTCGCGGTCCACCTCCTCGCAGAGCTTCTTCCAGCATCGCGTCTTGCTGTCTCTGATGGCGTACGTCAGTCGTTTCCGTTCAGTCTTGTACTCGGCCTGAAGGGTTTCCCTTTCGGGTCTCCCTCCAGCCCTCGTAACCCGTCGTCGTTTTGCCAGGCAACTCTTCCGCAGCTCGGCTATCTCGTCCGTCCACCAGTATTGTGGTGGTCTGTTACGTCCGTACCGTCGTTTTGGCATTGTGCTGTCGCACAGCCGCGTCGTCAGTTTGGCCGTCTCGTCCGCTAGTCTTTCCGCCCTTTGCCGGCCAGTCAGCTCTGGGGGGACGTCGGTAGTTGGGGCCGGCGCTGCCGCCAGCTCCGCCGAGAACTTCAGTACGTCGAGTTTGTCTACGTTCCACCGCGGGGGGTGCCGTGTCCTCGTCCGTGTCGTCCTTGTCTCTCCTGCCACTTCGAAGGCGATGTACTGATGATCGCTGGCCGTGTAGCCCTCGAGCACCCGCCACCGCCCTATCCGTGGCAGAATTCTGTCCGTCGTCATCGTTACGTCCCGGATGAAGTCTCCAAATCCCGGCCGTCTGTACGTTGGTACGTCTCCTGTATTTGCCACCACTAGGTCCAGCCTTGCGGCCATCTCCAGCAGCAGCCGTCCGCGTCTGTTCGTTGCCGTCATGCCCCACTCGACCGCCCTCGCGTTGAGGTCCCCCGCGACCACGAGGTCCCCGGGCAGGTCCCTGAGTCCGTCCTCGAGGAGCGCAACCTTCGCCCGGAACTCCGCCGCAGCGCAGTTTGGGGTCAGGTAGACGCTGACGTAAGTGACAGCGCCCACCCTAGCCCAGACGTAGTCGTCCCCGACGCCACGAGCGGTTATCCGGGCTCGGGCAGCGCCCCTCACCCAGATAGCCGCTGTCTTGGTCTCGTTCGTAATCCAATCCTGCGTTTGTCGCACCCTGTACGGCTCGCACAGGATCAGAATGTCGGCGTCTTGTTCGTCTGCTATCTGTGGTAGTAGCATGTCTGCTGTCCTACTGCGGTTCAGGTTGCCCTGAACTATCCTGTCCGTCTTCCGGCCTGCTTCTTGCACTCCTCCAGCGCAACCCGGTACACCGCGCATCTCCCGGAGCCCGCGAGATGCGCCGCATCGCCGTGTCCCGCCTCGGCGCACAGTGGGCAGGCCGGTCTGTTCTTACAGTCCGTGGCGTAATGTCCTGTCTCGCCACATTTCCTGCAACACTTCGTCCGGTCTGTATTTGTACATTTCGTCTTCGTGTGCCCGTATCCCAGGCACTTATGGCATTTCGTCACCGTCAGTCGTGGTCGGACGCGGCAAGCTACCCATCCAATCCCGATCCGTCCCCGGCCGAGCAGCGCTCTGGCTTCCTGCGACTCTAGGTCGCATACGGCCATAAACTGCTCGGCCCGGTTCGGACCGAAGATATGGACCCCAAAGTCCGCGTCTCGTCCCGTCTCCCGTCGCAGTGCCTGTATTACGTCGTTTCTGGTCGTGACACAGTCCAAATCCATGATCTCCAGTTGAACCCTGGAGGTCCCGGTCCTGACGTTACCTGCGTCGCCGACCGCGTCCTGCAGGACGCGTCGGAAGTCGTCTCGTCCGTTGGCGTCTGTCTTTATCTTCAGAAGACACAGACCATTCTTCGTCTTCCTGAGAGTCGTCACTTTAACGTGACTCTTCGCAGGGTCGACCGTGGTCCGTATCTTCCTCACAATGTCGGAGTACGTCGTGTCGTTCCCGGGTTTGACGAGCACCGCCGTCCCCCAGTGTTTGGGAGCCGCTCTGCGCCCCTCAGCCCCGGCCGTCGTGTCCGTCGTCGCGTTCGTCCCTTCCGTCCGCGTCTTCCGTTTCTTCTTTTCCTTTCTTGTCCTTGTCACTGTCTGCCAGTCAGCGACCGGTTCCGCAACCGTTGCCCTCTTCTGAGAGGTTTCCGGAGTGGTTCCAGTCGCCTCCCGTTTCCGTTTCGTCCGCGGAGTGTTTTGTGTCCGTTGTTCAGTCTCAACGTCCGTCTCCGTCGTCTCGTTGTCCGTCTTGTGGTCCTCCGGGGCTGCTTTAGCGCGCCTGTTAAGCGCAACATCGGCAGCCTAGAGAATAGTCTTGATGCCCAGTTTAACGGACATACTCATGTTTTTTTGGATGGCCGCTGCCTCGGCCATCCTTGTCGCCGTACTGTGAATCAGTAACAATACGTCCGTCAGGTCCATATCGTCCGTGATTCGTGTCTTTGTGCCGATCGTGGATACAGCGGAAGCGCAACTCGCTCCGCTGCCCGTGCTCGACACGCTGTCCGTCCTGTCTCGTCGCTGGAGTCCCAGTGTCGTCCTGTCCGCTGTTCCAGTTTTTGTATCCGCTGTCTTTGTTGCCGTCTTTGTCACCTGGTCTTTGCACAATTTGCGGCCCTCAGAATCCATGCCGCTGCCATGAGCCACCGGGGCTTTCACCCGATCGGAACTCAGGGTGGATTTCCCCTGTGCTGGGGCTACCACCTGAGGTATGTCGTTGTTATTCTTGTGCATCTCCATAAAGTTCCTACGTGCTACGGGTCTCTCGGGGGCGCGACTCCCCGTACCGCGCCGGAACATAGCACGGCCCCTGAGGTCGCCTCGGGGGCCTTCCGTCGGGCCTGTGCCGACTTCCGTCCCCTCCGACTTACTAGAAAACCCCGGGGTCGTCACTTCCCGAGCGGACCAGGTTTTTACGCCCAATCCGCCTCCTGAGGCCGCCTCGGGGGCCATCCATTGGGCCTGTGCCAACTTCAGTCCCCCTTGACTTACTCGATGTACGCGGGGTCGTCACGTCCCGAACGAGGGATTTAACCCCCCCGCCACCTGCGGTAATTATTATTATTATTATTATTATTATTATTATTATTATTATTATTATCATTATTATTATTATTATTATTAATTTTTTTTTTTTTTTTTTTTTTTTTCCGAGGAGTTGCGGAATCCAAGTTACGGATTCGCGCCAGTCATACGGGCTGGCGCGGATGTGGGACTCCAGGGTGGCCTACCCACTAAACCGCCACCTCCTGTGCAACGCTCCCAGCCAGGAACTATGGTGATATTACTTCTAGCTGGGAGCTCTGTCGGTGTGCTTTGTCAGTCTGTCCGTCCGTCCGTCCCGTGCAGGCAGTCCGTCAGTTACGTTACGTCAGGCAGCCGTCCGCGTTCTTACGTCGTAGAATTGTCTCTGTGTAGGTGGCAACAAGTTGCCACCTTTCTGTGCTGTGGAGCATCACCCCGACAATGTTGTCGGGAGTGATGCCTCCCACGACCGTCTCCAGTCTCTGTCGCAGTTCTGTCCAGCGGTCACATTCGAAGAACGTGTGTTCCGCGTCGTCTCGTCCGTGTCCGCAGTACGTACAGTTGGGCGTCCGTACTCGGTTCAGGTTGTGTAAGTATCGTCTGAAGTAGCCATGGCCCGTCAGAAGCTGGGTGACGTGAAAATTCACATCCCCGAACCCCCTCTGGATCCACGGTCTCAGGTCCTTAATGAGTCGTCTCGTCCAGTTTCCCGTTGTTTCTTCCGTCCACCGTTCCTGCCACGTCTGTATCGTCGCGTCTCTTTCCGTCGTTGCCGCGTCCCGTCGGGTCACGTCCGCGTCTCTTCCGTAGACCCTCTTGCGCTCGAACGCGAGAAGGTCTATGGGAATCACGCCTGCCACCACCAGAACGGCCTGTGCTGAGACCGTCCGATAGGAACAAGCGATCCTCAACGCACTTCGTCTCTGTACCGTCGTCATTGCGTGACAGTATTTCTTAGTCTTCAGGGAGTCTGCCCAGATCTCCGCACCGTAGAGGAGGATCGAGTTTACCGTCGACATCAGAAGTCTCCGTTTCCCTGGTCTCGGTCCGTTCGTGTTTGCCATCAGGCGGCTTAGGGATGCTATCCTTTCAGCCGCCTTCTGAGCCGTTCGTCGTATGTGAGGCCAGAAGGTCATCTTCGTATCCAGGGTCACCCCCAGGTACTTGACTTCCCCTCTGGTCTCGATCTCGTCCGTCCCGACCGTCATGCGTAATGTCGTCGGTATTCGTCTCCTGGTGAGAAGCACCAGTTCTGTCTTTTCCGTCGCGAGTTGCAGTCCGTGGTCAGTCATCCACCGTCCGACTCGTCTCATTGTCTGGTTCAGTGCGTATTGTGCCAGATCTGGAGTTCGTTCGACTATCACTGCCGCCACGTCGTCAGCGTAAGCGACCAGACGAACGCCGAGTGGGAGCTCCAGTCTGAGCAGGCTGTCGTAT
This sequence comes from Neodiprion lecontei, assembly GCF_021901455.1. NCBI lineage: Eukaryota > Metazoa > Arthropoda > Insecta > Hymenoptera > Diprionidae > Neodiprion > Neodiprion lecontei. The sequence continues at coordinate 11,979,262 of NC_060266.1, read as the reverse complement.
ATCCCGTTCCAAAAGTCGGGTCCTAGTATGGAACCTTGAGCGACCCCCGCGGTAATCTGTCGCGTCACTTGTCCTTCGGTCGTTTCGTACGTCAGTCGTCTGTTCCGAAGGTAGTCTTCAACAACTCGGAGCAAGTAAGGCGGGACCCCGAAGTCGCCTCTCAGCGACCCTAGGATATCCACCCACCTGGCCGAGTTGAAGGCGTTCTCAACGTCCAGTGTCACCAGCAGCGCGACGGGTCGCACAGCGTGGCAATGTCTGTCTGTCGACCGGAAGGAGTCAACCACCTCTTGGATCGCTCCAATTGTTGATCGACCCCTCCGGAAGCCGAACTGCTGGTCAGAGAGGCCTCCGCCGTCCCGTATCGCGTCCGTAAGTCGTGGTCGCAGAAGCTGTTCGTACAGTTTCCCTGTCGTGTCCAGTAAGCTCAGCGGCCGGTAGGCCGACGGCGTGCTGGGGTCACCCTTACCCTTTGGGATAAGGACCAGCCTCGCCACCTTCCACCGGTCGCTGAATGTCCCTGTCGTAAGGCACGTGTTGTAGAGGTCGAGGAGTATCTCCGGCCTCAGGCTCGCCATCAGCCGAAGAACCTCCGCCGGTACCCCGTCCGGTCCTGGCGCCTTACCCCTCTTCATTGCTTTGGTCGCTCCGACGAGCTCCTCGGCGGTGAAGACGGGGGGCGCCGCCGTCTCGTCATCGTCTGTCGCGTCCGTACGCGTCGGGTGCGTCGGGAACAGTCCGTCGACGATCCGTCGTGCGGTTTCAGCATCCTTGAGTTCTGGCGGGATCCGGGCCCCCAGCCTACCGGTCACAATCTTGTAACCGGCACCCCAGGGGTCGCGGTCCACCTCCTCGCAGAGCTTCTTCCAGCATCGCGTCTTGCTGTCTCTGATGGCGTACGTCAGTCGTTTCCGTTCAGTCTTGTACTCGGCCTGAAGGGTTTCCCTTTCGGGTCTCCCTCCAGCCCTCGTAACCCGTCGTCGTTTTGCCAGGCAACTCTTCCGCAGCTCGGCTATCTCGTCCGTCCACCAGTATTGTGGTGGTCTGTTACGTCCGTACCGTCGTTTTGGCATTGTGCTGTCGCACAGCCGCGTCGTCAGTTTGGCCGTCTCGTCCGCTAGTCTTTCCGCCCTTTGCCGGCCAGTCAGCTCTGGGGGGACGTCGGTAGTTGGGGCCGGCGCTGCCGCCAGCTCCGCCGAGAACTTCAGTACGTCGAGTTTGTCTACGTTCCACCGCGGGGGGTGCCGTGTCCTCGTCCGTGTCGTCCTTGTCTCTCCTGCCACTTCGAAGGCGATGTACTGATGATCGCTGGCCGTGTAGCCCTCGAGCACCCGCCACCGCCCTATCCGTGGCAGAATTCTGTCCGTCGTCATCGTTACGTCCGGGATGGAGTCTCCAAATCCCGGCCGTCTGTACGTTGGTACGTCTCCTGTATTTGCCACCACTAGGTCCAGCCTTGCGGCCATCTCCAGCAGCAGCCGTCCGCGTCTGTTCGTTGCCGTCATGCCCCACTCGACCGCCCTCGCGTTGAGGTCCCCCGCGACCACGAGGTCCCCGGGCAGGTCCCTGAGTCCGTCCTCGAGGAGCGCAACCTTCGCCCGGAACTCCGCCGCAGCGCAGTTTGGGGTCAGGTAGACGCTGACGTAAGTGACAGCGCCCACCCTAGCCCAGACGTAGTCGTCCCCGACGCCACGAGCGGTTATCCGGGCTCGGGCAGCGCCCCTCACCCAGATAGCCGCTGTCTTGGTCTCGTTCGTAATCCAATCCTGCGTTTGTCGCACCCTGTACGGCTCGCACAGGATCAGAATGTCGGCGTCTTGTTCGTCTGCTATCTGTGGTAGTAGCATGTCTGCTGTCCTACTGCGGTTCAGGTTGCCCTGAACTATCCTGTCCGTCTTCCGGCCTGCTTCTTGCACTCCTCCAGCGCAACCCGGTACACCGCGCATCTCCCGGAGCCCGCGAGATGCGCCGCATCGCCGTGTCCCGCCTCGGCGCACAGTGGGCAGGCCGGTCTGTTCTTACAGTCCGTGGCGTAATGTCCTGTCTCGCCACATTTCCTGCAACACTTCGTCCGGTCTGTATTTGTACATTTCGTCTTCGTGTGCCCGTATCCCAGGCACTTATGGCATTTCGTCACCGTCAGTCGTGGTCGGACGCGGCAAGCTACCCATCCAATCCCGATCCGTCCCCGGCCGAGCAGCGCTCTGGCTTCCTGCGACTCTAGGTCGCATACGGCCATAAACTGCTCGGCCCGGTTCGGACCGAAGATATGGACCCCAAAGTCCGCGTCTCGTCCCGTCTCCCGTCGCAGTGCCTGTATTACGTCGTTTCTGGTCGTGACACAGTCCAAATCCATGATCTCCAGTTGAACCCTGGAGGTCCCGGTCCTGACGTTACCTGCGTCGCCGACCGCGTCCTGCAGGACGCGTCGGAAGTCGTCTCGTCCGTTGGCGTCTGTCTTTATCTTCAGAAGACACAGACCATTCTTCGTCTTCCTGAGAGTCGTCACTTTAACGTGACTCTTCGCAGGTTCGACCGTGGTCCGTATCTTCCTCACAATGTCGGAGTACGTCGTGTCGTTCCCGGGTTTGACGAGCACCGCCGTCCCCCAGTGTTTGGGAGCCGCTCTGCGCCCCTCAGCCCCGGCCGTCGTGTCCGTCGTCGCGTTCGTCCCTTCCGTCCGCGTCTTCCGTTTCTTCTTTTCCTTTCTTGTCCTTGTCACTGTCTGCCAGTCAGCGACCGGTTCCGCAACCGTTGCCCTCTTCTGAGAGGTTTCCGGAGTGGTTCCAGTCGCCTCCCGTTTCCGTTTCGTCCGCGGAGTGTTTTGTGTCCGTTGTTCAGTCTCAACGTCCGTCTCCGTCGTCTCGTTGTCCGTCTTGTGGTCCTCCGGGGCTGCTTTAGCGCGCCTGTTAAGCGCAACATCGGCAGCCTAGAGAATAGTCTTGATGCCCAGTTTAACGGACATACTCATGTTTTTTTGGATGGCCGCTGCCTCGGCCATCCTTGTCGCCGTACTGTGAATCAGTAACAATACGTCCGTCAGGTCCATATCGTCCGTGATTCGTGTCTTTGTGCCGATCGTGGATACAGCGGAAGCGCAACTCGCTCCGCTGCCCGTGCTCGACACGCTGTCCGTCCTGTCTCGTCGCTGGAGTCCCAGTGTCGTCCTGTCCGCTGTTCCAGTTTTCGTATCCGCTGTCTTTGTTGCCGTCTTTGTCACCTGGTCTTTGCACAATTTGCGGCCCTCAGAATCCATGCCGCTGCCATGAGCCACCGGGGCTTTCACCCGATCGGAACTCAGGGTGGATTTCCCCTGTGCTGGGGCTACCACCTGAGGTATGTCGTTGTTATTCTTGTGCATCTCCATAAAGTTCCTACGTGCTACGGGTCTCTCGGGGGCGCGACTCCCCGTACCGCGCCGGAACATAGCACGGCCCCTGAGGTCGCCTCGGGGGCCTTCCGTCGGGCCTGTGCCGACTTCCGTCCCCTCCGACTTACTAGAAAACCCCGGGGTCGTCACTTCCCGAGCGGACCAGGTTTTTACGCCCAATCCGCCTCCTGAGGCCGCCTCGGGGGCCATCCATTGGGCCTGTGCCAACTTCAGTCCCCCTTGACTTACTCGATGTACGCGGGGTCGTCACGTCCCGAACGAGGGATTTAACCCCCCCGCCACCTGCGGTAATTATTATTATTATTATTATTATTATTATTATTATTATTATTATTATTATTATTATTATTAATTTTTTTTTTTTTTTTTTTTTTTTTTCCGAGGAGTTGCGGAATCCAAGTTACGGATTCGCGCCAGTCATACGGGCTGGCGCGGATGTGGGACTCCAGGGTGGCCTACCCACTAAACCGCCACCTCCTGTGCAACGCTCCCAGCCAGGAACTATGGTGATATTACTTCTAGCTGGGAGCTCTGTCGGTGTGCTTTGTCAGTCTGTCCGTCCGTCCGTCCCGTGCAGGCAGTCCGTCAGTTACGTTACGTCAGGCAGCCGTCCGCGTTCTTACGTCGTAGAATTGTCTCTGTGTAGGTGGCAACAAGTTGCCACCTTTCTGTGCTGTGGAGCATCACCCCGACAATGTTGTCGGGAGTGATGCCTCCCACGACCGTCTCCAGTCTCTGTCGCAGTTCTGTCCAGCGGTCACATTCGAAGAACGTGTGTTCCGCGTCGTCTCGTCCGTGTCCGCAGTACGTACAGTTGGGCGTCCGTACTCGGTTCAGGTTGTGTAAGTATCGTCTGAAGTAGCCATGGCCCGTCAGAAGCTGGGTGACGTGAAAATTCACATCCCCGAACCCCCTCTGGATCCACGGTCTCAGGTCCTTAATGAGTCGTCTCGTCCAGTTTCCCGTTGTTTCTTCCGTCCACCGTTCCTGCCACGTCTGTATCGTCGCGTCTCTTTCCGTCGTTGCCGCGTCCCGTCGGGTCACGTCCGCGTCTCTTCCGTAGACCCTCTTGCGCTCGAACGCGAGAAGGTCTATGGGAATCACGCCTGCCACCACCAGAACGGCCTGTGCTGAGACCGTCCGATAGGAACAAGCGATCCTCAACGCACTTCGTCTCTGTACCGTCGTCATTGCGTGACAGTATTTCTTAGTCTTCAGGGAGTCTGCCCAGATCTCCGCACCGTAGAGGAGGATCGAGTTTACCGTCGACATCAGAAGTCTCCGTTTCCCTGGTCTCGGTCCGTTCGTGTTTGCCATCAGGCGGCTTAGGGATGCTATCCTTTCAGCCGCCTTCTGAGCCGTTCGTCGTATGTGAGGCCAGAAGGTCATCTTCGTATCCAGGGTCACCCCCAGGTACTTGACTTCCCCTCTGGTCTCGATCTCGTCCGTCCCGACCGTCATGCGTAATGTCGTCGGTATTCGTCTCCTGGTGAGAAGCACCAGTTCTGTCTTTTCCGTCGCGAGTTGCAGTCCGTGGTCAGTCATCCACCGTCCGACTCGTCTCATTGTCTGGTTCAGTGCGTATTGTGCCAGATCTGGAGTTCGTTCGACTATCACTGCCGCCACGTCGTCAGCGTAAGCGACCAGACGAACGCCGAGTGGGAGCTCCAGTCTGAGCAGGCTGTCGTATATCCCGTTCCAAAAGTCGGGTCCTAGTATGGAACCTTGAGCGACCCCCGCGGTAATCTGTCGCGTCACTTGTCCTTCGGTCGTTTCGTACGTCAGTCGTCTGTTCCGAAGGTAGTCTTCAACAACTCGGAGCAAGTAAGGCGGGACCCCGAAGTCGCCTCTCAGCGACCCTAGGATATCCACCCACCTGGCCGAGTTGAAGGCGTTCTCAACGTCCAGTGTCACCAGCAGCGCGACGGGTCGCACAGCGTGGCAATGTCTGTCTGTCGACCGGAAGGAGTCAACCACCTCTTGGATCGCTCCAATTGTTGATCGACCCCTCCGGAAGCCGAACTGCTGGTCAGAGAGGCCTCCGCCGTCCCGTATCGCGTCCGTAAGTCGTGGTCGCAGAAGCTGTTCGTACAGTTTCCCTGTCGTGTCCAGTAAGCTCAGCGGCCGGTAGGCCGACGGCGTGCTGGGGTCACCCTTACCCTTTGGGATAAGGACCAGCCTCGCCACCTTCCACCGGTCGCTGAATGTCCCTGTCGTAAGGCACGTGTTGTAGAGGTCGAGGAGTATCTCCGGCCTCAGGCTCGCCATCAGCCGAAGAACCTCCGCCGGTACCCCGTCCGGTCCTGGCGCCTTACCCCTCTTCATTGCTTTGGTCGCTCCGACGAGCTCCTCGGCGGTGAAGACGGGGGGCGCCGCCGTCTCGTCATCGTCTGTCGCGTCCGTACGCGTCGGGTGCGTCGGGAACAGTCCGTCGACGATCCGTCGTGCGGTTTCAGCATCCTTGAGTTCTGGCGGGATCCGGGCCCCCAGCCTACCGGTCACAATCTTGTAACCGGCACCCCAGGGGTCGCGGTCCACCTCCTCGCAGAGCTTCTTCCAGCATCGCGTCTTGCTGTCTCTGATGGCGTACGTCAGTCGTTTCCGTTCAGTCTTGTACTCGGCCTGAAGGGTTTCCCTTTCGGGTCTCCCTCCAGCCCTCGTAACCCGTCGTCGTTTTGCCAGGCAACTCTTCCGCAGCTCGGCTATCTCGTCCGTCCACCAGTATTGTGGTGGTCTGTTACGTCCGTACCGTCGTTTTGGCATTGTGCTGTCGCACAGCCGCGTCGTCAGTTTGGCCGTCTCGTCCGCTAGTCTTTCCGCCCTTTGCCGGCCAGTCAGCTCTGGGGGGACGTCGGTAGTTGGGGCCGGCGCTGCCGCCAGCTCCGCCGAGAACTTCAGTACGTCGAGTTTGTCTACGTTCCACCGCGGGGGGTGCCGTGTCCTCGTCCGTGTCGTCCTTGTCTCTCCTGCCACTTCGAAGGCGATGTACTGATGATCGCTGGCCGTGTAGCCCTCGAGCACCCGCCACCGCCCTATCCGTGGCAGAATTCTGTCCGTCGTCATCGTTACGTCCGGGATGGAGTCTCCAAATCCCGGCCGTCTGTACGTTGGTACGTCTCCTGTATTTGCCACCACTAGGTCCAGCCTTGCGGCCATCTCCAGCAGCAGCCGTCCGCGTCTGTTCGTTGCCGTCATGCCCCACTCGACCGCCCTCGCGTTGAGGTCCCCCGCGACCACGAGGTCCCCGGGCAGGTCCCTGAGTCCGTCCTCGAGGAGCGCAACCTTCGCCCGGAACTCCGCCGCAGCGCAGTTTGGGGTCAGGTAGACGCTGACGTAAGTGACAGCGCCCACCCTAGCCCAGACGTAGTCGTCCCCGACGCCACGAGCGGTTATCCGGGCTCGGGCAGCGCCCCTCACCCAGATAGCCGCTGTCTTGGTCTCGTTCGTAATCCAATCCTGCGTTTGTCGCACCCTGTACGGCTCGCACAGGATCAGAATGTCGGCGTCTTGTTCGTCTGCTATCTGTGGTAGTAGCATGTCTGCTGTCCTACTGCGGTTCAGGTTGCCCTGAACTATCCTGTCCGTCTTCCGGCCTGCTTCTTGCACTCCTCCAGCGCAACCCGGTACACCGCGCATCTCCCGGAGCCCGCGAGATGCGCCGCATCGCCGTGTCCCGCCTCGGCGCACAGTGGGCAGGCCGGTCTGTTCTTACAGTCCGTGGCGTAATGTCCTGTCTCGCCACATTTCCTGCAACACTTCGTCCGGTCTGTATTTGTACATTTCGTCTTCGTGTGCCCGTATCCCAGGCACTTATGGCATTTCGTCACCGTCAGTCGTGGTCGGACGCGGCAAGCTACCCATCCAATCCCGATCCGTCCCCGGCCGAGCAGCGCTCTGGCTTCCTGCGACTCTAGGTCGCATACGGCCATAAACTGCTCGGCCCGGTTCGGACCGAAGATATGGACCCCAAAGTCCGCGTCTCGTCCCGTCTCCCGTCGCAGTGCCTGTATTACGTCGTTTCTGGTCGTGACACAGTCCAAATCCATGATCTCCAGTTGAACCCTGGAGGTCCCGGTCCTGACGTTACCTGCGTCGCCGACCGCGTCCTGCAGGACGCGTCGGAAGTCGTCTCGTCCGTTGGCGTCTGTCTTTATCTTCAGAAGACACAGACCATTCTTCGTCTTCCTGAGAGTCGTCACTTTAACGTGACTCTTCGCAGGGTCGACCGTGGTCCGTATCTTCCTCACAATGTCGGAGTACGTCGTGTCGTTCCCGGGTTTGACGAGCACCGCCGTCCCCCAGTGTTTGGGAGCCGCTCTGCGCCCCTCAGCCCCGGCCGTCGTGTCCGTCGTCGCGTTCGTCCCTTCCGTCCGCGTCTTCCGTTTCTTCTTTTCCTTTCTTGTCCTTGTCACTGTCTGCCAGTCAGCGACCGGTTCCGCAACCGTTGCCCTCTTCTGAGAGGTTTCCGGAGTGGTTCCAGTCGCCTCCCGTTTCCGTTTCGTCCGCGGAGTGTTTTGTGTCCGTTGTTCAGTCTCAACGTCCGTCTCCGTCGTCTCGTTGTCCGTCTTGTGGTCCTCCGGGGCTGCTTTAGCGCGCCTGTTAAGCGCAACATCGGCAGCCTCGAGAATAGTCTTGATGCCCAGTTTAACGGACATACTCATGTTTTTTTGGATGGCCGCTGCCTCGGCCATCCTTGTCGCCGTACTGTGAATCAGTAACAATACGTCCGTCAGGTCCATATCGTCCGTGATTCGTGTCTTTGTGCCGATCGTGGATACAGCGGAAGCGCAACTCGCTCCGCTGCCCGTGCTCGACACGCTGTCCGTCCTGTCTCGTCGCTGGAGTCCCAGTGTCGTCCTGTCCGCTGTTCCAGTTTTCGTATCCGCTGTCTTTGTTGCCGTCTTTGTCACCTGGTCTTTGCACAATTTGCGGCCCTCAGAATCCATGCCGCTGCCATGAGCCACCGGGGCTTTCACCCGATCGGAACTCAGGGTGGATTTCCCCTGTGCTGGGGCTACCACCTGAGGTATGTCGTTGTTATTCTTGTGCATCTCCATAAAGTTCCTACGTGCTACGGGTCTCTCGGGGGCGCGACTCCCCGTACCGCGCCGGAACATAGCACGGCCCCTGAGGTCGCCTCGGGGGCCTTCCGTCGGGCCTGTGCCGACTTCCGTCCCCTCCGACTTACTAGAAAACCCCGGGGTCGTCACTTCCCGAGCGGACCAGGTTTTTACGCCCAATCCGCCTCCTGAGGCCGCCTCGGGGGCCATCCATTGGGCCTGTGCCAACTTCAGTCCCCCTTGACTTACTCGATGTACGCGGGGTCGTCACGTCCCGAACGAGGGATTTAACCCCCCCGCCACCTGCGGTAATTATTATTATTATCATTATTATTATTATTATTATTATTATTATTATTATCATTAATTTTTTTTTTTTTTTTTTTTTTTTTTCCGAGGAGTTGCGGAATCCAAGTTACGGATTCGCGCCAGTCATACGGGCTGGCGCGGATGTGGGACTCCAGGGTGGCCTACCCACTAAACCGCCACCTCCTGTGCAACGCTCCCAGCCAGGAACTATGGTGATATTACTTCTAGCTGGGAGCTCTGTCGGTGTGCTTTGTCAGTCTGTCCGTCCGTCCGTCCCGTGCAGGCAGTCCGTCAGTTACGTTACGTCAGGCAGCCGTCCGCGTTCTTACGTCGTAGAATTGTCTCTGTGTAGGTGGCAACAAGTTGCCACCTTTCTGTGCTGTGGAGCATCACCCCGACAATGTTGTCGGGAGTGATGCCTCCCACGACCGTCTCCAGTCTCTGTCGCAGTTCTGTCCAGCGGTCACATTCGAAGAACGTGTGTTCCGCGTCGTCTCGTCCGTGTCCGCAGTACGTACAGTTGGGCGTCCGTACTCGGTTCAGGTTGTGTAAGTATCGTCTGAAGTAGCCATGGCCCGTCAGAAGCTGGGTGACGTGAAAATTCACATCCCCGAACCCCCTCTGGATCCACGGTCTCAGGTCCTTAATGAGTCGTCTCGTCCAGTTTCCCGTTGTTTCTTCCGTCCACCGTTCCTGCCACGTCTGTATCGTCGCGTCTCTTTCCGTCGTTGCCGCGTCCCGTCGGGTCACGTCCGCGTCTCTTCCGTAGACCCTCTTGCGCTCGAACGCGAGAAGGTCTATGGGAATCACGCCTGCCACCACCAGAACGGCCTGTGCTGAGACCGTCCGATAGGAACAAGCGATCCTCAACGCACTTCGTCTCTGTACCGTCGTCATTGCGTGACAGTATTTCTTAGTCTTCAGGGAGTCTGCCCAGATCTCCGCACCGTAGAGGAGGATCGAGTTTACCGTCGACATCAGAAGTCTCCGTTTCCCTGGTCTCGGTCCGTTCGTGTTTGCCATCAGGCGGCTTAGGGATGCTATCCTTTCAGCCGCCTTCTGAGCCGTTCGTCGTATGTGAGGCCAGAAGGTCATCTTCGTATCCAGGGTCACCCCCAGGTACTTGACTTCCCCTCTGGTCTCGATCTCGTCCGTCCCGACCGTCATGCGTAATGTCGTCGGTATTCGTCTCCTGGTGAGAAGCACCAGTTCTGTCTTTTCCGTCGCGAGTTGCAGTCCGTGGTCAGTCATCCACCGTCCGACTCGTCTCATTGTCTGGTTCAGTGCGTATTGTGCCAGATCTGGAGTTCGTTCGACTATCACTGCCGCCACGTCGTCAGCGTAAGCGACCAGACGAACGCCGAGTGGGAGCTCCAGTCTGAGCAGGCTGTCGTATATCCCGTTCCAAAAGTCGGGTCCTAGTATGGAACCTTGAGCGACCCCCGCGGTAATCTGTCGCGTCACTTGTCCTTCGGTCGTTTCGTACGTCAGTCGTCTGTTCCGAAGGTAGTCTTCAACAACTCGGAGCAAGTAAGGCGGGACCCCGAAGTCGCCTCTCAGCGACCCTAGGATATCCACCCACCTGGCCGAGTTGAAGGCGTTCTCAACGTCCAGTGTCACCAGCAGCGCGACGGGTCGCACAGCGTGGCAATGTCTGTCTGTCGACCGGAAGGAGTCAACCACCTCTTGGATCGCTCCAATTGTTGATCGACCCCTCCGGAAGCCGAACTGCTGGTCAGAGAGGCCTCCGCCGTCCCGTATCGCGTCCGTAAGTCGTGGTCGCAGAAGCTGTTCGTACAGTTTCCCTGTCGTGTCCAGTAAGCTCAGCGGCCGGTAGGCCGACGGCGTGCTGGGGTCACCCTTACCCTTTGGGATAAGGACCAGCCTCGCCACCTTCCACCGGTCGCTGAATGTCCCTGTCGTAAGGCACGTGTTGTAGAGGTCGAGGAGTATCTCCGGCCTCAGGCTCGCCATCAGCCGAAGAACCTCCGCCGGTACCCCGTCCGGTCCTGGCGCCTTACCCCTCTTCATTGCTTTGGTCGCTCCGACGAGCTCCTCGGCGGTGAAGACGGGGGGCGCCGCCGTCTCGTCATCGTCTGTCGCGTCCGTACGCGTCGGGTGCGTCGGGAACAGTCCGTCGACGATCCGTCGTGCGGTTTCAGCATCCTTGAGTTCTGGCGGGATCCGGGCCCCCAGCCTACCGGTCACAATCTTGTAACCGGCACCCCAGGGGTCGCGGTCCACCTCCTCGCAGAGCTTCTTCCAGCATCGCGTCTTGCTGTCTCTGATGGCGTACGTCAGTCGTTTCCGTTCAGTCTTGTACTCGGCCTGAAGGGTTTCCCTTTCGGGTCTCCCTCCAGCCCTCGTAACCCGTCGTCGTTTTGCCAGGCAACTCTTCCGCAGCTCGGCTATCTCGTCCGTCCACCAGTATTGTGGTGGTCTGTTACGTCCGTACCGTCGTTTTGGCATTGTGCTGTCGCACAGCCGCGTCGTCAGTTTGGCCGTCTCGTCCGCTAGTCTTTCCGCCCTTTGCCGGCCAGTCAGCTCTGGGGGGACGTCGGTAGTTGGGGCCGGCGCTGCCGCCAGCTCCGCCGAGAACTTCAGTACGTCGAGTTTGTCTACGTTCCACCGCGGGGGGTGCCGTGTCCTCGTCCGTGTCGTCCTTGTCTCTCCTGCCACTTCGAAGGCGATGTACTGATGATCGCTGGCCGTGTAGCCCTCGAGCACCCGCCACCGCCCTATCCGTGGCAGAATTCTGTCCGTCGTCATCGTTACGTCCGGGATGGAGTCTCCAAATCCCGGCCGTCTGTACGTTGGTACGTCTCCTGTATTTGCCACCACTAGGTCCAGCCTTGCGGCCATCTCCAGCAGCAGCCGTCCGCGTCTGTTCGTTGCCGTCATGCCCCACTCGACCGCCCTCGCGTTGAGGTCCCCCGCGACCACGAGGTCCCCGGGCAGGTCCCTGAGTCCGTCCTCGAGGAGCGCAACCTTCGCCCGGAACTCCGCCGCAGCGCAGTTTGGGGTCAGGTAGACGCTGACGTAAGTGACAGCGCCCACCCTAGCCCAGACGTAGTCGTCCCCGACGCCACGAGCGGTTATCCGGGCTCGGGCAGCGCCCCTCACCCAGATAGCCGCTGTCTTGGTCTCGTTCGTAATCCAATCCTGCGTTTGTCGCACCCTGTACGGCTCGCACAGGATCAGAATGTCGGCGTCTTGTTCGTCTGCTATCTGTGGTAGTAGCATGTCTGCTGTCCTACTGCGGTTCAGGTTGCCCTGAACTATCCTGTCCGTCTTCCGGCCTGCTTCTTGCACTCCTCCAGCGCAACCCGGTACACCGCGCATCTCCCGGAGCCCGCGAGATGCGCCGCATCGCCGTGTCCCGCCTCGGCGCACAGTGGGCAGGCCGGTCTGTTCTTACAGTCCGTGGCGTAATGTCCTGTCTCGCCACATTTCCTGCAACACTTCGTCCGGTCTGTATTTGTACATTTCGTCTTCGTGTGCCCGTATCCCAGGCACTTATGGCATTTCGTCACCGTCAGTCGTGGTCGGACGCGGCAAGCTACCCATCCAATCCCGATCCGTCCCCGGCCGAGCAGCGCTCTGGCTTCCTGCGACTCTAGGTCGCATACGGCCATAAACTGCTCGGCCCGGTTCGGACCGAAGATATGGACCCCAAAGTCCGCGTCTCGTCCCGTCTCCCGTCGCAGTGCCTGTATTACGTCGTTTCTGGTCGTGACACAGTCCAAATCCATGATCTCCAGTTGAACCCTGGAGGTCCCGGTCCTGACGTTACCTGCGTCGCCGACCGCGTCCTGCAGGACGCGTCGGAAGTCGTCTCGTCCGTTGGCGTCTGTCTTTATCTTCAGAAGACACAGACCATTCTTCGTCTTCCTGAGAGTCGTCACTTTAACGTGACTCTTCGCAGGGTCGACCGTGGTCCGTATCTTCCTCACAATGTCGGAGTACGTCGTGTCGTTCCCGGGTTTGACGAGCACCGCCGTCCCCCAGTGTTTGGGAGCCGCTCTGCGCCCCTCAGCCCCGGCCGTCGTGTCCGTCGTCGCGTTCGTCCCTTCCGTCCGCGTCTTCCGTTTCTTCTTTTCCTTTCTTGTCCTTGTCACTGTCTGCCAGTCAGCGACCGGTTCCGCAACCGTTGCCCTCTTCTGAGAGGTTTCCGGAGTGGTTCCAGTCGCCTCCCGTTTCCGTTTCGTCCGCGGAGTGTTTTGTGTCCGTTGTTCAGTCTCAACGTCCGTCTCCGTCGTCTCGTTGTCCGTCTTGTGGTCCTCCGGGGCTGCTTTAGCGCGCCTGTTAAGCGCAACATCGGCAGCCTCGAGAATAGTCTTGATGCCCAGTTTAACGGACATACTCATGTTTTTTTGGATGGCCGCTGCCTCGGCCATCCTTGTCGCCGTACTGTGAATCAGTAACAATACGTCCGTCAGGTCCATATCGTCCGTGATTCGTGTCTTTGTGCCGATCGTGGATACAGCGGAAGCGCAACTCGCTCCGCTGCCCGTGCTCGACACGCTGTCCGTCCTGTCTCGTCGCTGGAGTCCCAGTGTCGTCCTGTCCGCTGTTCCAGTTTTCGTATCCGCTGTCTTTGTTGCCGTCTTTGTCACCTGGTCTTTGCACAATTTGCGGCCCTCAGAATCCATGCCGCTGCCATGAGCCACCGGGGCTTTCACCCGATCGGAACTCAGGGTGGATTTCCCCTGTGCTGGGGCTACCACCTGAGGTATGTCGTTGTTATTCTTGTGCATCTCCATAAAGTTCCTACGTGCTACGGGTCTCTCGGGGGCGCGACTCCCCGTACCGCGCCGGAACATAGCACGGCCCCTGAGGTCGCCTCGGGGGCCTTCCGTCGGGCCTGTGCCGACTTCCGTCCCCTCCGACTTACTAGAAAACCCCGGGGTCGTCACTTCCCGAGCGGACCAGGTTTTTACGCCCAATCCGCCTCCTGAGGCCGCCTCGGGGGCCATCCATTGGGCCTGTGCCAACTTCAGTCCCCCTTGACTTACTCGATGTACGCGGGGTCGTCACGTCCCGAACGAGGGATTTAACCCCCCCGCCACCTGCGGTAATTATTATTATTATTATTATTATTATTATTATTATTATTATTATTATTATTATTATTATTAATTTTTTTTTTTTTTTTTTTTTTTTTTCCGAGGAGTTGCGGAATCCAAGTTACGGATTCGCGCCAGTCATACGGGCTGGCGCGGATGTGGGACTCCAGGGTGGCCTACCCACTAAACCGCCACCTCCTGTGCAACGCTCCCAGCCAGGAACTATGGTGATATTACTTCTAGCTGGGAGCTCTGTCGGTGTGCTTTGTCAGTCTGTCCGTCCGTCCGTCCCGTGCAGGCAGTCCGTCAGTTACGTTACGTCAGGCAGCCGTCCGCGTTCTTACGTCGTAGAATTGTCTCTGTGTAGGTGGCAACAAGTTGCCACCTTTCTGTGCTGTGGAGCATCACCCCGACAATGTTGTCGGGAGTGATGCCTCCCACGACCGTCTCCAGTCTCTGTCGCAGTTCTGTCCAGCGGTCACATTCGAAGAACGTGTGTTCCGCGTCGTCTCGTCCGTGTCCGCAGTACGTACAGTTGGGCGTCCGTACTCGGTTCAGGTTGTGTAAGTATCGTCTGAAGTAGCCATGGCCCGTCAGAAGCTGGGTGACGTGAAAATTCACATCCCCGAACCCCCTCTGGATCCACGGTCTCAGGTCCTTAATGAGTCGTCTCGTCCAGTTTCCCGTTGTTTCTTCCGTCCACCGTTCCTGCCACGTCTGTATCGTCGCGTCTCTTTCCGTCGTTGCCGCGTCCCGTCGGGTCACGTCCGCGTCTCTTCCGTAGACCCTCTTGCGCTCGAACGCGAGAAGGTCTATGGGAATCACGCCTGCCACCACCAGAACGGCCTGTGCTGAGACCGTCCGATAGGAACAAGCGATCCTCAACGCACTTCGTCTCTGTACCGTCGTCATTGCGTGACAGTATTTCTTAGTCTTCAGGGAGTCTGCCCAGATCTCCGCACCGTAGAGGAGGATCGAGTTTACCGTCGACATCAGAAGTCTCCGTTTCCCTGGTCTCGGTCCGTTCGTGTTTGCCATCAGGCGGCTTAGGGATGCTATCCTTTCAGCCGCCTTCTGAGCCGTTCGTCGTATGTGAGGCCAGAAGGTCATCTTCGTATCCAGGGTCACCCCCAGGTACTTGACTTCCCCTCTGGTCTCGATCTCGTCCGTCCCGACCGTCATGCGTAATGTCGTCGGTATTCGTCTCCTGGTGAGAAGCACCAGTTCTGTCTTTTCCGTCGCGAGTTGCAGTCCGTGGTCAGTCATCCACCGTCCGACTCGTCTCATTGTCTGGTTCAGTGCGTATTGTGCCAGATCTGGAGTTCGTTCGACTATCACTGCCGCCACGTCGTCAGCGTAAGCGACCAGACGAACGCCGAGTGGGAGCTCCAGTCTGAGCAGGCTGTCGTATATCCCGTTCCAAAAGTCGGGTCCTAGTATGGAACCTTGAGCGACCCCCGCGGTAATCTGTCGCGTCACTTGTCCTTCGGTCGTTTCGTACGTCAGTCGTCTGTTCCGAAGGTAGTCTTCAACAACTCGGAGCAAGTAAGGCGGGACCCCGAAGTCGCCTCTCAGCGACCCTAGGATATCCACCCACCTGGCCGAGTTGAAGGCGTTCTCAACGTCCAGTGTCACCAGCAGCGCGACGGGTCGCACAGCGTGGCAATGTCTGTCTGTCGACCGGAAGGAGTCAACCACCTCTTGGATCGCTCCAATTGTTGATCGACCCCTCCGGAAGCCGAACTGCTGGTCAGAGAGGCCTCCGCCGTCCCGTATCGCGTCCGTAAGTCGTGGTCGCAGAAGCTGTTCGTACAGTTTCCCTGTCGTGTCCAGTAAGCTCAGCGGCCGGTAGGCCGACGGCGTGCTGGGGTCACCCTTACCCTTTGGGATAAGGACCAGCCTCGCCACCTTCCACCGGTCGCTGAATGTCCCTGTCGTAAGGCACGTGTTGTAGAGGTCGAGGAGTATCTCCGGCCTCAGGCTCGCCATCAGCCGAAGAACCTCCGCCGGTACCCCGTCCGGTCCTGGCGCCTTACCCCTCTTCATTGCTTTGGTCGCTCCGACGAGCTCCTCGGCGGTGAAGACGGGGGGCGCCGCCGTCTCGTCATCGTCTGTCGCGTCCGTACGCGTCGGGTGCGTCGGGAACAGTCCGTCGACGATCCGTCGTGCGGTTTCAGCATCCTTGAGTTCTGGCGGGATCCGGGCCCCCAGCCTACCGGTCACAATCTTGTAACCGGCACCCCAGGGGTCGCGGTCCACCTCCTCGCAGAGCTTCTTCCAGCATCGCGTCTTGCTGTCTCTGATGGCGTACGTCAGTCGTTTCCGTTCAGTCTTGTACTCGGCCTGAAGGGTTTCCCTTTCGGGTCTCCCTCCAGCCCTCGTAACCCGTCGTCGTTTTGCCAGGCAACTCTTCCGCAGCTCGGCTATCTCGTCCGTCCACCAGTATTGTGGTGGTCTGTTACGTCCGTACCGTCGTTTTGGCATTGTGCTGTCGCACAGCCGCGTCGTCAGTTTGGCCGTCTCGTCCGCTAGTCTTTCCGCCCTTTGCCGGCCAGTCAGCTCTGGGGGGACGTCGGTAGTTGGGGCCGGCGCTGCCGCCAGCTCCGCCGAGAACTTCAGTACGTCGAGTTTGTCTACGTTCCACCGCGGGGGGTGCCGTGTCCTCGTCCGTGTCGTCCTTGTCTCTCCTGCCACTTCGAAGGCGATGTACTGATGATCGCTGGCCGTGTAGCCCTCGAGCACCCGCCACCGCCCTATCCGTGGCAGAATTCTGTCCGTCGTCATCGTTACGTCCGGGATGGAGTCTCCAAATCCCGGCCGTCTGTACGTTGGTACGTCTCCTGTATTTGCCACCACTAGGTCCAGCCTTGCGGCCATCTCCAGCAGCAGCCGTCCGCGTCTGTTCGTTGCCGTCATGCCCCACTCGACCGCCCTCGCGTTGAGGTCCCCCGCGACCACGAGGTCCCCGGGCAGGTCCCTGAGTCCGTCCTCGAGGAGCGCAACCTTCGCCCGGAACTCCGCCGCAGCGCAGTTTGGGGTCAGGTAGACGCTGACGTAAGTGACAGCGCCCACCCTAGCCCAGACGTAGTCGTCCCCGACGCCACGAGCGGTTATCCGGGCTCGGGCAGCGCCCCTCACCCAGATAGCCGCTGTCTTGGTCTCGTTCGTAATCCAATCCTGCGTTTGTCGCACCCTGTACGGCTCGCACAGGATCAGAATGTCGGCGTCTTGTTCGTCTGCTATCTGTGGTAGTAGCATGTCTGCTGTCCTACTGCGGTTCAGGTTGCCCTGAACTATCCTGTCCGTCTTCCGGCCTGCTTCTTGCACTCCTCCAGCGCAACCCGGTACACCGCGCATCTCCCGGAGCCCGCGAGATGCGCCGCATCGCCGTGTCCCGCCTCGGCGCACAGTGGGCAGGCCGGTCTGTTCTTACAGTCCGTGGCGTAATGTCCTGTCTCGCCACATTTCCTGCAACACTTCGTCCGGTCTGTATTTGTACATTTCGTCTTCGTGTGCCCGTATCCCAGGCACTTATGGCATTTCGTCACCGTCAGTCGTGGTCGGACGCGGCAAGCTACCCATCCAATCCCGATCCGTCCCCGGCCGAGCAGCGCTCTGGCTTCCTGCGACTCTAGGTCGCATACGGCCATAAACTGCTCGGCCCGGTTCGGACCGAAGATATGGACCCCAAAGTCCGCGTCTCGTCCCGTCTCCCGTCGCAGTGCCTGTATTACGTCGTTTCTGGTCGTGACACAGTCCAAATCCATGATCTCCAGTTGAACCCTGGAGGTCCCGGTCCTGACGTTACCTGCGTCGCCGACCGCGTCCTGCAGGACGCGTCGGAAGTCGTCTCGTCCGTTGGCGTCTGTCTTTATCTTCAGAAGACACAGACCATTCTTCGTCTTCCTGAGAGTCGTCACTTTAACGTGACTCTTCGCAGGGTCGACCGTGGTCCGTATCTTCCTCACAATGTCGGAGTACGTCGTGTCGTTCCCGGGTTTGACGAGCACCGCCGTCCCCCAGTGTTTGGGAGCCGCTCTGCGCCCCTCAGCCCCGGCCGTCGTGTCCGTCGTCGCGTTCGTCTCGTCCGTCCGCGTCTTCCGTTTCTTCTTTTCCTTTCTTGTCCTTGTCACTGTCTGCCAGTCAGCGACCGGTTCCGCAACCGTTGCCCTCTTCTGAGAGGTTTCCGGAGTGGTTCCAGTCGCCTCCCGTTTCCGTTTCGTCCGCGGAGTGTTTTGTGTCCGTTGTTCAGTCTCAACGTCCGTCTCCGTCGTCTCGTTGTCCGTCTTGTGGTCCTCCGGGGCTGCTTTAGCGCGCCTGTTAAGCGCAACATCGGCAGCCTCGAGAATAGTCTTGATGCCCAGTTTAACGGACATACTCATGTTTTTTTGGATGGCCGCTGCCTCGGCCATCCTTGTCGCCGTACTGTGAATCAGTAACAATACGTCCGTCAGGTCCATATCGTCCGTGATTCGTGTCTTTGTGCCGATCGTGGATACAGCGGAAGCGCAACTCGCTCCGCTGCCCGTGCTCGACACGCTGTCCGTCCTGTCTCGTCGCTGGAGTCCCAGTGTCGTCCTGTCCGCTGTTCCAGTTTTCGTGTCCGCTGTCTTTGTTGCCGTCTTTGTCACCTGGTCTTTGCACAATTTGCGGCCCTCAGAATCCATGCCGCTGCCATGAGCCACCGGGGCTTTCACCCGATCGGAACTCAGGGTGGATTTCCCCTGTGCTGGGGCTACCACCTGAGGTATGTCGTTGTTATTCTTGTGCATCTCCATAAAGTTCCTACGTGCTACGGGTCTC